>NC_056544.1:23514154-25914154 GCF_910596095.1 Thunnus maccoyii | reverse complement strand
TTTGTCCGTTCTGGGCTATTGTAGAAACATGGCTTTTACCAATTAACACTCCAAAGTTAAGCGTTTCAGAGAGCTTTAGTATGGCCTTAATCACTTTTTTAACATAAACAATTAGATAGTCAACTCAAATTTTTGCTGATGAAATGTCTGTCAAGAACATATAATATTAGAAAATCCTACATGAACACACTGGACCTTATGTAATAAATTTGATTTGTAGCTTATTTTTATTTTATTTTATTTGTTCTTGCTTTTCCTTTTTATTTCTTTATTGATGTATTAGTATTTGCACACTACCTCGAGCATGCAATGCCTTGTTACTGCTGGAAATAGTAAACCTGTTATAAGTTCCATTCGAATTAAAAGTTATGTTAAAACTGACAGTTAATTTACAGAAAACTACTTTAACACTGTGTTTTAACGTCAACTCTTTGTTGACAAAGAGTTAAAGCAAACAGATTTCATGCACACAGAAGTTAACTGAACTCTTCATTGAGTGAGAATTGTGCAGATTCTCGTTAACACCAGATCTCCTCCTTTGCTGTGTACCTTTCTGCAAAACTCACAATCAAAGGGGGTCTGTCAGTGCTCTATTAAAGCTGACAAACGCTGCTACTTGGTATTCAACTAAATGCGACTCCATTGTTAAGCACAATACGCAGTGTTGCTGCCTGAATTGTTGGTACATCAGTCACAAACGCAGAAGTCATGACATTATGCCAAACAGTACATTAGGAAAGAGGAACAGCTGTCACAACTGGACACAATAGCATATTTGCTGAACAAAACAACAAACTACAGTCTCAAAGTGACCAGTAAATCAATTTTATATCTCTGACGAGAAAAATTGCACATTATGAGCTTCACTTACTGTATTGCATGTTGTATTTTTCTTGTTTTATGTCTCTGTAAGTTCAACTGAAATTTGCAGGCTGACCACAGCTCTATATGTATATATATACTGTATATATATGTATATAAATGACATTCTTAAGCAAATATACTCCATGGCACAGATGGCTAAATTAGCTCTTATGTATACATGTGGACTTTTTTTCTACCAAAGCCCTCAGGAAACAGAAACATCCTTATACATACAATGTTTCATAAGCCCCTTTCACACATGAACTGCAACCCTGAAGTTATCCGGACATTAACCGGAGGAGCTGGATGTGAGACCACAAATGTCTGGATCAGTTGGACCGGTAGTAAAGTGGGCATGTTGTGTAGGTCTGGAAGACTACAGATAGACCCTTCTCCATTTTCTGGAGAATTCACAGCGAGTGAGTGGGAATGTTGATGACGTTTGATGACTGGTGCAAAACCGGAAGAATACAAACATCTGAGGGTGAAAAGGGTCATTTACACGAAGGCGGCAACGAAAATGTCTAACTAGACAATGAGGTTTGGGAACTTGTGTCGGTAAGGGCCAACGCCGAAATCACCAGACAAATTCAAGGAATGGCAAGAGACTTTATTTATTTAATTTGTTTATGAGCAAATTACAAACCAGCTACATGACCGCGCATACTTTTTGCGTCCTGCCCTGCCTCCTGCTCCCTTTCCCTAAACTAATTGGAGTATTTCCAGTGGATGAGAACGCGTCTGACGTGGAGAATCTCCTGTTGTGTGTTACATGTGTGAAAGGACAACTCTGGACAATGTCTGGACCTGATTCTCCAGAGTTCATATGAGAAAACGGCTACACAGTGACATCAGATGTAAACTGAAGTGGGAGGCAGATAGTAGACAGACAGACTGGGAGAAAAAAAAACACAGACTAAAGGTTGAAGTTCTGTGATCAAGTTATATATATATATATATATATAATCTGTGTGTGTGTGTGTTTGTGGGAGAGCTATTGAGGGAGGCACACAAATGAAGTATAAAGACATCAAAGCACTGCTACTAATGAGGAAACCGTTCAGTGTTTACTCTCTACTTGTCGGTCTTTCTCACACCCACAGATAAATGCCTTCACACGTATTTCCTCCTCACCTATGAACAGCTGGCTGTTGAGCTGCAGGTGAAAGTGCCCATCAGCAGGAGCTTCCTGAGTGGTGGCGGGAAGCTCATCCAATCGAAGCGACGCCTCTTTGACGTTCCGCTCGGCTCGGACTCGATGCCACCGGTTGTCATTCAGCAGGACGCTCGACCTTGCGTGAACCTCCAGCGGCCCGTTACCCACATCGAAGGAGAAAACTACCTGAGTGGAGGCTGATAGAGGGGGTGGGGGGAGGATAAAAAGGAGACAGATGAGACAGGAAGGGAGTAAATTATGTAAATGATGAGACAGCAAGAAGTACATGAAATGATGAAGTTAATTTTACTATATAAATGTAGAAATTCAATCGAGAAACTGAGTGGCCTACAACCAGCTACCATGATATACATTTTTAACAGACTCCGCTGGTTGACAAATGCCACTAACTCACTAAATATTCTGAAAACTCAAATTTCAAAGTGTCGTTTTTGAGTGCTCAGCTATTTTCATTCAAACAAAACAAAAGGATTTTGGGAAATATACAGTAAGCGTCTCCCAAACAAACCCTCGTCCTTCATGTTTTTAGAAAGAAAAGATGAACTCTGCGAGCACAGAACAAGATCAAACAATAGCCCGGCTTCCTACAGTAACTTCACTTAGAGATCGTTCTCAGGCTCAACTACAGTGTCGCAATACAAAGCGATCGGAGACAGCTGCCAACAGAGCAGCAGTATTCAGAGTTGGAACAACCACACCGACAATGATTTCCCTGAGGAGAGATGCTGTTTGTGCAGCAATGTTCCTGAATTAGACTCTCTGTGTGTCCCTTCAAATCCCATCTCTAAGAAAATGCAAAATGCAAAACAACACCAATACAGCAAACTTAACCAAACTAAACTGGTGAAGTAGACTGAATGAGCTTCACAGGGCAACCGCGGATGACTAATAACTAACAGCTACACAAGACTATTTAAACTCCACGCACAGTAAAGAAGGATCTTGTAGGTATTTCTTCCATATTTTAAATGATACTTCACCAAAGAGGGCTGCCCAGCCACAATGTTTTGGTACCCATATAGTAAAAAAATACCCTCTTGGTTATCGTTGTCGTATTCTAAATGACACACACTGTGGGCGATAGCTAGAAAACTAAGCAGAATACAGAAAATATTGTCCAAGCAATGAAAACAGAAACCTGGGGTGAAGTGAAGAAATGTGCTTTCATTTCCAGCAACGTATCCATTTGTTACGTGCAAGTCAGAGGCACTGTGTGTTTTTTATTCCCTCTGTTTTTCTGTTTGCCTTGACTTGTCTGTTAATAAGCTGTTGGTACCGTTAAGTAAACTTGTTAAAGAATATAAGAGGTTAGTGGTGGGAGGTTAAGGACATTAGGTAAGTTGGGGTATCCTGTAAACCTTTGCTCAACCTCCTTTACTTAACTTTTGGTGCCATCACTGTAATGGATTTTGGTGAAGTCACTTTGTAGATAAGAAAGTTAGGTCTTTTGTTTGGGTTTTTGTTTTCAGAGATGGTGAAACAAAATTGATTTGTTTCAGTGATAATGACTTGGGCACAACCACAAAATGAACTTCTGCTGTCATCCCAAGCATTTCAGATTCAGTTAAAGACCCCCCAAAAAACCACCAGTGTGTCTTCTTTACATTTCCTTTTCTGTTCAGATTAAACAAACAAGATAAAACTTGTCAATTAGTCAACGTTAAATACTGATATTTTCTGATTTTGGACAGAGCCGGGCTAGCTGTTTCCCCCTGTGAGCAATCTTTATGCAAATCTAAGCTAAACACATCCCGACTCCAGCTCTGTTCTTACCACACAAACATGATGCTGATATTGATCTTCTCATCTAAGCCCTCGGAAAGAAAGCAAATAAACACATTTCTCAAGACGCTAAACTATTCCTCAAAGAGTTGAGGTCTGCAAAGAGGCCTGAATTCTCAAATTAGGGTAGGCTTAAAGGTTAAGGTAGCAGTTTAACATAAACAGCCACTGTATCTGTGTTATACATACTGTACTATACAGCCAAAAGTATGTGGACACTTGTCTACATTAGTTTGATTCTGATAAACAGAAATCTTAATATAATACACACAATTTTGGACAATATTTTGCTTCCAATTTTGTGGGAACAGTTACAGCAGCAGATTAATGCCCATAGTTTTGGAATGAAGTGTTTAAAAATCACATAAAGGTGTGAATATGCTGTTAGTCTTTGTGCAAATTCACAGTTTAAGTCAGAGCAGGAAGGTCAAGACAGCTGAGTTCAACCTAAGATAAACAATTTTCTCCCCAGGATAGTTTGACACAGATTAAGTCTGTAACCTCTGGGTTTTACACAGATCCAGATTAAGACTTTGACTTCCAGGTTTTACTGACACATCACACTTTAATCCGGATTAAATCTTCACCCTCCGGCTCCCACTCACAGCTCAGTTCGATCCGGATGAAGTCTCTGATGCCCAGGTTTTCCAGGAACACACCGGAGGAGGCCGTGGTTTTGAAGAGGAAGGAAATATCTGCACTCAGCTCTCCGTGAAAGGTGGGAAAGTGGAGGTAGGACGTCTCCTTGTCGAAAAACGCAGCGTTCCAGAAGCTCTCTGAAAAACACAATGAAAACTCACAGTGGATGTTTTTTTTATGAAAATCACGTAGCAAACAAATGAGCCTCAGCTAATTAGCTTACACAAGGGTATGATTTCTGTTACTCATTTGACTAATCATGCCAAACATTTATTTATCTATCAACTTGGGATGATACAGAATGACTGTAATTACAAATAATTGAAAGAAGGAAAAGCAGCATGCTACTTCGCTTTACCTTGTAACTCATTTAATGAGAAGCAAGAATAAAGAGTGTGAAAACTTAAAAGGAAATATGAATTAGCAACAGTCCTGCTAATGATAATTAGCTACTAGATGTTGAGTTACTGTACCCAGAGGAATTCGTTTAGCACATAATTGGCAGGTGGAATAAAATATTAAACACCTTATCCTGTATTTCCACGTCAACAACAAGCCTCAGAGAATTAGCCTTTCAAAAATAACGAGTTATTATTAATAATTTGTTGCTTGATAGTTGTAGATCGCTGATTGGTTGGATGTGGATCCTTCAAATTAAAATTCCCCATAATACGAGGATTTCTGTCATCTCCCCATCAAGTGTAACCAAGCAACCACAGCACTGAGCAGGACTTACTGTCTCCATGACAACGGAGAGGTCCCACCCTGTAGGCAGCTTCTGACCCCGGCCTCTGGATGTCACCCAGCAGTAGAGACCTGATGGGGAGGCTGTCCTTATGGGTCAGCAGGCCGGAGTCTTCAGTCCTGGAGGAGGAAGAGGCAGACAAGAAAGCGGATGAAAAGAGAGGAAGAGGTATAGTGGAGGAAAAAAGAGGGAAGAGATGACAATGAAAAAGACAAGAGACAGACAAGAAACAGGGAAAGGGATGAAGAAGAAGCAGGAGCATGAGGAGAAAGAGGGGAAGAGATGAAGAAGGAAAAGGAGACGAAGAAGGAGGGGAAGACATAAAAAGAAGAGGAAGGAGGAGGAGGAGAAAGTGGGAAAGATAAAGGAGAAGAAGGAGGGGGATATGGAAGTATGGAAGAAGGGGGAGAAACAGGAAAAGTAAGAGGAGAGAAGATTGAAGTAGAGGATAAAAATACAATAAGGAGTAATTGCAAAAGAAGAAGACATGGAAGATGAATGAAAGGAAAGAAGAGGAAGAGGAGAAAAACATTAAAAGGGAAGAAAGTGGAAGCAGAAGTGACTTCAAATTGTAAAGCTAAAAGCTAAGAGTATCAACAAGCTGACACAACCTGTTTTGTGTCAGACAATGTTTCATCATTTTAAATGTGAGCCAGATCGTATCAAAGCTCAACACTCAACACTCCACCTCTGCCCATTTCTGTGAAAGCTTTTTCCAAAACGAACACTCCAGACAGCTGAGTGAGCAGCTCTGTCCATTTACACCAATGTTCAGCCTTCTGATAATCTACATGTCAATCTTGTTGTCAGGTGAGAATTAATCATATACAGTACGCGTCTACGCGTATACAGCTGTGAGAATCTAATGAATGGTCTGTAAAAACAGTGTCAGCATTGAGCTGTCTGACAGTTTGGACTGGGAGATGACAGAAAGATGGAAGAAACAATTACAACAGCTAAAGAGTTTCACAAAGGTAAAATCTACTAAAAACAGCTGTTGTATTTGAGTGCATTTATAAACAAATATCCATCTAGTTTGGCATGTATTTGCCTGTCAACACCAACAAGAGCAAACTAGCACTAATCATTCAACATATAATAATCATAAACTTGTCTATGTATTTATTTAAGTTCAGTACCACTCCAAGCGGTCCGCGTCACAGTTGCAGTAGTGTTGTGGATCCACACAGTCGCCTTGCAGGCCGCAGGCACACTGCTGGCTGCCTGGCTGAGCTCCACCCCAGTAAGTCTGGAGACGTCCGGAGCCGGGACCACCAAGCCACCAGCTGAACGGAGACCCCTCTGAAACACACACACACACAAATAGCACCCTTACTGTAGTTGAAACCTGCAGTGCGGAACTTTTACATATAAATCAACGTCTGTTACATTCAAGCACTTGCCAAACAAGTTAACACAATGATGATTAAGCCTGTCACTGAAAGGTAAATCTCTCTGTATTTCACAGTATATAGAATTTTTAAATGTCATGTCAGGCGCGACATACCAGTGCTGGCCGTTTGGCTGTTAATCGCGTGGCGACTTTCCAAATGTCATTGGACTGAATGGATCAAATTCTGATGGTGAAACGAGTAATTTCCCAGGCGTTGTGTGATGCTCAAACCAACTTATCCACCGTTTTACAGCCGCAACAATTACAGCCAGTGGTGTACTGGCCATCAGGCATACTGGGACAAATCCTGGTGGGCTGGTGGACCTATTTTACCAGCCCTCTCTGTGTGCTCGTCATTCGGGTTACACATGAGAGCGTGTTGCATGCCTGTTTCAGGCAATCATAGCCGAGCGCCCCCTTTACTCTCACTGCCAGAAGGGGGAGACAAAAGTCCCGTAGTCCAGCTTTAATATGTCGTACTGTGATACCTTTGAAGAGCTTTTATAGACAAGAGAGCTCAAGCATTATATCTTCATATATCATGTCACCAGATGTCAAATCACTTTCTAGAGCTTAGCAAAAAACGTGACCCATATACGGATGAATATGTACCTAAAGATGTTTTGGGCTATGAGGTTTCATGGTTTCATAATTGTGTTATGGAGGAAAAGTTGATCATAGCCATTAAAAGCTTCCCAGTTTCTCAACAACTTTCTTCTCTCAAAGATTTTAGCCTCAGAAACGGTGCTCGGAGGACACATGCATCAACTGTTGGTGTTGGATGATACATTTGAACCTGTCTGATTGAGTGTCTCTGTTTACTTTCAATTACTGTACAGCAACCTGATTACAGATAATGCAATGACTTAAAATTACATCATTAGATAGGGAAACCAAAACAACAAAAAGTGAATTATCTGAATGAAGCAGCTTGTTTTTCTTGGTCAAACTTGGAGAAACCACTATTCACATATTACTGGACTCTTACCCCTGATACAAAAGTTGTACCTCAGAGTCACTCTCTACACTGTAAGCCATGCTGTTGTGTCGTAAGATGATCTCTGTTGTGAGAAAATAGCTGACGCACAGAAATTTCTCTCTGTTTTATGGTGTCTCCATCTCCCAGCCTCCCATGATGAAACAGAAGGATGTTTGCCAGCTCCCACCCTAACACTGAATATATTGTTTTTGGATGGAGGGCGATGATGGTATACGGTGAAAAGTGTATTTCACATTGTGAGAGTGCGTAGGTGGAGAGGTCTCAGAGAAGGTGATTGGAAAGGTCTCTGCTGAGTCAGCACCTCTTTATTTTCCCAGAGAAGAGCCTTTATAATGGAACTTCTATTTCTCTACCCATTTCTTTTCTAACACTTTCACTACTTTCATCCATCACTTTATTAGGCCTCCCCCAAGATAAAAAGTTGCTTCATCTCTCATAGCTTTTGTTTTTACGCTCCCACTGGAACCTCTCTCTTATACATAGTCTTTGTAGTACCACAGGAGAAGAGGGAACTTTGAGGATGTGTTTTCACAATCAATGGATGTCCACTGGATAACTGGCAATCAAAAGTTTTCTTGGCTTACAACATTTATTTTGTTGTCAAAGTTCTGTCTATTGACTTTTCAATGATTGGCTCACTGTTTCAGAGCTACTATATGCTGCTGAAATGCACATATCTTTTAATAAAAAGAAGTGTGTGAGACTGAACAGGTGCTAAAATGCTAACGCTAGCTAGCTAAGTGCTAACATACCTATGTTTAGCAGGTGTTATGTTTACCATGGTTGCCATCTTAGTGAAAAAATAAATAGCCTGGCCTTGGTGTAGCATATTAGCATGCTAACATTTGTACTAACTGTAATTAGCAGTAATTGTGCAGCTGAGGCTGATGGGAATGTCATTAGTTTTGACCTGATGTTGATACACGTGTAAAACTTAAAGGTTTACTAAACATATCAGAATTCACCTTGAGGGAGAAATGAATATCTGCAAAATTTCATGTTAATCCACCTGGTACATGTAGAGATATTTCACTAGATAACTGAAAACTTCAACCTGATGTCGGCACTAGAGGAAAAGTCAGAGGATCACCAAAGTCATAAAGATTCTTCTACTGGGGAGCATGAATGTCTGTACAAAACTTCATGGTAACCCATCCGATTGTTGTTGAGATATTTCGGTCTGGACCAAAGTGGTGGACTGACCAGCCAATTGACTTTACCATTACCATCCACAGAGCCATGTCGTCAGCACGGCTGTTGTTCTTGTATAGGGACTTTGAAAGTGTAAGGTGTTGTACTCACTGCTACCAAAACAAATTCAATTTAACTTGGCAATCAAAGTGATTCTCACCACCTCTGAGTCAATACAAGACAACACATGACTAACAAAGAAAACAATGCTTGAACTCAATACTCATTCTAAAAGGATGAGGTAAAAATCCTACACAATCAATTTGTCTGAATCATTTCTAAAAGCCGAGAAAATCCCTGCAACTTGCAATAAGTTTGGAGCAAGGACAGTAATTATTTTGTTCTTTGTGATTGAGAAAGAGAAAAACGTGTGGAGTCTTACTTTAGAGAGTCTGCCTAACTAAGCTTTCATTAACTTTTGCTTAATGAAAATGTAAAAGTTTACTTTTACTTTTTGACCCCCAGCATTTCCAAGGGGTATTATTGTTTACGCTGTTTGTTTAAAGACAACTGGATCATTTTCCATTTTCCTCAGAGTCTAGCTCTGTGAAAAATGATCAACACCACTTTGGAAATAATAGAGATGAAAAAAGCAGGGTCACTGCAGAGGTAAATTGAAATTGTCACAATTTTATATCGAATTTAGGAACAGGCAAAAGCTATTGTAATGTTGTGCATTTCATAGCAATAACATAGGTTGATTAACATTGCTTTGCACAAACAAGTAACTACAGCAGGGGTTGGTGTCGGAGTGGAGGGGGAGTAACGTTAGAAGAAGACAGGAGAAAAGGCGTGAGTTTGTTCATCATTTAGTCTATAATGGAGACATGAAAGCAGATAAAAATTCTTTAGTTTGTGTTGAGAAAAGATCCAAGATCCAGTATTCTCTGGCTGTAGGGTTGGTAGCTTAGCTAACTGAGCTACCGTAGCTTATGGGAAGAAAATCCGCTAGAAATCAAAAGACAAGTTTATTCATGTAGTATACTCAATGCAACTAAAATGTGGTGTACGCAGATATAAGTAGTGTGCCATCAGATCTAACTGTGTACTATTCCACATTTAACATGTAGCAATAACACAATAGAAAGAGGTTGGCCACCTAACAAATTATTATATATATATGAGATATAGCTATCGATAGCTACCAGGGAAAACAAAAGCGCTATCTTCCGCCTCTTTTGGTTGCGTAATGGTTGACGCACTTCACACACAAACACACTTGTGCCGTAAATCGAGCTTTCTGTACCTGGCGCCAAACAGAATTGCATAGTGAGAGCAAGCTTATAGGGAACCAATCTAAAGGCAGATGGTGTCATTATTCTATAGCCATTACACTGTGCAATCAACATTTATTTCATAATGTTAGTTAACAGCCATACTAATTTAGCAGCGGGTCCCAGTTCTTCCAGGTGAGCAGCTGTCTATATAATGTAATGTATATTTAATATACTATAATGTCAATCTAATATAGGAGGATATATGCAGCACACCTTTCTTGGATAAACAAACAGGCCTCACCTGGAGTGTTGAGGAGGCGGGACTTCCTGCAGTGGTAGGACAGTTCCTGTTCGCAGTGCTCTGATTGGCTGATGACGGTCAATAGCTGCTCTTCTTCAGTCGAGTAGTCAAAGTGGACTGAGTGCTGATTTCTACCTGGAGACGGTCTGAGTCTGGTCAGCTCTGTGTTGTTGTGCTGGATCACCATCCATGTGTTCTCCTCTGGTGGGGGATAGATATATAGATAGATACTGATTATTCTTATTGATTACCTCCTTAATTGCTGCTATTGATTATTATATGGCCTCGTCTCTCCTATATATTGTGTCATACACTTGCCTTTGTGAGTCATGAACTATTAAAGAAAAGACAAAAAGTTTTTATTTATTTATTACAGGCTCTTGGCTTAGCTTAGCTTAGCTTAGCTTAGCTTAGCTTAGCATAAAGACTGGACACAGGGGGCAACAGCTAGACCAAAAATATACCCACTAACTCCTCTAAAACTTACTAATTACCATGTTGTATCTCGTTAGTTTAAACCATATAAAAAATGAAATGTAAAAACTTCAAATTGTGTTTTTTTTTGCAGGGAGTTTCGTGGTTACCAGTATCCTGCTTAGTGACTTCTTAGAGTCTGTGCTGGTACAGTACGTGTAATTACTGAACTTAAGAGGCATTGGTAGGTGCATTTGTGGGTTAGCCGTTGACCTCCACTCCCTGGTTCCACATAATATTCTGCAAATCAAAACACTTGTATATCGCTCAGTAATCCTCCTTCACCTGCTTATTAACTGCTTCATTTGGGTCTTTTCTTATTTATTGTCTGTTTTTCTCTTCTATTAATGTCTGTTCTTCTTATTATCTGTAATAACTGTTGTTATTTTATTTCCCTGTGTAGCTGTTAGCAGGGCTATAAATGAACATACCTAACATAACCAGGCTACCTTGTACAAATAAATAAATAAAACATCTTGAACTTGAATGGCAGTTAAACAAACAGGAAGCAGAAAATAGAGGATCAAAAAAAATGAGGATTATCATCACTATTTAGATATATTAAAGTCAACAAATTATATGAAACAGTGAGACAAAGAAAGACGAAGTGTCATCGTTATTTATATTTATATGATTATACAAATGACATGAAGCATTGAGACTCAGAGGGATGAAGGGAGAAGGAGAGATTGGGGTAGAAGGAGCTTGGGATGGAAGATAAAGTGGATCAGAGCATCATCATTTACAATTATGTAAATGTTAATCATAAAAAACACTGAGTGATGATGGGATGACGAAGAGTGTGTGTGTGTGTGTGTGTGTCACCTGTCATGTTGCAGTAGACCAGCTGTGGTTTGATTGGTCCGCTGCCGTCCACATCAATATAAAAATGTCCCGACGTGTTGCCGTTATGTTTGTACGCCTCGCAGGACTGTTCGTACACAGCTGGGAGGAAAAATAATGAGATCAGCTCCAAACGTCGAATCAACGTAAATGACATCAACATCGACACGTCAGCTCTGACTGTGGAGGATTATGGGTGCTGCTTCATACGTATGTATCACCACTAAATCACAGTCTCAAAACCAGTGTGAAGAAAATAATCGGAGGTTTTATTCCTGCAGCGGCGTCCCATAAAGTAAAGATGAATCCAACCGGAGAGGACAGTGATGACTGATGGGAAAACAAAGACTAAATAAAAGAAAGGCCTTTATCAGTCCTGCCTTCTTCCTCTCTCTCTCTCCATAAGTCTTCCTCCCCTCCTCTCTCTGTCTCACACTCACATACATCAGTGTATCCTCTGCAGTCAAAGAATCAAGCCCTTCAAGTCAAATCCATATCTAAAGGTTCCCACAGTCTGCTCACCTGTTTATCTCTCTTGTTCTCCGCAGCTTTAAGACCTTTTAGTAATCACATCAGTGCGGTTAGAAAAAGGTTTTCACAGTAATAAAAATGACACTGAACTGTGTGGGAAACTTTCGAGGATTTGACTCGAGGCAATCAGCACAGAACCAGTAAATCTCAAGCTCACCTCACAGCTGCAGGTTGTTTTATCCTTTCAGTATTTGCCTGTTTAGGCACAACTATGGTCTCGTTAACCTCCATCATATCACTCATCGACAAATATGATACTGTAACCTCGTGTATGAGAGAAAATGATTGAATATAGCTCGAATGGGGGCAGTCTATTAACGGGATGATTCCAGTTTATGACAAAGTTTATGACAGTTTATTTTTGTAGTTTTGGACATCATTTCTACTTGTTATGTTCATATGGTAATCACCAATATAATCTGGGAACATTGCTAAAAGAAAGATGAAGATGAAGATGAAGCAGATCGATCAGACAGCTTGTAAACAACCAACAGTAACTTATTTACAGTGGTGTAATGTAACGTAGTGCATTTACTCAAGTACCATTCTTAAGTGCACATTTGAGGTACTTGTACTTTACTTGAGTATTTACATTTTATGCTACTTTGTACTTCTGCTCCACTACATTTATTTGCCATTTATAGTTATTAGTTGCTTTTCAGATGAAGATTTTACATAAAATATTTTAATATTCTAACTGTTGTTTAAATTGTCTGCTCTTTTCTTTCCTTTGAAAAAAAATATAATGCATTTTGTGTGAAAGGTACTATAAAAATAAAGTGTATTATTATTATAGAAAAACATACACTAATAAAATATGATGCAGTGCTATTATTAGTAATCTACCCAAAGTATCTTATATGTTTTTGTTAGTGATGAAAACAAACAATATAATAAACTACAATAACATAACACTCGAAAAGAAGCCAGTCTGCATAATAAGAAATTTTGATACTTAAGTAACATTTTAAATTTTCAGGACTATTTTTAGACCACAGTATTTCTACTTTTACTTATTTATTAAACTAATTTATTTGAAGGTACAATTACAGTAAGTCAGATTTAAACCAGAGAGTTGATCTGTAGACGGTAATGGATGTTTACCATAGACGGTTTGGGTAAAAATCTTATAGTTTGCCTTTGTTTGTTAGGAGTTTGTTTAAAACCTATCTGAGTGTGTGACTGCTCATATTTCTCACCTTGTCAGACTTTTTTTTGGCTGTGTCGCCACATTCTTAGACCTTAAGAATTAGGTTCTTAAGGTCTAAGAGTTATCGTTTCAGAAATGTACCCAGGCGGAAATGTAAACAAACAGAAAAAAAACAGTCTTTGTTATTTGACACTGTAAATGAAAGTATGAGATTGTACCAGAGAGAGAGAGAGAGAGTTTAATTTAATCTAATTTTTCTAGATTTTTTTTTGTTTGAGTTGAAATTCTGTGGGAGGAAATATCTTCCTTCATTACTCAGTTTGACACACTGCCTCTCAGTTGTTCCTCATCTTTTATTTCATCAATCTCATCACAGATCTTCTCTACTTCTCTCTTTCCCTCTTTCCGTTTGTCTATGTCTTGCTGTACATGTGGTGATGTTGTTTGACTGACAGGTGACTTACAGCTGTGGCAGGTCGCTCCGCTGTAGCCGCTGTCAGAGCAGTTACAGTGGAAGATGGTCCAGGACTGACTGCAGCGGCCGCCATGTTCACATCGACTGGGAGAACACCTGAGAGAGATAGAGATGGAGAAAGAAACGGAGAGAATGAACAAAAACGACCCTATTCTGAAAAAGATTTCCTTCTTTTTATGGCAAATTGAAATTTTGGAAACAAAATTCTCCTGGATTTTCTGCCAAATATCTTTCTACATAAGACCAAAGAGGTAGTCGTCTCCAAACACTCTGTTCATTTGTTAATGTCAAGAGGAGTGAACATTTTAAATTAAACATTTATAGTTTAGCTGAATCGCTTGTGTTTTGCTCAAGAGCAGTTTAACAGTATAAACTTGCTGTAGTGCATTTGTACACAAATTACTCAGTTAAAGTGAATATCCAATGGATTTAGTATTGGGAGAACTGGATACAGTGGTCTTAATTTGCCCCACGATCTTCACAATTACATGTTTTTCGGGCTTTCATGTTTTCAGGCCCATGCTAACTCTAACTGAGCAGACTTCCTGCTGGCTCCCAGTACACATTAATAATTTACTAGTACTGATACGCTCTCTAATTTTGTAATAGCAACCACAAATCCATAAATTGGATTTTGAAATTCAACTGTAAACTGTGCTGTTTCAAAATATTTCAGTGAGCTGGAGGGAAACTTTGGGATTTAGAGGCACAACCAAATTTAAATGGTTCATAGTAACGCAGGTTTACACGAGTAGTTTAATACCAGAACTACTGTCATGATGAATGTTTGATTACAGTAAAGAGCCTTTCTGAGCCACTTTGTGTAGAAGTGGAAATGTTCTGATGCTGTAAACAATGAGTTGTTTTCCACCCTTTCCACCATGATACTTCCTATATAAACCCATCACTTTGCACCCAACTGATCACTGCATTAGGACAAACACACTGACAGAAATCAGACAAATGTTACAGAATAGGGTTACACCGTCTGATCAGCCTTAGTGCTATCAAGGCTGATAGTAATCTTATTAAGTGGATCTGGTATTGGCTATGATTTGACTGAATACAAATGTTTGCTGTATTAAAGTTCTGTGTGTCCATGATTACTTACATTCATTTAGTCATGGCGGGCTGTCATACTTGGCTTCATGTTATCATAAAATTGATCCCATGGAGTTCCACACACTGTGGTTTACAGATTTTAATTTTGGAAAAGGAGAGTATTGGTATTGACTCAGTAATCTGTATTGGCAGATATTCTGAGTTGAGATACTGGAATCAGTATTGAGACAAGAAAAGTTGGATTTGTGCATCACTAATGCATACTATACCTTCTGGAGTGATTTAAAAGATGAATGAAGAATGTAGGATAGCTTATATATTCTTACTCTAATTCTAACCTAAAGATAACTCTCTTAAGGTTTACACAATGATTTTGATAAGGTAAAATTAAGTTTAGATGTGATGGTACCTTTTAAATTTATGTGACAAAGTACTGTATCACACCGTCCACACAACATAACTTATAATACAGTTTATTAGACAATCTTGATCATTCACAGAACACACTGTGGTAGAAAGAAGCTAAAAAAAGCTGAAAACCTAGATAAGCCTTAATGTGTTTTACAATCAGATAATTCAAGAGCACAAAAAAGCACTGAGTATCACATGATCACACCTTTGACTTTGGGGTTACAGAATATTTGAAAGCACCAAGCAATCTTACAGCAATCGTACTTATAAATATCCTGATAATTTGGGGGAAACATGCTTTTAAACTCCCACCCACCTTTCAAAGAGAGAAAGTCATTTCATCAAACAAAACGGTCCATTTGTTAGATGTAGATTTCCATTTCATGGAGGGAAAAACCTTTTAGTCAAAGCTCCTCAAGGTTATTTATTTATTCAAATATACTGTTATATATAAAGAGTGCAAGAGGCAGCGGTGGCTGGCCAATAGAGGGCACTAGGGCGCCACCCTTAACAATAATTACCTATTTTAAGTATGTGTAGGTTTAAAATGCACAATAACGTGCAATATATAACATATGGATCATTATGTTTTGGGGAAAATTTGCCTCCTGTTCATCCCCTCTCTCTCAATATCTCTTCAGGGGCAACAGGAACATCGCCCAGTCAGTGCAGCAGCGCAGCCAACTGCTGACACAAGATATTCACATAGAAACGTAAATTTAGGCCTTCGTCCAGTCGCTACACCACTGGATGAAGGCCACAGGATTGGGGTGAGGAAACACAACGAAGAACAGGCACACAAAGATAATTGACCGTGTTAATTTCTGCGGGGCCTTTGAGCTGGCCTTGTATGGCCACAATGAGTCTGAATCCTAAGAGAACCCTTGTGTTTTCAGGGGTTTAGTAGATCTAGTTGCCTCGCTGGAAAGTGTATTGGAGGAGTACCTTAAGACAGCTACCATTTTCAAAGGCACCTCAAAGACGAACGTTTGGACTGCATGCTGTCAGTTCTTGAGGATTACACTCTGGAGGAAGTAAAAACTGACAATTATCTCACTATTCAAGCAGATGAGACAGCTGACAGCACTATCCTCCCTGAGGGACAACAGAGCAGACTAATCACTCAGGTATATGACGGGGCTGCTGTGATGAGGGCAGCCACAGGTGGAGTGCAAGGTAAAGGATGTCTACGGAAGTGCACACTGCGTCCACTGCTATGCGCATCAGTTGAACCTCATCACGCAGCGGGCAACATCATACATCCCCAGGATCAGTACTGTTTTTTCAGACCTCGATCGATTTTCTATGTTCTTCTCCTGGTTATTCAAGCGAACCAACACGCTTGATCAAGTGGTGGCACACAGACTTCCCGGAACTTCGACAACAAGGTGGAACTTCCACAGTCATGCTGTTAACACTGTGTTTGAGCGCATGGATGACCTCCTACAGTATTTCCACACCAACAGACTCTGGTAACTTTGATCCTCCGACTGTCAGAGAGGCCGGGGGCTTTGTAAGAATGCTGGAAGATGAGGATTTCTACTTTTTGTTTAACAAGATCATGCCACACGTGGACACATTGTTTAACCAGCTGCAGAAGAGGAACATCGACTCTGTCTACATCAAAGGAAGAAAGAGGTTCACCGACAGCATGCAAACAATCAGGTAAATAATTATTTACCTTTGGCTGGGAAAACATAAAAAAACATAAATGTGCCTCATACCGGCTGAACACACCAGAGCAACTCATAAATACTTGTTTCAACATTTTAAAGACAGTGAAGAGGAAATGCAGTTAGGATGATAATGTAGTTACAGTAGTTTATTAAACACAGTGCACAATCACAGACTCATTTTATGTGTCCATTAGGTTAGTTTCTGAAAGGATAATTGTGGATGGTAACTCATGTTTTGGACTCGTGTCACTAGCGATTGGCTACAGAGGTAAGCTGTAACATAGTTCTGTTTACAAGACACTCAATTAGATGTTTAGGTGTTTATTTATTTTATTATTTATTAATGTGTAAAGATGTATAAAAGTGGCCTCTGCTATGTTTCACTGTCTGCCTTCTTCAATTCCTGTGTAATAATAAAAGAGTGATAGGTTACATTCACCACACAACTACCAAAGAAGGCAGACACTAAAGTGATTAGATGTGGTTATTTCACATTCCTGATATTAAACAGTAAGCTGTCATTGCTTGTCACAAATTAACATCCTCATCTTGTGAGAGGATACTGATGTCATTGTTTAGACTTGGAGAAAATTTAATACTGCTGTTTACAGTTTTTTTTAAAATTGTGTATCATTTAATAGGTATATGATGCCATTTTGAGTCACGTCAAGGAGCAGTTCCCTTTCACCAAGCTCCTCATCAGTGCAACTGTGGTGCAAGGAGACATGTTCCAGGAATAAGTTGTGGATTCAGCGCTGGAAACCACAGTGGAGGCCCATCCCCTGATGAACAAGGCCAAGCTCAAAACAGAAGTGTCCTGATCTATGAGAACGATGAGTTCAAGGCTTGCAGCAGTGGTGCACCGACTCTGTTCCAGTTTTTCATGGGAAACAACCTTCACTGCATCTTCACAAGATTCTCCTCACCACATCCATGACAACAGCAGGATCAGAGAGGTCCTTCTCTACTTTAAAGTGGATCAAGACCTTCCAGAGGAACACCATGACACAGGATCACCTGAATGCTCTGGCTATGCTCTCCATGGAGATAAAACTTAACATTCCTGACTTTAATAACAGGGTTATTGAGAGATTTGCCACTCAGAAGGACAGAGGGGAACAATTCCTGTACAAGATGTCAGACACACATACACACTCATGCAAGTTCCCCTGAGCCTAGTTTTCTTTGTATATAGTTGACCTTAGCATAAGACATCATCCAGCAATATATGGCTGTCTGTGCTCTAGAATATATTATGGTATTTTGTCTTAATATTGTGTTTTCTAATATTACTGTACATGTTTCTGAAATGTGCACCAAGCAAACACAAACCAGACTCTGTAATCTAACGATGCGTAATGTCCCTTCTATCTGAGCACATCAGGGCTGCAACTAATGATAATTTTCATTATCTATTAATCTGCTGATTATTTTCTTGATTGTTTAGTTTATAAAATGTTTTTAAAAATGTGAAAAAAGCTCCTTGTAATTTACTAGATCAGTTTTTCCCCTATAATAGCACATGGAGAACCCCTGCCAGGCCAAAGAAAAAATTTTTAAATGCCAAAAATAACACCAAACATCCATTCATTCAGAAAGCTTTTGGGAGCCTCTGAGCAGCGCTGTTTTGAAACGCGAGTCAACGTCTGTGTCGTTACCTGGGAAACTTCAGGCAGCGCAACTCCTTTTAAGGAACAGGGCAGTGCGTAAGGGAGTGAGTGGTTAAGCGAGAGAGCGAGCGTCAGAAAAGTGACGGTGAATGCAAGCGGAGCAGAGGAAAAGGTTAGCAGTAAGTCGTCAATCTGACAGTAAATGTACAGTACAGACTAAAGTGTGTCAGTTAATAAATGCTGCAGCTTGTCAAGACCATGAAAAGTCATGCTAAACAGAGAAATAGTGAACACGAATGAGACAATAGAGAACGGAGAAATGTGTGGCTGCTAATCCCCCTGATGCGCTATTACTGACTATTTCACAGATCACTGGTATCTTGTTTGTGTTAAATTGTATTGGGATGGTTACTGAAACCGACCTAGAACATTTTTCACCAGCTGCCACTGGTAGGAGGGTCAGGTGTAACACAAGGACTTCAAATGAAACATCTTTCGTTTCAATATTGGTTTTTGCATTCAGGTAAAGTTGTGGGAGGTTATTGGTTGGAAAAAAATTAAAAAAAAATACTTCCTTATGTTGACTGGAAAGATGACTTCTGGAGACCATTCATTTGAAACACCTTTCACCCTTCCTCAGAAAGATCAAAAGGATAATTTCATTACCTCACAGACTGCTTTCTTTGCATTTTCTTTCATGTTATATAAATGGAAAAGTTTTGAGAGAATCCTTTCACTTCTCTCCAGCAGCAGATCTTCTCTGATTGAACTGAGCTTCTCTTCTAAAGTGCTGCCAGTCTGTTTGAAGAAGCTCTTTAAATGAATCCAGCTCCCAGGGGGGCTTCACTGAAGCGCTCTGTGTTATTTATAGATAAATATCATACCGCTGTAACCATCATGACATCAGTCCTGTGTAGGAGGGAGGTGAGGGATGGGGGGGGATCTGGAGGAGGGAGGCGGTGAAAATATAGTAAATTGTGATATATGATGAGACGTGAAAAGACAAAGAAAGAAAGAAACAAAAAAAACATTCTAATGCGTAGTAATGATATATATGTATATACTAAATATGGAAAAGGCTCAAAAACTACCAAGGGAGTTCAGAAAAAGCATATAAAAAAAATGCATTTACAAGTATTCATTTTTCTGTTGCAACTCTAATCCCAGTGGGCCACTGAAGTTAATTAATGACAGCCAGTATTTGTTTGTTTTTTTTCAATGAAAACATAGTGGTTTATTATTAGAAAGAAAACACAGTAGAGAATAGTAGATAATGTTGGCACCATTGCTGTCAGCAGTAAAAGATAAAGACAGTTGCATATAAACCTTACTGTTCAATAAAATTGGACACTAAAACATCCAAAAATCTGATTATGCAAGTCTTCTCCTCAAAGGGAATAATAAGTTAACTGTGAAAAACTCGGGGTCTGGACTGATATTCATATTCATGTGTTCCTAAATGGTTTGAACATCAGAGAAGGAAAATTATGGCAAAGGGCGTAGACACGTTCTTGATGCTGAGGTACCAAAATCCTTTTCACTATACAAGTAACTTGTGAGTCCTGATTCACTGCAAACTCAACAGTTCATCTTTGTTCATTAAAATTTGTTGGCATATAACATACATGACGTATCAATTGGTTTAGCGGTTTTTACAACCAATGCACATTTTTGTCACATTTGATTTGGTCTCTGTAAAGATGACTTATGTTGCTTTGAAAATGTAAATACTGTGCTTTATCAAGGTGCTGATTGGCATTTAATATGGCCCAATTTTGTAGCAGTGTTTACAATCGCGATTAAATTACACCAAGTCCATAATGTGGTCACGTTATTTCATCAACTCCCTGTAAATAGAGTGTTTGGATAAAGGAAAAGTGTAGATGTTAGGGTACCCTTTAAATTCATGTACAAATACTGTACAATTTCTCCAGGTTCCATTAGTTCATTATGTCAATTAGTTCTTTTTAACCCACAGAAGACAATGTGGTTGAAAGAAGCTCAAAAAAGCTGAAAACCTAAATATTCTTAGTTACAACGACACTAACTTTGGGAAGACATGTTGCTGTTGTCATTTTCAATCCTGTGAGCCCCATAAATGAAATTCCATTCGATTGTATTTGGGTTGTGGCAGAAATCTCAGAGACAGACAAAACATCAGCAAATAAAACTAAGACTATCTGTATCCATGGCTAGGCACCAGTAGAGGTCAAAGCTCACCTTGAATCCATGACCCTAAAACCTACCAATCAATCTTGAAATCTTGGTGTAGTTATAGACATAAAGACGATTACAAAATCAGCCTACTACCACCTTAAAAACATAGCAAAAACTGAAGGATTTTCTATCTAAACAAGATACAGAAAAACTGGTTCATGTGTTTATTTTCAGTAAGATAGACTATTGTAATGGTGTCTTCACAGGTCTTAGCAAAAAATCAATCAGACAGCTGCAGCTCATTCAGAATGCTGCTGCCAGAGTCCTCACTATCACCATGAAAATGGAGCACATTACACCAGTCTCTTCAATCACTGCACTGGCTTCCTGCGTGTCAAAGGATAGATTTTAAAATCCTATTACTGGTCTATAAAGCCCTAAATGGTCTCGGGTCCCAAATACATTTTTGTTATTCTTGTATGTTATGACGCACCCGGACCCCTCAGGTCATCTGGGACGAGTTTACTTCGGTGTTCCCAGGATCAAAACCAAGCAAGGTGAAGCAGCTTTTAGTTTCTATGCTCCCCACCTGTGGAACAAACTTCCTGAATACCAGAGGTCTCATTTAAATCAGGGCTTTTAAATCATTATTGTTCAATGTATTTCTATGCCCTTGTAAAGCACTTTGTATTGCCTTGAGTCTGAATGGTTCTATATAAATAAAATTGCCTTGCCTTACCTAGAGGTAAAATGACGCTGATGATGTCACATGTTTAATGTACAGTATTTATATTGCACCTTTCTAGTCTTCCAACAACTCAAAGCACTTTACACTACTGTACACGCTGACATTCACACATTCACACACTGATGGCAGAGGCTGCTATGCAAGGTGCCAACCTGCTCATCAGGAGTTCTAATGCTCAATGACACACACCGACGGCGCAGCCTTCGGGAGCCTTCGACATGCGCACTGGAGGATTCTGGGTTCAAACCGCCAATCTTCTGATTAGTTGACAACCCTGTACCTCCTGAGCCACAGCTACACATTAAGACTTCATTCTGCTAAACTAAGACAAAGACAGACAGTGAAGGACGGGAACATGAGATGATTCGTAACAGTATTTTTATCAACACTGGTTGTTTTCCATCTGTTCCAGGACCGGCTGGCACCTCCAGGAGGTTTCTCACACACACACACTCACACTTTTACATTGTTGGTATTTGCAAGGCTTGGCTTTATGTGTATGTTATACTGTTCCCTTTTTTTTTTTTTTTTAATCTGTCTTTATATTCATAAAAGCATGTTTTGGCTCAGTGTGTGTACACTTATATAAATGCATTTGACAGTGTTTGAGTGTGTTTACCCAAACCAAGGAAGGGATATTAAAAAGAAAACACATGACTGTACAGAATCTGCAACTTCCCCTTTATTTAGATAAAAGCCCTGACTCAGCAACCTGTCAGCTTGCTACAGTGTGATTTTTTACCTCCATTTATCTCTTTACTGCTTTAATCTAAGAGTAAGCAGGAGCCTCGAGATAAAGCACTTAGCTTCCACTTTAAATTCACATTACCACACTAACCTCGTAGTGCTTGGCCTGCTTTTTATGTTACTGTTTAGTGTTTGTGTGGGTGAGAGAGTTATGGGTAGGATTTCAGGACTGTGAGTGTTCATATAATCAATCTCACTGTGTCTATAGTGACATCTGATCTCTGTCACATATGAATCTGACTGTTGCTGAGCTTTGAAGTAAGTTCAGTCTGTCTGTTTAGTCTGAATGAATATTCTATTGCACTGTAAAGAGCAATGAAACACATTTAAGCCTGAAACCAATT
The DNA here is from genome assembly GCF_910596095.1 of Thunnus maccoyii. Lineage (NCBI taxonomy): Eukaryota > Metazoa > Chordata > Actinopteri > Scombriformes > Scombridae > Thunnus > Thunnus maccoyii. Next base: position 25,891,617 of record NC_056544.1, on the reverse strand, counting down.
CTACTTAAACACATAAACACAAACAAGGATCAGCTTACTTGTTGCAAACACGTTCTTATTTAGCCTGTAGGTTTAATTTCTGTAGTTAGCTTTTTGGCCACTTGGTGGCAGCAGAAAATTGATATGGAGAAAACTGTTGCTTATTTACTTGTCCAGCAGTTACGGAGCAACATTATCATTCATTTGGAGTCGTGTTTCTGTCCAATATTTATTCTCTTTTAGCTTCGTCTTTGCTCTCTACCAACTCCTGAGGGAAATATCGCACTCTTTAGCTGCTAAATGCTCCACTATGTTCACCAGCTCGTCACTAACTGTGTCTGTTTGCCGTTTGGTGCTGGGCAGGTAGTGTACAATGGATCTTTAGGACTTTTTCTCTGAAAACAGCTGCCGGCTGCAGCCAAATTCAATGCAACCATTAAATATGAAAGACAAGAAGCGCTGTTGACTTCAGCTGAAACTGTCACATTTTGGGTCATTAGTCACTTTCATTAAGTGTCAATGAGAAAACTTATCACATCACCAGGATGGCCGAGTGGTTAAGGCGTTGCACTCAAGATGCAATGGATATAGATCCTCGTGGGTTCAAATCCCACTCCTGGTATTACTCCACCATGTAGGAAAGGAAACACAGACATCTAGAATGTACTGCTAGAAAAACAAATTATCCCAGAAGCTACAACAAGTAGTGTTCATGCTTTACATAAGCACACAAAGCATGTTATAATCTACTTAACTCTCATGTCAATGTAGAGGTCACTACCAGCAAGAGACACCTTGTCATACTGGGCGGCAAATGCCTGAACAGAGGTGCAATAGCACAATTCACTGCAAGACTTAAAACTGCAATTTATATAAAGACGTTAAGTGTATGAGTATTTTCAAATGCAGCAACTCGTGAAATCAACTTTGTGGACCTTGATGCATCAGTGTTCATGTGAGTGCACAGTGTATATTTGAAGCTTTACACATCCTTATAGACAATCACATTTTGGGTCATTAGTTGAGACGTATGAGAATTATCAAAGACTAAATGAGTAATCAACACTTTCCTTTGTGCTTCAAGCATCAAAGGCATCGATCAGTTCAGTGTATTTTGTGTCAGTGGGATAACTGTCACCGGGTGTCACCAGGATGGCCGAGCGCTTCGGGCACTCAAAATGCAATGGACACAAGTCTTTCTGTCTATACGTTAAGGAAAGAATTATTATTACATTACATTTCCCCATACTTTCCATCAGCTAAGATTACAAAGGTGTACGGTATCGTGGTCAAATATTGAGATGGCTGAGTGGAGGGTGTTGGACTTAAGATCCAATGGGCAGAGGGCTATGTGGGTTAAATCCTGACTCCTGGTATGATAAATATGAATAAAAAGTGTTAATGTACGCTTTCTCTCTTCCAAGCCCTTGATGTCTTTAGAACTGATGCTTGCTTTGACAGACTGTGGCTTGGGTTATGCTAACAGTGCTTTCATCCCAAAGACAGGATGAAAGCACTGCTGTCACAGAAAAGGGCAAGACACGATATCGTTGAAATATGGGGTTAATGGCACACATTTCCAGACTGTTTCTCCTGGAAGGTATTCATAGTCTTGCACTTGGTTGTACTCATGAAAGGTTACAGAAACAGTTGGGTAATGAATGAAAAAACAGAGCTTTAAAGAGAAGTTTAAACCTTGCTGACTTTCTAATCTCCATACATCTGGGGCATCATTTATAAAACAGCATGTGCCAAAAAATAATCAGATTTATAAAACTGCGCACATGCACGAATGCATGCATTTTTCCCTTCATAAATCATAATCAACTCAAAAATGTGCGCTCAAAGACAAACCTCATATCCCACCCCATACGCGCCCACAATTAACTTTAAATGGTCGATGCAAAAGCCCTCATGAATATTGATGTACATGTTGTACAGTCCTGTGGTGAAAGGCAGCAGTAAATGAGGAAAGTTTAAGAGGCTGACGGCTGCAGCAGCTGTTCATGCAATCGGTGAAACAAACGAAACAATTCCCGAAATTAAACAAAGTGGTCAGACATGGAGGTAGATGCCAAGAAGCACATTGCTGCAAACTGTCAGAGTATGAACTAGTGGAGGCACTGCTTGGTATTTGTTAAGCATCTACTGTATATACCCACATACATGACTGATAAGACTACACACTCAATATCTAAAATACAATAAACACTGTATTCATTTATATTTACTCCAAAATCCAATATACCCATGTTTCTTTAATGTGATCACTGCAGCGATTTTACACACAAAAACTATATGAAAAGTAAAATTGTACTTGGTGATATATGCATAGTATTAGAAGATATTTTTAAAAATCTATTAGTGCTCTGTTATGCAATTCTTTAAAGTTGTTTGATGTCATCTTGGCTTTGGATTTGGACTTGGAAAGGCAAGCCAGACTCTCCAGAATCATGTCACCTGCCACTTCCTGGCATCATCCTGGCCTTTCAGCAGCACTGTGCTGCTCCACAACTGACAAGTGTGAGTAGCATACAGCCCAGCCCTCTCCTCTGCGCTCTGGGGGTTGGGAACATGATGGTGAGACAGCACGTTGCACTCAATAATTCATTGATAGTTCAATAATAAATCACAGATGTAATTGCTTAAGATTTGAGTTGGTTTATATCTTTTAAAATTGAAAGGTGCTCATGGAATAATTATGGCTCACTACAAGCACAAGCACAAGTAACACTGCTGGCTTGTTTATGATAAAGTTGATCTATAATTAACATTTGATATTATGTGAAATTAAATGTGTGAGAGGAATCATTATATAGTCTGGCTTCAATTCACCACCTCACCATCTGCATTGCCAATTTCCCCTGTCTCCAAAATGTTCGTACGCCTGGGTGAGAGTTTCTGCACAGGTGCACACATTCTCCTGTCAAGTTTGTTTTTATAAATTCCAACTTTTTTAACCTCAGGATGTTTGCATTGACAAATTGGCCTTGTCTGGTCACATTTTTTTTCTGAACTTTGACCTAGTGATCAGTAGACACATTTTTATTCATATCAAATCAACATGCTGTTTACAATCCTCTTAAAATGACAGCATCTCAATGCTCTTGATTAGCTTGCTGGAAAGATACGAGTAGGGCATTTTATCTTCACATTGAATGTCACTGATGTAACCAAGATGGCTAAGTTGCACTCAAGATCCAATGGACACAAGTCTGTTGTTTCAAATGACACTCCTGGCATTTAATTTCTTTTGTAAGATTTATATTTCCCAAACATGTTTGCCAAAGTCTTTCAATCACCATGTATTGAATAAGTATCATGTACTAAAGTGAATTGAACCAGGATGGCCGAGTGGTTAAGGCGTTGGACTTAAGATCCAATGGGCAAATGCCCACGTGGGTTCAAGCCCCACTCCTGGTATCTATATATTCTTTGACAGTGAGACTGCCATCTCAGAGAGGAAAAGAATGGTCACTGCTCCTTTGACCACAAACATGCAGACTGTAGTGTTCACAGCTTTCCCATGAATGAAGCCAGAAAAACCCATAGTTTATGATTCAAGTATACAACTGACAAAGCCCAGCTCGCTTACTGCAAACAGGATCTTTGTATTTAATGTTTATTTTTACATCCATGTGGAGGTCGACACCAACAAGTCCACAAGGGAGCAAAACAAATCCATTGAGACAACTTCAAGTAAAACGATCAGCTGAAATTCAAAATGCAAAACCAAACAACAACTGCATAACGTCACACTACTTCCACCACAAGATGTCTCTGATCAGGAAAACATACATTTAGGTTGTGTTTGAAGAAATGACTTATGCTGTCATTGTTGGTGGAGACAGTCAGAAGCAGTCATGTCATCCGGATGAGCAGTTCACTCAATACTACTACTCTTACATCTGGTATTAACCATTTGTTTTGAAAAGATCACTGCACACTCATGACAAAGCTGAGCCACAAAAAAGGGCCTTTTCTTGGACAGTAAGTCTACCATGTAAGTTGGGAAAACATGGTAATTAGATCACAAATATCATTATATCTAGTGTGTTGTTTGTTTTCACAATGGCATTAGTGTGTGCGTTGAACTGGTGCAATCAACACAGTGGATTACATGAAATCCAATTTTCAGATAAGACACAGTGGTGTCTTATCTGAACATTATGAATATTTGAGGTGGTGGGCAAAGACACTTCTTGTTTATGTTATGAAAGAATGAAATAATCAGTCGTCAAGTAGTTTGCTAGCGTGAATAAATCATTTGAAAAAGTTCACAATGCACAACTCACCATTTCATCAGTGCTGATGGTTGAGACGGCATCCCTCCTCAACTTCAGCCCTCTCTGATACCCCATTTCCACTGCCATTGCATTGGTGAAACAATCTTTAGTAAAATGTGCGTTGCAGATGAAAATGTGACACTTTGACTGTCATCTGTCCTCCAGCCTAACGAAGTCCAACCACTGATTACACTACAGCCCAACACTTGTTTGCGGGTGGGATTTCGTGTAATCCACTGTGATGATTGCACCAGTTCACAAATGCCATTGTGAAAACAAACAACACACTAGACTAAAGTGGAGGAAACTAAAAATTAAAATGAAGACCTTCAGTTAGCTAATGCAATAAGTTAGGCTGGCTAACTACACCTAACTAAGTTAGCTAAGTAACTAGAAAGACAAACTGACAGACAGAGAGATATAACTAAGGCTATAATGCTACAATTATGGTAAAATACAAGAGAAGTTGACTAGCTAGCTCACAACGATCTTTATAAGTTTGCTGAGGGCGATGAATGACTGCAGCTTCTGCTATAGTCATACATCATCGAACCATTTTAGCAACAGCTTAAATCTTTGAACTTTGAGCGCAAAATTAAGTTATTTATTTGGCAAACAGTGTGGCTAATCAACATTGTCAGGACAATGTTGATTAGCCACACTGTTTGAGGAAAAAACAATTAGAAAACAATGAGAAAAATATGAAATATCTTAAAAATGTCAAAATACACTGGAGGGGGGCTTTAACCACACTGCATCTTGTACAACCGCTAACCAACCCGACCTCCTCTCTCTGGCCTCGGGGCGTATATAAATGTAGTGCTTAATTAATTTGAAAAAACGTTGCCTGTGAACATAAGTCAGGCAGTGATTACGTATGCCAATGCAACGTAATTGGAAACACAATTCAATAGCATATATATATATATATATATATATATATATATATATATATATATATATATATAATTATATATATATAATTTCTAGGAGACAGGATTGCATGAGTCCACATTTACATGAAAGCAGCTTGGCTGATTTACTGAAGCTGATAAGTCCTGACAGTAGGAGTCACTATCACATTTTTGACTGTAAATTGTGCCATATGGAATGTATTATATGATTAATGAACTGGTTGTGTCCATTGGATGAGCCACCCCTCCAAGCATGCCTATAGGAAAAACTTTCATACAATATTCCCCTCATCGCCCACCTCTACAGGAATTGAATGGACTTCTGAACATGGGTTTTGAACTGAAGTACATTAAATCTGAAATAAACTAAATCTGTTGATTCTGCTCCTGTTCTGCCACAAGACTGATGGGTCAAGTCTATTAAACGCATGACTGCCTCTATATCGCACTCATTGCATGGGGTTACACTGCTATTAAGTCTGCACACAGACACACAAACAGATGTAATAACCTGCTCTAAAGTCAGACCTGGAAAAGAAACTGTGTCTGTAACTCAATTTTCCTTTAAATCCTATATTCCATGGACCCAAAATCTAATCAACAAAGTTACAGAGAGGGAAAGTACAATGGGTGCTATGTTTGTTCTCTTGCTTTGTTCCAGTGAGCAGTCAGATCTGTGCTGAAACTGTATTCTAATGAATAATAATCTGATGAATGTAGGAACAGGAAGATATTCAATTAAATCCATTGAAGCAGATTCGCCTTCTCCGGTAAGAATGTGTGACTGGTGTGTGTGTGTGTGTGTGTGTGTGTGTAGCTATGTTCATACTGTATGTATATGTAGATATGTATATGTGCGTGTATCTGTCAGTTTTTGCCCAGAGGACAGTTAATATTTCTTATAATTGTTCTTTTAATTGTGCTGTGCTTTTTGGTGTGACATTGGACAGGAGGCAATTTGTTCTGCACCAGAGATTAATATAAATGACTATTACAGAGATGAAAATGATATATAAATAAACATAAATATACATGGACTTTCTTCTCTTTTGTTCTGCATGTGTTTCAGCACCTCACTATGTGGAGGGCATTACAAAACTGTTATTATATAAGAAAACAGAAAGGTAATATTGGAAGGAACACGCTCTGCTTTTGATTGCACTCTTTCTATTAGCATTAGGGAAGAGAGATGGGGAATCAAGTGCAACAAAGGTCACAGGCCAGACCTGAACCAGAGATGTCGTGGCTCATAGTCGGCACCTTAACCCCTATAGGAAATTAAGGAACCAAAAACTGAAATTTCGGTAGATGCCAAAGTGACCGAATCCATGAAAAACAGCTGGAGTAGGAATAAAACTGCAGTAAAAAGTCCAGACATCATTAACAAAGGGCGGAAAATAATATATTGCTTTAACAGTGGGAGTAACAATCATAGAGATGCTACTGATATCATCATGGTGCTAACTGAAACAGCCTTGATCAAAGCTGACAAATCACAACAAATTGGCAGATACACAAGTGTGAACAACACTCATTATTTCAGTGAGAAGCAGATAAGAGATGAAACAGGCAAAAACATTGTTTTGTCAGATATCAGGGAGAATAACACAAACAGGGCTGTCAGTGGTTATTTCAGACATCAGGTCTCCACTGAAGAATACTTCTTCATTCCTCTACTGAAATACTTTGAGTGTGAGTGCAAGCTTTAGATTCTTTGTGTGTGTTTGTTTGTGTCTTTCCTGGATCCAACACTCCACACTGCTTCACCTCACAAATAAATTACTCTGCCAAAAAGTCAAAGGAAAAGAAAAATTACATTTAACTTCCACAAAGGTTGCGTCTCATATAAAGTTGGATGACAAAACAATCAAGGAGGCTCAGAACAAAATAAAATAATGCAAAAAACTTCTGACTGACAGAACAACTTTGGCTGTTAGTCTCTGTGTTCAGTCACCAATGTCAAAAAGCAATTAGCAAAGGAACTTCTTTTAGACTGCAATCTTGTTCCAAACTCTGAAAGCTGCACTGTCACAAGGTTGCTTTTTAAACTGTCAATGCCTCCATGTGTTTTCATATTTCTAATTCAGTCGAATGTCAAGAGTAGGCTGTTATGTTTTTATTGGGAATTGCACCAGCACATACAATTGGTAGAGGAATAAGAGACTGATCCTTTTTTTTTGGCTTACTGTGGATGCAAAAGATTTTGATCTGTATTCTCACAGAACATTTTGTTGTGTCACCCTAAGGAGTTTGCAACCAGGAGTGTGTTGCACTGAAGATGCTATTATGTCTTTTACAGGTATTATGTAAGTTTGTCATCCTCAAGACTATTCTTTTTAGTAAGAATAATATTTTGCTGAACAATTTTCACCATAGGTTGATTAAGAGTACTGTACTTTACTACTATTGAGACCAGGATGGCCGAGTGGTTAAGGCGTTGGACTTAAGATCCAATGGGCAGATGCCCTCGTGGGTTCAAACCCCACTCCTGGTATAACAACAAGTGGCGTTGAAAGCAAGTTGTGTTCATACACTGATGGCTCCATTCCACACTCAGGACTTGTGGTTATCTTGGTAAGGTTCGGGTGGTTGGAAAACACTAGATTTGCATTTATACCTCATCTGTGTGTGGTCAGGTTTTTAACAGACTGAACAACAAACAAGTGATTAGATGAGGGAATTGGATTCTTATCAATTTAACACAAAGTTTACAAACCTCTTACAAGTCAAGTCAAGGCACTTCTTATTTTGGCTTTAGGGATGGAAATGTTGGTCTTTTGGCCCACCACTTTGATTCAGACTAAAATATCTGAACTTCTACTGGATGGATTGCCATGAAATTTGGTGCAAACATTCATGGTGTCCAGAGGATGAATCCTAATGACTTTAGTGATCCTCTGGCTTTTCATCTAGCGCCATCATCAGGTCAAAATTCAAATGTTCCAATAGTTTGGTTTATCACCTGCAAAACTAATGACATTCCCACAAGCCTCTGCAGTACATAAGTACATTGTGTTTTGTGCTAATTAGGAAGATGATGAACATGGTGAACATGATAGCTGCTTAACATCAGTATGTTAGCATTGTCATTGTCAATCATAGGTCAATTAAGAGTACTGTATTTGTGACTAATCAAGACCAGGATGGCCGAGTGGTTAAGGCGTTGGACTTAAGTTCCAATGGGCAGATGCCCTCGTGGGTTCGAACCCCACTCCTGGTATAAAGGTATAAGTTGTGTTCATACAGAGATGGCTCTCTTCAACATCCAGTACTTATGGTTGTCTTGGTCAGCCTCTAGTGGATGAAATGAAAAGCAGTGACACATCATCCTTTTGTGTTCAGGTTTTTAACAGAGTGACAATTGACCTACTACCTTGTGCCTTTCAAACAAGTGATTAGATAAGGGAATTGGATTCTTCTCAATTAATCATCCGGTTTACAAACCTCATAAAATTCAAGTCAAGGCACTTTTTATTGTGGCTCTAGGGATGGAAATGTTGGTCTTTCAGCCCATATTATTTATCAGTGATCAATACCAGGATGGCCGAGTGGTTAAGGCGTTGGACTTAAGATCCAATGGGCAAATGCCCGCGTGGGTTCAAGCCCCACTCCTGGTATAACTTTGACAAGTGGTGTTCATTCCCATTCTCATCACTTGGTCACAAACTTCAAGAACTGATGAGTGACTGAGGCTCTTACATGTCCATGATATGATCAAGTTGTTGGGCTTAAAAATGAAGCTATAATGTGCCCTGAACCCTGCTTCTTGTGCAAAGGTTATATACTACAAATCTTAGAAGCCTATATGTGCACAAGTGGTTGATGATTAATAGCTTGTTGGACAGAAAAGAACAAATCATTTTATTATATTATTAGGTTTTTTGCTACTGAAGGTGACAGTGAAGACACCAGGGTGGCTGAGTGGTTAAGGCGTTGATCTCAAAATGCAGTGGACACATCTCCTTGTGGGTTTAAATCCCACTCCTTTTGATCAACTGGACATACTGAGAGAATAACTACTGCCACAAGTTACTAAAGGCTATACAGTTTGAATGCTTTCTAAAATAGAAAGAGACCTCACTGTGCCTCTTCAGCAGGCTCATGTTCAGTACAATCGTGAATACTGTAGTAGTGCAATTATAGTTGCTACTATGGTGATGAACAAAATAAAGATTGAACATAAGTTTGGTGCAGTAATGGCTATTTGGAACTCTGCAGTGTTTGTATTCATTACAGCTCCATTATGTTTTCACCCTGACACACCAACAAATGGAAATAAACAGATCTCAAAGGCTGTTAAAAACACTGTTCTTTGTTAGGAGGAAATGTAAAATTCAAACCATATAAAAACACTGTAAAGCTGTGCCAAATGTTTTACCCTGAAGACAGTTATCCCACAATAACAGTATGTTCCTGGAAAATTAACGCTCCACACTTTGAAAACAGGTGATCAATGAAAACATCTGGTGCATTGTATGGTTGAAATTGCACATGATTACTTATCTAAGGAATACAATGGTAAAACTACTGTATCTGCAGTGATGTCTCAGTAAATGGCAGAGAGGGTAAAATGATGGTTCGACGGCTGACCAGTGAGAAGGGTTTTGGTGGGACTGACCTGTCGATGATGCCACACATGTCGATCTGCAGATGGCTGTAGTTTCCCAGCAGCCTTTGCTGCACCATGATCAGATCCACTGGCTGGTTCTCTACAGCGAGGAGACGCATGCAGCCTTGGAAGATGTTAAAAGGATTTTTACATTCCTGACTGTTCTCTTCAGCAGGACAACCTGTACAAGAAAGGGAGGAGAGCAGTTATGCAGTTGAACAACAATGCAGAGAGTCACGTTTTTTTCCCCTAGAAATATCAAAGCTGCACCAGACTTAACCCCATTGTTTAGGCAAAATTAATGTGACAGTGATTTAGTAAAGAGCAGAAAACACACTTTTCTTTACTGTAATGATTAATGTGCAGTGTTATTTTCTATAGGGGTTCAAACCTACTGTGATTTACTAAAGAGTAACATAAGGTGATGCTGTGGTAAATGTGGAAGAACGCCTCAATTCTCTGTACGGTAGAACACAAAGTAATTTATGGTGTGTTGCTACTGGAATAATGCAAATATATGCCAAGCCTTGAACAAATGAATACGGGTAATTTTTTTCTCTTTGTAGTCCATTTAATGTGGAAGAGGAGATAGTGAGAGTGCACAAGTGTAAATGTGTGAGTGTGTACGTGCTGGATGATAAAAAGCCTAAGGCAGTTCAAGAACATGGCTGGACTGCAATATTGCTGAGCAGAGAGGGGACAAAAGAGATGAGATTTAAGAAAAAGAGGCGGTAAGGATGCCAGTGGAGAGTGAAACAAAGGGAGGAGAGGAGAGAAGAGTGAAGAGGAGAAAGAAAACAGGAAAAGAAATAGGAAAGAGAAAGGAGAGGAGAGCAGCATGAGAGACAGAAAGAGTAAAGAGAGAAATGAGAGGAGGAGAAGGGGAAAGATAAAGCAGACTTATAACTTTCATTATAAAAGAGCCACAAGCTAAATTTGGCTCAGTGCACACACAACTGTAGAGGTGACCATTCACAACACCAACCCGTACCGTGCATTATATAAAATATAAAAAAAGTTTCAAATATTAATACACGTCTTCCAGGGCAAACACAACAAAGCTCATTTAAACCACACTGAAACAGAAACAGACACATTTTGGAGTCAGTTTGGTGTATTATACTCTTGTATCGTCCTTTGTGGTTGTTTTCTTTGTCTGACAATTTCCACAGACACACAAGGAATTTAGGATAATAAACATAATAAATACCTTTAAACTTTACTATTACACAGTGATTCCCTATTACAGACAGAACTAAAAACACAGTGGAGGCTAAACACTTGCATGTTGAATGATCCCACTTTTAGAAGTTCAATGGAGACAGACCTAGCTGTTTATTTACAGGACAATGATAATGGGGAGGTATTATGGGATGCAGCCAAAGCTGTTCTCAGGGGGGAAGATCATAGCCAGGATGGCCGTGTTGAAAAAGATAAAAGCCTAAATATTGTTAGGACTGCAGGAAAAATAGAGAGATCTAAAACAAGCACATATTGTTAATAAAGAGCCCTGTATTTTACACCAAATTAGAAATGTCAAGCAGAAAATGGATATAATATTAAGTGAGGAAGTTGAGCAAAACATAATGTTTATGAAGCAGAGATATTATGAGGCAGGCCCCAAAGCGGCAAAATTGCTTGCTTGGAGGCTCAGAAAACAACAAGCAGAAAACACCATTTACAAGATTAGAGACCCTGTTACAAATAACAGTACTAGCAGTCTGGAGGGTATACAAAAAACATTCGAAACATACTAGAAATCTTATATTCCCAACCAGACCAGGTCTATAGACACACACTTGTTGAATATCTGAATTCTTGAGACCTCCCTCTGCTAGGTGAAGAAATTAATGATAAACTTATCTTACTAATAACAATGGAGGAAATAGGTAAAGCCATTTCAAGCCTGAATAAGTCATCTGGTACTGATGGGTTCCCCCCAGAATAGTACAAATCAATGAGAGAACACCCGTTCCCTTTACTGCAGACCTTTTTAATTACATTATAAAAGAAGGCTCCCCACCCCACCCACCCCACCCTCCTGGAGGGAGGCCTTTATAAGTTATCCCCAAAGAAGGAAAGGACAGGATGGACTGTAAAGGATATAGACCTATCAGTGTCTTAAACACAGACTATAAACTGTACATCGCCATCTTAACAAAGAGGATGGAAACTGCAATGCCTCTGTTAATAGATGAGGCCCAAACAGGATTCATAAAAAAAAGACAAACCCAAGACAACATAAGCAGAGTCCTAAATATCATTGAGCGGATTAATAAGGAAAAGTTAGCTCTATTGTTCTTAGTTTAGATGCTGAAAAAGCTTTTGACTTGGTCAGGCGGGGATTTCTTTATCTAGTAATGAACAGACTCAGCTCCAGTGAAGATTTTATACAATGTATTCAGGCACTTTACTCTTCTCCTACTGCAAGAATAAAGTTTAATGGCAGCCTTTCTAACTCCATCACTCTGTGACACGGCTGCAGGCAGGGCTGCCCAGTTAGCCCCAGTCTCTTCAAATTTATTCATCAAACCTCTAGCCCAAGCAATATGACAGGAGACAAAACTAAAAGGTATATCTATAGGAGGAGTGGAATATAAAGTTGGTTTATATGCAGATGATGTACTGATCACAATCATGGACCCAGGTTCAGGCCTACCTCTAGTAATGAAAATGCTGGATACATATAGGGTATATTCAGGGTATGTCCTTAACATACACAAAACCCAGGTTATGACATTTAGTTACACTTCCATGCAAGAACTCATTGCAAAGTATAATTTCAACTGGAATTCATCCCATATCAAGTACTTGGGAGTAAATATACCCAAAGATCTGTCACAGGTATTTGATATTAACTATAATTGCATTAACAAAAAAATATATAATGAACTCAATAGGTGGGGTTTGCTCCCTCTCGACTTTGGCAGCATAATAAGGTCAATTAAAATTAATATTCTCCCTAGATTATTATATCTTTTCCTATGACTTCCAATAGAAATCCCTCAGAAAAAATTTATTGAATGGAATAAGCATATTTCACGATTCATTTGGAATAAAAAGAGACCAAGGGTGAAATTCTCTACCCTTCAGCTGCTGGAGAAGAGTGGGGGCATGACCCTCCCATCCTCAAGGGATTATTATTTATCAGCTCAGTTGAGACCACTTTTATACTGGTGTAATCCATTTTATATAGCCAAATGAGAGACTATGGAATTATCTTTAATAGACACACCAACAGTCATTGCTTGGTTGTGTCGGCAAGGAGAAGGAAAAATTCCAGATGGCAAGTCAATGGGTGAGTTTCTCACTTAAAGTATGGGTGGAATTGGTTAAACGTTTCCAACTCCATGGGTTAAACTGCTTACATGGCCGGTATATGACCCTGACTTTACGCCAGCATCACAAGATCACAGATAGAGATAATGAGTCCATTCTGGCATCACTTCCATATGCAAGGTTGTTAAGAAATTGGAGCTTAACAGTTTTGATCAGTATTTACAGCTTCTTGATTATTTCTGTAAAAAGGTTAAAGTGTCTAATCCAAGAGAGCCACCAATAGCTATTCACATATTTATTGATGCTTAGAACTCAGGAAGCAATAAAGGTCTTATAAACAAGTTATACCATAGTATCACTTCATCAACAAATAAGGACACTACAGACTATGTGAAACAACAATTGGGAAATGAGCTGCACACTGAAATAACTGAGGACATGTGGCTGAATGCCTGGGAAACACAGTTGTTCTCCACCAACTCCCAGACTTGGAGAGACTTCTGTTGGAAAAAGTTTTTTATCACTCCCAAACAGAAATCTAAACCAACTGGTACCCAGCTATGTTGCTGGAGGGAGTGTGGAGAAATCACAGTCAATCATGCTCATGTTTTCTGATCTTGCCCCTCTATTCAGTCCTTCTGTAAGAAAGTAGCGACAATCATCTCAAAAATCCTGGGTTTTAGCATAAGTATAATATTCACATCCCTCTACCTTGGAGGTATCCCTGACGGGCTACGTAGAGATGATACCTACCTCCTAAAGATCTCGCTGGCGGTGAGTAAAAAGGCCAATACAAAATACTGGCTTCAGAAGAACTGTCCTACTGCTCCTACAGCCTCTTTGTCAATATTGTTAAACACCTACATTTCTAGAACAGATGACCTTCTCCATACGGCTCCAAAAAGTATTGGGAGAAAAATTGTGGAAAAAATGGCGTGTTTAATGAGACAGATATCTCATAATTATTGCTTGTATCATGTGCAATATTTTATTTTACATCAGGCAAATTTGTCATGACATATTGACCGTCCCATGATCTCTAATTTGTTTTTCTTTGTTTTTTTTTTTGGTTTGTTTTCTGTTTCTAGTTGGCTTTTTGCTTGCTGTTCTGACAATGTGAAAAATGTTCATGAATGAAAAGTTAAAAAACCCATTTCAGACAGAACAGCGGGAGGCTAGTTTTAAGTACACATGTATAGTCATAAAAAGTAGTAGCTTCTTTGTATATGAAAAGACTCAATTTTAGCTGAATTTACTACTGAAAACATAACTCATATGTTAAAAAAGTACAGACATGAAAGGTATTAATAGATTGTTTTATAAATGAGGGAAATTAAATTCACCCTTAGGTTAAACATGCCTGATTCAAAATCCTAGTATAGGTTAACTATCACTCAGCTGCTAAATGTAGCTGAACTAGCAAAACTACCTCTGAATACTGATTTATGTTTCACTCAGTGCTTCACCTGTTTGTATTTCAGCGAACATAAACACCGGTACGCTGATGTTGAGGATTTATCTTCTTAATTTTCAGGATGGTGTACTGTAACGGCTCAGTAACAGTTGTTGAATTACTAATAAAGATGCTCTTGAAAACACACATGCTAAAGTCTTACCACCAAAGAAGAGTTGACTTCCTATGCTGACAGGAAATGAAGGGCTGGCATGAGCAACGCCTCCTTCTTCTTTATCTACACTGATGGTCAGACGACCCCTTCTGGAGTTCAGCTCCACTGAATGCCACTGACCGTCATTCAGGCCAGAACCTGGGAAAATATTCAATAGTAACAATAATTCTGTATTGTTTATGTTCATTTGTGTAGCATTATGCTAAAAAGTATTACGAAGTGCTTCACAACAATGGTAAAATTGATGAAAGGTGAGGGGTTAAAGGTTAATTTAAAGGTTAGAGGTTTTGAGTTTTAAGGTGACCAGATTTAAAGGTTGGGATTTAGCTTTCAGGTTTTGGAAACAGAGGTAAAAGGTTAGAAATAAACTGTTAGACTGACCTGTGCTGAGCTCCAGCACTACCTTGCCAGCTTTATGGATCTGTAGCTGGAGTCTGGCCTCACTCAGGTACAGCCAGACCACGCCCTCTTGAGGGAGGTCAAAAGTGAGCAGAAGCCCCGCCTTGTTCCACGTCCTGAACTGAAACCCGACGGACACGCCCCCAGAGGTGGATGTCGTCGCCCCCGGCAACTGGAGGAAACTCTGGGGGCCGGGGAATGTCACGGCAACAGAAACTGGCTCAGCACAAGAAAAGGTCACATTGCCCTGAGACAGATAGATGCAGAGTGGAGAGAAAAAGAGGGGAGGTGGGGGTGAAAAAAATGATTACTAGAGAGATAAAACAACAAAAAACATGAATATTAATCAGTTGCAGAGGGCGTGTCGATGTGACCTCATGTCGCAGTGATCTCATCAGCAAGTCTCCTTGAGAATAAAGGCCATGAAAGCAAACTGAAATACCAATGTCACCCAGCTTGGAGGTGTAAGGAGGAGGTATGTGAACAGTACTATATAGACATTTCAGTTGTGGTCCATTGTTTTGAGTAGTGGTAATGGCTCCAGGTCCATTGCTAAGGCTGCAGCAGTAATATATTACACTCCCGGCTCTCTGCTGGGAATATCAGCCCGCTATCTTTATAATACTCCGGTAACACGGATGACATCTAAGAGCCCTTTGTAGAGCTGTTAAAGTGATATATGGAAGTACATGGTGGAGGATGCAGAGCCACTGCAAAATATAAAGTAAAAAGTGAGCTATAAAATCCCCCAAAAGCCATTCACTACTACACACGCACACACCTACGCACACATACATCACCGAAGGTTTGACTTTATTTTGTTATCATGCCTTTAAATATGGCCAGCAGTGGCCTCTATATTAAAATGGACTATAACTTTCTTAATACTCTTCTACCTTAAGAGCTACAGCGCTCTTGTAAAACAGCCTCTATTAGATCTTCAGCCATGCATGTGAATCTCTTTACTGAGAATTCTTGCCTCTCTGCTCTCTGCTCCTTTACTGTAATGAGAAACCATTTATTAGAAATGTTCAGAGCTGCTCTCCACTGAGCTCTTTCCACTTATTGTTATTGTAGGAACATCTGAAGGTCCTATAATGACAAAGACAAGGAAGTGTTACTGAAAGTCTCACCACTTCTTTGTCCTCTCATCACTCACTGTCCTTGTTAAGAGCTTGTTAGCTTCATTAACCAGCTAGCAGCTCGTTAGCGGCAGCGGCAGTATCCAGATGATTTCCCAGTGGGACGGCATGGATGTCGATATGTATAAGCGCATCCCTGCATGTACATGCACCTTCATGTACACTACATGTTGACCTGTGGTAATTTGTGTTTGTACTGTGCTAAGTAATTAGCTATTGTAGAAAAATATGCATTGGCTCCTTCGCTCCTGTGTCCTCACGGTACACAGGAGGACATTTTGTAATAAGTCACAAAAAACACCAAGCAGAATGTTTTATTAGCTTTTGGAGGGCCAAAAGAATTTTATGCACAAGGCCAAATTTAGCCTGAAGTTTTATTTTTAGGTCCAGCTATCGATGCCGTATTCTCTCTCAGATATAGAAGTTCTTTGCTTTCCCCAAATGATTTAAGTGAGCTGTCGCAACCACTCTGGTCACAAAACGACTCTACGGGGTACCACAAAAGATATGAAAGAATCTCAATCCAGACAGTCTCTGGAATGAGGAGATCTGGAGCACACAGGTTGTAGTGAGAGATTTTTAAAAAGGTGCAGCAACTCACGTTTCGACATGGAGCACGTCTTTATGAAAGCAAGAAGAGTCAGCGGCAGGTTCTGGACATTGCTTATGTCTAACCAATGCCATATTGTTACAGCATACATTGTAAAAAATCAGAAAAACTCAAAAAATCTAATTTCTTAAGAAACATTTTAGAGAAAATAACACTAAAAGAATCCCTGCTAGTTTAATTTCTTCAAACAGCAATATGGCATTGGCTAGATGTAAGCAACACCCTGAACCTGTCCATCCTTTGAGAATTATGGTGAAGACGTGCTTTATGTCTACTGTTGTGGTATCTCTTTTTATATCTACACTTTTAAGCCTAATATATCAATGCTGATATATGAAGATTGTGAGTATGCACATACTGTAGCTTATCTCCTTATCTCTTTATTCCCATATAAAGCATATGAACATAACATGGGGCATGACGATAACAAGATTTAGCCCTTAAAATTAGATCATGCAAGTGGGTTTGCTGATGATGCTGCTGTGAAGGAAGGGTTGATAAAATGCTAAAATAATGTATAATGACTGGCTGAATGCGTGTCACATAATAGCAGAGAAACTAATGCTGTCTATTAGAGCACACATTCAGGTTTCACTGCATTATTTTAAGCAGGTATGGTTGTGATTTATGGGAACTGTATCCCAGTGGGGGTGTAGTTGTCATCCCCATTTCACCACTATCTAATGGGTGTCAACTGCTGCTGCACCCAATAAAAGACAATACAAAAACATAAAAGTCTTGCTACACTAGGAATTAAGTCATGGAACTGCATTAATTGATTTCTGGCCTCTAAGGGGCAGAAAAACAAAATAAACACAAAGCCCTGACACATCTTATAAAGTTGTTGCTAACATGTTAGCAAAACAGTTGCCTATTGACACATCCAGCAAACATTAGCATTCAGTTGGAGTTGTGTTTCTGGTTGGTCTCCACCAACTCCTGAGAAAAAATGTGTGGCTGTTTAGCTGCTTGACGTTTTACTCTCTTCACTAGCTAGCTGCTAACATTGTCAGATACATTGGCAACATTGGCAGGTACCATACAGTGGGTTTATCAGAGCCTTTTCGCTGAAAACAGCTGCTGCTGCTGCTGCTACTGGAAACAAGGTTGATGGGAGACTGAAACAAAACAGTAAATGTGGCATAAAACCAAAACAATAAGCTAAAAGTTGAGCTACAGAGCTGGTGATAATTCTCTTTGGGATTTGTCACTTCAAGTGACCCTTTTCACATTACACATAGTACAACTTGTGTAACAAGGAGGTCACTTGGCTTAGCAAGATGTTTGTTAGCAGCATTACTGCTTAGCTACATTACCAGCAAGCAAATGTTACAAAACATGATGAAAGACTGAAACAAAGCAGTTGATATGGCATAAAACCAAAACAATGAGCTAAAAGAGGCAAAATTTCAGTTCACTAAGGTGGTGACTGGTTGTGTTTAGCTACTTAGCATCACATTAACTTGCTCATACCAGCTAAACGAACTTACCATTACAGTAACCTGGTTGTCTTTGTGTTTCGCTAGTTCTATCAGGTTGAGGCCATTGTACAGCAGGTTTTCCAGGCAGCCATGGAAGTTCCTCTTGGACAGGACTGGTTTCTGAGAGTGGACAGCCCCAACACTCAGCTGTATGGGAACAAAAACACACACAAAATGCACAAAAAAGTTAATGTGTATTCATTTTGTGTAGGTAGGTGTGAGTCTGTGTCAGAGCCATGTGTTGCATCCCACCTGCTCGATGTCCCAGTGGTTGAACTCCGCAGGGATTTGAACCCTTTCTGTGTGTTTGTCCACAGTGAGGTTGAGGTGAGAGCTGCGCTGCTCCACTGCTACATGGTGCCAATGCTGGTCATCTAATAGGCTGCCGAGGGAGGCGAGACGCCGGGGTTCAGAAGATGAACTCCTACCTGGAAGAGAGGAGAAGGAGGAAGCTGTAAAGAAGGGTGGAGCAGGAGGAAGAGGAATGAGCAGGTGAAGGGTAGGGAGGTGACAAAGACAAAAGGACGATGGAAGAGAGGGAAGATGAAGATCAGACAGAGGAGAGACATGAGGACATTGAGGTGGTAAAGGTGGATGAAAAAGAGTAATAGGAAAGTAACAGAAGGGAAAATAAGATGAGAGCATGCAGAGGAATGAGAACAAGATTAGAAAGGAGGAAAACAAGGATGAAGAGCAGGAGGAAGATTGGTAGAAAGTCAGGAGATAAATAGTACGAGGGAAAAAAAAGAAGCGCAGAAAGAGGATGGTGGATGAACCAAGATGGGAAAGCGGTAGAGACATCAGTTGGATGAAAAAAAAGATGAGGATGGAAGGATTGCAAAGGATGAAGGGGAGGCGGGAGAGAATAAAGCAGACAAATAGAGATAAATAGACCATCATGGTGGACTAATCACACAGTGAGAAATGGAAATTACAAAGACACAAACTCGTTTAATCAACACATCACCACTGTTTAATTGGTGAAGTTTAGCTTCATTGGGAAGCTGCATTGACCAAACGTGTGTTTACTTTCTTTGTTATCCATCCTGCTATTCTGGTTGTTTGATATGCAGGTTTTCCTCTATTCGGTGTAACAGCAGGTAACCTATTTTCACCTCAGTTATGTAATTTGTTAGGCTGTTTTCTCCTTTTCTATCTTTAGTTATCTGACCTGCTAATCTGGTTCTTTTGACCTGGTGTCAAGGGATGCCAGCCTGATGACAGCTCCAACACACCAGCCTACATATTGTGTCTAAATATTTCACTTTTCTCAGTATCCCACAGAGGGGAGCACAGCGAGGTCATATTCTCTCATCTCATTAGGGACTACTGGGTATCTGCATACTTGCACAGAGAACTGAAAGCAAATTTGGGTCGCACTTTATTTTGTGGCACACTAACAAGACATAATATGCCGTACTTGTATCAAATTAGCCAAAAACTAGAAATATGTTCTTTATTAGACAGTAAACACAGTTTTACCCTAACTAGCAAAATATCCTCTAAGAAAGTCTAATAAGGGTCTAACAGTGGGAAATAAAGATGCAATGTCCTGGCTGCTTCCATAGCCTAATGCTACTGGGATAGTGACATGGCATTAAATGGTCTGATGTCTTAACTGGTATGGAGGAGAGTGTCGAGGAAGCATGTATTGGGCTTTGTATCACTATCTACACACTCTACATGACTCTGAAGAACATCCAGGCTACGAGGGACGTGTGAAGTAGCGACCAGATGTGACCTGATGTGGTTTGACTTTAGTTTACGGTACAGTTTTCTTCTAATGAACAAAGGACCCTGTAAGATAGGGAAACTATGATAAATAAAGGACAAATGTATTGTCTCAGTGTTTTATCTTGACAATTATAAAGGCTATACCCGATATAATATGGCATCACATTCATCTGATTATAGCCTGCATTGTCTAATTAAGCTGTCATAGGTCCATGTTGGCAGCATTAAATGTGGTGTCTAATTACAGCATAATTTGGTAGTAAGGGTAGAATAGCGTCTAACTGTAGTATATTTTGGATCTGTAGACTATGATCTTGTAAAATGGAATGTAATAGTGTATTAGGATCACCTAATTGGTTTCTAATTAGAGTATAATTTTGTATAATTGTGTTTAAGTATAGTATATTTGGGGTCTCATACGGCATTATATGTGGTCTCTAATTACAGCATAATTTAGGTGCATGGTGTCTAATTAGGGTATGACTGCGTTTACTGTCTAATAAAGAACATATATTATTATTTAAGTACTGCATATTATGTCTTATTAGTGTACGGTAAAATAAAATGTGACCCAAATTTGTGACAATGCTTCATTTGAATAAGTGCAGAGGAAAGTGAGACATCATTAATGATAGATGAGCACCAGACGGTCCAAATAAATGGATCCACCCCCAAAGTACTGGGAGAGAAACTTTGTGTTTCTGCTGAGAGAAGGAACTCTAGAAAGAGCTGAATACAGTCAGTCATTAAAAATGTATTAGATATTCTTTAGGGAGAGACAATTTCAACTTCAGAGAGAGAGAAACCGAGACAGAGAGGAGGAGGATGGACTTGATGGACAAATGTGTCTTTGATGTTTCAGCTCATTTGGTGAGATGAATGAGAAAAACAACTTTATCCAGAGAGAGAAAGTTTGCATGTGGGCCTACATGATACAGAGGGAGTCTGTCCTGTCAACACATTTATTGTGAATTATTTGATTACAGTCTAGACGAATGGAAAGAGATGGTGCAATCAATATTAGAGGAAGGATAGCGCGACTTAAAAACGAATAAGATCATTTCATTGGCATTGATTAAAGGAATAATTATTACCTGGTGGGAGGTTGAGAAGAAAGAGAGAGGAGAATAGGATTGAGTATTTTATTGGATGGACGATTTGATTACTGTGTAAATGAGAAGGCAGAGAAAGCAGGAATCAATATGAGAGATCAGAGGGCAAACAAATAGAAAAATCCTTTATTGTTATTAATATAGGGGACCATCTGTCTTTCTTTTCATCTCCGTCTCTTTTGTATGTGAAGTTTCAGTCTGTACATGGATGGTGTGGAGTCAGGAGGGAGTGTATGTGTGTGTGTGGATTGTGACATGTGACATTTGAGAGAAATTTGACATTCCCAGAATAGCGGCATGTTTTTTTTCCACTTCCAAAAATTCAAATGCAAAGACAGAGCAGCCCAGTGGGGTTTTGACCACTCAGGTTTAGGAGGTGATGTCTGATGATATTGCAAAGCATACCGTAAAATGACATTCTCTCAATCGAATTCAATGGTTTGTTAAAAAGAAATGAGAGAAGACAAAGATTCCTGTCTGATGTCAGTGACATTGTTCCTGATATTGTCTTTTTCATTTTCACCAAGGCCTGTTTTTATTTTTAAATGTGATTTAATTTGACACTAAACTCTTGGAAGAGCTGTAAAGAGGCAAACAGAAGCAGATTGTGGTTGTACTGGTTTCATCCTACAGACAGGCAGGTGCTGAATAAGCAAGAATGCTCACAATAAGCTTTGAAAAATAAAGCTCAAAACAAACTCAAACTGCTAATGAATCCAGCATTTGTTGTTCTTGTCAAAGGGGATCAAACTGTACAGTATGTGCTTGTCTCAACATCACAGTTGGTGCTGAAGTCTTTTTTGTTTGTTTGTTTTATTTTATCATTCTAGACATGTCCTCAAGACAGTTTCACCTCATTGTATCTGGTCTGATTTCTATTAATCCCCAAATCATTATGTACTTAATAAAAGCCACTGAGTATCGAGGCATATGGAGATTTTGACATGGATAATGTAATCTCTGAGTTTTCTACATACAAGTGATAATACCTCTGTATCTACCTGCATATTGTTGCCACTTTAAAGCCAAAAAAAGCCCATGGTACATTATGTTTTAAGTTTTTACTGTAAGTTTTATAATCCACTTTTTGGTTTTTATTTAGTATTTTGAACCGGTATTTCAAAATGTGACATCTACCGGTCTTTCATGTTGGAGTATTTGATATGCAGTGTGTGATTTCCCAATGTGTTTAGCTGCCAAGGCAGCATCACAATATGATCAACCAGTAATCATCTCATATCAGACATCCACTGATTAGAGCCCTGCAGTGCAGCAACGTAGCTGATTGTGGCTTATGACCTGTGTAGTATTTCATGGCTCTGAGGTAACAACTGTTTCTGCATGTTAGTAAAGGGAAAATGTGGTTTTCTTGAAGCATTGAGGCTTTCCATGCAGGTAGTTGTGTTGAAAATGGGCACATTTCTGTAATAAAGACACATTATATGATCTGAATACAAATGAAATGCCTTTTTGAAATCTTTACCAAATATACTCACAAGAATCACAACAACTCCCATACCAATCACGTTGAAATTAGTTTTTCAGTTTGCTGTCACACACATGACAACCACAGAAACCACACCGAGGGAAATGAAACAGGAGCTGATTTTACAGGTATTTGAGTTCCTTGAATTATAAACATACAGATCATTGAAGAAAAACGCTCCTTGAGCATCATTCTCAATGTAATTACCGGTCTGGGCTGATAAAAAATGTTTATGATAGTGTTTATCAAAACTTACTATATTAATCATGTCATATTACTAGACATTTCCATTATTTTAAGTTACAATCTGTTCTTTTTAGCGACAAGATGAGACAGTCGTAGGTGAATAGCATCAGGTTGTTAGGACTGAAAGTGGTTGGGAGCCTTGGCAAGGTTGTGCCCTGCTGTCGATTCAAAAGACAGAACATAGATGTTGGCGGGCGAGAGCCACAGCAGTGACCTCTCGCTGTCTGAAAACACCTGAAAAAAAGAGATGGTGGACAAATGACAAAACCACAAACAGTGACACAAATCAGTGTTCAAAATATCCCTGATGCAGAAAATAAAAAACACTTTCATGAGAAAAGTGAGCGTGGTGGGAGCAGTGTAAGACTTCAAATTCAACTTATGCTCACGTTTACAGTACAAGACAAAGCTGAACCGCACATGGATTCAGCATTGACTAAAAACTACTCTACCATCATCTATTAGTGCTTTTGTTCCTCTGTTATCCAACATTGTGTTGCTGTTTCTGTGCAGGCTGTTACTAAGAGTTGCCTCATAAAGCTGAGGGTCAGACCTGGATGTGTTAGTGTTAGCACAGCAGAGCAGACCATGCGTGAGTTCAGGGTCAATACACACAACAGATGACCTAAATTACACAACTGGTGAACTCTTGCAAAAAAGAGAGAGAAAAGAGAGAGGTTGTGGTGGGTGGGTGGGTGGGGGGGGGGGAAATAAATAAAGAAAATATGAGGCAGAAAGTTGAAGGACGATGAATTGAAAAAAGGCTCATGGCTGCCTTTGAAAAAAAACATAAGAGGCATATTCAAAAGACTGAGATACATAACAATGAAGAAAGAGGAAAACAGAAAAGATGGTTGGGGGGAATATTAAATGCGTATGTGTGTGTGTGTGTGTGTGTGTGTGTGTTTGTCAGGAGAGGAGAGAAATAGAAAAAGAGAGGAGACAGAAAAATGAAGAGGGTGCAGCTGGAAAAAAAAGCAAATGGTCTCTTCTGATATGTGAAAATAAAGGATTGGGAGATCTGGGGAGACAAACCAAGACAAACAAACGCAATTACAACAGAAAACAAAAAAATGCAAAGAATCACGCAAGGAAACAGAGGAGTAGAGAGGGGGCAGAAACAGAGACGAAGATGAAAGAGAAGAAGAAGAAAGACCGCTTGTTGTTTTTCAGAGTTGGTCTGTCGCAGCAGAAGCAGAGCTGCTCCCAATCTCTCTTCTCATTTCAATGGATGGCTTTAATTTCCTCTCTCTGAGCTGCAGTGTCTCTTTATGGCGACACAATCTTTATTTAAGATGACACTGTCTTTAAGGTGGAACTATATTCCTATAAGATGACACAGAGTCTATTTAAGGAGGAACAGTTGTCACTTTGATTAAATGTTTTTTAGAAGGATACACAGTCTGTCTTATCCACTTTTTTACAGTGGTACAGATGTTCCTTAGATGTCTCGGTTCCTTTTTAAGGTTATACACTGGTTCTTTACATGGACTCAGTGTTAAAGGATAAGGCTGGTGATTTTCTATGTTTTTCTTATTGTTAACGAAGCTCATGATCAGAGCCAAACCAACAATCCTACTTACAAGTATTGTGCATGTATCCAAAGTCTGATATATCTTATTCCTCTGTGCCGTAGACCTCCAATGATGTCCAAAAACTATTAAAAACATGTCATTGCTGCACTGGATCACATGTTCCTTCATTACGATAAGTCTGGGCACGTTAGTTAGAAACAGCTCCAAAGACTAATACTAGTGATCATGATTTTTAGCCTCCAGAGAGTAGTTCTGTGTAAGGCAGATGCCACTGAGCATGTGCAGGAACACGGATCTGTTTTCAGTACTTTGTTAGCTTGTTGTGCTACATATCACAACCTCATGACTTTGTACTAAAGTTAAGAAGAAGTTAAGGCTTCAGATACAAACAGTAGATCAATTTATTGTTGGTTTGGCTCTGCACACGAGATTTGTTGACAATAAGAAGAACAGAATAAGAAATAGAAAATCATCAGCCATATCCTTTAAGGACATATTACCATTAACGGGACATAACATAGACATTTATACTGTCATCTCCTCTTCAGTGATGCAAATTTGCAAGTTTACATTCTGCAAGAGGAGAAAAAGAGGAGGGACAGAGGGTGGTTGATGGCAGATAGGTAAAGGGTTAAATAGACGTATGAGAGAGGGATGGATGATGGAAGACAAGCAGTAACCCACAGAGGTTAACCTACTTAGTAACCGGGTTATAATACGCTTTCTCCAGTAGGCTTTTTTTTCAGATTTCCCCAGGTAGATTTGTCCTGGAGAATTCAGATTACTCTGCCTTGTGGATGTGTAACTGGGTTTCTAATCACATGTGCATTAACGGAAGATCGCAGATGGAAAGCACAGCGTGGAGAAGCTGAATGAAAGGAGAGACCATTACACAGAGTGATCCTCATATTTAAAATAATTCCATCTACCTAAACTAAACTAACACAAAGAAGAGCTTTGTTTAATTTGTTTAATTCATCTACTTTCATTCTGTGTCTT
The DNA here is from genome assembly GCF_910596095.1 of Thunnus maccoyii. Taxonomy (NCBI): domain Eukaryota; kingdom Metazoa; phylum Chordata; class Actinopteri; order Scombriformes; family Scombridae; genus Thunnus; species Thunnus maccoyii. The sequence continues at coordinate 25,866,178 of NC_056544.1, read as the reverse complement.
GTCTGTCTGTCTGTCTGTCTGTCAGCAGCGTCTTCTATCCGTAATACAGTTAAAATCAGTAAGACACACCTTGAAGAAAAGGCTGAGGTAGAGGAGAAATGTGGTTTCTGATGTGCTGCATGTACACAAGGATTTACAGAAACCAGGTCAATACGGTGCATGTAATCGCATTCCCTGATCATCCGCGTAACCTGGTTTCTCTAAATAACCTGGTTACTTAAGCGCATGTAAACACATTGACGGAAGCAGGGTTGGAAAAACATTTATGAGAAACAGATGACAGAGAGGTGGACGGGAGGAAAGATGAAAAGAAAGAGGGATGGGAAGTTTTGGGAGATGTGAAATATGTAGAGGAGGGAAAGAGATAGAGGATGTATGAAGCAGCCACATGGGATTCCTGATGAGCGGTGAGCCATATGGTGATGATTCAGCATGGCAGCCTGACAACCCCTGGTTTAACCCCGTTCACACACACACACACACACACACACACAAATAAAACTCTGTACAGACTCTAAACCATGCATCAAGTCTTGAGTCCAGCCCTAACACATGCTACAGTGAACAGTTACCATCCATCATGGCTGTAACTAGACGGAGATGCAGCAGCAGAGCGTGAGCCAAGATTTAACCCAATCAGGTGGCAGCGTGCGTGTCGGCCATCTCACCCAACCAAAACCAATCTAAAGTTATTTGAGAGGTTTATATTGTCCTCGACCTTTATACAAATGTGCTGTACCAACAAGACCATAAAGTGATTTACCGAAAAAAAAGGTCTCCTCACTGTTTGTTTAAGCTGACTAGAAAAAAGGAGAAATATCAGCAGGATAATACGAACTGAAACATCATGTCCCTCGTCAGAGGAAAAGTGTTTACCTGATACATTTTTGTTTTTACAGGAAATACCAGTGTGTATAGTGCATAAGTACTCAATAGGTAGACTTTGGTCCCCATCAGGACTGAATAACAATTTAGTCCGGACCAAGAACAGAATTTAACCGCAACCTGACCCGGACCACTTTTGAGTGACACGTTATTCAGCCGCCCAACAGTCGTCACAGTTATTAAGGTTAAAAAAAATGCATTTAAGGATGACTTGACCAGGAAATGTGCGTTAATTTTGCCCAAGAGAAGTACAAGACTATTGTTCTTGATTTGCAATGAAACAGGGGCCATAATGAAGAGTGGGGACGCAAAACGCCACTACGACACTAAACATGGCTGCTTTGAACAACACTATCCTCTAAACATGAAGAAGAACCACAAAACTGAGCCAGCTGAAGTCGTGATATGAAGAGTCCGGCAGAATAACTGTAAAATCAAACATTTTCAACAAAGAATACAGTGAAGAACTCAAACCGCAGCAGACTCATTAATGATCGCACCTTTTTATGCTCAAGTTTAAGGACTTGGTTACACAACAACGGTGTCACGTCTTCCATTAATACATTGTACTGAAATATCATCATGAAATGCACCTTTACTGGACCTTTGATGCAGTGGAAATTTATAAAGGGGCACCTCTAAGACTTGTATTTGAGTACCAATGGTATAGTGTAAACACAGATCCATTAATATTAGATTCTTGTGTTTTCAGTCGAATTTCTTTGCTAGTTTTGATGACATCTCAAAAACACGTGAATACAATTTTACTGGCATTTGTTAGGAAGGGTAAGTCATAGCCTTAGGGACAAGTGAGTAGGTTGTGGAGCAGATGCAGGAGAATTTGGGCTATTTAGTTGTGACCTCATTAGAAAATTTGGGGAAAAAATTCTGAGGACTGAGTTAGCTGCATTTAATTCCCTCTATTCTTCTGTAATTATGATGCTAGAATTTCTCCAATATAGTAGATTAAGAGTATGTGGTGTGTTGTACTGTACCTTGTCTGATCAGTAGCAGTAGCTTTCCTCTCTCCAACTCCAGACTGAGGCTGAGTCCTCCATGCCCCTCTGCATGCAGCAGTATCCCAGAATTCCTCAGGGTTTTAAACTTCAGAGAGACAACCTCTCTGGACGTGTGCTTCGGTTTGGGACTCAACCTGAACACCAGACTGCTGCTGCTGCTGCCGTCCAAACTCACCACATCAGAGGCTGAAAACAAAAAAAAAAAGAGACATCAGTCAGGATTTTGAAATCAAATACCAATGAAAAGTTTACACAGAAAGGACTTTCAGCGTTAAACAGTACAGATATACTATCCTTAAGTTGGGCATTTTAACCAAGACCAACAGATCCACCATAATCATATACAACCTGACCAGGTAGAAACATCTGTGTTTGATCTTGTGTTACTATCATGTCGAATATTAATAAGTACATAAGTCCGTCAATCATGTCCCAACATGTTCTGCCCGTTATTGTGATATTGTGGTTGCAGCAGAGAGACAGACAGACAGTGAGTGGAATCTGTATTCTGTTTATCACTTTCCATCAATAAATTCCACATTAGCGCATGTTGTTCGCTGTGGGTCTGGGCTGAGGTGAGGGTGAGGGGAGGTTAACAGTGTGTATGTGGAGTGTGGTGGATGTACAGCAAGCAGTGAAGAATAGACTGCAAATACTGAATTGTTTAAAAGAGTAACTGCCGAGTTCAGCATCAATTTCCTATCAGCAGTACAACTAATTTCTCTGACTGAATGCTTTTTAATGAACTTGGCAAGTCTTCTACTCCCTTACACCAAAGCCTCACACAATCACACAACCACTTTGCTTGCACAAATGCACTTATTGCATTGTACTGTGAATTTCTTGCTGATTGTAGAACAGCAACATGAAGCTCCAGAGCACTGAATCATCCTCTGAATGTAAAGCTAAAAAACTACTCTATATACTCTATAAAACATACTGACATATCCATCTATACACTGAAATTTCCTCTTGTGTTTCCATCCCTCCACTGCAGTCCACCAAGGTAACACTGTGCAAACACAAAGAGGGAATTCGCTACTAAAAAGACTAGCTTTTGAAGATACACACTTCAGCATTTTTACACAGAATAAAGACTGTGTTTTTCAGTCATAATGGAAAAGACGACCGATAAAACTTTGAAATGTAAATATGCGCATATGAGTATTGATTTAACACAGACTTGGAAAAAGTTGTGAACCTTTTTATCTTTTAACTTGCAAAGCCACAATTTACTGAACCAGAATTTTTAAAAAGCCTATTTTTGCATTGCTTTCTCCATAAAGAATGTTATTCCAAAAAACTATTTGCAGCGACAACATCACTTCTGGCTCAAATCACTCAGAATCAAACCATAATCTCCACAAATGTTAACTCACCACAAAAGTTTATTTTGGCTCAAACTGTCCTCATACTAACATTTAATCTGTGGTTTTTTAAAAAAAAAAAGTGTCAACTGTACTGTTGGCAAAACTTTTACAAGATCTCACAAAATATGAAATGATGATTTCAGAATATTTTCCTCCCTTTTGGGCCTCTGTAACTTTATATGTCATATATGTCATGTCATTAATGTTCATTTGTTGTATTTCGGACTTTTTTAGATACCTTGTGTGAACACCAGTGGTTGTTTTCTTTAGTAAAAAATCTAATTTAAAAAAATGACATCATATGTTGACAGCAAAAGAAAACATGGCTGTTTGAATTTCTCTTGTATTGCCACAATAACTGAGCAACACAATGCTTTGAGATGTGATGCATTTTTCACACTGTGGTAAACAGTTTGCTACTAACAGCTATATTTCACCTCCCTTCACTATATTACATTTGTTTTTCCACGCAGGATGCAGCTGTGCATGCTACATTAGTTTTCCACAAGAAACACCACAAGTCTTATCCAGCCGTCACACTGGCTGATATACATATTACACTCATATATCTACTGTGTCCTTAAACAACTTGTGAATATTTCCAAACCGCTACGGCTGTTTATCAAAATCCATCTTTTAAATGTTTCTTCTAATCTACCTTCTCTCGGAGGGAACAGCAGCATACACCGTTTTAAGGGACACTCAATGGGTTTTATCATAAATCATCTTTCCACTTGGTGAAATAATATCATGAATAACTGATGAGAGGATATTCTGGATTTCAATACAGAGGTAGGAAAGTAATTTAGATACAGAGTGGGTGTTAAGGTGACGATCACTGTGACAAACCAAGTGGCTCTAGAGGTGGCAATGTCAGTCTGTAAGTCTGCTGACACTTTGGTCCAGAGTGAAATATTCCAACAACTATTTGATGGATTGCCATGAAATATTGTAGAGACGTTCATAGTTATCAGAGGATAAATCCTACTAACTTTGGTGATCTCCTAACTTCTCCTCAACCTACCACCAGCAGGTTTTTTTTTAGCTTTTAGCGAAACATCTTGCCAAGTATTGGATGGACTTCCATGAAATCAGCTATCCATAGCCCTTCTCACACATGCAGTCTATCCCTGAAATGTTCAGGAACATTTCCTGCATGGGGTCAGGTGTGAATGGGAGCATATGGGACTGATATTCAGGGAAATCTGTACCGCCAGTTTCCCACCTCAAAGACCGAGTAACATTTTAGGAAAAATGAAAGCAGTAACATTGAAGGGACAAGCACATAAAGGGTTACATCCGTCTGGCAAAGGACACTTTCACGTGGAACGAGCGAACCAATCATAAGACTTGACGCGTGGGTGACGTACTGCGAGTTGGGCGTTGCTTGATTTTGGCTCGTCTACTTTCAACATGGCGGCCACGCTAAAATATGTTTCTGGAAACATTTGAGAAATAGGCAATGCAGGCAGTAATATAATCTCACATTTAATCAGGACTGCCTAGTTTGAAAGTTTGATCTGAGTTTCATGAGTTTTGCCTTCTTCTTCTGTTGGGTTTTATGGCAGTTGGCATCCATAAGTGTTGCATTACCGCCATCTGCTGAACTGGCCCTCACCACATCTATTCCGGCATTGCCATGGCATGTGTGAATAGTGAAAATCACAAGCGGTGCCTGAAAGGTTATGCCAGTAATTTACTGGGAACTATGTGTGAAAGATGCTCATTATTCCCCAATTCTTTCCTCTAGCACCACCAGTAGGTCAAACTTTTCACTTTTCCAGTGTAATATCTCAACATCTACTGGATGGATTGACACAAAACTGGATTGGCACATTCATGGTTGCCAGAGGATTTATCCTCAGGAGTTTGGTGATCCCCTGACTGTTCCTCTAGTGCCACCATGATGTTCACATTTGTTGTTTTACATTTAGTGACATGTCTCAATAACAATCAGATGGACTGCCATGAAATTTGATACACAAATTCATATCCCCCTCAGGATAAAGTGTAAAACTTTGAGTGATCAATTAACTTCTTCACTTCTATCTAACCTCATCTTCTGATCAAAATTTTGATTTGCCCAATAGGTTGGTTTATGGCTAAATACTTACAAAACAAATGACTTTCCCATCAGCCTCAGCTGTTCCCAAGTACAGCCTCACAGATCTACTAGCATGGCTTTGGACTCTGTCTTGTTTCAGTGTAGTAGCTGTTCAAAGCAAATGTACTTATTTTATTTTCAAAGCTTCCTATCTGACTGCAGCTTCTCAGATGAAAGGGAAATGTAAGCGCCAGAAATAATATAGTCACTAACAGCTGTGGGTTGAATTCCAAACATAAGACAGTGCATATGGAAATCATGTTTACACATGCATATACATTTTTGGATAAATGTATTTGAGAATCTATGCAAATGTGTGAAGATGTTTTTTGATATTCATGACTATGTTGTGTTTTGATGAGGCACAATAACCAATAACTGCTGCCATGTGGGCAGGATCAGGGCAGAGACACAGCAGGGAAACTACCGCTGGGAGTACAAATATGACAAACACCTGCTCTTTTAGCAGAATGTGCCGACTGCACGATTTTACCTCATACTGAAAGTTCAACTGAGTCCCGAAGAAGATGAGGAGGAGTCATACTTAGCAAAGATGTCATGCTCATCCTAAACCCTTAGGAGATAAAAGTAACCCTTTTAAAATGTATCTTACGACTGAAGTAGCAGTGACAGATTTGTTATATTCTGGATATTGGCTAAAGTAAGACAAGTGATATTTGTTCTTTTTCAGCACAATGGAGCGAGTACAGATAAAAATTGCTGTGTGACTTTGAAAAATATGTAATGTGAATAAATTAAACAATACATCTTGGTGGAAAATACAACATCTTGGTTCAGTTTCCTTGTGGTGATGCCAGGTCTGATAATGCCAATATGTTGTGTAATCTGAGAAACAAAGGAAACTGTTAACACAATATGTTGTATGTGTGTGTGTGAATGAAACAGTGAGATGCATGTTGTTACTTCATTGTTAGTAACAGAGGTGAGAGTGTAAATCAATTGTGAAATCTGAAAATATGAAAATAAAAGGCTGCCAGGGAGCGTTTGTTGCTCTTTGTCTGTATCAGTGATAAATCACACACAATTAAACTAGCTAAAAGAAGTGTGATACGTAATGAATGTTTCTTTTCTCTTCTTTTGAACCAAATTAAATGTTATATACAGATTTATTTAGTTGTATGTACTTGCATTTTTTAACCCTCCCAGCAAATTTAGTATCTCTAACTGAACAGTAGAGATTTCGGCGGGTCTTTCTGGCTGGATGGCAGCCCTGGAGAGTCCAGTCCAGGCCCATAAAAGACAAGACTTACTGTAAGGACATCCGTAGGTCTCCAGTCGGAGTCCGATCCGCCCGCTGGGATTCCAGTCAAGTGGGATGAGGCGGAGGAAACGAGCGATCGCTGGCTGCTGCAGCTTGTACTGAACCACGCTGTCTGCATTACTGTTACCTGGAAAAGACTGAAAAAACACAAGCACAATGGGAAAATGTTAATTTAGTATCTGCTTTACTGTTACCTAACTCAGAAACACATATAAACACACATATACTGTAAACATGGTAATTCAGATCTATTTCTGAAATGAATAAAAAACAAAATACCTTATATAAAACTAACCAAAGCTATGTTGGACAATTTAGTTCAACTAAATCTGTTTGTTGAATATAAATAATTTCAACCAAAACATGTATTGACAATAAAATATAATAAAATAACATAATAGCCAAAGACATTGACACAATTTGTTTGATTTCAGTCTGTCACATCGTTCTTTAGGGAACTATTCAACATCATGCATTTCAAATATATTGCTCTTTGTGAAAGGTATATCGTCACAGTCGAAAGTTGTTTTTTGTGTGTTGATTGTTTGCCAAACTTCGAGCAGGCTGGTCGTGGGGGAGAGACTAGAGGAAGAGGAGGAAAGAGTGGCGTGCTGCAGATGGCGTAACTGTTTTTGTTGAGACTGTGATGGATGCCTTGTTGTTGGCAACAGAAAGCATTCAGTGTATGTTGTGGCCTGTTAGTAGCTGGTAAAGCCATAAAGCTTAGAGGTAATTGAATCCCCTACACCAAACAACAAATCATTTTACCATGACAAAACAAACACATAAACTGAAAGAATTATTTGGAAGTGGTTGCTAGTCTTCCTGGGGTCCACACAACAACAGCGACAGTACATTTAAAATCACACTGATCAATAAAACAAGAAAAAGCCAAACAAGTCAAATATTGAGATCTGAAAATAAGTTAAAAAAACTTTGAAGAGGTAGACAATACAGTAAAAACAAAAACCAAATCGTCAAGAAAGAAACAAAAAGAAAATAAAAATAATCAGAAAGGATCAAAAACCGCAATAACTAAAAGTAACATCTGTGCATGATTCATCAGCTTTCGTTTTAGTGACGTTTTGAAAGAAAATCTACTTTTGATGTGTCTTTTGATTCCAGGCAGTTGAAGCTCTACAGAGAACCGTTCTCATATCATACAGTTTGTTTGTGGACTTAGACGAGTATTATATATCGAACTCCTACCTTTCCTTATAATACAGCGAGGTGAAAGTGATTCATAACTGAAAATGTCAACTATAAACTTAGAAAAGGTCATATTGAGTCTGGAGAAGATTTCAAAAGTTTACCATTTTGTAACTTTTCAACATTATATCAACTTGTACAAAACATTCAAATAGTGATTTTTGTCTTTAAAATACTTTATTCTTTGTCCAATGATTTTTCTATACTGACTCAATGACCAAAACATCGAAGATAAATGCTTTTATAACATCAGAGGTGAAGGATACTTGATACTTGATGATGTAACTTCATGATTTAATCCACTTCATAAAGTGCATTTCATCCTGCCTGCAGATCTATTCGTCCTCTGATCACAGGATTTGATTCTCTTGGCAGAGCATCTCTATAGATACTTGGTTTCAGTATTGAGGTCAGTAGAATTTAATAAAAAAAGAGTTGATTTTATTTCGATGTGTGGTACTGAAGGTGCAGTTCACTGCATTCATAGAGTCTGTTTTTGATGAACAGATGGAGAATGAAAGACTTGAACCCCTTTTAACTGTAGTTTAACACCTTTTCTGGTCCGGCTCTGTGGAGATTATGCTCATTAACTTGCTTTGTGCTAAAATCTTCCTGTAAAATTTGGAGTAAGAACAGAGAATTGATTGTCTGCTTCCTTCTGACTCTGGGCTGAATCTGTGTATCTCTTTTCATCTCTCCCATCTGGCAATCTATCCTAATTACATCCCTTTCTTGAAGTTGACATGCAGGTTAAGTGGCTCTCCCGCTGCTGAATAAAAGCTTAGACACATAATTAACTTATTAATTCTTCTGTAATCACAAGAGAGTGGAGTTGGATCTCCTCATATAATTGTTTTTAATTGAAAGGGGTGGAAAGTGTCGAATGACAACCTTGTAACGCCACTTTTGGTGAATTTTCTTGTTTAAATTGTAAGTAGACAGTTTACATAGTTGCCTGTGGGCTGATGACTTTTATCTCATTTTAGCATTAGAAACATTTAAAAAAAAAAAAAAAACTCATTAGAAGCTAAATTGCCTAATTTCACAGCAAACTCTTCTCCAGTATATCATGCTTGCATGCATGTGCAACCCTTTCTCCTAGAAATTATGTTTAAATTTGACTAAATTGCAACTGCAAATACGTATTACTGGAAACATAATGCTGGCTGAATTACGATTTATTTTAACATAATGAGAAAATGCTGTTAATTCCCACATTTGGCAAGTTGCAAAAATGTTGATACTGAACATATGAGTGAAATGTTCAGTGACAACGTAGCTCTTTTTCTTTTTTTCTCAGGATGTGAACCCAAGTCTGTGGAGCTACAGTCCTGCATCTTGTACACCCACCAGCCATCCATTCATTCAAAAATCAGGATCCAGACAGTGATCATGCTTGCCAACGCAGCATAGTAACTGGGAAAACAATTAAATAGTATATAAACAGAATTTCTAGGAGACAGTTTTGGCATATGAGACTAACAACTTTAGTCATAAATTAAACTTAGTTAAGCTTAAGTCTATTCAGGAAAACAATAAAGGCAAAACAACATTGTTTACTGTCTTCCAAAATCAGAAAAATGATTAATATGACACTTTTCTGATATGATCAGGTTTAGGCAACTAAAACTGCTTGGTTAAGGTTTTGAGAAATATCATGGTAAATAAGGTGGGTAGGGTGCACAGGTACAGGTGCCTGACAAAAACAGCATACTAAGGAAATTGGGAAGTAGCAAAAAAGTGAATTTTGCAAGCTCCCAAAATGTTTGATTTATCTTTGTCAGGCAAACATCCATCTGAACACAAAGCATATATATACACAGACAACAAATGACAGCTTCACCTGTAATTAGATCACATGATACGAAATAATTCCCATAATAGGGAAAGTTTGTGGCCATTGTTAAAAGAAGCTAGCATTGACTGTTGGTTGGTAAACAGAAGTTGTTTTAAGTTTTTGTATCTTTGCATATGTGGCTGTGTGACACAGTTACTGTGAAACACCAAAAAAAATAAGACACTGAGCTTGTCGTTTGCTCAAACACTGAGCCAACTAGCAGCTCCTTCGACTCAACAAATGACATTGAGGAGAGGACAGAATCTCATTTACTTTTAGGGAGATGCTTCAACAGCCGCCTTTGACAGGCAGTGAGAGGGAGAGTGAAAGAGACATGGAGAGAGAGATTAACTGTGAATGTAAAAGACAGAAAAGGAGTAAGGAATAAAGAGAAGGGATGAGATAAAGGAAAGAGCATCAAAGGGAAACGACAGACGAACAAAAAAAGTGGAAAGAAAATCACATAGTGAGAAGAAAGAGGTAGAAAAGCAGTGCAGAAAGAAAATGAGAGGAGGAAATAAAGAGGGGGAAAGGAAATGTGAGAAGTAAAAGTTAAAAGAGCTTGCTTCTCATCCTCAGCCCTCCAGCAGCGAGGAAACAAACACATAAAGAGGAGAAAGACAATAAATAAAAGATGGATCGCAATATCTCCGTGAACACACAGGCTTGTGACGAAAGATAGAAAAAAAAGAAGATGGACTGAGAGAAAAGAGGAAAAGGAGAAAAAACGTATATTGTCTCTCTGGTCTTCAGCCCAGTAGTGGTTGATCTAACAGCTCTGCCATCAACTTTCTCCTCTGACAGACTCTCTAAGCCTAGCTGACTAATACACAGAAGTTCAGAAACACTTTGAAATGTGACTGCAGTTTTTGTAGAGTGTCAGATCAACATGTTTGAAGCTGTGAGAAGCTGTGAGAAGCTGTGAGAAGCTGTTCTTGGCGCTCTCAGAGAAGAACCTCAGTGCTGAGATTAGCTGGATTCTCTCCATATGAAGAAATTGCTTTGCCTGAACTTCTAATCAAAAGCTCCTCTCTGCAGCACTGTAACAAATCTGCATTCACTCTTCGTAAGCGTCCATACTTTCAGAGGGAAAACATTTCCTTTTTTTTCCCATGTTTGTTGCATTATTTGATTTGGTATTAGACTCACAAGGTCACAAGGACATAAAGGTAAAAAACTCAAACATATTTGAACTGGCTCACTGTGATGACAAGATCAATACTACTTAGCATTCAAGTGGCTGTATGTTGAACAATGTACTGTCACCACAGTGGGACAAATATAAGTCTAACATGACACTTGTGCGAGGGGAAAACACTGAGGGGAGGTGCTGTGTCTTGGATGCGATGCCTCACTGCCTCTGCTGTCCATCCGACTGATTTTTTCATTAATCAATCTTACAAACACCGGCTGAGCTTTTTCAAAGCCGGGCTCAGGTGTGCCATGAATCTGCCATGTTTTACTGACGATTGGTGGTGGAAAGAGTATAGTGATGCCCTACTAATGTAGAACCACTATTATTAAACTGATCATCAAGAATCAATCTACTACAGATATTCCTCGAAAAACTCTACTGCAGCTTAAAACATACTTAGAGTAAATGTTACTGAGTTAGTTTACAGAGAGGAGAAGACTGCTCAGCCTAGATTCTTCTCACTGGGAAAATGACAGTAAATCCAATAGAAATCACATTTAATCATCCTTCTTGTGATTTTTTGTATGTCAACATGTGTTTTTAAATGTTATTAATAAATATTTTTTAATAGTTTTGTATAATTAGAATGGAGAAAAAAGGGTCTTTGGAGAAATATCAGAAATGCTCCTCGTCTCAGCCAGTTATCCATTTGTTTGATTGACATCAGCTGGCAGGCTAGCAGTGCTACAACATACTGAACGGAGACAAAGTAAACAAACTACTGTCGCTGTAAGTCATGGACAGACAGTATGTTGCTGCTAGGGATTTTGAAGAGCAACGACCAAACCAGTATCTGACCAGACCAAAGTAACAAATTTGCAGGTATGTTTTCATGCTGTTTAACGATAGCTTATTAGGTATTTAGCCTGCTAACTGACATTAGCGGTGCACTTTTCCACAGTGAATATTTGTTTGGTGGCTCATTCAACAAGCTAAGGTGCAGGACAGGACTTGTGTTCATGTTTGTCAGTTAAGAAGGAGACTTTAGCAGGGAAGCTAATATAGGTTGTTGTGTTGTGTAGCAGGATGCAGTCAGGCTCAGTGTGACCGTCTGCTCTGCCTATGATAGAACGACACCTTCCTGTTTTATGCAAAGATTTGATTTGCTGTATGGAAATAAGGACTCCAGCTATGTAAATAGATGATGGAACGGTATTTAACCAAAATAATGTAAAACTAGCAGGCACAATCATGAAATCAAAGAATTTAAAATATAATTTTCTCCCTTTTGGTTTGTGATTTTTTTCTCAAAGGAGAACACAGGACAAGTGATTTACAGAGCAGATAGGTATGCTGTAGTAGATATAAAAGGCAATTTAATTTCAGTTGGACTTAAACTATTCTCATAGCCTTTGGTTTGGCCTGAAAAGTGGTCAACTTTTAGCCTACTTGAGGTGCTACATCCTCAGGTGAAGAGATGACTTAAGTCAAGAGTTTGCTGCCTGTCGAAAGGTTGAAGGTGCACACAAATACTTTGCATTCATGTCTGAGGAGTCAGTAGATAAAACTTGTGAAAATGGAAGTTGTAAACCTAAATTTAAGGCTACCGTAATAACTGATTTACATGCATGATTTTTAATTATGCTAATATACATCTCTGTCTTTACATTATCTATAATTTTGATAAAACCTAATAACTACATATATTGCAGAATACAGTATGTTTTTAATAACTGAATAATTTATGATGTATGGATTTACAAGCGAATTACAAAGTGATCACAATGATTATGATGATTCCTTGTAAAAAAAAATGTAACAGCTTTAACAAGTACAGTTGCTGAATTATCAAAGATAAAAACTGTCACAGCTCCACAACAAGTGACTAAGTGGATGTTGAGTTGAAAGGTTGTTTTTTTTTTGCCAACTGCTTTTTCCAAAGTGAAGAATGATCTGCCAATCTCACATTTTCAGCCAACATGGACAAGAGAATGCGAAGTCTGCTGATGAAGATACAATCGAAGGCTCCTAACAAGCAAGTGTGGACCTTGAGTTTAGATTATTTTGATAACTGTGTCACACTTGTTTACCACCTATTTTTGTGTAACATCTGTCAAAAATGGGCACTGATAGTGACAGATAAAGCTGAAATCAATGTGTTTAACATCTCTTTAAACAACAAAAGATAAAGACTGACCTAAAAGACAAGAAAATTGAAGTATAGACAAAAAATATGACCTTAATCTTAGCTGACATCCCCCTTGTCTCAACCAGCAAAGTGTTGCTTGACTGCTTCTCTGTCCATTATCAGCAGCTAAAGTGTTTGGCAACAAGTCTGCACAGTCAGCAGAGCTCCTTCAAAGGTTCATCCATTACAAATGAAGAGATATACTCATGATGACTGAGTTTATCTGCACAGAATAGATCAAGCCACATAGACAAGCACTGCTCGACACTACATCACTTCATATGAATTAAAACAGGGTGGGATATGAAGTTTATTGATCCCAGGGGGGAGATGGAGTCGTTGCAAGAGCAAACACCAAAATAAAGTCAGCTGTATGAAGAGATGAGGGTTACAGAAATAATGTAACTGCTGTTAATTACAGTAAAGTGAAATGTGACTGTAATGACAGTGATTTTTTAGATGCTGATTATTACATTAACCTCACTTTTACACTGTTTTAACGGTATTGTTTACTCTGGTGTATACAGCCTTATATTTTCTCTGTGGTGATGCAGTTTGTACACTGCACTGTTTTGATGGACGGTGATCTGTTAACTCCAGTATGGACTCACCCCTATACTGTCCTCCTGCCAGTACTGTTTCCAGTTGTGTCCCGTGTCGCTGAACATCAGCAGGTACGACGTCAGCCAATCAGAGCTGCCGTAGCGACCCTGCGTCGCGACAGCTGTGATCTTGGTCCGCTCACCCAGGTCGACCTCCAACCATTGATACCTGTCTGAGGTGAGAGGAGACCAACCTCCAGCTCCTGTATAGAGAGAGAGAGAGAGAGAGAGAGAGAGAGAGAGAGAGAGAGAGAGAAAGCAGCATACATGAGTGATTTATTACATTTCCATCTGTCTGGGAGGAGATGAAATAAGCTTTGGTAGATGCTGAAAAATGAATTGCATTGCTTGACCTTTCATTCTGAACTGAAATCACACTTTTCTGTTATGAAAGCAGAATGAAGAAAATTGATTGAACCATAGCAAGCGTCTTTAAATCCATTCTGAAGCTATAATGGGATATAAATCACACTTCAGGAACTTTCCCGGAGAATTTAAATAACACAAATTGCTTTGTGACTTGCAGTGGCATTAGGAATTTGTGTGTTTTCATATCTCACTGAGATACTTATGAAATGAAAAAGATGAGAATGAAAATGCAAAAACAATCAATGCAGTCAAATACAATAATCGCTTTCAGTTTTCAAAGCAACACAACAGTTGTTACTATGACATGGTTAGTACACCATTACTGCTGTGCGTCTTTTAAACACCTGCAAATTAACTTGTGTGTCAAGGGGGATCAATACTGAAATGCAAAACAACAAATTGATGACAAAACAGAACAAAATATTCAAACATGCCCTATCTCATAGTAAGAAATAATTAAAACCCTTCCCATACCTGTACTGTACCAACTCACACCAAAAAATATAACTTATTGTTTAAGTTAATATGCAGCTTTATTGATGAGAAGAGTCTATGTGTTCTTAATGGAGGTCAAAGGAGGATCGTCAGCTGCTGTTTAACACCTCTGAGTTCGCCTACTGCACATTCATACTAATGCACTTCAGTAGAAACAGGAGCAAAGTGCATAAGATGGGAATAAAAGTGTTAAATATTCTGTTCATCCCAATAAAATATTGTAGCATGTTTGTATTGACTCTGTTTTTCTGTCCTGTAATCCTGCTGTAACAGACTTCTCTATGTTTGCTATGTGTATATGGCTACATATCATTTATTGAGCTACCCGGGTCAGACCAGGACGTCAGTTGGACCACTCAAGGATATACAATATATTAATATGTTCTAGACATTTATGATGTATAAAGCTGCACACTGTGTACATAAATCTATAGTTAAAAAAAGGGCCTGTTGATGATTGCAACAACATATTTCAAAGTCGCTGGAATGCCCAGGGAGGACATCTGGGTGACCACCAACAAAACATTGGTCCAACTCTCATTTTGGCAGTATTTTTGAAAAATTTCCAGACTTCTTGAGGCAATGTTCAAGGTTATAGAAGCTCACGATGTCTGCTGGGTTCAGACAAAGAGGCAACCGCTGAGAGAGGATGACAGTGTGTGTGTGTTTGTGTGTGTTTGTGTGTGTATGTGTGAGAGAGAGCATACACGCTGCTTACATTACATGTTGCCTGTTTTATATGTGGGGCGTGCTGACAGAGGTCTGTCTGGGTAGATAAACCAGGGTTGATCGAATGGGCTGCTACATAGTAATGACGCTTCAGATGCTGAAAAGACATGTGGTGTGTGTGTACGCATGTGTGTGTGTGTGTGTGTGTGTGTTTGTGTGTGTGTGTGTGTAAGAGAGAGGAAATGCTTTGTCAGGCCAAAACGACGCCTCAGAGCTCAAACACCAGATGGACAGATTCTGAAGGAGGAGGCTGCTGACCGGTTTCCCACTGGGCACACACACACAAACACACACATACACACACACACACACACACACACACACACACACACATACACACACACACACACACACACACACACACACACAGAGCAAGTGTCAGAGAGCTCTATAAAGAACAAAAACACCAAAACCCATCTTAAACGCCACTTGACTTTTGGAAAGACAACACAATTTTCTGCTCTGTCTCTCAACGGCACTGAGGCAATATTCTGTCCACCAGCTACATTACAAGCAGTAAGTCATGTCCTCAGGTTTATAGCTATTCTCCTCTGTATATATACAATAACAGTGGAGGGACTGAAAACAACGCTTAAAAACTGGAGGTTGCTGTTGGCACTCAAACTACATAAAATCAAACCTCACTTTCTTCTCTCAGCACAGCTTCAATAGTTTTGTCTTCATTACCTCGAACACTTGCAGATTAAGCTATCTTCACAACACTGTCATAAAATTTGCAGTGGATACAGTATTCGTAGTTTCCTGAGGATCATTTGATAATCGCTTATCTTTCGATTTTGATCGTATCGCATCTATCCCGAGGTCTTTGCATTGGCTAGCAATACAATCAAAATCCTTCTCTTGACCTTCAAATCCTAAACCGGATTGTCTTCCTCTTACATCTCCAGTCTTATTACTCCGTATACTCCATCATGCCCTTTATATTCTCTTTATGCAGGTTATTTAATGGGTCATCTATGTAACAAAAAAATCTTTTTGCCCAATGAGCTCCTTTTCTTTGGAATAAACGTCCACTGCGTATTTGGAAGGCAGGCTCTGTTGAAATATTCAAATACAGAGTGAAAACACATCTTTTCTCTCCAGCCTAGTTTCACTTGCTGGAAAAAGCAAATCATCAGCTGTAAACACAGGCTCTTCTGGTCTGCATGCTGTAAATCATTTTGTCTGATTTCATGGGGAATCTGACCCGGTGGCAGGCATTTAGAATAACTATATAGAAAAAGCCAATCTTCTCGCTGGTGGTGTCTTTTGCTTATGTAGGTCATATAGAAGCATCATGAGACTGTTTCATAACCACTTAAAAGTTCCTTGTAGTAACTTTAAATAAAGTTGAAGTTGACTAGCATCTCTGTTACATCAAAATTTGATCCTTTTTGCATAAAGTAATGTAAGAATTAGGCGTGCAACTAACAATGATTTCCTGTTCTTCTTTGGTTGATGATTAATGATGATCAATTAACTGCTCAGACAGTTGTGAAAAATATCCCATTACAGTTTCCCAGAACCTATTGTGATGACTTCAAATTGTATTTTTTGTGGCACGAACAGTTTAAAAATCAAAGATCTTCATTTTTTTGTAATATAAAACAGAGCAAAAAAACTGGAACCAGCAAATGTTTAGCATTGGTGCTTGATACATAACTAATCAATTATTAAAATGGCTGGTGATCAATTTTCTGTTGATCATCTTATTGATTAATCTACTTACTGTTTCAGCACATTTTTTTCCAGAATATTTGCAGTAGATAATCATGTTTCCCAGAGGATAAGGATACAAAAATATCAAAAATAATGTGTCATTTGTGATGAAATTTACTGAGCACATGCATGCTATCCTTCCTTTTCATGCCAAAATATCAACTTTGCACACAAAGAAATAAACAGAAAGCTTTATCATATAATCTAACCAGCAGATAGCTATTAAATATGCAAAACACATCCATGCTCCCAAGGTTGATTTCATTTGAAGACTTGATGACTTTTAATGACTCTGTCTGGTGCCTCCATTTATGGATTGACAAACAAATAAAGAAGGCGACAAACGTCATTTCATCATTTAGTCTCTACTGACAGTCTTCTTGGATTGTTTCTTGAAATGGCTAATTGTGATGACTAAGGTCTATCTGAAAGCCTCATTTATGTGATGACCTTGTACTAGCTGTATATTACAGAAAAACAGGAGGAACTTCAACAGCTTTTGTAACAAAAGGACTCTGAACAATGTCTGGTGGCAGGCAGAGGAGAAAATCTCAGCAGTGAAAATGAATCAGTGTCGGTCTGGTGGAGTCTGATCTTTAAAGAGCTAAAGGCCAAAGCTAATAAGCACTTGACTAACAGACGTGTCCAGTGACAGCAGATTAGAATAAAGCAGACACTCTGACCTTTACTCATGAATATTTGACTGGAGAGGAAAAGAGAAAGAGATCAGAGGGAAATGACTCAGAGACCAAGAAGCGTTACAAAGATTTACTGTGTCCAGCCCGTCGATATAAGTGAAACTAATATAATTGAGGTGAACTGATGGCTGATGGTTTGAACACTTTTAGTCACAACTGTCACTTCAAATCAAAGACAGCTCCCTGATTTCTTTTCCTCTGTGTCTCTCATGGTGCCACACGGAGAAAAGTACAGGTTAATGGAGGTCAGAGGTGTGACATCACTGCTCTGATGGCCAAACAGAGGATGAAATTATCAATCGAGCTTCGGGAACAGTGAGAGCCGGTCGCAGTGGGTAATGTGATAATGTAAAACCAGCAAGCTACAAACTGAAACTGTGGAAAACAGCATATGCCACGTTATATATGTGATATTTTGTTCAGAAGTAAAGTTAAAAGCAATTTACACGTCTCCTCATTGCTGTGCATGATGATTCAAACTGTGTCATATATAAATAGTCAGTATGTTTCAACTAAAGGGCTTGTTGCCCTCTCATTCATATGAATGGGGCCAGAGCGTTAACGTCATCCGGCAATAAAGCTGAAGCTGGTTCAACTTTTGCTGCAACACAACATGTCATCATCCAGCCAATCACATACATGTAAGTGTGCATTCCTGATGGATACTATGTAACATGAACGCTGTGTTCCTGCTGTTTACCTCACAATCGTCGCAACGGAAGGTAAAATAATGGCTACTGCTGCAATAACTTTCCAGAGTTATAAAATCCTGTTTGTCATGATCATAAAATCTGCAGCTCAGCAGCTTGGTAATGACTGCTGGTCAACATAGTATTTATGATCCGCAATCAAAATTAATGCCTGTTCAGTTACCTGACAACAGAAACAGAAAATATGTAAATCAGAGCTATATTGTGACCTCGGCTGCATTAACGGCATAGGTGGTCACAAAGTGAGCCATCTTAGCTGTCAATCGTGCATGGTTTAGCAATCTGTGTGCACAGGTTTACCAATCTATTCCCACAGGTTATTAATCTGGGCTATGTAATAGAGGAAGGTGAAGGGACAGTAAGACAGTAAGGAAAACACAAGAGAGGTGGAAAAGAAACTGAGACAGACAATTTGAGAAACAGACAGGAAGTAGGACGGAGAGACAGGCAAAGGGATAGAAAGGCAGCTGGAAGGACGTGTAACAGGCAGGCTGTTATAAGTGTCAGGTCCAGAATGAGCACTGGTCATTTGCATGAGAATATAAAGTCTGGAGGGTAATTTCAGCAGCCTGATAGCATGTCAGTCGGACAGAGTCCAACAGGAAACTAATGGACTTAGTGCAGCAGTGACAGCAGCAGCAGGGTGGGGAACACTGCAGGTTCTCTGCAGGTGAAGGAGGACAGATTTTTACTTTTCCAAATGCCACACTGCAAAACTGGCAACTCACAAAAGCCATAATATCTTATTTTAGAATGATTTAACCTTACTTCTTCTTATCCAAGATAAATAATCTTGTCAAGCATGATTTGCATTACAGATTATTATACCTGTATATATAATAAGGTAACTAGTCTTGATTTGACTTAGTAAGATATTCAATCCAGGTGGAACTGACAAAAACTAAGTCTGTAAATCTGAAAATAAGTCTGGATTGTATGGAATCAGACTAATCTGAAAACTAGCATAACTAAAAACAACATCTCAAGTAGGTTTGTTTATGAATTTGAAGGCAATGTCATCACTGGATAAAAGAGAAAATAGTAGTATTTTTTTAACCTTGACCTTGACCCTGACTATGGCACATTCTAACTTTACTCTCACCAAAACATGAGCAGGATGCAGCAGGAGCCTCATAAACCAGTCTGACCAAAAGTAAACAAAGAAATTAGCCCTGGTATTAGCTACTGTAGCTAACTGGATAGGGATCTACATACATCCAGGACAAGTTACCGGCTAATCAAGCTAGCTGTGGTTGGTTTACATGTGTAAGGCTGTGGGTCGCTGTGAATTTAGCAATTATACATGCAGGAGACATAGAAGCTAATGACAGAAGATGTTTTGTGCCTGCAAGTTTTGGAAATGCAAGAATAAAATGTCAAATTGTGGAGTTTGCTGTTGTCACATTTGTCTGGTCAAAATTATAAGAGACTAGACTAGTGTTGAGAAAAATGACACTGGATTTTAGAAATGTCTGTCCTAAATAACTTTTTTATTATCTATGTGAGAATAGATTGCTTTTGGAAAAACAGTCTGTTGAGATTTGAGTGCTACTGTTGTGGAACTTTCTGGAAGCCCTGAAGGACGACTGAATATGGAGATCAATACCTGACTATTTGGCCGTTCTCGCACAGTCAGTCTCAACTTACAGGCTCCTATTAAAATTCCACCTTCAAATCTCACTCTTTGGGAAAATGATTACTGTGACACAATAATTATTTTCAAGTCTATTTCAACGTAATTGCAGTACTGATAACTGTCAGCGTCACCTGCTGAAGAAAGAAAATGTTTAAACACAAAGACTGTTATTAACATTTGGCAAGAAGACAGAGCTGGCGAAATTAGTTCTTACCGACGAAAATGAAAATGTGGCTGCAGACGGAGTGAAACTAATGATGACAACAGAATTCAGACTGTACAGAAGGACAGAAGAAGATGGACAGGCACAATTATGATGAATGAGGAGTGGAAGTGGAAAAAACGGAAGAGGAGGAAACCAAGAAAGATGGAAAATGAGAGAAAAATGGGACACTAAGAGGAGCAGAAAAGGGTGGGAGGCAAATGAAAGATAAAAAGTCAGAATGGGAAATTCACACAGAGAATAAGAGACACCAATGGGGAGACTTAAATTGTTGAGTCATTCACCCTCCAGGTCCCTGGTAAAAGGCGCATTCATCTCCAATCAATAGCCTATCAGGGCTTTTTATCCACTTTTGATGTCAAACTCTGAGCCATCAGGCCACTGTGATCAGCTACATCGGGTTAAAGTCTGAAGCACAATTTTAGGTCCTCTGGTCTCACTGCAGATTCCACTGCTATAGAGAAAAAAGGGTAAAAAAAAAGAGGTTGTTGGCTGTCATACAAATGTCAACATTTGTATTCAGACGAGCCAAAAAAAAAAAATTCTCTTTATGTCCATGGCGATGTCACCTGGACTGTCAGTTCGCTGGTCGGACCGTCCACCACTTTGGTCCTGACTGAAATATCTCAACAGCTATCGAATGAATTGCTGTGACATTTTTGCACAGATGTTCATGTTCCCCAGAGGATGAATCCTACTGACTTTGGTGATCTTTTGACTTTTTATTCTGGCACCACCAGCAGCTTGACATTTTTGCTGCAGAGTGAAATGTCTCAATAACTAACAGATGGACTGCCGTGAAAATTTGGTAAACACATTCATGTTCCCCTCAGGAAGGATTGTAATCCCTTTTCAATACTTTGGTTTTTACGATTAAATACCAGCAAAACTCATGAATATCCCATCAACCGCAGCTGTACTTTGTGTTTGGTACTATTTAGTGAACGTCAGCTTGTTAATATGCTGAACTACATTGGTGAACATGGTGAGCATCATCGTTTTAGCATTGTCATTGTGAGCATGTTGCTGACAGTAGAGTTTGGCTCAAAAATATGGCTGTACTCTCTTCAGCCACACTCCGACAGGATTTATTTCTCTAGGGCAGATGGGGTAACTGTAACATTACCTGACTCAGTGATTTTAATCCAGTCCAGAGTGTATATGTAGGTCATTTTTCACCCCCTCCAAGGTAATAATTACAGCCAAAATTACCTTCTGTCTTTTGGCAAACTCACTGGTCCTCTTGTAATTTAAATCCTGTCTGGAGTGATGTTTTATTTTAAAGTCTATTTAAAGTGTTTTGTTTTGGGTTTTTTTGCAGGAAGAGCTGCTTGTCCTTCTACTACAAAAAATGTTTTTGCTAATATGATGAGATGGAAACATGTTAACACCAACATATGGGCCTCTTTAGGAACTGATATGACAACAGATAAAAGCATTTTTAGCCTATATTTTTTACATTTTGGCAAGTTGATGCCATTAAAGGTATGCTGAATTAGTTATTAGCAGTTCCTGTTTGCAGTGTATCCATGGATGTACAGACAACTTCAACTGGATTACTTTGATACTGAAAAAAACTTAAAAATGTTTTTTTTTCATTGATTTACAAGCATATACAATATATGGAAATGTATTGTTGATAATGATATCCTTGGGAGGTGTAAGTCACACTGAATGATATTAGTATGTGTTTCATGTCTGTGTGTTAAGATAAAGATTTTAATTTAAATTGATTTCTGACTCAAATTCACATCACGCACTATCTTTACCTCACCTTCGACTCTCCCGTGTCTCCCATACAGACCGTCTCCTGTAAATGTCGCAAAGGTCAAAATGCCATCTGGAATGATGAGTTAAATTACAGAGGAGCACGGCGAACATTTATTTCCTCAAATCTCCCTGTAATGTTAATCATGTCCGAATGGGGCTTCAGTCTTGTTAGAATATCTTTGAAGATTACGGTTTTTAGCCGAAAGACACAGACTCAAACTGACTCCAGTGGTTAAATCAAGCCAAAAATTCATTTCATCACTTTCATGCACAGACTATTTGCATCCAGCTTGGTTGTTATTAGAGAACACAGACCCTGATTAATTAGATTTACTGAATATTCAGTTTTTCAGCTAAACGATGCGTACTGTATCAGCATGTATAGCATCATCAGATATGGTGCTATGATATATTGGTACATTACTATCAGTAATCATAGATATCAATCACAACAAGGTTAAATATGTGTAAAGTTACATGTTTCAGCTATAAATGTGACTGTCTGATTGAATCCCCTGTAAAGATGCAATGTGGGCTGAACGATATGGACAAAATCAAACAATATGCAACAATATTGTAGGGATGACTATTGGTGCTTTCACAAAATACTTACACAATGAGATTTTGGATATAATGACTAAGTGGGTAAAGGCAAATAATAGAACAGCTAGAACAGTCTGGTAAGTTCAGAAAATTACATCACTTGACTGTAATGCAGCCTTTAAAACCAGGAAGAGGCAACATGTATGCCATATCATGATATTACAATATCCAAAAAAGAAGATATCTAGTCTCATATTACAATATCAATATAATATCGATATATTTCCCAGCCCTACATGGTATTCCAAGACTGATTATCTTTGCTTATTTAGTAGGTAAATGAACTGAGAGTGAAGCTGCTCCTCACAGAATAACTGGAGGAGAGGCGTGGAGCGTTAGCAGCAGCAGCAGCAGGGGCAGGATATGGAAATGAGATGGAGGCATTCATTTATTCATCGATTTCCTCAGCGAGCACCTGGGATCCCTCTCTGGGATCCTCCACCATCAATGTTGCTGTGGAGGAAATGTGACAAACACACACACATACACACACAGTTTTCCTAATCTACCAGCTACAAACTGGAGATTAGATTAGAAAAATGGATCAGTGTTACCACTGTAATGAAGTTATTTGTAATGCCTTATTTTGCTGTCAAAGCAACAATAGATGATAGATAATCCTACAATCATACTGTATATCATCGAGCTGTTGTCCATCACAACCCAGGAGTTCTTTTGTGATTAAAGGAAAGGTTCACAATTGTCTTAAAACAACAGTCTGTAATCATTCCTTCTCTTCATACTGGCTATTAAAAGATCCCCTTCAAGTAAGTAATCTGTACTTATAAAGTTTTATCCAGTATCCTTAAATAATCCTTTAACACCAACCCACCTGGATAAACCATATTTTTACCATTTTAGATGTTTACTCTTTGATAAGACACGCTTTTGGAAAGTTACCACAATAACTGAAAAGACAGGAGTCTAATCTACAGATATAAACTGTCTATTACATGTTCATATTCAACCCTCTCCCCACAAAACAAAACAACACTATAGGTCGTAAATTCAGTGGCCAAAAACAACCTATAGTTATGTTTGAGTTACAGACGCCATCTAGCGGCTGTAGTAATTATGACACAGGTAGGCGACGTTCGGATGACGTCAGTATAAGGTCACGACCTTATGAGGAGGGGGCAGGTTGGAAGGATGGCTGGATAGTTAGTTAGATGGCGAAAAGAAAGCAGCCAAAGCTGCAAGAGACCACTGTTCGCTTCCCGTTTCCAACCACGAGTGTCACCTTTTAAACCATCAGCACATTATTACTGCATGTTACTGCATTCATAACCGTAACGTGGTGTTTACTGTTACCGATCGTTGCCACGTTTAACCACATTTCAAGTGACCATTTTAACCCAAACCATCATCTTTCACTAACCCTAACCAAGTGGTTTTTGTGCCTAAACCTAACCAGACCCTAACCACAGCTTTGTCACACCCTAAAACATTATTTTTAAGCAGCATATTACTCTCTAATGGGTCATTCTGGAGTGCAGGTACAAACAACGTATATAGTCATTTAATTTGGAAGACTTGTTATTATATTCATGTACCTTTTTATAGCACTAACAGCAGTGGTGGAAGATGTATTGAGATATTTAAGTAAAACCAGTAATACCATAGTATGAAAATACTTTACAAGGAAACGTCTTGCATTCAAAATCTTACTTACACAAAAGTAAGATTTAGATTCCTCTGTTGCATTTCAAAAAGAGTCGAATGTCAGTTTGACGT
This sequence comes from Thunnus maccoyii, assembly GCF_910596095.1. Lineage (NCBI taxonomy): Eukaryota > Metazoa > Chordata > Actinopteri > Scombriformes > Scombridae > Thunnus > Thunnus maccoyii. Next base: position 25,841,861 of record NC_056544.1, on the reverse strand, counting down.
ATTAAAATATCAACTACAGAATGCAGAGACAGAGGACCACAATGTGCTTGTCAGTCCACTGTTACCCAAAGATCAAAGTCACGTCAGTAAACAGAGAGAGCAGGCCGGCAGCATTTAGCGACAAGAATAGTGTTTGCTTAAAGTCTCGACCATCAAACAAACCGAGGACTGAGTGATGTTCTGCAGGCTCAGCTTCCTTAGTTTCCTGGGTGGTGAAAATCATTCAGATCCAGATTAAACTCATCTCACCCTCCCAGCTGATTCTGGGCTTTGATGTCGGGATAAAGCAGTGAAGCCCGTTCCCTGCAGAAAGCTCCACAACAAACCATGATCTTCATTTTGTTAAAGCCTCACATCAGCATCCAGCACAGGACTCCCTGCTGGGTTTTTATGTCAGACGAACAAACACAACTCACATTTATCCTTCTGGCATAAACCTTCACTACAAACAGCACCTATAGAGAGCAAAGATGGGAGCTATTGCTTGTTCTTTTTTATTTTTCTTCTTCTGTCTTCTCCCTCAGAAATGATTCTGATCCTCTGTCTGTCTCTCAATCACCGGTGAGTTATCTGTTGTGAATCCAGTAAAAAACTTCCCTGTTTGTGATGTTTTGTGCTCTGTGTACTGAGCTTAACAAAAGTCTCTCCTGCGCTCCTGAGCTACACTGCTGCAGAGCAACTTCTCAATAACAGAGAAAACATTTGGCACCACTCTGCTAGAGTCTGGTAAACATTTTACTGGACTCAAGGAGAAGCTTTTAGGAAAACAACACAAACACACTAATCTAATCTAGGCCCCAGTACACGGACAACAACAATAACAACCAAATGAATGATAATGATAATGATTGCAGCACAGGTATGTAGTTATTTATCCAGTCTGGTGAGGTTTGTTATACATGCTCATCAAAAACAACAATATCTGTGGTGCCCCAGGGTGGCCTGGGGGTTGAACCGGGTTGAACCATCTCTCTCTTCCCTCATTTCCTGCCATTGTTATAGTCTTGCTGTATAATAAAGGCATAAAATAATCCCAATATAATTCAAAAAACAGCAGAAACTCTTACTCACCTTCCCTCCTGTTGAGTTTGGCGAAGCCTGGTCCATGGCTGCTGGACAGCTGTGAGGAGCTTCTGAAGGCTGATGGCTGCAGATTGGACACCAGCGCGCTGTCACACACCTCTGTCAACCAATCATAAAGCAGAAAAAAAGCCTTACATGTCTTTAAATACTATGATTTTATAAGTGAAAGCTCCAACTTGAGTTAAAATGAACACTGCACAAAGATTTGTGCTGCAGAAATAATCCTTACAGGCTGTTTATATAAAAGTGTCACATTTGTTGTGAAGATGTGGCTTTGAGATTCATATTTGTGGTTTTGAATTTTTATCATTAACATTTCATGTTGTACTAACACTTTGTCTAGTGTAATAATACTAAATAATTATGACAAAATACTTGCAAAAACTAATGACATTCCCATCAGCCGCTGCTTTACCTCAAATAGTGCTAATCAGCAAATGTTAGCATGGTAAAACCTTAATCTAAGATGGTAAACATAATACCTCAGCATGTTAGCATTATCATTTTGAGCATCTTATCATGTTGACGCTAGCATTTAGTCAAAGCACCACTGTGCCCAGTACAGCCTCATGTTAGCTGAGCAGCAGCAGCAGCTTCAGTCCTCTGTCTCTGTCTACACAGGATGCCTTCAGGGACAATGTTGAGTGTAGGTCACCCACATTTTGGCAGGAGTCAGAGCCCAACAAACAATCACCGTAGTAAGGCTAATAAAACCTAGGAAAATAGACTTGAAGTTGCAGTTACGTGTGTACAGCGTGAGTGAAACACAAGCCTGTTTGTAGCCCGTGTATTGATTAGCTGAAACGTCTCCTCTGTAGACAAGCCTTTAGTCTTGTTTATGACATTCAGTACTTAACATGTTACATTACTTCCTGCTGAGTTCTTGATAGAAACAGACTCAAAAACAAAAATAAAACTCAACTTAAACAGCAAATTGCTGATATGGGAAGACCTTGTAGAGATTTCTGCATTTTTCACTTGGACAAAAAATTTGCAACCACAAACTCAATAAATACTAACATTAGTGGCAGAAAAATAAAAAAACAATGTTTTTCTTCACTCTTCACCCTCACTCCTGTAAATTGGTGGTGACATTACAAAACACTTGGTCTGGTCTCTTAATTATCAGGCAAAGAAGCTTTAATCAGGCCTGAGTACATAAACCAAAACATCCGTGACTATAAGGGTCAAATAACACAACTTTATATACTCTCCTACTGTGTTGCATTATCTTTTGTTTCTGTAACAGAGACACCAAAGCATCCGTTATTAGTTAAATGACATTCACACAATTTTAGCTTTATTGTTGAAGTCAGTAAGACTCAATAAGGAGCTCTGTGCCCTCTGTTTAAGAAAGCACATCTCTGTTTTCCATTTAAAAAAGGGTTTTTTTAATCAAACAAGACCGTCCTTCAAATATTTCAGACATTTCTGCAGTTGCACACTTTTTACCAGTGAAACAAGATACTACTTGGTCTGTAGACATTTTGGACGACCTTCTCAAATCAGAAAATATTCAGACTTTTGTATCCAAAAAAAAAAAGAAAAAAAACCCACAGGAGCATCAGTTCATCTTGAGTAAAGGAAACAAAATCAAGAGGCTCAGAAGAATGGACGTAGTCGAACAGAAGTACTTCACTTATCCTGAATGATACAGCACTTAGTGGACCAGAACACCAGAAGCCTCGTTAAAAACCACTGACTGGCTGAGAAAGGAGGAGTGGAGTTTTTTTTTTTTTATCATTGAGCTGCAGGTTTAATGTCAGCTTGGTGAAAACAGGCCTTTAACATTATGCTCCAGTCTCTCGGTGAACAATAAGTAGTTCTCAACAGTAGGTTGATACAACAGTAGGAGATTGATTATTCTCCATCTCTCAGCCTGAGTGAAAAAACTGTTTGTATTGTTAAAAACATCTTTTTCAGACTAAAGACGTCCTGAAAAGCTGATAAACTATAAAAGCTCATAGTTTATCAGGTGGGAGTTTCGTGGGAGCAAAGGGTGCAATTTTCTGAACACACACAAGTATTAAACCCTTTTCAGTGACATTAACGACGAAAACCTTTTGAGTCTCTGAACATTAACATGAATGGCAGAGTGGAGTCCAATCATTCAGAAGCAGGTTTAATGTTCCTCAGGTGGAAGCTTTCAGCTGTAATGGCACCATGAATGAACAGAGTAATAAAGTCCACTTGGATGAATGAATGGTGTAATACTGCCGAGATGGATAAATGAACGTTGTAATCATGACGAATGGCGTCCTGACTGGCTCATTACTGGCTGAGTGCTGATGGAGACAAATCAGTGTTGTCAGAAGAAACCTTTAATGTTTCAGACACTTTAATGCTTTATGGATGATCGGCTGTAATAAAAACATCATAGACTATACATAATGCAATCAATAACCTCTAATTGGACTGGTTTTAATTGCCTTCTCTCTCAAAGTCACATAGGAAACCATTAAACATACACTAATGCACACATATAACATAAATGCATGCAATATTTTTTAAATTTTAGCACCAGGGATGTGTTGCTGCAGCTATTTTATTTGTTAAAATTGCATGACATGAGTAAATATACAAAACAGTAAAAAAGAAACACAGTAGAATTTAATATTTGTTTTATGAGATGGTCTGCACAGTGTAATTTTCCTCCATACATTCGATTGATATTCAAAGTTTTCCTCTCGAGCTCCAAACTGCGAGTTAAAAAAATTGCAAACTCCAAACTGATGCCGCCTCCATCTAAAGCCTCTCCGTTAATGGATGTTGTTCTCCACCGCTGAGACAAGAGCCAATTACTATGATGCACGCTGCAGTCCGATCCCGGCCCACAACTCTGACAAGGCTTTAGCTTCGATTACTCTGTCAGCATTAGTGTACTTCATCTCAACAGCACGAGGTCTTCATCTGCCTCTCGATATCCACCGCGGACTGATGACTTCACTTTTTATAGGAGAATACTACTCCATCTATAGGGCCACTTCTCAGCCCGAATCTTCGACGTGTTAATTAGATAGATAATAGTATTGGATCTTGTATGTGATACTTTGTTATAATTATAGTCCTCCTCCCATCAGTAACAAAAATCTTTAAAGGAGACATATCACGTGCATTCCCAGACCTCTATTTTTAATCCGGGGCTTAACTGGAATATCTTTGCATCATTAACAGCTCCAAAAACTCCTTTTTTATCGTATACTGGCCCTTAATGCAGCCTCAAGCCGGAATCTGATCCGAAATATGAGAGCAGACAATGGATAGATAGATAATTCTATTGGTAGTTATGCATTGGTTTTGAGCTCTAGGCATATTTAATTCCTCTGTTTGACAGTCAAGTGGTTTTTAAATGCGGTCCAGCTACTCAACAATCATCAGAAGGACTCCAACTCTTTGGTCCTCTGAAGCTCGTCCTGATAGTCTTTATCCCTGCAGGTCTCGGCCTGACACACACTTATTACTGTGGGTGGTGGGGGAGCCCTCAGTGCGAAAAACAGGTGAATTACAGTAGTCTGAGGAGGTGAAATGAGAGGGAAGGCTCTCCAATGCCGAGTGCTGTAATCCCTGAGGAGATAATGTGTGGTGAGAGCACAGCCTGGCTGAGGTAACGCTTGACAGAAAGAGAAACAATTTGAAAACACCGGGACGTTTTTTTCTCGGTGGAACTTTGGCATTTAAGAGTCGACGTCCCAACAGTGTGACCAGTGGAGCACAAACACAGACAGCTCAGAAAATGCGGCTAAATGTTCAATACCTGCTGGACTCTGCAGCCACTGAACCTCAACACTGACCCTGACTGTGTTAGACAGAGAGCTTCCTGGAATATTAAACTACTGCACCTTCCTCTCCGACACAAACTAATACTGCTGGAAAACTAATGCACCTCCTTTCTCTTTCTGTCAGCCTCGACGTCTGATAGAGGGTAAACTCACAGAAAAACAGTTTTCTCCTGACATTTACATTGGAGGCATCCAGCAACAGCAGAAAAAAAATTGACATTTGTGTATCTCTAAAAGTAGCAACAGACAGTAAGGAGTTTAAAGTGTCAGAATCACAATAGAATTAGATTTTAGATAGGATTATTTTTTTTTTACTTCAAGAAAAGATTAATTTAGAGCAAGTTAGGAGGAGTGGAAAGTTTTTTTTTTTCTTGAGGACAGAAGTTTCACCGCCTCTACTGTGGTGCAGAATAACAACATTAACTAATCTAATACTGGCCCACAAAAAAAAAAGGCTGTCCCGCTGCAGGTGAAACAATAAAATACGGGAAGTTGCACAAAACTCAACCAACAAGGGCAGGAAACCATTATGTTGACATCTGAGTGATGGAAAATATCTTTTCAGTTCAACAAATATCCTCCTGGACACCCATCGCTCAGCCTTTCATCCATCTATCCGGTGTCAAGTTTATCATTTTGCTGAAAATGACAAATGGCGAGTTTGACAGCGGTAAAAACGATTAAATAAAAATCTCTGGAGGAACGAGGCCTTCACACCGTCAAATATATTTAATCACCGCTGACATGAATAAAATGAGAAGACCACATCATTCACCTGCATTGTTCACTTCTTTACTCTTTTGCTGGATAACAAAGAGCCCACAGTGACAGAGCCTGAATACCGAGCTCCACCATCACCTCAACAAGCAGCAGTGAACAGAAGGTCCTGCACTTCAGAGCCCCTATAAGCCCCACAAACCCAGAGTTCAGTGTTTCTCCGTATGAGCCAACTTATTCAGACATTCAGAGCATGTAGCAGTAAGCAGGATAATGAGGCTCCACCGATGGTTGTTTTTGCTCCAGAGCACTAACAATCATCCTCAAGTAGAAAACGTCAATTCTCATTTTACTAATCCGCACAACTTCTACCTCCAGTTTGACTCGCATGGGTCCGGCCTGCTCCTCCCAAGATATACACAGACAGAGAAAACCTTAAAGAAAGAACAATCACAGGCAAGACTGGTTTCCTCAATGTCATAGAGTTCAAACATAGACCGAAAAGTTTTTATTTTCTTATTATTCACATAAAAAAAAACATTTTTGTTCATGTTCTGCAAACGTTTTACCCAAATTTTACCCCAAAATAACTACAAGACTCACCAGCAAGTTATTTGCTTCTATCTCATGTTGCTTAATATAGAAGTTTAGTATATTTAACAGCTGTTAAAGATTTACACTTGTAGATGTCAGGAAGCATTCGTGACCATTGGAAAATTGTATTTTTAAACATTTTGGTATTTATTATTGATTTACTCTTACTGAGGTCAATACATTACTACATAATATTCATATTGCCCAACCATACTAAATCATACAAACTGCTGACTAAATATGCATCAAGAAAATATATATTTCCTCATGTAGTAATTGTTTTATTCAGCAGAATCATTGATTGTTATATTTAATTAAAAATATATAAACATTTTGCTGGTTGCTCTACTCTGCTAGTTTTAGAGGCTAGTAATTCCATACATAAATATGGGAAATATGGATAATATATAGAAATGCAGCTCATATTAACATTTGATGAAACACATTGGCCACTTGTGATGGAGATTCCCTACTAAAATATTACACTGATATTATTTTCTTTTCATGCTATACAATTTTAATTGTTCAGAAATGTTTTTGTAAATTAACTTTTGATGTATACATAATAAGTCATTGCACAGGGTCTCCTACCAGCTAATAGACAACGCTGGTCTGTGGGACCTAAAAAAAAGTCCTTTAGATGATCCTCAGAAAAAAAGCAGCAGCAATGGACTTTTTTTTTTTTTTTATGTTACGTGTTCCTGACATGAGACATCTTGTCATCATGAATAATGACTGTCTGCACTCAGAAGAGACCACAGTTCATATCACATCTCCTACCAACAGTCAACGTTGGTTTCCTTTAATCATGAAATCCCTGCCTATGTAGATTCAGATAACTAACCTTTACCAGACCTTAACTGCAGAGGTGACTAACTAGAAAATTCTCTCTTGTAATCATAGCTGGAAATGTCACTTCACTCCAGACTGATGCTGCTGTGGTTCTTACTCTACAGTACCACTGCTAACAGCACACTGTCTGCCCATGACATTTAGCTACAGCGCAAGTTTAGAAGCCAGCTCAGATAAAAAAGAAGCATTTCCGATATTTCCCCAAAGACCTTTTTTCTTCCTTTTAATAATAAAAAGCTATTAACAATACATTTAAAAAAATACGTTGACTTTTATTTTGACTAAGTGTGATTTCAGCTGGACTGCAATTTACTGTTCAATGTCTTTCAATGCTTTGAAGAACCCTTAAGTATCTCAGGCACGTCTTCCTCCTCCTCCTCTTCCCTGCCGGTCGTCTTCTCAGCAGACGCCTCTGGCTAAAGCGTCTGACTGACAGCTACCAAACTGTGAGGCTCAGCACCTTCCACTTCTGTCTGCTAACAATAAGAATAGTATTTGCTCCTTCCTGTATTTCCAGCTCTTCATCCAGCTGTCAAACACACTATTCCTACAAGATAAAAAGGTCATTATGAACAGTACAATCTGTACTTGTGAGGATAAAGCCCACACATATATATTCATATAAACAGCATCCTAATGCATACACCACTTTGCACCAATCTACCGCTGCCTTTGAAGGATAGAACAATCATCCTTCTCACTGAGGCTCATCACGCTGAGCAACGACGTGGGTGGCTGTGTGGGAGACCAGACATCAACCAAATGAAGTGATCAAAACAGCGACATTTAAAATCTCTTCATCTTTAAACAGCCAGGTTTAACTCGCATAAACACAGACAGAGCTGCTGAGAAACAAGAGTTCACTTCAAACACAGCTGAAAAAAAAAGAGTAAAACCCCAAAACATTCACTGTAAATGATGAAATTATGCAGATTTAGAGGGTATGCTGCAGGCTACATCACTCGTCCTAATGGCTCAATGGGGAGATACAGTATCATAAAATATCTACTAATTCACAAGCTGCACTAAGTAAATGATCTGAGCATATTTGCTTGTAAATATCTCTTAATAGAGAGCAGAAAACCAACAAGCCTCCATGGAAAAAAAAAAAAACTGGCACAAAATGTAATTTTCTTCTGTCGTTCAAATAAAATACAACACACAAGGATATTCACGAGATCCAAGCACCTTCACAAATCGAATTTATTTCAAAAATTATACGCTGAATTGGACGCTTGGGATTTATAAAATTGAAAAACTCTGCATTGCACCCTGTAGAAGAGCTTATACTACAAACCCTTTTTATGCAAATCAGTCTCACTGACTGCACTTTTTGTCTTTTTATAAGCACAGCAGGCAATCCACTGCCTAAACTACATTTTAAGTGCAGTCAGAGTTGAACACTACATCAACGCAATCATTACATGGTGGTGTGAGACCGGATATTTGTGGATTATATCATATCATGATACAGCATCCATACGTCTTTTTGTTTTCTTAAGGTGCTTTCACTCCTAAACTATTTGCCAATTTTGTTGAGTTAATTTTGGCAGGTGTGAAAGCTGTCATTTAAATGTATCAAGACAACTTGAAAAGGTGAGTCTCAACTCTATTTTTGGCCAACTGGGGGCAGTGGAAACAAGTTGGGAACACAACTTTTCAATATGTTGAGCTTCTTGGCAAACAGTTGCTTATTTCCACATCCAGCAGTTACGGAGCAACATTATCATTCATTTCGAGTCGTCTATCTGTCCACCTGGTGAATGTAAGTCCGATTTTCACTCTCCTTTAGCTCTGTTTTTGCTCTCTACCAACTCCTGAGGGAAATATCTGGCTCTTTAAGCTGCTAAATGCTCCACTATGTTTGTCATTTAATTCTGAGCAGGTAGTGTACAGTGGGTTTTTAGAGTTTTTTGCTCTGAAAACAGCTGCCTGCTGCGGCCGAAAATGACACTATCAGGGCAGAGAGTGAACCAAAACAGTAAAGTTGAGCTGAAATGAGCTGAAACTCACTATAAAGCTCCATAAAGCCGAGGGGAGCTGATAATTCTCTGTTGGTTCATCACTGCGAGCAATGCCTCTGATATTACACATTGTAATTTGATACATTGTTTTAATATAAAATATTGCTGATAGCTGACTTCAAAGAGGAACTACAAATTAATTTTCCGCTGCACACATAACCACGTAGATTCTTGTTGGTATATAACGTTAGTACAGGTTACTTTTTTAAACAATATATTACATACATAACAGCTTTTCTGCTCAAAATGATTACAGTCGTTGCCTCCCACTCCAGAGATACTGGGAGGGAGGGTGCTAGCAGAATTAGAGGGTGTAGTTATCATTTGAAATGAAAGCCTCTATGACTAGAATTTGAAGGTTAGTATCAAGAAGACACTAAGATGAATGGACTGAAAGCAGCATATACTGTAGACTGCACTATACCTGTGCATGGGGGATGATTTCCTGCTATAATTATGTTAAAAAGAAATCTACACATACAGGCTTTAAGTGGTGTGTGACACCATTATTAATATTAAAAATACTGTTACATTATTGATATTGAGGTGTTATGTAATTCTTCATCTTGTAGATTTTGCCTAATTTCAGCTCTAGCTCTATATGTTGGTCAGAGCTGCAATAGAAGAACACTAAAAGTGACACAGAGTCTGAAAAAATGTCCTAATTTATTTTTGTTTTTGGGGCAAAAGGGGATATATGGATATAAAATACTGCTTTAACCATCACATCTACAAAACTCCATACTGCACTTCTGTACTTCTTCTAAGATGCGTCACTAATCTATAAAGCACAGCTGGCACCGTGATGGTCCACTAGAGAGCTGGCTGGGATGGAAAAAGAGATTTATCTAGAATATATTGTTGTGGTGTGGGGAGCTGCAGCCTCTGGAGCAGCCAAGCTACGAAGATCACACCCCCAGACAGGCCCTTTACACCGTCACTATAACAGCTGGTCTATGGAGACCCCAAATCTCCGCACTGGCACTGCAGTAACACACATTTTATATTAGATCCAAAGGAGAGAAACTGGATGTCGTGACTAAAGGCATCAATGGAGCAGCCTCTCTCTGCGTGTGTGTGTGTGTGTGTGTGTACAGCCTCTTCACACCTTCTCTAAACCACAACAGGAGTTGCAGTCACAACATCTACTTAGTCTTACTTTACAGCCACCGTCCCTCGGGAGACATCTGAAGATAAGTGCCCCTTAAAAACTTCTCTGCAGATAATTTGATGCCCTCCATCCTTCCCCTGACCCGCACTCACTCCGAGCTCAGCTTTCCTCTCTTTTGACAAATGTCAATTAGGGCTTTGCTCAGAAATGAAGGACACACCGAATCTAGAAAGATACAGGTGATGGTGCCGGTTAGAGAGCAGAGGATTTTAAGGTTTCATTGCTCCAGACCAGTTTTATGTACATTTGTTCTCTGCCTGCCTCAAATTTAATCTTTTTCCTGCAGCTTCAAGTATTTTATCTTCGTGCTGATAATGCACTTCGCAAAAATTCAATTTTTTGGTGTTTGGTTGCTGGGGTCAGAATTTATCACACTGTTGTGATATGAACAGGCAAGACCTTAAAACCTCCTGCAGCTACTTTCTGCTCCCAGAGGACCAGCAGAACTATAACGGACTGCTCAGAGAGTCCAGTAACATCTGTTCACATATGAGCACTGTACATCACAGCTGTGAAATAACAAAGCTATAATGGGATATATGTTGTAATAACTGAGTGGGGAAAAATGGGCCAATATCGGGTTAATACCAATATCTATCTTATACAAGGGTTTAGTTGAGGGTTCATTTTTTTGTGATAGGGTAATAATGGAAACTCAAAGGAAAGAATAGGGGAACACATGTCATAATAATAACTCATAGTTATTACACAGAAACTACCGTGGATATCATTAAGAAAGTATGAAGCCCAGTTTTTTACAAAAAAATCACTATTTGAAATGAAATTTCAATGTTGCATTATATATATTTTTTAATTTTAATGTATTAATCAACTAATCTATTTTATTTTGTTTGTTTGGCTGATGGGTTATTATAGCAAACAGTATTTATTTACACACCCAGTGGACACAGAGTAACATTTGTATTAATTTGGCTTCTTAAGTACCTTCACTGTCCCTCAAGGTCTGGTTTGTCTCCACTGACGGAAATACAGATGGGTGACAAATTAAAAGAAAAGCCGGTACAGGCCTGAATGCTTGACCCCTACAGTGAGGGGATCTGGTGGCTCTGTTATGCTGTGGGGGGCATTTTGCTGATATGGTTTGGGTCCACTTGTCACCTTAGAGGGAAGCGTCACTGCAAATCAATACAAAGTTGTTCTGAGTCATCACCTTTATCCTGTGATGAAACATTTCTATCTTGATGGGAGTGGTCTCTTCCAGGATGACAATACCCCCACCTATAGGGCACAAGGGGTCACTGAATGGTTTGATGAGTATGAAAATGATGTGAATCATATGATATGACCTTCACAGTCACAACATCTCAACCCAACTGAACACATATGAGAGATTTTGGACTGACCTGTTAGACAATGCTCTCCACCACCATCATCAAAACACCAAATGAGGGAATATTTTTTGGAAGAATGGTGTTCATCCCTCCAGAAGAGTTCAGAGACTGTAGAATCAATGTCAAGGCACATTGAAGCTGTTCTGGCAGCATGTGGTGGCTCAACACCTTACTAAGACTTAATTTGTCACCTGTCTGTCTGCCCCCAATGTATCATGTTCCAATGCTATATGTCCAGGTGCTAGCTGCTAACTCTGTATGCCTGTTTAAAGCTTGGCAGGTTATGTACAATGAGTTTATAAGAGCTTTTTCACTTAAAGCTGTTGGTTGTGGCTGGAAAGAGGGTTGAAATTAGCCCCATTTGGGATTGTCTAATCCCATAGAAAAGCTTAGGGAGGCAGCTGTGTGCTGCTCTTTAATTGAGGTGGCAATAGAGACAGAGAGCATTTAAGTCTTACCCACCCCAGAGGAGAAAACAATTCATCCCTCTCCATTGACTTTGTATTGAGTGAAAGTGCGTCCTTGTCATTTCTGTCTGCTAGCAAACAACAGAAAAAAACCTAAAAGCTGCTGTGTGGTGGGATGCACTACCGACAGGGTAAAGAACCCAGAACTAAGCTGCTGAACCAAAAAACTGAGCCTTTAAGACAAAAGTGGATAACGTTACAGAGCTGTGTGCTGAGCGGTGGGAGAGACAGACCCGACCTGAGCTGCACAGATAGCCTGCAGCTCAAAAACCTCCGTAAAAACGACACATATACCTGGACACGCTGCTAGTCACAGAGAACACACATGAAAGTAAAAACAGAAAAGCTGTTTAATTGAAAAGTATGCAGTGTTTGTAATAGATGTTTAAATCACAGAATAGCTAACCTGCATTCAGCTGAAATGAACTGTAAAAAGAGCCTGAATGGGAAATGATTGCGTGTCTGTGTGTGTAATTTCCTCACCTACATTTACAAACTGTACTCATCATATCAGCTGTGAGAAGTATCATGCCAGCCTGTTAATGTAGTGGAGTTTGCTCTACAGTTATGCTATCTCAACTGTAGACGTGATGTCAGCCCTTGCATTCATGTATTGCATCTTAATGTTACGGGTTTCAGCATATGCTATAAACTACCTTTTCCTCTCTGGTAGACATATGGTGCTAAAATAATCCCTTGACATGCTGAAATCTAATGTTTTTAACTAGCTACATGCATTTTGTTAACGTTTGTTTTCCCCTCTTTCCACCAGCTACTTCCTGGAGCTTTTCTATGGGAGAGTCCAGGCAATATATTCTCATAACTCGGCTACAACTCCTGTAATTACACAATATTATCTCTTAGCCTGATACAAGATATTATTCCATTTTTACCTTTTTATTACTGTGAGTTGTAATGCAAAGTGCCACACTGTCATATCCATTACAATGCAAAGGAATGTCCTTGCTTAACTTGCAGGAATGATCTGCTTACTGTATTTATGCATTTACATTCTTGTTTACACATATATGTAGCTAAACTTTAGATTAGATATACCCTTGATACCTCCTTGAACCCTTACAAAGCAAATCCAGGGTAACAACTTTGAATTTCTACAAGTAGAGCTTGTTTGTTGTTTCTGTAGACAACATTGTAAAGCCATATCTAATGCAGTCCTGTATTTCAATCCTCAGCAATCAAGCAGCTGAATAAAATGTTATCAAATGTATTTGGGCACGATGATAAAAACAAGAAAATGTGAGCCAGGTTTGATCTTTCAGGAAGCGCTGACACTGACACAAACACAGACAGATCCAGAGAATGGTGAAAAGCTGTTCCTTAAACTTTCACTTTTATTGGCCAGACATTAATATTTATACCAGTGTAGTCTTGCAGAAACCCAGTACTCTTGGGGCTCTGCAAAACTGAGAGCTGAACATGAACATGCACACTCCCTTAGAAGCCAGTGGGGGTGAAATTGTAGAGGCAGTTGAGAATGTCACGGCAGGGGAACAGACAGGGGAAACTATTAGCTAGACACACTTTCTTATCGTCCTTCCTTTCTCCTCTTCCTGATTCCTCCCTTCACCATAATCCTCCTTACTCTTCCTCCTCCTGCTCCTCTTCCTCCTGTCTTTTCTACACTCTTATCTTCAGACTTCTTGCGTTTTCCCCTGCCTTCTTTCCTTCCTCGCTCATTTCTGCCCCATCTACTTTCTAACTTTCCGTCATACCTGCTGTCCCTCCTGTCATCCTCCTCCTCCTCCTCCTCCTCCTTTGCCTCCTGCTTTGTCTCATGAAGTCAAATCTCAAAGATGTGAGGCGGTGCATCCAAAAAGCGGATGGTAGCCCACACACATATTCAGCAAAGTCAGTGAGGGATAAAATGGGAAAGGCAGTAGAAAATGTCACTGCAGTTGTGAGACACACAGAGGGAATACTGCTACCAGCTACCAGAGAGCCTGCAGACTCTGACCCCTGAAGTTTATCCTGTCACACTTTACATTGCTCTTCTTCTTCCCATTGTCCACCCTTATTCCTCCCCCTAGTTCCTCCTCTGTTTCACCTCAAAGTGCTTACCTCTGATTTAGCTCTGTCTTCTTGTTGTTGAAATTCAGCCTTACCCTTCAGTCTTTAATGGCCACTGACTCAGCTCTGTCTCCTCCTCTCTAATACAAACTGACCGGCTGTGCTTCTTCTCATCAGCAGTTGCTGCAGAATATCAGAGCAGCAGTTTGTGAAGCTGAGGTTACATGGGTTCATAAAAAAATACACAGCAGAGAGAACATTAAACTATGAGCAGCATCTATCTCAGTGTGTTGAGAGGACACCTTGGAGTGATGTAGATGCACTGGAATTAACACGAGCAGCATGGAGCAAAGTGGAAAGCACCAGTCAAGCAAATGTATTACAATGTTAAGTTTAATATAGAGTATTAGGCACTCCTCTGACAGGGTAAGCTTTATCCAAGAACCTTACTTAATCAGCATTTCAGCATTCAACCCCTCCTCCAAAATCTGGAATCACGCAACAACTTTGCTTCAATCTTCTATGTTGATTTCAGTTCTGCCTTCAACACAATTCGAAGCCATCAGATGATCAAGAAACTCCACCATCTCAACATCCCTCCACTTCTCATCTACTAAATTCAAAACCTTCTCAGCAACAGACCACAGACTGTAAGAATGGGCACAGTAACATCATCAACCATCATCAACAAAACTGGAGCCCCTAAGGGCTGCGTCTTCAGTCCCTTCCTTTACACCCTCTACATAGGCGCCGATTCTGTGGGTGCCCAGGAGCTTGAGCACCCACAGGGAAATCTAGCAATGTCGGGAGATAGGGCAAAGTAGAGTTTTAACTGTGAGCAAAAGCTGTGTTCATTCTGATATTAAACTTTCTTGAGGTCCTGACAGCCCCCTTTAGGTTTTGACCACACAGGTTTTTCTTACAGTGCATTGATATAAAAGTGAAGCAATTTGCATCACCTTGTGAAAAACGTTCAAACCAAGGTCGTTGCAGTCAGTATAACACATCCAGTCCATTAACAACTAGACCTTTTTTTAAAAAAAAGTTTATAGTACGAGGTAAAGTTCACCTGTGGCACCAAAAACCTCTAAGACCACGACTGAGCACCTGCCTCCACAGATGGCTGAGGATCCGTCTTCATGCCAGTCACTCATGATATTGTTTTAATTAATTTTAATTATTGCAAGCAGCCTCAGGGTTAACTAATTATTTTCTTTGTTATGTACATTGTCCCACACACTTTTTTCCAGGCTTATGGTGATCTGCTGTGCCAGGAATTTTTGATTCAGGCAGATCTCCAGCAAGAACTAAATAACTACATAATAAATTAAATAAATTACATGAATAATTAAATAGATTCAAGAGCAGTTTTTATACAGTTTGTGCTGTTTGTTCATTCTAATTAGGCAAATTAAGTGCCCAATCATTTTCATATCTTTTTTTTTGTTGTTTTGTTTTGCGAGGTAGGGCTGGGATGAGTGGGTGTTAACGTATAACAGGTGCCTATGACCCTCTACACAAATCAAAAATGACTATATCATCCCTTCACCCTTTACCACATACCTCAAATACTTTGATAACATTGCCATACTGGGACTACTCAATGACAACAGCTCTGTTACAGCCTATCCTCCATTTCTCTCTTCACACAATGGTGCACTGACAGCTACTTCCAACTGAACACGGACCAAACAAAAGAACTGGTCATTAGCACATCAAACATACCCCCCCACTGGGCTTAACTCCATCTCAATTCACGGCAAGACGGTTGAACAGGTCAGTAACTTCAAACATCTTGGACTCATTATAGTCAATAAATTCACTTTTGATCAACACATCACTGATATCCATAAACAATCCCAATAAAGACTCCATACACAAACTCAGCTCACTGTGTGTTGCGCCCCCCCACCTCCTGTTGTTGCTTTACCGCAGCGAAATTCAACCCATCCTGTTGTTCTGTTTCTTTACCTTGTTAACTATCTCCAACAAAAACAAACTCATAACAGAGCGATCATGTCTTATACTCATAATAGCACATGACAGTGATCACCCCCTCAATCCATATTTCACACTGCTGCCGTTTGATCGTAGATACAGAACTTTAAAATAGAAAAAGAGCTCGCTTTGGCAGAAGTTTTGTCCTTTTTATAATCATAATATTCACATATGAGTTTATGTATTGTGCATATCGGCAGGGTGTGATTTGCCAGGGGGGATTGGTGGAGATTTCACCCCCCCTGGTCTATATCCCTGCCTCTGTTGAGTTATTTTAATCCCTGGTGGGGACAAAAATTTATCCCCCTCATAATAAAAATAGGCTATTTGAAAAAAAATCTCGCAAAGCACTGCAACGTGAGAACAGTCTATAGTGCAAACAATAAAATCAGAGATGGACTTTCACTGTCAGCGCTCGTGTGACAATAGAGATGACACAGCGTCTAAGCTACGTGATGATACTGTCAATGGACCACGGGTTGCCTCCTTCCCTGCTCGGAGATTTACAGAGACGTGGGTAAAAGAGGGGCGACATGCCATAGATGACCCCTCCACAGGAAAGCATAAAAAGAAGACAGAAATCTGTCATCAAAACAGACTGTTTTCTTAGTCTGACAAGCAGGCATATACTGTAGCATATTTATTTTTATGATGACAGCACCTTGTGCTATTGCATGTTGTGATTATTTTCTATTCAACATTGAAGTTTGCTGCACGCTGCATTAAACATGACATTAATTGTACTGGCACATCTGGTCAAGTGGCGCTATTCATAGCACTGAAAGTAGCATTTTAATTCTGGCATGTTAAATTAGCATTTAACCTTTTGTTTTGTTGTATATAATCACATCTCCTATGTGTCTGCATGAGAGAAAGAAAGAACTTGACATCACTTCGGTGAGGGTGAAAACATCACGCTACTCGATGAATTCCTTTTTTTTTATGGACTAAAATATATCTGCCGTAATTGTTTTATCTAAGTTCTTAATTATTTTATAAATGTTACTTTTGATTGATTTTCACGAATCCCCTTATTTCACAAATCACACCCTGTATATCGGTATGTTGTTGTGTGGATGTCTGTATGTTTCTGTATAGGCTGTGAAAACAGATCTCCCGCGGGGCGATAATGACTATATCTATCATGATATAGAAAAGTTAAGTCTCTCTGGACGTCATGTATTGACTAATGGAAACAATGGAACAGGCATCAGATCTCAGCTTTATGTTGCAAAAAGAGCGGCTGAAAAGCTGCCAGTACCAGGACTTTCAGTGACAGAGATGACTCACATAAGGGTAGCACATGGTAGACTCTTTCATGAGTGCATGGATGAGGTCAAATGCTTTTGACAAAAGCAATTTTCATCTGTCAAACCATCTAGGAAACATTGGTGTTTAACCGGCTGAGAATGAGGGACAAAGGTCTTGATATGGAGTCTCTGGTAGCCTCTCATTTCCATCAAAACCCCGAGTGCATCAAAACCCTGATGTCGTCTGTTCCAACCTTTCCCTCCAGGGTCAGCCATATTTAGCCTTGTCTAGCTGAAGGGACCTACCAGTCTGTCACAAGTTGAAGAACTCCTCTTCACAAAGGAGGGTCTGACCATCACTATTTGTAAAGTGCGAGCCTGGTGCCAGACCTCTGCGTCACTGCCCACATCTCAGATTTGTTCAGCAATTCAAAAAGGTCTGGTATTGAGCCCACTGATGACTGTTTCCTCCACTTGGAGAAATTACTGACCAATCAAAGCTCAGCAGGTAGGATTGAGATTAATCTTCCTACATAGCGAGCAACCTACCAAGTGTACAAGTTGTTGTAAGTCGGTTTAAAGAAAAGGAAATTCTTAAGTCAACATATTACCTTAATCAATGTGAAAGAACATTAAGTTAACTGCAGCAAAAGTTGCTGCAAGTTCTGTGTCAACTGAATTGATTAGAGCAAAACAAAAGAAACACAAAATGCACACAAAAAAATCAACTATCAACACACAATGTTGTCAAGGCTGAATGAATGAAGTGAAGCAAAATGAAGCAATTTACGCTGGTCTAGGGCCACAATCAGGTCAAAATCTCTCCTTGACCAAAACCTTTAGTTCACAACATTTTTCATAAATATGAATGCCCTGATTTCTACGAAATTTGCCGAGTATATTCAAGATCTCCAGAAGATTAATGATGATTTTTGATGATTACCTGAGGTTCCTTCTTGTGCCACCATCAGACCAAAATATCTAGTTTTACACAGGAAACAGTAATCTAAAATGGACACTTGCAATGAAAATTACGAAGCACGTTCATACACCCCAAAGATTTCTTTCATGAGGTGTAGCTAATTGTAACTTTGTACACAGATATACAGTAAACTAATGGCCAAATTTTCATTAAAAATCTGCTGGGGATGTTCACGGTCACATGAATTCTTGGATGAATCCTAATGTGACTGGTGACCCTGCAGAGCTTTTCTCTAGTACCACAATCAGGCCAGAGTTTCAGCTTTTAATACAAGTTATGCATTTGACATGAGTTTGACATGAACTTTAAAGTTTTAGTTTTTTATATTAATGTAGTGCTTGTATTGTTTTGGTTATTTTTTACCATGTTCCACTTCTTGAAATATGTTTTGTTTCCACCGGCTGCAGCAAAGACTTTCCTCTGTGTGGACAATGAACTGAGAGAGCATGGTGACCTTGGTAACTAATGCAGTTACAGTTGGTAAGTTTAACGTCCCCCAGTATAATATCCAATTATGACAGTCATAACTAATGTATCCACTCCTGCAAATAGAGTTATAAGTGTAAAATCCATTTATTGTTTCAGCATGCTGTCTCATGTGACAGAGTATCATGACCTCGGCAGATGAAAGCCAATATTTAAAGTGACAACATGTCGTCTTTGATGACGACAGCTCCATATGATAAATGGCTTCATTTTTTTGGGGAGACAGACTTCTTCTGGCGACGGCCTTGAACAAATACAGCGGTCCAGTAGGTCCTAATATCAAACAGATGGACTGCAGTCCTTTAACCTTGACTTCATCAGATCCCATTCATGGCTCCACTTTGACTGCACATATTTCCATAAATGACACTAAAGAAGAAATATGAAGGGGATTTATCCTCAGCTACTTTACTTTTTCCCTCATCCTGACTGTTGCTGATGCTGCCCTCACATGAATCATGAAGGACCAGGAGGTTTGTAGAGAATTTCACCACATATTCCCACCAAATACCACTGGCTTTGTTCTTCTCAGTGCAATCCTCAGCATTTTCTTTACCAGATTAATCCTGGAAGAGATGGGGGATACTTCATGAACTCAGAGATTTAATCAAGCCCTCCTAATACTCCCCTGGAGCCTCCACGGCTTAAATAACCAACTCTTTTAGAAGGCACCAAATAGCCATCATTGGGTGAGTAATAACACCCCTGTATTTGCCATTCAGCCTCCAGCATCTCAATAATTTACTGTAACTCATATTAAATCCCTCCACAGCCTGCAGCAGCTGAATAATCAAACCGTTCATTCAGCACCGAGCATGTGAATAACTGAACCATGCAGATCTTATGGCCAAATTAGCTGAGACGCTGGTCAGTTCAAGGCAAAGAAAACTCCATCAAGTCTGTCCTCATAAAGTTTAATAAGAGGACAACTGGGCAGAACTTGTCTATATATAAATGAATGTCACATCCTCTTCCTCAACAGTTTCTGTCTCCCGACTGTGACACACAAAAAGTTTTTTACATTTGACTTTCAGGTAGGACAGTACGCCTCCATTTCTCTCTGCAGGCAGAAAGTACACTAAAAAGTTTTAATTTTATTAGCTTCAAGTTTAAAACTTGAGGTCCAACCGGTGACTCCGAGGAACCAGAGAGTCACCGTCATTTAAACACTCAGTGATGAGGGCGAGAATGCAAATCAGCATAGACACACACACACACACACACATGCAGTAGGAGTATAGTGCTATTATCTGTCATTAGGCTAGGATTAAAGTCATTTAGTGTTCTTCAGATTATCTGTCATTAGGCTATGATTATAGAACACACTCCACTGGCTCTAAATCAGCTCAGAGGGGAGATAAAAACTTCAAGGAAGATGATGAGACTGAGAGAGAGAGAGAGAAAGATAGAGAGAGAGAGAGAGAGAGAGAGAGAGGGAGAGAGAGAGAAAGAGAGAGAGAGAGAGCCTTACAAAAATAAAATTATAATTGGAAAAATTGGCCCAGTAGTTCATCACTCTGTCACCACTCCTTAATCAAGGCAGTCAATTAAGAACACCCCATGTTGTCCACATGGTGATGAACTTTATAGACTATGGCATTCTGGTGATTGCTGGTGTAATCAAAGATATTGAAGGTTACTACTATCAGGGAAAAACCTAAAAATAGAAATTGGGCAGGACATCGTTTCAAGCAGAATTAGTTGCATATCATATTATAAGGAGTATTCAATATTATTTCTATTAATGACAGGATGCTATTGTCACTCCATGAATGGGAAGAACAGGGTGAATGTCCAACAGCAACATGGGTGCCCCACAACTACAAAGTAAATGTAGCCTAACTTGCCTATTTTTATTGTGGTTAATATTTTAATGGTTGATTAATAAGTTTAAGCAGAAATAAACAACCATTTTTATGTATTAAACTGCCCACAGTGGTGGCTTTGAAGCAGTTTTGGTATCTGTTATGTGGACACATCTGTAGTTTTTTCTCCAAACTGTCAGCTACATGTTTTAGCTATCAGAAATAATCCGTATTTCCTCATTAAAAGGAGGAGGCTAACGTAGACAAATAGGTTTTCTCACATGGCTGCTCTTATTTTTAGATGTAACATGAAACAGCTGATGTCATATTTTGTCATACAGTACATATGTGCAAAAACACGTACACCTCTCAAACAAAGTTTGCCAAATTTCATATTGTTCATGCCAATTTTTAGATATAGTAACACTAAAAGTAAGAGAAGACCCAATCGTGTGTTTTGTTGTAAGTAAGAGACAGAAGATTTATGTTGGGACAGATGTTAGCTTAAATCTGAAAGTCACTTATTACTTATTATAAAGTCAACAGTGAATTTCAGACAGATAAAGACAAATAAAGGCAACAGTCAGCACTCTTGCTTTCCCATGAAGGTTTGTCCTTAAGGAAGTAACTCTACAATTAAACATTTAAAGAAGCTGCTAGCTCCCATAAGCAGCTACATTACACTACACTACACTACACTACACTACACACTAATCTTTTTTGGCAACCATGGAAATTATGTGTTGGCCACACACAAACTCAGGATAGGTTCAATAAAGACTTACTTAGAAAAGTCTTGTTCTTGTTGCTAGTACACTATTTTCTTTCACAGTAGCTTGAGCATCAAATGATGCTTATAGATACCAGAAAGAAGTTGTTTACGAAGCAGTATTTCTGTAACCTACTAGGATGTGTGTATATGACATGTGCAGCAATCATAACTAGATACCGCAGCTAAAGCAGTGTTCAGTGTTTCCACTATAGCCTGACAGATACAGGACACCCATAACATAAATAAATATATCTATAGGATTCCTTTTTTTATTTATATTTTTTTAAACAATTCGACCAAGAAATGTTCTGAGCAGGACATTTTGCAGTTAATATATATATATATATATATATCTCTGCATAGTCCATTTATCAGGCTTTGTCAGGCTTTAGTTGCAACTGATACTTCCATATATTGTCGTTGAGTCCAAATTTCTGTGAATCACTGCTGTTTAGGTGAAAGTTCATATTTTACTGTTCGGTTTTGATCACCTGATTTTAGCATTTGAGCAGATATGGTGAATTGTTTCTATTAAACAGATGAAAAGCAGCTCCACAAACTGATTTAGACCTGCTGCTCAGAAGCTGAATTATTGTAGGTGAAGAAACACAAATATCCAACCTCTTAGGACGTATTTTGGCGCCTTCAATTCAGTCTGATAAACAGCTTTACCCAGACCTTGCCCCTGGCTCTGGGAGAGCACTGAAACAAATCAAATGTGGATTGAAGTTGGCTTGGATGATTATTAAGTGAATGATGTACTATAGGTGGGCTCTCTGAGGAATAAATGGCTGAAGGACAACTTATTGGTTTCAGGGAGCTGCAGTTTACTTCTTTGTTTTGGGTTATGGCTTTTAAATGGCAGATACTCCTCCGGGCCCGAAAGCTTTTCCATCGAGGAGATAAGGTCTTTGGTTTTAATATGGTTCTCCGTAGCTTCTGATGACAATACTTGTCTTTCCAGCAAGCTGTTGTCACCCCTTTTTTCATTTACATGCTCTCAATCCAAATGTTTGACCTTTCCTAAAAGTAGTAACGTTATCTATCATGTAAAGAGTCTATAGAGAGTCTATTTATTTATTTATATTTATATTTATATTATGTTAATCCTCTCTGCATTTATCCTCTGTTCCTCTAAATTTCAAATTTCAAGGTATCTCAACTATTATTGTAACCCTTTTTTTCTAATCAGGCAAGCATGCACAATCTTACATTTTAAACACACTAATGACAACTAATACAAAAGATAGACATCGCCTTGCCTTCAGTATGAAGTATTTATATCACAGTTGTTTGTTTATTTTTTTTCTTTCCAGCTGCAATGACCCATTTCCCGCCAAAAGGAACATTAAAGTTTAATTTCTCCTTACTTCAGCCCTGCTTTCTTTCTCACTATTCTTCTCTTTATCAATCCATCCCGAACCCTCCCCTGTCAATATAGACTGATGTTTCTGTGTACATCCATCCCTAGTGCACCTGAAGCCCTCATTATTTAATTCTCAAATACATTTTGATAGCATCACATAATAGCTGCAGAAAAATTAGGCCATCACTGTGAAAATCAGTGAAGTGAATTAATTGTTTCCTGTGCATTTCATTCAGTTTTCCCTGGGTACAATTTGGTGCAAAACATGCAGGGCTGAAGAGGAAAACTCGCCCTCTACTTTTTTAAAGCTGCACTAATCAGTGTTTGCATGTTTGCATTAGGTCTTCTGACGTAATGTAAGAGGAGTTGCTTGTAGTCGTTTATTTCGTGACTCTGCAGTTTCTCTCAGCTCTACAAATTTTTTTGGCGTCGTGTTTTGGTTCACTCTCACCGCTCTCATCAGCATCATTTTCAGAAAAGAAACCCCCTGCAGGCTACCAGCTCAGCACCAAAAAGCAGATATGCAAAGTTAGAAACTAGAGACAAAGGCGGAGAATGTAGCAGCTGGAAAAGGAGAGTGAACATTGGACTTCATTCAGCAGATGTTGATGATAATTTTGAATGTCAATGCTGCTCTGTGTTTCCTGGATGTGTAAATATGTAACAGTTTACAAACATGTTTGCCATATGAATTTCACAAGGTGATAATATGTCAATGTTGCGTTTACAGCTTGTTCAGCTACCTCTAAGTGGCCAAAAAATCAATTATTGCTGCTTTAAGCATATTTGCACATATGCTATTGAAAACGATGGTGCCTATCTACATATACACTCATTTGTTGCTGTAGTTGAAATTTAGCATTGTGTTATTTGATCATTTTATACATCATTATATTATATAATAATTCATAATAATTTTATTTGAAATCCAAAGATTTTAATAAAAAAAACATATAATAAAATATTAAAAACAGGAGTGTGTGAGCTGGACGTCATCTGCATAAATGTGAAAAATAATTTTAGATTTTCAAATAATTTTCTCAAGAAGAAACATGTATATTGAAAATAAAAATGGACCTAAAACTGAGCCTTGTGGAACGCCACAGGTAAGATGAGCAGTGGAGGATGAAGCATTACCAATAGTGACAGTGATAGTGATAGTGAGAATGTTCTACGGTTGAGATAAGATTTGAACCAGCAAAAAGCAAGATCAGAGATGCTAACCCACTTCTTAAGGTAGATGCTAGATGCTAGGGTCAACCATGTCAAATGCAGTGCTAAGGTCCAGAATAAGAAATGAGAAGTCACTAGCATCAGATGCAACCAAGAGATTGTTAGTAACCCTCAGAAGGGCAGTTTGTCAGATGTCATTGTTATTCATGAACAATATTAACTGAGATAATACTACTTTTTCCAAGACTTTGGAGAGAAATAGTAATTTGGAGATTACTCTGTAAATACTGATGTCCAGGGGGTCAAGATTAGGTTTCTTTAAAAGCAATAATATTTCAAACAACAGCATATTTAAAAGAGGAAGACAGTATAATGGCAAATTGTTCTGTGTCTCTATGTTCAGCACTACCACTATGCAACTCAAGGACACCAAAGGTTCAAACTCTACAATTTTATCGAGAAAGAAAATGACAAAAGACTGTAACAATGCAAAATATAATGATGGGTAATGCAGTTTTGTATTTCTGGTTTATTATGTTGCATTATGGTTTATTTCTCTTATGCCTGTATTTCTAGTATCCTAGAATATATTAGGGATTTGTAGAAAATGATTCAGGAATCAAAAACAACATAGATGTTACAAATAATAAGTAGTCTAATAATAAATAAATGTTCTTTTCTCATTTCAAGTATCCTAAAATAAGGGCTGCATTTAAAAATAAAGTAATAAATAAAGTGGATCGATCATATTGGGCTCTTATATCAATCCTATTTTCTGTGCCTTCAGTTCAGATTTGAGTGGGAATGTTTACTCCAAAGATTTGTGCTTTGTCTGTAGTAGTGCTTCACAATCGCCACGGTCTCGGAACATATGAGACAAACTGGTTTTGAACTGCCCGAGGAAAGTATTTACTTCGTTTTACACACATATGGTCATTGTGTTTTGGGCTCTAAGCGCTTACAAGATGCAGGCGGCCTGCACTCAGCCATGTACCTGAACGCCTCCTGTGTAGAAACTTGTTTTGCTGATCTGCTTAATGTGCTGCTAATGCTACACTTTCTGTCTAGACACAGTGTAAGAATGTCTTGATTAAAAGCTCTGTTTTCGCTGTGACTACTTTTCTCCTTTTAGAGCACTTTTCTCTGACTTGCATCACACCTCGTCTCTTGTCTCTCCTTGACATGCTGGAGTCAGTCAGCAGAGTCTGAAGTTCCAACCTGCCCCTGTACAGAGTGGTTTATTCAAGGTTCATTAATATTAAACATATCTAAATTGCACCAAATTTGACACTGCACTCCCTCGGGTCCCCAGCCATACATCCACCAAGTGTGGAGTCAGTCAGATGAATGGTTCTTAAGATATGCGAAGGACACACATACAGAGAGAAAGACAGACATACAGACAGAGATTCCTTCCTTTATAGTTAGGTTAACAGTTATCATGAGATTTCAGTATACTGCCTAACAATGAAACAGCAAGAGCTTCTTCCTAGAGTTGTCATTTTGCACCAGTTGAATTATCTAGGGGGGGTGAAAGCAAACTAATCAAAGAATCAGGGTGATTTCTGAAGTCAGCTGAGGAAACAGATGCCTAGCAATACAGCAAAGCTAATTAAATCCAGTAATTAATACACAAATAAATTCAAAGTACTGCAGTATCTAAACTGTGCTCAGAGGAACAGTGAATTAAATCAGAACAAAACCAGTCATGAGACAATAAAACTTTCTCAGGGCACAATTAGAAACACAGCAGACAACCAATAAAGAGTAAAAGAAAGAAGAAACACAACAGTCTGTGCCGGTGTCTCTGTGTGAAGAATAATGAAAGAAAGTTCAAATGGTGTTATTAATGTTATTGAGGGAAGGTCTGCTATTTTTCAGCTTAATTTCAAATTAATTCCATGCACTCACAACAGATATCTTTACAATACAAAGTCTTCAGCCGTCAAGGGCTTTTAAAAAGTTACAGACAGCAGATAAGAGAGGAGGGAGTGTTAGAACTTAAACCGTTGTGACAAAAATTTAATTTCATCCCATACCCCTCCATCAAGTTGTGGATCAGCCTAGTATCCATAGTAATTATGTCCATATTTGATGATTATGCACCTCACAATTTATATCCAGTTCCATCAATGCCAATGAAGGAAATTAGTGCAAGGCATAAAATTAGGCTGTAAAGGTTGGGGTGGTCAATAGGCGTATATAGCACGCCTGGAGTTTTCATCCCGTCACAAATCTGCATTAAATTTAACGCTGGAATAAGAACTCATCACTGTAATTTATACATGTTAACTAGATGAACTTCACTAAAAATGCAGAGACAGGTTCATATGTACCTTTTCATTTTTAAAGCTGTCTTTGGTGAACTTCCTGGTTACCTTTGTGAAATGCAATCTGCTGTTTCTAACAGCTTCCATCATCTAGATGGATCATCTTCATTGTTCCTACAGTCTGCTCTGAACTAAGAAAAAAATTACAAGATGAATTTAATCTGAAAACTCTGCCCTCATATCAGGCAATTCAAGTATCATATAAACTATTTTATGAGGAATGTTTTAAATAGTCAAGTTTTATCGCTCTCATATTTCTCAGATCCTGTTTTGTTGTGCCAGATGTGATTGTTTTAAATTAATGTGTTTTTATGTGACTTTGTGAGATCTATTGTATGCTGCCTTTCTGGCCATGTCTCTCTTGTAAAAGAGAAAATGTATCTCAAGAGACGTCCTGGTAAGAAAAAAAAAAAAAATGCCATAGGATTTAATCTGGAGTTTTGCAGAATTGTCCAAAATCAACGTTCTTGTCTGGCAATATGATTTCATAGACACATGTAGGTCTTCCAGCTGGAAACGCTGCCTCTGCAACAATGTCTTTTACACTAGTTACAAGATTAGACAGTATGAGGGAGTCAGCTCCTTTCTCTCTGCTGTCCCACTGACTTTCGAGTGAAGAAGCTTTTCTTGTTCGGCTGAAGGTATAGCTGCTGGGAAACCACCTGCATCTCTCAGCTGACTGACATGGGTCCGAGCCTCAGTTTACAAAACCAAAACAGAAAGGAACAATCCACCATAAAATAATCTGAAACTGTATCTTCAACATGTTCCAGATTTTATTCAGTGACAAATTTAGTTTTAAAATGTATAAACTCTCAGCCTACTTCAATTACTGATTTCCCACATTCTGCATTTTGGGAATGTCCTACATTTTCCCAGAATGCACTTTTACCACCACCAGTAAACATGTATGCACTTGTTTTTACAACTTATATTGATGCGGGATGCAGGTTTCTTTTTCAGAAGCAATTTAGGGTTCAGTGTCTTGCTCAAGGACAGGAGAAGACGAGGATCGAACTGCCAACCCCTTGACCAACATGAACTGTTGTTATAGTATTTGTTTTTGGCCACTTATCTTGTCTTATCTATACAACTGTGCTTACAGAAATAAGGAAAATAAACCAACTAACAACAAAACTGAAGCACTATAATCACAGAAATAATAGTTAATTCAAGCCTTTAAGGAATCTTTCTGTATTTTCCTCCGTAAAAAAAAGCAGAATCTCGCCTTTCTTCTTTAACACTGACATCTAAACCAACATGCAAGCCATAAATGCGTTTGTGGCAGCTCAAAGGCACATTTTCATATACATTTTAGTCATTTGGCTGCTGGTCTCCGAGCTACTGAACACTTAGTGACTCTTTCATGTTGCAATATTGGAAGGCGATCAAACACACAGTGACTTTAAGGCCCTGGGGGTGGCTGTTTCACACACTGACTTCTTTGAATCTCATCATCAGTGATTCACTCATTCACTGTTCCGGATAATAAGTCATTGGAGCGTAGATATGTATTTCTACTTTGGTGTCATTTTGTACCACCTCCATAATGAACTGTGAACCATCTGCAGGAAAAAAAAAGGAGATGTGATGCTGCTCGGTCTGAAACCTGCGGCTGGGACTTCTCTTTGTCTGCAGTCTTAACTTATTATGCTGCTGTTGTTTATGGTCCGTGCATGATGAGTGTGCTGCTGGGTCAGGCCCGGCGAGATAAACAGAGAGATAGACCGAGAGAGAGAGAGGAGAAGAGAGAGTGGCCAAGGCAATGAAAGAAACTAAACAGGTAAAATGAGATGTTAGATCAATATCAGCCTTAAATTAAAGGTGCAATATATGACATTCAGCCCCACTAGATGTCGCACTATAGCACCAGCATCTCAGACCAAAACAAATGTTCACGTTGTTTACTCAATAAAGTTGGGGAAAAAGAAGAAAGTGGCACCTGAATCGACAGCTCACGAAACACAGATCAAACTAAATAGCGCTGATCAAATATGGATCAACAGTCTGTTAGTGCATTGCCTATTTCTCACCTCAAATGTTTTCAGAAACATATTTTAGTGTACTGTTTAGCTGTAATATGAGAAACTTTGTTGAAAACAGACGTGGGAGGACATGGAGGGACTCACACACACCAAAATGCATACGCGGCCGGGCCGGCTATCAAAGCAAAGAACAGAGACGCTCGGATAACAACACACACAGAGGGAGTGTGACTCCATACACTGCTCATTTACTTCACTATATCTTTACATAGCAAATAATTGTCTGTTGACATCTAGTTGGGCTGAATGTACTATATTGCACCTTTAAATAATCAATAATGCAATATGATGAAGGTTCCTCTCCTCACCACAACTACATGTGAACTTAAAATAGCTTGTTTATTTATTAAAATTGCTCATTTTACATATTTCCTAAACTGATAAACTTTGTGGCTGAAAAGCATTTTTTCATTTAAAGGCAACAGTGTATCACAGACTTTCTTATCATCGAATAGCTGTTATGAGTCAGCCTCTTTTGAAGCGCTGGAGGCAATGAAACAATTGCATTAGTCTGGACTCCAGCTTTGATTTTTGGGTGTTCTGGCCTTGATATTGAACCTCATTACTGCACTTTTTTTGGTACCAACTAAAATTTGTTGCAGACCATCGCACAGACTATGAAAAACTCAAAGTAAAACAAGTTGGAAAAAGCAAGTACTGAAAGCTGGCATCAAATGTCTGGTCAGATTTGTAATCTTGTTTACTTTCCCTTTGATCAAATAGTTCCTTAAATATAAATTATGCCATTCTTAGACTGTTTTGATTCGGGCAAAATTCTTGTACGACTACTTACATTTATATTTCAGAACTTTTGAGTCTTTTGTTGAATTACAAGACAGGTTTTGTAGAAAAACATGTTCATTTTACATATTTCAATACTAGTGCTGAAACACATGTAGACAAATAGCGCAGCACTATTTGTTTCTCATGATAGTCTAATAGTCAGTTCATGGTCGATCAAGTGTTGTCCGACCATGTCAGAAATCAAGTTTTCATAGTTGTTCTGAACAACCACATTCAAATGCGGAGTGACAAGCCAGCCATTGTTAAAACCTTAAAATGGGAGGGTAATGGCACATATTTTCAGACATTCATGGTGTTGCACTGGGATGTTCACATGAAAAGTGACTGAAATGATAGAAATGGCCCTACACAGCACTCTAAGTTTGACATCAGAAAGGTGTGGGTGGAAAGGTTTTCCAAAGCTATTCCCCTGCCTGAGAAGCAGTTCTGACAGAGTATACTGGCTCCTTAAACTCTCTTTCAGGGGCTTTAACACCTTGAAAATGATTTTTTTTGATATACAAGTAGCAAAGATTCAAAGAAAAAATAAATACTGACAGGTTCAAATTACACTGTGTAACAAAATATTCCCAAACTCTTCCCACCTTCAACGGGAAACTATGACACTGCACTGCAAGAGACAGAAGAGAGAAGCAAACAGCAGGAGAGAGAATACATAGAGAGAGAAAGATGAAGAAATGTGAACATGAAACAGGGAGAAAAAAAAAAGATATAGGTAAAGACAAGATATTACAAAAAGAGGAGGAATGTAAAGAGGAAGAATCCAGAAGAAAGAGTCCGCTGCACAGCCAGGGTTTCAGCCAGTATACTGCAAGCCCAGCAGCCCACCGGGCCTGAGTTGACCCCCCCGCCAGACCTAAACATCAGGGAATTTTTAAAAAAAAATAATGTATTTTAGAATATTTTCTAAAGTAAATGGTGTTATACAAGTAGCATAGATCCATGTTGAAGTATGACGTTAGCAGTATAGCTGTGAACATTGCAGTCTGTGTACAGTTTAGGCTATTAGTCAGTGAATAAATGCTACAACACCTCAAGACCCGAGCCAAGTTCCAGTGTATTGCTTGCCACCCAGTAGGGACACAACGGTGAGGAAATGTTCCCACTGATTAATAAGCTTGTGACAACACCAGTGTTACCAGTTATACTGTACATTTTACAAGATAAGATATTTGATTTATGATTTTCAATATCAGTAGAGCGCTTACTCTGATCTTTAATGTTAGATTTTTAGTTTTACTCAAGAAGTAGTGACGGCAGGCTTCAGGCTGCTGCCAGCAGATCCTTCGTGTGCAGCCGGTCTGTGGTACACACAGATGCGGGGACGAGCCTGAGGACAACCGCTACTTAGAACCAGAACCCGGAGCAACCCATCTGCCATCCAGAGAGAGGCACACCGAGAGCAGGCTGAACAGGCTGAGCAGGCAGAAAGCAGGAGAGTTTCTGCCGAAAACAAGCACCGAGACCCGAGGAGACATGACAGCTGCTGCTCGCTAACAGAACGGAAGGTAGCGACAACTTTAACCCAGGCTCAGTTAAGGTAGACGAGCTATTCTCATTTTAGTGACAATCTCAGCTGCTCCTCCAAGTTGCCATAGCACCAATTTTATTGGACAATATTGGCCTATCACAGATAAACCGGTATCAGTGAAAAAAGTATGTTTTCTGATATGCGCCAATATGAAAACCTTTTTTACAGAAGATATAATGCAGAAAAAGATGTTTGGTATGATTTAGAAATGGTGTCATCACATAGTTTGTCCAGCAGAGTTTTCTCTGAATCCATTGTTTACAATACTATCAGCACTGTCTGCAGCACATCTGGCAGAGGACACATTACAGCTGAGCAGACGGCGGTGTGGACTTGGAGTCAAGCGGTGTCTTCACAGTAAGTTGCTAACTAGTTTGTGAAACACATACTGGAAGGTTAATAAACAATTACCCCATCATTTTCCCTTTTAAATATTATTCTAATATAATGTTAACCCTGTCCCTGACAACCGCCATGTCACTCATGTTTATCACATCTGCCAGCTATAGTTACTCAGTACAGTCAGTAACGGACCTTTCAGCAGATTGAAAGGTTACCATCAGAGCATCTTGCTGCAGCTCAGCAGACGACGGTGCAGTGGTGGATTAAATATGTTGAGTGTTGATTTCACATCAAGTTGTTACCTAGTTGGAAAGTTTCCTGCAAAGCGGGAAAGTAAATAAACAACGTCCCCATCTTTTACTCTTTGTAACATCAAGCTCAACATGCTCGTTTGCTACATTAGCTAGCTAGCTAACTACGTAGCTACTTTCATACCTTGTCAGCTGAGTGGAAGCTGAGCATCTTAGCCCATTCTGACTATAATGCTATGTTATAACATTAGTAAGAGTGTAACGTTACATGTATTCACACCAAACTGATTTGTTCAGGACTCGCAGTTTAGTACGCCCTCCATATATTTAAAGTTTCCCTTGAACATGTATAGCAAAAGCAGCAAACCATGAGTTACTGTTTGTGACTGTTAACGTTGTGCATTAACAGTGAAATATTGCTAAAGATGACATGTTGTCATAAGCAAGACAAAAGCGTTAATGATTGAAGTTCAATCCAGTGAAATAATGGTTCAGAATCAGAACAAAGCTGTAGCATGAATCTCATAGCTAGCTTGATAGAGTAGAGAATAATGAGAATGGTTTAGTAAAAAGCAGTGGTGGAATGTAATTAGGTACATTTACTCAGGTACTGTACTTTTGCACAGTTTAGAGGTATTTGTACTTTACTTGAGTATTTCCATGTGATGCCACTTTATACCTCATTTATTTCACAGTTATAGCTACTAGTTACATTTGAGATCAATATTTTATATGTAAAATATGATCGGAATATGATCAGTTTGTTATATAATGCATTGTTACATACGTTGATTAGACTATTCAACAGTTTAATGTGGTGAAATTAGCTTTACCATGACGATGTTAAAATGCTGCTCACATGTAAATGTCAATGAGGCAATTTTCCAATAACTTATATATGATAAATAAAACAGTCTAAATTGGGCCATTTTGCATAATGAGTACTTTTACTTTTGATACTTTAGTACATTTTACTCACAGTACTTACTTATGTACTTTTACTTAAGTAAGATTTTGAATGCAGGACTTGTTACTGAATGTTTTTCATTGTGGTAATGCTACTTTTACTTAAGTAATCTGGGTACTGATTCCACCACAGGTAGAGACTAGAGGACATCAGATGTTTTGCCAGTGACTTCACTCATTATGTTAAAGGTCCAGTGTTTAAGATTTAGTGGCATCTAGTGGTGATGTTGCAGACTGCAACCAACTGAATACCCCATCCCTCCCCTTCCAAGTGTGTGAGAGGACCTACGGTGGCTGTGAAACTTGTAAAAAATGCGAAAGACCCTCTCTAGAGCTGGTGTTTGGTTTGTCCATTCTGGGTTACTGTAGAAACATGGCGGTGCAACATGGCGGGCTCCATGGAAGAGGACCAGCTCTCTATGTAGATATAAAGGGCTCATTCGAAGGTATATTGATATTGATATCTGATTTTTTTTACTCCCTGATATCGGCATCAGCCCCAAACATCCATTATCGGTCGGGCTCTGATCAAGATACAGCAGGGGAGGGAGGGATGAGGACAGGGAATGAGTTGAGAGGAAGAAAGATGGAGAGAGAAGAGCAACGAGCAGAAAGACAAGTCGAGCAGCAAAGAGAGTCTGCAGCAGATCTGAGCCAGAGACAGCAGACGGGAGGAAAGGCTTCAATAGAGAAAAAGAAAGATTAAGATATTTTAGTGAAACTATGAATCTTTCGTTGAGGAATAACAGAGATGAAGAGGAACTATACAGACATCTGCTCTAACTGCATACAGCACATCTTAATATACAATCGTCTCTCTGCCTCCTTCATTCGGCTTTCATTACTTCATCTGTCCACCTAGTGATGAGGCAATCCTCTCTCTCATTGTCTCGCTGTCTTCCAGCCGACTGATGTTACAATAAACTGCAGCAGATGCAGTGGACTCCAAATCCCATACAAAGTGAAAGAGATGGCACTTTTTGTATGATACACTCACTTTAGCTGCTTAATAAAGTGAAATGACATTAGAGTTACAATGATTAGTCGATTAACGGTAAATTAATAAACAACTACTACTCATCTCAGTTATTTATTGAGCAAAACACCAAACATTTGTTGTTTTTTCAGCTTCTCAATTATAAGATTTTGATGCTTTTCTGTGTCATATGTGACAGTAAACTGAATATTTGTTGATTTTGGACTGTTCTTGCATAAACAAGAAATTTGAATAATCACTTTGGGCTGTGAGAAATTAAAGACAAGCAGTTTTCACAATTTTCAGACATCATATATACACAGCAATTAATGGTTTAATTGAGAAAATAATTTGATTCATTGATAACAATCAGCTTGTTCCAGCCCTTTATTGAAGCCATATAATGTTTGAAATTAAGTAAAATTAACTATTGAAATAAGACTTTGTGTATTTTTATGGCTGTGCCAGTCAACAAATGGAAATAGATATGTTGTGCATCATTTCACACACTTTTCCATAATTTAAATAATTTAAATTGACATATTTATTGTCAAATAAATAAATAAACTTTGGGATATCCTCTACACTTTGAGATGTAATGTTCTGTGGGTCTGTGGGTTTTTGAACCAAGGCTGCAACAATATGACAATTAATCGATTATTTGATCAATAGTCACTGATTAAGTAATTTTTTAAGCCAAAACTCTAAACATTTCCTGGTTCCAGCTTCTTATTTTTGAGCATTTGCTGCTTTCCTCTGTTTTATGTAATAATAAACTGGATATTATTGTGTTTTTTGACTGTTGGTTGGACAAAACAAGACATATGAAGACATCAACTTTGGGTTTTAGGACACTGCAATGTACATTTTAAACGATTAACCAATTAATTAATTAGCCCTAGTTTGGCTCAATATGAGTTTGTATTGACTGTGGGAATTAAGAGGTTTATATGTGGATGTAAGGAGATGTAAGAACAAGAATGGGAAAGGTGGGGGCTACAGAGAGGTAAAGAAGCCAGTTAGAGAGATGAAAGTGCAGATTGAGAGAAAGAGGAAGATGGAAATAGTATTGTGTAGGCACAAGTCACATCATCACTGACTGAGAAACGACAGGAAATACAAGAAAAAACAAAAAAGGATTCAGTGAAAAAGAGAAAATTAGGCCAAGGAGCAGGTGCACAAGAGGCTCAAACATGGGAGGGATGGAGGAATTTTTCTGCCATGTGCCTCCCCAGCTGGATTCCCCCTCTCTTTTCTTTCTCATTCTCCTCCTCTCTCAGCCTTCCTGAGAGGGGCGGAGAGCTTCACACTCACACACTGACACACAGCTTCAGACCTGGAAACTGTCCAATGTTGACGTGCGACTCAACTCAACAGTACTTGGATAAAGACGGTTCCTTCATCTCTACATCACAGAGGTAACAGAATCAACCCAGCAACCTTTCAGCCCTAAACCAACCTGCATTTTCTCTTACACACATATTTGCACTCCGGCTACTCTCTGGGGTGTGTGAACACAATGACAAACACACTGTGGCTCAGTCCCAGGATACCCATCATGCTGTTCTGAGCACCAAATTAACCAGAAATCAATGAGATAACCTTGTTTTACCGCGCACGGTGGATGAACTGGAATCTAACACGTTTATGTGATAACATGCACCAAAGCAGATGAGAAGATGAAACACAAAGCTGAGACAATTTACAGCCAAACATTCAGCTCTGGGATTTGGAAACCTGCTCTGCGCAGCAGCATCCAAAAACGCAAAGCTTTCCAGGAGGATATTATGATGATAATGAGCCTGATAATCAATAAATTGAGGATTCAAATCTGAAATAGATATGAAATTAAATAAAGAAAGGACGTTGTATAAAAGTTGACTTCTACAAAATACAGACATATCTCTTTACGCGTTAATAAAGAATAACCGCGTTGTTCACAGTTCAAAATGTCTTGTGAATAAAAGAATAAAGTCACCAGAATTCACATCAAACTGCTTCAACTCTCCTGATTTCTCCTTTACAACTAAACGCTGATGCGTAACAGAGACGCGCAAAACCCCACAGTATTCAAAAATAGAAAGCTGTGCACTTTCTCCTAAATGGATGAAACAAACAACAAGATATCTTTACACACAGTAACAGAAGCCTCGTATTATTTTCCACGCAGGATGACCCCCAGTTTAAAGCCGCCTCTCCGGGTCTGCATTGTCCGGACTCGCGCTCCGTCTCCATCAGGAAAAGTAATTAAAAAAAGCGCACAGCCTGCTCACCTTCTCCGGTTGTCCCGTACGAGCTGCAGAGAAGCAGGACGACCTGAGCGATAATCCCAGCGACTCTTTTAGTCCACAGATCCATGATGAAGCGGAGGAACGCTGCAGAGAAGCCCGGCGGCGGCGGCGGCGGCTGCTGGAGGAGAGAGTCTCCTCTCCAGCTCCGAGAGAGATCTCCCCAAACCCGAGTGAAGGAAGAGAGAGAGAGAGAGAGAGAGAGAGAGAGAGAGAGAGAGAGAGAGAGAGAGAGAGAGAGAGAGAGAGAGAGAGAGAGAGAGAGAGAGACAGAGAGAGGTTGTTTTACTATGCTGTCACAGTGCGCCTCCTCCTCTTCAGAAAGATCATCCCTCGGTCGTTAATAAAAGCTGTTTCAAAGCCCCTGCTGGCTTTGCCGAACTGGTCCTTCAGTATCCCGTCTTATACTGCGGGTGCTGCTTGATAAATAAAGACTTACTGATCACCGTTTAGCAAACAAATAAGGTAATAAATCCCAGCAGACAGGCAGCCGGTCACAGTCACATTGCGCAGAGGAATTTAGCACATGCACACATATAAATCCATGCATATACACATTTTATAAAATATTAAAGGCGCCCTTCCACTCAAAAATGCGTTTTTCTTCTTATTATTTCATTTGGATGTTTGACCTTAACTGTACTAAATGATGTATGTGCACCAGAAGGCTGCTTTCATATTCATCTGCTGAAGGTGGAAAGTTTCTCTGTGCTCACCTTGAGTCTCAATAATGATTTGTGACATCACGAAAAGTATGGAAGCCAATCATCGTCCAGTATACAACATACACATGTGAGATGTGGGAACTTGAAGCCTCCGGTGCACATGAGATTTTTCATTAGTTAAACTTTACATATTCATAAATTCTGAATTTTTCAGTGAGGGAGAAGGAATACAGGTAGATGTAATATCAAGACATTTTAACTTTTCTTTTCTTTTTTCTTTTTGTTTGTTTGTTTTTGTGGAAAACAGATGATTACTCCAAGCAGAGTATTTTTATATTTCTTAAAACATGTCTGTAGGGGATTTTTAATAAAACTCTACCATTACCTTATATTTCATTTTCTCTCATTTTCTCCAGCTTGTCAAACCTAAATATAAAGTATAAACATTACTAGAGGCAGCTTTTGCTGTGTAGAACCTTCAGTTGTAGACTATAAACTCCACATTTGGTTGCTTAAGTTTCTAAATTACTAGAAATAAAATAGAGAATGTGACCTGGTGGCTTTTCCTCTATTCTACAAGGCTTTTACATGACATTATCCTCTGGCCTGCATGAAGGTCCTTAGGTCTAGCTCTCAAAATAGAGCGGTGTGGTGTTAGTGGTCTATACAGTGAGCCACAATAGATAATTACTGCATGTACTAATGCTGATAATGCACTTTAGTCCAAGAAATGAAGTCAAAACAGGATTGTACAATAAATGATGAGGCATTTAACAGATGTCAAATTACACTATTCATGTTTGAAAACATCAATCACTATTAAAATTGAGTCCTTATGGTGTGTGTGTTTTGTATATTTTTCTGAGCCGTCCACTAATGTTGCAGTATCATCCGTTTTTTTCCCTTTTAGGTCTTCCTTCTTCAATCCTGTTACTGATATTGTGTACAGTCTGAAAATGTCACAGATGAAGGGGATCAGGAACAAAAATGAGCATTGAGCATGACAATATGTGGTTCTGTCAACTTATTTGAATGTCTGACATAAAGCTTGACGTAAAGCTTCAGACACGTTGATGCTGGAAGTTTGTCTCAGGCCCACCTGCCTGATCACCTTTGTACGTCATACAGGTCTTTAAAGACATGCTATGACTGGTTGGGATTCAACGTATAGCCTAATAATGTGTTTAGACAGATTGTGAATCAAGTATAGATATGGTGAGATTGGATACAAAGTCAATGGAAAGATGCGAGTGGGTGCAATTAGATGCATATTTGCCTTGGGCGGCACAAACTGAGACAAAGACGAAAAAAACTTGCACTTTATATTCCATAACTCTCTGACCTCGTAAACACACACAGACAAGAGGAAAAATGAGATAAACTGGGGGAAAATAACTGAAACTGCTGGAGTTCCTGGAGAGTCAAACACCCTCCACATATGCAGTTGATTTGTATGTTTCTAGCTAGATTACAGCTAATGTCTGTGCACTGTAACTAGTTGGTCCATTGGCTGTTTGGAACAAAATAAACACAGACTAGCTGGGCAGATGGTACAGCAACCAAATTTGCAAAAGTAATACAAATTCACCTTCATATGTCTCTTAGCCAAGTGTCACGAACTGGCTCAGAGTCAGCAACAAAAGAAGGGAATCATACATGAATAAAGCTTCTGAAAAAATTACATTTATTGTCTAAAATAAATGTAATGTGTATTGACTAAAATATAAAATATGATAATGTTAGTCAGCTAAATCAGTAATGAATGCAATGTGTGGATGAGTGAAATGTGTGATGTGTGCAAACGAAACAAAGCAAAACAAAACTCCAACCCATCTGGCTGGTAGAGGCCTGGGAGGAAGAGAAGAAAGAGGTTAACGAAGAAGAGACTTAAATAGGCTGGAGGTCTAAACCACACAGGTGCAGGTATTTCTGGAGGTCTAAACTACCCAGGTGCAGGTATTTCCCTGACGTCCTCTCCAACCCCGCCCACTGGCTCCTGAGCCAGGAAGCCAAAGCAACCTCTTAAGCAAAAGGCAGAGAGAGGGACGTCACACGACTATTTAATCTGACAGTGGCTATCTGGAAAAACATAAATATCATGTGGTCCGATCCTCGTTTGAAAACTATTGAGTCATACCTGAATCATATAATAATCCATGGCCTGTTGTAGGTCTTAACACAAACATTTAATTTTCTTTATTATCAAAGTTCAGACTATATTCTGTTGAAAATGGCAGAACCATCGAGCTGTCATCTTCTAGAACTGTTATGGATGTGCTGCAATTTGAATCTAAACAAGAATGATGCACTCACTGAGGAAAATGGCTGCTGTCAATTATTTCCCTTCTATCCATGACAATACATCAGAAAACAAAAAGATGTGGCCTCTCATTCAGCCTAAAACAAGACAGCCTCATCAAATGATCCGCACTGCAGATTCTGGTGAGAATTTCCGCAACGACGCTCATCGAAACAGATCATCCGCTCAGCAGGTTGAAGCTCCGGCGGTCAGGACAATATTCGACTGTTTGGCGGTGCCTGATTACCGACCTCTGGATGCCTTCAGTGTGACAGCAGAGGATCCTGGGCCGGCCCCATGGAGCGAGGCAGAAGATATCTGTGAGCTCTCTATCAGGCTGAAAGAAATCG
Source organism: Thunnus maccoyii (assembly GCF_910596095.1). Taxonomy (NCBI): domain Eukaryota; kingdom Metazoa; phylum Chordata; class Actinopteri; order Scombriformes; family Scombridae; genus Thunnus; species Thunnus maccoyii. The sequence continues at coordinate 25,803,115 of NC_056544.1, read as the reverse complement.
AGTTATGCAACATGATAGGAGAGACCTCTGTCATCCCACAATGTAAGTAGACAATGATAATAATTACCTGCGCTGCTATTAGACAATTCAATAGGCCATTAGTTCCAGGGTTGAGTTGCTTTGAAGTCATCGTCAATATATCATTTAGACATGATCAATAGAATAAGACAGCTTTACAGTCTCTTCAGTTCATCTGAGTCAATGACATGCACAGAGGAAAAGAGATATTGGAGAAAAGGAGTGATGTTGTCATTCGTATACCATATTTTATTTAATCGGCTCTGAATCTGCCTGTCTGATGGTCTCTCTCTGTTTCAGATACATTTCTGAGGAATATCAAGTATTGCAGGGTCAAGCAGAGGAGAAAGCAGAAATGGAAGAACCCGTCATGAAGCCAGAAAGACATTATTTTTAATAGATGCAGCTCACTTCTTGTGTAAATTTATTGAATAAACACCTGTCAACCATCTTTAAGCCAATATCAAACCATATACAAGCTTTTTTAAATCTAACATCAGTGACCTTTCTCAGTTATCTAGCAAGAGATTATGTGGAAGTGTTCACATTTAGAATAAAAATGTTGTTTTTATGAACTTGTATGTATAAATTCCAGTTAGATGCACTGTATGCAAGTCATTTCAATAACTATAAATGGTTCAGTGCATTTATAAGTTTATTCAACTGAGGTTTGTGGTTATAATTACAACAGGTGGGTCAAAGCAACGTTGATTCAACACACAGCAGGAGTTTCTAGACCAATTTGTGTAACACAGAGCCACCTGGGGACGAGGTTATGCTGTCACATTAAACAGAGCAGCTCCAGCGCTGAATATCAGCTGAATACATTTATGAGGGAGAAGCTTTTGGTTTGAATTCTGCAGATGGTCAAGAAAAGGCCCTGAAAACAGAAGAGAGGGGTAGGCATGCAGAGAGAGCCAGCAGAGCAATCTGATAATGAAAAACTACTGAGAGTATAGACAGCAGGGGAATCAGATGATAAAAAAAAACCTGTTGAGAGCAAATACAGTGTGGGAATTCCAAGTCCTGTTCAAGAAAATCGACACAATAGGTCATAATGTCAGTCGCCAAAAACGACCTACAGTTACGTTTGAGTGACAGACGCCATCTAGTGGCTGTAGTAATTATGACCTGGAGAAGTGGCGCAGTTCAGATGACGTCTATATAAGGTGGCGGGTTGTGTGGCAGGTTAGAACCTAACTTGCAAAAAGTGGACTTAGTGGACTTTGCTGCATGAGACTGCTGTTAGCTTCCCGTTTGCAGCTGCGAGATGGGACAGTTTATTAAAAACCGTGACTATGATTGTTGTGGTCTGTTGTGTGTACTGTTGCCATGATTAAAAAGGTTGCCTAACTTTAAGGAAGTAGTAGCTTTAACTGAGTGATCAAGTGATCATTTTAACGCAAACCATGATCTTTCCCTAACCCTAACCAAGTGGTTTTTGTGCCTAAAGCTAACCAGACCTTAACCACAGCGTTGTCACATCATAAAACATTGTTCACTAACTGAGACCACACCGAGAACATTAGATTTCAATAGTTTAATTGAGATCATGAAAGAGAGCTGATATGTCGATGGATGGGTTGGAGAACCTGATGAAGGATTAGGGATGGAGGGATGAAGTGATGGGGGGAGGAAAGGGGTGAGGTGTGAGAGCTGAGGCTCATAGAATGGAGGGTTGAGGGACGATGATGGATGTATGGTATGTCGACTGGACGACGACTGCCGACAGTAGGGAGGTAGGAGGGAACAGGGGGGAGAGGTTGAGACTCTGAGTGGGGGAACTGTCTCTCCAGTCCATCGCCTGGATAGAGCCCCCTGTTCCTGTGTCAAAACGGAGGAGAGAGGATGGTTGATGAAAAGAGAGGGGTTAGGGTGGGAGGGACTTTCAACTGAGACGAGGGGAGAAGAACGGATGGGGTGTGCCTAAATACTTTGTTGTGCGGAAGTGGAATGTGTACTCGGCGTGGTCTCTGTTCCCGAACCTTGTTTATGAATCTAGAAACTTCATTTATTTTTAAAAGTGATTAGACAAATTATGTTGTCCTACAGATTAGCGCTAATAGAGGCAGTGTCGCTCCTCTATTAAATGTTCCTATGTGTCAATCTGGACCGCATGGTCAAACAACCTACAAGGTTGTTTAATTTGGAGGACTTGTTTGGGGAATCAGGTAACACTGAAGCCAGAGTCTGTCAGAAACAAGGGATCACAACTTGTACTCACACACAAACACTCATCACGAACATCACAAACCTCGGTAGCCTGCGGGCACACTGCACACAGAGAAACCAGCTGGCTGTTTAATGTTTAAATCAGCCGGCTGAGGCATTTTAAATCTATGTGAACCTGAGATGTACTAAAACATAAAGGAAACAGCAGGCTCCTCAACGCAGAAAGATTTGAAAGACTTAACAATGAGAGTCAAACACAAACAGTGACACACAGCAGGAGAGTTAGAGAGATACAGAGAAAAAGAAAATGGAAATTCATAAAATTTAGCAGCAGAAAAGAGAGGAGAACAATAGATACTCACATACTCAAATAGCTTTGCTCTCTGGGGTTCAGGGCCCATATTTATCAAATTTCTCAGAATCACTCCTATGAATTTCACTGAAAGTGATCTTAGGACTGAAAATACTCCTACCTCAGAGTAGGACTTAAGACTCATTATGTCAATGTCACTGTTTTACGACACTCAGAGCCACAATGTAGAAACTACAATGACATGTTGTAGCTCTCTGATATAGATATGTACACCACTGTATGGCATCTTCCACTCTCCGATTCCCATTTAACTACACCTCCTGTTAACTTGGACCTTTAACCTGGGAAATGCACCGTGTGAACTAGCCTGTATCTAGCCTAGATTAAAAAACATAAGATTTAAGAACTTATACAAATATTTTTGATGTAATGAAGTTGACATTCAGCAGTCTTTCCAGCAAGGAGGACATGATTGTGTTCATGAGTTTTTGTCCTCTTGCGCATGCGCAATATCTATATAAGCGCAAAACACCTCAGTCTTTCAACACACTTATTCTAATCAAGCTTTCATAAAACATCTCACAGAATATCTCAGCCTGAATACCATTTCCTGGACCTCTCCTAAATATCGACCGAGATAGGAGTGATTTCCTAAGTTAAGAAAATTGAAAAGATGCTCTTACTTTTGGCCAGTTAGGAGTGATTTCCTACTCTGAGAAGTTAGATAAATATGGCCCCAGAACTTCTTCTTTCCTCTAGTGAAGAAAAATACTTTACCATCTCAGTTTTATTAAGTTTTTACTATGGATGAAGTTTCCCCTGTGAAAAGAGAAACTAGAATGATTCTATTTCTGTTTTGTTAATTGAAGATTAGTTGATGCTCAACATCCCTTTGGGGGCCAGTTTCACAAAGAGATTTTAGACTGGTCTTAGGTATATACTGTGCTGTTATGGGCTGTACCAGATGAAAGATGACCAACATGAAACGTGGCGATATCTTTGGTTGTTGCTTCAAAACAGCAGTCCTACGTCACACTGTGAGAGAGGTTCAAAGATGGCAGTTGTTACGGTCTTGTGACCAAAGATAGCCTGGGACAAAATTCTGACAGTGTCAGAAACTTAGGATAAACATCTCACAATGTGACTGCTGCTACAACCTACATTTACTAACCAACCAATAGGAATGCTGCATGAAATGACGCACTGATCAACGCGACACTAACCTCAATGATGGAGGTAAAACGAGCAAAATTAAATGTTTGGGATTGCCACAAAGAAGAAAGTCTTGTTGAGTTGTGGCAGCAGAAGCCTTGTTTGTATGATGTGTCATGACAGCGCCAAGAAGGATGTAGCATGGAAAGCTCGATTCTTGCTTAGCTTCATTGTTTACCACTGTAGCGGCGCAGATGGATGACACACGCTGATGACATTTTTTTGTATATTGACTTGCGGCATAGCCTACGATTCAGTAGGTGTGATCATCACACTACATCAAACTTGATGTCATAGTTTACTAGAACCATATCACAGTGTGGCTTGCAATAAACTTATAAGATTGCTGAAATCTCACAGTCTGTAGGCGCCTTTAGCCAGACTTGATTTTACTCTCAGATTAGTCTAATGTAAATTAGACACTTTCACAAAAATAATGAAAATCAGTGACACCTGCTGACCAGTGCCATTGACTCAAAACAGCAAACCATGGCTCATAATTTGTGGTTTTCTAACAATGATATGGAGCAAGTAATAAGAGGGAAAAGAGTTTTTAGAGAGCAGTGAAACTGCAGCGAGGACATTGCCAGAAATTCTCCTGAGCCTGACTAACGAGTTAACAGAATTACTAAGTCCTGCCACATTAGGTTGTCACAGCATATGAGCTCGGCAAAAGGTCTGTACGGCACTGAAATTTTATGCTACTGGAAGTTTTTTGTTTCGTTGCACTCTGTTACATTGAATTTGCCCAGTAAAATGTCCATGACGCTTTGGGAAATTATTTTCCAAAATATTTAACAATTCTTTCAACACCTGTCAATTCAGATTTGTTTCCTGCAGTTTGTTCAGATTACTCCACATTTGTCTCGAATGAAAGTTGAGTTTTTTCAGGTTCATCAGTTAACTGGTGCCGCTAGAGACCAGATGGCCTCACTCTCACTTGGCCAAATGAATTAAACTAAGCTGAGTAAAGTGTTCAGAAATGGACTAAACACTTCCAAACATGCTTGTGTTTGATTGAGCGCTCGTTCAGCCAGTAACTCCCAAAGGGTCCCTCACAACTAAACCATCTTCCCTGTTTCTGCCAAAAACAGTTCACAGAGGAATTTCTGTCTCTGAGCTGCCAAGTTAGTCGGTCAAAGCTGTCGTTAGGTTTTAACGAGTGTTTGCAGTGCTGACTTTTAGAGATACATGCCGTGATAACAACCTCTCTGTAAATGTCAATAGGACAAAAGAAATCAGGAGAGGAGAGGAGAAAATCACATTTCCATCAGTGGGTCATCTGGTGAAGTTTTTGATAGTTTAAGGATTCTTGGCATACACATCTCAGACTCCCTCACACGGTCTGTCAACACCAATTGCATCTTCAAGAAAGCACAGCAGAGACTGTACTTTCTGAGGCGACTTAAGAGGTTTCATATGAGCACCAAAACTCTTGTGAACTTTTATCTCTGTACCATTAAGAGTGTCCTGACAGGCTGTATCACAGTGTGGTTTGGCAACCCGACTGCTCAGGACTGCAGACTGCTACAAAGGAGGGCAGCGAAAATCACTGGCATGGAGATACCGCAATTTAATAAGATTTACCACCACTCGCTGCAAAAGGAAAGCTCAAAACATCATTAAGGACACCAGCCACCCTGCTCATGTTCTGTTCTCGCTCCTTCCATCTAAAAAAAATGTTACCAAACCATCAAATCACACACCAACCGTCTCAGTAACAACTTCTCCCCACAGGCAGTCAGCTTACTGAACAGCTGATGCACCCATATGCACTTTGTTGTTATGGTGTACTGTATATTGTGTTTATAATGCATACATATAAATGTGTACATGTGTAGGTCTGTAGTGTTTTATATAGCGTTTTGCTGTTTTGGGATGATGTGTCCTTTATGTTAAGGTAGAGAGAACCATAGCATAAGTATTTCATTGTATTTTTAATACACAGGACAATAAAGATGAGCTTGAACCTGAACTTGATCCCTGCGGAGAGACAACACGTTACTTTTGCACCACACGGTCATCAATGGAGTGCTTTTTTCCTCACCATGGTAACCTCCAAAATGGCTAAATAGAGATGTTGAATGGACTTTTGAAAAACAGAAAGGAGAGAGGCATGAGAATGAGCTGAGTGAGAAGCTGTTTTGGTTGTGAATAAAACAGAAACTAAAGGAAAGATTATGAGTAAATATAGTACATTATGTAGTGATTAGTGTTTTCACTTTGCTAAATTTCTACAGCTAATCATTATAGCCATCAGTATGTACTATATGGGGTCAAAGCTGCAGTCTGCTCTCAGTTATTAGTAGATGATGGAGTAAACTGAAGTATTAAAAGCTCAAAGTGTCTCTGACATGAAGAGTCAACTTGCTGTTGTATGATGTGAGTTTTTTTTTGTGGCTGTTCCTGAGCCACTGCCTCGCCTTTTTGTCCACACTCGTATTTATGTTGAATACCAGATGGAGCGAGTTGGTGATCGATGCACTCTGACTCTGCTTTATATTCACAGCAGCAGCTGCAGGCTGTTGGAGGCCTGCTGCCCGACCGGCCGGCCAGTTGGCTGAAACAGAAAAGACACTCAGAGTTTCTTTGAGAGTGGAGCAGAGATCAAGCTGCTGGCTGCCAGACAAGAGGGAGAGAAATCAAGGAGTTTCACAGAGAAGTCAGCTCTTCTGGGTACTGTACACTGACGTATAGAATCATAAGTTGCGAGGACGGGAATAAGGGGGTTGCTCCTCTGTCTGCTGTTAAGTAAAGACCCATTTAAGTCAAATACCACTCTGAGTTATGCAGTGTCTACATGAAAATTGCATTTTTTCTGAGCTTTCTAGACATAGTTCAAAAATGCATGCATGCTCGTTATCACATAAGAAATGTTACAGCTTCCTGTGGGTGTGTATGTGTGGTATCAAGGTGGAGGGGCGATGATGTGGGTGCCGTGCAGAGGTTGGAGTTTGAAAGTGATGTCAGATTATGTTGACACTTAGCATATATAATAACCCCGAAAACTCTCTCAAAATTCTGCTCAGACATGATCAGGCAATGAAAGAACTCAACATTATAAACTGTGATAAAGCCAATCACATATTGTCATTAACCTGCTTTTACTGCATGTTTATTTCATCAGACGACAATACAATTACAAAATCGCGATTTGATTGTTGTCTCAGTGCATTGATGCAGGAATCATCCATTCACTTGGATAACAGGAAGCATCTATAAAATAAGATTGAGTCAATTTTATACCCATTCAGTTGTTTGACAACAGAAACTGAAAAATATGTTCATGAGAACAACTTATAAGTTGAAACTGAACAGAGGTTTAACCAACACCAGGTGCATCAGCTAGGTGCTTTTTCATTCACTGGTTTTTATTTTCATTTTCAATTTTCACATAAAAATGGCTGAAAATTCGAAAAAAAAATCTCTAAATATTTCAAAAATGTTTTTACACTTGGCTGAGATGAAAAGCTGGTGTATCGATAGAAGTAAAATTCAATGGAAACAGACTTAAATCATGACGCACGGGAAGCATGTGACGTAATATCCACTGAAACGTTTTCTCCACTGAGGAGACAAAAAATATCTGCAGGTGATCTGTGTGGACTAATAACGAGACTTTAACTTTCCTCAAATCAACACATGAAACCAACATAAATGTCATATTTCCATCATGCTTTCAACATTATTTTTCACTGTGTGAGGTTTTCTTTTGCAATGGTTTAATGAGCTTGAGCTGATTTTTCATATTTTTCCACACTAAATGTGATTTTTTTTGGAGGGGAGTTTCTCTTTTATCCGAATTGAGGGTTTAAGAATGGAGGATGTATGCTGTACAGATTGTAAAACACACTGAGGCAAATTTGTGATTTGTGATATTGGTCTAAAATTGACTTGACTTGACTTCAGGCGCTATAGTGTGGGTGGAGATTTGTGATGTTCTCTTGAGGTTGCTCCAGTTTGTGCTAGTGGGTGATCCTTACTATAGTGTTTCCATACAAACTGTATAATTCCTTGTTTATAACCTTCAGAAACCAACCAAAGGTCATGGCTTTGGCCTGCAGTCTTGTCAATAACACATCAAAATGGAGGAGCGGGAGGGAGGGAGGGAGGGAGGAGGGAGTGTGTTTGTGTGAGTGAGTATGTGTGTGCGTGCATGTGTGTGTGTGTCCTGAGGTGCCAGTAAAGCTTATTTCAATGTAAACTTGAGTTTTCCTGTCCTTGATAATGAAAACTGATTTGAAAAACATTCCTGTGCAGACTTTTAGCACTTGACATTTAAAGTAACTGTGTGAGTCACAACAAAATTATTTCTTTGAATTACACATAAATCAAACTATATTAGAAACAGTTATAAAAATCATACTAATATTCTAAAACATCATGATTTCACTCTGGTTTTTGCAGAGTGAGATTAATTAAAGCCTGTTATGCAGATCATAAACATATGACAGTAGACACATTTGAATAGATTTCCATTTCAATGCAACTGATACCATTTTTTGCATGTCTTTCTGTGAATCATGTTCCAGTTTTATTTAGATGTAATGAATTTATTCATGTAACACACATTTTATTTTGGCAAAGAAGCACAGAAAGTTCCCAATGTTTCAGTGTCTCAGAGTCACGCTGTTGGCTACCAACACCTCCTGTGTTCATGATACATTTATGTTTGATTCCAGTTTATGTTTCTTTCTTTAAAGGTGCACTATGAAGAATTTAGTGGCATCTAGTGGAACGGAAATGCAATATAATATTCAAAAGTATGTTTTAATTAGTGTATAATCATGTTTTCGTTATCTTAGAAGGGCCCTTTATATCTACAGAGGGAGCGGGTCCCCTTTCACGGAGCATGCCACCATGTTTCTACAGTAGCCCAGAATGGACAAACCAAACACTGGCTCTAAGATGCCACTAAATTCTACACACTGGTCCTTTAAACAATTAATTGTGGTTAAACTTGTAGTCTAATTTTAGGGGGCAGACGTGTAGTTAAAGTTCAACTCTGAGCCTCTACACATTTTAAAAACCTTTTTTTCTTTTCAGTAATATTCTTCACCTCATAGGAATTAAAGCTCTTTTCATTCACTTGTAATCCACACAGTCTGAATGAACAGCATGAAAAAGACTCATTTCCACTTCAATACATAAAACCATTCTATTTACTACAAGTACAGGCATTATACGACATGACCCTGCACAAATTGCAACAGAAACTCTTTTCTAGTCTCAAAATACTGAAATTGGTGATGCCACAATTTCCCCAATGCCACCAATCTTTGGTGGCATTGGGGAAATTTAGGGCTTTATAAACAAACAGCAGAACCTTAAAATCAATTCTGAACTGTGCAGGCAGCCAGTGGAAAGAGGCCAGGATTGGGGTAATATGGTCCCTCTTCCGGGTACCTGTCAGGAGCCTGGCTGCAGCGTTCTGGACCAGTTGCAGGCAGGACAGGGACAACTGAATAATCCCAGTATACAGGGAGTTGTAGTAGTCCAAGCGGGAGGATATAAAGATGACTTACTCAAGATCTTTGAAAGGGTTAGGGTTAGAAACAGCTTGATTTTGGCAGTAGTAGTAGTGGTAATACTAGTATCCTAGTTCAAAATCTGCTAAAAAGTCAAAAATAAACATATTTCAAATGTGAACTCATTCTTGTGTGGACCAAAATAGAATACAAATCATTATTCTTAACCAAAATTATGAAAATGGCATATCTTTATTATTCTTTAAAACACATTGATTATAATATGGGTTATTTTGACCCTCTTATGGATGGATTATGCATCTAAAGGTTAACAAATTGAGTGACCTGCAAAATTCATGTGAACAGGAGTCATTGCAAAAAAATATCAAGTTGAAGGTTGCAAAATTTGCAGTTAGTGAAGTTCATTAATTATTTGTCAGTTACTGTACTGTAAAGATTAATATCCATCTTCTGTTTGTGATTTTAGCACCATGAGTGCAACAACGAGTGACCCTCCAAGATGTGCCATCTGTAAGCAGCCTGCAGAGAGAGGAGAACAGCCATCATCTACCCTTACTGAAAAAGGAGAGTATCACCATCAAGTACAAGAACAAGTACAACACAGGTACGAGTTGTTCTGGAGTGCACGGACTAACGACATCTTTTGTCATTAAATTTGGAGGACTTGCTGTATATTTAGTATATCTATTCCTGTCACTGTGATGAGTACATAGAAACAAGGTTGAGTATCATTGAAACGGTCCTTTCGAGCGAAAGAAGTGCTTCTTTCTCAAGAAGGGTTAGAGATTAAGGTTAGCGATGACAAACAACCTCAGAATCCGCTTTCTCTTTTGGCCTCTAAGCAGCGAAAGAGTCGAGAGTATAGAGTCTATTCAAGTTAATTTATATAATACACTTGTAGAAACATCTCAGCCAAACACTGTCAGTATCCAGGTGGTGTAATGATGTCGAGATGTTCATCCTGTGCTGATTTCAACGCGCTGTATCCTAAAAACAATCAGTACACAAAATGGGATTGCAGGTGTGTTAACTGGGAGCAGCAATATTTTACTTTATGTCCAAGAAAATTGCATAAGGCTCATAAAATTTAACAAATTTAGTGATTGACAGCTGATAATGAGACTCTACATTGTAATTAGACTCATTGCCCTGATATGAAATGATATAAAATCTTCTTGCACTTCATTCTATGTTGACAACAAATGAATAGCACTTGAATTATCTTCACGTTTTTTTTGACATAATCCTCTGACAATCGATAATTAATCACGTTCCTATCTTACGAGATCAAATCTAAGAATATGTAATATTAATCACGGATTGACGAAAAACACCTACCAGCCATGCACTTTAATGACTTATATAATTACCTCTGCTGTCTGGATTTAATGACCTTCTCTAAGAATTAATGACTGAAAAAAATCTCTAAAAAAGTGCACAAAAAGTCCCCGACACACTTGATCCAGACTTTGCTTTTTTTTCTACCTCTTTTATGTGAGAAGGTAGATTGTTAGCGTGTGTTAGAGAGCCTCAAGAATGGATAGTTCAGTATTGTTTAATCCTTACCTGACAGATGGTGTGAAATGCCTGCAGGCTGCCCGTCAGATGATGAAGACGGCAGCAGGTTTCCTCAAAGAGGTACTTCCTGGCTCTGCCAGGTGGAGTACAGGTGTGCTTTTCTTCATCTGATCTTAAAGAGGAGAGAAGTTTTGTTGAGATAGTGGTTTCATGTGTGTCTGAAGCTCTATGTCTTCATCACTGCTGGCTCCGGGAAAAAAGAAATCAGTAGTTTGAAGTCAATATTGTAAAGGTGTGTTCAGAGAGAAAGCAAAGCAAATTCTCACATGAATTTATCCACTGGACTATTTGTGCAGTCAGTGTTTATCCAACCCAAACGGCCAATTTACCAACTGTGCACAACATAACATGTTTCCTCATTTCTCTGTCTGTTTCTGAGGCAACGTTTGATTCATAAAGCCCCAAATGCAAAGTTTTTGTTCAAGTTAACACATTTTCAACCCGTGCGGATGCGTATTTGTCTCAGTTCTTGCTGCCCCAGGCGAACTTGTGCCCGTTCATGTCTTTCCATCAGCTTTATACTTTATGCAACTGCACCGCCTCTAAAATTCGCATTGAGTTTTGTCTGAACACACAGTAAGATCAATGTCCCTGGTGTATCTGTAGCCAAAGTTTAAAACTCTCACATTATCAGTTTTTACTCGTCTCTAACATGTTAAATATTGTGCTGGTGGTAGGCAGGTTTTAGGACTTTGAGACTTTTTGGAAGAGCCAGGCTAGCTGTTTCCCCTTGCTTCCAGTCTTTATGCTAAAATAAAGACTCCTGGCTCCAACTCAGTACTTAAAGCACAGACATGAGATTGGTATTAATCTTCTTATCTACTGTAACTCTCAGCAGAAAGAAGAAAGTAAATAGGCTTAATTTTTTCCTGAAAATGTCAAACCTTTCCGGTTGCCATTTGACACAGCCACCAATTAGCATTTAAACATTTGTTCCTAGCAGAGATGCTACTTGTGCAGCTGTATGGATTTGAGAAACACACCTTTGAATTGTCATTAGTTTCTAGAGAAATTACCAGTGAAATTTGAAAGGTCACAACATTAAGAAGAGCAGCTTCTGTCAGTCTTAAAATACTTAGCAAGATCTGAGTCAACCACTGAGATTATTTCTTCCTCCCAGAAATGTTTCCTTTATTTATACAGAACCTTTCCAGTCCTGAGACATCACAGAGTGCTTCACAGAAGAAATAAAGCATAAACATAAAACACAATAAAAGCAGAATTAAATAGAAAACAGAAAAAAATAATTAAAGGCAAGTCTAAACTAGTGGGTCTTGAGCTGCTTTTTAAAGGCGTCCACAGATCTTAAGTCCAAAGGGAGAGAGTTACAAAGTTTAGGAGCCACAACCTCAAAAGCACAGTCTCCTTTAATTTTAAGACTAGATCGAATAACAACAAGCAAACCCTGATCAGAGGACCTTAGAGACCTGCTGGTGACAAAAAGCAGCAGAAGATTTCTCAAGAATGCTTGGAGAATAGTTTTTGAGTCTGAGTACAGGAAGTAGAGCAGAGATTTTGTCTGTTTCTGTGTAATCCAGGAGTAAACGTGAGAAACCTGAGTTGCCCTTAAAAGAAACCAACAGGCTCAGTGAAGGCACCGTCTGGACTGCTATTTTACTTTCCCCACACAGATTTACCCCGCTGTTCTGGGGATTGAACCAACAATCTTCTGGTTATATGCTCGCTTCGCTAACCTTTAGGCCACAGCTGCCCACTATGTTGCTTATGTATCACCATGAGCCTTTGAGCGAAGTATTGAGCCCCTTTTGCTCTGGGTCAGAGCGTTAGATGGAGGTGAACGGATCTGAGTTATCTTGTCAGACTTTCACTCACCTTGCAGAAACTCCTTTCTGATGCCATAAATATGAATGTTGTTTTTACTCAACTCGCCTGGTGCAATAACAGCTTATGAAACTCAAGGTGTTTTATAAGCCTGGATTTATGGAAACCATGTCAGAGAAGAAAGAAGATCCAAGTGGCATTAAAAGTGAGCTCAGTGTAACCTTCTACTGTTTTATCCTTGAAACACTGAAGTTAGACAACTACAGACAGCGCCTTTCACTAATCCTGTTGGTTCCTCTTTCAGGGCAACTCAGGTTTCTGTTGTTTTAGAGCAAAGCTGATCAGCCGGGCTGCAGCCTCCTGAAGCTTCAGACAGTCGATGTTAGTCGGTTCAGCGCAGCCGGTCTCTGCCAGGAATTAACAAGCTTACAGCTGGATTACACAGCAACAGACAACAGCTCTGCTCAGACAAAACTATTTTTTGTGACCAAATTTTTAGTGGATGTTTTTTCTCTCCTGGGAGTGAGACATGAGAGTTTTCCCACTTGCCTGTGGTTACATAAGATAAGAAAAATAAATAAAACTCAAAATATTCAACATCAAAATAACAAAAAAGAAGTCAGTTGAATAAATGTAAATATTCTATTTTTCTCTGTTTCAAGGTCATACTTGAATAGCTGAATGCAAAAATTCACATTGGAAACTGTTCAACTGGTTTATGTTCTGCAGTAAATAAAAAAAATGGTGTTTTGGTGAAGTCAAAAGAAAAATCCACGAATCTGAAGATTCGTCAGTTTTCCCTTTTTTTTTTTCCATTTTTGTGGTAGAAATTTCTGATGTGAGTGTTGATACTTATTGTTTAATATGATTGTCTGTCTCTGCAGTTCAGCACTTTACTTAGTTTACTTTAGTTTATTCATTTGCACAGAGGTTACAATAAAATATTACACAGTAAAAAAAAAAAGTTATATTAATCATGCAGGAGAGGAAAGAAGCCTAGAGGGCTTAAACAAAGTCCTCCCCTTCATTTCAACAAGTCATTAAAAACACAGTGAGTCATAAAAACAAGACAATATCAAATAGACAAGGCAGAAATTTGCACACTTTAAATGTGTAAGAGATATAATACATACCCAGTCACACAAAATTCTATTTAGATATTTTTTAAAATGTGTTTTGAAAGTCATTAAAAAAGACGACGACTTCAAAGTTGTACGTATTGAATTCCAGAGATGGGGACATTTAATTTGAAAAACTGATGATTGGAAGCGCAACAATAAGGTAAATGAAAGTTGTTTGAGCGCCTTATTGAATAACAGTGAATGTCTGACGATAAAAGGAAAAAATTATGAAAGGTATCTGTAAGGTTTTGCTTGTGATCTATGAATTTAAACATAAACATGCATTAGAAGAGTATTTACAGAATAACAAAAGTTTAAATGTACTAAACAAAGGTGCAGATGGCTCTTGGCTAGTGGAGTTTGAAATCATTCTTAAAAACCTTTTAAGGAGGTATGACGGATATGTAGCAGCCAAAACAATATTGCAATAATTGATATATGGATAGATGTGACTATAATTATAAAGAGTTAAATGAGAAGAAAGATGAATCAGAGAATATCCCAATCATTTTCATTGACCTTTTATAAACATATTCAATATGTTTTAAGTTAATCTTTCATCTACAATAACTAAGAATTTTGTTCTGTATCATTTATGAATACTGTAGCATCATTTTATATTTTTTGTTTTTATCGCAAAATATTATTGAGAGTAAATTTGTTCATCCAAAACCATTTAGAAATTGAAGATATTCCATTGTTTGTATGCCGGATTAGTGCTTTGAAATCATCATGAGTAGCTATGAGATTAGTATCATCTGCAAATAAAATATGAAAAACATCTTCATAAACCATGGGCAAGTCATTAATGTAAATCAAAAATAGAAGTGGGCCAAGAATAGAGCCTTGAGGTAATCCACAAAGTAATTTTAATCTATTTGAAATGCAACCATTTATGCATACATGATTTAAATAATTGACTAGTCATTCAAACATCTTGTAATCCATATTTGTTAAGCTTGGAAATAAGAATATTGTGATTAACTGTATCAAATGCTTCGGATAAATCTAAAAAGATGCCGAGTGCAGAAGAAATCTTGTCAACAAGCTGCAACAGTGCCAATTCTGTTGAGCAACAACCATACTGATGTTTGTACAGGATGTTGTTTTTGCATAAACAACATAAACAAGGTAGAATAGAGATTGGACGATAACTTGTAAAAGTGTCATAGTCACGTGATTTGTAAACTTTAGCAACTTTGAGAACACCTGTTTTTAATGATAAGAGAAAAATATAAGAAGATGAACGACTGAGTTAATAATTTCTTTTATCAAGTTACTTCTGATTCCATCATGTCTCTCAGCAGAATCCTTTAACTTTATACTAAATACTATGTATTTCTTTAGCAGTGGGTGGCTCGAAATTGCAAAGCGAGGAAAATTTAAGTGTGATTAAATCAGCTGGAGTCTCACCAGAATCATTAAAATTCTTGGCTATGAAAAATCCTACATTTATAAAAAATGAATTAAAACCATCAGCTTTCTGCCTGCGGTTAAGAAGAATTCCATCAATCCTCAACATTTCAGACGGCCCAACTACAGGAGCTTTTTCTCTATTTAGTAATTGATTGAAGAGGATGATTTAATATCTTCAGAGGCTTGGGTGAATTTTCCTGAATTTTTTTTTTTTTTTTGGCTTTTCTTAATAATTGGGTAAAGTTATTTTTATACTTCTTATAAGTAATAAGTTATAAGTTTAGAGCAGTGGGGATTCATAATAAATTTCTTATATAATTTGCTCTTTATAATAAAGGATCTTTTTAATTCTTCAGTCACCCGAGGTTTCACATTTGTGGAGTCATTTGTTTTTCACTTATTAATCAATGGAAAACATTTATTAAAAACAGAATTGAAACCAGCTGAGAATGTGTGATAGACTCTTTCAACATCCTGCTGATTGAAAACCTCTTCCCATGAAACTTCATTCATCAATGACTTGAAAAACTCAATATTCTCTCTGGAAAACTTATGATATTTTATGATCTCTTGTGCAGTATTTTTAGATTTGCTGTGCTTATTGACCCTGGTTTCAACTGAAATACCTACAGATGATCAGAAATATCAGTCAGCAATAATCCTGCACTAATATTGTAATCTAAATAATTCATATGTTGTCAACAAGCATAGCAGATGACCTTGTTATTCTAGTAGGTGTATGAATCAAGGTTCATACGTTGAAGAAAGTATATTGAAAAAAATCAACAGTAGATGACAGTTTGTCTTTATTGAAATAACCAAGTAACAAACACATTCTTTCTTCCTTACATATCATTTCCTGGGTAAAGTAGAGGGCATCAGCCTGGTCGCCAGAATAAAACGTCGGCATTGTATGTTTCTGCAAACCACAGAAACGTTGAATATCTATGTTTCAACATGTGTAATACGTAGCATATTAACATTTCAACAATACGTATCATCTTAACATTTCTAAAGTGACGTAGTTCACATGCGATCTATATGAGCTGACTTTCCTATTAGGAGGAGGAGGGGTCAGTGGACGGTTAGGAAGTTTCTTGGCAGTAAGTTGGAAATCAGCAGAGAGCACAGCTCGAGACCACCTCGAAACCACTTCCCGTTTCAACCGACAAAAGCAGGTGTTTTTAGTGAGACGTCAGGACATTTGCAGCCGTTTTTATTTTATTTTTTATTTTATTTTAACCCAAACCATGACCTTTCCCCTAACTCTAACCAAGTGGTCTTTGTGTCTTAACCTAACCAGACCTTAACCACAGCGTTGTCACACCATAAAACATCATTATTCAACAGATAGAAATGTTAATATGCTACGTTTGTAGAAATGTTAATATGATACGTATTACACGTGTTGAAACGTATATATTCAACGTTTCTGTGGTTTGCAGAAACGTTCAATGCCAACATTTTGTTCTGGCAACTAGGTTGAGGGCATCCATGAA
The DNA here is from genome assembly GCF_910596095.1 of Thunnus maccoyii. Taxonomy (NCBI): domain Eukaryota; kingdom Metazoa; phylum Chordata; class Actinopteri; order Scombriformes; family Scombridae; genus Thunnus; species Thunnus maccoyii. The sequence goes on along the minus strand of NC_056544.1, from coordinate 25,786,515 downwards.
AGTGCTGATGTCAGAATCAGGTGGTCTATAAATACTTCCAGTTAAAATACTTTTGCCATCAAATACTGAACAACAGGGAATTTCGATGAACAATGACTCCACATCAGTCTTATCTAAACTAAGCTCTTTTCTTTCAATGAAGTTAAAATTGTTTAGTAAATAAATTGAGACTCCACCTCCTCCTCTGATCTTCCTGCAGGAATGAACAGCACTGAATTATGACGTTGGATAAAGATAAACTAAATCCTCATTAAGCTTTCTGATAAAGCAATCACTTCTTATCTGCTGAGCAACAATAAACAAACTAGTAACTTTCTATAATATCAGCATTACATATTTATGTGGGTCAAAGGTCCCAGACAAGTGATGTATAAATGGATCAAAGGCGGTCTTTGTTTTTTGGGGTATTAATTACCGACGTAAAAGGCTGTTGTTACGGTCACTACTGCATTCATGGTATTGAACTGTCAGTGATGCACATAACATCCATGTACTACAGTAAGATGATATCCTCTCTGATAATCTATTGATCAATCTGTGCAGTTACTGGAACACACATGGATTCACATTTGCTTTAAAAAAGACACTAAAATAATAACAACTAAATCTAAAAACGGAATTTGTGAAAAGAGTCTCAAATTTGATCTGTGAATGGTGTCCAGAAGTAATTAATCAACTCGTCAATAGGCGCTCTGTAGATAACCGGAATGTCAATGGATTCCACCAGAGCTTTACCAATTTTGTGCATTAATGACCTCATTAGAGGAATAGAGGGGGAAAAGTTTAATTAAACCTGAAAATAGCATTTCAGTTCACCTTCATTAAAAGTGTTTTTCATTTGAAACTTGTCTGAAACCAATTCATTATTATTGGGGAGCAGCAGCTCTACTATAGTGAGGATTTAATCATGAAGTTCATACATAATCAATGCACAAGTTTAATATGATTTACTTGGACATATTTTCTGTTGTAATGTGATGTTATTGAATGTAGATTGGTTTCTTCATTTCAGTCACCGCTGCCAATGTGCAATTCTTCTTCACTATATCACTGTGCTGTATAGCGCAGAGAAGAATAAGAAGAGTTTTATCCAAAATAGCTCAATTACCCAGAATATTGTCCGGCTAACATGGTGCGCCGACAGACAGGCAGGCAGGAAGAAAGAAAGAAAAGAAGCCAGATAGACTGAGGGACTGGCGGCTGCACGGACAGCCAGCGGAGTCCTGGGAAGATGAAATTATTCTGGAGGAAAAACCAATTCGATGCAGTTTCACTTCCTGACAACAATCACCACAGTTTCAAGGTGGGCTCCTAAGATTAGTGTCACCAATTCAGTATCTGACCAAATGTGAAACATGGTCACAATCTCCCCTTCTGTTCCTGCGTGGTGTTGAATAACGACCAGAAAAGTGTTCTTGCAGAGTTTTATGATGTCACAGTGAAGTTGACCTTTACTTTGACCTTTTGGATATAAAATGTCATCACTTCATTATTTTATCCTATTAGACATTTGTGTGAAAATTTGTCATAATTAGTGCATGAATTCTTTGACCTTGACCTTTGACCTTTGACCACCAAGTTCTAATCAGTTCCACAGATCAAGCCTGCAGGAATACAGGGACGCTCTCCAACTGATTCTCTGAAGACCTGAAATGCTCAGTGGATCATGAATGCTGGGCTTGACAACACAGAAATAAATGAAGGGCTGACTGACAGAGATGCTGGTCAGCAGTTGGACTCCTACATACAGAAGTCACGTGGTGGACAGGTGAGGAACGGCAGAAAAACACACAGGCAGTAAAACCAGAGACAGCGCAGGGAGGCGAGAACTGAGGGCAGAGAAGGAGGAAGGATAGAAACTGTCCAGGACAAGTACAGGACACCGTGCTTTAGCTGCACTTTGTTGTGCCATGCTGTTAAAATTGCTGTTTTCATTACAATTTCACAGCAGGCGAGGCATGATGGTCAACATTTTTAAGCATGAGCATTGCTGAAGTCTATTATTTCCCTGCTCCGGCAGACAGACCTCTTACCTTTTCATCTCTCACACTTACACCTCGATGCATTGTGAGTATCCATGACCAAAAATATAAAGGATTAACCAGAACTGTCTCTGGAGAATCTCCATTTTTCCTGCATGCCTCCTCCTGCAGACTGAGACGGTACGCTCTTAATTCCAAATGGTACATGCCAAAACTCTACCAGGTATGACAAGTCAGCACCTTATATTAAAAAACAAATATTAGCATTTTATCCCATCTAGTTTATCATAGTGGAGGACAACCAATACTGCATCTTGGTTGCCTCATGAAGTGCAGACAGAAAAAAAAGTATTTCTTTCAATCACTTTTTCCCTTTCTTGTCAGAAGAAAACATGATGTGCGAGTATGTGGATATAGAAATGAGCCACGACTGTGATATCGCCTTTAATTTTAGATATTAGAAATAAAGTTTAGGATTTGGTTGAAACTTAGACAAAACAGTCCCAACCCAAGGTCCACTTAACAGCCTCTGAAGCTTCAGTCGTCGGGTCAAGAATGAACTTTGATTCAGAGTCCAGTTTGGTCACGAGTTAGTAAGAGGCTATTTCAAAAATGTAAAACTTTTACTTTTTACCACATCAGTTCAAACTCTGTCTTTAAGTAAGACAACTCCACAAAAAATTAAAAAAAAATTCTCTGTTTCCATAGAAAATCATTTATATGTCACATTTTGGATATTTCTGTATAAATTTGACTCTGGGGTTTCATATTTTGATATCTGTACCAGCAGTGGAGCTGAAATGATCAGTGATGACAACAGAGATACATACTGCAGTCATGGTGTTAATAATAGGAGGAGAAAAAAATCACCCTCAAAGGGGAAATTGATTTTTTTTTTTTCTGAGTCTTGGAAGCAAAAATGACTATAAAGCATGAAATATCTGCACTTCTTTAGGTGTGTAACACCCTCAGAAACTGAAATATTCTTTATTGTATCATTACTGTTTCATTTCAGATCTCTGTTCACTTTACTCAGATGAGATTTATTCACATAATATCAGACAGGAGTAAAAATATACATGAAAATGTGAAGTGTGAATTGTCTGAAGCTGCATTTAGTTTATCTTTCCTGACACACTAACAGCCTCAGAATTGGAAGCATCTGTTTCATGATAAGGGACAGCAGAACTCCTTGAGCTTTCTCGAATATATGAAAGATATAATAACTGTTTATCTCACATCAGCGTCTGGCAAATATCTTTTGGTCAAAAAAAAATCTTATCTCCCAGCATGCATATTCCTTTCACTTCTCCTGATATGAAGAAAATAGGATCCTGAGTTGAGTTTTAACTTGAAACAAACTCAACAAAGTCCCGCTCACTGACATTTATTCAGTTGTCTATATACAGTAGTTTATTTTTTTGGTTGAGATAATTGATCTCTGTGGATCTGACAACACGCTATGAGATGATCTTGTTGTTTCTGATGATTATCTCTTCTCTTTTCAAGTGAATAAAGGTTTGCACGACTGTCTCGTTTACTGTGAGACACTCAGAAAGAGATTAATAGAGAAATAGAGTCGGTGAAGCAGCATTTGCCTGCAGATATTTTCCACAGAGAACAAGATGCTGCAGTAATTTCACTGAGGACAGTGAGACTGATACCGGAGTCAACAGAGAAATGTTTACCTGCTGTTAAATCTGTGAGCACCTCTAGCTATTGAAGCGGATGAGAGAGAGGAGAGAAATGAACTGAGGTTAATAGAAACAGACTGAAATACACTGCTGTAATTATACCCGTGTTCAGACACCTTTAGTGTGATTGGTGAAGAGGCAGGTTATAAGAAGGCATACATTAGATCGATTTTCTGCAATAGATTTAACCGCAGGACCGAGCCTGAAGCTGCAGCAGCAGCGGGACTAAAATATCTTTCAGTGGGGGGGCTCTGTTGTCGGGTGGAGTTTCTGACACAAGCTTAAATCTGTTGGTGGGAAAACTGACAGGTGATTTTCCACTTACTGACAGACTCAGCGTGTAACTGACTGATGGATTGAGTGACTGTTACCGCGTTTCTTTATAATTTCATTCATCTGACACTGAAAGGTCAAAGAGGGGATGTTTATCATGGAAACTGCTCAACTGACCCACTTTTCTTTTTTTTTTTTTTGATCTATAACATGTCAGAAAAAAGTGAAAAACACGGATCATAAAAATAAATCACAATTTCCTGAATACCAAAGTGACATCATCAAATTGCTTGTTTTTCTTCGACCGACTGTCCAAAATCTAGTCACCCTATTTTTTCAGTTATAATCAGTATATACATTCATAAATCAGTATATACATTTAATAAATGGTTTATAACACACTATAATGCCAGCGTGTCACTTGTTATATGGAGGAAAGGGCAGGGAAACCCTCTTAAATGGAGTGCAGACGGCTGATATGACCTTTATCAGCTGATAGTCAATGCATGATAATTGGAGAAAAGCTGGTTGAAGATGAGATATATTGCAGGATAAACCAGATATCAATCTGAACAATGTCATTCTAGCAACTCTGTAAGTTGGCCACACTTATTTGCTTTCATATTAAGAAGCTACAATGTCTCTGCCTTTGAGTTACTTTAAAAGGGAATACATTAAATATCACTGACTTAATTTTATTATTGAATATTATCCCAAAGAGCACAGATACCGAGACACCATCATAATTTCACATGTTATTTTATTTAAATTAATCATGATTTCCGAGATTAATACACTAAATCACAAGCGGCATGTCCAATTTTGTGTGGTGAATTTAAAATGTAGCAGAAATCACATCGTTAAACAAGTTTATTGGTTGATTCAACTTATTGTTGGGAGTCGGGTTAAGGCATCTAGCGTAGACAGAGGAAATTAAAAGATAATTACATAAAAGGACATGAAGGGACAACACTAATAAAGCTGCTTGTGCTTCTTGTAATTACGGCTCATACACTGTAACTTCACTCTGAACAAAACAGGCTTTGATGACCTTTCATCAGATTATAGAACAGTGAAGGCTGGAAGGCAAAGAAAACTTGCAATGCAAATGTGCTTCCAATGTTTTGGAGGGGATTTTGGGAGAAAGCTGCTGAATTAGAAAAAAAAAAAAAAAAAAAAAAAAAAACTTCTTGTGCAAATTTAGAAAGCCTGAAGCCATCCTGCTGAGTGCCAAGGACATCTTCAGCTGGGAGTCCAGAGCTACAGCTTTGTGTCAGACACAGCTTTGTCCTGTGAGTTAGCTGCACTCTATAACAAAAAAAACCCTTCTCAATTCAAAAAAACACATTATTAATTCAACACAAATCAACCCAAGGGGACCATCATCACCAAATCTATGGAAAAACTGGCCCAGTTAGAAGAGGTATGGGGACTGAAGGCTCACCAACGAGCTCATGCAATAAAAAGTTTTAAAAAATGTCCTCAGGAGGAAAAAATGGCGGCTGAGAGCCACAGACAAGGTGAAAAAGTACTGAGAGACAGACTAACGCCTTGTTGTTTTGATGACAATAAGATTATAATATAATGCCATATAATGTCTTGAAGGCAGCTACTCATATTTCAACTTTTACAACCGCAATAAATTTATAATACCGATGAGAAACAGCTCCTAAGCTCCAATCAGCCTTAATGTTGCCCTGAACATCACTCACACAGTCTCATGTACAGATGTTCTGCATCACAAACATCCAGAGGTTTTGTTACACCTGGAGCTGCAGTAGTTCTTGTGTATGATCCTACACTGCAGAGCCTGGAGGTCACATTTCTTTATGCGCTAGTGGTGGGTGTTACTTTTCCGCTCTACTGTATGACATGTTGCCAAACGTCAACAAAACCTTTCATGTTTTTGTTAACTTCAGCATCGTTGAAGGAGTCAACAGACGCTTTGAGGAGACGCTGTGAGGAGATTCAGAGGGAGTTTGAGCGTGAATGAAAAGTCTGACAATGAAACGGGCAGATGAGATCCTGAAGCTGCCATCTGAGCTGTAAACTGACATCTGCTGCTGCTGCTGAGATTTATCTTGCAACAAACTGCTACAGGAATTATCACCGCTTTTGTGTATTGTAGTATGCTGAAAGGAGCTTGTCACAACATTTCAGTGGAGAGCTTTTTTTTCCATAACTGACAACTTTCCTTCAAAAAAAAAAAATGCAGGATTCATCACGATACAAAAGTACATCCACTGGCCTAAACTGCAGAGGACAAGAGGTAGCAGTTTGGGTCTTTTCTTAATATTAATTGTACTTTATTTGATCTAATGCACAATACTTTGCAAGGCTTTTACCTTCTACAGTGTAGAATCAGCTGTGTAAAAGAAATGTCAGAATCACCTGCAGCACAAGAAGAAGAAGAGGATTTACCTTGTGAGGCAGCTGGATTCACAAGATCACGAGATTACGTGGGAATCCATCTCGCCAGGCTTCAAGTTAAACACTTGTGTCCAAACCACCGGTGGTTCAGACCAATCAGCAATCCTGTGAGGATTCTCGCGTAATCTCGTGAATCAAGCTGCCTCTCAAGGTAATAGACAGACGGTTCATCCGATCTCCTGCCAAGTATTTTTTGAAAGCGCCGGCTCTTTGCCAAACAGTTTCCAAGGACTACTTCTCAGATGGTTTTCTGTAACAAACCATCTGGCAGGTTAGAGGAGGATGGCAGGCCAAAGGAAAAAAAAAACTGACTTGAGGAAAGTGGTGATTGAACCATCGCAGCAAGACAGGAAAAAAAGCCCCCGACTCCCCCTGCTGAGACTCTTCTTACAATCTGGAAACACACTGAGAAGTGGTCTCACATGGCAAAACTCACTCAGCCCCAAAAAGTTCCCAAAATAGCAAGAATGTAACTGTCATGATTCTGTCCCAGTCTACGTCTAGCTGCCATTCTCCACCAGTCCTCCAGAGACCCTCTGACTTTTCCTCTTGTTTGTTTGGACTGGACTGCCTTTATTAGTTAGTCTGCTCTCTATGTCCTCCTGGTGTTTCTTTTCCTCTGCCTCCCAGTCTGTGTCTGTCTGTGTGTGTGTGTGTGTGTGATGTGGGCATGTCTGTACACACTTTCCTTTCACACCTGGCCGGCATTATCCTCGTTAGTCCTGCCCTGCTCCAGGTGTCTTCCCCAGCCGGTCAACTCCCAGCCTGCCCTTGTGTCTCGTCACCTGTTCCCTTATTAGTTCTGTCTGTATTTAAGTCCTGGTTTTCAATTCAGTCTTTGTTGGATTCTTGGTTCTGTTCGTTTTTGGGTTTTTTTTTCAGATCAGCCAGCTTTGTTTCTTGCCTTTGAGCCTTTAATAAAGAAGTTTCTTCAGATTTTGCTCTGCCTGCTGCGTCTCATTTGGGTCCATTTCCTGTTACTCTTCATGACAGTAACACTTAAAACTAAACACATCCCAGTTTGTTTATTATACTTGTTTAAGGAATAATATGATTATGTTAGAATGTAGAAATATGGATGTTTTATCTTTAGTTAGTTCAGCCTGTATGATAATATTTATTGATTTCTATTTCTTTATTCATTATTATTTTATTTTTCTATTTAGATGTTTGTTATTATTTACATCATTATTGTTTTATTACTGTTGTCACTGTCTTTATTATAAATGTTACTTTTACAAGTCACTAAACATTGTCTTGTTTTGTTTTTTTTGTATTCTTTGTTCCTCTGTAGACTCTGTTTATTGTTATGGTTAAATATCTGTCAAAATGAACAATTTTGATCATTAAAAAATAACTGAGGGATGACGATAAGAAACACCTGGGTGAAGAGATCTTCATACTGTCTTTTACATCTTCTGTTCATACAGCTTGTATTTATAAATCTTCACATATAATCTTTTAATTAATATTTGACACTAATATTAATACATTTGTAATGACATTAACCATTTTATGGTAAGAAATAGGTCTGAGGTGACCTTTTGATGTGTTGATCTATTGGCCCAACAAAGCCAATCTCATGTGTCCAAATATTAATTTTAGAAACCAGATAAACTAACCTAAATAAACTCACTCATTATGTTTGTCCTTGTTTTACACTGATTTTCATCTCTTAAGATATTTATTTTTCATTTAATTTAAATGCTTTTGGACATTTTGTCCTAAACTGACTCTGCAACTGGCTCTAAATATCTGTTTTTACCATCGACTGGCTGCCTATTTGACTTTTCAGGTTTACTGTATATCCAGCCGGGGAGCTTTGAGGAGTGTTGTGAAGCGTGATATTAGACCCTGAGCCTCACAGCGGGAGGCGTCAGAGTCCTAACAACCTCTGAGCATCTCTGACCCGTCAGCTGTGACTGACAACCGCTCTCATCTGGAACAAAACACCGCTAAAAGAGAGAAGCAGCTTCGATGAAATGAAATGACGAGGAGAGGGTCAGAGGACCAAACCTGCTATTAGAACAGAGTGACTGTCTACAGATCATCGAATGCTTTGAGAACACTGATGGATTTGGATGAGATTGAGGGAACTTACTGTTTTAGGACAGTGAACCAGGAACCAGGAAGGAAGGAAGGAAGGAGGAGACTTGAGGAAGACACTGAACCCTTGTCTGCATGTCCAAAGCATAATTCAATGCACACTGCTCTACTGCTCCCCCTATTTCAAGATTCAAGATTCAAGATTTTTATTTGTCAATTCTCTACATGTGCCAAACATACAGAAGAATCGAGAAAACGTTTCTCAGTATCCCGCAGTGGCAACATTAAAGTAAGACAAGTAAGACAATAAAGTGCACAACAAATAGACATATACTATAATAAATAAAATAAAAAAAATAAAATATATATTGTCCTGTATAGTGCAAATAGTGCAGCAGCATGATATTATGCAGTAGTAGTGCAAAAGACAGTCCGTTTCTGAGGGTCAGGGTTCAGAGTCCAGGGTGTCCAGGAGGGAGTGGGAGGGTGGGGAGAGAGTTCAGCTTCCTGACAGCCTGGTGTATGAAGCTGTTAGTGAGTCTGGTGGAGCGGGCACGGAGGCTTCGGTACCTTCTCCCTGAGGGCCGGAGGCTGAACAGACTGTGTGCGGGGTGGCTGGTCTCGTGCACAATCGCGGTCGCTTTGCGGGTGAGGTGGGTGTTATAAATGTCTTGCAGGAAGGGGAGACCATGTTGTGTGTCTCCAACAAGTACAAGTTGTCCTGTATCGCACACGCTACTTCCAAAATCATTGGTCTTCCAACCCCTGACCTATCAGATCTCAGTAACATAGCCATCACTTGCATAGTGCTCACCGTAACACATGACACTAGACACTCCCTCATCTTTCACTCTAGTCCCATCTGGTTGCAGATACAGGACACTTCGATGGAAAAAGCCACGTTTTAGCAGAAGTTTTGTCCTGTCTGCTGTAGTGGTTTTAAATTGCGTTGCCTGCTAATCACAAGATTACACTATGCATTCATCTTTTGTCTGCATGTACTGTACTAGTGATGAAACTGTAAGTATCTATGTTTTGGAGTTACGTAAAACATAATGGACCTGAGGGAGGTTATTACTACATACAGTGGCGAGGAAGAAAAATCTGTAGCACGCTGCTGTTTTGGTGAGTTGTTTCAGTGGTTTGAGGTACAGGACACTTATTCTTTGATGCTTCTCTGCCTACTGATAAGAAGATGAAGGCCTTCATGTCTGATTATTTATAATTATTATTTTCAGGTTTTGTTCACATCTAGTATAAAAAAAAATATTTCCACAAATCTGAACTCTAAGCTGCCATTTTAGCGCGACCAGTATTCTTGGAAACATTTGCAACTGAAAATCAGATCCAGTTAAATTACTGTAATAACAACCTTTCAAAGTTGGGCTTACACAAAAGCTGCATCGTTGGGTTCATGAGTTTCAAGGAAGGCATCGTTGTTTCAGTACACACGAGTCTTTAGTGTGTGAACATCAGGGTTCCTGCAGGTATTTTTCTTGGAAAAAGGGGGCAGATTTTGGTGAGAGTTCCCAGTATTCATCCCTACTAGTAAACTGATTTTAAATGGGAATATGGATTTCGAGAGGACTGGTCTGACTGGTCTGAGGGTTTAAATCACAGGCTGGTTGGAGTCATTTCATGAAAGACTGCAGCACTGATGTACTGGTTTCAGGGCTCAAACCTATAAAAAGGAAATTGCCCACATATACATTCGGACAATTATTCATTTCTAATAACCTGCTTCACACTCCTTGGTAATAACATAATTTCCTGCTCTTCACTAACTCTTAATGCATTTAGCATTGCCTCGGGCTACATTCTTCATGTAGATTAAGTTTCTCTGCACACATGTAATTTCCGTCACTGACTCTCCTCCCATCTCACTGCGTCTCTGCGTCCTCCTCCTGTCTGTCTCCCTCCATCTGTCTATCTATCTCTCATCAGTTTCTTCTCTCTTTTTTCCTCTCACTCCTCCTCTGTCTTTCTTCCTGTCAATGTCGGTCATTTTTCTCTGCAGGGTTCCTTCCTGTCACAGCTGACACTCATTTCCCCTCCACCAATCTCCTGCTGACAGCAGCCGGGCTGATCTGAGCAAACTATTTCTCTTCCCATGTAAACATCCATTACTGACCACCGAGAGATAGACAGAGCGAGAGCGAGGGCGGGGGAGGGGGGTTAAGGTGCTATGAGGTGTTTCTGCTTCCACAGCTGACGTGTTTCAGACGTCTTCGACAAGAGAAACTTTGTGAAAGTTTGACCTTAATTCTACAACAGGTGAGGACATTCCCATACAGACATCTGCTTCAATTCTTAGCATCAGTTGTTTCCAACAGCAGCTCACTACAAGGTGAAAACATGATCTATACTGTACATGTGACAACTGTATAATCAGCCTTATGGATTGGATAGTGACATTATATTTATCCCCCGGGGAACACAATCTTTATCATGATCAAAGTTGAGAAATATAATCACACATAAGCTGCATTCATTGATTTTTTTTGCCACTATGAGGCAGAATCATGCACACCATATGACATGTCATATTGGTGTGAATACAAGACAATATTGTATTCTAGAAATTACATTTGAAAAAGTGTGAATCATCATATATATAAGACAATTATGTGTTCACAAGATTGCATATTCTTTTTGAATGAGAAGGTTTAACACTGGCTCCTACAGAGAGTGTTGCATTATGGGTTCTTTGTTAGCCTTAATGTTGCTAAGCTAGCAAGTGTCTTCAAGCACTAGTGTGTTTTTTGGAGTCACTCAGCCCTAAAAGTGTTTTTCATTAGCCCAGTTTAACTTGGAGGAGTCTCTGACAGCTCTTGTGATGCATTTTTTGCAATTTACGCCAAGTTTATGTAGTTAAGAGAGTTTGATGAATCAAACTTGGAGCACTTCCACGGAGGAAATAAATTCTTGCCATTAAAAAAAAAACAACATATCCGAACCGCCAGTGCAGACACACACTCTGGGGACTGAGGTACCGCTGTCATAGATGAGGAAGACGAGGAGCTCATAACGACAAAAAGACAGTCTGAAAAATGCTAACTGCCAGAGAAAATAATTTTGACCACTTCCGAGAGCCTGACGGGAGAGAATGTGAGTGTGTGACTGACAGATAAGCTACACAAATGTGGGATTTATGTTCTGCTTTAATGGAAGTATTTCACCTCTTTCACTAAGAGTGAAAAGGTTTCCAGGATGGGGGACTCTCTTCTCCTTGAATTGATTCTCACTAGCTACTTAAGAAAATATCTGGCTCTTTAGCTCCTATATGTTCCACTTTCTTTATCAAGAAAGGTGTGCTGCCCGCTCGCTCGGTCCAGGGCAGTCGGCATACACTTGACATGACACTTGAGCTTATTTGCTGCCTACTTCTGATGGAAACAGGGTCATTAAAATCTAAACTCACAGGATGTACAACCAAAATAAAGTGCAATTGGAAGCTCCATAGCTCCGTAGAGCATTTTTGAGTATTTCAGCTGATTAGACTTTCTTAAAAGTTGAAGTTGAGTGCAATCAGCTACTCTGGGAATCATGTGAGAGCACCGGATAAGGGTGTAATTTCACATCTGAAAAACACTGTTAACAGCCAAATTAAGTTTGGGAAGGCTGTGTCCTTAAATATAAAAATAAGTGGTGCTTTAAACTGTGTGGAACATAAAGTAACTGCCAAATCTCAGACATGTGCTGTAATTTAGAGATTCATCAAAGCCATGGCTAATTGCGGACTATATTAACACTTAATGTTTTGTAGCAGTATATGTGAAAGCAGGAAGCATAAGTCACCCTGTCCTCATTTTTGCGGTCATTTCGGGTTCAGCTTTAATTTTCCCTGTCCAAAAAACACATTATACATCTTACGTATCATCCATCATTACGCACGAAACATCAAATGGAACCAGATTTAATGAAGTCTCAGATGATGAAACGTTGTACAGAACATGATGCTCTTGAAGTGTTGACACCTGAGTGTAAAGCTGTCAGATCCTTTTTTATTCCTTCATGTCCTGCTCTGTCTCATTAAAGGTGCTATATGTAAGAATTACGTAAGAATTTCAGTTTAAAACATTCTTTGCTATAAAGGCTCATGCACACCTTCAGTTTCTTGTTGGCAGGTGCATAGGAGGAAATGTCCGTAGGCAAAAGAAGAAAGAATTCCTGCACACGATCCTTTTACTTGCAAAAAACTTTATTAAAGATATAACGTTTTGGTCCTTAGACCTTCATCAGGTAAAAGTTTTACCTAGTTTAAAACATTTAAAAATTAACTGAAATCATCAACCTATTCATCAACCTTCTTGGTTGCCTATAACAGCCTGGGGACTGATTTCTATGTGAAGGACTGTATGTGAGGCCAGTTTTTCCACAAAAATCCAAAAGATGTGACGTTTATGCACGATCCCAAGTGCCTTGCCTCTCTCCCGCTACAGTACCAGCAGGGGGCAACACTCGCTAGCTAGTGTAGAAATGGAGTCCACTGACATCAACAAATGACCGGCACCCACCACAACACAGAGTCCGACACAAAGTCCTAAGCCCAAAAAACACAAAAGTTTTATCAAGTGAAGCCCGTCTGTCCAGGTGTTATTGCTCCAGAAGCTCAGGCTCTGCAGCTGTCTGTTAGCGAGCAGCGGCTCTTTACCTCCACTACGTCCGGTTCCCCACACTAACTCTCACAGACTCAGTGCTGAAACATCAGCTCTGGCTCCTGCAACACTAGCTAACATTAACTAATGACTTTCACCCAAGCTGGCTTTTTTCCTGTTGGAAAGGTGAGCTAACATTACTGCAAAGCATGTGAAATATATTACGATATTGTGATTTTAGCTGCTCACTCGCACTGACACGTGCAAGAAAAAAGGTGCTGTCTGCAGTTCCCCACCAATCATCGGTGTCATTAATGAGAAGGCATTTCTCATTCTTACATATAGCACCTTTAAAGGTCGGACTCAAGCTACAATGACACTAAAGCTCAGACTCACACAGAATAGGAAACACACAACCAGGTTAAACACCTCATTTTCCATCAGCACTTTCCTACAAAAGGTCAAGCAATCACACGACAATTCAGCATTTTTATCGGTGAGCTGCTCTGTTCATCAAAGCTCGGGACTGTCTCAACACTCGCCATCAAAATGTCACCAATCATCTGTTGATTCAGTATCTTAATGTTTGACTTTCACAGCTACACTTTACCCGAATTGTGACTTTTTCTCCGAGCCGAATCAGGAATTACTCCTCTTCTCAGTAACTGAAGACCTGCTTGTTTAGTCCGCAGGCGGTTTGAATTTTTGTCTACAGGAGGTGAACAGCTGAGTGTGGAATTAATGGAGACGCTAATGACTCTACTGAATCAGAGTGGAGCTGTTTGTGGTTCAGTGGCTGTGAGTTCAAAGGGTTAATGGCTTATTTCTCCTTCAGGGCCAGAAAGGCAAATAATGTGGTGATATGGTAATCAGAGGAGAGGAGAGGAAACTTGAAGAGAGGAGAGGAAATGAGAGAAGAAGAGAGGAAACAAAGAGGAAACGAGAAGAGAGAAGGAGAGATTCCTGATTGGATTTACAGATTGAACAAGACCATAAAAGGTGTGTACCATAGTCTTCCTCTTCTATATGTTCTTTCTCTTCTAAACTGCTACTTCTCTTCCTCTCTAAAGGTGCAACCTGCAAACACCTTTTAATCCTCCTTAACTGTGACAGCTGTGACGCAGCAGGTCATTTATTTATAGTTACACTCGTTTATGTACTACCAAGACTAATTATCTGCTTAATATTCCTTTTTTGTTACAGCAGATTTAATGAATGCAAGCAAAGAGAAAAAAAAATCTCATACTAAATCATCTGTTTCTTTCTGTAATGAATAAATATTGTGATGAAAACTGGCAGTGTTATGCTGCCATTCAGCAGTTCAAAGACCTAATTGTGATTAAATGAATGCTGTGTACAGTGATTAAAAACTCATTTAGGTGACTTTGAAATCAACTCCGGCCTATTATGAACCCAGGGCCTCTTGGAAATAACCACCGTGTCAAATTCAATTAAATAGAGAGATAATGAATGAAGTCTTTGCTTTGTGAAGCTCTAAACTCATAATTCTTGAAATCTAAACCTAAGTTTCCTTTTTTTAAAGTATGTGCTATACAGAGTTCCTCCCTCTTGATCTGCAAGTTAAATGGTTTCAAGACTCAGATAACAGAAGTCTCCAAATTTGACACCTAAAATTTATAGTAATGTTGCAAAAAAGTGGGTCCTTGATTTTAGACGAAAGTAAACAAACTCAGTCTTCTAATTTTAGCCAGAGACCACTGATTTTGACAAGCAACACAAAGTTTTGGTTTATTATTAGTATTATATCTTTATTATTAGTAGCATTTTCAACCCATTTCAGTTTTGCAAGAGAATGTGAGGATGATACTTCAGAATACATTTTTATTACCACTGAGTAACTTGCAAAACAACAACAATTTTTACAATTCACTTATAATTAACTAATAGCCTACTTTATTCCCTGTTAATATTATAATATACTGTATGTTAAAACACGAGACAAAAAACAAGTTTTAAATGACAAATGATAACAAATAAATAACAAATGTAGTACCAATACTTTAGGTATTGATCTGCAGCCTGGTCGTCAGAATAAAACATAGGCAGTTTACGTTTCTGCAAACCACAGAAACGTTGAATATCTATGTTTCAACATGTGTAATATGTAGCATATTAATATTTCAACAAAACATATCATCTCAACATTTCTAAAGTGACGTAGTTCACAAGCGTTCACATGGATGGTTAGGAAGTTTCTTGGCAGTAAGTTGGAAATCAGCAGAGAACACGGTTCGAGACCACCTCGAAACCAATGTCCGCTTCCCGTTCCAACCGACAAAAGCAGATGTTTGTAGCAAGACGTCAAGACATTTGCAGCCGTTTTTCTGCCGAGAAAAGCGAATGTTTTTAGTGAGACATTGGCCGTTATTATTTTATTTTTTATTTTTATTTTAACCCAAACCATGATCTTTCCCTAACCCAAACCAAGTGGTCTTTGTTGTCACACCATAAAACGTCATTACTCAATGGGTAGAAATGTTAATATGCTACGTTTGTAGAAATGTTGATATGATACATATTACACATATTGAAATGTATATATTTAACATTTCTGTGGTTTGCAGAAACATTCAACATTTCTTCTGGCGACTGCGTGATCTGACAAACCTATGATCCCCTTACCTTGGAATTAATCCTAACTTACCACTGTAGACGGTGAACTAGTACTTAGCCAAATGTTATCAGTGTTATACTTTTGCTTGTGTTCTTGGCTTTTAAAGGTCGGGGAAAAAGACACCAAACTCTTTGGATAATGAGTATAGCTCCTAGGATCTGTCAAGCTATTCGGTTGAAAGGGTTTTAATGAAGGATCGATTGAACTTTATATCAACAAAAAGTAAAACGTGATCCTCCTAAATGTAGACATCTAAGGTACACAGTGAACGTTGGAATCACAGAGATGGTTGTCCTCCAGCTTCATCTGAAACCAGCCAAAGGCAGTCTGCTGTAATGACACAGAGCAGTGGGTTGTGCGCCGTCGGTATCCAACCAGGCTTCCCATCAGCAGAGATGGACTGGGTTCAGTCACATCATATTGGCTGTGTAAGTGGGACTCTCACAGCTCTGTGTAATTATCACCCATTTGACACAGTCTGAGCATCTCGTCCGGAATATGAATGAAAGAGATAAAAATACTGAGATCACAGTGAACCGGAGCCTTGTACCTGAAAGAATTATCAACGGCTCGACTCCCATCAATGTCCTCGCTGAGCCCTCGCTAACACACAACAATTATCTCGTTTGTGGCCGCTTTGCTGCCTCTTCAGGCTGGTAATTTATTTCCTTTGAGATGTGAATTCCTGCTATAATTCCTAAACATCAGCTAGTGTGTTGCAGATTTGTAGAGGCTATATGGCACAAAGCCCAGACCTGCTATTGATGTGTACAGCATTTAGTGATGCAGCTAATAGGAGCTTAATGATTTGTGTGTGTGTGTGTGTTTGTGTGTGTTTAGGTTTTTAATGCTTTCTCTCCTGGGAATCTGGTTCCCAGATATCAGAGGTCATGTCCAGGCAGTTTGTCATCACATCCTGTTTACTGACCTTTGTTAAAACACAGGAGAAATCAGGCCTTTTAAACATCCTCTTTAGCCTTGACCTTCCTAAATTATGCTAATCCAGAGCACTCACTGGTAAATTAAATCCAATCCTTTCGTTTCACTTCCATTCAATGGCTGATATGTGACAAAAGAAACAAAAATGCATTTGAAGTAGCTGAAGGAAAGCGTGTTAATTGTTCAGGCTGGTTGAGGAGTGAAAAGACATGTTGATGGAGACATACATGAAGTTTTCCACTGTTAAATGTGGGCTTTATATGAAGGTTTTCACCAGTTTTATTAATTAGATAAAATAAAAACATTCTAAATACAAGTATCTGTGTTTTTAATTCCATCCAGGAATTATCCTTTATGTACTGTCACAGAAATATTTTCAGTTTTATGCACATTTCCAGGTCTATATTTATATATCTTGGACTCTAATGGAATATCTGTGCATGATTTACAGTTCAAAAAACTCCTTATTTATCTTATATTGTTCCTTTATGCAGCTCCTGAGTTCAGCCTCTGTCTGAAACACTGATTGGTTAGCAGCCAGAAGCGTCCGTCGGCTGCAGAGGCTACGTAAACAAACAGCAGTAGTAGAATTTCACTTATTTTCCTTGTACTTTAGTCAAAATGTCAACTTCTCAAAAATACATCTGTACATGTGACAACCTGAATCCGGTTCCGAAATATGCGAGTGGACAACATGAACAGCCCACAGAACAAAGATCGCGGACAATCTAACCTCAGTTCAACGGGGAAGTAGAAGTAACGAAGTAGCAAACGAAGCATTCAGACCAGGTTGAAGCACTGGCTTTTGACTTTCAGGGAGCATTTTTACATCGATCACCTCAAGTTTTGGACTTTTGACCATGTTTACTATAGACATCTGATATTATAAAAGTATATAAATGGCAGAAAATCACAAAAATTAAAATATTTCACTGTAAAGATTCATTGATAAAGAGGTACATGTACTGAACACCTCTGACAGAGACATTTAGTTGAACTCAGTACAACTAAATGCAACCTCACACACACACACACACACACACACACACATACACACACAACCATCATATGAAATTGATTTGTCCTAAAAGGTTGAACCCTGTATTATCGACCCGATGGAAACAACTCGTTCACTAAAAACAGGATGTGATACATCACTGAGAACTGCTCGCCAACAACCTCCACACTCATCAACCACTGTGACTTCATCCTCACTGTGTCATCAGCAAATTTAACAAAAATATGTGTGTTTGTGTGTGTATGTATGATGGCTATGTATGGTACTGTGGGTATATGGCTGCATTTCAATAAAAAAAACTCTTTCTGATGGTTACCGCAGATCCATCGAGAATGTAACCAACCACAAAGAGAAGACGGAGAAATTCAGCGCTTTCAAACTGCTGTCAGGTACAGTAATGGATTTCAATTGAAGGCAACAGTGGCAGACAAAGAGAGAGAGATAGAGGCAGGAGAGCAAGGTAATAAGAGGAGGAGACAGACGGTGAAAGAAAAGAGAACGAGAGAGAGAGAGATGAGATGTTTTGGAACATTCGGCCAACTTGCATGTAACGTATCCTAACGTGGACATAATGGGAGAGCTAAACAAAGAAAGAGAGAAGATAGATGGAGAGAAATAAAGGTTGTTTTTTTTTTTTTTGTCCGACACGTCAGCTGTCCAGGTGTCTGTGTGGAAATAAAAAGAGCGAGCAGACGGGACACTGGAGCTGTGAGCTCAGCTGGTGAGTGGAGCTCCTCTGGGAGATCACATTTACTTTCTCTCTAATGTTTATCGAGGGTTGAATCTCAGTCATCTAATCCAGAGCGGCTCCTCAGATGAGCCAACAAGCATCGGGCCTCATGTAAGAGACGCTCATACAGACACATTTCTCATAAGTTGCTTGTATCTGTATTGTTGTGCATGTTACACTTTATTGTAACTTGACAGACAGGAACGACATTTTACCCAATTTTACACTTGTATAGATTAAGACAACACAATTGTTTAACTAAATCCATCTACATGACTATCAGTAAGTGATGCCTAAGCTCTAACAGATGAAATTAAATATTGCAAACGGTCTAGTTCTGCATGGTGAAATTTAGTTTAATTTCAGATGACTGCTTACAAAAAATGATAAGGAACCAAAAAGAAGGAGACTTGTATTTGTTCCCAGTTGTTTCTTAAATAATTTCCTCCTCCTCTCTTCACTCTCCTTCTTGCTGAATGGTTACCGGAGTCTTTTGGAGGCACAGAAAGAGGAGGTCCTGTGTAAGTTCAGATGCTCAACTCAATCAAAGATCTTCAAGCAGAGCTTTGATTACATTTTAGAAACAAAAATCTGCAGTTTGTCCGATTGACGGCGGAGGAGATGCTCTGGATAACTGCTTGAGATTCTTTACCAAAGAGGCTCTGATTGGGAAGATTTCCTCTCATCATCATCATCATCATCATCGTCATCATCTCCTTGTAGATTAATGCACACACACACACACACACGTCAGTCTCTGAAGCTCTCCATTACGTAGCGCTGTGAAATTGAAATAATCAGTCTCGGACTGTGAGACGTGACCAGTAATGTCAGTTATGATACAGAGCTGTGCTGAATAGTAATGATGCTGCAACTACCTCTGTCACACCTTCACCATCAATTCTCTCTCTCTCTAATATCCAGCGTCCCTCTCCTATATGAAACTACTTCGCCTGACTCTCTGCTCAACGCCAACTCTCACATGACTCATTTGTAGTCGACTTTCTCCGGGTCTCTGTTGGATACAGTAACAGGTGGTGACAATGAGCTTGGCTGCATATTTTTAAAGTAGACTAACGCTATGTTCAGCAGTGCCAGAGAAGGAATTACGTAACCAAGTAACTGAATTTGTTAGATGTTGTCGATAATCCTAAAAACAACAAACCCTGTATGTTTTTAATACTATTTTGTTTTTATTGACAATATTTCAGCAAAATTTCCTTTTGGGCATCAACACAGTCTAAATTCTTGTCTATTCCCAAGTGAAAGTATAATTTTAGTGTTCAACAAATGTACAGTTTCTCCTGAAACCTGTTATATATATAATTAATGTGTGAAGGGGTGCAAGACTATTTAAAAAAAAGCATCAATAGGAAAAGAGTTATTAAACATTTTGACCTGACGGAGATCTGACTTGATTGAAATGTTGTCTATTTGAATAAAAATTGTGGTTTTGGAGTATTCCTTTAATGTGGACAGACTAACCCAAACCCAGTACCTCAGAGGTGACGTTTTGCCTCATTAGGACCAGGTTTTGGCCCCCATGAGGACTATTGGTCCTGACGAGGTCAGTGTTTATACTTGAAAAGGTCCAACTGAGGTAACAAAAACATGCATGCGCGTCACACACACGCAGGGCTGTGTGGGAGTAGATTTGATGCAGCCTTAATTAATGATTTGTTAACCGTCGAGGCGTTAAACTGAGTGCAAGGAAAGCAGAGAATCCCAGATGAGGAGTGAAAGCAGAGCCGAACCTTCTGTTAATACAATGTTAGTCTCCCCCTGCAGTAACACAGTGTCTTTCAATCTGTCCTCTGTCTGAATCAGCTTCTCTTCCATCTCCCTCTTTCTCTCCCTTGATCTCTGTCTCAGATCAGCACAGCAGGACGCCTGCAGCGCGCCGCTGGTGGTACTGTAAAATGTGGAGGAGGAGAGCTATCGTATCTGCAGACTCTGTGATCGCTGCGGCTGCCGTTTCATTAGAAAGCAGCAGTTGTTATTTTACCTGGACAGAGTCAGATTGTTAATGAAACGATCTGTGAGTCAACTTCAAAGAAAAAGTAACCGTGAGGAGCAGATTCAGTCTGAAGTTTGTATTCTCAGCAGATCATTTATTGCGGGTGGGCTACAGTCAGCAGAGGTTAAAGAGGGGAATGTGACTTTTATGCACACGTTTATGTTTTTCAACATGATCATTAGGGAAGAGTATAAGTAATAGATTAATAACTAATTAGACATGTGCCTGATCGATCTTTTATTCCCCCCTATTTAATCCTTTTCCTTTAGTATCTATGGACTGTTTTTTCTGGAAATTATGTTTAATAAAGCAGAGGCTGCACCGATTAGTCGATTAATCAGTTAGTTGCCAACTACTAAATTAATCGCCAAAGATTTTGATAATCGATTAATTCTTTAGGGAAAAAAATGTCACATCCTGCCTGGCCTTTATTTGTGTTTTTTGGAGTTTCCTGTGTTGCACCTCTGTCAAGTCCATCTGGTGGTGGTTTTCTTTGTCGTGATTCGTGTGGTGGGTTTACAGGACTGCCTTTGTTTAGCCTAGGGTGTTGTGTTTTTTGGTTTTCTGGTTTCCTTGTGTTTTCTCCTCCTGTGTTCATGTGCTCTACCTCTCACCTGCCCTGCATTACCCTCGTTAGTCCATCCAGCCCTGCTCTGTGTCTTCCCCACACCTGCCCTGTATCAGTCTCGTCAGCCCCACCTTGCTCTCAGTGTCTCTCCTGCCTATCAGCTCCCAGCCTGCCCCTGTGTTTTGTCACCTGTTCCTCGTTGTCTGATTAGTTTGGTTTATATTTAAGGTCCAGTTTTGCATTCAGTCTTTGTCGAGTCAAGTGTTTATGGTCCGTTTTCTTGTGTCTCAGTGTTTCATGTTTATCATTAAATGTTCTGCATCTAATCCTACCTACCTGCCTGCCTGGCATCTCCTGAGTTTGGGTCCACCTGCTCCACTCACTACCTGTCCAAAAAAATGTCCAAATTCTCTGATTCCAGCTGCTGAATATCTTTGGGTTGTTGTGGACAAAACAAGACAGTTGAGAACGTCACCTTGGGCTTTAGGAAACAGCAATCAATGTTTTTCACCATTTTCAGACATTTTATGGACCAAACAACTAATCAATTAATTGAAAAAATAATTAAGAGATTAATTGATAATGAGAATATATGTTAGTTGCAGCTGTATTATTCACAGCATCAGATATTCTTTCTGTCTAAATGAAAGGTGTCTCTTACTAAGAGCGTCATGTCATGGGTTGTTTGTAGCTTCATTGTTGCTAGGCTAGCGAGTTTCTCTTTAGTGAAACTGCCCTAAAAGTGTTTAGGGAAGTCCAGTTCAACCGATAGGATGTGATGGCTTATGTAACATGTTTTACTGCCACCGAGGACGTAACACCAACAAGAGCAAGCATGACACTTGGAGCAAATCCACAGCAACAATGGTATAATGCTTAAAATGTAAACAAACTAAATTAAATCCCTGCAGCCATGTGAAGGCAGAAGGACACATATGGTGATATATCTGCAGCCCCCAGAGCACAGTACCATTACACAGCTGTTTACTGTGTTTACCTTCATTAAATCACATGCAGATGACACCAGGCTGCTACAGAACAACCACATACACCTCTTCACACATCAGACCGGTCTGCTGTAACTCGATATTCTGCCTGTTAGCATCGAATTACAGGAGCGCATTAATCCTGTGAGTCATGACCTCCTATTCAACTTCATGTTGCGTTATGTAAACACTGCTGCGCCACACACAACATGAGTTACAGTAAAATTTTTAAAAAAGCATCGGATTAATGCAATCATAATAATCAGCCCGGTCCCACCAAATGGTGTCTGAATAACACGCCAATTTCTTCTCATTTCGCTTGGTGTCACTAAGTATTTTAAGCTTGTTGCGTGTCGTTTCACGCCGTTATGTTTAAGTGACAGAGGAGGTGACGCACTTCAGATGACGTCAGTATAATGTGACTTAGTTTTATTTTATATGGTGATTTTGGCTTATTAGTAGGAGGCGGGTCGGGCGGATGGCTTGATAGCTTGTTGACTAAAAGTTGTACAAGCAGCAGAGGAGCACCATTCGAGACCACTGATCGGACAATCTCTACTGTGACAGGACATTTTTACTAGACATTTTGACCGTCACACATCGGGCATTTTAGTGCCGTTAAATGGGACGTTTTGACCATGACCTCAAGACATTTTTGCCGCATTTTACTGTTTTAACCCAATCTGTGATCTTTGAGATTAAAGCCCTTTTCCACAACCCTACACTGAGGGGGTTCTATCTGTAATGGAAAACAAAGTAGAGTCGAGTAAAGCTGGAAAAACAGCAATGTAACAGCAAGAATTCACACATGTAAGACAGTAAAAATAAGCTTCATACGGTGATTGATTGAAACTTAACTATATGTTTTCGTTGGCTCAAAAAGAGCGTAGAGAGGTAAAAGGTTTGATAAGAGATTCATAAGAGTCTCAATGAATCCAGGTATTTTTTTCCCGACTGGTACAAAATTTAACCAGCCATCCTTATCTGGGACACATAAGAAGTGTACAAATGCTATAGATCAGCAGGATGAGAGGAAGTGGGCATAACATAGAGCAGCAAAAATTAGTTGGTTAATTAATTGGTCAATCAACAGAAAATTAATCAGCATCTATTTCGATAATCGATTAATCGTCTTAGCCTGTTCATATACAAAGATTTGATGCTTTTATATAATTATACACTGAATATCTTTGAATTTTTGACTGTTAGTTGGACAAAACAAGAAATATGAAGATGTGGGTTGTGGGGAAATTATAACAGATATTTTTCACTATTTTCTGACATTTTATAGACTAAATGATTAGTTGATTAGTCATGAAAAAAAGGCAAATTAATTGATGATAAAAAAAAAGTGTTAGTTGAATTTGTGAGCAGCCCTGGTGCAACAAAAATAATTACAACACAGCACCACAAATGACCTCTTCATGAGTCAAACAGATTGAAAACATTCCTACGCTGTGAGGAAACTTCAGTGTCTTAGTTTGGAGTCATCAGTGAAGCAGGTACAGTAACAGTAATTTGTCAGTGTGGCTCTTCCCCGCTGTCATTAACAACCTGGCCGCAGCTCTGATCTGCTCTCTGAGCTGCAGGCAAAGTCAGCCAATAAAGAAACAGGACAATTACACACATAATGAACACTGCCGAGAGGAGGAATTAAAGTTTAAACCGAGCCTGGTGTACTGCTGAATGAGAGAGAGAGAGAGAGTCGAATGTGCCGGCAGGTTTATGAAATTAGACAGATGAGAGGCAAAGGTGGGACTGAATAAATGATCAAACTGAAGTGAGGTGAAAATTAGTCATGATTTCAGATTTCTCTTCATCAGCTGCTGGTTCCAGATCAGATGGCGTGCGGCGATGGACACAAAGAGATGAAAACACAGAGAGAGAGAGAAAACACATTATGTCTGTTATATCTCTCGCTGTCAGCTGCTTTCTCATCAAACATTTGTACAGTCAGTTTTGAAGGTTTTAAGGTTTTTGGATTTTACAAAGGCTCCCGCTAATTAAACGCCTTCCACTGTTTTTTTTTTTTTTTTTGTTTAAAAATCATGTAGCTGCAGACTTTTGCAAATGTGACTGTCTGAAGATCAAAGTGCTTTTTATTCAAGAGAAGGAAGTTGTGTTCACTGCAAGCGAGAGAGCTGCCTCGTAACTCTCTCTCTCTCTCTCTCTCTCTCTCTCTCTCTCTCTCTCTCTCTCTCTCTCTCTCTCTCTCTCTCTCTCTCTCTCTCTCTCTCTCTCTCTGATGACCTTATTTTCTCTAAAGTATAATTCAGAGGTCTTCAGCTAAGCGGCCTTTTGATCCAAATGATGTTATTAATCAGCTCCCAGAGGAGAGCAACTGCTAATGACCTTTATAATGAGAGGGCTGGAGTCAACATGCGTCTTCTTCTTCTCCTCTCCTCTCCTCCTGCTGTGCACTCTTCCCCCTTCAGTGTCTGCCCTTTTGTCTTCTGCCCTCATTTCTTTTCTTTTCCCTAATTTCTTTCCATTCTCTCCCTGCCCTCCTCATGCTTTTAGTTTTACATAATTATTCATTTCAAGTGTAAAATCTCCTTAGGGGGAAAACTGAGAGATTGAATAAGGAGATGGGTTTTGAAGGGGAATAAAGTACTTGTCAGTGGATGCTTTAATCCTGGGTGTTCTTGCACACTGTGACTGTATACGTTTTGTAGAGCATGTATCCTCAGTGGGAAACAAACCCCACGGCCTGCTGCCATCCACTGAACCTGTGAGTCTGTGTGACAGCTCAGACAGCTGCAGTCTGCATCAGAGGGTCCAGCTGGACTTTGGGATGTTGGAGAATCCAAATGACTTCTCAAACTAACTAGTTTCTCCTTGTTACTTTTTTCTATGTAGTATTTTTAGTATATAATATAGTATATTTACATTACTCTACATATTTTAAATAGTAGCCAACAATGTAGTATGATGTGTTGCAACATGCAAATGCAAAAACAGAAAGTTGCATACATTTTCTGTGGCTGAGCAACACTAAAGTATATTTTTCAACAACCCAACAGGCTTTTATTACACCTGGCAGAGATCGTGTGTGTGTGTATCTGTCTGCAGTTAATCTGGCATACCACTGGACGCATCAGCCTAATATTTTTTGTGCACTTTTATGACTGTATGCTCAAGGATCTCTCCTGGTTGCGGTGATTCACAGGTGTTGGAAAAACCCTATTTTTATAACGCATTTTATATCATTATGACTGCTGACTCCTCACTCATGCAAAAGGCATTTCCAGCAATCGGTTAGGCTAAAAACAAGTCTGTTGCAGGCCACGTTTTTTGCCTTTGTCGTGGCTCAAAACCTGACATCCATAGAAAAGTTTGGTCTCATCTTGAACCGGAGCATCTGCAGATTAATTCTATACCTGATATGTTATGATGCACTAAAGTTAGGCACAATATGAGAAGAATAAAGAGAGCCAGGAGAAACAACTGAGTGAGATTCAACTCTTCTTTGTTTGGGAGAGGAGAGGAGAGGGGAGGTAGGGAGGGGTTTTATTTTGTGTGGTGTGTTACAACAAAATGTTCTAAATTATTAAGTTTATACAGTTAGGTGAACCCAGGAGGAAGCTCAGTTATAATACCATCACACTATTCTATGCATCTTAAAGAAAACAGACTATACATGCTCCCCCAGACACACCTGGCAGAGATCTGCACTCCTCTAGTTTTGAAGCTGTAGTCCTCTGTGATACTTATGATATATTCTCACTGTGCAGCAAGTAGCAAGTATAGTTTTCTAAGATTAATATAATGACCCAGTTTTTCTTCTTGGCTATTAAAATACATATTAGGGAATAAAATAAAACCACATATTAAGGAATTCTTCGAAGGAAAATTAAAATACATAAATACAGATTTCAGAAACTAAGATAAAAGTGACTAAGATCTGTTTCCATAACTTGAAGAAATAAAGTTTTTACGACCATAAAGAATAATCTGAATACTTTAGCATGTTACTATTATACCAGCCTACTATCCTTCCATCATAGCCCCGTTAGGGACCGTCTCACACAGTGTGTGAGAGATAGTCGCTGATTCAAACACTAATGACTCCAAACTCAACTCGGACCTGAGGTGTGTCAGGTCAATGATGTAAGAGCACAAGAGCCAACATTTTGACAAAGTCTTCCTCAGCACTCCACAGCGCTTTGTTTTCTGTTTGTACTTCTTTGTCATTGACCATGAAGCATCACATCTAACCCCTGAAATGAATTGTTCCTTGTAGTCGAGGGTTTGTAAATCCTCTAACGACTAGTCAGCTCACATATTCTCACATCAACCCACTAACCAAGCAGAGAGATCATAAAAACCCGCCGGGAATGAAGAAAAAATATTCATTCTCAAAACCCGACTAATTTACATTTTAAGAAAAACTGTGAAATAGAATAAAGAAGATATGAGAAGTTTCTGAATAAAGTAATTACTGTTTCTGGTGTGAAGAAAACAAAATATCACTGAGAGATGAAAACACAAACACACACACACACAATCAGCAGCTCCACCATCCAAAACTGTAATCATGCTAATCCTCCTTCTGGAGACTTTGTCCTGTTTGTTTCCTCTTTGTGAGAGCATCTGTTTGGAGTCGAGCTCATTCTTTAGCTGATTCTGTCTTCTAATGTTTGGCACACGAGCCAGGAATCCACACAGCGTGCAGCTTTCTAAGTACGAATACAGACTGCAACGTCTCACTCCGGGAGACACGCAGTGAATATTTAACGCTTATATGTAAAAGTGATAATATATTCTGTTGTTTCAGCTCTTGTTCTCTCCTATCATGTGTGTTCGTCTGTGCAGTGTTATTCTTCTTTTTACATTTTACTACAAATGCAGAACATGATGCAAATAAGTCTGTTTGTTCAACTGAGCAGTTAATTCATGGTATAATGATTTACAGATGATGCGATGTTCATTTCCTCTGGACCACTCATTGATCAGATGCTTTATTTTTCCAGGCCCATAATTTGCAAGCGGCAACAACCGTGGCTTGAGGCTGAAGCCAATGTGGAAGCACCCTAAAGCGCAATACCACCAATGGTATCTAGATGCTCCAATTGACTCCCATTCAAAAAGCCTCAACTTCTCTCTAGAAATACAAAGTCAATCATTTTTTTCAACATGTCATTACGGTCTCATTGTCTAAATTCGGACCCTCTAATAAGTGTGCTGGAAGTCATTTTTGAAATTATTGTTCCGTTAATGAGATTTGAAGACTTATAGTAGCTTTGATGTCTGCTGTGTGGGCCTTGATCGACAGCTGTGATTGACAGTTGGCTCACGTGCTGCTCTCCCCAGCTCCAGGTCTCACACTTAGTGGGACTATTGTAACAATATTTTAATAAATTTAATGTTACTTGTTAGCACAATTTAGCTCAAGTAGCTAATGTTAGCCCAAGTGTGTTCCCAGTAAGCTAGTGTTAGCTTCAGTCTAAAGTAGCAGGGCCTGTTTCACGAGCATGAAAGTCAACACCTCGCACTCCTTATTTGGAAAGTCCTGAATGGCGTTGACCATAAGATGCAACTTTGGGCTTCGGAACGGCTCCGATGCAAACCAATGGGTGACATCACACATCTCACTACGTCCATCTTTGTATACAGTGTATGACAATTTCCAAGAAATTTCATGGACCAAAGCTAAGCTATGGTAGCTCCTAGCTGTCAAAGTTTAACAGCAACAAGATGATTGGCTCACACAGTTTGTGGCAAATTCTGATTGGTTTAACGTAGAGAGTGTACGCCCTCAGTCAGCTGATTGAGTTGGAAGCGGGAAGAGGAAGAGACAGTTTAGATACGTAGAGTAAGATTTTGCTAAGCTTCATAGCAACATACAAGTTATTAAGTAATAAGTTGATGATTTTCCAGTAAACAGTAACATGCCTCTGGCTTCCTTTAGGCAGACAACAGGTCTGGGATATTTTACCGTCCTCCTTCTGTTCTCCAGAGCTACAGACTCTTGTTTCATTCTGCTGCAGCTTTAAAAGGAGAAACAGCTTTGGACTACAACTAAAATACCAAAAGTACACTGGATATAGATCAAAGTGATCCTCTGTTCAGAATATTTTTCTTCTTATACAGAGTTATGGCGACACAGAGAACATATGAATGCTGTCTGGAGACTCAAAGTCACCCCAGTGAAGCGTCTCTTTTATCAGAATTCACTGTTCATCTTGTCTCCTCAGACACTGAGACTGAAGTTTAGACCAAGGACACCAACAAGCTCCAGTTACTGAACAAGTGCAACTCCCACCAGAGAGAAGCACCTCCTGTTGTTGTTGTTGTTGTTGTTGTTGTTATGGCTGCGATGAAGTGACCTTGGACTTGTTGTGCTGTGAGAATTCAAGACAAAACTCGTGAGGAGTTTTTGTTTTCCATCAACATTCAGCTGCAGCAGATAAAGTCCTCAGAGAGCCAGACGTCCACAATCACAACAGGTTTGTTTGTAGCTTTTCTCTTTTATATGCAAGGCTGCTGGCTTCTTATTTAATAGTTAAAGTTGCAAATTTGCCTCATTAGTTGCTGATCATTTTCCCAGATGATGGTTATCGCGTTAATAAGTAATGAGAGTCAGGTGTGTCTGCAGCAGCTGTCGCCTCAGCATGTTCATATCAGAGAGGAGGAAGTCCGAAAACGGGAGCAGGAGCAGCTATAACATTTACATATTTCAGCTTGTGGGACACCTCCATAGATGATTTATATTGTATGAATTATAGATAATAACTGTTACTGACAGTCACAAGCCACTCCGGTGATCACAGAAGAAGAAAAAAAACTCTTTTATATTCCAAGAAGTAAGTTAAAGTCCTCATACTTCAGCATTAAAGTGGAGTTTGAGAGTGTAAATGTATAAATGTTCTGCTTCTGCTTCACCGAGAGACTTTCCGACAGTCCTGAGGAGTAATTATGAATCTTCGCTCTGAATGGCTTAAAGTCATCAAACAGCTCCGTCCTCTGCGCCACGCCTGAGCAAACTCTAAAGAAGCCATTTAGTAAGCAGGATTTCCCTTTAAATCCGCTGATTAAGGCGCGTTGGATTAAAACCGACTGAATGCATAAAGAGCTGGAGAGCAAACTGTGTGGATGTTTTTGTTTCGGTGTACAGTGAATTAACTGACTTTGCATTGTTTATCTCTGGCTATAATTTTCAACAAATGTTTCTAAAATCATAAATCTTACAGTAAATACATAAAGCTTTATTTGTTGTCCCTCACGGTGACGTCAAGGGAACAACTATGGATCACAAAAACACACATTCTCAGAAGCTACTGTTAATTCACTAAAATTGGATGCATTTCCTTCATCCAGTCTTGCACTGACTGGTTAAAGGAAGCGTAACATTTCTTTAAATGTACCTCTAGCAGTGCAACTGAGCATTGTTTTTACGAGTGTGTCGCTGTTATGTTTGCACACACACAAGCAAGCGGACCATGCAAAATTAACATCTTGCCGTTGTTTTCACACTAATCCGCTAATTGACAGTTGGTGGAGGTAACATGCAAAGAAGTGCAGCAATGATGCACCAATAAAAGCAGTGAAGAAGAAGATGGCAAGCTAGTTAACATGAATGAGTCAACAATGAACAATAGAATATATATTTTAAAAAGGCTTTTTGTGACATGTAACATGTTTGTTAGATACACGCAAGGTGTTTTGGCGAGTAACAGTGAATGAAAACATAACTTTTGTTTGTTTACAAGAAAACCCCGCAGGGCAGCTTTAATTCTGGTCCATGTGTTGTGCAGCATTTCACACAATGCTGGTGAGATTTGATTAAAAAAAAAAAAAAAATCTCCTTTTTAACAAGCAAGGAAAATATTCCAGTATCGAGAGAAATGTGCATCATCACAAACAAAGGGAACTGCAAAACATTATTTGACCTTAAAGTTCCTGGTGGCCTCAAGGTTTACAGTGAGCCACAGAGTCCACGGTTTATTTATTGCTTGTCATCTCTCTCTATAAAGTGTGAAATGCTCCAAAACAAAGTAAAGAAGACATATACACAACAAAACTTCAAATACAAGATGAAGAAGCTCAAACCTTGATCATCTCAGCCTTAATTCAGCTTAATTTATAGATATTATGACTTTCTTGAATTGCCACTTTTGTAGTATGAACATACAAACTCAATCAGATGGTGAGGCAAACTGAAACCATCATGATATGTCGTTTTTTCTGAAGGATATACTAACTGACATTGAAGTGTTTTTTTTGTTTTCATGTTTTATTTATGTTTCTGAGCTCTTCAGTTCTCTCCATGTGTGCCTCTATTTAGCCCCTCAATGTTAAAACTTTAGATGACCGGAGAGCAAACTGTCAGAAAAGTGTTTGATGGAGCCACAGACAGCAGAGAAACAGATCCAAAAGTCCTGTGAAGCTCAACCAGTAGAGAAACTCCTCCACGGTCAGTGGTTTTATTTCCACTGGGACTCTCTAAACTCAGAGTCCGTGCACTCTCTCTCTGTGCTGTGAGCTGCTGCAGATAAGAGCGACATGTACATATGATGACACCGAGGTGTCGATATCTGTCTCTGTCTGCTGCTTCTGTCTTCTGTTCACATGCTGCGTCATCCTGTTGGCTGTGTTGGTGCAGAGACAAAGAGGAAAAACTACTGCTACCAAAAAACCCTCCTGGCTGAGCCAACGCTTTCTGTCTGACGGCCTCCTGATACAATCCAGATGAGACTGGACTCTTCCAAAGGTTTATCAGCTGCAAACAGCAGCACAATTACACCACAATCTACAATGGAAACGCTTACTGGAAACAGCTTCTGGAAATTTACATAACTTAGAACGAATGCCTGTCTCTTTTTTATCGTCTCTGCTTTTCTTTTCGTTTTTCTCTCTTCAGTCTTGCAGCTTCCCAGCATTATTCTCAGCTCCACGGTTAAACCCGTTAACTTGCATTACACGGAGCAAAAGGATTCCCTCAGTGTCATTCACATTGCTGTGATTTCCAGGACTGTTGTGTTGTGCTGGCAGGTTTCAGTTACACAGCGATTAGTGAAGGAAACATAGAAAAAACATCGTCTTTTCTATCCAAAGCAGCTTAACACACACAAACATCTTCCCAATCCATCTTTGCAGACCACAGGAAGTAGTTTCTGGGATGCATTTCTTATTTGTTATTGTCTTATTTCTGTCACATCACAAGGTTTGAGATCTTCGTAGAAACAGCAGGATGGTGAAACGGGGGGGGGGGGGGGGGGGGAGATAAGCTGTTATTTACCCCAGAGGCTCATAGTGAGTAGATAGGGCAGCTTTAATGCAAATGACTCCAGAAATCAAAGCGTGTGATGTTTTCCGTTATAACTTGTTGACACTGAATGACTGGAGAAGTGGAACTTGTTGGGAGTAATCAGGCAAGACAGCGAAGCTCGAAGCCGACACGGTGGACAGACTTAACTGAGCATGTAAAATCACAACGTGCTGTTCCTCCTGCTTTGTTCGACAGTCTCCCTGCAGAGCAGGAAGCTCGCTGATCTAACCAAGCATGCTGTGTTAGCAGATGCTGAGACGATCTGCAGGATTTCTTTAATGATTTCAGATGCAGGTTTGTCTCTCAGTTTCTTATGAAGAAAAACAACTACAAACAAAAACAAAGCAAAACAATCATTCATCCTTGAAGACCCAAGTTTAGGAGGACATGATTTTGCTCGTGTTTTTTTTTTTTTATGCAGTGAATATATTTACTGCAGACAATGTGCAGAAGAAGTGTGGCGACAAATCCCTGAGCTGATTCTTGACACTTTATGCTAATCTGCTCTATTATTTGCTTCCATTTGCCCTTGATGGAGACAGCTGCACCCTCAGGCGTGTTGGAGAAACTGTTCTTGGATTAATGCATGCCACACACACACACACACACACACACACATATCTGACTTTCACTACTGATCTGTGTCACCACTACAGCCAGCAGATATTTATGAAATTTGTCATCCAAAACAACAGGAACAGTTTCTGTGAATAAAAGCATCTGCTTGAGTTTAATATGCCGTTGGAAATGTAAAAAATGGATTATTATGATAAAATGTTGAGAGGTTGAACACAGCTGATTGTTTTTTCAAAAGAAGAAGAATACAGTCGGTACATTTACCTCCATCTGCTTTTATTCGCATATTCAATTTCAGTGGAAACACTGAAAATTCGGAATGATTCCAAAATACTGCAAAAAAGTTTTTACACTTGGCTGCGGTGGAAAAGTTGGTGCATAGAAACAAACTTATAGATTGAATGATGTAAATGAAGCATGTGACTTCCACTGAAGAGACAAATACATCAGATCTGTTTGGAGCGATGAGGAGACTGTAACGTTCCTCAAATTAATATATGAAACAAAAACCAGTTTCACCGGTTGAGGTTTGACTGACACTCTACTTTAATTACATCATCTTGTTGCGCCCTTTTCTTCTGCAATGGTTCGATTACCACTAACTGGAAAATTAGCGCCACCAACTGTTTATCTTAACGATCTAACTCCAAATATTTACATAAAAGCCGTGGATGGCATCGTGTAGTAATTTGAATGATCTTTTACTGATTTTTTTTTTTTAATTTTTTTAATTCAGTTTAAAATTACTCTATTGAGCCACTCTGTCAGTTGGAGCAGTTAGGGGTTAAGCGCCTTGCTCAAGGGACCTAAAGTAACCCCCACCGCTAACCTCCACCTTCTGGATAAATCCACACTCCTCTAAACTTAACATCAAATTCTAACCCCTATTGAAGTTTTAGATTGCGGCGGCAACAAATTATTGTTTTTCATTATCATTTACTCTATTTTCTTGATTAATCGATTAATCATTTTATCTATGAAAGTGTCGAAAAATGTGAAAAATGCACATTCTAGTTTTATAACGTTCAATTAAAATGTGCAAATTGAAAATTCAATGGAAAAATCCAACATAGAGCTCAAGGTGACGTCTTCGAACGTCTTGTCCGACCAACAGATCCAAATGACACATAACAAGCTTCACATCCTCATAGCTGCAACCAGCATTTAAGCTTTTAAAAAAAAAAGTTTTTTATGCCTGGCTGTGGTGGAATGGATAATCAGATGTGTGAACTGGGAACAAACAAGAAGAGGGAAAAAAGGCAAAAAGAAAATTTAAAGAATGAATATTGGAGGCAACATGACTGGTGTCTGGTGATGAAAAAACAAATTTTAATATATAAAGTCTAAACCAGAGGTTTACAGATTTAAATGCAAAATACAAGATGAAAAAAATACAAGCAGGTATTAACAGGCAAGTTGCTTAAAACTAAATAAACCACAAATACAGACCTGGAGTTTAATTATGGAGTTTATTCGCAACAAAATATTTAGCAGGTCTCAAAATTAAAACCTAATTATTTTCTATTTTCTATTATCTATCAAGGCATATTCAATGTGCATATGCATAAGTTTAATTGTGGCATTTTGTTATATAGTTGCATGGATTGAGAGGCTGACATAGCCAGACTGTGATCTGAAAGAACCGCAAATAGAAACACACAACCTCTGATTGTAATAAGGTGTTTCGCACGCTGATTTTGAACTAGGAAAACACACCTTCTCTTCTAAAGTTTTTTATTGCATATTTTTTTTAACGCACAAAGAAGTATGTTTTGTTTGGTTCCAGTTAAACTTATGTTTTCTTTTTTGTGCTTTAATGTTTAGCCTGCGGGTAAAATCAGGCCACTTATCGATCAATCTACAGCGAGAGAAATGTCACAGTGTGGCTGTGGATCAGCAGATTTGGCCTTTCTGGATAAATCTCATTAACTCTGTAACATTGCCGTTCTGCTGTCAGTCATCAAACCAAAATGTCAGGAGAAAGCTGGCACCTTTTGCTCCGAACGGTGAGGTGATTCAAACAAGGTGATCAAACATTTAGGAGGCAGAAACATTTTGTTACTCATTTAGTTTATCTAGCAACAACACTCTTTAATTTTCATAGAAGTATACTGAAATATTGAGTGAAAAATGTGTATCCAAAGACTTTCTATGTAGAGAAGAGTTCATTTCAGTTTCAGATCAAATTCAATCAGCCATTCTCTTTCAAAGAGATTTCTTTCAAAAGACATTTTTTTCTTTTTGGATTACGATCACTACCTGAAGTTTACAGTATGACCTAATACCATAGACTGTATATAAAGATGGATTTAGTGAGGTGTGACGTCAACTAGTGGTTTGCATTGGAGCCTGTTTGAAGCCCAGAGTTGCAGCTTATGATCGGCACCATCTTTTCCATTTGGAGCCAGGACCTTCCAAATAAGGATTGTTTCCTTTCATGGTCTGGAAACACGCCCCGCTACCTCAGACTGAAGTGAACGCTAACTTACTGGGAACACATTAGCTACTTTTAGGTGAATTGTCCTAACAGGGCAGGCATCATACTCAAGTAACATTAAACTTACTAAAACATTGCTACAATAGTCCCCTGGAGCCGGGGAGAGCAGCAGGTGAGCCAACTGTCAATCACAGCTGTCAATCAACGCCCACACAGCAGACGTCAGAGCTGCTATCAGTCTTAAAATCTTACTAAGGGAGCAATAATTTCCAAAATAACCACCAGCACACTTATTAGAGGGTCCAATTTGAGACTATAATGACTCATTGAAAAAAACTATTTTTTTTAGTATTTCTAAAGAGAAACTGAAGCTTCTTGAATGGGAGTCAGTTGGAGTCAGGATCTAGCAGCCGTTGGTGCCACTGCAAATAAGGGATTTCTGCATTGGCAATTTAATTTTAATATTGTTTATTTCATTATTATTATTACCTTACTTCTGTCTATTCTCATTCTTCTGTGTTGCATTGTTGGGAGCAAACACCAAGACACATTCTTTGTATGTTTACATTGGCTAATAAAACAGATTCTGGTTCTGACTGAATGGGTTATGTCATGCTGACATAACATCCCAAAACCAAGAATCATAAAGATACAGTAAATCTCCAAGGTTGTGTAAATAGCCTATTAATTTCTGTCAGAAGCTTACTGGATGTGTTTATATGCCCAGACATCTTTGCAGCCTTGTTTCTTCCCTTAACGATAATTAAAGTGATATAAGGCCTTACACGCTGCTACTGATGTTTCTAATTTGATCACATAGCCTATGGCATTTTGTTGAAAAGCGGCCACGGTATAGGCGAAGCGAGACGATAAAGTTCATGATGATAAATAATGAAAGTAAAGTTCATGCACAAATCATTCAATCATACTGCTTGCTTTTGTTTATTTGCACATTATCGGTCACACAAAGAGACAAATCATATATAAATATAATGCCTGTGGATCCTCATGTCGCAGGATTACAGATAAATGTAGCATGATGCTTATGAAGCAAGATGTAAGAAGTACATTTATATCTTAATTGCACATATTGTGTTGTAGATGTTTTATTGGAAGCCAATAAAGTGATGAAAGCAGCTGTGCTCTGTGAGATCACCTGAGCCAGAGTGTCAAAAGGGCTTCCAAGCATGCAGTATCCTGACACAACCAGTAAAGGTTTGGTTATTGTTTGCATATTGCGTAGTAAACATTACTGTTCAGGGTATACAATATTAAAATCACCTTGCCTGCCCCACAGAACTAAACCGTTGTTATGACTGTGGTTGTAATTTGTATTAAAATGAGTTTTGCTTCTTCAGACTGGATGTGTCTGTGTCAGGTGTGTGTGTGCATTTATGTAAATAGGCAGACAAGGGAGGTGATTGGTGGATCAGTTTCCAGCTCCAGCAAGTGATTGGCTGCTTTAAGAGGAAGTCAGCTATATATAAAGAGCCAAGATGGCGTCACTGCTGCGTAAGGGCATCTCCCATCTTCCTCCTCTCCCAACCGACCACATTTCTTATCCTGATGTTGTTTAATCATGGTTTTGTTCTCTTTTTTTTAAGCTAATAGAGTTTGATTTAACTTCAGGGTGGACAAAGGCAAACATAACAAAACAAAACACTTCTAACTAGGAAGTAACCGATATAAACTCATGAAAACAAAGAAACTAAAAGACAACAACTTACCTCCCTACTTAACAAAACATGAGAAACCAGAAGTCCACTCCTATCTACATTATTTAACTTTGTAAATAAGCCTACTTTCTTTATATTGAGCCAGTTGTCTCTGTGGCTTCATGGGACTTGGGGAAGATGGATGTTGTATTCATGTTGTGTCTTAGACACTCCTAGACTGGGTATAACACCTGTCTAAATTGGCGGCTTCAAACAATCAATCAACTTGTGAAGGAGGTGTCACTTTACCCTGAAGAGTAGATCTTTCATTCTCGAGACAAACTTCTCGATTAGTGCCAAATGAGTCAGGCCATCTGCTCAGTGATGCTTAGCATCAAAAGCACTAAAAATGACAGATGAAAGACTAGAGTTGAACGCCCTCAGAGGAGTGTGAGTTTAGGTCAGGCTTGACCAACTTTAAGAAGGAGAAAGATAATAAAACAAGCTTTGGTTTACAGTCTGAATATCAAAATATCTGATGTAAAAATAAGCAGCATGACACAGGAGTTTTATACTTGCCCTCCATAAATACCGTTGTCAGTGCTGTTGAGCCTGAGATGAGCTGCACAAAACCTCAAAATGTCTTCTTCAAGACATCAATGACCGCAGTGATGTACATCCGAATGGCCGTGACTGTCCTCTAAAGAAAAACGACATAGTAGGTCGTAATGTCAATTGGCCAAAAAACAACTGATGACAGATGCCATCTAACGGCCGTAGTAATCATGACCCGGAGCAGTGGAGCAGTTAAGATGACGTCTATCAGTTGACAAATTTCATTTTTTGGAGGAGGATGAGTGGATGCAGGATTTAACCCAACTCTGGGACAGCTGCGAGTCGGGACACTTTTTTAGAAACCACGACTACGATCGTTCCCTAACCTTAATCCTGTGGTTATTATTGTTGCCATGACGATGAAGGTCACCTAACTTTAAGGACATCTCTTTTTCTCCAACCTTAACAGAGTGATCATTTTAACCCAACCTAACCATGATCTTTCCATAAACCTTACAAGTGATTTTTGTGCTTAAATCTAACCAGACTTTAATCAAAGCGTTATCACATCATAAAACATCATTATTTTTGTGATTTGTGACGGTTTTGGAAAGCACAGACAAATGATGTCCTGCTGATTGCTGCCAATAGGGGCGCCAGATTAGAAAACACTCCTATGTGATGTTCTGGAGTCACATGGTCAAACGATGTATTTGGTCGTTTAATTTAGAGGACTTGTTGGAACGGCCCAATGATTACGTATCAAAAATATCTGAAAGCTCTGAGTTCACCTATTCAACATATGCTAATATCTTTCTTTTCATATTTAAATTATCGTTGTTAGCTTCCCTTTTCCTGCTGCTTCATACTGACATGCAGAAAACTTATTTAGCTTATTATTAATATTCATCTAGCAACAGCTTTCTCACAAACTTAAACCACATAAATGCCACTTCTTGAGTGGAAAATATAACCACATGATTATCACTTGAAAGCAGGAACAGATATGACTTTAAAGCACACGTTGGGTGTCTCTGCAAGAGGAGGGAAGACTCAGGCAGGGAATCTGGGTAGGGAGGAGCAGGGTGTGAAATATATTCCTTTCTGACAGGTAAGAAACAACTCTTCAGTCCTGTCTGCGATTAAAAGTGGCAATTCAGAGCAGTGTTCTGAGAGTTTAAGCAGCCTCCGAGCAGATTTTATCCTTCTGGTTAGCTGGTTTTTCTCCTAGTACTGACTGGCTTACGCTGTCTCCCATCACTGCCAACCAGAGAGAGAAAGAGAGAGACTGTTAGATACTTGAAGCTCTTGTCACTCAGGTCAATCTTAATAGAGATCTTTCTCACAGCCTGGAGAAACCGCTGAAGCTCAAAGCCCTGCGGAGACAAAAAGCTGGCCCGAGAGTCCATTAGCGCCTTCCAAAACGTCACATGACAGATGTAAAAAGAAGCTATATGAGTATTTTCTATTCTTCCACCTTTATTGTTAAAGTTAATTCAATTGGATGTCTGAGCCTCGGTGTGTAGAATGATGTATGTGCAGAGTTTGAAACTAGAAGGCTGTTTTCACATTCATCTACTCAAGGGGGGAGAAAGTCTCTCTGAGCTCACTAGAAATCAAAAAACAGTCTCCCTGAAAGGCTCTCGGAGGCAGTCAAAATTGTCTTTTTGAGCTCATCGTCGTATGTGGAAGTGGTAATTGACAGCTCGACAGAGGATTGAGTCGTCTTTACTGCAGTCTGTTTCTGCAGTAAAGACGACGGAAGACGCTTTGGACTCATTTTTACCCGTCATAAATTTGGCAGAAAAAACATGTTACGCAAACCTCCTGATACACTGACAGGACTCAGACTGGAAGAAACTCACTAGCCTAGCAACAGTAAGGCTACAAACAACCCATAATGCAACACTCTTTGGAGGAAGTGGTGTTACACTACTATCACTCTAATCACTACTCTCTCCATTCAAAAAGAATATCAAATATATCATTCAATATCATTCAAAAAGTGAACTTATAACTGTCCAGTCTTCAAATATAAAACCACCCCAATGTCTTATATTCTGGCCAATACGGTACTTACATACTACATACAATTTTAATTATATGTAGTATCATTTAATGCAGGACTTTTACTTGTAATGGAGTATTTTTTACATGGAATCACTGATATTTTCACTTGAGTAAAACATCTGAATACTTCCTTCACTGCTGATTAAAGCACAGTGCAAATTGACTTTCCCTTTTATGAGTAAAACCACTAATTGCAGTGATTCCCCTGAAATGAAATGAAGCATTATTTTAAATTATTTTCCAGCCATGTGGTTACTTGTGCCATATTATATTTATAAAGTTGCTGAATTGTGAAAAAAAAAAGTGGATGAAAACTATTGATTATACCGTATGTACTGGGAGAGCTCGATACCGCTGGATAATGCTGTTTGTATTATTAATTTCTAAACCAAGGTTTGATATTTGAGTCTTGAAAAGTCAAAAGTCAATACCTTCAAGGAACTTTTAATAGAGCAGAGCAACACAGCGTGAAGTGGTCGTACTGCATGTTAAGTCTCTCTCTCTCTCTCTCTCTCTCTTTCTCTTGTTGCATGTCGACACACTCCGGCCCACCTGGCTGTTAGCATTCAGTCTGGGTTAAGAGCAGAGAGGTGTGCCGGCGTCAGCAACATAAATGACTGTTGGGAAGGCGATCATCATGCAGAGCTGCTCGCTGGAGTCAGAGAGAAAACCCTGTCAGCCTCTAAGTGAGTGTGTGTTTGTGTGTGAATGGCTGAAGAAACTGTAATCACCATGCAGGACTGGTAGCGAGAGTCACAGAAGAGGTCTTGTCTGGATTTTGTGTGTGTGTGTGGACGGTTTGGGAGATCCTCTAAGGTGGTCAAACACACACACACACACAGAGGAGATAGAAGATTATGCATTGACCTGCCTGTCATTATGCGCTTGATGTTCCTCATGCTGATTGCGTTGATGTCTTTTCATCCTCTGAGGCTGTTTATGTCACTCAGCTGCTTAATGAAAAATACATTCATGTCAAAATATTAATTACTGTAACAAACAATCAGACACCTTATTAAAAAGAAAACAGAGAGCCACGAAAATTAAACCTAATTGGATGAAGCGTGAACTTCTTTCCAAGACAAAAACTAGAGGTTATTAAACAGCTCAAACAGATTAAAATTGCATCATGTTTAGAATAGTTATAATGGAAAATTATTTGTTGACTCATATACTCGCTATCTTCATCATTCATGTTAGTTTTCTGTTGATTGTTTGATCGTTAAATCGACTGTTAAGTTAATCAACTAATCGTTTAAGTCGTGTATCAAAATGCCAAATATTCCAGCGTCTCTAACATGAGGATTTGCTGCTTTGCTGTCATGTATCTCCGCTGCAAATCTTTGGATTTTTGAGTGTTGGTCGGACGAAACAAGTAAAGCGAAAATGTCACCTTTCAATCTGGGAAGCTGTGAAGGTCATCTTTCACTATTTTCTGACATTTTATAGACTAAACAATCAGTTATTCCTCAAATTAAATGACAAATGAATAGCTGATTTAAAAAAAAAAAAAAAACAACCCTTGGCTGCAACCTTAATTCATATTCAAATCACGTCTTGTTTGTCATTTTTTATAAAATAGAACAGCTGTAAACACATCTGCATGAACTCTACCACATGTGAATTATAAGCACTTCATGTTACCATGTACAGTACATCAATCAGACAATTAAACCTCATTGATTGCAGCAAACATTACAATAATATTTACTATAAATGTCGTTTGTTGCAGTCTCAGATAACATCAGAAAAGGATGTTTAATCATAACTTGAATATTGAATCCAATTGCATTTTTGTGGCTAGATTCCAGTTTCTGATATCCTGATAGATGGACAGCAGCTCAGCCTGTGTTTAGAATTTCCCATGCAGCCAGCCACAGAGCAGATATTAGCTTGGACTTATCAGCAGGAGCCACAAAGGGCTGCGGGTGAAATGGAGCTGATACCGAGGCGGGACACGGCTCCGCTGGGAGGAAGCTAACGATCGTCCCCATTTACGGCGCCTGACACTGGGCCTGGGGCACTGCCACAGCAGCCTCTCTGTGGAGGAGCGACAGCAACAGCAACAACTGGTGTATAATTTTAATGTTAACAGAAGAATCACCTTATTCTATAAAATGACTTAAAACCTCTCCCTCTTCCACATTAGATCATGAATAGTGCTGAAATGTTGATTTATTAATTAGTTCATCACCAGAAAATAAATAAAAGTGAATCATTAAGGTCATTGGTTTCATCTTTTCAATGTCTTTCGCTCTTTAAAATAGTTGTAAATTGAATTTACTGTGACATTTAAGAAAAAAACTATTTTATGACATTTTAATTACTGTAAATAATGGAAAAAATAACTGCAAAATAAAATATTGTTCTAATCACATTAGATTTCCCCTCTGACGACAGTAAACCTTTTCTTTCTGTCATGTTGAAATTGTGTCTCAGCCTTGTGAGTTGATATGTGATTTTAAAAACTTAAACTCTACTTCAAGCCAATTTTATTTACAGTATATGAATTTGCCACAATGGGCTTTACAAGCTGCACATCATAGTCATCTATTCATCCTGTATGTTAAAAGTAGATTCAGTTGGTTTAACTGAGTCTGATTGTCAAATGTGTCATGGCAACGCATATGAGGTATCATGTTGTCACAGTTTAAAGATTAAAATAGATTAAAGATCCCCCCCAGACATGTTTTTAGACATATAAAAATACTCTTCAATTGGCTTCCAAACTAGTTGTGATGTCACAAATCATGC
Source organism: Thunnus maccoyii (assembly GCF_910596095.1). Classification (NCBI taxonomy): domain Eukaryota; kingdom Metazoa; phylum Chordata; class Actinopteri; order Scombriformes; family Scombridae; genus Thunnus; species Thunnus maccoyii. The sequence goes on along the minus strand of NC_056544.1, from coordinate 25,745,281 downwards.
TCTTGGCTACACGCCTTAAACTCAGATTTAAGGTGAGCACAGAGAAACTTCCACCCCTTCAGTAGATCCATGTGAAAACAAACTGCATGTTTGATGGACTCAATGTGCAAAATGACCTGTAATATTGAGGTTAAAGTCATTAGAAAATGCTCTACATGGCAATATCATATTCAATCAATGACTACCAGAGGAACAGTGGCTGTCCTGACCTCCTCTCTCAGGTGTAACTGGAGCAATTTAAAGTAGGTCAATTCTAAAAAGAGCAGCATGCAAGCTCAGCAAAAAACATTTTTCCAGAATAAAAGAAGACGCACTGTTGTGAGAGGCCGTGAGGTGGTTTGCCTTTTTTTAAAAGTCGATACATAAAGTAATGTGCGTCAAGAGCCGTATCTCAGGGATATAAAACACTCCACTGAAGTGATTTCAAACATAAACAAACAAGTGATAAAAGGCAACTGTGTGCCAGTTTTCTCACTGTGATTACAGTGTGAACAGACCTGTGACTAAGAACTGGAGTTGGTGAGAACATCAACATATCAGGGATGCAGGAATCGTGGGAGGTGTTTTTCAGCTTTTCTCGGTGGTTATCCACCTTTTTTTTTTTTTTTTTTTTTTTAAAGTGGTTAGACTGCACAACCTCTACTTTGGTGATGATTCCTGCTCTCTGTAAAACTGTATCCTGATATTTCTGAGTGAAACATCTTAATAAATGATGATTTGTGGTCTGAAGAGGTTCAGCAGTTGCAGCAGCTGTTCGTAAGTTCAAACTAGCTAAGTTAAAACATAACTGTTCACTACGTGGAGATTTACAAATTAAAACCAGTTGCATCACACAAACTAGTTGTTACATAGAGATTATTTGTTACTAAATATTAACTGCTAATAATTAGTTATACTAAATACTGAAATTCGATATTTTCCTCTCTGTAAACTGCATGAAAAGGTTTGAAGTTCTGGAGCCGGTTGCACCAGCTGTTCATTAGCTCAAACTTAGCCTAACATACTGTAAGTGTTTATTAAGTGGATATTTACAGATCACTAAATTAAAGCCAGTTGCACCATACAAACTAGTTTTTACATAGAGATTAGTTGTTACTAAATATTTACACCAACGAACTGTTGCGTAAGACAGCTGAATGAACCAACTGACAAAGCTAATGTTAGCTTGCTAATATCTGACCCGTCTAGATTGATGAGTAAAAGAGGTAGCATGGTCGATATATCTGACCTGACACTTTACATCTCAAAAACACACACTAGACCTCAAATTACAAAACTTAAAGTTTATAAGTAGAATAACTGCTAATAACTAGATAGCGAGAGTAAATGACCAAATAACAGTTAGCTCAGCATAATCGGATATTTTCCTCTCGCTGTAAACTGCATGAATACTACAAATTCTAAAACACATATTTCTCCAGGTATGCAGATATAAATAAAACAAAATCACACCTCCATTCACAAAGGATTGGTAGTTACATTTTTTTTGTTTTTTTGTTTAATTGTTTGTTTTTTTTAAATCTTTTGGCCCCTAAAACAGTTATTTTTGGAGGTTATGTTACAGTTTGTGATGCTAACAGTGACTCCCTGTTTACTGGCTGCTTTTTATTGGACAGCACTACAGATGTTTCCTAGCAACTGATTGACATATAACTAAAGTGATTACTAGCTCAGACAAGTTTTAATGGTGCAACCTGATTTAGTAAATCACTAGTTTGAAACTAGCTAGTTACTAAGAACCTAAGAAGGACTTAATGCACAAACTTATGGATGGATTTACGATAACATCCCCCCTGAGCTGCTGATGCTTGGAGATTTTAAATTATAAAGCTAATCAGAATGTTCTGTTGAGGGAATCTTAAAGCCTGTTGGAGAGCAAACACTTGGATGTCTAATAGATTATATGTGTATCTCTTGAAAAGCAGATACTTCCTTCTCTGTGGATCTGATGCACCGAAGCAGTCAAATGGTATATCAAAGACCAGAGAACAGCAGGGGAAAACTCAAAATTTTGCCAGTTTCTTCAACATTTTAGATATTTCCACGGTAAGATATGACAGCAAACCTTTTGCCCTCAGCCAAAAAGCTTTGCATCTGCCTCTGTACACCAGGAAAGGTCTGATAAAAGAATCCATTATGAAGGTTTAACACAGAGCCAGACATTAAAGATCTTATCTGGATCGATGAGTCACAATACCGCTGTCTGTTTGAGCGTCTGCGTTGCAAAAATTTGACTTTGTGCTTTGCCTCGATGCGATTTCCGATTGTAATCGTGCTCAATTGAAAATCGTTGTGTGACGTAGCTGTGTGTTTATGTAAAGCTTACTTTAAAAAAGGCACCAGACCATTTGAATCTAATCTCATCTCAGATTCTTATTTGTTTTGCATCGACACCACAATATAGTTCTGATCACAAAACATCACTTACTTTAACTACATGATACTAATGTTGACACACATTTAGAATTATTATATATATCTTTCTTCACTTGTTTGTTATTATTTGTTATTTAAAAGGTTTTTAAATGTTGTTTTAAATGTTTTTTACTTTACAATAAGACGAAAGCATCTTAAACATCTCTGATCCATGTGAAGATTATAGTTTCTCTCTGTGTCTTCGAGGTGAGACGATGATTCTCCTTCTTCATCACCATGCGGGAAATATTTTTACCTCCTCTGCCGCACATCGCTGCCCTCCTGTTTGACATTTCTATCAGAAGTCGTCATGCAGGCCGACCGTCTTCTCAGCAGGACAGTGAGCTGAATATTCAGAGCTGGCTCACTCTAAATATTCTATCGGGATCATCTGAGAGCAAAAAAACACCTGAATCAAACATCAGATGTGCAGTGTATGAGTCAGATTCATTAACAAGTTTGTTCAAAGAGCTGAATTTGCTTGTGGTTTAATCACTGAAAAAGTGTAGTTTTTATCTCACCTGCTCAAATATAAATAATTTTGATTCTCTATATTGTTAAAAAAAGATCATCTGAAGTCTTTGTTGTCTGAAGGAATGTAACTCTGACTGGTTTTCTTATTTATTTCTTCAGTTAAGAATGTTTTCAGGTTTTAATAAACACAACATTGTTGTTCATTTAACAAACATAGATATTGCTTGGCCCATAAATAACTAAAGTCAACTCAGGATTGACAGCAGCTCATGTGTCTGCAGCAGCAAACTGTTATTGTTATATCACTTTCTGCTTGTTGACAGGCTTCATTTGAGACCTTTAGCTTCTTCTATTTGTGTTACAGTATATTTCCTGGAACATGTATTTGATATTTGTTGAGATATTCTGAGATTTTTGACTCCAAGCTAATGCAGAAGAGGAATAGTACTCTTTTTTCTCCACTTACATTAAACTTACATTAAAAAAACAAAAAAACCCAGCACATCCAGAACATTTCCAGTTTTACTGTTGATTTAGTGTCTAGAATCTCATGTTTTTAACTTAACATTTTTTCCTTCTGAAGCTCTAAGTGACTTACAAATTCAATTAAGTCATATTTTTTTATGGCGTTAGCTGAGACTGGTTAATCAAACCTCACTGTGGTTAACACAACCGCAACTGAGCAACTTTACGCTGCCAATATGAAGTGTTTTCTGGCTGGAACCAAGTAACATTAACGTGAATAAATACAAATAAAAACAGAAAAAGTGATTTTTGTTTATACACTTATTATTGTTATTATTATTATTATTATTATTATTAATATTAATAAAAACACTTTAACAATTTGACTCCTTCTAAAGCCATCCAATCTCAAATATTTGAAGGGTCATGTGACATCTCTGTCTGTAGGCATCAAACATGGATTTATTAACAAGGCTCAACCTTGAATTTTTCCAAGTGGTTACAAAAAAAATCCCCTGCAGCCCAAAAAGCATTTTCCCAAAGACCACCATTAAAAAAGAGACGTCTACTGTATAAAACTGTTGACAAGTCATCTCCACCTGCAAACAAGGTCAATTATTACTCTTTGTATGATGAATTTTTTTTTAAAGTTTTACATCTGTAAAACTTTCCTAGAGCCTGGAAAAGTGATTTTAAAATCTTTAACGTCATCTCAATGTTAAGTCTGTGGGCCGAGCGGGAACTCATAAACGGGTCCAGCAGGAAAAACACTACTGCAGGTATTCATTGGGCCGCACAATGCAGAAGGTAGAAACTTTTTAAGGTTATTAGCCAGGCAAGCAATTTTTCATTTTTGAGTCTGGTATCCAGTTCCTATAATAACATCCATGGAATCAAACCTCTAAATCTGACAGTCAGTATCTTGATCTTCTTGCTGAGTCACATGGAAACAACACAGGTGGAGTAAAACTAATCACGAGAACATAAAGACTATCTCTAGAGTTCCTCTCTCTAGAGGTCTTTATTCCAGTTTGACAAAGCAAACAAATGTTATTTTGCAAAATTACATTCACAATCATCCTTTTACCTCACTCACAGTTATACCTCCACATCCCCACCTCATAACTTTATTCCTCACAACTGTTGGTTACACTGCTCCCTCATAACATATTTTAACACTCTGTAGGTGTGTACGTATTTAGTATTTGTACAATATAAGGTACATTGAATCCATTCATCCATCCACCCCCCAATTACATGCATACACATAAACACTGTACAAATGTTTCAATAGAGAGATGTTTAAAGGCTGTTTTTAAACATTTCATATCCATGAGTCAAGGAAAGACACAGCTGAGTACCGTTTGTTTGTATTTTTCAAGTTGATGTTCTGACCGCTACAAGATGATTTGTTCTAAAAGCCAAATGGAGAAGGTGTCGTGCAGATATACTGTAATACAGACAAGAACACGATAACCTGTCATGTGTTCAAAGGACCCTAGTCCAGTATTTCAGGATTTCAGAAAGGAGAAACAGATTGGGAGAGAGATGGAGAGACAGCGGAGGAGAGGAAAACATTTAAAATAAAGAGAAAGTGAAGGAGAGTCAACAACGTTGAGCAACCTATAGTTCCTAAATAAAAGACCTCCACGTCATCCCTTCTTCTCCTTGTTCTAACTTATTTCTTCTCTTAGTGCCTAAACATCTATAGTCAAGCTGAGGGTAGAAGGAGTTTGATTTCTTCAGTTGTATCCCAGTGTGGTTCAAACAGGAGTGATTGAGTCTATACAAGTGATTAGATTTACAGTACGGTACATACAGGGTGCAGCCAACATCATTAACCTCCAATACTGACGGCTCCTTCCTACGAGGCAACAAAGGCTCATTATTCCGCAGCTCCTTTGGTCTCAGTCAGTCTGTGCACCAGTAGCGGCTTGTTTGGCCCATCTATCAGTTTTTAGGAATCCAGTGTTGGGACAGGAGGACGCCACCTTTTGCTTCAGTGGCACAAATGCAGCCGCAGGAGAAAATGAGATACTGAAAAGTGCAAAGAGTCTAAAATTTTTGGTCGCTAGTTAGCTACATGTATTTAGCTACTATGTTTTGGTTCATGAAACATTTTGCGTGGCTTTGGTCCAGAGGTTGCGAGATTTGGAGAAGCCGGTGACCACAGGTTGGTTTGAGATGAAGAGAAGCTGCCCCGTGCCAGGCCGGGCCGATCCGGGCTGTTTTTCGCAGGGCCATGCTGGGTTAGGAAGAGCTCTGCGTTGGTAGAGAAAAAATAAAAAGAAACGGCTAATCCTTTGGCGTCTCCGTCTACCTCCCGAAAATGTTCTCGTACTCCAGCAGTATAAGCTCCACTATCTGGTTCTGGTAGACCATGTGGACCGCCATGTTCATGGTCTCCGTCTCAGGCCGCAGCAGCGTGGGGCCGAACACGATGGCCACGCTCTGGGTGGTCATACGGTTTTCCTCACCGTGGTCGATCACCCTGGAGGGATGGAGGAGGGTTAGATACAGTCTGACAATAAAAAATACATTGGTTCACCTTCCAGAGGCTGGTGAACTAAGAAGATTTTACTAAAAAAACAGTTTTAACAAGCAAAAAAAAAATAAATTAGTGCACCCTTCTCACAGAAACACTGAATGTCAATCTGGCCAATAATGCAGTTTTGTGTAGTCAGGTTTATAACAAAATAGAGTTCACATTTTTAAAAAGGCATGTGAGGAAACAGACAAACACATATGCACAAAAGAAGGTTACATATTGTATGTGGACTTTTTGCAGTAAAGTGTATTGAGACTTTAGTGACTATGCACAATACATACATTTATTTTGCTGGTGTTGTGGGTGACCCAGTTTACCTTTCAAAGGTGCATTTTTCCAGTGTTTTGGACCTGCAAGGCTATAACTTTTGGGCCCTAAAATTTATAGTAAAATCATTTACGTGGAAATCTCTAAATGGTCAGAATTGCTGAAAATACATTTGAATCTCTCTGATACACACTGTTCAAGTGTAGAGAATTGTGCCTTTTTATTGGGACTTCGTATTAAAACTCATGTTTGACCTCTTGTTTTGGGGGACAAATAAACATCAGTAAAAATAACAAGAAAGAAAGAAAGAAATCATGACTTCTGGATGAGCACGCAGTTGGAGTAGGCGGGAGATTCGTAGCTCTCCCATGTTTTTATAAAAAAAACTTTGTCTGCCCACAAGTTTCTTTCCTCTTTGTTAGCCAAACGACTCTTTCAAGACTTATTTAGTCACATCAGTGGAGACATGGCTCAGAGCTCACAGAGAAACACGTCAACTAAATCTGCTGCTTCCACTCAGCTAGGGGCACCTGGGCTAGCCAGAGAAGCTAACATTAGCCCTAAGAAGCTACTCAACGACCTGGAAAACTTCCAGTCAGTGACTGACTCCCTCTATCAAAGAGACAATTGTTTCACATGCCAATACAATCGAGACAATCGAGACCAGCCTGTCAACTTACAGCAACAAAGTTACCAAACTGGAGTCTGCCTATTGTGAGCTTCTCTTGAAAAACGACATGCTGACAGCCAGACTGGACGACCTGGAGAATCGCTTGTGGAAGTGGAACCTGAAAGTCACCGGGGTGCTGGAGAAGCTGCAGGTTCAGTTCATGACTTTGTTTTTCCAGGTTGTTGTTGGCCTAAAAGTGTTCCCTCATCCCCCCATCTTGGACCGAGCACACAGACTGAGGAGAGCAACGGACGCCGGCCGTAAATCCTCACCTAAACCCCAGAGCCTTCATTGGCTGCTTCCTCCGCTACCAGGATAAAGACCTGATTCTAGCGAGGTGGTGAGAGTTGCTGACTTTCCGGGGCCAGCGGATTAATATCTACCCCGACCTCAGTGCAAGTTTGGCTCAGCAGCACGCTGCATTCAATACGCTTTGCCATCCTGCCCGGCTCCGTGTGGAGTTCAACGGTGAAATGCTTTTCTTCAACGGTCCTGAAGCGGCCCAGGCGTTTTACGAACAACACATTGAGGACTGACGTGAGGTTGGCTCTGTAACAGTGTGTGTGAAACCACTCTTGGAGCAGTTGTAAGTGACACTACAAGTAAGTGTTACTGACTTGAACTCTTTCTCCATAAACAAGCTACTCCCTGTCTCGGTGATGCTCAGTCTCCCCGAACAAGCACTGAACTGATTTAACAACAAGTGTAAGCTCACGGAGCAGCTGTAATAACTGACACTACAGGTAAGCGTTACTGACTTGAACTCTCTCTCTCTATAAACAAGCTACTCTGCGTCTTGGTTATGCTCATTCTCCCCGAATGAGCACTGAACTGATGTAACAACAAATGTAAGCTAACAGAGCAGGAACACCTTTTTTCCTTTTGTTGTGGTTTTGAGCTACAATCTGAGTTAGGTTTAAAAGATATATGCGTTAGTAGTCATTTGTTTTTATTTGCCTGTGGGTTTCTTAGTTTCTGGAAAGGAATCCTAGGACTGTTCATCTGTCAGGGGGTTTGGAGGGGTTGAGGGGTTATTTAGTTTAGATCTTCCTCTTATTAAGAGTTAGTGATGGCGAGCTTCAGGCTCCTGTCAGCCGGTCGTGCTCCGTGTAAAACTGGTCTGCGGTGCACACACAGACACAGAGCAGACACTTTCAGTTTATAGTTGTAGCGTCCGTCGTCCAACTAAGTATTTACAACGCGCTTAGTATTTTACAAATTATAGTTTTTTATTTGATGAACGTGGATGCTGATACACGAAAATGAACTAAATGGGTTTTATTTCTATAAAAGAAACCCAAAACGACGGTGGGGGCAGAGGGAAAGTATTGTAATTGGTGTATACCTGAACACCGTTTAACACCAGTAACACATTTTGCTCAGCTCCCCCCTCCACACCTAATTTAAAAATTCTGTTTATCACAAATAACATTACCTCTGACCCTTTTTCAACAACCAGTTTTGCTTGCCAACGTTTACACTCCCAACTGGGACAATAAGACTTTTATTAAAAAAACAAAACAACTTTTGTCCTCCTTTCCCAGCATAGACACACACAAACTCATACTGGGTGGCGACTTCAGTACTGTTATTTATCCAGTCCTGGACAGATCCAGTCCAAATGGTCACTTCTAAAATAGCTAAATCATTGTCCTATTTTCTGAATGACAATGGGTGTATTGATCCTTGGCGGTTCTTAGATCCTTCCTCAAAATCTTTTTCTTTCTTCTCCCACATCTATTGCACCTACTCATGAATAGATTATTTCTTCATAGACAGGAACCTTCTCGACCACGTTTCATTTATTGACTACTTATCTATAGTTATCTCTGACTACACCCCTATACAAATGGATGCTGTTTTCAACTTTTATCCCAAAGACCATCCCCAATGGCAGCTTGTTCGGGAGAAGACATTCTTAAACTGTCGTACACCTCTCGAAAATTCATCTCCAACATCGATAGTAACGTTAAGTCTTTGGGAAGTGATTCTGCTTGGTCCGATGCCTTACATAGGATCAATCACACTCCTCCTGCGCATGCCTGAATCTGATCCAGCTCGAAGTGACACATAGAGCCTATCTGTGTGTGGCAGAACTCTACCATAACGTTAGTCCAATGTGTACTCGCTGCTCCGTTGGCCCTTGGGAAGACTAATTTCCCTTGGGTAAACAGTCATACCAATGTTAGCACAAAAGATTATACACAGGAGAGCTAATTAAAGAATCAACAATGTGCAGCCATTGTAGAGACCGTACACAGAGGGGTTAATCAGTAACATGATATTTTGGTTATTTGCTGTGTGATTAAATGCCAGCAGGCCCAATTTTATTTATGGATTTTGGGGAAGTTTGAGAAACCATTGTTTCCAAGCCAGGTGAAACTGTTAAAAAGCCCAATATAAGCTCCACAACAGGGGAGTTATGAACAGTATATAAAATGATGTTCTGTGATTTTGCATTAGGTTCTCATCCTGGGACTGAAGTCTCGGTTTGCTCTGTATTACACTTGATGCACAATAAACCTATTCACATTGAACTCTTCTTTGAGTCTGAATATATCTGAGTCTTTCTGAGTTTTAATGATGTTTGGGAGACCTGAAGATTTTTCACAGCACCCTGCAACTCTTTTACAGATGTTCTGGTCTTGCTCAAAGCTCAGAAAGTTTTGATCTCAGAGGGGTTAAATGTTTGAACTTAAGGTTGCCCTTTGCTAACCGTTTTCAGTGTGTCTAGAGTCCCACTTCCCTGCAGCACTGTTGTGTCTGACACGATCGCTTTCTTAATGCTCCTGGCCAGAAGAAGGATACTCTTATCCTGGAAATCTCCCACTCCACCTCTAAACTACTATCATGTTCTTTCTCCAGTTGGAGAAAATCAATTTCACTCTCAAAGGATCAACAGACTTATTCTGTAAGAGGTGACAACTGTTTTTTGACATATTTTCAGAACCAGTCTGTAAATTCAGACTTACAAGACTTACACTGCCTTATCTTTTGGGATCACATATGTATGCAATGTATAGATGTATGTAGATTTTGGCGATTCGCCAGTTTTTTGGTCATTTTTGTTTTGTTTTTTTCCTTTTGTCTTTCTTTCTTCTTTCTTTCCTTCTTTATTTATTTACCTTGGGGTTGTGGGGGTGTTATTGCTAAAATCCCTACACAGTGTGTACCTTTCCATTATTGTTTATGGTGCCCTCTTTGCTTTGCACAGACATCAATAAAACGTTAAAAAACAAAACACAAAATGATGTTTTCTTCTTACCTTCGGAGGTGTTTGAAGAGAGCCTGCATGGTGTCGTGGTTGGGCTTTGGCAGCTGTCTGACCAGCTCTTTGATGGCCTGAACTCGCTGCTTATAGTCTGGATTCTCTGCAGAACAGAAAACAAAAACAGGAAAAGTCAGAGACTTGGCAGCTTGCTAAAAGCAACAGCAGTCTTCTGTTGGTTTACTGATGCAATGTTTGGGAAAGCATACTTTGATGCTAATGTTTGTGAGATTGCAGAGCATTTGCAATCAACTCTCCCTGATCCAGATATACTTATTCACCAGGTAGAAGATTTTTTTAAGCAGGATCTGGACACCTCAGAGGTCCATGAAGGGGGTTTCATAGGTTCCCCAAGCAAAGTAATTTAACTAGAGGACAAAAATTCAAATCTTCTTGTATTTAGCTTAAAATTCTTCATCCTTAATTCTCTGAAAAATCTTCTGGAGTTCCTGGGTTAAAGTGATAGTGATACAGACATTAACAACAATTCATTATGTGAGTAAATGCATCAACAAAAGACTTTCTTGTCCAATCTGCAGATAATTATGTGACGTGTGTAGAGCTGCAACAATTATTTAGACATAAAATGAATCGCCAAGTATTTAGATAACTGATTAATCTCTTAGTCACTTTTTAAGACAAAAAAATTGCTGATTCATTTGGATAATGGGCGTCACCTTGGCCTTTGGGAAACTGTGATATGTTTAGTCCATCAATCAAGAAAATAATCACCAATTAATGGATAATGAAAATAATCTTATCTAACTGTGTGTGTGTATTAGTTACGCACTGATGCCGCTGACAAAGTCGTGGAAGAGAGCGTAGGTGAAGAGAGGCTCCGGCAGCTCTCTGAAGTACATCTTTAAAGCTCCAGTGGTCACATGGATGTCCTCCCACTTCCCGTCTGCCAGGTTCACCTTCTCATCTGGACACACACAGAATACTCTAAACCCTTATAACAACTTACATGACCGCAAGAAACTCCCGAAACATTAAAGTCAGAATACTTTTAAATAGCTTTTCAGTCTTTTCTTTCAAAAATAATGAGGAGAAGCTTTTACAGAGGACAGAAACGTACCATGATTGACAGCAAAACGTAGTTTTTGTATGACAGCAAGGTTTCCACTAACTCTGTACAGCCCGTCCACACACAGACCTGCAGGGGATCATGGGAGGAAAGCATTGATCATTTCAGTAAGAGCTGAATCCTCCAAAACAACAACATACAGTAAAAGTAAACAACTTTACAGTGACTGACAACTTATCTGAAATTACCTGTGTTATCAGGTGCTGTAAACCACGTCCCTCCTTTACTATATGCAGGTTATAAGAAACTAGAAAATAGTTTTCTCTTAATTCGAGTCTGGTAAAGTGACTGAGATCAGAACCCACCGTTGTTCTCCACATGGTCGATGCATGTCTTGACAAAGATGGGCACTGTGCTGTTCTCCCTGTGACACAGACTGGAGAGACTGCAGCCAAACACCTGATCTGAGGTCACATAGAAAACAAAAACACAGTCACGAAGCAGTCCAAAGTCCTCCATTTATTTATTAGAGATAGAAGAAAGGAAAAGTTTCTTTCTGCGGGTTCTTTAAAATGTCATTTAGGCTAAAAGCTTAAAGAAACAAATTATTATTATAGAATTACAAACTTTTACTTGTCATGCTTCCTGTTGGCAAACTGGCCTGTTGCGGGAATAATATACAAGTTTAAAGCAAATAGATTTATATCAAGCTGTAAATTTAATTTATTCATAAAGTCAAAGTGTTGCTTTCTGTTGTTAAAAATAGCAGAAAAACCACCAGCTTATACCACAAATATATCTGAACCTAACCTGTGTCTTAAATACTTTCTCCTATATTTCTGTAAAGTAATCTGTTAGTAAAACTCTGTTATTTCTAGATTATTCAACTAAAAACTCAAAATTTTTTCATTAATATTCCAGGAATCTCAAGAAAACCGTAGACACAGAGCATACTGTATATACTGAAATGTGAGCAGAGGTGATGTTTTTCTCTGGTACCTTTGATGTATCCCTTGTCTCTGACGGCCTGCAGGGTCGGACGGCGGGTGAGGAACTTCTTCAGCTTGTGTCTGGTCTTCTTGTTGTCGGAGGCGTCCATGCTGGTCGAGGTCTTCATGGCTGGAAAGGAGAGATGGGAAAAGACAGTGTTGTCCACCACTCGTCTCAGCACGCTGATCGGCATGACGGCAACGGGATGCGTTTGGGGACTTAAGCTGATAAGCAGTTGTTTTTATAGTAGAAGTATCACACGTGACGCTGTCGAGGAACTGATTATTTATGATCAGTTCACCCAAACTTGTATGTAGTACTTTACTCGCTAAATACCTCAAACATGATATGTGTTTATTTGATATGTTTGAACATCTGTTTAACAGCATTAAACATCACACAGACCTCTGCCTTTCTTGGAGTCTCTGTGTTCTTTCTCTTTGTCATGTTTCTCCACACCAGGTGACTCAGGCATGTCTTCTTCTATGGCCTCATCAGACTCCCACGCCTACGACACACACACACACACACACACACACACACACACACACACACACACACACACACACACACACACACACACACACACACACACACACAAGGACATAAGATACAACTGGTTGTAAATACCTTCACATGCACCTTTGGACTTTCAGTGCAGAAAAATAAATAACAACATAATAAACACGTGAAGACAAATAAAGTGAAGCTAAACTGATGACAGTGATATTCAACTTTTACTTTACTTAACTTTTCAATAATGTAGGATAATAAACCCAGGAATATAAGAGGAAAAGTTTAATTCTTTCAAAAACATTATGACGTCTTTTGGCCTCACACACACTCACACATGGACCCGATGACCTAAAGTCATATGGACGTCAAGAAAACATTTGACAGGACTAAACACCACCAGTCACAGAGAGAAAATGAACAGTTTTAGAAACGAATGACTTTGTTTTTCTTGAGAGACAAACAGACTGCCACAACGTGGAGGGGCCTCCCTCCTTTCTGCGGCTCGTTCTCATCTCTTAAGTCGTAAATTTTGGGAAAAGCTGCATTCCTTTCAGTCACTCTCCTCCTCTCTTATTTTTTATATACAATCAGTGTCTGAACTGGTCAAAAATGCCACTAAAATGGTTAACTTTTCATGTGTTTAGAACAATTTAATTAGTTTATTATGGGAATAATAAACCCTTTATGGGAAGTCACACCTGTTATTGTATTTGATTTATTTGATATAAATGGATTATATATAAGTGTATCATTTGATTGCTAGGATAATGCTTTCTTAATAGATTTAATTACAGATTAGATATTTAAGCTTTATTGATTTTATCCTGTATTTTATGTGGTTAATCAATATTACAATTTCTAAGTGTTCTCACTGTTTCATGATGATGATGACATTGACGACAGATTGAGTGAGTATTCAATTTGCAAGCAGGTAATTTTCAGATATCCAATAGGAATAAAATTATTCCCTTCAAAGTTCATTTCATTTTCAAGGAAACTTTAGCACTTTTAGCTTTTTCACAAATGTTTTAGTTTTACTTTCAGTGTTTTTAGTAGGGCTGGATAAATAACAGATGACAAAGTCCAAATTTCCTTTTTCCATTACCCTGCAAATATCACATATTTTTAGTGTTTTTTGTGATCCTGATGTTGTCGAGGATGAAATTCATTTTGTATTTCATTGTCCTTTGTAAAGTGACTTATGTTTAGTGTCTTGTAAGCTCTGTGTTTTTCACACTTCTGTTTGTTTTCTAAGTTTGCCTGCAGTGCTGAAAATGAGCAGCTGGTGTTCAGGTGGAGATGCTGCTGAGTTCAAGGACATCTGTCCTAAAATATGTAATTTAATCAATTAACATTAAAAATTAAAATGCCCGCAGTATAAAAGGTAACTGACAATCCACTCTCTTCTCAAATATCTGGCTCGACCCCAAACTCTCCTCCCTATTGACTAGTGACTGGGAATCTTCCTTTAAGCCGCACAACAAGTCTTCTCATTGCAGACATCCATATTTTCTGATCTGATCTTAAATCCGAAGCTGTTGGTCCTCACATGGGTGCTGATGGTGTCCTGCAGCGTTCGGTACCAGTCGTTGATGAGGCTGTCGTTTTCCGACTGGATCAGCAGCTCTGTGCCCTGCCGAGTCTTTAGCTGCGACCGGATTAGAGACACAATATAATCAATTCCAATCATCAGCTCATCAAAAAAAGACCTAATGTGTCAATATTGTGGTATTAAGCCATCAGTGTCATGAGACGAGTGTGTGTATGTGAACGCAGCACTCATTAACTAAATGTGATTGAGTTCTGGTTCACTGTGCATTGTCCATATCAGTTAGTTTATCAACTAAAAAAATAGTGTTTGTTTGGTGTGTTAACAGTTGGAATGAAAAGTCATTTTCACATATTTATTGCCAAATTTTGTGTTTGAAGGCAGAAACATTTTTCATTTTCCTGTTTAGACATGAGGACCAGTGAGTTACTGTAATGAAACTACACTTGAAGGATGCTCTCCTTTGTATTTGAGACATTGCAGTGCTTTCTTTTATTATACAAATGGCATAAATGTAGATTCGAAACAAACAGAAGATCGAGGTAGGACGAATAAACTCTCCCTCACCTCTATAACATGCTTCTTGCTGGATTTGTCCTTGGAAGCCCATTCCACCGAGCCGCCCCTCACATCCACAGTGAACTCTGGTTTGGACTGACTGCCTCCAAACTGGACAGAGAGAGAGAGAGAGAGACAGACAGAGAATCAAAGGAAAGCAGATTAACATACAGAGGAGCTATTCAAATCATTTACATGTGTTCAGCCTCAAATGTTCAACAAAACAATTTGTGAAAGTCAGAAACATTATTCTACTTTGATAACGGTGCACATGTAGGCACACACATTCCTAGATGTTTTAAAACTTATCTAACTAACTAACTACAGTAAGCATGGGTTGGTCATCTGTCATTTGTTGCTGCAGAATGAGGCATGTTAAATGTAGGATTCCTACAACATCACCATTGCCTTTACTTTAACAGCTCAATACAAAATTAGTTATATGATTTGGCTGGTGATTTTATTTCTTTCGTCAACAAATCTCATGTGCAGAACCAAACCAACAATGAACTCATCCTACTTACAAGTATTGTGTGTGTGTCCAAAGCCTGATATATCTTATTCCTTACTGTGCTGTAGACCTCTGAGAAGTCAGGTGGTTGTGATATGCAGCACAACAAGCTATTGAAACTCTGTAAACAGAACCATGTTCCTGCACATGCTCAGTGTCTGCCTTACACAGAACTACTCTCTGGAGACTGAAAACATGATCGCTGTTATTAGTCTTTGGAGCCGTTTCTAAACATACTAACATGCTCAAACTCTTTGTGTACAAAGAACATGTCACCCAGTCAACAGTGTGGCTCACTGTTATAATAATTTATAATTTATAATAACAGTGGCGCTCTACAGCACAGAGGAATGAGATATATCAGGCTTTGGATACACACACAATACCTTTCAGTAGATCAATTAATTGTTGATTTGTCTTTGCACATTTGTTGAAAATAAGGAAAATATAGAAAAAATTGAGCCGTATCTACAGCCAGCCATGTCCTTTAACACACTAAGACTGGATGCAACGTTAAAAATATTCTGTATATTTTACTTTGTAGAATAATAACTGAAGTTCCACTTAAGCATGAGAGCTGTTTGAGTTTTACATAATCATCCTACTTCAGACCACACACATGCAAACTTGAATGCAATCCTGCTTGTGTCATGCTCTGTCCATGTGATGGCCAATCAGAAAGCACAACACCCACGAAAGATCTGATGTATCCTGATCAATGCCTCAACTTTATGATTTCTCCATTTCCACAATGTGTTTAATGTACTCCAACTTATCTCTCCTGGTAAATCATCAGCTAAATGCCTCTAAAGCAAAATAAAGATGCCTGTTCCGAAATTTTTAATGATTTTGCAAAGAACTGCACCATTGTCCCTAATCGTTGCCTCATGCCAGTGACTGATAACACACAGAGGGGGTTGGGATCAGAGCATGACAGACAGGAGGGAGGTGGCATGCAGAGGAGGAGGAGGAGGAGGAGGAGGAGGAGAGGGGAGCACACATAAGGAAGGAGGAAGCACATACAGAGGAGGCTCGGCTGGGCCCAGAGCAGCCATAGGAGACAGCGGGACGTTTCTTAGCTGTTGGCCTCCAGTTACTCAACAGTGACAGGAGCAATTCAGAGAAGGAGCCACTGTGGTAGTATGGCTGCATGGAGGGATGGACGGGGATGGGGATGAAGAAAAAGGAGGGTGTGTGGGTGAAGCCGAGGGTGAAGAGATGGAGGTATTAAGAGAAAAATGGAAAGAGAAGGAAAAAGGAAACATCGAGAAGAGAGAAAATTCAACCCCAACTCCCTAAAGCCCATAATCTAAAGTTTTAGGCACAGGCAACACAAAGTGAGCATACAAACTAAAGAATGAAAACGACACAGGTGTACATGTCTTTATGGAAGTAATTTAAACTGACACTGCTGAGATAATAAGACTTTTAAGCTGTTTTAAGATAATCTAAGAGATTTCGGTGGATTAAAGAAGTCACTGGAGAAAGCTTTATAATGCAAGAGAGCAGCACAACAATGCAGAGATGACATTCATCCATCTATGTTAATAAAATACTATTTCTACTGCATGCGCATTTGTCTAGACAAGATCTTATTGTCCTCTTTTAACAATCAAAGGTCTCTGTCACTCACCCAGCTGGTCCCGCCTCCCTGGCCTTTGGCAAACAGCAAGTTGGATCCTTGCAGAACTGTCCAGGAGGAAGTCCAGTTCTTCCTGCAACACATATTCCACAAATACTGTGAGTAAATCTGTATAAACCTTCTAATTTATTTACTCAGTAGTAAGGTCGGGTATCAAACTCCAATTTCTTTTTGGGTAAAGACCACATTGTGTCTGTGGCACCAGGTTTAAAAAAAACTGTGTCGAGAATCGGCATCAAATGCTTGGTTACACAGAACAACTCTCTAGAGAGTGAAAACATGATTTTTGTTATTAGGGTTAAAGCTGTTTCTAAACAAGCTAACGTGACCAAAAGTCTTCGTGGCCGAGGAACATGTCACCCCGTGCAGCAGTGTGACGTGTCTCTAATAGTTTCTGGATGACAGAGGTCTACTGCACAATAAGGAATAAGATATATCAGACTTTGGATACACACACAGTACTGTCACCAGGGAATACTGTACTATAAGTAAGCAGGATGAGTTCATTGTTGGTTTGACTCTGCACATGAGATTTGTTGACAATAAGAAAATGATCGCCAGCCATATCCTTCAATGTTTAGATATGATGCTTCTCTTGTTACAACTTTTTGAGTATAACTGGTAGGAAAATGGGGAAACATAAACAGAACCAAACAAATACATCTAGCTTAAAGCAAAACTAACTCAACATAACACTGTCAAATGTCAACATTGGTCTAATTTCAGCTATAGATACTGTTCAACTCACCGAACTTTCTTGCCGTTCTCTGTTATCTTTGTCACATTCAGAACGCCGCACTTTTCAGACGGCTGCGGAGAAAAACAAGTATTACCGGGGAGGCGAGTTATAGGCATCAATCCCACAAACCATGATTGACAACCACAGCAGGATCACTGGAGAAGAAGCTGCTATCAAAAATTAATATTGGTAAACATTATGCATGTATCCTGCGACAGAAAGCAGCTCCATTTAAAAAACACACCACCACCAGACGATTCCCCGCCACCGACACAATCACCACTTTCAGCTCGAGGGGAAAAAAAAAAAGAGTCCTATTATTATTATTCCCATTCAGGAAAGCGGCTAAACACAAATATGTGCATGGACAGACAAAGGACAAAGGACAAATAAATTAGAAAATGTAAAAGTAGACCAGGGGATTCTGGGTTGAGCTACTTTTACAGATTTTAGCCAGTGATCTTTCATATTTTTTTGTGACACACAGGGACATTTTTAGGGCAACACAGATGATCAATTCACCCAGAAACAAAGCCAACAATTTATCTAAATGTTCCTCGGCAAGAAAAGACTCCTCGTTGATTTAACAAGGCCAAGCGATACATCAGGTATCGGAAGCCATAAGCACTGAATATTAACAGGGTTTCTACACAGACTCAAGATTCCTTTCAGATAAAATAAATTTCCTGTAACAAATACAGAATATGCGAGATTGAAATTTGTTTTTTGTTGAATATACAGAAACATATATTTCCTGTGTAGGAACCCTGCAATACACTGCAATATGTGTCACTGCCTTCAATTGGGGCAGAGCCTGGTGGGCGGTGGTGGCGTTGGTGGTGGGGGGAGTACTAACAGAGGTGGGGGGCTTGGGAGATGAAGGGCAGGAGTCAGAGTCAGGAGAAGGGGGCTTGGGGCCCAACGGTGCATCCTAGTGAGGAGAAAAGGATGAAAAACACACTGTCACATCAGTGAACAACAGGAAGGTTAATGAGAAGATTGTGCAAGGTTAAGAAGACACGGTCAGCTGAAAGAGTGTGATGGCAATTAGCGGTGAGATCATAACGCTTTAAAGTGTATCGAGTGCCCCTGTGATGTCCAGGAGGCACAAATGGATTATTAACGAGATGTGGAAGCAGGTGTTTCTCAGAAGGCTGCTACTGAAAACTGCGTCATCTTTAGGTAATTAGTATTTTCAAAGTAAATCGATCAGTGTTGTCATTGTGGCAAACTCTTCAATATACAAGTTCATCATGTTCATGATTGAATGTCAAATGAGCAGGTTAATCAATTCAGTGAATCAGGTGAGAAAAACGGCTGTATTTGTTGATGAAGATAGGGATTTACTCATTATTCCTGTTGTGTGATTTGTTCATTCATTCATTCCAGGTGATTGTCTGTTTGGATTCAGGGCTCTGATTGGTCTGTGGGAGGTGATGGACAGGCTACTGACTTGGTGTTTGTACGGGTGTAGACGGGCAGAGCCTGAACGGAAACGCCTGGTTTTGCGCATCCGCTGTAAAACAACCAAGTCTACAACTGAAAGTCTGGACTCACGTCACTCAAGTGGATACATATGTAAAGAGGAAAGATTGAGCACAACTGGCAAGTGTGAAAGAAATGGGTTGTAAGATTTTCTGTGCTTTTCTATTACCATTTTCACAGGGGGTTATTTTTTGCTAGCAGTGATATGAAACATTTGATAGTGAAGCTGATCTTTAATCTTTGTGAACTCGGGTATCAGACCTTGTCGCTTGGCTCTTGGACGTAGGCGCTGTGTCTCCACTTGGTCAGGACGATGGGCTCCGCGTTTTTCCTGTCCAGACTGCGACTCTTTGGAGCATCTGCGGATGGCTGTGGAGGGGAGTGGTTGTACTGGAGGGAGGGAACGGGAATCAGTGTTCACTCTGAGTTAAACCTGATTCAGCCTAAATTTTACATTAGTCTATCGACAGAAATTTAATTGGCAACTTTTTCATAAATTGATGAATTGTTTTGAGCCCTTTAAGAAAAAAAAAGCCAAAAATTCTCTGGTTGCAGCTTCTTAAATGTGAATATTTTCTGGTTTCTTTAGTCCTCTATGAAAGTAAACTGAATATCTTTGGGGTTTGAACTGTCGGTCGGGGACAAAACAAGCAACATCAATGTCACCTCAGACTCTGAGAACTGGTGATATTCACAATTAAACACTAAATTAATAATTAAAGTAATCATTATATGTAGCCGTTTTGCACTCAGACTTACTTGGTGTTCACTTCTTAACCAACCACATTGATAGCAGGCTAGAAGCATCACATTATTTTTGGACATTGATCTGCAGTTACCCCTATCTCCAGCATGCAAAGCTTGATCAGTACAGCTTAATTATCTACCAAGTGCTTCGAATTTTGTAGAAAATACATTCAATAAATTGAAAGGATTGCTTCAGACTCTTACCTTTGGCAACTCCCATTCTGACCTGGAACCGTCTGCACTGTAGTAATACGGCCTGCCCTGGTCATCAACATGTTTTAACCACTGGTGGTGCACACACACACACACACACACACAGACATCAGAAACACAAGACTCTGTGATATTTTTGACCCTAAAAGTGTATGTGTGCAACAACTTTAAAAGGTTAAAGAAGTTTAATCCTCTGATAAAATATACATTTTGTCATATGTCCATGTCTGTTAGAGTAACTTAAACTGTATGCACCAAGAGCACAAACAACATCACTTTTACATCTCATCTAATGTTTCAGCTAAACAAAGATGATTCATTTCTGGATACTGAGGAAATAGCTGTGTGTGTGCCTTATGAGGAAATGGCAGGAAAACTGTTCTGTACAGTCATAATTTCTCTAATAGAGGAAACTATTCTCATGCTGTGATTGCACAACACTGCCTAATCAATGTGGAAGAGGAAACATCTGAGTATTGCACTATTAGCAGAATAATTCACCACAAATGAGCCCGCTTCCCTCACGCAGCTCCAGAAACCACGACATTAAAGAGCCAGCAGAGATCAGTTCAGTGCAGCCGTACCTTCTCATTAGTATAGTCGCTGACGTACAGCGTGTGGCCGTGCTCGTCCATCTCCTCTGACCAGCCACGTGGCGGCGAGCCATACTGACTGTCTGATTGGCTAGAGTAGGTACTGAAGCAGGTGTCCTCCGACGACAGAGGCTGGAGACGACCGATGGAGAGCGAGAGGAAGGGGAGGAAAGACGGCGATAGCGAGAGAGGAGTGGTCTAACCATTAGTGGAAAGAGAAAGAGAGAGAGAGAAGAGAGAAAAGAAAAAAAAGATCTTTCACCATGGAGTTACAGAGGAGAGGAATCATGCACCCAAAACCCACCAATTTAATACACAGAGCAGTACAGAGAACCAAAAGACCCATCAGAGACAAAAAAAAAATCACCATTTCTCATGCTTGATTTTGTACAGTAAATCTAAAAAGGAGGCTGCTGCAGTGTGACACAGAGCAAATGAAGTGACAGGGACTACTTTTTGTCTGTAGGTGGCAGTGTTGTACAGCTGACTCGAAACCAGAGATGACTCCCTAATTGATTCAGGCTAATCTGATATGTCAGAACGTGTGTTTGTGTGAGAGTCGGTCATTAAAACATATATCAAAACTGTGACTGGTGAGATATCTGGGTTAAAAAAAGGCCACATGTGTTTTTAAATCAAGAGAAAAATATTCTGATGTTGGTGTATAAACAAGCTGCATGTCAGTAAGAGAGGAAGAAAAAAAAAAGTTTCATTTTCTCTGAGATGTATTTTTTCCTGACATGTTTTGTGTCCACAATAAAATAAGAAGATTATAGATCCGTGAGTGCTGGTGTTTTGTTTGTTTTGATTCTTGCTACAACTGTGCACCTGATACTGTGTTCAAGATTTGGGGCTGTGCGTGCAGATACTTTTCACTATAACAACTCAAATATCCCATAACAATCTGTCAGAGCTGTGTCTCACTGTGTCTGCATGTACAGTGTTGTTAATCATAAGACAGTCATAGTATTAGATGAATGCTAGCGTGCGTGCTGTGTTGCTATTTATTTAATATTCGTCTCTAATGTTAAGCAGCTCTGACTCATGATGCTCCGACACCGGATGAGTACAAGTCAGCAAGTGTGTTTTGTAGTAACCAGTTTGAGTGAGTCAACAGTGTCAACAGTTTTTACATTACAAACACAAATTCACTGATTTGCTCAGGGGTAAAACTTTCAATTTAGCTATTAGACACTGTTTTCTATTCTTTTTTTTAATTCTACGGTTCATGAAATTTGTCTTCATTTCATTTTAAGGATGTTTTTAAACAATTACTGCTGTAATTGTTTCAGGTTAGTGATTTGGTTCCCTTTTAGATTGCTTGTTGCAGACATTGCCTCTGGTGTTTTTGTTTCATACTGTTCATATTGATGCCTGACGAACCAAAACGTCGGCTCTCTAATAAACTCAGCGCTCAGCTTTTAATTCTAGAGCAAAGGTTAAGGGCCCGTTCTTGCTGTCTAAAAAAAGAGCAGCTGAGGCAGTCTGAAAGCAATGAAAAGCTTGTGTTTCAG
The DNA here is from genome assembly GCF_910596095.1 of Thunnus maccoyii. NCBI lineage: Eukaryota > Metazoa > Chordata > Actinopteri > Scombriformes > Scombridae > Thunnus > Thunnus maccoyii. The sequence continues at coordinate 25,723,090 of NC_056544.1, read as the reverse complement.
ATGTTCAGAGAGGAGACAGTCTGACTCAAACAACTTCCTGAAACTGACGTTCAGACCGATACACCTGCTTTCTGCAGTGACCAGATGTCAAATTTGCAAACTATTTTCTTTACATTCCTCAAATTCCAACATTCTCCGCTGTCAGCGCTTACATTCGAGCCACGTTTTTTGATGGGACAAGGAGAAGTGAGATTTAAACCAGAATAAACTTTTGAACTCTACTTCACCTTTTTCAAAGTCTCAGCTGCTATTAAACACAAACAAGGCATTGATCTACCTGTGTGTGTGTGTGTGTTACTTGTAAAAGCTGTATTTTATTTTCTGTTTCTTGTGTTTTAATCTCTTGTAACCGTGACTACCAACCCTGATGACCAGTTTCTCTCTCCACCTTCGAAGAAGCCACTTTTGAAAAGTTTGACCCCAGTGTGCGACACATCTGACCTTGTTGTGTATTCTCACTTTTTGACGTTAAAATAAGTTAACTGCTCTTCAAAAGAAATGATTTGGAGTTTCACTCCTCTTGTATGACCGTCCAGTTAGCCAACTAACAGCCTCTTAAACCAGAGTGATTGTTTTTATTGGCTCATAATTGGCTTTTTACTGGTGTTGTTATGAGAAGTTACCAGCCACATTGTTGATTTATTCCATATATTTATTTATTTATCTAAGAGAGAAGGACAATATGTATGTTTAGTTGAACCCTCTGTATGTGGTCCCTACCTCAGAGCTCTCTCCTGCGCTGTGGCTGTCTCCTCTGGAGTTCCCGCTGCTGGTGTCTCTGGCCCGGGGCGGCTTCCAGGTCCTTTCCTGGGTGGAGCGGTTGTAGTAGAAGTGCCTGCCGTTCTGGTCTTTGTAGGTCTCCCAGTCTCCCAGCACATGGAGGGGGGAGCTGGTGGGCAGAGGGGGCAGGTTGGACTGGGTGATCTTCAGTTCCTGGAGGTTGGTGTAGACGGGAGACTCGGAGCGACCCTGGCCTGACGAAGATACCGTCTGTTGGGGGGGGGGAGAAAGAAAGATGAGAGAGAGGTGGATGTGTGAGTAATCTGTGAGTGGATACAAGTCTGTTATATAATCGGAAAGAAAACTTAAAAACTTCCCGGACTGCGAGTGACAGGCCGTGATGTAGGAAATTCACAGCTTTCAGAGTGTAAATCAACAGCTGCGTGAGGAAGCTTGAGCACTTTTAAATACCGAACATACAAACACCTCAACCCCCACACTGTTAATGCCAGGTTTCTCCTCATGGTGTCAATCAACTGAAGTTTTAAAGCGTGTATGTGCTTTACTCGACTCATTGAGCTGCATCGGTGCAAAAGGGAAACGGCTGAAAGGTCATGAGAGAAATAAGAAGCTGCAGTTCAAGCTGACATTTGTTGGTCATAAAGGAGCCAATGCATCAAATGAACTCAGAGGAGGACAGGGGGAAGGAAGTTGCTGTTGTTATATAACTGAGAGTTGCAGGGACCCGTGTCAGGTAGAAATAAGGAAGTAAAACTGACTATCAAGATGCATCCTGGATATTGGGTGGACAGTGTGTCCAGGCTCATTCTTACAGCTGTGAACAATGTAGAAATATTTCCCACAGAAGAAAAAGCTAAAAGACATACAAGTATTCTGGAAAATGTCGAAATATAGATCCTCTTATTTGTACATCAAATTGTGCAAGTACTTTTTGGGTGTTAAACTGGTTGCTATGTACTGTAGATGTCAAGTAGATAAGTCAGTCATGATGAACATTCACTATGAAACAATAATCAACAAAACAGTCAATGAGCCACACCGCTGCCCCGGTGACATGCTTTGTCGCCCCGGAGACAACGGCTACCATAATTTGTTTAGGAGCAGCGATAAGATTGTCATTCTCCACTCACTGACATGTTTTTTTAAATAGTTTCTGGACCACAATGGAGGTCCACGACACAGAGGAACACCATATATCAGGCTTTGGAGACACATACTTGTAAGTAGATGAATTCATTGTTGGTTCAGCTCTGCACGTGAGATTTATTGATAATAAGAAAAATATAGAAAATCACCAGCCTTAATGCCCATCACAATTTCCCAAAGCCTTTCAGATCTTCAAATTGCTTGTTTTTGTTTGACTAACAATCAAAAAAACCCCAAAAATGTTCAGTTTACTACAATATAAGACAAGAAAAAGCAACAAATCCTAACATTTGAGAAGCTGTTACCGTTAAATGTTTTTGCATTTTTGCTTGAAAACAATTAATTTCCCGTCAACTGACTACTCTATTATTAACTTTCATCTCAACAACAGGTGATGATAACCATTTTAATAACAATATCTTTTGTAAATGAATACCTTCAGTACAGATTGATAGCAAACTATAATTACTTTGTCAATCCTTTTTTAAAAAAAAATAAAAAATCTCATTTTAGATTCTGGTCTATTCAGATTAGATTTTCAGTTGCTATTTTTATTTAAACAAGAAACGAAGAAAAACCTCTGAAAAAATTCCAACTCTGCAGAAATGGACAGAAAACCAAATGTCTGTAGGCTGTTGCTGGTAAGATTGGGATGGTCTCCTTTACCAGTTTGGCAGGTGTCCAACTACAATTTGCAGGTGTCAATATATTTGAAATATCTTGGGTTAATAACGAGTAAAAAAAAAAGTCTAGTGGATGTGGTTATGAACTACAGCACTATTGGTAAAGTTGACAAATAGACCAGTCCTGTATTGAGTCTAACTACAACATCTCCACAGCTCTAATGACAGAACATCCGTCTTCAAAAACCCTGACGCGCGACTGATCCAGTCAATGGGCTGCTTGTCATGATTATTTCATGCTGACATTACAAAGAAGCTGTCTGGCTGTGTGCAGCGACAGGGCAGAGAGAGAGAGTCATAAATAATGCTGGTGCCCCGTGGCTCTTAACACTGGCTCTGTGATGTTTTTATTGCACGGGGGGGATCAATAGGGATGAAATATGCAGGAGTCGAGCAAACAGCTGGAGGTACTCATGAGAATCGAATATTCAGTGGACTAGGAGGAGCGGCGCTGTTCAATACAGTATCAAAGCACTACAAAGTCAAGGTGCAGAGTGCATATATTATACATAATATACATGTATTTACAGTAGTTTCTTCTACCTGTTATTTTAACTAGAGAAGTCAGCTTTTGACAGTTCCTGGTTGGAAAGCTGAGACAAAACAGGGAAACTTTCTTTGCAAATGCAAAGACCTCCAACGTCAAAGACTGTAGTTTTACTAGAAAGCTCTGTACTGCTACTCTGCAGGACTGCAGACTGTGAAGCAAAGTGCAGCTTAACAGTCGTGCTGAATAATTAAAAATATATATATAACATTTTACCTCCGGCGGTGAGCAACTAGTAAACACATCATCGTCATCTTCGTGTAGTGATATAGATCGAAGAAAATTTCTCAAACGGGGAATTGCCATTGTGATTTTCCTCCTTTACAGTGTGCAGCGTTCCACACTGGCGACACTGCTCTGTGGTCTTCCTGTATAACGCTGTGCAAACATGTGATTTAGTGCGTGGATCTGTCAAAGAGGAAGTCCTGGTAGTCAATCGACCGTTAAGAAGCCAGTTGGATAGTATCCCACTTCAGTGTCGGCCACAAAACCACGTCTTCCTCTCGAGTCTGAAATGGAACTTCCACTTAAAAGCGAGGAAACCCCCAGAAAACTGACATGCTATGAGATGTTTAATTACCTTTCTGTCACAGCATCATATGGATTTAATATTTTCTAAGATTATTAAGCAACTGATTGTATACGTAGGTGCCAGACTTGTGCAGGACTCAAACAGTGTTATCAGTGTGTGATAAAAAATACCTGCTCACACCTAATACTACGCAATCTGCTCTCTCTCAACTGATTAACCGATTTCAATAAAGGGAGGGGAAGTTGTGGATGAAAAAGAAAGACGGTTTAAGAAGGTTTTTAAGTACAGAAGCAATTGAGACATACATGGATGCAACTCAATATCTTCAAATGGCAACTTAACCGCAAGCAACTTTATCATCAGACTGTCTTCAGAGCTCTTACGTATTGGTTTTCAACTGAATCCCTAAAACTGCAGAAAGGTCTTCCGATGACAGCGGCAATATGCTCTTCATCAATAACAGCGCCCTTTATGTAACTAAAGGCTGCACTGCCAGGTTGGCTCATTAAAAATGCACAGAGAGTGTCTTAACTCCGTTATATATCCCTGAGCAGCTGGTGCTGGACATCTGGTGTGAACAGACTGACCATCTAATCAATATTGAGCTCTAAAACCACCGAACCACAGTGGGACATTACGAGGTTGACCTCTTACACCGACAAAGCTGCTCTCTCTCTGAAAACACACTGTGCTTTAAGTAAAGGTCGCCAGGTGGACAAGTGGTTGCTGTGTACTACGGAGTCGCAAAGTGGGAGGAATTATTTACAACATCCGGGGTTTCGGAAGCTGAAGTCATTTTCTGCATAGACGATGTTATGTGACCGACAGTTGAAGCACTTCATAGGTTTGGACGGGCATGAAACTCTCCCAGTGGAATCATACAAATGCATTAAAATCTACTTCTTTGATAAAGTGACACGTAGAAGCTTGTGTGCATAAAAAAGTTAAGGGGGAGATGCTAGCTACAACTCCTGAGGAGAGTTATGCAAAGAAAAATCCAATCACCAAGCTCAAAAACCTGTTGCGTGTGCTACCAACAGCGAGCTAAAGACTACACCTCTTATTCAGATATTTATCCCAGAAGGGCAATTCAGTTCTACAGCCTACCCAGACCACACACAAGAACAACTCACAGGCAGGCAGCAACACGTCAGAGACAACAGATCAGCACATGGGTAACAAGGAACACGGGTAACAGCAAACACACTCTGGCACCCTCCAGTCGCCCCGTATATGCAGGCTTACACAAGGAACCAGTAGAAAACAAACACAACAAAAAGTAATTCACATAAATTTAAGGAATGAATCATTCAGCAACACTCTGGTACCCTCAGGTCACCCTGTAAATGCAGGCTTACACAAGGAGACGGCAGAAAGCAAACAAGGATAAAATAGTTCACATAGGTTAAATGAATGTGTCGTTCATTTAAAATGACTCATGTTGGCATTTAGCAGCCTGATAGCAGAAGGAATGAAGGACAGAACATGGTCACTTGCTCTATAACAGCTGGAAAACCTGATAAAAACATTCAGCACTTTTAATCAGTTCACTTTCACATTCTGGGTCAGTTTAAGAGGAATTAGGAAGCCAGTTAGGTAACATCTCTTGATGCACCAAAAAAAAACATGGTGCAATTTTTTGTTTTCACAAGAAAGTGTTCAGAATGTACCTAAGCTCTGATTTGCGTCAGCTGTTGGAGAGCAGTTTGCAATACCAAAGTGACAGAAAAAAAAAGGGGACTTCTCATAAATGAAGTTGAAATATTATAACTGACGGCCATAATACAAAGCTATAGTATCATTTGATTATGCAGGAGACTTCAGAATTTCTCTGTGATGAAAGAAACAAGAAGCCTTAAAATAAAACTTTCAAACTACTTCCTGCATTACTGTAGTTAAACACAGTTCCACAACCAGCGTCTCCTTTGCAATTAAGGACAAACCTCTAACAGTGATGACATGAGCAAACAAAAGCTGATGGTGAGGATCAAGGAGCTCCTCAAAGAGTGATTATAAAACTCTCTAACTGCTGTTTGGTTTTTAATTTCTACAGATACTCTTACAGCTCAGCTCAGAGACGGTCATAAGTTCAAGACCTCTAGCTGAACTGATATTTACACAGTCTGAACCCTCACAGCACTGATCATTAGAGCCTCAATCACACCAAGAAGTCAGCTGCAACTATAACAACACATACTGTACAGTCTGGTGACAGAAACACTGAGGGCGTACAGCGCTGCAGCAGCCAATTAACAGCTTTGATTGCAGCGTGCTCGTAATTTCCTATTTCAGGCCGGAGCAAGGGGTTAATGGGTAGAGAATGAGAAGGCACGACGGAGAGTGACGCTGCCAATTCCAAACAGAAGACCTGCATAGTCTTATCTGCACTGCCTGCAGCTCTGCAGTGGAATAATAATGAACCGGTCCAGTGTTCTTCAACCGGAGATAAACCACATCACAGCCAGAAAGACAGACTGAGTGAAACAGAGATAGAGAGAAGACTTCAGCTTCAGGCAGCCAATGCATCAGAGCTAATATTAGACAGAAACGGCCGCAGACGCTTTAGCATTACGTAGTTTATATTTAGACTGGGATGGTGTAAGATTTAGAACAACGTGTTCATTTTATGCATTTATTTAAGTTGTTGTTCGTGTTAGAAATAAGTTATGGTTGCTTTGTCTGCTAGTTTGTTTCAGTTGCGGTTTCAGTTGCTGTTTCGTTGGCTGTTGGATCAGCTGGTTCAACTTCTAGTCTTCAGATTGCTTATTGTCTGACAGTTACATCCCCTAAAACGTACTCAATTTACAATGATAAGAGAGAAAAGCAGTGAATATTTTTACTTTGCTGGAACCAGCAAATGTTTTCAGTTAATTAACCAACTGATCTTTTGACCATCATCACTTCTATACTACCGTTTAAAGGTTTAATGAAATATATTATGTACTATTATTATTATTATGAATTATAATGATATACTGAGCAGTTTTTAACCAGCTTAAGTTGACAGTAAGGATGTCAACACCTCTGATAGCCATCTGCACGGCATGCACACACAATAAAACAAGCTACTGGGAAACATCTAAACTTGAGGAAATACATACTACAACCTGCACTCTATATATGTGTTTAATGCTAAAATGATTAGTTGATTAATTAATTAGTTAATTGACAGAAAACAAATCGCTAACCATTTTGATAATCAATGAAACCTTTCAGTCATTTATAAATAAAAATGCCAACCATTTGCCATTTGCAGCTTCTCAAATGTGAGGATTTGCATTTTTTCTGTTCTGCATCATTGGAAATTTAATTTCCTTTGGTTTTGGACCGTTAGTCAGACAGAACATTTCAAGATTCTGACTTGTGCTTCAGGAAATTCTGATCTGCATTTGTCATGTTCTTTCTTTTTGGCACAAAGTTTGTGAAGACATTTCATAGACTAAACAACTATTGCACAGTCATAGTCAATATGACTGAGCTGTCTAGCCTTCATCAGCTGATACCTAACAGAAAGGAGTCACAGATCGATGCAGGATTTCTGAAGTTAACTAGTCGTCCGACTATAAGTAGAGGCAGAGCTCTCATTGACGGTGACATCTCTCAGTGAGAAGTCTATTCTTCTCAACAGCAGAGAGAAAGTCACAGCAGACTAAAGGTGCAGGCAGCAGTGCCCTTTAGGTGGCAGCCTGACAACAAACTTTGTGAAGTGTTAAAGGGACGGGCCAGCGATGGAGGCGGGATCCAACGCTTTCACCTCCTCTCTCTCCCAACCTCTTTTTCTGTTTGACACAGACGAACCTGCTCAGCTGCATACCGCAGGGAGCTGGGCCATGCAAACACAAAACATACACACACACTTCGATGACAACCTTTAAGTACATGGGTTTGACAAATAAACACACGTGTGCAAGTTCGCACATGTACAAACATGCCCACAAACACAAACATGTACACAAGGTTTAATTAAGTCACTTTTGGTTTACTTACAAAGACTAGCATTCATTTCCTTACCCTAACCATAACCCTAATCTAACCATAACCCTAATCTCAACCCTATAACACACACCTCTCTTCCACTCCCTTGTCCATTCAGTATTTTGTTACACTGGGTGTGCAACGTTGTATGTATGTTAGTGAGGCTGATATGTCTGAGGTCAACCGCTATATTGCACAACATAACAAAGACATATTCATTATATTTCCTTCTTTGACTGCAACGTCACTATAGCTGACAGAGGCAGAAATTCAAATATTTTCTTTCACATGTGACAGAGGTTTGATCTTTGAATAAGTCAGCAAAAAGCAGCACCGGGTCACTTTTCTAACTAATTTTGAATCTGGACGACATTGCTGTAGGGTACAAAATTTGATACTGATGCAGGAAGTCTACTGTACATACAGCTTATACATCACAATGTGTCTGCCAGAGACAGCTATCATAATTTTGACAGCATTGCTGAGCCACTGTAGCATGACAGACAAGAAGAAACACCAACATAAACACAGCAAGAAAAGCAAACAGACGGTTTTATTCATGTTTGGGCAAAAGGCTCAGTGTAACATTTAAGATTTATACTGTTAACAATATTTGTTCAAAGCTATTTCACATTGAATTTTAAAGAAATCCTTCTAGGAACAAAAATGGGGAAAATGTAGCTTCAAAAACAGACCTGGTGCATTGTTATTCTTAATATGTGATGGTGTTTCTTTTAAATCACTGTCAGTTCTTTATTCTTTTTCTGATGTGGTTTGAATCAAGGCTTGTGGTGAAAAAAAGCTGAAGTTGTTGTTGGGTGTGTCCGAGATAAGCAGCTACACTAACAGCTGAACATGAGACAAGTGACCAGTGAAACCAGCCAAGAGGTGTGACGGCACCTGATCGAAACAGGAAGTAAGGAGATCATATTAGTGTTGTAAACAAGGGAGAAAAAAAAAGCCACAGATGTCACAGATGCTGTAATACACTTAGAGGTGTGAGTTAGATGAGGGGAAATGAATTTATTGCTGCATGATTTCGATTTTTTATATAAGTTTGCAGATCTACTGTTTTTATTTGTAGTTTCTTTTTGTCAGAGTCTCTACATTTTCTAGGGGAAGGACTGAGTGTGTGTGTGTGAGAGAGGAAAAGAAATAGTCAGCGTGCAGTAAATTAACCACACAAAAAGACAAAACATTATCAGGACTGAATGACTTTGAGTCCAAAAACAGACCTTGAAAAACCTCAAGCTTGTAAAACAGATGCCCATTACAGCCTGGTGGCTCTCTGAGTGTGGTCTGAGGTAATCTCACTAAATCTGACTGAAATGAAATAACAAGGAAGAAAAGCCAAAAGAGGACAAAACACACTACAAGACAACACAAGAAGGCCTTGAAACACCGGCACCACCCAGTTCTATTACGCAACAGTGGTGCAATTACATTCAACAAGAGAAAAAGAGCAGACAATGCAACAGAGGGGAAAACAGTGGCTGCAGCGAATAGCCTGAGGTGAGTTTGTTCCCTGACCGACCTCATGAGGCTCAGCGCTGAAGTCAGGGAGGAGTCGGGCTGACCCAAAATAACACAGAGCACTTATCAGGCTGATACGTCCATATTTAAATGAGGAAACTAACTATCAACTCTTACAACAGAAACTAAACTATCTATTTTTGGACAACATCCACTTATTCACACATTAATTCATAACACAGCCCAGTGTGACAAAGGCCGAACACAACGAGGAGATACGTTTGAATTGTGCAATAAGAGGGCGTTTTACATTGTCGAATAAAATCTCAGGAGGAGGAAAACAAACACAAAAAGAGGAATAAAAAGGAGAGAAAAAAGCACATCGCTGACAAAAGGCTGAGTTTAGTTTGTCCTCTGAATTGACTATGAAAGCATTTTAAACACATTGTGCATTACTCAAGATTAGAGCAATTTAAATGAGGGGAAAAAACAACATTGTTTAAATAAGCTATGGATGGTGTTGAATGCGACTGATTTAGAGCTGCAACTCAGGCTGGATATTAACAATAATCTCTGCATTCGATTACATTTTGATCCAGAAAGTTTCAATTCAACTCAGTTTCGATTCTTTAACACTGACTGAAATCAGATGAATACTAATATTGCATAAATAAGAGAGTGTGTCTGAGAATTTGCCAGTATTTTGCTGATCTGCGTCCAGTTAGCGCTGAAGCTGCTGCTATTTTGCCGTTCCAATACCACGGCATCGAATGAAGCCCTGCTATTCTGATAATCAAATAATCGTTTCTGTCATTTTTCAAGCAAAAACGCCAAATATTCTCTGGTTTCATCTTCTCAAATGTGAGGATTTGCTGCTCTTCTTCGTCACATGTGACAGTAAATTAAACATTTTTAGGTTTTGGTCTGTTGGTCGGCAGGGACCGTATATGTAAATTAGCTCTATAGCTAACTCTGGCCCGACAGCTGTGTTGTGCATGGCCCCTGTTAACTCTAATAGTTTGTGGGTGTGTTTGATACAGCGATAACAATTCTATTTTCTTTGCAGTTGTGTGATCTACATATGCAATAATCCGTTTGGAGTTGGAGAAGAAAAGAAAAGGTTTAATAGAACATCAATGTTCTTTGTGGGACAGGGAAGGCAACACAGTTACAGATCAGAGAGAAGAGATGTACGATGTCCTCTTTTACATAATCCCACTTCAGCGTTGCATCCCCGCTGTCTGTCAGAGCGGCGGGTCCACAGAGGAATCCTGGTCTTGTTCCGAATCTAGCTCTGATCTACTCGTGTCTCTACACGAGCTGCAAATGGGTCAAATGTAAGAAACAGCGGGAGGGAGAGAAAGTAACAAAGAAAGTAAAGGAGGATGGGAGAGAAGCTGTACGAAGATGTAAATGTTACATGACTTCTGATGGGTTGTGTGCATGCAAGTTACGTCGTCATTTACTGAAATATAATGGAAAAATGTCAACCTTTATATGCTTATGGTGCAGGTACAAGGTACAACTACAGGTACTTTGTGTCAATCAAATTATAATGCAGCTGGGTCTGATTGTGTATCAAAATAAAATCTATTAGAAGGAACGGTTTTCCTCCCAGTATCTCATTTTTTAAATCATCTCTAAGCAGAAGTTTATCAAATATAAGCCTCATTAACTGGTCGGCACACAATTCTTCATCATCATGCTGCAGCTCTGTGTGTTTAGACTGAAAACAGGCCTGCATTGATAAAATGCAACAGGCTGTGTGGTGGGGGTGTGTTGTTTCAGGTACCGGTCACGCAAATAAATACGATCCAGGAAGTGCAGTTGGAATAATTGATCCATTAGTATAAAGGTGTTTCAGACACTAAAACAGTTCACAGCAGCACTAGAAAGTTAATACATGGGCATTTATCTTATATTTTGCAACAATCACAGCGTTCACATTACAAAGTAATCTTGCGTGTGTTTGATTGGCCACCTCCTTGCTGGATGATGCCAAGTTACGGTTGAACCAGGTTCAAGTTTTTGGCTGGACAACACTGCATTGTGCATCCAGCTCATGTCAGACTGTCTTGAGCTCTGCGTGAAAAAACACTATCATTGATTTGAATGGGAGCGGTCAGCTGATGCGGCGAGGTTGCCGATGCAAAGGTTTTCGGCGAAACAACGCCGTCTTCCAGCAGAAAGTTGAACCAGGCTCAACTTTTGATGCATGACATCATCCGGCAAGGCGAGATTATTTTGTAACGTGACACCGTGTTTCCACTGTTGACCTCGTGATTGTTGTGACCAAAGATAAAATAGTTTCTGCTGTGATAACTTTCCAGAGCTGTAAAATCCTGTCTGTTAAACTCCTGTAATGTGTTTTGACATCTGAGAAGCCTTTAAACGCATTCATATGTTGGTCCAACTGGACTTCCTGGATCATATTTCACTGTCTCACCAGTACCTTGAACAACATACCACCACCGACCCAGCTCCATGCTTTAACGCAGGGCTGTTTTGGATCTGAATGCCTGCTGACTCTGAGACAGACGTCTGACTGCTGCTCTCTGTCTGCCTCCTGTGAACTCGGGCCCTGTCATCACAAACAAAATAGAAAATCTTTTTACAAGTTTCCTCAAGTAAAGTCATTTTGAGGACTTTCAGAAAAGCATAAATCCTGAGACCAGCTTTGCAAAATAAAAAGGATGTTTAAAACTAAATTTGAGTCCTATCTTCATGATGTCTGTTCCACTAGATGCCACTAAATTCTACTTACTGCACCTTTAAATATATCTCTTGACATTCTTTCAGCCCCTTTAGACTCACCTGAACTTGTGATAAATCATCTTGATAATGGAACAAACTGACGCAAAATAATAACGTCTCTCCCTCCAATGATTTAAAGCAATACATCACATTTTCCAACAGGGCACGATGTGCTTTTAATAACCTCATTCTCTGTAGGGAGTGGGTACAGTCGACTGGATTGCGTGACTAAATATACAAAAGTACACGAGAGCGCGACTGACACAGACAGAGAAAAGTGATTAGTGTTGGCACTGCCCAAATGTAAAAAAGGAAATGTACTTTTCCAGATGTGTGTGTGTGTGTTTTTTTAGATTCCAGAGTGTATGACCATATGCCTGTGAGTCTGGAGCAGCAGCTGTCTGGATGCTGCTCTGCTCTGACCTCTCCACAGTGGGGGGGGGACGAGGGGTATTCCCTGCAGACTGAGATATGATGACTGAGCCCGCGGTCACCCTTTCTAAGCAGAGGAAATCTCATTTTGTAACAACACTGTTGGTTTTTCGGACACTTTATTGACATTTGTAACCAGACACACTTAAACCACGTACAGTAAGCAGGCTTCAGTGTGCTCAAGGAAATATTTTCACTCTCTGGGTTTGAAGCTTTGCCCACAATGACACATGCTTTTATAATAAATGCTAGAAAACGTCTGTGTAATATTCTCAAGAGATGACTCAGCCTTGTATGATCGGTGACGTTATTATTCGAGGCCGCAGAGCCCGAGGGAATACAGGGCAGCCGGGCAGCTGACGGCCTCGACCGAATGATTAATCCTCTAATTCCATCTACCTGACTGGTCGCAGCTAATGACGCTAATTCTCCTGCGTGGTGGTTGGATGGGGGCTGGAGGAAATGGGTATCCGCTCTAAAGACAGCTGGCGTGTATGCGCTGTATATGTGTGTGTGTGTGTGTTTAGGTGATTATGTAAGAGGGTAGCTAGGGGACAGGTGTGGTCACTGCTCAGGACACATAATGCAATGAGATGTGACTTAGGAAGAAGAAGCATGCTGTGTGTAGCTTTCTGTGGACTATTTAATGTTATTATCTAATGCATGCATGCTGGGCTATTAAACCCTGTTGCCAGGTGGAAAAAGTCTTTAAAATCCCTTCTTTTTAGCCTGACATGCATTATAGACCCCATTTACAGTTAGTAGTAACATCACCTTCTTAAAGTCTTTTCAGGTACCTGGTTGTGGAGGCGGGTTTATGTTTTGTTTTTTTCCTATTAGAGGAATTTGCAGGGATTCCACCTTCAGGGGTGGGGGTGGATGGGGTGATGACCTCTGGTGTTGTCTTTGTCTTGCTGTGTGATTCACCTGCTTGTTTACTTGTGCAGGTGATTATTAGCACAGCAGGCAACACCCTCCCAGGTTATTTAAGTCCTGGTTGCAGCGCAGCTCACTCTCTCCCGGACTTGCTGCCACTCTCTCCCTTGTTTGGTTCAGTTATTATGTTTTAGTTTATCCTTATGTTTTGTTTTGCAACCTACAACACACCCACACACACACATCCTCCACTCACGCACATCACACAACACTGACTCTACCGATTTCCACACTTCATATTGTGAATATTTAGTTAGTTTCTGGTCTAATCTGGTTAATTTGTGTTAATAAACGTATCTTTTGTTAAACATTGACATGGTGTATTTCCCTTTTGTTGTGGCCACTTGAGCCAGGTCATAACAATACATTATCTAGATAATGAAATCCAATCCATGGGTCTTTGCATTTACAACTGGTATTAAAATGCATTCTCGTTTTCAAGCTGAGTGGACCTCAATATGGAAATTAGCTAAAGAGATCTGGCGGATTTGTCAGTTAACATGTAACTAGAGCTGTTATGGTATGATTTGGTGGTACTGCCCAAACCGCACTCAGACGAGATTAGCCTATCTGCTGCTCTTCAAGTTGTATCTCTTAGAAATAAATGGCTAAACACACCACAAGAGGCTTTGAAGACAGTATCACCGCAGATGGATGTTTACATCTTGACGCCCGTTATCTCGATCCAGCTCTGTTGAGCCAATGGAGCTAAGAGGGATGAAGATATGAGGTAGAGATATAGTAACTCTTCATATCTGTCTTGTCCTGCTACAGAGTTAATGCCAAACCCAGTCTCAACATCCTCCTGTAGACCTGTACACAGCTTATCTGTTTATTCTGCGCCACATCGTGCGTATTAAATAGAGAGCTTTATGAAAGTCCTCTGCAGAAACACCCAGTTTACTCTGTGTCTTTATTTAAACAATTTATTTATCTTGGGATTGTGTGGCTCTACAAATAAGTTTCTTTTTTCAGCAGCGCCATGCTTTACATTAATAAAGTTGCAAACTCTCAAGGCCTGAGGAAAGGACAGCAGCTGGGTGTTACATTCACTCGCTAATGGGTAGTGTGTTCAGCTTCAGGGACAAAGCGATTTTTATTTACCTCCCACTCAGATTTATCTTAGCTGGTGTGGGGATTTGACTACTGTGCAGCTGCTCTCCAGTGCGTGAGTTTGAGCCGACCGGAGCAGCTGAACTGACCTAGAAAAATCAAAAGAGCAGTAGCTATGTAAGCCAAAAAAAAAAAGAGACATTTATCTCCTGTTCTGACAGAAGACTTGTTGCTGCAATAGAAAGCAATTACGGGTTGAATTTTTGTGGGGGTCGCGACCTTCGAGGAGTCACGAGTTAAATCGGAGCGGTCATGGGATGTTTAATTAAAACAGGAGCGAAGGAATATAAACATTTACGATGAAAACACTTTTCTGACCCGACTCAGGCCTCTTAAAAGTGTTATAATGAGAAAATCTGAGGAGGGAACATCACTCTTTGGTTGAGCTGCTTAAAGTTTGTTGACATAAGCAACCTTTGAGGATCGCAAGCAGACACCGCTTTTCTATAGTAGCTCAAAAACCCAAAATGTTGCAACTGTATTATTTCCCTAATTCACACTAGTAGCATGTAAATCCTCCGCAATTATTTGTCTACTTCTAAAAATGTACAGTTTTTTCTTCCTGTTATCGAATGTATTTCTGCCGAGATACACTTTACCGTAACAGTGACAAAAATAAAAATGTAAATGGACAAAGTGAGAAGAGGAGGTGAACAAAAACAACACTCACTCCTCATTGTCACCTTCCTGCAGCGGTGAATGTAAACAGAACAGCCGGCGGAGCATGCCAGACATTTCATACTGAATGAGAAATGGGGAAAATGTGGTTTAGAGAGCTGACGAGGCAGTGAGACAACAATGTGGAGCCTGATACACCTGTACGGTCCGGTCTTTCACTCTGTTCTGTAACACCGCACATCACCAGTACAGCACCAGCACAGCGGTACATTTTAACCTAGTTAAATCTGACCTACGGTAATACGGTTTAACCCTTGTCTTGACAGTTTTATGTGCCGGTTTGAGTCACCAAAACCTCTGATTGATTTGAAAGTGGGGAGGCAGATGGCTGCATATATGTGTGTGTGTGTGTGTGTGTGTGTGTGTGTGTGTGTGTGTGTGTGTGTGTGTGTGTGTGTGTGTGTGTGTGTGAGAGAGAGTGAGAGTGTGTGTTGTAATCCCTCTGTGGCAGACAGAGCACATTCAGTTAATTTCCTATTCAGCAGCACATTACAGAACACAAGCGGGACACAGCCTGGTTTCCACTGAAGTCTGCTAATAATAACAGGATTACTTTTCATTTACATTTGGTTGCATCAGTTGTTTATCTCGACTTAATGAACCATTACAGTTTGGGTGTGGCTACGTAGACTTTTAGTTTGTCATTTATATACCGCTATAATGTCTGATGTCTATGTTAAACACGATCAAAGTTCCAAAACTTGAGGAGAACGTATGTAAAAATGCTCCCTGCAAAGTCAAAATCATGCAAATATATATACCAGTAGAGCCCCAGAATAAACATATAGATCTGGAAATGCTCATGCTACGTCCCTTTTAAGTTTATTTCACTTCTAATTAAATATTCTTTTGGCTTGAATTAAAAATAGTCAAAGGTGAACGTGGTGATTTTCGGTGTTGCCCGCTTGAAAGTTTCCATGATCCACGATTTCCATGACGATCTTACTACCTTACTTTATTAACACTTGATGATTCATCCGGCAGAAATGACTTTATCGGATGAGTTAGCGTGTAATTCTATTTTATTCTACATACTTCGCAACTGAGGGAAGCTGGAAACAACAGGCCAGCTGATTTAGAAAACCAACACACACACACACACACACACACACACACACACACTGCATTGAGGAGTTAAAGACATTAGTTTCCTCCCTGTTCATCTTGTCAGATCACATTACAACAGACACAGCTTCACTGTTGTGCAGCCTGACCCAGCTGGGCTCAGTGAATGGGTTAAGACCAAACGCAGCGGGGTAAGGAACAGGACTGAGTATTATTCCTTCAAAACACAGACACGGGTCCTTTAAGGTCATCGGTCCAAATGTGTTGGATGTCCGTTCATGGGCATGAATGAGTCTGTATGTCTATTAACCCGGCGAACAGGGAGACAACACGACTGATGATGCAGTGAGCTTATAGTGTAACTGACGGAGATAAAAGCAGGCTCAGTGGGGAGCGGTAAATATCTAAGTAGACTTTATCCATTCAAAGCTACATGGCGGCCTCAAGGCCACAAGCTAAATTACAGTCTGTCAAGAAACGTCTTTAGAAACTGTTGCATGTTGTCTACTTGCAACTAAAAAATGCTTGTCTTGTTTCTGGGCCAATGCTCCATAAAAATGAAAAATCACATTATTTTCGCAAACTATGGTTTTCAAAAGTTAAACCCTATGGAGTCAAAACCTTCAAATGCAGGCAGTTTGTAATCATTCAACGCATAATATGTAATTTTCTGCTGCTCGGGGTCTCTCAGTCAAAACAATAACAAAAGACGGAGTTTGATGACGTCGTGAAGTAGCGTGGGATCATGGGCTTCATGGCAGCTTCTCTTGGTTAGGATTCCTACAGCGTTCGTCTTTCAGGAGGTTTTTTACCAGGAGCTGAATTATCTGCAGAGGTCTCCTCCTCTCCGAAACAAACAGACTCTGTAATTAAAACTGGTAAAAACACTGAATAAAGCAGTTTCACATTAAAAATCAGTGTTTCTCTGATGTCCAGATGACTGAACGTTTGTTCAGCTTGTTTCTCTGATAACTTAAGTTCCAGACGTCCAATGACTAAAATCCTTCATCTGGTTAAAAAATATAGTTAAAAAAGACCAAGATCTAAATGTGCATTGTAAAAACGTGGCTTAAAACTGGATAAAAAGTAAATTTATAACAGCTTCTGGCGGACAACCACAATGCATATGCAAAGGGGATATGACGCCATTGACAGGCGACCAAATAAAACGGACCATTACCTTGATTAAAACTACAGATTTCTCCAGGTTTGAACATTGTTGGAAAGTTAAGTGCACGACTCAACAAAATATATAACATAGGTCTAGTTGTTTTTAGACAATTTAATGTGGAAAAGTTACGTACTGGTCCTTTAATAAGAGTCTCAAGAGTTCCTAAACAAAACAGTCACAACCTTCCAAACAATGCTCTTAGTGACCTTTGTAGGAGGTACAAAGAATTTTCCGACACATTACCGACTTCCTTTTTTGTTTGCAAAGTCATGTGTTGTTCTCGTTATTTCCTTACTTAAGTATGTTACTGTAACTTTCAGCAGGACTCTGCAAAATTCTCCTGACTTCAACAAAAAAGGCTTGTTAAATAAAAACACGATTCGTAGGACTTTGTAATTGTCCAAAAGAAAGACAAAACTAATCTATGTGGCTTTATCCTCTTAGATTATTTTCATTATTGATTAATCTTGTAAATTGATTATTTTCTGGATTCATCAATTCGTCGTTTGGACTGTAAAATGTCAGAATATAGTGAAAAATGTTGATCAGTTTCCCAAAGCTTTTTCATGTCAAGATTTTCCTTCCTGAGACTGGGTTCAGTGCAGAATTACAACTTTTAACCTAAGAGGTAACGATGTGTAAATCTTTCATCAGAATAGTTATTTTGCTGAGTGAAAAGATTAAATTAAGGTTTTCCTCATATTCTTGTGAATACCTTGCAATAACTTAATGGACCCCTGGGGGACCTCATTGTCAGAAGAACAATCTAACCATCAGTAATAACCACTAATACCACCCAACGGCAGTCTTCAAGCTTTAGGCCACAACTGTTTCTTCCCACTTCAAGCCACATTCTTTTCCTCTTCGCATTAATAATGAATGTGGGATCAAACGTGTGGGTGAGAAGTCAAATGCCAACAGGGCTGATGACAGAGATGTTCAAAGAGACTGTAGGTAAATAAAAAGACAGCCTACATTTAGTACGATGACTCAATATTGCCTCAAAAGTACCCTAATAAAGTGACATCAAAGGACAGCAATGAACAAACATGGGATGAAGATAAGATCTAACCAAATGTAGACATTACAGAACGGAGACGAAAGATCTGAGGATAGAAAGTAGAGTGAAATACAGTCTGAAACACATGAAAAAAACAAGCAGGGAATATAAATCTCTTATTAAAATAGGCTAATACATAAAAATAAAGAAATGATGGGAATGCTAAAAGTCATACATTCAAGGCACATACCGACATTAGATGTCATAAATGAGTGGGCAATGGAAAAGTGTGAGTCATGCCTGAGACATGACACAAGTGGCTTTTTCTTTTTTTTTTAACAGACAGCACATCATTACAAAACCCAGAAATTAAGGGATTACTGTAAATAAGATGAATATGTTACACAAGAGGGAGTAGTATGTTACAGCAGCACTAACCCTGATGGCATTCAGGGTTATATATTAACTTACTTCTTCTTCCTCACAAATTTCCATTGAAAGACGGCTTAAAAAGTGCTTCTTCATCTACAGTCCACAGTATGTGGAAAATCACAAAATTTAGCACCAAATGGAAACCAGTTTACCAGCAATCAAGCTTTTAAGAATAGAATCAATGCATCAGTGGAACTAGATAAAAAAAGCAGAAGTAGTGGATTGAACCAACGTTTGTCTTTATTTGGCTGGAGTTTTTCTATATTTTGCTGATAGTGAGCCAAAATACAACACAATCCACTGTGCTAGCTTAAATTTCAATGTCTCACAAGGTTGCAATTTCAGTAGCAAATGATACACTGCCTACATTGAAGAGGTCTGTGCGGCGCTGGCCTGATTGGGTTTAACTGGGTTACTGGCTTGACATTTATATAGGACGCTCTCACTGATGGACCCAGTTATATTTAAAGCTAACTGGGCTTTATTTAGAAAGCCAAAAGGCAGATAAGAGATGAGATAATGTAATTCATCTCTCATACTGTCTTTACACATAGAAGCAATGCTGACTGTTGATCTGTTGTTAATGTAGATACACATCACAGTTACTGGAGATAAAAATCAAAGGACGACACGAGTTTTATACTTCGTTTCCTGTGTATCACCAGTGTTTCCTAAATGTGACAACTTTAAGATACCATGAAGCGGGCACTAGAACCGTTACTTCCTGGAAAACACATCAGTGATGATCTCCTGTTGTACTAGTAGCTGCATCTAAAAAAATCAAACCAATAAACTGACTGGGATAAAACATTTGTGATGAAACTACTAGCCTACCGATTGGTTTGCATTAAGGGTGCTTTCACATCTAACCGGTGCGGTTCAAACTAACTCTGGTGCGTTTGCCAGTTTAATGCAGGTATTATGGGCTGGTGTGAAAGCTGTCAGTCGAACTCTGGTGCAGACAAAACAGCTGGAAAGATAATAAAAGGGAAGGTCTGCTTCCAAACAAACTCTGTTGTGGTTTGTTTCTAGTGTAAAAGCAAAGCAAACCAACCACAGGACTCAGTGATAGTATGTGAATATATTATTTTAGCATGAATTCAAAGCTAAACTACTATTAAATTCATCTGCTGATCTTGAGCTGTTCTTCCAGTCTGTATAAGCGGAGCGATATAGCCTTTATCTGACAGTTCCTGATATATCAGAAAGTAAAAAGGAGTTAAAACAGAGCTGTGTTGAGCTCGTATGCATACTGTGTACTCTGACCAAACTATATAAGTACAAGTAGAGCTGCAGTTGGAGCCCGACTGATATATCAGTCAGCCGATATTGGCTTATCACAGATATATCAGTATCCATGAATATGCATTTTTTAAAATATTTTATGTATATTTGATCCTTTTTCTTAATTAAAGTGTAATATATACATACAAATGGTTTATTATTGTTCTGTTTTTTTAATTTTTTGTTATTTATAATTGTTAAATTCCCAGTGAAGTTTACTGTTTCAAGATTATCGGCTAATGTATCGATATCGGTTGGGCCCCTAGCTGCAATCGATCAGTCACTCGACAGAAAGTAATTGGTAACAATTTTTATAAACTAATAATTGTTTAAGTAATTTTTCAAGTGAAAAAGCCAAACATTTGATGGTTCCAGGTTCTTAAAATTGAGAATTTGCTGCTTTTTTTTTGTTTTTATATAATTGATCGACATTTTAAACTGCTTTCTGATGTTTTATAGACCAAACACAGCACTAAGTATAAAATCAGAAGTAAAATCAGAGTGATATTTGACAGTTTACAACAGAATAGAATATACAAGGAGATCACTGCATGCCTGTAGGTTCAGACAGATAGTTGAACACACTGTAATACAGCGAGTTAAAAGACCAATAATTACAATGCAGGAAAGCTGAGCAGCAGCATGCAACAACAAAATGACAGAGCAATAAGAAAAGCGCAGAGTGTAATTAAGCTTGACAATGTGCCCAAATACTCCCTTCCATGTCTTTTCACAAGGTCAACAACAGTGCAAAGTAGTTGGCCGTGAGTGATTAGACAACAATGAACAACTCGAGCCGATCTGTGCAAAAAAAAACACATCTGGTCATGGGACAACTGTGCTTTATGAAACTCGATTACATTAAATGTATCAGCTTTGTGGCTGTTTTCTGTGGTGCTGAAGTAGATCTGAGTGAATCTGCTTCTTCCTCCGCCCATGTAGGTTATCCTGCTGTGTTTTCCTGCCTCATTGATCAAAATGTATCCCAGTTAAACCACGAGACACTGCAGAGAGCTACTTCTAGAAAACAGGCCGACCACATACGTACTTTCCTTTAAAGAGGAAACCACAACAGACAGGTCACTTTGTATGAAAAGAACTTTTACGGTCAGTTTTGTTTAGTAATAAATCACCGATTGCCTACACCACAACCGCTGCTATTAGATAATGTTCTCAGTGAAGTAATATTTAATTTCATAGCGGTTTCCTTGACAAATGAAGTGGTGTGATGGGCCACGAGCTGGTGTGAAAATCTGAGTAGTTTGAAATACTGAATATCAGCTCTTGTTTCTGCTCTTGGCAGCTTTCAACAACATAACGGTGGAGCCTTTCTGTACTTGTCCCTTTGAAAAGGTCTTCTTTCTTGTCATGTCCTAAGTGCCAACTTTTTAAAATTTGTTTCCTCTCCTTTTTGCCCGTTTCTGAATCTCTCAAAATTGTTGTTGCTCTCTTTTTGTTCATCAGGAAATCATGTATCAACCCGTCTCTGCACACCTTAAAGAATGTGGCGGAGAGGGAGAGGAAAAAAAATAAAAACTTTTCGCCTCCTCCAGCTACACAGAAAAAAGCCACGTGTCCCAGTTTCCTTTACAGCCACATGCCTGAACAGCGCACCTCTTTATGGAGGAGGAGGATAAAGGGCAGGTATGAGGAAGACAGATGCAGGAAGAGAGATCCCCTTGGCTAATGATGATTGTACATTCAGCTTGTAGCATGACAGGAAAAAAATCAGTTCATGGGCTCAAGTTGAAAGAAATTTATGTGCAAAATTGACAAAAAAAGCCCTGCTGTATCCAAAGAAATGTAATTAAAGATAAGTATTTAAGTATAATTAAGCTCAACAAATAGAGTGTGATATTACAGGGAAAAATCCACCCTAAAACAAAACTTCAGTGTCTTCACAGGCAGACCCTCGATATAAGTTATGTACTTCTCAACAATAGCCGAAGTGAACTGAAAAAGTATGTCATGTGGCTCAATTCGTGTTTAAATAAGGACTGTAGTTTTTTGAAAACTTTGTGATATTGTTGTTTATTCAACATTTTTCAAAATTTCACTAAATGTCACAGTCCATGAGGGAGTCAAGGTGTCGCAGTGAGATCAGACATGTCTGTAACAACAGCACGACAAGGAGGAGAAAACAATATGGACATTTTTAGACAGCAGATATTACAACTAGAAAGTTGAAGTAAAAAACTACTTTAGGAGAAAGAGTTGGTGAGATTTATTGATATGAACGAAACCAAGTTACAATGATGTATGTACCCGCACGACTATAATTTTATCTGTGCTAAAAAATAGTTGTTTAACTGTTAAAATCACGAAGGTTTCAATTTCTTATCGCAGCTGTAGTGGATGACAAATTGTCTTAGAATATGACAATGCAAAGAGATTGTATTGTGAATCAGAAGTTAGTGGAAAAGAGACTAGACCAGACATGAGATCATGACTTTGGCTCCCAAGAAGAGAAAAGAGGAGTAACAATAGAAAACAACTGTCACTCCCTGATTCTGGTCTAAGTGGGTAAAAAAAAAAAAAATCTATAACTGAGTCCAGTCAGCTGTCTACTGTCCTCAAAGATTAAGGGGATACTTAACAGAAAGGTGGGCTTGTGACTGCAAGGATGCTGTTAAGATACAACGAGGCGGACATGTGAATGAGGAGCCCTCCAGGAAGTCAAAATGTGGGGAACTAAATGAAAAAAAAAAAAAAATAGGGTGAAAGAAACTGCATCACACAGCTGTTGACAGCTGCTGTAGCTCGTCTCTAAAATGACTCCCGGCGGTTTTTCATCCGCTGGCTTCCACTCCGGAGATGAAGCAACAACACAGAGAGAGAGAAGAGGCTGAGATAGGAACTGCTGGCTGTGATTACTTCAATGACCATTCAAATCCTGCAAGGTTATTCTGATATGCACACAGGGAGGCAGAGCGGTAGAAACAAATAACTCTGCTACAGTTGTGCAGTAGTGAGAACAATTCGACAGAGAGCTTTGAATATATAAAAAAAAAAAAAACACGGTAGCACTCTGCTGTTTCCCCTGAACATGTTCCAACCTGAACAGAAAAATGAGACGCTGCCCAGAAAGCATTCAGGAGCACTCCCACGTACTGTAAGTGCTGCAGTGAAAAAACTACTTAGTAAAGTAAACCCTAAACTACCACAATCTAATCAATCAATCCGCTGGTGTTGCAGCACATTTCCTACTTAATGAGTCTCCACCACACTGCCCGCTATTCATAGTTTTTGGTGTCACTTCCCTGATCTAGAGTAAGCCTGAGAAGTTCAACCTTTACATCACAATATGAGACTTGTTTTCCAGTAGGCCATGATACAATGTTCCCTTCAACAAAGGGCCTGCAGGTCAGACTGAAAGATCAATCTGATAAGTGCTTGTTTTTTCCATGAATGATCTGAAGCCAATAGGCATCAAAAAGCAGAATCTTTATCATTTGTTTATACAAGCAGCCGTGTTGAGAAGCAATCATTTCTTTAGGTCTGATTGTATTCTAAAACTCCAGCAAGGTGGTAAAATCACAATATTCACTTGTGATGTTTTGGGATTTACCTGAGTAGCAGGATTTGTTAGAGGTAGAGGCTGGACGATAAAGGGTAATTCTGATTTATTACAACTTGACTTTTTGTAGTTGTGTACATTCTGTCTTTCTAACCCTGTTCAAACCAAATTAATTGCTAAGTTCTGGAAACTTTGCCTCATCGCTATGATAAAGTCTGCGAATAGACAAACTGTTTAGCCAAATTATCTAAACCACTTTACCTGGTGGTAAAGCCATATATCCATAATAGTTTCTTATTTCTCAGGAAAACTGTGTGCACTCAACTGTTCTGTAAACTGTGAAGGATGTTTACCACAAACAGTTTGGGTAATATTTAAGAGAAGCCAACCTGGAAGTTTTTTTAAAACCTGTCTGATTGCTTGTGTTTCTTGATGAGTCTCACTTCTCTTTAACGTTGTCACAGCATTCCCAGATCTCAGCATTTCACTTAGTTGGACTACACCTATAAGACCCAAGTTATACTAGACTGGAATTATTCTTTCTCCTTTATACTGGCAAACACTAACCACGGTCACGTGGATGTGAATAAAACACTGAATGCCTATTAGCTTTAGGGGAGCACTAACCCATTGTTGCTAACTTCGGGGCTTCACTTTTCGAGCAGTTGGGGAAACAACTGACGAGATTTTTCTTTGTCTTATTATTAACTGACACATTGTAACCTAAACTGTACATTTAGTGCCAAATTGACAACTTACTGCTAACCTTTTCCTCTACTCTGCTCGCATACACTGTCACTTTTCTGCTCCTCACACTTGCTCAACCACACACTCACTACACATGCACATTACGTACTGTCCTATTCCTTAAAGGAGCTCTGCTACCAAGAGTTTCCAAGGCAATGACACAGAGGTTGACACATTTCGGAACAACGCTGCACAGAGGCTCCCAAACGCTACTGATTTCTGAAGTAATGGATATTTGGCGTTATTTTTGGCATTAAAAGACAGATTTTTTTGGCCTGGTGGGGGTTCTCGTTGGCCTGGCAGCCCACCAAGCCTCTACAATTACAGGGGAAATGCTGTAGCCTTATGATCTGACCTCAAAGATGGCCTTTTAGATGCCAGTGGTTCTGACACTTTTCATCTCATTTTATCATTTGCTCTGAAAACTAAAATAAAGTGCTGGTATCTCTGTCCCTTGTCCCTCAGCTACAGGACTGGGTCAGGATGAACCCTGTTCATTCGCAGCCTGCCTGATCTCAAAACAAGCTGATAAAACACAGAACCAGGCCTGCAGAGGTTTGCGGATTGGTAAGATTTTGTGGGGCAGTCTCGACACCTTACAGATACATTTACTCTATTACTGTGTGAAGCAGAGCGGTAAGGAGGATCGGATTCAGCTTGCACTTTGATAATTACAAATGACCAGAATACTGTGAGCAGAGGGGCCGGCTCAAGGTTTTGTGACACTGACAGATAACAACAAGCGCTGTTTGATTTGACTTCAACCGAGAAAACTAAAATCCAACTGTCCTTGGGGAAAAAAACACTTGCTTTTCCCTTTTCAGAATACCAGCCATTAATTAGGCCTAAACCTGTATTTCTGGTCTTGAGAGCAAATGAACGAAGGTGTGCATCATGTCTTTAGCATCTCAGACAGCAAACCTGCTCACGTCAAACCAGTTCAACAAGACAAAGGGGGCTCGCTGGGTTTTCTCTGTAGGATTTAAGCACATTTACACTGAGCTACAAAGGCAGGACATTACACAGATAATGTGGAATGATACGTGATATCAGTTTAACACTTATTATGAATCATCAGGGGGCAGTGTTAGGAGGAAAAGGGAAAAGGAGGAGGAACAGGAACAGGCAGGCAAGTTTCCTAGAATAATCTACTAATCTAATCTAAAATGGAATTATCCCAGAGGCACGGTACCAAACAGGAAGTTAAGGAGCTTTTTTTTTTCCTGCAGGAGAGGAGCTGACATTAAACCTAGAAGAGCTGACAGTGTGCAGCCAATTCCCCAGCATGACGCTGCAGGTCCGTCTACTCGTGCTGTAATCTTTGTTTTATCAGAGCAATTCAATCACAGTGTTCCAGACGGTGCATTTGGGGAATGATTTTGTAAATCACTCTGAAATGTGCAAATTGCTCAAGGATTCAGACAGATGCATGGGGAGCGAGCAGACGTTCGCGGCTGCACAGCTGCTTGATGACAAATTAACAAATACAGATGCTGTAAAACTACGTTTGAACTTGTTGCTATATAGATAAATGTCAGAGCAGTCCAACTATTTCGCCACACTGCGAGCTACCATGTGTGCTGAGGAGGGACTATCAGCAAATACTTGTAATACATGCATAAACATGCCTCAGCTAATTTATGATTAAACTCCAAATAAGGAGGTCTTGAGCCTATGAAGAAACATTCAGGCCTGTTTCATTTCGAGAACATCAGAGGCTAGAAAAGACAAAGAATGCATAAATTCAGTTTGTTCTAACCAGTTAAATGAGGCTCTGATGAGCTGGTTGTGTCATTTAGTTATAGTTACATCCTTTAAATGATGCTGCTATCCAAACAGCATTGTAGACAGGTGCTACGCTTGTCACCACAAAGTACGAACTGCTTAAATCTGCATTGAGATCATTCCTCTTGTGACTCCTCTGTTTTTTCTCTGACCAATCAATTTGGATGTAGAGACAGTCAAGTAGAAGTTGACTTTAAAATTAAGCTCGGTCAAACACTGAAACGAACTCAGATGAACCATGCATGTATTATAGGAACTGGATACTAGACTCAAAGACGCCTATTTGCTCAAATGAAAATTGCTCGCCTGGCATATAAGCTAGAGAGCTTTTCTATGTTCTGCGTAGTGTGGCCCACTGTATATTTGCACTAGTGTTTCTCCTGCTGGTCATTAGCTTTTCTTAGCTCTGGGAAAGTTTTGCAGATATAAAACCTTCATGGATTAGAAATCATAATACAAAAAGTAATAATTGACCTTGTTTGCAGTTGGAGGTGTCCTGTCAACAGCTTTACAGGCATCTCTTATACAATGTCGATCTATGGGGAAAATGCTTTTTGGGCTGCAATATCGCAAGTGATCACTGGGGGAAATTAGTAGCAAGGCTAAGTGGTGGCAAGGTGTCCAGTTCTCTCAATACATCCATGAGTTGAAGAGAGATGATGATGAACTGGATGAATGTTTCACTTGACTGCAAACTGCCATCTCATTCCCCATTGTTTTTAGGACACATTTGACAATGTGGACAACAAATGGATCTTTTTCAGGACCCGAAAATGAGATAAAACGACCATTTGTTGTCAAAACGTGTCTTGCTGAACTCAGAAAGCATGTACACAAGTACATGAGATTTGGAAATATGAGTTTTACATAATCACAGGTTTACATGCGACCAAGAGTTTCTAAATTATGAAAAAATGAGGTCTTTACCAGCCTGTTTGCCATGCACAGCACTGGAACAAAGCTTAAGCTGGGATCACGCTGTAATTGATCCCCAACCAGATCATAGTCCTCCCATTTACACACTGGTTTCTTTATCCCGTGACCTTGTGCCCTGCGTGATTATAACAACACTGTAAACCAGTCTGGACTATGTTGTTAAGCTACGAGGAGAGGGTTTAAAAAAAAACTCATTTGCTTAAGATGCGCTGACCCACTGACATCAAACCTCCAACTTGTGACGTCTATAAGAAACTCACTGTAAGCCCTGTGAGGAAAGTAGGTCTTTGTAATTGAAGGCTAAACCAGCCTGACTGCCTAACATGCATTGTCCTCATCTAGGCTTTAGTTGCACAAACACACACATAACATATGAATGACTCCTACACATTCCTTACATGCCCCATGCCTTGCAAATTAAGGTAATTGTTAGCCTCATGTTAGCAACGGTATGGCATGATGACAGTGACATTATCAGAAAAATAATAGAGAAAATATAGCAGCAGATGAAGCAAATTTCCCTGAAATCAATCATTTTTATCTCAAATACAACTGGCATATTCAGCAATATGTAGCAGTTTATTTATTGAAATAATTTTACTGAAGAATCATTTTTATTTTAGTCTAAACTTTCTTCATCTTTTGACATGTAGATTAAGTAATAATTGTTCACGTTGAGATCTTCAAACGGCTTGTTTTGTCCAAACAGTTTACAATGATATAAAACAGAGAAAAGCTGCAAATCCTCACATTTCAAACACTGAATCCCGAGAATGTTTGGTGTTTTGGCTTGAAAAAGGACTACAAAAAAGTGCATTGGTTATAAAAATAATTGCATATTTTTTAATTTTCTGTCAGTCATCTACAATTCTGTACTGTATTCAGTCGATTTTCAAACAGATGCGACAGATACTTCACAGAAAGACAAAGTGAAAAAAGAAAATAACAACAGATAGTTAAAAACATTACGCACGTGCATTACAATCAGATCAAAAGGCTAAATGTACATCTAAAAAAAAAAAGTCTGTTGCCAAGTTAATCATCTCTGAACTACACTCTGGGGGCAAAGTACAAACAAAGTAAGTCCTTTCAACTGGAAAGTGAGAAATTATAGTGTACACCGCCATCGGCCAGACAAGCATGAGTACACATGGGCAGGGCCACAAGGAAACCTTTATTTATGTTGGAGTGGGAGATTATATGGTGAGAACGGCTCTCTGTCATTTAGAGGTGCTCGGATATATACGCTGGGTTATGAAGAGATAGATTTCATAACTTGAGGGAGAGCAGTCTATAAACAGTTGCATTAAAACAGGACGTTTTTCTAATGTATTATGAACTGGTCACATTAAAACTACAAATGTAATTGTAACAGTATATCTAATAAGAGGTGAAAGGTTTCTTAAGATGCTGGGAATTGTTGTCTTTTTTTTGTGCATTTATTTTTTATAGTATGTAACACTGGATAAAAAGGGAGAAAATGAAGGAAATGTTACTATTAGTATGTCAGTTGAAAGTAATGTTATGTAAAATGCATATAATTGTAATTGGAAACATCAATGATTAAAAAGCTGTTTTTAAAAAAGGGTTTTAAGTGAACTGAACTAAAGAGTTAATGGTTTTAAGATCATTCATTTTTAAGACACTAAACATAAGTTAAGTTAACATTCAGTTCTTGATCATTTTGAAAAACAAAGCACTGTTCTGTGAAAAATATTCTCTTCAGTGCATTAAATACCTAAAATATAAGTCATGCTATCTGTGTAAATAAAAACTATATCTGAAATCCAAATAAATATCACAGAATATTCTGTCCTGCGTGCCAGCCCGCTTCCTCCTCGTCCTCTCTCCTATCGTCACCGCTGCCCTGAGCTCGTCTCACCAGCCAGCTGTCCAAACAAATGTTACGTAGCTGGCGCTTATGTAATGAAGCATGCCAAGTGCTTAGCGCATCCTCTTAGCTACCCTGTCGCATGCCATCATCAGTTTTGAACGTTTCTGGATACAACTGAACATCCTGTCTTCTTCCTCCTGGCTACTGATTTTATGGACTCAGTTAAAAAAAAAAAAAAAAAAAAAAAAAAAGTAGCCTGGATTCCAACGATCAATGTTATGGATCAGTGTGAGCACTCTTGGTGAACGTATGGATATTAAATACAAGTCTGCCCCTGAGCTTGTGAACGCAAGCTGCATGATCAGCAGCTGTGATTGTGTGTATGTGAGAGAGAGAGAGAGAGAGAGACAAAGACAGAGCTGAGAAAGAATAGTCACATAAGCTCTGAGTGTGTGTGTGTGTGTGTGTATGACTGAAGCAAGATAACTTTAGAGCTCAGCGCTCTCTGCTTGCGTGACTGGGATGAAAATATCAGAGCTATGTATAGGAACACGCCTAATGAAATTTAAAAACAGTCAGGACTTCATTTAAAAGATAATTCTCTTAAGAGTGCGACAAACAAGAGCAAAGGCTATAAAAGCAGCTGTGTGCATCTGTGTGCTTCCTGCAACCCCCCCGCCCCCCCCCAAAAAAAGATGCCTTGCAATGAGTTGCATTGTGTTAAGAGATATTAACAAGCATTCATCACTGCACGATACATTGTCTGATACAAAAATATACAGTATTGAGTCACTGTTGTACTGCTGTGACTTGGCAAAAAAAACTGACTGTTTCTGTAATTTTTGAGTGTTTTCTGGCTCCGGTACACGTATGTGAATAAAGAAGCTGTCTTACCGTCTCATTCTCATCTGGGTACATACTGTCCTGTAGCAGAGTTGCCGCTGCAGAGGAAATAAGTCTTGTAGCCGGCGCTGCTGCTGACACGGACGCTGATGATGCAGAGAAACACAGCAGCCACTGCCTATTCACAAACTCTCTCCCTGACTGACATGTCACTGTGGGCAAACCAGATAATGTCACTCTGGGATGCTCTCTAAAAAATGCACACACACTCAGAAACACGCACGCGGACTCTTCTTCACTCACACGTTCTTACATAAACACAGAGAGAGAGAGAGAGAGAAATAGAGAGAGAGATCACACAGGGCTCAGTGATACTCGCTCTCCCTGAACTACCACAACACACACACCGCTTGACCTGCCCTCCCATAATGTCATAATGCCGCTCTGCACGAACACACACACACAGCACAGGACGCCCAGGCTGACATAATAACTAACATGCATGTACACACACACACACACACACACACACACACACACACACACACACACACACACACACACACACACACAAATATCCAATTGAAGCTCACAGAGGGATTAAGAAAAGCTCCATAAAGTGAGGAACTGTTTGCCCCCTGCCCCCCCCACCCCACACACACACACACACACACACACACACACACACACACACACACACACACACACACACACACACACACACACACACACACACACACACACTTTGCTTCTCTGTCTCTAATCAAAGAAGCCATACAGGGCAAAGTAATGGTTTACACTGGATGATCTCCTATAATCACTATCTAGAATATCTATTATACCGCTCACAGTTGTGGTTTGTTTATCTTCTTGCTTATCAGGAGCATGATTCTGATCATACAGGCTTAGGGCTGGGTGTTGAACTTCAATATTTTTTTTGGACACACAGAGTATCTATATAAATGTATTAAGCTGTCAGCTAATATTACAATGTTATTCATAGGAAAGCTGGTGAAGGTAGTGGATCATCTAAGTAACCATAGATCATTATAAAAAAATTTAAATTTAATTTAAGCATTAATTAAAAACAAAAAAAACAAAAGAATTAAGTATATTGAGAGCTACTTTTGGACAAATCAAGCACACAATAGGGACATTAATCAACAGATTTGACTAAACCACTTATACCAAAGCAGCTCTCACTTTAAAATATCTAGTACTTTTAGGCCATCTTAAGCAATATTTTAAAATAATAAGCTTGAATGCTTTATGATATACAGTATATACTTTGACCATTTTATTCACATGACCCACTGCCTGCACAAAATATGTACAATTTTGCAGTATTTGAGTTACAGGGAGCTCATCTTTTTTTAAAATGAAGAAAGACATTACTGCATGTGAGCCTATTTTTTGCAGTGTTGAAGGGCGGTCGAATCACAGTGCTGCATCATAAAGAGGTTTATTCCGACTGCTAGACAAGAGCTGGAAGAGAAGCAGGTGAATTTGAAATGAGGACAGAAGAAAACAGACAGAAACTTGCCCCTGCTCTTTTACACAAGAACCAAGCAGTGGGTCAGCTGCCAGACCGCCTGAAGCTCGGTGTGTTTGTGTGTGTGTGTGTTCGAGGTGAGCACAGTACAGAACGGTACTATAAACCCCTCGGGGCTGCTTCATAACGCTGACAATGAGCACACAAACTGACACTCCCACAGCCTTCAGTACTCCACTGAGACTTCCCTTCTTTTTTCCCCCCAAATGAACTACAGTTTGCTGACAGTGATTTTCTTGAAAAGGAGACATCTGTGAAGCCTTTTTGAGGCTCAAATCCCAAAATACATCAGAATTCATGACAGACAACAGTGCATCGAGTGCACCAAATATTTTGTCTTCATTAAAGGACCAGTGCCTGGATTCAGGGGGATCAACTGGCAGAAATGGAAAATAGTATTAATAAGTATGTTTTCATTAGTGTATAATCACCTGAAACTAAGAATCATTGTGTTTTCGTTACCTTAGAATGAGCCCTTTATATCTACATAGGAAGCGGGTCCTCTTCCATGGAGCCTGCCATGTTGCACCGCCATGTTTCTACAGTAGCCCAGAACGGACAAACCAAACACTGGCTCTGGAGAGGAACTTTCATGTTTTTTGTGAGTTTTGCAGCCACTGTAGGTTCTCTTACATGCTTGAAAGAGGAGGGTTAGATGAGGGTATTCAGTTGGTTGCAATCTACAATCTCATCGCTAGATGCCACTTAATCCTACGCACTGGTCCTTTAACCGATACTGATGCATTTCAAGAGGGGACTAAGACAACCAACAGTAGAGCTGAAGGTATTAGTAGGTTGACAGAATATTTAACTCGATTCTTTCCACTATCAATTAATCTGTTGATTATTTTCTCAATTAATCGATGTTTGGTCCATAAAATGTCAGAAAATGGTGAAAAATATCGATCACTGTTTCCCAGAGCCCAAGATGAGGTCTTCAAATGTCTTGTTTTGTCCTGACCAACAGTTCACAACCCAAAAATATTCAGTTTACTGTCAAAGGAGACGAAAGAAACCAGAAAAGAGAAGCTGGAATCACAGAGTCTGGACTTTTTTTTCTTACAATGTGACTCAAAACAATTAATCAATTATCAGACTAGATTAATTTAATAGTTGGCAACTAATCAATTAATTGACTAATTGTTGCCGTTCTAGAAGATTGTAGAATAGTAAATAGACTTTCTTTGGGTTTTGGACTGTTTTTCAGCCAAAACAATCAATTTGATCTTGGGTTCAGGAAAGTGGGTATTCTTCATTGTTTTCTGACATTTCATAAACCAAATAAGTTTTTGATTAATCAAGAAAATACTGCAGATTAATTGATAAGGAAAACAACCGTTCAATGCAGCCCTGATAAACAATGAACACTGAATGGTGGCTCAGATGCAAGAGAAGTGGGTTTGTGACAGAAGGTCATCAGTTATAATCCTCAAACAATCTGGCAGGAAACCTGACAGAGTAAGATAAGAAAGAATATAAACCCACAGATAAAAAAATTATGTAACCAGCAACTTTAGCAAATGTTGGGAAGATAGTGAGTCTGTGAAAGTCTGCAGGTGGTTTATTTAATTTCGGCGTTGCTACACTCTCCTCCTGTCGACAGTTCAGCGTCATTGTGCCCTTGAGCAATGCATTTAATTGCTGCAGTGCTCAGTATCCAACAGCAGAAGCAGAGAGAAAGTGTTTAAACTGTATAAATGTAAACCAAGTCAAAACTAGCAATAAATTCGTGCTCTATTACATTTTTTTTTAACAAATTGGAGCCGGTGGTTTATTATTTTTCCATCTGGGGGTCTTGAAAGAACATTTGAGACCCTCTGAAAGAGGATGATTTAGCATCTAAATAACTCTGCAGTGAGTTCAGACCCTCCCTGCCAACTTGTGATATAATAAGCCTTTTTAATAAGGCAGAGAATGAGAATTAACAGTAGTGCAGATGGCTTGGCTCCCATAACAGATCCTTCTGACTATGTGTGTGTGTGTGTGTGTGAACAAATTTGTATGCATGTGTCGGCTCACGTGTGTCTCCGCATAACCGAACAGCGATGAATGCTAAAAAGTGAGCGAGAGAGAGAGTGAATGAATGACTGACTGGATTAATAAATGACCGATTTTATGCTCTAAGAACATACGTTTATGTGCGTGGGTGTGTTCGACAACTTAATGTAAAACAAGGTGTGACGGTGTAAAGACGCACACTTGCAAACTCAACTTCCTACCACTCTAGGTAATCAAACAAATGAGGAAGTGCTTCCTCCAATCAATCATCCTGGTGAGAGTCATTAGAGGTTTTTAGTTGATTACAGCTGTCATAAAGAACGATGGGAGTCTACAGGGTTGAGTGGGTGTTATTGACTGTGACAATCAAGAGAATCAGAGAGGGGGGGCGAGGGGGTACAGACAGAGAGAGACCAGACTGGCTCCAGGTCTTATTTATGTAAATCTAACATTTGAAGACTTTTAAGTGCCTGTCATTTTCAAAAGTGAGACACTGGCCAGAAGCTTCATTCTTCTACTTTGTTCTAATTAATTTGACATCAAATGCATCTCATATTTGAAGTTAACTGTTAATTTTGTTATATATTTTCTTGCTTCCTACTGAAAAGAGTGTGCCAAGCAACACGAGCAACTGATTTACAGACTTAATGTTGATCCTTATGAGAAGATCCTTTTGTTTGGGGGGTAATTACAGACTTCTTAGGCTTTTAATATCAGTTTTGAAATCAAAGACTTAAAGCTTCCTCAAGACTTGCAGATTCTCTGTGAACACACAGTAAAGAGAAAGAGAGAGGTTCTAGTTGAAAGGGGGACGTATCATGCACATTTCAGGTCTATATTTATATTCTGGGGCTCTACTGGAATATCTTTGCATGATTTACAGTTAAAAAAAAAAACACCTTTTTATCTTATACTGGCCCTCTATGAAGCCCCACAGTTCAGACTCTGTCTTTTTAAGGCAGTAGTAGGATATTACTTCTTTTTCTTGTTCTTTACTCGAAATGGAAACCTCTCAAATGCATCCGTGCGAGCCTGATTCTGATCTGAAATATGCGAGTGGACAATGTGAACAACCTCAGAAAAAAGGTCACGGAACGAACGGCTGTTTGTGGGAATGCACGAACGATCTGATGTCATCACAAGCAGGCTGAACCCTTGACTTTTGAATTTCAGGGAACATTGTTACATACGCTCACCTCAAGTTTAGGACCTTCCGACACCATAACAGCATGAAGGAAAAGCATGAAATGTTCCCTTTTACATCACAGTGTTTGCTGAATAACAGCTCCAGGTTAATTCAGGGCTAAGCTGGGCTGAATGAGGATAGAAACACAGGGCTAATCTATTATAACACCAAGGCAATCAACGCACCAAAACATCAAGCTGAAGTTCAAACTCTGGTTCAGGTACAGTAGTTTTTCCTGAACATAATAATGTTCAGTCAATATGCATGCTTTACATGCCCCCACATTTTGTGTGAGGTCCGGATATCCTCATGTATTGAGTAATAAGTGAATATGATCTTTGCACCAGTGTCAATGAATGATAAAAACTCATCTGTAACACACCCCTTTACCATATGAGGCCTGTCATTAGATGCCTTTACTACATTACTCAACTCTTCAACAAGCTGATTCAGTTTGTAAGACATATAAGGAGCATTTTAAGCTCTGCTCTTGAATCTGGAATATTTAGTCTGTTATTTCCCCACCTGAAGAGCCAATCTCTTAAACTCTCCTTTTTAAATTAATTTTGCATCATAGAGGTCCACATATTTTTATGCTTCAACTGTAAATTTCTCCTCATGCACTGTGACAGCTCCAAGTCCATCCAGTGTGCAATCATAAGACGAGAAAAGGTCAGGGTACAGTAGCAAGGATGTTACAGTGTGAGTCTGCTGTTTTTGGAGCTGAAAACTGAGTAATAATTTCCCCAAAGTAATTATACAATGTTTTTAAATTCAGAGCATATAGCATAGTCGGTGTTTCTCACATGTGCTGTAGGATTATTATGATCCTGAAGGAAGAGGGATGATGAAAAGCAGAATGGATGAGGTGGTGCAGTGAAGCAGCAAATTAAAATACACTGAGACCTTGACAGCCATTATATTCAGTGGCTGGAGGGAAACATCTGCTTCAGTGAATACAATGATCAGTCCCCCGTGGCCAGGGGCTTTAAGAGGTACTGTGTGCATGGAAGTATCAAGTGATATTTCAGTCGGTAACTTCAACATCTTTCAACTAAGGATCAATGGCTAATGGGCTTAGAAGAAACTCAGTAGTAATGTATTGAGAGCTCTTTGCCTAAAACATTTCTTTTATCACTTTATAGTTGTGTTGCAGCATGTCTCCTCTAAACTATGTGCTTTCTGCTTTGGATTCAGTGGGTGCAGCAGTACTAAATGGGGACAACATTATGGGAAAAATATTGTTTACCATCTGTTGAGATTAACTGCAATAAATGCCTGCTACTTTTTACCAAAACACATACCTATACTGATCTGCCAGTAATGCTCAAAAGCAAATTTCCACTCACTTCTAACCTCTGTTAAAACCTGAGCTAACCCAAGCTAACTACCAGCGGTGAGTACGACTCAACACTTCCTGTAGCTATCAATTCTCTTTGCTGGAATGTCAAGAAGCGACAGGAAGTGGTGAGCTTACAGTAATAGCTGGACTTTGTCCCTGTGATGCCTTGTACAAAGCAGTTGGGTAGTAAAAAAAAGGAAACACAAACGGCCTTTCTCACAAGACAGAATGACACAGTGGGTCCTTATGAAATAGGCTAATGCTTGTTAGCTTGGTTGCTAACAGGACAATAAGCTGGCACAGTTTTCAAAAGATGTATTATGTACCATCTTATCTCATAAATATCTGTGAACCATTCCTCTTTTGTAGAGCAATTTATACTCAAACAGAAGAGGGTTAAATAAAAGTAGATGACAGAACAAAGCTGATCAGCAACCGTTTGACTGTCCAGCTCTCTATTCCCTCAAAAGGTCTGCGCTGTCAAGGTGGCTTGCTACAGGTCAACAGCACAAATTCAAGTGTGAAAGTTCAGCTAAATTTAATTATGCCACAGATTTGCACAGATTTACTCACCCTCCCTTGAGCAAATCCACAGATCACAGAATTCCACTGAAATTAGGCTAATCGATTTTAAATTCCGGTGTGACCCGGCCTTTAGGCAAACTGGGAAAATCCTCTTTTTACACTAAAATGGAGAGGAAATAACTCAGTAAAAGCCCAAATCATCCAAATCAGTCGTTCAGATCTAATAAAAATGTCAGTTTAGAGAAGGACCCATAAAGAGGAGATACGACTAGGGATGGGTATCATTAGGATTTTATCAATACTACTACTCCTACTGATAATCCTTATCAGTCCGGCTCTTTATTGATACTCTTATCAGTTCTTTGTCATTACTAATGAACTGCTTTCTAAAAAATATATACTGTATATATAATATTTTTTAAAAAGAATAAATTCAGAACAGGATTAGAAATTATTTACATTTTAAATGTAGCTAAATACTGTTTCCAGAGCAGCAACAGTACCTCTGAAAGTCACTATATAAACTCAATAATATATATCTCACTGGACACAAATCTAAAATGTCAATAAAACAAATATCATTATATTTATGATATATTATATTATCATATTCCTGACATCAATACTGAGCGAAGTTTAGAAAGGATGAAGAACATATAAATGAGTCACTATCATTCATTCATCCTGTCCTCCTCCCTCGGCTGCTGATATGATTCACTGCCTGCAGGTACCGCTGGTAAAGAGAGGAGGGGCTGCCGGGGCTGTGGTTATGTAAAACATACCAGCGGTGGATGGGATACGGCAGGCAAAGCAGTTGAAAATAACGCTTTTCAACACGTTTATGCTTGTAGGACAGGTGTACTCTTATTGGCTTTTTACTTTGAGGGGTTTTATGGCACTTACAGTAACAAGCGTAGCTGTCGTCAACTCCAGTAAAACGTTATCTTTCACTTCACCTGGTTCAGTTTCTCAACAGTGATCTCCCTGCTCTGCTGTCCGCTGTGTGTGGTGAATCAGCTGAGTCCCACCCTCAAGTTAAACACCGAGGTGAGGCTGCAGCACGACCATAAATTACACCAATATGTAAAAATTTAGAACTGGTTACAACTCAGAACTAGGTTTCAGGGGGGCATCCCTATTTACAACTCTCCCGAACCTTCTTAAAAAGCAGCTCAGCTGTCTGAGATAATGACGAATAGATGGTGTAATCACAGTCATGCACTCCGTTCCAATTACAGTGCCAAGGAATGAGGCTTGAACAGTGGTGACTGTTGAAAGTGGAGTAACCACAAAAGTAGCGACAAAGTAGGCCTGAGTGTCAGGTCCAGTGTAGGAGATAAGAGCCTGACAAGGAGTCGCTCTGCAGACACACTCATCTTAGGCCTGACCGAGCAGCTTATCGGAGTTGAATGCTGAATGAGGTGGCAATAAGGAACAACGCCCGGAAGCTGGAAACATAAATACACACACACTGCTCTACGTTGTGCATTTATATTGCTGCTTTGGTTTCATGTTAAGTCATTCTTCTCCTGCTTTATCAGTCACCCCCTTATTTCCTATCCTTTTAAAAAATTACGCAAAAGGAAAAAAAATAGGTAGATAAGATAACACATGAGAGGAGAAAAGATAAGATGAGGGGACGGGCAGGGGTGGGGGGGAGGTAAGGCCTGCATATTTTAATAAGTCCTGAGTCACGACTGAGCTGTTTTTACCTGCATCATGCTGTCAGGACAGAGGAAATACAAACAAGCAAGTCGGTTTCACAACACCAGGCTCGTGCAGGGAAACACCCATTCCCTGGCTCGCTCACATGGCTTTGAAGGTTTTCACCTGCCCAAACAACAGTCAGTCACTAAAGGAATAGCATGGTGTTAACAAATTCATCACTCATCTTATTGATGAAAATGGTACTGCACCAATATGGAGCCCTATATATTAAAGACAGAACAACACAGAGAAGGTGAGTACAGATGAAAGATTTGATCCATGAAGATAATTCACAATTACATGTCCTCATATAGGAAAATATTCAACAAGGTATAATTTCACAGCTAACTGTGGTGTCCCTCAGAGTGCTTTATCACAGTTAAAAAATTAAAACCTATCATGCAGAACTTAAGCATGCTGGTTTCACAAAAAGTTCTGATATAAAAAAACAAACCATAAACAGCATCGGGAAACTTTAAAAACTATATGATCATTTTTGACTTCAGGTACCAAACTACGGATTGTACCTTTAAGTGTTTCACATAGAGTATTAGTGCTCTTACTGTGATTAATTGCGGTCTAAAACAGATGTCAGTTCAAGGACATTCATTTAGAAGAGGAACTAAACTGATGACCATAGCTATGTATCTAATTTTAACAGCCAATCAGAAATAAATACTTTCCGTTGCCGTGGAATAGAAGAGCTTCAATCATTAACTGAACAAGTACATGAGGGAGGAACACGTGTTAAAAAACACACACATGTGATTTTGTATTTGCTGTGATATTTGCATTTTGCTGATCAAATGACAAAGACATGAGAAAAATCACAACAGAGTTTACTTGGTAGTGAAAGCTGAACTGGTTGTCTATATAACCAAAACGAGCTTTACTACTCTGACCTTTCTTCTCCCGTTTACATTACACACAGGAAGGAAGGAGCTCCATTGTGACGTGGAACTGAATGGCCTTCATGGTGTATATGGACTTTGAAACTCACTTTTAGATAACCTTTCACAAACAAAGGAGTCTGTAGTTACATCAACGTGTAATGCGTCACAAATCAAACTAAAGTTTCAGTAGGTCAGTAGATTGTGTTGTCCCTGCTAAGTCAGCTTTGGGCGTGTTGAAAACGTGTCAAAGAAAAATATCAGTTCAGCATCTTACTGTCTTACATTTGTTTTTATTAACCTGTCACTTGTTATAACACAAGATGGTTTTAAAACATCTCACCAAGGGACTGCAGCTGAAAATGCATCCGCTGGGTAATACTGGCACAGAAATGCTGATGTCTGTTGTCCTTAATTAGAAAAGAAGAAATATAATAACAATAATAACGTCATCTCTAGAGGGTAGTTAAATCATGGTTATAACACTTGAAAGAAGAAGGATAAGAATAGAAAGAATTGCTCTGTGAAAATGGACTATAGTGGGCAGAATTCCTCTAAAGTGGTTGACAAAAAAGTGAAAGGAGGATGACATAAGCGCACACCCAATAACCCAAATGACATTAAGAAAATCTGCAATAAATCTTCAAAGTCAAGTGTTTTAACACAAATAACTTTGCAAAGCAACAGCGGTGTTAGAAGACTATTCTTGTTTGCCATGGTACCGTGGCAGAATTGATATTTATGACACATTAGTGCTGGTATTTAGGTCACAATTCCACAAACTGTAAAAAGCACATGTAACTTGAACACAACCTTAACTGTAATCCACTCCTTTGCGTACACAAAGAGGGGTTATACCCGGTGGCAGCGCTACACAGACCTGGTTTCTATTTTCTCACAGGCTTTTGTTCAGCAGCAGACTGAGCTAATGATCTCAGGAACAAACATCCCCTTTGACCAAGCTCGCTAGTAATCAGCTGTCTCATCCCGCTGAGGCTCGCTGTCGGAAGCTGCATTTAGCTGCTCCGCAGAAGCTTTAGAGCCTGATTGACACAACAAAAAGTTCTTCAGTCGGTGAAAAGGTCAGATCCCCTAAAAATGTAAAATACATGAAAAGGTCATGAGAGGAATAAGTAGAAACTTCTGCACAAAACGTGGAGGGACAATTCCAGCGTCACACAGGAAATCATCTACCAACAGAAAATGGTAACACCGCTAAATGGGAACTAAAATTAGGGTCAAGTTTCAAACATATAAAACCGTTTGACAGCGATTCAATCAAATTTTCTCTGACTTTACCTGAAGATGTTCGGTGGAACTGCTGCTCAGTTCGTCTCCGGACTCGGAGTCATTGGTGCGTCTCTCTTCACCCGCAGAGTCACAGTGTTGGGTGCTGTCCACATCCAGCGGGGCTCTGATCATGTTCGGGGATCGGGCTCGGGTGCGGGGTAGGGACCCGCCTCGGTGGGCGGGCTGGGGGCCGCCGCCGTGGACGAGGATGTCAGCCAAAGCTCGTTCGTGGTCGGTGGGAGTGCTCGGAGGGTGATGGTGGTTACTGTCCCTGCGCTGATTCGGGGGACTGAAGTGTCCAGAAGAGGCAGATTGAGCGGAGGGTGAGCGCCGGTAGCTGGACTCGTGTCTGTGAAGGTTCTCGGTCGAAGTGTTGTGGAGTCCCAGGTCTAGATTGGTTGGTTTTACCCAGAGTGCTCCGCCGCTTTGTGGGGTTGTGTTACCGGTGGCGGCAGGAGGATGTGGCAGAGGTTTAGGAGGAGGCATGAGGGCCTTGCGGACCTCTCTGACATACTGAGCAGGTACATAGATAGGTTTACTCCCCTCCTCCTTCTTCACCTGCCACCAGTCGTCGTTGGTTTTCTTGACCAGCATGTAGCATTCCCCCTGTTGGATGGTGATGAGGCGGTCTTTGGACATGTATTCATAGTCGTACTCTACCTCGATGTAGACCTGGCCCGGGGCGATAGGCAGCTCCGCCATGATGCCTCTTACTGTCCACCAGACAGCTCACCGCAAGAGGAAGATCTTTATTAGCATGGCCTCCAGAGCAAAGCTGAGGGAACACAAACAGATTCAAAGTAAATATCAATAATAGTTCCATGTAAATACATTTCCATTTATATACTTTTGATTGTAACTTTATATTCCAAAATAATTATCGAATCTGTACCTAGATGTCTAATATGTCTACCGTTTAACTGCAATGTCCTTGGTTCAAATCTGACCGGGGACTTTCTCTACATTTCCTGACTGCTTCTCTACTTTGTTATTACATCGAGGCAAAAATGCCAAAAATTCATTTTAATAGTGTTTTCACTGTTGTGTCGCTTCCTCTAAAACACATTTCACTTTGCAGCAGGAATTTGCTTCAATATTATGCAAAGATAACAATATACATCTTTACAAACAGTTTCATATAATCTACTTTTCAAATAATAAGTTTTCAGGCTGTAAATTAGTTTACTTTCCACTGAGAGGTTGTATTTTACTTAAATGAATTCTTTAAGGAAAACAAATTTTAACTTTACTTAACACTAGAAAAAAATCCTTCAGCACTATGAAAGTTGTGTGTTTTACATTTCTATCAGAGATGGCAGCAGTTAAGATTTTTTAGATTAGATTAGATTTAGATTTCCTTTAATGGTCATTTTTATGCACTTTCATACATAAAAATGAAAAAAAAACGTGTTGCTTAAAAACACCAGACAAAAATAAACACAAGACACTGCAAGGGTCAATAAATAGTCAATAAATATAGTAGCTAATAATTAAATGAAGAGGTGGCCGGTGAAAATATGAGTCACATAAAACAGTTCACGCTCCATCTGATCCAGAATGATCACATGTTCAGGTTGATAAGATAAAGAAGAACTGGGTGGATACCGTAGGAAGCAATATAGATTGTTGCTGGTCAGCTAAAGAAATTCAAACATCATGAAGTAAAAATCAAAGGGAAAAGGTGTTTTAGTAACGGATAAGCTGCCAATTGACCTCTGGGAAGGACAATACATTGCATCAAAGATGGACTTTAAATCAAATTAAAATAATAAAATGTTTACAAAAAAAAAAAAATAGATAAATGAGAATGGTGCCTCTTCTTTTTCCATCTCTCTTACACATCACACGCTGAATCAGAAGCAAACAACCATGTCTTTCAAAACTCAGTTAACCCAATCAGAACAAATGAATGAGATACAAACTGAAGAGCTGTAATCCTCTTCAAAGGCTGTGTGCACAGTCCACTCAGAGCTTCAGAGCAGGACATCAGATTATACGGAAGAAGGGAAGACAGTAATGTGACTCGCATTGTCGTCTTCCACTACTCTTGTCTCTGTTTTTCTGTGTCTGTCTTTCTCCCTCCCTGTTCCTCTGGCTGCCGCTGACAGCTAGTCAAGCAGCGACTCAGGCATGTTGCTGCTGAGCGGAGAGATTAGTCGGATGGCACACATAGTTTCCCGCTGAAGTCACCTATGTGTACACACACACACACACACACACGCACATGCACACACACCA
This sequence comes from Thunnus maccoyii, assembly GCF_910596095.1. Taxonomy (NCBI): domain Eukaryota; kingdom Metazoa; phylum Chordata; class Actinopteri; order Scombriformes; family Scombridae; genus Thunnus; species Thunnus maccoyii. The sequence continues at coordinate 25,680,738 of NC_056544.1, read as the reverse complement.
TGAGGTGACGCGCCAGCACACCTTGAGCAACACGTGCTTTGAAGTGTTTTTTTTTTTTAAACTTGAGCAATTCAAAAAAAAAAAAATCCTCATAACTCTACTGACGGTGACCACAAGAATTATACAATGGAGCCAAGCCTCAGATTAAAAGGCATGTCTTATCTGTGTTGAATGTTTTATTAAAGTTATGGTTCAGCTGGTAAGCAGGAGTGTGACGGTGCAGATTGAGTTGTCATGTTCTGCCTCGGGCTACCAATGTACATGGGCTATTTTGATAGAAAGACATGGTGTAATGTTGCTACTGATGCTGGTTAGAACTTCAGAAAAGAAATATTTCATGCTTTAAGAAGTTTAAAGGAGACAAAGCACACACATTTCCAGGTCTATATTTATATTCTGTAATTTTTGCTGGAATATCTTTGCATGATTTACAGTTCAAAAAATTTCTTATTTATCTTATACTGACACTTTACGCAGCCCCTCAGTTCAGCCTCTATCTGAAACAGGCCGTTTTAGCTCCTATCTCTATAAGGCCCCCGCCCCCGATGAGCCCACTCTGTTCTGATTAGCCAACTTCAGGAAGCTGAATCTCAGAGGCTACGCTAACAAACAGTAGTAGTAGCATTTCACTGCTTTTTCTCATTCTTTACTGGAACTGGAAACTTCTCAAAGACATCCGTACATGTTTGTACATGTACATGCTACAAAACGGACAGGTGTTTGTGTGTATCCACAAACAATCGGACATCATTACGTAGAGGAAGTAAAGGTGACCTTGGCTTTCAGGGAGCATTTTTACATATGTTCACCTCAAGTTTTGGACCTTTGATCATGTTTAACATAGACATCCAACATTACAACAGTGTAAAAATAACAGAACATCACAAAAACCATATGGTGTCCCCTTTAAGAATTGAAGGACGTGTATCTAGCTCTGTTTATTGTGTTTTGTGTTGTGATTTTAACAGCACTCAGCCCATAGACTTCACCCTGCTCTCTATGGCCATATTGGAATTGGATGTTAAGTTTTGGCATTGCATAAAAATGCCTCATATACCTCTTTGTTGGCTCTTATTTTTTAATATATATCTAGCCCCAGTGTTTGTTTTGCGTTAAAATCATAGCTAGAGATAACTGGGATGTTCATGATCTAGGAGATTAAACTTTTGCAATCATTGTAAATCACTCTAAGACCGAGTGTGAGTCTTTACTTATGCCTAAATGTACACTTTAACAAATAAACGTGTCAAGTCATCTAGCATCAACGAGCACACATATGAAAACAATGAAATAACTTTTAACCAAATTAGACCGACAAGAACACTATGCGTAAATCATGTAAACTTGACAAGTTTTAGCAAAAAATGAATTTAATCCGCATAGTATTTTAAAAGCCAAAAACAGCCCAAACAGCCCAAAGTTCATATGTAAATGTCTGGAGTACAACATGCAGAAACAAAATCAAACTTACCGTCTATGCTGAACACTTTAGCCTCTCTAAAAATACATCTTATGTCTCCTCTAAGAAGTTTTAACCCCAGCTGAGCGACACCCTGACAAGACAGAGGTGCAGTCTGGCTGGACATCATCTTATATTGGGGTGGCAGGATATTACAGCGTCAGCAGCAGTTACGTCAGGATATGACAATGACAGTCGTAATGACAATTCTGCAAAGTCATCATTGAGTAACATCCAGTGAAACATTTGTCCTATAAAACATGTGAAGGTGAAGGTGTAGACATTAATGAGTAATCAAGTCTAGATATGTCTTTATATTCATGACTCACACATACACAAACACACACACACAGATCCACATGTCCTATGATGGACTTCTTTAATAAGAGTCGCATCCTTTTTTTCAACCCAGCGCAATTGCTGCAGATTGGGCACCAAACCGAACACACAACAAATAAATTTCACTGCCAATTCTGTGGGTCGTGGCTGACAAAATGCTACTGGATCGGATCTATTTGGGTGGCATATTTTGCAAGCCTATTCTTATCTAGTATGAGACAAAGAAGGTGTGCAAATTGCACGTGTATAAAGCCACATTACTTACGCCCTTTTATTACCACTTGAATAAAGGTCAAATGATGTCATCATAGAAGTTGGCGCTGAGCAGTAGGGCCTTACTCATTAACCTGTGACCCAATTCATGTGGGTGGCCTGGCAGGAAGTGGACCACGTTTTTTCTGTTTCTATCTAATCCTCGTGCTAAAGACATGTGGACTCCAGCACACACAAAAAAAGATAAGCAACCTGACTAATGGGGTACTTTAAAAAAAAAAAAAAAAGGAGAGCAATGATTAAAAATATGCAAAGAATAAAATCAAAGATATTGGAGCCTGTTGATGAGACAGCGAGAAAGTGCAAATGAAAGAGTGTAATAAAATAATCACGTTCTTTACATCATTGAGAGCAATCAAGATAATCAATGATTAGTGCTTATTACTCACAACTGGGCGGCCATACAGCACTTTCTCTACTAGTCTGCACCAATGACTGTACATAAATATGGACGTCATTGCAGCTCTAGGTCATAAGTCCCGCCCCCTCCATGTTAGCAGATGGGACATGAGCCAAACTAAAAAAAAAACAAAGTACACGTGAAATAAATTTCTTCCCAAAGATGGTTTCTGTCATTTTAGGTAGTCCTTATCACACTGATGTTTGTCCAAGTGCTCATTTTTCTAATAAGTTTGTTTTTAATTAGTTATTTAACGATATAAAAAGGGGGTGTGACGTCATGATTGACAGCTGTCACAGCTGCTCTCAAACCTCCGTCAGATGGCGGGAAAGCTGAGGAGGCGTGTCCCGTGGGCCGTCATCCCACCGCCCGTCTCTACTGCGCAGACTCTGGTTTCCGAATGATGTCACACGAGCAAGATGGCAGCTCCCAGGAACAGAAGTTTGACTTTTGCATAGCGGTGGGAAGTGGAGAGGCGTCGTCCATATTTATATACATTCAGTGGTCTGCACTCACATCATCCACAGTAGGTGTGAGATTTTATCTGTGCTCTCTTCCACATCACACTATCACACTATCTAACATGATGTACTGCATATCAGAGCTCTGTGGTCGGCTCAGAGCTGCCACAGGCGGATCTTTCCTTTAGTTCTCCAATACTGGAAAATATAACTAGGAGAAGACAGTGAGCCTTTCTTTCTACACCTGCAAAGTCTGCAGTAAACATTGTTCTTTGCTCTACTCTAGAAGTGTTATCGGCTGATGAATTAGCCCCGGTGGCTGGGGATTTCTGGGACTTACAAGTCACTGTATCTGTTGCAGTGAATTTCCTGTCCCACTTGCACAACATTTCCCCTTGTTGTTTTCATTTCACTCAGTTCAATTCAATTTTATTTATACAGCGCCGAATCACAACAAAAGTCATCTCAAGGCACTCCTCTTCAATGTTCTGCCAAAGTTTTAAAGTAAATAACAGACCAGTCTGACAGCTGTGGGTTAAAAAAATTCATTTAGACTGAAACATGTCACCTCAGGTGATGGAGTGCAACTAAAACCTTGACTGAAGTTACACTAAAATGGAAAACTACAATACAAACGTTTTCCATGATTTTACATCTTCTATGTAACAATAAATGCAAGAAAATTTGACAGTTGTCCAACCACATTTACTTCTAGGATAAGGGTTTATCTTTGATGGTTAACTTATTCTGTACTCTAAAGCAGAAACAAAACTTTTAAATGTTAGAGCTGCAACTAACGATTATTTTCATTATCAATGAATCTGTTCAAGTTGTTCAGTCTCTAAAATGGTGATAAATGTCGATCACTGTTTCCTAAGATGCAACCTAAAATATCCAGTTTTGTCCTGAACGAGTCTGACAGTCCACAAACCAGAAAATATTCACATTTAAGAAGCTGGATCCAGCAAATTTTGGCATTTTTTCTTAAAACAATTAAGCGATTATCAAAATAGTTCTGTTGACCGACTTCGGCCACATTCAGACTAAATCAGGCAGTGCGGCGACAACACCAGTCCTCCCATTCATCTGAATGGGGGTTGTGTGTTTAGGCTGGGGGAGTTTTGGCCGCAGCAGCGAGAAAGCAACTTATGGAGAAATGCAACCTGACGTCACGCTGCAGTGGCCAATCACAGCCGACGATAAGACTGCTGAGAGCTGTAAAACTCTGCCGTGAAGGAGTACAAAGACGTTACTAGGAGGAAGGAAGGACATTTCTCTTTGATTGATAACGTTAAAAGTTCGATTTTGCTGTCAGCTTCCTGACTCATTTAAAAAAAAAGATGAGAGAAAAATTAAAGAGAGAGAAATTAAAAATGTATTTTAAGATGTTTTCTAGACTAAAATGTGTTATACAAGTAGCCCCGCCCCCACCGGGTCTAACAACTGAGCATTAATATCAATTTATGCTGTCAAAATGTCTTCTCCCTTGAAACTGTGCAAGTCTACTAACAAGACAAATATTAATTACGACTTTTTTTTATCACTCTTATTCTTCATACTGAATAGGATTAGCGATTGAAGTCCCTCGGGCAGTTGTCTCTCTCACTTATCCTTGCCTAGATTAAACTTCAGCATCAGCACCGCGTTTAGTAGACGGCACAGATCTTCAGACTCCGGTCAACAAAATCAGAGGAAGGGCCTTAATTTGATGTGATGGTAGTAAGATTTACAGCAGGTTGTGGAGTGGATGGGTGGGTCTGAGGAATAAAACTATCTATGGCTACAGGACATCAAGGAAAGGCTTTTCTTAGCCGAAGCGCTGGGATTGATGGGAAGAGAGAAGAGTCTTATGTGGGTCTGTTTGAACCGATATGTGGTGGAAAATCTGCCGTTGTCAGCACATGTAGGAAACACACCCTCCTATTTTCTCCCACCTCAGCAAAATAGAAAGCAACACCTCTGAAGGGGTTTTTTTTTTTTTTTGACATGAGCGCAGGAAAGGTTTCCACTGAAACATGGACAAGTCGGGCTGAGTGAGACTGCTGTGCATCGGGTCTCACATGACTCTTGTTAGCAGACTGTTTCTATCCAGAGCTGGCCTGCCAGTGATTACTTTAAGTGAGTTATTTTCATCAGAGAGAGCTAATTTCTCTTCTATAATGGAGGTATTTATAGAGGAGGGAAAATAGGTTGGAGAGATGGTTATCAGTCTCACAAAGCTCAGCTTCAGTGTTCACATACTGCTGCTACATAACAACCAACATGTCAACTTTTCAGAGAAATATAAAACAAAACACTATGATTTTTTTTCCCCCAGTTACTCTACATTATCCACAAATGTCAGCTTTCATTGGAAATACATTTAAGAAACAGTTCTTAAAAAAACAGTTGAAAGGGAGTACATTTACATCTACCCAGGGTCCGAAATTAACACCCGCCAAGCGCCAAATGCAGGTAGATTTTCAGAGTAAATCTCAGAGGGCGGGTAAATGTCTGTACCAAAATAGACATGTAATAAAAATATCTGGCGTGATGGCTCAGAGGAAATTACGCAAGTTTGTCCCTTTACAGTGTAAACACGCCCATCATAGTGTTTTTTCACGTGTCTGACAGTCTGAGGCGATTGAGCGCCACCCACAGACCGTCTCGAGTGCTGCTAGTTTCGTGGCACTGTTTACCGTACGGGATATCAGCTAATCGACATCGCAACTCTCCGCTAAACTGTCCTTTGCTGCCAGTCTGCTGCTGGCTACCATTAAAAAGGCAATTTATTATTGTGGCCATTTAAAAATATGAGTGGCTGGTGGATTTTTTCATCTACCAGTCCTCTCGGCAGGTGAGTCAAACACTTAATTTGGGACACTGACGCCACTGTATCAGCACATAAAAGCAAAACTATCAGCATGGATAAGTGAGGAAATATGTATTTAAGCCTTGGTGCAGGCGACAGCTGTAACAGGAGGCATTATGTTTTCAGGGTGTCCATCCGTCCATCCCATTCTCATGAACGTCTACTTGGACTCAAGGATGAACTGATTAGAATTTGGTGGTCAAAGGTCAAAGGTCATAACCACTGTGACCTCACAAAACATGTTTTTAGCCATAACTCAAGAATTCATATTCTAATTGTGACACAGTTTCACACAAATGGAAAAAATGATGAAGTGATGATATTTTATGTCCAAAAGGAACAAAGGTCAACTTCACTGTGACATCATGTGACACTGTAACACCTTTGTGGCCTTTATTTGACACCATGACTCAGGAACAGAAGGGACTGGAGATTGTGATCATATTTCACATTTGCTCAGATGCTGAACTGGTGACACTAATTTTGGGTGTCCACTTTCACACCGTGGTGATTGTTTGGATGCGCTGCCGGGTTGAAGATGTGTGAAGCATCCATGTTGTTGAATTTGTAGCGTCTTAGCAGCAACATCCTTATCTGAAGCTTTATCTACTGTCACAGCTACAACTTTGTGTTCTATCAGAATCAGCTTTATTGGCCAAACATGTGAACACATACGAAGGAAAATACACTTAATACCTTTTATTAAATCCCTTCAAAATCTTCACTACAATTATAACATGAGTCTGGACAGACATGGATGTTTTTTGTTTTTGTGGTTTGGGTGAACAAAACAACCCTTAACCATGAGAAACTGATTCCACTGGTTGTAACATCAGGAACAAGCTAAAAACAGTCAAATAGTGCACTGTGACCTTCACACGTGGTCACACCAAATATAGGTTCCTGTTCCCCTGAACTGCTTAGATTCAGCACAGGCTGCTCCAGTTAACACCTCTCACCAAGACTTTCCTCGAAACTCAGCTCCCCGGGGTCTCATACGACTGCTATAACCACAATCTGTCACACCTCAACAAACCTCAGCCAGCTGCAGCTCATCTAATGTGAGCATCTCCAGAGTTCACACAGCATAGATTAAACACACAAAAAAAGTAAATGCTTTGATGTAGGCAGGTTTCCCACAATATAAACAAGAGCGGGGACTTCAGGTGAACAAAGTCATCTGAGTATGACATAATCTTCCTCCCATGTTCCTGTGCAGGAACCACTCAGTAAATAGTTCACCTCAGTTACAAGTAAATAAACCAGTTCACACGGGCATCACAACTGTCTGTAGCCAAAGAAAGTCTATGATTTATGGTGTTCAAACAATTTGGTGATTAGCTCATTGACAGAGAATCAGTTTTAGAATTATAACTAACCACAAAAGTACAAATGTTTTTTTGATGAACTGACTAATTGTTTATAAAATGTTTATAAAATGTCACAAAATCTTCAACTGGCTTGATTTCTCCGACCAAAAGTCCATAACAGAAATTTGTTCCATTTACAACAGGAAAATCCTCACATCTTTTAAAGCAAACATCTTGCACTTTTATTTGATCAATTAACAAAATTGTTGACAACTTATCCTCTCGACACTAATCAATTTGTCATTTCAGACATAAGTATAATGATGTTAGCAATTGCAAGTAATTGTTGTTGATATTCTCCAATTAAACGATTAAAAACTGAATACTTTTCGTCATTATATGACATCACTTTGGGCTGTAACAACTTCTAGGGCTGCAACTAGTGATTATTTTCATGATCAATTAATCTGTTGATTATCTTCTCAATTAATCGATTTTTTTATTTTTTATATTATTATTTGGACTATAAAATGTCAAAAGAATGTGAAAAATGTCCATCACAGTTTCCCAAAGCCCAAGATGCAACCTAAAATGTCTTGTTTTGTCCCGCCCAGCAGTTCACAACCCAAAAATATTCAGTTTACAATCATAGAGGACTAAAGAAACCAGAAAATATTCACATTTAAGAAACTGATCCAGAGAATTTCAGCATTTTTTCTTTCAAAAAGAAATGTCTCAAAATGATTAATCGATTATAAAAAAAATACATACAGAATAATTTTCTATAGATCAACTAATTGATTAATTGACTAATTGTTGCAGCTCTAATAACTTTTGATGGACGTTGTTATTATTGTTTATGTTATAGGCAAAATGATCTACAATAACATAACACAAATCAATAATGAATCGACCAGCCTCGCTGTGATTTATTTTCCACTTTTCACTGCTCTTAGTCTCAATTTAGAAAAGGAGAACATTTGAAATCTAATCTTCACCTTGAATATTGTCATTTATCACATTCAAAAGTTTAAATTATAGGTCACCTGCTCTCCTCAGCAAGCTCTGTGAGCTGCAATAACAAACAACTGCTGCATCATGACAGGTTCATTTCACTGGTGACAGCTAGTGAAGTTCAACCACAACCCAAATTTCACCATTTATGCCTAAATTAGCGAAATACCAGCATAACATCAACTTCATAGTACAAGCAGAGTCACCTTGTTACGCGTTATGGGAGTTTTTAATTTATTCGTTACCCTTGGATGACATTTGGCTTATTCCTGAAGGGATTAACTTTCAGTTCCTGATATTTGTACAGCATTCATCTCAACTTCACAACTATGGGGGCACTTCGGTGCAATTTCTAGTGAGGATATACAAGATTTAACTTATCTTTAATTTATATCCACGTTTTGTAATCTAGCCGTGAAGTTACACCTCCTCGCTGGGCGTGTGTCTTGGGTTTCCAGGAGCTAATTTGTCGCTAACGTTAGCTTGCTAATTAGCTTTCTGGCTACATATTCCTGGTGTCCCGTAGTCAAAAGATCCACACCTTAACGTACCTTCTCCGCTGGTGTCAGACAGTCCTTCGGAGACGATAAAACACACTCCAGCGGTCCCGGCTGACGTTTAATTCCCCGTTAACTTTCCTGTCGACCGACCACCGTCTGAAAGTAGTTCTTCACTTGTCAGGTTTTTGAGACGGCAGCGCTCCCGTCCTGCTCTGTCCCGGCCGGTGTAATCCGCAGCAGCGCGGTGCTCGCTCCCGTTGACTCCTGCCTGCTCTGCCAACTTTGGCAACTACCTTCAAGCAAAGATCGTATATTAGTAAGACGAACCACTCTGCTGCTTTTTCCCCTCCCGCACCCGCCCGATCTGTGGACACCCCGAGTAAACACTGGTGTTACCATGGTGACCAATGTAGTACAGAGGCACTGCCGGTACCGATGTTTCGAGCAAATAATAAATATAGTTTTATTTGACAACCGTTTGTTTCTGTGAAGAGTATTGTATAGTATAAGCAGTGGCGGAAACTAACTAAGTACATTATTTGAGTATTTCCATCACATTTCAGAGGGAAATATTGTACTTTTTACTCAATTTCTACATTAATTTGATAGATTTTGTTAATTTTCAGATGAAGATTTGACATAAAGTAATATATTTTGATATTCTAACTGTTGTTTAATTGTTCTTTTCTTTTTTTATTTGATATGCACTTTGAGCTGCATTAATGTGTGGAAGATGCAACATGAATAAACTGTATTATTAGTATTGTTATAATTAAGAAAACATATGATACAAGCATATAATTATAAATAATAAGATATGATACCCAAAGTATCTAAAATTGACAACACTGAAATGCTCTTACATATATTTGTTAGTGATGAAAACAAACAATGTAATATACTAAAATGTTATATAGTCTAAACTGTAGTCTAAATATTTATATAAACTATTTAGATTACAGTATTTACTACTTTTACTTAAGTAAAGAATCTGAATACTTCTTTCACCACTTCTAAGTTTCATTAGCATTTCCATTAACAGTAATTTAAAAAAAGTACCACGTTTCGATGAGCGAAAATATGTTCAGAGTGAGGACTCTTGTCTAATTTGTACTCTATGGTCGGAGCCCTCAGGTGTTCAGGGTGCAAACAGGCAGTAAGCGCCACCTGGTGGTGATCACACGGAACTACAACTATATAGCTGTGAGGTGGTGTTGTTCCTGATAGGAGGGAAGCTTGAGTTATAGGACAGGTTCTCCCTTTTTCAAGTCTGTCTTAAAACAACAATCAGGTGCCAAAATGAACATTGAAACAGGTTTTTCTTGCTGTAATGATTCCTCCGGTTCATACGGTCCATTAGAAGATCCCTTCATGATGCACTTACAATGTAAGTGATGGGGGGCAAAATCCACAGTCCTCCTCCTGTGCAAAAATGAAGCTTCAGCGTCCAAATGAATCAAATCAAGTAGATATCTTTCAATGCTGCAGTCTTTTTAGTGCCAAAGTCCCTCTTTTTGTTACTATACTCCCACCGCAGCTCAACAGGGAAACACTGTCAGAGGAAACACAAAGAGGGAATGTGATGCTAAAAAGACTGTAAATGTGGCAGATATCCACTTGATATGACTAACTCAGACTGCTGAAGCCTCATATAAGCTTCAGATAAATACATTTTTGCACAAAATGACTAAATTACGCCTGCTTCAGTACAACTGGATGCAGACTCATAACTCCTCTTACATTAACATTTCAAATGTTTGTTGTTCTTCATATTGTGATGCACTTCTGCCAACTGTTGTAAGACTAAAGCAGTGATGCAGGTTTGCAGAACATTAGGTGCTTGTGAGTCTTCAACTCACAATATCCTCAATCTCTTCCCTAATGAGAAGAGAAATCTCTTCTTGTATCAACTGTAACAGGTGGAGAAACAGGCTATTTTTAGGGGTGGTTATCTAACTTTATTAGACTGTCATATTAGAGAGAGTCAACTGTAGTGTTTCAGGTTTTCAGATACCCATCCAGCAATAACTGCATGGTCAGACACCTGTTTCAACTATAGCAGTCTGACCAGAGAGAATATCAGGTCTATATGAAAATTCATGACGTGACGTAACATTTGATAAAAAGTCAAGCTCATATCATCATTGTTATATACCATCATTGACCAAATTTGCATTTTAAAATGTTTCATGGTCTGGCCCCTCCTCCGCTCAATGAATTCATTAAACAAAATCAAACTCATCTACCAGAGGGGATTGTAAAAAAACCACATAGAAAAAGGACCTTTGGGCTTTCAGCCTTTTCCTAACGAGCAGCACATAACTGGAACATTTCACCCATCACAGCTCTCAACTCTTTCTCCAAATCTATAAAACTCTGGTTACTGGATAATCAAACATGCTGTCATAATCTGGAGTAGTGGTTATTGTTTTACTATTTTTCTGTGCTCTTGTATGTTTTCTTTTAATGTTTCTTATATGCCACCAACCTGCCAGGAACTGCAGATGAAAATTAAGTCTAAATCTGGAATATTTACACAACGGACCCAAGTGCTCATGTTCATTAATGTGTCTAGTCCCTTCCTCAATAAATAACCAGTAAACACAGGATACTCCCACACAAACATTAGGGGGAAACTCACCATGACAGTCTCAGGTGTCTGCTATCTGCATGGACACCAGCATTAAACTGCTGGGCGGATTAATAGTCTGCTGTGCTGTAGCAGGTGGGCAAACATTTTATAACTCCAGGCAGATGAAAATATGTTTCAAAATGCAACCTGTTGCTAGGTAACATGTAAATAAATAAATAAATAAATAACTAATGTTTGCACTTTTCCCCTAAGATTTGTAAAGGGATTGCTATGCGAGTGCTGACGTCACAAATGGGGCCACTTCCACCAGAATGAGACGTTGGTTGCCTTGGTAACGAGGTAATGAGTTAGTGCAGCTAGTAAGAGTGAAGTCAAACATAAAAAACCTTCACTATGGTCACTTGACAATGTATAAAATTTCCAAATTCTGTACTGTGACTCCTTATTGGTACAGACTAAAATTATTCATTATAGAGTTCAGTTTTTGTTTTAACAGCATTAAGTTTTGACCCTGATGAACCAATAACTACACCGGGGGTTTTCAAAGTCTCAGACTGTGAGCCTCCCCTCAGACAACACTTGGAAAAAGTCGCCCCCTCACTCCTGCTTAGTTTACTTGCTTAGTTTCACTCAATTCCTGGATGCCTATGGGATCATGATTATGTTGTTATTTGATCCCATAGATACTCAACAATTGAGCCAAGATAGCATAATATTAACTTCAGACTACAAAAAGGCATTGATTAGTTTCTGGCTCTGGGAAAGTGGGAAAAATTCCCCAAAACTACTGTATCTTTTTAACCAAATCACACACATTTAAGCTGTTTTACATGTTCTTCTTTTGATAACTAATCTAATATTTTTTCATTTCCATTCACTGAGCCTCCCCTGAAACTGTTTGGAGCCCCACTGGACTACAGGATCTTAATGACCATTTAAGAGCTGATCTACACTACACTTGAGGATTAAGTCATTCCAAAACCACGGACATTAATCTGCCGCTATGGACCCACAACCTCCTTTCTTCTAAGACGGCGTTCTACAACATTTTGGAATATCATTACTGGAATTTGCTCCCAGTTAGCCACTGATGATGGGCGATAGGATCTGGTCTGCAGCTTTTCAGTTCATCCCAAAGGTGTTGGATGAGGCTGAGATCAGGGCTCTGTGCAGGCCAGTCAAGTTCTTCCACACCAAACTGGGGAAACCATTTCATTATGGAGCTGGCTTTGTGAGAGCACTGACATGTTGAAAGGGCAAAACACAAATGCTGCCAAATTGGAAGCATATTATTGTCTAAAATAAAATTTTACGCTGTAGGATTAAGATTTTCCATAATTGGAAGTAAACAAACCAGAAGTACACAGAAGTATTGGCCATATAACATAGACTTCATTAAATAACTTTACTACAAGATTAACAGTATCAAATATGATTACAGGAAGTTAATTTGTGAACACAATACCTCATCAAGATTAAATGACTTGCAATTTTGTTCTGACGTTTGACTGGCTGTTGCAAAACAATCAGCGAGTCTCGACCGAACGCAGGAAGGACAGAGATGGAAGTGTTTTCTCATAATTATTTAATCACACATACATTTACATCATGCAGTCAATCCAAAACTGTGATCTCATTAACTTCCCATCTCCGTTCATATCAGAGCCCTGCTATTTGTGCCCCAGTTCTCCAGGAATGATCCAGTACCTCGTCCACTGATGGATCCTCAAAACTGTCCTTTAAAACTTGACCGACTATTACACAGTAATAAAAAAAAGTAGCTACACTTTTTAAATTTAGAATTAATGCAAAATTCAATTTAGGTAAACACCACAAATATTCTTTGCTGTTTTTATTTTTAACTATATTTTTTTTTCCCCATTTCATATCCAGTTTTGGTTGGAGGTCAAAGGATAAACATTTTGAGGTCCATGCTGCAAAGTTTTAACTAATCTAGAAGATTACACAGAGGGAATAAACCATCTCGATAGACACCAAACACTGTCCTGTCATAGATACGGGGGGGGGGGGGAAGCTACTCCTCCCTGCAGCTTGTACAAAGTAATTATTACTAGTTAAATTATTTGCCGTCAACAAACAGATCCATTTACAGGGCTTCGGAAACTTCTTTTTTTTCCTCCAGTCAAAAAACAGCCACATATGGAGTGTTTTTTCTGAGTGCAGATATTGTGAAGAAGTGCTATTAAACCCAATTTTCCTGTTCCAAGATGACAGGTTTTACTATGACATCAAACTCCCGTCCCCCTTCCATTTCGAGCTAGATTTGTTCCACTATTGTCAACAGAAAAAATATATATTTTCCAGCAGTTTCTTTAAAAGCTGAAACTTAATTGTTCATTTTCTAATTTAAATATCTACTACTGCACTGGATGGAGTTTATCTTTCAGCACAGAAGTAGATACTCCTTAATCTTAGAATATGGACAGAAAAATCCCTGTAATCATGTTTCAGCTTTTAAGAAAGAGCAAAGAGAAAAAAAACCAAAAGTTAGTGAAACAGACGCTAAAAGAAAAGTGGGACAGGACTTTGACTCTGTATGGCAGGATTACCGCTGCAAACGCACCCTGATCACACCTGCCAGTCGACTGATTTACAGTGTATTTAACAGTATATTGCACTTGCACAAGATGTTAGTGTTCTCATGCTGGGATTACAATCACAACAAGCTCTTTGCCGATGCACTGGGGCTTCACAGGGTAAAAAAAAAAAAAGAAAAAATCAAGCCGTAGTGGGATTTAAAAGGGGGGGAAAAAAAAAAAAAAATCATGAAAAACACTCTAAAAAATACATTAAAGACAACAAAACACAAAATAAATCCTACACCGCTGACTAGATTTCGTTAAATAAACCCTTCCCTCCAGATGATGACAGAAGATTGTTGTGCAATTTTAGACCCTGCTCTCCTGACTGGCTGATCAGCGGCAAAAAGGTCCGAGCCATCGACTGACACCCCCCTGCCCGCCCGCCGTTTCCCCCCCCATCAAATATGCATCTAAGCTTTCTGATCTATGGAACAATGAAAGTGATACAGTACATAAAACCCAGCGAAACACATTGCTTTATGCAAATTACAACAAAAAAAGGGGTGTGGAGGGGGGGGAACGTACAATTACAGGTCCTAAATCTATTCGAAACAACCAAAAGAGGGTGTAGGGGGAAGGAAGACGAGAAAAAAAAAATAATATAGAAGCGAGGCACCCTTGAAAAAGAATTCAACTTGATACGGCAGGGATCAAATGAGGGCTTACGACTAAAAAAAACAAAACAAGGTCCTGAATATGTGAGCGAAGGTGGTGGGAGGAGAGGAGAGGAGGGGGGGACGCATGTTGGGGACGAGTGAGTGACAGCGACCCAGCTAGGACAGGACAAGCATCGTGTGTGCTATCAGTCTATATGCCTGAAGTCTATGTGCTCCGATGTGCGAGGAGATATAAATAGCGTCCATTAAACACAGCGTTTACTAACCACTGAGAGAAGTAAAAACAGTACATTTAGCTACTGAGCATAACGTCTATGCTTAAAAGTGGAAGTGTGTCGTGTTAACCGGATCATTCTCATCTTTCCGTCCTTCCTTTTCTACATTCTTATTCATCCTTCTCATGAAGTCACCAATAACGAGTATAGGTTTTTATTTTAACTTAATGATAAAAACAATTGGCCTCCACAGGTATTTAGTTAAATACATCTACAGTACACTGTCGCACGTCTTGGCTTTTTATTTTTTTTTTTAAATCCTTCTTTTTAGCCGTTTCCCCTATTTCCATACAGCTCTCTCTCACCAGGGAAGCGTGTGCAGTAGTGCCAATTTTACAATCTGTACATCAAGACCGGACAGAACAGTAGTGCTCGACGCCATCTAGTCATTTCAAAACCGTACGTATTTTTTTTTTTTTGTAGTTTTTTTTCCTTAAAGAAGCATGTAAAATCTATCCAGAGAAAAGTGTGGTTAACAACCAATAGTAGTAATGTTGAAATGTACAGAGGTTAGCCTATAGGGTCAAGCTATTTCTCGTGGTAGGGTCTCCTTTTTTTTTTTGTTTTTTTTTTTAGTCTTTTTGTTTGTTTTAGGTGTGTTATTCATTTTTTTTTTTTTAAGTCGGATCTTGCTACCGTTACATTCAGCTTGGCACAGTGCAGAACTACTCGCACGACGACGACAGATGACGACAGACTGTGCAAAACAAAAAACGAAACCGAAGCTACACATTCCAGTCGTGTGCGGTTTCGCTCGCCGAGGCTGCGCTCAAGACTGCGTTTGGTTCGGTGGATAAGAATATTATCTTTTGTAAAATTAAAATTTGTTGTCTTTTTTTTTTTTTTTTTTTTTTTAATTATATCCAGTAAGAGAGGAAAAAAAAAAAAAAAAAAAAAAAAAAAGAGATAAGTCGTGATGAGAATTGAGGGGGGGGACATAGGGGTAAGTGGGTTGGTGAAGGTGGGGGATTGGAGCTGTACAGGCCAGGAATATTTATAATATATATATATATATATTTATAATTCAGAAACTCCTTCGTGGCTCCAAAGCAGCGACGAGGAGCTTGTCCGCTGTAATGGAATGACAGGTTGTCGGGGTGGGCGGGGGGTGATATTGGCTTCTTCTGTGATGTCGTCCTTCTATCCAGCTGCTCTTCAGCTGCGGATAGACACAAAGAAAAAGGTTGGTGTTAGTGAATGTCATATTCTACCATCGATCATGAAAGTTACATCGATAAAACTCTCAAAAAGACGTCTGTCAGTGTGAAAACGGAGGCAGCTTGTATGAATGCAGCTGCTTTTTCACAAAAGGAACTAATATACAAATAAAGTCGATTTTATTTTGCGTAACCCAATATCACGAATCACAGATTTGCCTCAGGGGGCTTTACAATCTGTTCCTCAATACAACATCCTCTATCCTTAGACCCTCGATTCGGAAAAGGAAAAACTACCTGCTCAACAAAGAAAAAACTGAAGAAACCTCCAGAAGAGCGACAGAGGAGGGATTCCTTTTCCAGGACGGACACATGTGCAACAGATGTTTTCAGACTGTTATCTTCTAATTATGGACATTCACATTTAGACAATAAAAACTGATTACTACTAATATTTGATATAAACTTTCATCTGATTACTGAGGTAAGGGTATAATCAGTGTAAAACACCTTCAGTATTTCATTATTTTATATTCTCTTTCCTTCCATTTGACATTTTAATCCCTTGTATTATTATATAGACTGGGGCTTTTATTATTATCATCATTAATAGTCTTACTGTGTTCTATTATAATCCTGTTAAGCTTTGTTAACTTCATGTTTTGAAAAGTGCTTTTCAAATAAAGCTATTATAAATTATAATGTAATTACTGTTTTCTGTGACAGAGGTTAGAGTGAACATTTCATTTTTCTGTTGTAGATTTTTATTTCCAATCTGCAGTAAGTCAGACGCAGCAACGCTAGCTCACGTCTGTAAACCCGAACAGGAACGTTGTAGTTCCATGGTACGCTTCTTAAAGCATTGTATCACCAGGGTGACCTTCATCTTGAGATGTAATGAACTTTGTTTCAGTATTCAATAAGGGGAATTCATCAGATCATCA
The DNA here is from genome assembly GCF_910596095.1 of Thunnus maccoyii. Lineage (NCBI taxonomy): Eukaryota > Metazoa > Chordata > Actinopteri > Scombriformes > Scombridae > Thunnus > Thunnus maccoyii. Next base: position 25,663,942 of record NC_056544.1, on the reverse strand, counting down.
TAGCGAAACCTGAATGTTCACAGTTATGGGATCTTGGTTCTGTATTTTCACCAGAATGTCCTTTCACAGTTGAAACTCGCTTCCTTTTCCACCAGTTCACAATTCTACAGCGCGTTAACCACATCCCTCGGATAACACGTTGTCTTGTTAACGCAAAGACACTTACTTCTTGTCTGGCTTGCCGCTGCTTCCTCCTCTGATGGACACCGTCTGGCTGTTCTGGTAGAAGCTTCCTCCGCTGCGGTTGATGTTTGGGTGAGTGGGTGATGCCACTGGCTGCTGCCCAGGCCGGATGGGTTTGGCTGAAGCGGGGAGGGAGATGAGACGATTGAGGATGGGATTTACAAAGACTACGGCCGTCAAGTGAAACCTAACAGTATGGATCACGTGATTCTGGTAGAAATCTTTCTGTTTGTTGCTTTGTGGTGTACAGTTTGACTCTGCATGTCTGAGATCTCACTGTAGAGAATAAGAGCAGGTGTAGACGTATATATCTCGTCCAATCCTCCCCGTACTCACCGATCTGGGCCGAATGTCCCCTCCTGGCCATGTTCTTGGCCCTGACGGCCTCCTTGATGCGGTCCACCTCCTGCTGGTAGCGCTTGCGGTCGCGGGCGGCGTTCTCCTTGGCCTCCTTCAGAGCAGATTCCAGGGCCTTGACCCGCTCAGCTGTAGCGCGAAGACGCTTCTCCAGTTTTGGAAGCTCACAGCGCAGGTCTGCATTATCACGCACCAGCTGCAGGACAGTTTATATCGGTTGAAAACATTTCTTTCATCTACATTTTTATCAGTCTGACAGGAGGAAAGTACAGGAGGAAATAGGCTTATAGATCGAGCAAAGACAGCAGTGGCAGGAAAGTAAGATAAAGGTGGTAGAGCAAATGTGGAAAAAAGAGAGAATGGCTTATACAGGGAAGAAGAAGAAAAAGAGGAAAACTGCGAAGAGATCAATCGGAGATGGGCAATGTGAATATTTAAAGCAGAGTGTGTATATCAAACTCCTACCTGTTTGTGAACTTTGGTGAGCTGCTCAAGATTGTTCTCAAGAAAGGAAATTTTCTGTTTCTGAGCTGCACTCCCACCTGTGTCGTCTGAGTCCATCTCAGCGCTCTGCAAAACAACAACAAAAAAACATATGCATTATAACTGCTGTGTTATCAATTGTGTAGTTTGTGCCTTTTTTTTGCAAAACAAATTATCTCTTATTGTAAAGAGCTTTTCTTTTCATGGTGCTTCACCTTTTTCACTCTGGTAGCCAGGTCCTGGACAAAGAGCTTCCTCAGGTTATGCAGGGTCTGCAGCTCCTTTGCCTTGAATGGAAAAAGACAATCAATCAAAATCAGAAAAAGTCAGGTTGAGATAGTTGGAATAAACTGAACAAACAAGTGCAGTGTCTGAGACTTTTATCAGAAATTACAGGTAAGACTTTTTCCTTTTGGAGCTCAACAATACAATCACTTCTACTGATGGTAAGAACCTCTAAATTTTAAATAAGTGAATTAGAATAGTTCTGGATGTGGTTAGAGAGGAAACATGAGTCCAGGTTGTAGTCTATGTCTGATGTGAGATTAAGGTTGTCGTCCATCTTAATGTTGTTTCCTTGTATCTGTGTCTTCAATCATCAGTTAATTCAGATAAACTCACCACTGTCTCCTCCAGTCCCTTCAGGTCCTGTCTGGCCTGCTCCCTTCTGTCCTGCATCACCCTGAACAACAACAACAAAAAATACTGTTGTTAAAACAATGTTGTATGAAATTACAGACAGTAAACATGTACATGCAGCTCAGTTTCTGTTGTGAACATTTCAACGATTCTGAGCCGACAAAACACAAAAGTAAACCAGCGGCCGACGGTGTGAGACTTACGTGAGCTCGTGCAGCTTGCGGCTCTTCTCCTGATCGGTGGATTTGAGTTTCTCATGCTCGACTCTGAGTCTCTCCTGCTCCAGCATGATCTTCTGGTTCAGACTGGAAGAGACAACATATCCTCATGTTAATATGAACGCACTGACTGGATGTGAGTATTTTGTGTGAATAATGAATATGTGAGTATTTTTTTTATGGCAGGAACAGTCCTAAAGACAAGAAACATTTCCCTGTATCTGCCACGGTCTTCCTTATTATTTAAAATGTCCCTTTGTCTGTTTATTTTAACCTTTATGTGGTAATTTCATCACTAACAGAGGAGTAACTGAAGTAAAACAGCAGAACACAAAGTTAGACAGAAGTCTTACTCCTGCAGCTCAGTGATGAGTTTCTCCTTGTTGTCCAGCTCGTCTCTCAGGCTGCTGATCTGCTTCTGGTGAGCTTCGCGATGGGAGTGGATCTGCTTCTCCACCGCTTCCTGTACACACACACATAAACATACAATATGTACTGCAATATTTGACAAAATTGTTGACAAAAAAAGCATTAAAATATATAAGGAACAAAAAATGTGAAAATGTTCAAAATAAAACAAAATAGCACACATTCCTTTTTGCCAGATATTGTTGCAAAAGTTAACAGGGTTAGCATTAGCATGTTGGGATTATTTACACAATATTTTTAGTCGTACTAGATTTAAACTTTCATAAATTTCCATGTGTCAGAACAGACACTAATCTGAAGTCTGAATAAAACTGTGGTGAACACTTGTATCCTGTTTAAAAAGACGGAGGCACATACCTTGACTTCATTGGCCGTCTGGATCTCGTTCTCTTTCTCCATAGCATGAACTTTCTCTGTAAGACAGAAACATATGATTCCCCGTTATTTGATGATAAAGGGATAAACTTTTGAATGCAGCAGTAATGTTAGTAAGAAGTTAGGATTGGGTATTGTTTACAAATAAATTTGTGTAAGAAAGGAAGCAATGATATGTTGAAAGCAAAAAACGCATTTATGTTCAGCAGATTTAGGCTTCCATGAAGTTAACCTGCTACATTTCCTGAGATTTATTTCATTTTCCTCCCTGTTAAAGAGTTTTTCATTCCAAATTGAGGGTTTAAGGATAGACAGTGTTGTACGTTGTACAGATCGTAAAGCCTCTTGAGGCAAATTTGTGATTTACTGGACGTTATTTGCTCATAACACTGCCTCTTAACCACATTTTTACATATTTTCAGGAACCAACTGGAACAGAAAAGTGTTTCCTAACTAATCACCAGTTCTTATAAATTTGTAGGCAGTTCTGATCAGAATCACTGCTTGAAACCTAACAAGTTTTTCAAGTTGGCTGACTATGTTGAGGTTGAAGAATCCTGAGAGCCTGTTTGACTTTTACTCTACAGCACCAGTTAGGATTCATTTCCTAGAAGTATTTGAGTGGATTCAAGTGGCGACATACCCTGAGCGCTGAGCTTGACGAGTTCCTCATTCAGAGAGTCCACGTTCTCCTCCAACTGCCTCTTCTTCTGCTCCACATTCTGCAGGTACTCCGTCAGGGACTTGATCTTAGCCTCATGCTGGAAACAGAAGACATAATGTTTAATACATCATTTTTTTTACATCGGTTATGTTCTAGTTACGGGTCACGGTACTGTTTGTGGTTCGTTCCTGCGTACCTGGGAGATGCGCAGCTGGCAGGCGGCCAGCTCCTTCTCGTTCTCGTCCATCTTCTTGTTGCTTTCTGACTGGGTGCCCTCCAGCTGCTTGCAGCGTTTCACCATGGTCTTCACTTCTGATTTCATCTTACTGATGTAGAGCCGGGCCACCGTGAACTCCTCGTCTATCAGACCGCTGCCGCCCTCATGTTGCTGGAAGGACAGATAAGGAAAGTTGGAAAAACATCATGGAGGACAAGAGGGTGATGGAGGAGATGGAAGGAGAGTGATTAAAACTGGAGCTGGATGCAGGGAAGTTGAAGATGATATTGTCTTCATGTACTCCATCATCAGAATATCCTAATGGACTGGGATTGAATTTAGTTGTCTATACATTGTCTAAGTTATTCTCCATACAAAACTTTCCTGCATCAGGAAATATTTAATCAATGTAAACATCTAGAAGCCGGTGTTGCTACTGTCGCTGCAGAAATCTTGTCAGTACCTTGATATCATTGCTGCCCACAGCGATGCCGATCTCAGCCAGGTCTTTGAGCAGTGATGACATCATCTCTGTCACCCTCTTCTTCTGGTGGTTGGACATCTCCTTCAGCTTCTGGAGCTCAGAGTCCAGGGATGACAGGATGGACTGCAAGGAAGGATAGGATTTTACTACCAGAAACAGATAATATTCATTCCTCTACTGCTTTTACATACTCTCAATGCTCATTTTTCCCCTTTCTACTTCATCATTGACATAGGTTTACATGATCCCCATAGCTACATTCTTATTTTCTGTGCCTTATCCTATAAAAAAGGAATATTATTCTTAACCCAGTGCTCTTTTTTTTTCTTTACTTTAACTGGTTTGACCTGAGACACATCATGAGAATGAGGTTATAATTTCACTTCAATCCAAACCTGGACTGGTTTTAAAAAGTGAAGTACAGAAAGGGGGCCGTAGCGGCTGTAGATATGTGTATGTGTGCATGGTTGCATGTGTAAATAGTCATCTTTAATCCTGCAGATTATACAAGTTTAATCATAGTGTTGCGTGTCTGTGCGCTACATATTAACGTAGCCAAAATCAAGGACAAATAAAAGACACATGACCAAAATTAAAGTGCAACAGTGTCTCTGGGCATGCTGACATCTGTCCTTGGCTCACCGATTTCTGGCTAAGCTCCTCGCTGATGGCCTCAAACTCCTTGGTCTTATCCTCCACCTCCTGGCTCTTCTGGTCGTAGTTGACGGCCAGCTCCTCCAGAGCCTGAAGCACTTCCTTTACCTCCTCCTTGGAGGCTTCGTTCTCCGCCTGCAGGCGGTTCAGCTCTGCCTGGAGGTTCTCGTGATCGCGGCGTGAGGAGGCCAGAAGCTGTAAGGCGGGGAGAAGAGTGTTATTGTTTGATTTTTCTTTGTGAACGCATTAGGGCTGCAGTAATTATTCAGTTTTTTTTTTTTACAATATGGAAGAAAAGGCAATTTGCATTTTTAATTTGATATCAAACAAGATTTCCTCCTTGCTGACTTTTCTTTTGTACTCTGAAATTGCACTGCATGCAGCGCTGTAGTACAGTGTGGGAATGCAGGACAAAGTGTGTGCGTGGCTGACTTACAAAAAACACATCAAGTCTGCCAATAAAAACCAGTTAGTAAAAATTTGACTCATGGACATAATTATTAAAGTGGAACTACACACTAAATCCTTTTTTTTTTTGCACTGTTCACATGATCACATCCCTCCTTTCTGCCTCTTTCCAACACAGACAGAGAGTCTGACAACAGCTGCTCATGGCTGGTTAATGACAACCAGCTCTACATCATTATTAAGCTACAATTTAAATAAAATACCTAATAGTAGGTGGTAGCGCTGTTCAAAACAACAGGACTGGAGTAAGTGAAATATAAACACAAGCTGACAGCTCTGAAAGCTTCATATGTTCAGTCTCCTCACACCTCAGAGACTAGAAAGATCAAAAGTTTATGCTACACATGAGACCCTCTACCCGCCCAAACGTCCGGTACTCACCTCCTCCTGATCCAGCATCTGCTGCTTCAGCTTCTCTGCCAGCTGGCTCTGCTGGTTGATCTCCTCGTCCTGCACAGAGCGGAGACCCACAGCGACATTAACATTAACCGCAGGTCTAATTGACTTAGGGAACAAGGTGAAAAACTGTGCTAAACTTTTGCAGCCTTGAGAAAAAATAAACGGACCACCATCTTATTTTTTTAAAAGAATATCTGAAACTGTCTAAATTATTATATTATATTATGTAAGAAATAAAAAAAACACTTCTCCATGTCTGGTTGCATATTTTAACATGAAATCCTGCTATAATTTTGTTTAAAGATGCTGCCAGATCCACAAATCCACATTCATACACCAGTTACTAACATCCCGTGCTCTTCCTCACCTTATCATCCAGCTGTTTGTAAAGCTTGGCCAGCTCAGCCTCACACTTGTCCTTCTCCACGTCAGTGAGACGAACACCGGGTACGTTGGGCGTGGTGGCCGGCTTGTCGTTGATAATGTTGTCCAGGGCCAGAACCTCGGCGTTGGCTTTCTCCTTGTCAAACTGCTCCTCCACTGGCACGCTCTCGCCTGAGATGGGAGGACAGATAACACGTATTCAGTTATGTTTCAAAGAACTTCCACTGTATTTGCATTTGTGTTTGAGTTTATTAAACAGTGTACAACACAGGCAAAGTCCGCTGCCCTACCGTTTCTCCAGCGATTGAGCTCGTTCTCCAGCCAGGTGATGGTGTTCCTCAGGGTCTTGTTCTTCTCCTTCTCCCTCTCATACTTCTGCTTCCACTGCTCTGCTGTCAACTCGATGTTCACCGTCACAGTGTTCTTGATGGTCTTTGCTCTGATTGTAGAAGAAAAACAAAAAAGGTTTTTATTACACTGACAGAACTCAAATTGGATCATAATTCCTTCAAAAAGCTTCATAAATGGACCAGCGACCACGCCATGAAATTACTTTTCCATCTTTTCTATCTCATTACTTATAATGGTGACTAAATTTGGAGGTTATCTTGTTCTGGTAGGTTTTCAGGATCTTCATTACTTGATTAAAATTTTAAAAAATATGTAAATAAATAAATAAATAAATATGGTATGCAGCCAACTTATTTTCGACAACAGCAGTATGGCTGTTTACTTTCTCCTGGTCTACCAACCTCTGTCCGAACATGAGGGTGGATTTGGTTTCAGCCTCATTATAGGAGGAAGGCGAGCAGCAGATGACGATGGTGGTTCGACAGTTACCACCCAGCGAGTCCTGCAGGATACGGGTCATCTTGCTGTCTCGGTAGGGGATGTAGGCCTGGTGTACAGACACAAATATATACGTTTAATGAGCTGAACAGACATTAACTGACGTAGTGGACTGTATGAAAACTGAGAAAATATGTGGTTCATTGATTTTCTCTATTCATCAGTAAATACAGCCTTGGACCAAGACGTTAAACACCTCTTACAAAGCAATTCATGTTATTCTGCAGTGTTTTACAGCTGAGGTGGACCATCTCGCCTTAAATAAAGACCACCTCTGCTAAGATAATAAAACAGAGGTTGAACAGAGGTGTTATTTCACACAGCTAATGCCATGTGTTTAATAAGAGTGGCTACTGTTAAGCCAACATCTTATAACTAACGTGATCATGAGATGAGATGCATCAAGGTCTCAATAAAACAATTTTGTGGTGGAAATCTTGTAACTGTAGATTATTTGTCAAACGCCTACGACAGACATTAGAGTTCGACAGAAGAAAAACAAACCCAGAACAAAGTAAGAGGTTCTATAAGCTGGGATGATGAATTTTAACATGCTGCCGCTGCTCTGAAACTGAAGAACACAGCCTGAGGCTTCATCAGCACTGTGCCAACAGGATGTGATGGCTTCAGTTATATTTCTCATGAGTTTAGCAAAATTAGATGAAACGACAACATGATATGTCAATAAATGATTATTGACATAAAGGGCTAAGCTGCAGCAGTTCACTGTAATTCTTGAGACACCACTACTACGCTCGGTCTGGAGTAAGACACGTCTGAACAATAGCTCGCTTGTTTCAGACCATCACAAATATATCAGCTGCTGTCCGCCTCAGGTTGTTTACAGAGGGAAGGGACGCTAGAACAAACCGATCGTTGATCAAAGTGAAAAGGGTGAAATCGCTATGGAACAGCTAAAGAAAACATTGCTCGGAGGAAAGTTTTTTATCTGCTTAAGTTGTTTCAGCGGCATAAAGGACGCGTATATGTTCGAAAACGGCAATTTCACATAAGATGACTGATAAAACGTGCTGGTTTTCCAGACGCACACCTAGCTCCGGGCTGTGCAGCTGGTTAACCAGGCTGCCCTTCTGTCAGTTACATTCATAGTAATGTCTGTCATTTCAAAAATGCTATAAAAATACTTTTGGGGGGGAAAAAAAAACATCACCTGAGGTTGTTGTGTTGACTTAGCTTGATGATAACGCCTAAAACAAACATGAGCTCATAATGTTCTGGAGTAAAGCTTTCAGACAACAATTAGTAAACACTTTCACCTCATCAGATGATTCACTTTTGCTTAAAGTGCTACTTGTGTAATCAAATCCCAGAACAACACCACAACATATTCAACAAATGGATCTCTATAATTGCACCAAATGGCAAATTTAAGAAACAACAGCAAATCCTCTATGACTGTAGAGAGTTGAAGTAGAGTTACTGACTGTTCCTTCAGCCAGAGCTGAGATGACGTTCCCCAGGGACGACAGAGACTTGTTGATGTTCTTTGCTTCATCCAGCACAGCTCCCTCCGCTCCTGTTTTACTGACCTGAAAAAAAAAATCACAAAGACGATAACCTCAGCGACGAACGGACTCTGTGTACACCAGGAGCTACTTTGCGATATAGAAACAATAAAGTAACTCATGGACTGGACTGAATATTTCCTTGGACTCTTTGTACCTTTTCACTACCAGCCAGATCCACCAGATAGAGTTTGCCGCTGAGCTTCTGTTCTGTCTGAGTGTTCTCCTGTTTGACGTTAATCAGGAAGATACTGTGACTCCTGGAGCTGTGCTCGTTCATGTCTAAAAAGGGAGAAATGACATCCGTTTGGTTAAAACGGCATCGGGCTCAAATGCAGAATATATATGTACAGATTGTCTCATGAGAACAGGATCTTACTTGTGACTGCTACATGTCTGTTAGATTTGCCTTCATCAATTGTATCCATGACCTCCTCCGGACTGCAGACAAACCTCTCAGTACAGCCCTTAAAATAAATAAATGAAATAAAAAAAATAAGAACATGAGGTTAGATAATTGGCCTACTCTAACAAGTTTTACCAAGTCTTTTACATGTGGAAGGAGGTTAGTTCTCACCTTGACGTAGGGCACTCTGTTTTTGTCTTCATGCACTGACAAATTAGTCTTTGACACTGGAGATGAGAGAAGAAAATGTGTCAGGGACATCGTCCACTTCCCACTACAAATGCATCACATGTTCTGGGTTTTACTTTTTAAAGCTCTTAACATTTCAGATTTTAACATTTAAAGACAGAGTTTCAATTCTGTTGAATTTCTTTTCAGCCTCTGAACTGGAAAACCTGCTTTCAGACAGTTTATATTACTTGCAATAGATGAGCTACAACTCTTAGCCAATCAGAACAATTAGTGTGGAGACGGGCTTCAAATTCATTTACTTTTCATATTACTAAAACTGATTGCAAAACAAATATAAGCTTACCAAGTTATAGTATTTTAGACAACAAAAACAAAAAGAACTGGGTGCTATGGGAACTTTATAAAATAAAATATTACAGGTAGAACAAAAAAAGATATTTTAATTTTCAAGTTTCTGCAGCTCAATAACTAAGTTAGTGCATTTACAGCAGTGCAACACAGATGCTCCGTCATTATCTCAGTGTCTCAGGCTTTTAGCGGTTCATTCTGTCATGTCTGGTATAATTAAGAGAAATGAGAGATACAGTGTTCACTCCACCTTCACGGCCACTTACCATCCAAAAGGTCCCGGATCTTGTCTAAGTAAATTTCAAAATATGAAACCTGTGAACAGAGAAGCGATCTCATTATTGGCAATGCAGCTTGAGAGTTCAGAGCAGAGAATCTAAAGAACAGCTTTCCTAGTTTTGTTGTTTCCAGATTTAGATTTTATCTGCAGAGTGATAAAACAGCGGCACAGTAATACTGTTTGAAGTTTTAAAAAAAATACACTAAAAACAAAAGATGCCATTTCCTATTAGTTACAGTTAAGGTAAAAAATGCAAGTCACAGTCACTTCAAACACAAAAGGAACCAAAAAAAATCATAAGTATAATGTGTTTTGAAAATTGCGTCTGTTTTTTATTTTCTGATTCTTTTCTTGAATAATTGAATTTGTTTCTTCAGCTTTATTATTTCCAGACAGGTAGCTAAAGTCTGATATTTTAGAGCAAAAAACACTGCAGCAAGTAAAAGTCTCACCACTAAATGTTTATATTTCATTACATATATATATATATCTATCACTCCCATCACTACAAGCATAGTAATAGTAAAGATCGACGAACATGAAGGAGAGCCAGCAAGGAACTATGATGCAGCAGCACAAAGTAACGTGTGATGTTGCGGGTAAAAAATGCTGACCCAGAATGACAAACAGAAAACTTCAAAAACTGGAAGTACGTAGTTTGTTACCAGCACTCACAGTTTGTGTTTAACATTTAGACAGAAAACCATAAATATCACATTTTAAACATGTATCTGAACTTAATATATGATCCTAGAAGATCAAAAATGGCACCTCTAGTTAGTGTCTCCATCACCAATGCAGCACTCTGCCTCTCAACTAGCGGTGGGACAGTTCAACAGCTTGTCTCCGTCTACTTACTTTGATATGAAACTCCAAATTTTCATCCATGGAATAGATGTAGTTGAAGATGTCTTGAACTATCCTGGGGATGATGCCCATCGAATCTGTGTCATGGAGGTTCCCCTGCAAATTGAGAAAGAAATTAATATAATGTCATGATGTGGAAGTTAAAATATTATTCAAAAACAAGATGTATACAAGTCATCCTTACCTCCATGGTGTGTGTTTTGCCAGATGATGTCTGCCCATATGCAAAAATTGTCCCGTTGTATCCCTCCAGAACATCTACAAGACACAAGCACAGAACTTATTTAATTTAAGTTTTTTAAAGCTTGGCAAATGCGATCATCTTTTGTTGTGTTATGGCTCTAAAAACAAATCCAGTGTGTCAATAAACTGCTAAAAAACAAAAGTGACACCTCACCTTTTACAATCTTCTGGGCGCAAGCGTTGTACACTTGTTCCTGTGTTGTATTTGATGCAAACACTCTGTCAAACATGTACGGCTTGCCCTGAAATAAAGAGGAAAAAGGAAGAGTGAGTAATGGCTACAATACCAAAACCAAACCCATTATCTTGCAGCCTCTCTCAAAATTGTCATCTGTGACATGTTTAGTAAACAGATCCATCTGTACTACACACACAAAAGTGATTCAACATGATTCCAATAACCAGACTCTGAAAAAATACTCATACGCATACATGTCCAGCAGCAGCAACACTATTTTTTATTTTAAATCGATGTAGCATGATAGCAACAAGAGGGGACAAAGAAAAGAGATCTGAATGACACTTCATCATGCAGCATAAACCGACCCTACTGTTGTACCCTGATGCTCAAAACAAATGTTTTACTGACGAGAAAGCTGACAGAATTTCTTCTGGGAACCTTCATCGAATAGCAACCATAGAGAAGTGACAGGAAACGGTGAATTATAGAAGAAGTGACAAACAACACAGATCATTCGCCTGGCTTACAATTATAGTCTGTGTCTTAAACCTCTAGGCCACCAGGACGCCTCTAGCTGTCACGATTTGATGTTCTCGACCTTACTGAACTCCTGAAAGTGAGTATATCTGTCCTGATTCGGCTTCTCTCATCCCGTTTGAACCGATCTTCAACAATCTCTGCGCGGCCTTTAAGTGAACTTACCTAGACCCTGAGCTTTTACCGCTAGCTTAGGAGCCAGTCTGCCTCAAACAGGCAGAGAGTGTAGCTGATTTTGATATCCGACTGGCTTGTTAAAAAAACTTCAAAGCACAATTTTAATGAGATAGCAATCAATAGCTGGATTTAAAAGGAGGCGACCTCAGGGGAAAAAAGCTGATGATGATGCTACAAGCGATTCTGAGGTTCAACTGAGATGGCACACTGTCTTTGGACGTCTGAAGTCCCAGCTGACTCATCTCGTCTCCAGACTGATGGGTGGGGTTCTAAATGTGGAGAGAGTTTAAGAAAGCCCCGTCCAATTCTGATACTCGAGGGTACAAAACAAAACATATATATATCTTTTTTATGAGATTTTCTATTGTCAGGTTCAATGTTAACACCTGTATTAGCAGGGAAAGGCCCCAACCCATAGTTGAGAATGTGGACAAGCAGCTACTGTCACCCTGGAGAAGCCATAAATCACTCCTTCCTGGTTTGAGGTTAGTGATACATGTAAACATATTCAAAAGCTGGCTTGGATGCTTGTGAAACCACAAATATGTCACTGGTGTTAAAAACAACACGGCAACTTCAACAGAATTATTCTGAACTACTGCAGCAGAGATGTCCTCAATTTGCACCCCGGCTCATAATCCCTCCACCGACAGACGGTCACATCTAAAGCGCGGCTCGGTACAACACAGACCAGCAGCATCTTAAGACGTTGTTAATTCACTCCGGCTACCACACATCCTGGAAATGAACCTTGCCCAGAACAGGAGCGCCGAGGCACTATCGGCCCCGCCAGATGCTGAGTGCAAACAATAGCATAGGCAGTGTTTAAAGTCCTCATTGTTACCCGGCCTCGTTACCTACACTTCTGTCTAATGGGATTACTTGCTGAAAACATAATTACAGTGAAAAAGCCTTGCTAGAGTATTCATAAGTCCTCCGTCAGTTTCCTGCTTCCTGATGGCTTTGTTATGATACTGCCCCTGTTAAGCTATTCAGGAGAGACAGTACCACACAGTCCAAGGTTATTCTGCAGCATCCACATGATTCTTGTTGAATGATGCATGAAATCTAATTGGATTTGTGTTGCTAGGCAAAATAGGTCAGTATTCCACAGTTTATCAGTTTGGGTTTGTTGGCAATTTCGCTTCCTGGTACACAGCTGGCAGGCAAACAGAAAAAAAAAAACAGGTGTTGATTGCTTCGATGTTATCTAGCCTACCAGTTTTACATGTGATTAAAAGGAGCACTTTTACTTATCTCTCTAATCCTTTTCTTCCTTTTATCTAAAAGTAGCTCGGTGGCGTTCTTGCCGAGCGTCCCAGGTTACTGTATGCAAATAGGGGATGTGACAGCAAAGCATGGGGGAATGATCTTTTTTGTGCACAGGGAAAGGAACCGACAGGGAAGTAATGGATGCATGAATTATTCACCTGCTGCACGCTCACACTACGCTGGCAAAACTAGCTGAGCAAAACAGGGTAGTTACGACACCAATACCACTTCATCTGGAAACTTCATCTCCCTCCTTTTACAGCAAAAGGCAGGCAGGACTTTAAAGTGAGCTGCAGCTGAGTAAGACTGTAGGAATATGCTCAAAAAGACAAAACTCTCTTGTGTAGAGGATCAGTGAGCCTCCGTGAATATGTGAGAGCATCATAGCATCACAGAGGCCTGCGAGCTGCTTGTCAGGAGTCTTTACAATGGGCAGTGGTGGTCAGCTTCACCACTGGCAGAGCGATGAAGCACTTCAGTTGAGGCTTCAGCCCTAATACAGGGTCCACGCCCTAGATTGTTTGAAAACGGATAAAAAAATACGAGCTAAGTGAGTCAGTCACCCTGGATAAGAGCATCTCTGCAAAACAAAGTACATCACCATAATAATTACCCTCCCCACCCGGTGAGATCGCCAAGCGCCTGACCAACTGCCTGCTCTGATTGGTCAAACAGCTGGTTACCAGGAGAGAAAACACAGGGGGATTACCCAGCAAGCCTGTGCCGCTGCTGCTGCTGCTGCTGCTTATAGGCACTGTGAGTGTTGTACTTCTCAAAGCAGATGCACCAGCAGAGGCTAGCGGGCTCTGGCCTGTAACACTTGCGTCTTTCACAATGTGCACTGGTATTTTGGCACTATGACTGGCACTCTGTAATGGGCTGGGCCACACCATGCCTGAGGGGCACAGACAGTACGCTTGCTATTAGTTAAAGGCCTGAAGTCAGTGTCAGCAAAACTATTCATAAAGTCGCCACAGCTATAACAGTCTTCTGTGTTTTGCATGACAGAAAATGAATAGTCCTGTTGTATTCTAAATTCACTGCCTAAATTAGTAGTTAAACTCCAAAAGAAGATGTGATTCATATGCACTCAGCCAAAACTTGCAACTTTGTGGATGTATTTCAAAAACAGTTTCTATTGCCTTGTAAACTCTGTTAGAGCGGCATTTTCATAGGTGGATCTATTACGAGGCACCAAAGTCCACAGAGAGCGTGACAGTTTGTTACAAAGAAGACCTAATGTTTAACCACAATTTTAGAATAATACGCTGTTGACATTGGCATGTTTAGCATGTACAAGTGTGAGATATCAGCCGGGCCCTTGCACTGTTGTTGTGCTTCTCAATTACTACAGTCATACTGTACGGCAGACCAAACCCTCTTCCTTTTGTGAATGATTTTTAATCCTGCCAGTCTAAGTTGTGTAAACAGTGCCTCTTAAAGATATATAAGCCCATGATGACAAAGCATCAAGTGTACATCTCTTGTAAACTGACCTAAGGGCAAATTCTTTGTTACTTCATAACAGTGGCAATGCATTAGTAAAGGCATTTCCTTCTTTTGTCTTTGTGAAAATTGTGCCCATGCCATTATCCTTATCAAGTGCCAGAGGGTTCTGTGTCACTCAAAGGCTAATTAAACTAAAGACAACAAACTTTGCTTGGATCCCGATCTAAACGTCATGATTAAAAGACAACCAATAAAGTATACCCTCACATATTTGAATATCTAGTTGAGCATGTGGTGTTATTAAGATTGTAAAGTGTCCAGTTACTGAAAGCTAACAGAATACCACTGACCTGCATGCAATTTGACATTTCTGTGGATGCCACTGATATTATTTTTGACGTTTCCTATTCCTTAGTGGAAGCACATTATAATTCTGTGTTAGATTCATTAATCTAAGTATTTTTTTACTATATCTATACAGAAAGGTTGATCATTTGGCCAGCTGGTCAGCTAGCTACTGTTAGCTTTAATTAAGCAGCAGTATTAAAACTAGCCAGCTAACCAAGGCCGGCTAATCTGTCAACTACCAGCTGGCCTAGCCTTGCTAGCCAACAGTCTGCTAGCCACCACTAAATCAAAGCTGGCTTACGCTTTTATGCTGACGCAAACTGTTCATAATTAATAGCTTTATCGTTACAGATGCACAGCTACTTATTAATTCATGTCGTGATAATAATGTAGCTAACATTGTTCAGGATCTGCGGGCGAGGTTTTCACCTGTGCCAGGCGATGTGTTTGTGGCTTTGTTGAATGACAGCTCGCTAGCCATGACAGGGCAACTGTGAATAGTGATATTTAACGGCAAAAGCGTTAGTATGAACACTAGTAATGTGAAACTGAGAGCTGCTGCCGACTTATAGACAGAATAAGATATGAGTTAAATATTTTTCAGTGTTTATGTGGCGCCAGAAGCTGGGTGCAGCTCAGGGCCGGCGGAACAACGCAGCGGTGAACAGGTCAGTCCCTGCTAACGGTGGCTAACAGGCTAAGGTGCTAACTACCGTAGCTACAAGACAATCAAAAATGGCGTACTGCTGACTGTGCCCGAGGGCCCAATCAAACGGGCAGCTAACGCCCTTCAGCACAACATAACTCACCGCGATTACAACGGTGTCTTCCCCTTGAAACTTGGGAATGTATCTGTCGCCTCTGACCACCTCAGAGCTGTTCAGGGGCCTAAAACGGCACATCACTTTGATGGTGCACTCCGCCGGGTCGGCCATCTTCCACGGTTCACGAAGGCAGACTCAACAATGAAATGATAAAGTATATCCTGGATCCCAGTAGGCGACCGTGTGTGTGGATGGGGGGGGGCGAAAAGGGAGCCCGAGCCCCTCAGTCCCACTCTCAGTTGTCTGGAAAGGACGATAATCTGTCGGTCGCTCGACAAAAATCCTTGTTTTCCTCTCATTCACTTCCCCCTCCTCGTTAGGAAGCCATGATACCGGCGGATCAGCGGCTGGCCACCTCACCCCTCCTGCTGCTGTGGATGTGGATCACAATGACGTCACCTCTCCTCTCCTCACTGTGTGTGTGACTCTGTGTGTGTGTGCGTGTGTGTGTGTGTGTGTGTGTGTGTGTGTGTGTGTGTGTGTTATTGTAATGAAATCCTCAATAATCTGTGGACACACAAAAATGCCAACCTGCAGTGGTGGAGAGTAACTAAGTACATTTACTCAAGTACTGTACATAAGTACAATTTTGAGGTACTTGTACTTTCCGTACTTGAGTATTTTCCATTTGATTTTACTTTATACTTCCACTGTACTACATTTCAGAGGGAAATATTATTTCTATGTATATATATTGTTAATAACGAGTGTGTAATCAGTGTATAAAAAGCAGCATGTTACTGTTGTAGCTACTGGAGGTGGAGCTAGTTTCAACTACTTTATATACAGTTAGCTAGTTTAGTCCAGTGGTTCCCAACCTATGGGTCGGGCCCCTCCAAAGGGGTCACCAGATAAATCTGAGGGGTCATGAGATGATTAATGGGAGAGGAAAGAAGAAAAAATAAAGTTCTGATACACAAATCTGTTTTCAGTTTTTGGACTTTTTCTCGAATCTCTGATTTCTGGTGAAATATTGGATCATTTGAACATTTATTGAAATTAAACCATGTGAGAAGTTTAGAGGGAAAAATCACTATTTGGTGGAGCTGTTAACAACTCATACATCTGAAATGTGACCCTTACTCTGAGAATGATGGAAAATACAGTAAATCACCAGGTTTCAACTTTATCAACTTTATCTCTATTTTCTGCAACTTTATACTATTACTTCACTACATTTCAAAAGCAAATAGTGTACTTTTTCTAACAGCTATAGTTACTATTTACTGCACAACAAGTATTTTTACTTTTAATTCTTATGTAAAATTATCTGATAACACTGCAGTACTTCTACTTCACTACGTGTTTAAAAATACTACATTACAAGTAAAAGTATTGCCTTTATACTCTCTTCTACTACAGTTGAGGAGAGCTACAGAACAGCAGAGCTACTACTGGACTACTCCACACTGGCAAGTTTAAACTCCAACAGTGAATCAGATTTTATGAGCTCATTGTATGTTATACACTTCAAATCACTTTCTCCAAAGAAAGTTGTTGCTACAGTTCTGAAATTTACTGGAAAAGTGCAATACAGTATTCCTCTTTGAAATGTTGTTGAGTATAAACACAAAGTCTCATGACTTGCAATATATTTAATAACACAGTATATGTAATTTTATATTGCTATAAATTTTTGTATAGTACATTATATGTTTATGGATAAAATAACCAGACTGGACTATCTGCTTTGGGCTAATTTGACCTTTGCCAAACATTTGTTAATGTGAAAAATGTGCCTGTAAATTTTTGTCATGCTTTCTTACCTGCATAACAACATAGACCTGTTTTCATGTGAAATGCATGATTTGCAGACAGTCCACAGTTAAACCCCATAAAGCTAATTTCTACTTAAAACCTCAGGGTTTTCCAGGATGACAAAAATGTTACGCTGATTTACAGGAAAATGAGTGTGAAATAAGACACGAGATAAGTAGAATTTTCCATTTGACTTGCAGCCATAAAAAACTGCTTCTTAGTTTCTTACATTTCTTTTAGTTTCTTACATTTTCAGTCAATATAAGTGTGATAAAGCTTCAGTGGAGCACTGGAGCAAGCTGACACAGAGTATGAAGTCACACAGTGTGGAAGATGTTTTATCTCAGCTGCTTAAATGGAAATATTATGAACACTAATGCTATTGTTATACTCCAAAAGAGGATATTACTGTAGCCTGTGACTCAGCTGTCTTTACGACTGTACACTGGGAGCTGCAGCTGTGAGACCTCCTCCTAAATAAAAATGCATGATGTCTGACCTCACTCAACAGATGCCATAATGGAGCAAAGCCATGGAAAACAACTAGTGGCTGAACACATTTTCTGGCCACTCCCTGAAACAGTGAAGGATATCCTTTTTCATGTAGGAGTGCATGGCTAATTCAAATACCAGTTCTACTGGTCCACTTGTGTGTTCACTAAGGGAGTGAAAGGGCGTGGCGCTTCTGTGTGAGCTAACAGGGTAGTGTGGTTGTCATTGATCAACAAGTCCCCAAAGGCATCAAGAGAGTAATAGAATAAAAGCAGGGTTATTCAGAAATATGAGCTGGTTTCATCTTCTTTCTTTACACATTCTGCTATTTTGCTTCAATATAATGAGAAAGCAGGCTGAGGTGATACTTTATGAGTTATTTATTTGAGACCACCCCGCCCCCCACCCCACTATGTAAAAGACTCAGCATCCAACTAAGCCTATTAATTGACAGCTGTGTCTTTGTTATTACAGTCTTGTAGTGTGTGGATTTACTTTCATTGTTAATGCAATAGCTTGCAGGCATAGATGTGTTTTGAGAATAAAATTTACATTAATCTACACTACCGGTCAAAATCTTGGACACATTTTCTCATTTAAGTGAATGGGAAAGTGCTTCCAAATGTTTGACTGGTGCTGTAAATTGTCTGTAATGCCTGATTAGTGCTTACAAATGAGTAAATAACTATTCGTTTCCATGTCATTCATTTTATTTTCACAATGCTATCCATGTATTTTAGGGAAACAACACCACTCAATATGTAAAATATAAAATCTGCAAAAGTCGTGTCATTAACAAGGGATTTTAGAGATAAAGCTGAAGAATAGAGCATTTGTGAAGCTGGTAGGGATTCACTGCTTACCCTACTTCAGCAGTGCAGGTGCCTTTCTGATGATGCATAGCAATTAAGTTCAGTCTTAAGGGGACTATAAAAATTTAACCGCAAATTATGTATACTGTACCTTTTTTTGCATATCATTTTTAATGCACGCTGTACAGCTTTAGCTCAGCTTGCCCTCGGGTGGGTACCATTCATTTCTACTGTCTTCTCTGCTATAAAAATCTGTTAAGACTCATGAGACTTGCTTGAGTTGTGTAATCCATCAAGTCTGCGTTCATTTTTGTCAGCTGGTTTTAAAAAATATGCGCTGCATTACCTCACAAAAAAATTTTGGATTACATAACTCAGGCAAGTTTTTAGAATCTGCTTATTGATTTTTATATTATACGTAAATGAAAAGAAACTAGCACATTCCTGTATCAGTAGAAAAAAGTACATTCAAATGAAACACAGTAGCATAGTTTTCAAAATGATTTACAGTCATGCAAAGAGATTTGAAGTACATTGACTAAAATATGCAAAACCAATGGTATAGTCACTCACAATACATCTATTGCCCAGGACCATATATTGAACCTCATGAAGGGCTCAGAAACATGTAGTATACAACTCAAAATTAATTAAGTTACAATTAGATTTCAGTTTATAGATCCATTAACAGCTGTGTTATTCAAATTCAGTTGCAGCATAGACTCAAGGTTAGAAAACCTGCATGGTCATCGTAGCCAGTGTGTGTCTGTCAGAGGCACGACGCTGAACCCATCTCCTCACTCAGGGCTTTATTGCTCAGGGCAAGTGGCTAAAAGCTAAACTATGTCCAATGAAAACTGGGGTGATTATCTAGGGATAGTAGATAAGATAGTAAATACCTCAAATTTTGTATTTATTGGATATACATATGAAACTGGTGCAAATGTCCCATCATGACTCAGAATTTCACAGTTGAAAATATAAATCTAAACTGAAGAGTATCCACAAGTCAAAACATATTAATGCATTTGTATTGTTTAATTGTTTAATGTAACAATTAAAAGCTTACACAGAATATGACATTTTAAGTAATTTGACTCTTCAGGTCTGCTGCATAACTATGATAAAGACACTCTCAGTTCGACACTGGTTTCTCTCCATTTCCCTCCTCTTCCAGGCTGGAAAGAAAAAGTTGAGGGAGAAAGACTGTTACATAATTATAAAGTCCTCTGTGTGACTTTCTTTATATACAACTTTCAAAACACAATAGTTGAGGCACCACATAATCACTGAGCGCACCAGAGGATTCGTGTCATGATGCTAAATATTAGTTTGGCAGTGTGGGACAAGGAAAATGAATACAAAGCTTTTGATTCAACTGAAAAAGAACTGCATTCAGTTTCTTAAGTAAGAAACAAATGTGAAAATACACTTGATATAGACTAATGAAACTGATGAATTTTGCCTTTAATTACTGGTTTATTTCCATCTTGCAGCACTTAGCACTAGATAAAAACCAAACAGCTCTTTTTAAGGTCTGCTGATTCTTCAAGGACGCAGAAAACTGTTCTTGAAAATGCTGACCTGCCTGAAGGTAACACACCTGGAAAACACACCTGTCCTGTCCACTGTGGCACCAGAGTAAAAGAAGAGAGTGTGTACACCCAGACGTGGCAAAAGCACCAGTCAATAATCCTGAGGGGCTTGTAATCAATCAGGGACAAGATAAAGGAAATCAAATCAAAATGAAAATCAGAGTTCTTAAATTTGCACTTTATTGCATTTTCAATATAGTCTGCATTATTTATCAGAAAACTGTCAAATATAATATTATGCTGAACCAATGGCCAAAAAGGAGAAAACCAAGATTTGAAAAGTGAACTGTTTGCTGGACTGTGAATGCAGCTTGTGTTTTTTGTTGTTGTTTTTCGGTTGGTCAGCCACTGACATATCTCAACTATTGAATATATTGTCATGAAATTTTGTACAAATATCCATAGTCACTAGAGGATGAAGTCTGCATACTTTGGTGATCCCCAGACCTTTTCTGCTTTGACATGACATTCCTCAACAAGTCACAGAATCTGATGGGTCAGAGAATACACTATAACAACAACACAAAGAAAAGAAGAGGGAAGCGGAAATAAAATTAGAAGCCAATCTGAACTTCAGTGTGTACATATTGGGAGCTGTAATGGGAAAACTACAGAGGATCTTTTGTCTTATTTTTTAAGCTGTTTCATGCACCAGGCAGACATGAAATCCTCGTCATCTGTTTTTGCTTCTTCTTCTTCCTCATACATCTGACCTTGGTCACTGAGATGAATGACATGTTTCCAGGATAGCACATTCAAACAGCAATTGTAAAGAAATGTATGTAAAAAGAATTTCATTTATTCAACTCTTCTCCTTCTCCTCTCAGTAGGGATTTAAATATTTCAGTTTACTGATTAATAGAGTGCTACTAGAGCAGAGTCATCATTTTAATGATATGATCCGACTATTTGTGCCTTAAGTGTTTTCTCAGTGATGATTTATGAGCTGTTTTCCTAAATTTGACACTTTGATGGTCTTAACAACGTGTTGAGTCTAGTCTGGGTGTAAATCACACCTCATCGTTTAATTAAAAAGCTATATTACAAAACAAAGACCTTAACCGACCAGAATGACTGGCTTTGTTTTTAAAGTGATCGCTGGCTTTGAGATGTGTTCTATGTATTCAAATTAGGAAAAGACACGTTATATAAGCAGCAAAGATCAGTTTGCAGTATTTTGGAATCATAACAGAAACAGCGGACGAAGTTCTTGATCTTCACATGAACAGAGAAAGAAGAAGAGAGAATCAGAGAGGGGATGGAGACAGAGGACGATGGGCCAATAAAAAAGAATATATTCTGGTTGTTGCAGGAAATGTGGTCGGCTTGGGCAATGTTTGGAGATTTCCTTACCTCTGCTACAAGAATGGAGGAGGTAAATCATACAAATTCTGAATTTAGTGAAGAGTTAATTGCATGATCATACATGTCTCTGTATTTATATACCTATAGGTGCCTTTCTGGTGCCATATAGTCTGTTAGCTGTGGTGGTTGGGATACCTCTGTTCCTACTGGAGAGTTCAGTTGGTCAATACACCCAGGAAGGGTTCATCACCTGTTGGAGGAAATTGTGTCCACTTGCACAAGGTGAGTTGATTTATGTTGAGCTAAAAAGGTGACAATCAACAGATGATGAAACATCACAGTTTACAAGAGTGAAACATCACAGTTTCACTCTTGTAAGGAATCAAATTCTTTGTGTCTAAAACTAACTCTGAATATGTTGCTCAGATGAATATCTGAACTAGATCTAAAGATTTAAAACTATTTTAACTGAACTATTTTTCTGTATTTTAGGAATTGGATATGCACATTTTGTGTTGAAACTTTATGACTTCAGCTACATTATGATCCAAGTCTGGGCTCTCTTCTACCTGGTGTTCTCATTCAGATCCCAGCTCCCCTGGGCCACATGTGACAACACCTGGAATACAGGTAAAGGTTTGACTGTAGTTTACTTTTAATTATATAAAAATGTTAGATAAACAGGGCATTACAGTAGTCAAGGTGAGATTAAATAAAATCACTTGCAGTGAAACAGCAAAACTAAGGAGCAAATGAGGACAGAGTGTCAAGGAAACAACAGAAAACAGAGGGTTGCACATTTTGGCAAACGTATTGCCTCGTTCATCTGTCTACATCTGCAAGTTCAACAAGGAGAGATTAATTGGAATTAAATAACATAGAAAGAAGAAAATTATTTAGAGCAGAATTGACGATGAAACTGGACTTTTTTTTTTAGCAGACAATAATAAAATTCACTAATAGCACAATAAAACATTACAAACATTAGAAGAAAGTTTTGTACTTGCTGAACTTGTCAAACTTTTTTAGAAGCTCTCATCAGTAACAGCTTGTTTTTATTGTCATACAACTAGTAACAACAGCTTGCAGTTTATCTGTCAGTTCTTCACTAGTTGTTCTGTTCTCTTCCTGTTGTCAAATGTTCTCTGTTAGTTTGTAGTAGTGATTCCTCACATTTATCATTGTCATTTGTTCTCTAAACCAGTGAACTGTATGAGTCTTCAGACTTTGGATTCTATGTCGCCAAATGTGACAGCAAATCAGACCATGTTGACCAACACCACCTCTGCTGCTACTGAATTTTGGGAGTGAGTCTAATGTTCTTTTAATGTTCTTTTAAAGCTGTCTGAGGTTTGTAAAATGTCTTGTGATTGATGTTTGATGATGTCACCCGAGTCATCTCAGCTCTGGCTTGGACAAAACAAATTTATAACAGAAAGCCTGCGTTTCTAACTTGGGCTGTGGAGTATGAAAGACATGGACATACAAGGAGACAAAGAGATTCTATGAAAGATGCTAATCAGGTGCATTATGGGAAATGTAAGATTCAGTGATTTTGCGGTTCAATTTTGACTTCTCTTTTTTCCATCTGTCTTTTCAACTTTATAAAAGTGCATTAATAAATTACACAATCGTAGATGACCTTCACGTTTAGCCACCATCCAGTGTAGTAAACGGTGTCACGTTATGTTAATGTGTAATTTCTCCTCTCCTCAGACGGAGGGTGCTGGCCATGTCTGGAGGCATTGAGGAGCTGGGCAGTGTGAGATGGGAGCTGGTTTTGTGTCTTCTGGCCTGCTGGGTGTTCGCCTACTTCAGTATTTGGAAAAGTGTCAGATCCTCTGCAAAGGTGAATTGATATTTTTTCCTAAATGTTACACTTGTGGTGATACAGTAGAAACCACTGTTAATATTTAACTTATTTTCATTAATTAAATTCAGTCAGTTGCTCACCTCAAACTCCCTGTGCATTTTAGAACTGATTTAAATATTTTGATTACAATTTTTAAGGCTTTGCATGGTCAGGCTTCTGGTTATATCATTGTTATCCCCTATGAGCCACAGCGCAGCCTGAGATTCGACAGCAACTAAGTTTGCCATCACTATGCATTGCTATGCTGACGATACCCAGCTCTTTCTGACATTCCCACTGGAAGACCACACAGTCTCAGCTCGAAACTCATCATGCCTTGTCTATGTATTGACATAGATGAAAGAACGCCACCTTCAACTCAGTCTCTCTTAGACCAAGCTCCTTGTCATCCCAGCCAGTCCCTCTATACAACAGAACATCAGCATCCAGCTCGAATCAACCCAACTCATGCCCAGAAAGTCTGCCCGAAACTTGGGTATCATGATTGATGACAAACTAACCTTTAAGGTTCACGTGGCCTCGGTCATGTTGGTTTGCCCTGTACAACATCAGGAAGACCAGATCTTACCTGTCTCAGCATGCAGCACAACTCCTGGTACAGATTCTCTTAATATTACACATTTAGTACTGCAACTCCTTACTGGCAGGCCTCCCCACATGTACATTTAAACCTCTGCAGATAATCCAGAACACGGCAGCACGGCTGGTCTTCAACCAGCCCAAAACAGCATGAATCACCCCACTGTTCATATCCTTCCACTGGCTTCCAGTTGCTGCCCACATCTTATTCAAAACCCTCACACTTGCTTACAAAACAGCAACTAAAACGGCTCCCACCTAACTGAACTCCCTCATTCAGGTCTACAGTCCCTCTCGCTCACTAGGCACTGCCAATAAAAGGTGCCTGGTACCACCAACACAACAGGGCCCTAAGTTGCTAGCAAGACTCTTCTCTTCTGTAGTTCCCTGGTGGTGGAATGAAATACCAAAGTCTGTTGGATCTGCAGAGTCCCTCGCAGTCTTTAAGAAAAGACTAGAGACCCAGCTCTTTCACGAACACCTCTGCACTTGATGAACTGAAGGTAGAAAAAACAAATCTGCTTCTATGCACTCTTTGTATTGCCTCTGTGCACCACCTGTTGGCATCTATGTCCTATTGGACTCAAACTTAGCTTTATGGCACTTATTCGTGTTTTTCTCTCCTGACTAGATCCCTGCTTGCATTGTATCAGCTCTCAGATGTATGTTGCTTTGGATAAAAGCATCTGCTAAATGAAAAATTGCAATTGTAATTGTTTGCCAACACAACGTAATTTTGAAGAAAAAAAATTAGTAGTATATAAAGGTAATTTCTAGGAGACAAGGTTGAAACTCACGTTCATTCAAAGCCTTTTTTAAAAAAATGTAAATATGTTTTTATCCTGTTTTAATTTTGTCTTTGTATGCTCCTCATTGTTTCACTGTTTTATTCTGTCATAGTTTTAATTTCTAATTATAATTTCATTATTTTAATATGTGTATTCCTTTCAGTCTTTTTGTTATGCACTTTGCAACTCTGTTTAGAAAAGTGCTATATACTGTAAATATAATTATCATTATTAATAGTAATTCCCATTAATTCTGATTATGACAAAAAATATTATGTTAAAATTATGTTTTTTTTTTAAGGTAGCATACTTCACTGCCACCTTCCCCTACGTGATGCTCCTGATATTGCTCATCAGGGGATTGACTCTACCTGGAGCTTGGGAAGGGATCTACTACTACCTGTATCCAGATTTGAACGGCCTGGCTAACCTTGAGGTATTTTATATTAATACCATGTACAGAAGAGTTTATTTAGACACTTTAATGTTCATCCAGTTAGTTAATGTATTTGAATCTATGATGAGAGCTTGGCTACAGGAGACTTCAGGCTAGACGACAAATTTTTGTTGTCCAGGTGATGCTGCCTGCAGGGGAGCAGCAAGTGGAGCCCACTCTGGAAAAAGACTTACTAGAGAATTAACTGTACATGCTACTTTTATTTTGGTATGCAGGACTTCCCACCACATATATATTATATTTATTTGTTATATTACAGGTCTGGATAGAGGCAGGATCTCAAATATGCTTCTCCTACAGCGTGTCCACAGGTACTCTGAGTGTTTTGAGCAGCTATAATGACTACAAGAACAACTGCTACAAGTAAGTATAAGCAGCAAAACACATGTTTTATAAGAGCACTTTAACTAAAATGTGTCTCTGATGTTTGAATAAGTTAAAGTATAAGTTAGAGTTAATTGTCACAAGCAAAATAACAAATACAGTCGATGCAGTTCACAATGCATTAATATTACAATTAATCATCACTAGTTTTCACATCACCATTTAAAATAGCTTATATACCAATGCAAATGTCTGCTCTTTGACAAGGTATTCTGTCTTAATGTGACCTCTAGGGACTGTTTCTGGCTCTGTCTGCTGAACAGTGGGACCAGTTTTGTTGCTGGATTTGTCGTCTTCTCTGTACTTGGATTCATGGCTCAGAAACAGGGTGTTACTGTCGACGCTGTGGCTGAGTCTGGTATATTCAAAGATTTGAAATTTGTTTATTTTTGAATATCTTTTAGCTCAAGGCTAGTCTCCCAAGAGTTCATGTTAAAATCACACACAGAAAAAAACGTTTTTGTAAACAGTCTATATACACATACTCACCCACAAACTTTTATTGATAAAGGATTTGGCTGGTGATTTTCTATTTCTATATGTCTAATTTTTTTCTTATTGTCAACAAATCTCATGTACAGAGCCAAACCAACAATGAATTGATCCTACTTACTAGTATAAAGCCTATATATATCTTATTCCTCTGTGCTGTAGACTTCTCTTGTTGTCCAAAAACTATTAAAAACACATCAATGAGCCTCACCGTTGCACTGGGTGATATGTTCCTTTGGCCTGAAGATTGTGGTTGCGTTAGTTTGTTAAGAAACGGCTTCAAAGACAATAACTACACTGTTAATTTGGCAAAGAACTTCATTACAAAGTCAAGATGTCGTGTTATGTACCACAAAAAGCTAGTAAAACTCTGTAAATGGAACTGCATTTCTGCACATGCTCAGTGGTGTCTGCCATACACGGAACTACTCTCTGGATACTGAAAATACGATCACTTTTATTAGTCTTTGGAGCCGTTTCTAAACAATTATTGTGAGCAAACTCTTCGAGGTGAAGGAACAAGTTACCCAGTGCAGTGGTGTGGCTCAGTCACGTGTTTTTGGACAACAACAAAGGTCTACAGCACAGAGGAATAAGATATATCAGGCTTTGGACATACACACAATACTTGTAAATAGGATCAATTAATTTTGTGGTTTGCTCTGCACATAAGATTTGTTGACAGTAAATAAAATATAGAAAATTGGCAGCCATATCCTTTATATTGAAATGAAATACTGTGTTCAGTAATGAACTACAGCTACAGAAAGAACGTACTTTCCAACTTGTTTATTTACAATCCACAGGTCCAGGTTTGGCCTTCATTGCTTACCCACAGGCAACAGCTTTGATTCCTTTACCACAGTTCTGGACTGTCTGCTTTTTCCTGATGATGATTTTCCTCAGTGTTGACACACATGTATGTTGTTTTGTTGTATTACCTTCTGATTAATAACTAATGCATTGCAGGCACAAACTAATGCAGTTGTTTACTGATTTTATTTTGTCTCCAGTTTGTGACAGTTGAGTGTTTTGTCACCTCAGTGAGTGACTTGTTTCCGAAGCTGTTTCGTAAACCAGGAAGACATGAGATCTTTGTCCTCGTCGTTTGTTCATCCTTCTTCCTCATACATCTGACTTTGGTCACTGAGGTGAATAAAATAAGTCCATGAAAACACATTGAAACAACACACAATCTGTTTAAAACCATTTTCTCATATTCAAATCTTGTCTCTTCTGGCTCTAGGGAGGGATTTACCTATTCCAGCTTATTGATTATTATGGTTGTACCAGAGCTTTTCATTATTTCATGGCTTTATCTGAGTGTCTGGCTCTGGCTTGGGGTTTTGGTAAGCAAAAAAGCATTTATATTATATCCTATTTTCATGATATGATCTGACTATTTGTATCTGACTATCTGTGCTTCAAATATTTTTGTTTTCAGTAATAAGTCATGAGATTATATCTTTGTTCATATTGTCCCATGTCACAAAATAGGACAAATAGAAACGCTTCTAATTTGAGTGTTTGTTATCATTTAATTTTAGATAGCTTTGGCCAGACTGGTTGCATTTCCTGAATGTAACCAAATGTTTCAAAGTGACTGTTTATCTTGTCCGTCTTATTCACAGTCATTCACATTTTAGCAACAATACCCTGCAATACTAATAAAAACCTCCATATGACTTTGAAACCTATGAGATCCAACGCAGAAACTAGTCTAATCTAAATTCCCATCAGGTGCTGACCGTGTTATTAACATCATTGAGGACATGACTGGACAGAGACCATCTGTTTTCTTCAAAGTGTGCTGGAGATACATCATTCCTCTGCTGTCACTGGTAAGTCAGAAAAGGTTTAATAGACTGTATTTAGTTCCATTACCTAAATAAAATAAATGACATTTCGTGCTGAAAACCTTTGGCTACTTTTAACTGTTTCTGTACTTATTCATCTCTTCTTTTTTCATTAAACTCTATTTTGTTCCCTCTGGAAAAAACAAAAAACAAAACAATCTCTATACCTTCTTAGATTTCCTTTATCCTGTACCTGGTTGATTACACACACCTCAGGATTAACGACAGGTACGTTTACCCCAACTGGGCCTATGCTCTAGGCTGGACCTTGACGCTCTCCTCTGTTCTCATGGTGCCACTGTGGGCAGCTGGACAGATGTGTTTGACAGCAGGCACCTTCAGACAGGTCAGTGTTCAAAAGAATTTCCTGCAACTCTGGATGCCTCAACAAGAGCTTCTTTGTCGTCCCAATGATTACAGTTGTGTGTAAACTTACTCACTCATCTTTTTTCCCCAGCGTTTGTCTGTCCTTCGTCATCCTGTTGAAGATCCAGTCTCACAGAGAAGAAAAATGGAAGAGGATGGGATACATGTGGAGCTGAGGACGTCTGCAGAGACATCTTAGTGCCGTCTGCAAAGTCACATCAGCTAGACACTTCATCTGTCATTGGTTAAACTTATTGTATTCAGTGTGGCTAAAATGTATTTAAAGACAGATTTTTGTGCTGAAATGATTAGTTGATGAATCATCTTAATGTATCATTTAAGTCAAATGATTTTTGCTTGTTCCAGCATCTTAAATGTGAGGATTTGCAGCTTTTGTCAGCGTCATATAAACAAAGTATATATTTAAACATATTATAAATTAAACATTTAATCACTGACACTGAAAATCATGAGTTTCTACTTTAGCTCTATACAACTGTGGTGAGGATACTTTATGTTTGGTTTTGTACTGATGTCTGGGTGTTTTATTTTACATTTTCAAGTGTAAAATAAAGACTATTGTTCAAGATGATTGGGGCATATTTTGAACTTCCCACTGAATTATTTATAGAGTTAACACACGGTTTGGACAAAATGTATCCACAGCAAATTCCAGTGAGCGAAGAGAGTAAAATAATTCTTAAAAATGGTGGTCCTGTGTATTTTGTCACATCATACACCATGTTTAGTGTCAGTTTCCAACAAGTGTATATTTATATTTAAGTAGAACATGCTACAATGACATTTTGAAAAGAAAATATTAGTAAATAAAATTATTAAAATATTAGTCATCCTAAATGGCCAAAACCTCAAATTACATCAGAAATTACCTTTAACATTTGTCATATAATAGCACTGGTTATTAGATTTAATTTCATGTTATTTTTTCAGTCAGCAGTTTGTCACATCATGTATAAAGTCTCCCTCCACTCAACAATGTGTTGTTATTGTTACTTCACTGACTGTTTGAGCATAACTGTGCAGAATGACGAATGTGCAGAGTGACACTAGAAGGATTTTTTCACATTTATCTGCAGAATTGTAAACTTTCTCTGTGCTGACCATAAATCTGAGTATAAGGTGTGTGCCTATGAGTATGATTTTTACAATCACAACCAGCTTGAAGCCAGTCATGGTCCAGTATGCAACTTACACACATTTGATGTGGAAACTTGAAGCCTCAAGAATAGACTTCAGGGAATCTTGTATCCATTTTGAAATGAAAAATATTTGGATAGTCATAGATTCTGGATTTTTCAATGACGGAGAAGGAGCAGGTGGAATATTAGAAATTGCTTACCACATGACACCCAACTGGATTTTTTAATGGAAAAATCATATCAGACACAAATGATTTTTCAAAACATCCTGTTTTTATAAATCTTAAAAATGTCTGGAGGGGATCTTTACATTTCTCCTCACCTCAAATATTGGCCATGTGTGGAGGCATTGAGGAAAAAGCTGTCATCTTTGAAACGGTTGTGGTGGGATTGTGTGTAATGAGAGTTCTTCATGTTCATTCTGTGATTGTCAAACTTACTGCACTTGACCTAAAAAAACAACGCTTGCAAAACATAATTTACCGTCAATTGTTCTACTTTCTCTCTTGATCAACTTCTCACTAAAGAAGCTCATCCTTAACCCCTCACAATTAATAATTATAAGCCGATCTCAAGTATCATTCCTCAGCAAAAATATTGATAGGATTGTTTATATCATACCATGTATGGGCTTGCTTTCTTTTTTATTTTCTCTTGAATCTTGTAGTGTCTTGTAAGCCCATGTGGGCTGGGCACCTTAGGGTGTAAGATTTCCATGCCTTCATCTCATCATACCTGAATTATTGCAACAGCTTTTTTATTTGCCAAAAATCTGCTGATTGACTGCAGACTGTCAGCTGCCAGGCTTTAAACCAGAACCAAGAGACATCACTCCTGTTTTAGCCTCTTTACACCGACTCCCAGTATGTTTCAGAGTTGTTTTTCAAGATCTTACTGATTACTTTTAGGGCTCTTCATGGCCTCTCTCCCTGCTATATCTGACCTCTTAGTAAAGTACGAGCTGGTACGTACTCTGAGATCTTTGGACAGAGTAATTCAATAAATGAATTCATTCATTATCTCGCAACAGTAATGTAACTTTGACAAAAATAATTGCACTCTGACTTGATGTTCAAAGTGATAGAGTCTGCTTAATGACTTTCATATCTTATGGAAATCAACAGAAACCAGCAGATGCCTGGAAAAAGTGAAACACAGTGGTATAGTTTGATCAATGATTTGCAGTGATGCAAAGTACACGATTTGAAGAGGCTGAGACATGTTAAATCTGGTATTGTCCTTTAATGCTCACTCTGCTGCACTGGTAAAATACATTTAGCTATAGTGTACCACAACAACTGGAGGGCAGAACAAATAAACCAAACCATTAAATTTACACTGTAATGTGTTAAAACACACGCCCAGAAACATGTAGCATGGAACGCAAAGCATTTAAGCAGTTATAAGGAGATTATAGTTTGGAACCAGGAACAACTTGGAAAGATACATAACTGGGAGGGGTGTCTGGGGGTCCTCAATTAGAAATTTTTTTTTAATTTAAAACAAATTTCCTGCATTTCTACACCACCTAACCTCTTGGATTAAGTCTAGAAACAGCCTAGATTAGTTAGATTGAAGGTGCTATGAAAACTAAGAATGCAAGGTACTTACAATCATGACTTTGCATAGACAAACTAACCTAAAAACCTATTACTAGGAATTACGGTGTCTAAATAAATCTTAGCCACACTGAAAACTATGAGCTGAAAGGGGACCTATTATGCTTTTTCTTATTTTCAGTCATATATATGATGTTACAATGACGGATGTTCATGTTAAAAGTGACCACAGTGTCAAATAATGAGGTAAATGTATGTAGAAGTAAGCCAGTGAGCAAAAAGCACTGACTTCAGACTACTCTGAATGCTTGATTTCCACCAGTTTTTTCTACTTTCAGCCCGAGACTTCAACTTCTACTTGTGTCATGACTCAAGTCAAGCTGGCACACTGTAAGTATTTTTCCATTACCCAGCACAGCAAAGTAAAATAAGTAGTTTACTTGTTGGATGTACGCTGGTTGTCTGCAGGTCTTCATCAAACATCATCATCCCTGTGGCTGTTTCTGCTTGTACTATTCCTCCCTGCATTATTTCTAACTGAGATGCTGAACAAAGAGCTCCAAATATATCGATATCTTGTTATTTTGACCGTTTTTTAGCGCCACTAACGAAGCTCTGCTAATTCAGTGAGGAACACATTTCACATCCTGTAAATTCTTCAAAATAAAAGTCTCCAATTATTTAGTCATTTAAAAGCTTTTAATTTGATGGTGTAAAGCAGGAAATGTGTAGTTTGCATCGGTCGGTAACTTAATACGACACTGATACAGCTGCCCCTTGGCAGCTTCCGGAAAACTGGACAATCAGAGCACAGTGGGCTCATCAGGAGGGGGTCTCAAAGAGACAGGAGCTAAGACTGCCTGTTAGAGGCAGAGGCTGAACTGAGGGGCTGCATAAAGGGCCAGCATAAGATGAACAAGGAGTGTAAATTGTGAATCATGCAAAGCTACTCTAGTGGAGTAAGAAAATAAAAATATAGAGCTGGAAATAAGAATAACAGGTCCTCTTTAAACAATGACAGATGAAGTGTCTAGCTGATGTGACTAAGATGTCTCTCCAAACGTCCTCAGCTCCATATGTATCCCATCCTCTTCCAAATTTCTTCTCTGTGAGACTGGATCTTCAACAGGATGACAAAGGACAGACAAACGCTGGAAAAAAGATGAGTGAGTAAGTTTACACACAACTTTAATCATTGGGACACTCAACAAGACCTTTTGGATTTGGATAAGAGAATGTCATGAGTCTTTCTCTTTTTCTTCTCATCTTGCAGAGCATCTCTCAGTAGATATAAAACTTAAGTTGAAATCATAAATCAGAAAAAGAGGCATCCAGAGTTGCAGGATATACTTTTGAACACTGACCTGTCTGAAGGTGCCTGCTGTCAAACACATCTGTCCAGCTGCCCACAGTGGCACCATGAGAACAGAGGAGAGTGTCATGGTCCAGCCTAGAGCGTAGGCCCAGTCGGGGTAAACGTAGCTGTCGTTAATCCTGAGGTGTGTGTAATCAACCAGGTACAGGATAAAGGAAATCTAAGAACGTATGGGGATAGGTTTTTTTTCCAGAGGGAACAAAACAGAATTTCATGAAAAAAGAAGAGATGAATAAGTACAGAAACAGTTAAAAGTAGCCAAAGGTTTTCAGCACAAAATGTCATTTATTTTATTTAGGAAATGGAACTAAATACAGTCTATTAAACCTTTTCTGACTTACCAGTGACAGCAGAGGAATGATGTATCTCCAGCACACTTTGAAGAAAACAGATGGTCTCTGTCCAGTCATGTCCTCAATGATGTTAATAACACGGTCAGCACCTGATGGGAATTTAGATTAGACTAGTTTCTGTGTTGGATCTGGGATTTGCATGTGATTTCTAAATAGCAGTGTGTTGAGGTCTCTTAAGTTTCAGAGTCATATGGAGGTTTTTATTAGTATTGCAGGGTATTGTTGCTAAAATGTGAATGACTGTAAGTGAGACGAACAAGATAAACAGTCACTTTGAAACATTTGGTTACATTCAGGAAATGCAACCAGTCTGGCCAAAGCTATCTAAAATTAAATAATAACAAACACTCAAATTAGAAGCATTTCTATTTGTCCTATTTTATGAAATGGGGCAATATGAACAAAGTTATAACCTCATGATTTATTATTGAAAACAAAAACATTTGAAGCACAGATATATACAAATAGTCAGATCATATCATGTAATATAAATGCTTTTTTGCTTACCAAAACCCCAAGCCAGAGCCAGACACTCAGATAAAGCCATGAAATAATGAAAAGCTCTGGTACAACCATAATAATCAATAAGCTGGAATAGGTAAATCCCTCCCTAGAGCCAGAAGAGACAAGATTTGAATTTGAGAAAATGTTTTGAAAACAGATTGTGTGTTGTTTCAATGTGTTTTCATGGACTTATTTTATTCACCTCAGTGACCAAAGTCAGATGTATGAGGAAGAAGGATGAACAAATGATGAGGACAAAGATCTCATGTCTTCCTGGTTTACGAAACAGCTTCGGAAACAAGTCACTCACTGAGGTGACAAAACACTCAACTGTCACAAACTGGAGACAAAATAGAATCAGTAAACAACTGCATTAGTTTGTGCCTGCAATGCATTAGTTATTAATCAGAAGGTAATACCACAAAACAACATACATGTGTGTCAACACTGAGGAAAATCATCATCAGGAAAAAGCAGACAGTCCAGAACTGCGGTAAAGGCATCGTAGCTGTTGCCTGTGGGTAAACAATGAAGGCCAAACCTGGACCTGTGGATTGGAAATAAACAAGTTGGAAAGTACGTTCTTTCTGTAGCTATATTTCATAACTGAACACATTTCATTTCAATATAAAGGATATGGCCAATTTTCTATATTTTATTTACTGTCAACAAATCTTATGTGCAGAGCAAACCAAAAATTAACTAGAAAATGCAATTTCTGTAGAAATTGGTGTTTAGTCTGTCAATTGCATGAAATTGACAAAGCAGCTCAGCTCAGCTCAGCTCAGCACAGCTCAACTCAGAGATTGACATCACCTGGACTCCTTCATCTCTACTGAGTTCTGCCCAAAGCAGGGCTCAAACTCACAACCTTTGGATCTAAAAGGAGTTCAGAAATGACATGACCTTAAACCACTGGACTACTCACACATGCTGTGTAGTGCAGGAAAAGATGTATTTAACAAGCATATCAATCCATATTTTAGGTAGTAATGTTAAGGTGAGCTAGAGAGGAATTGAATTCTGGTACAGGATAAAGATGTGTGGCAACTTTGTACATGAGAGCAATATTATGAGGAGCACTGCAGTGAGCAAGTATCAAACACACAACCTTGTCATCTAATGTATTGCTGATCATGAGAGCAGTGCTCTAAACCACTGAGCCAACAGACATTCACAAAAATGAGAGGAAAAAATCTCCATTTTGATGAGGAAAATGTATTTGTCTCAAACCAGAGCTTGAAGCCCAGAGATTTGTACATCATTAGTGAAAGCAAGACTAGTTTAACATGAGAATGAATGATATGTGTAAAAAGTGTTTGAAGGAAGAGAGAATCTGTAAGTTTAAGAAACTGCAGTGAGAGAAGACACACATCCTGCAGACTGTATTGCAGTCAATGAGAACATGACAGCGACTCTCTATCAATTAAGGTTCAGATGTCAAAAACTATAAGTCCTATGTGAAATGTATTTACATTGTGAGAGAGAGGAGGCTTGTGGCAACATACTGAGGCAAGATATGTGCGTGAGGAGTTAAAATTGTGGGAGTGACAGCAGTTTAGAAAAACATTTCGGGCCTAAAAATATCTGTGCTCTCCACTGTGCCTGATCACATGACACACTGGTGAGACCTGAAAAAGTCCTCAAAACCCCTGACTTTGGGCTTAAATTGCTGAAAAACTACAAAAGATATCACTAAACAATCTGATAACTTTGATAAAGTTCAAAGTTTTGTGAACATTTTACAGTTTGAATGGCGTCTGTACGATAAGGGACTTCCGGGCAGTTGAGTGTCAAAGTGACCAAGGTTCCAACTCAGTTGGACGGTTCGTCCCATAGACTGCCATTATAAATTTTTCATGTTTTAAAAAATTATATAAAATCGCTGAAACGTGTTACATTTCAGAAAAATGCAAGCACACATCTGCTGAATGAGTTGCACAGATTGACAGTTGAATGGTTTTTATAGCACAAAGTATACAGCAGTTGAAACACAGCAAAAAATGTACAGAAGACGGAATAAGAATAAAGAGTGAGAAGAACAATCTTCTTCTTCCAGCAATCACACCTTTTTGTGGTACATGACATGACATCTTGACCTGACTTAATGAAGTTCTTTGAGAAATTAACAGTGTACTTATTGTCTTTGAAGCCGTTTCTTAACAAACTAATGCAACCACAATCTTCAGGCCAAAGGAACATGTCACCCAGTGCAACGGTGAGGCTCATTGATGTGTTTTTAATAGTTTCTGGACAACAACAGAAGTCTACAGCAGGCTTCATACACATGAGATTACATGAATATATGAAATTTGTTGACAATAAGACAAATATAGAAAATATATAGAAAATTGCTTGCCGCATCCTTTATCAGTATAACTTTGTGTGTGAGTATGTGTATGTTTGCTACATAGTGTTTATGAAAATATTTCTATTGTGATTTTAACATGAACTCTTGGGAGACTAGCCTTGAGCTAAAAGATATTCAAAAATAAACAAATTTCAAATCTTTGAATATACCAGACTCAGCCACAGCGTCGACAGTAACACCCTGTTTCTGAGCCAAGAATCCAAGTACAGAGAAGACAACAAATCCAGCAACAAAGCTGGTCCCACTGTTCAGCAAACAGAGCCAGAAACAGTCCCTAGAGGTCACATTAAGACAGAATACCTTGTCAAAGAGCAGACATTTGCATTGGTATATAAGCTATTTTAGATGGTGATGTGAAAACTAGTGATGATTAATTGTAATATTAATGCATTGTGAACTGCATCGACTGTATTTGTTATTTTGCTTGTGACAATTAACTCTGACTTAGACTTTAACTTATTCAAACATCAGAGATCCATTTTAGTTAAAGTGCTCTTATAAAACTTATTGTGTTTTGCCACTTATACTTACTTGTAGCAGTTGTTCTTGTAGTCATTATAGCTGCCCAAAACAATGAGAGTTCCTGCGGTCAGGCTGTAGGAGAAGCATATTTGAGATCCTGCCTCTATCCAGACCTGTAATATAACAAATAAATATAGTATATATGTGGTGGGGAGTCCGCCATAGTGAAATAAAAGTAGCATGTACAGTTAATTCTCTAGTGAGTCTTTTTCCAAAGTGGGCTCCACTTGATGCTCCCCTGCAGGCAGCATCACCTGGACAACAAAAATTGCCATGTAGCCTGAAGTCTCCTGTAGCCAAGCTCTCATCATAGATTCAAATACATATATTAATTAACTGGATGAACGTTAAAGTGTTTAAATAAACTCTTCAGAACTGTTTTCGAACTGGATCCAGATGATCTAATTGGACCCGCAAGTTAGAAATATTACCTGTGACTGATGGATTGCCAACCACTCTGGACAGTCTTTCTCTCACATGACCTAAAATGACTCAATGTGCTATACATGGTATTAATGTAAAATACCTCAAGGTTAGCCAGGCCGTTCAAATCTGGATACAGGTAGTAGTAGATCCCTTCCCAAGCTCCAGGTAGAGTCAATCCCCTGATGAGCAATATCAGGAGCATCACATAGGGGAAGGTGGCAGTGAAGTATGCTACCTTAAAAAAAAACACAATTTTAACATCATCTTTTTTGTGATAATAAGAATTAATGGGAATTACTATTAATAATTAAAATTATATTTACATTATATAGCACTTTTCTAAACACAATTGCAAAGTGCATAACAAAAAGAGTACAGCATAAACATGCTAAAATAATTACATTTTAATTAGTATTTACAACTATGACAAAATAAAACAGTGAAACAATGAGGACCATATGAAGATAAGAATTAAAAAAGGATAAAAATATAGCTGCATTTTTTATAAAAAAAAGGCTTTCCAATGAACATGAGTTTCAACCCTGTTTCCTAGAAATTATGTTTATATACTACTAAATTTTCTTCCAAATTATGTTGTGTTGGCAAACGTAGTTACTGTGGAATCTCAGGCTGTGCTGTGGCTCATAAGGGATATCAATGTTATAACCAGGGGCCTGACCATACAAAGCCTAAAAATTGTAATCAAAATATTTAAATCAGTTCTAAAATGCACAGGGAGTTTGAGGTGAGCAACCGACTGAATTTAATTAATGAAAATAAGTTAAATATGAACTGTGGTTTCTATTGTATCTACCACAAGTGAAACATTTAGGATAAAATATCAACTCACCTTTGCAGAGGATCTGACACTTTTCCAGATACTGAAGTACGTGAACACCCAGCTGGCCAGAAGACACAGAACCAGCTCCCATCTCACACTGCCCAGCTCCTCAATGCCTCCAGACATGGCCAGCACTCTCCGTCTGAGGAGAGGAGAAATTACACATTAACATAACGTGACACTGTTTACAACACTGGATGGTGGCAAAACGTGAAGGTCATCTACGATTGTGTAATTTATTAGTGCACTTTTATAAAGTTGAAAAGACAGATTGAAAAAAAAATTGAACTGCAAAAACACTGAATCCTACATTTCCCATAATGCAACTCATTAGCATCTTTCATTATAATCTTCATGCCTCTTTGTATGTCCATGTCTTTCATACTCCACAGCCCAAGTTTGAAATGCAGGCTTTCTGTTATAAATTTGTTTTGTCCAAGCCCGAGCTGAGATGACCTGGGTGACATCATCAAACATCAACCACAAGACATTTTACAAACCTCAGACAGCTTTAAAAGAACATTAAAAGAACATTAGACTCACTCCCAAAACTCAGTAGCAGCAGAGGTGGTGTTGGTCAACATGGTCTGATTTATCGTCACATTTGGCCACATAGAATCCAAAGTCTGAAGACCCATACAGTTCACTGGTTTAGAGAACAAATGACAATGATAAATGTGAGGAATCACTACTACAAACTAACAGAGAACATTTGACAACAGGAAGAGAACAGAACAACTAGTGAAGAATTGACAGATAAACTGCAAGCTGTTGTTACTAGTTGTATGACATAAAAACAAGCGGTTACTGGTGAGAGCTTCTGAGAAAGTTCAACAAGTTCAGCAAGTACAAAACTTTCTTCTAATGTTTGTAATGCTTTATTGTGCTATTGGTGAATTTTATTATTTTCTGCTTAAAAAACTGTCCAGTTTCATCATTAGGGCCTGAGCCCCAAAGGGGTATTTTGTGTGTTTGTTTGTTTCTTTCTTTTTTATTAATCCGCCAATTCAACCCTTAATTTGACCCCCTAAACATGCTCAAAAACTCACCAAATTTGGCACACACATCAGGTCTGGTGAAAAATTTGATAAAATGTCAAAATGATCCCCTAAAGTGCCAAAATGTGCTCGATAGCGCCACCTATGTATCTAAAATGGCCGCCACGGCCCGTAGGAATGTCGTACAGAGATCAAACCAAAACTCAATTATACATCTCATCAAGACCTATAGATCATATGCTGACACCCCTGACCTAAATCCAACAGCAAGTCCACACACATGAAAGTACAACTTTTCCCCAATTTTGGACCCCGAACAAACGCTATCTCCTCCTAGGGCGTTAATGGTATTGGCTTCAAACTTGAATACATGACTTATTAGGTAAAATTGGCTATCAAGTGTTTGTCTAACGGTAAGACACCTGGAGATGATGGTTTTGAAGTATTGAGTTCTATAAACGCTTTCAGGATATCTTGACTCCCTTTCTTACAATATTATATAATGATATTACGTCTAAATCAATGCCTGTCAGCATGCGAACAGCTGTAATTTCAACAATACCCAAACCTGGCAAAGATCATATGCAAATGAGTAACTACAGACCTCTTAGTTTGCTTAACAATGACTACAAGTTATTTGCTGAAATGCTTGCAACACGTCTTGAAAGAGTGGTTCCCTCATTGGTCCATTTTGATCAAGTAGGGTTTTTTAAAGGCCGTCATGCGGCAACCAACATGAGAAGGCTCTTTCAGATAATACATAGAGCCGCTTCACTTCAGCATCCAGCAGTAATGTTATCGCTGGATGCTGAAAAAGCATTTGACAGGATCAAATGGCCATATTTATTTTATACTTTAGGAAGATATGGCTTTGGACCTATATGTATGCAGTGGATTAGGGCACTGTATCACAAACCACTTGCCTGTGTGAAAACAAATGGAATTGTGTCCTCACCCTTTGAGCTAACTAGATCAACAAGGCAAGGATGTCCAGTCTCACCAATAATTTTTATATTGGCATTGGAACCCTTAGCATGTGCTATTAGAGCTAACCAACAAATAAGTGGTATTAATATATATGGTTATGATTTTAAGATACATTTATATGCAGATGATATATTATTAATACTCTCAAATCCAGCAACCTCAACCCCACACGTATTTAAGCTCATAAATGAGTTTGGCAATCTTTCAACTGGATGACTTTTCCAGCCCATCTTACCCAAACTCAGGTAGTCTGGAAGAAAGAGGGACTGAAA
The DNA here is from genome assembly GCF_910596095.1 of Thunnus maccoyii. Classification (NCBI taxonomy): domain Eukaryota; kingdom Metazoa; phylum Chordata; class Actinopteri; order Scombriformes; family Scombridae; genus Thunnus; species Thunnus maccoyii. Next base: position 25,624,364 of record NC_056544.1, on the reverse strand, counting down.
TATCTTGGTATTAATATCATCTCCCCCATTGAGAAGATATTCGAGATAAATGGTCCTAAATTGATTAAAACAGTCAGAGAAGATCTTGCCAGATGGGGAACACTTCCGCTGTCCTTGTGGGGTAGAGGCCTTTAATGGCAAATACCCTATGCTCTGGGCCTATCATGAACAGTGTGAGGCCGGCAGTTGGAAATAGATGGAACAAAAAATTGTTGGTGAGAGCAAAAAACAAGTATCCCTTTCTTCTTTGTGGTATTGTACAAAGCTCAATATAAATATTAAGAACCCAATTATCAGTTTTTCATGTGAAATAGCAAAAATAATTGAAAAGAAATGTGCAATTGATGGAATACTTTTGCTTTCATGTCCATTATGGGAGAACCCATTATTCGCTGCTGGAAGGAAGACTCTTATTAATAAGGAATGGGGAAGCCATAATGTTAAGAACCTAGGCCAAATCTTAAAGCAGGAGAGAATAATCAGATTTAATGAGCTTAAAGCTAACTTTGACCTCAGTGATCGGTGTTTTCTGCAGTATCTACAGTTAAAATCTATAATGCAGACACTTATCTCTTAAGGTGTCATACTGTCCTCAGATAAAAATGCAGATAACACATTCATTCCTCTGTTTTCTGTTGTTTCCTTGACACTCTGTCCTCATTTGCTCCTTAATTTTGCTGTTTCACCACATTACATGATTTTATTTAATCTCACCTTGACTACTGTAATGCCCTGTTTATCTAACATTTTTATATAATTAAAAGTAAACTACAGTCAAACCTTTACCTGTATTCCAGGTGTTGTCACAGGTGACCCAGGGGAGCTGGGATCTGAATGAGAACACCAGGCAGAAGAGAGCCCAGACTTGGATAATAATGTAGCTGAAGTCATAAAGTTTCAACACCAAATGTCCATATCCAATTCCTAAAATACAGAAAAATAGTTATTAGTTAAGTTAAAATAGTTTTAAATCTTTAGATCTAGTTTAGATATTCATTTGAGCAACATATTCAGAGTTAGTTTGAGACACAAATAATTTGATTCCTTATCATTTCATGTAAAAAGTGAAACTCAGATGTTTTTCATCATCTGTTGATTGTCACCTTTTTAGCTCAACATAAATCAACTCACCTTGTGCAAGTGGACACAATTTCCTCCAACAGGTGACGGATCCTTCCTGGGTGTACTGACCAACTGTACTCTCCAGAAGGAACAGAGGTATCCCAACCACCACAGCTAACAGACCATATGGCACCAGAAAGGCACCTATAGGTATATAAATACAGAGACATGGATGATCATGTAATTAACTCTTCAGTAGATTCAGAATTTGTATGATTTACCTCCTCCGTTCTTGTAGCAGAGATAAGGAAATCTCCAAACATTGCCCAAGCCGACCACATCTCCTGCAACAACCAGAATATATTCTGTTTTACTGGCCCACCGTCCTCTGTCTCCATCCCCTCTCTGATTCTCTCTTCTTCTTTCTCTGTTCATGTCAAGATCAAGAACTACGTCCGTTGTGTGTTTCTGTTATGATTCCAAAATACTGCAAACTGATCTTTGCTGCTGATGTAACCTCTGTGTAAATTCTAAGAGTTAAACGCACAATATGTAATTTCAGCCTCTAGAGGTCTCTCAATCAAAACAATAACAAAAGACGGAGTGTGATGATGGTGTGAAGTAGCAAGGGATCATGGGAGTTGTTGTCTTCATTGTTGAACAACCAGCTTCTCAGGGATAGGATTACTCCAGTGTTCATCGTTCAAGATGTTTTTACCGGTGTTACAAATCAACGACAGCAGATGTTCAAATCACAGAGAGGAAACTTTGCTGACCTTGTAAATGTCTGATTATGATTGTATATCACTCATAATTTCACAGACTAGACTATCCATCTGGTTAATTCAGCTTATGGTTTATAGAGTTCAATGAAACTTTGGGATCAGAAATATTCTTAACCATATTTTGATGTATTTTCTTCAAAATAAAAACTCCCCACCCGGGTTTTGACACTGGGTGTTAAATATAAAGGAATACTTAGAGTACATTGTGCTACACCACTGAGCAATGTGGCTTTGAGAACTACCAATATACCCAAACACACAGCCTATTTGGAAGCAAAAACAACTGTATGTTATCTTTGTGTTTTGAAATACCTCTGCTAGATTACCTTGTGACCACTGTTATTGCAGTGATAGCAGCCACACAAGCCCAGTTTGTTGTGCCTCTGAAGTTGAACATTTTTCATAGATGCATAAACCATCAATAAGCTGAATTCATCAGATGGACAGCCTAGTCCATGGAATAATGAATGATATAACAATCTAATCTAATCTGCCCCACACAGACCCAGTGGAACCATCTAGTACATGACGTGCATTCAATCTGAAAAACAAAATAAACTTTGGGCTCACAAAGTGAAAATAAATTCAACATTATGGAGCTGAGTTATGGTTTCTTACCCAGTCAACATGGGTCTGTGCAGTCATTCCTGGGCTTTTCTCCCTACAGAAATGGCAAACATCCTCCATTGCATCTGTCACAAATATAGTTATTGAATTTTCTGTATATTTAGTTAAGCATTTAACTAAATATACATGACCATCACATTCATACCTGACTCGGAAATCAGCATTTGGGCCATTTCCATTCTCATTTGGTTGACTGCCTCCATGTCAACCGGAAAGTCTGCCCTCTGTCCCCTTAATATATGCACTGCCACCTTGAATACAGATTGAAGTAAATTGTCTCATTGAAAGAGATGGATTAACTGACAAACTGGAAAACACACACCAGCACCCCACATGATGTAGTGTCATGTTGGTGGGGATGAGAAATTGTATCACATGACCACTTGGAGATGTTTATGTTCCTCCTTCTGATGAAGGCTCTACATCAGAGGTCACTAAGCGCAGTCCAGGTCCGGACCCAGAAGCTGTCCTATACGGACCCGGACCTACAGCCAAGACAGAAGGTTATGATTAAAAACCTGACGGGCGCCTCTATTTTAACTGGCGCAGCTTTTGTAGTCTTTACGGTAAATGTTTAGTAGCTGAGGAAACGCACAGACCAATTGCATGCGAGTGAAGCCATACCACGTGATACAACTCAGCCAATGAAGTTTGTGCATTCCAGGTAGGAAACATTGCGACTCCGCGGTGCAGACAGGTGAGAGAGAGTTGGAGACAGGGCAGGTGAGACGGTGAAAGTTGAGAAAAAGACGAGTGAGACGGAGAAAGGGAGAGAAAAAGACGAGTGAGACAGAGAAAGCTGAGAAAAAGACGAGTGAGACGGAGAAAGGGAGAGAAAAAGACGAGTGAGACAGAAAGCTGAGAAAAAGACGAGTGAGACAGAAAGGGAGAGAAAAAGACGTGTGAGACAGAGAAAGGGTAAATACAAACGGATGAGACAGAGAAAAGGACCAGTGTGACGGAGAAAAGGAGAAATACAGACGGGCGAGACAGAGAAAGGGAGAGTAAAATAAAGAAGGAATGGCGCTCTCCAAAAAAAAGAAACGTGGACAGCGAAAATAGAGCATTCAATCCGGAATGGACAGACTCATTTCTGTTCATACTTCCCACTGGGAACACTAAACCAGTGTGTCTCATAGGTTCAGAAACCGTGGCATTAAACCACCGTTAAACCATTAAAACCGTTACATTAAACATATCAGCAGTCATACATATATATTATTATTATTATGTTATGTGACAATAAATATTGTCAAAAAGCTTTTGAATTGTACTGAATTCATTTGATTTGACAGTCAGGTATTGATTACATGCAGATGTTGATACAACTACTAGGCTACTGAAATATATATCACATTAAATACTTAGACATTATATCTTCCGGACCTTTGCTTCAAGAAATTTTCTCTAACTTGACCTCTTTAAATTTTAGTTGAATACCCCTGCGCTACATCATGAAGATAGAGGGGTGAAAATATGAGATGCTACTTTGTTAGCTATATGAAATAGTCTGCCACACCAGAGATAATAGGTGCACCTACAAGGGATCATCCAAGATTTGCCTACCTTGTCATTTCATTGCATTTCTTCACCTGGGCACTGGTGGCACCAAAAGGGTCAACAAACGCTCCTTGGGGTACATAGCCTGTTAAAAATACACAGATGGACTCCTAAATATGCATGGAGCATGAAGAGTCTAGGTGTGCTAAAGATGGGCATACAAAATTGGACAAAAGTCCACTTACCACCAGCGTCCAGTGTCTGTCCTTGCAAACTGCTCCAATAAGTACATCATATTTTGCAGCATCCAGCTACAAAAAGTCCAGTTGTTAAAATGAACTTAACATTCTGAATAAGACATTGTTAGAATTTGAATAATGATGCTCATCTTTCTTAACCCCCAGGATGTGTCAGTGACAGTGAGCTTGAGAAGATCCATTCCCACCAGCTCAAACAGCTCAGATACCTGAAAGATATGAATGAGTATTATCTGTACTATACTGGAAGGTTAGTTAGAGCACCTAGTGGCACAAATAACCTCACCTCTATTGGGTTGTACTGTGATTTTTCCTTAAGGCTGGCCCTCTTGGCCTGGCATGCTGGGTATTGACTGATCTGGAAAATTAATGGACACAAAGTAGGCCAATATCTATCATAGGTCAAGTCTGCCTTTACAAGTACCACTGGTATGCGGAAAGAGAGAATACCACATGTTCTCATATCACAGTGGTTGTTTCCCCTTTGTGGCCACAATATTGTGCCTGAATTATAGATGCTGATCATCAATTTAATAAATGGAAATCATTTCAAGTACGTTTTATGAGGTTAATGAGAAAATAAAAAAAATATAAGTATAGGGTGTGGGATTATTTACCTTTAAGGACAAAATGTGCTGCTCTTCTTTTAATTATGTATCTCTCCTTTTTGTCGCATCCCTTGGGGAATTTATTATGGACTTTGAAGTCCATGAGCTCCTTAATAATTTTTGGGTCCATGTTGACACAACTGTTGAATATTCAGTTGCTCATAATCATGGTTCCAAAATTTCTACTTATATGGAATTGTGGGTAATTGCATAATTGGATGAAAATTACTGACCACTTGCAGCTGCACTTGTTTGGTTTATTGCTCTTATAACTTAATGTGGCAGGTGGCACCAAACGGAAAAAGGGGAGGTGCACCAATTAGTGTGGTTTGTCAAGATATAAGGCTACCTGAAGGAGGGACAGAGTTCTTTTTGCTACTGTTGGTTCAGGCCAGTTGATTGAGGCAGGTGCACACCTCAATCCATGCTGGTATGCAGGGAAGGCAAGAGTGCACAGTCACTGTGAAAACACGTAAGGCAAAATCATACAGAAATAGTCTGATCATATCATTAAAATGATGACTGCTTTAGTCGCACCATATTAATCAGTAAACTGAAATATGTAAATCCCTACTGAGATGAGAAGGAGATATGAATAACTGAAATTATTTTTAAAAACATTTCTTGACAATTGCTGTTTGAATGTGCTATCATGGAAATATTTCATTCATCTCAATGACCAAGTGTAACAGGTATAGAATGGACCCAATTGCAGCACAAATGACACCGATATAAATTTTACAGTCTTTATTCCACACAATGTCAAGACAATAGTAGCACAGTCAGAGAAACACAGTTCTGATGAGTATGGCTCCACCGGGAATCTAACCCCAATCTTCCACTCCCAAGGCGGACAAACCACAGCACTGGCAACAGTCCAACAGTTCTTAGGCAGGCTAGATCGGTGACGAAGAGGGAAAGACGCAACACTGCACAAGAACAGTCTCTAGTCCAGAGCCGTAGGCACATTGGAAAGGAGAGAGGCCAGTGGCAGAGCAGATGAGGGAGTTGTGGGCATATTCTACCCACAACAGCTGTGAGGACCAGGAGGAGGGGTTCTGGGAGGCCATGCACTGCAGGGCCGTTTACAACTCCTGGTTCATGCGCTGTTTGCCCATTGAGGGTGGAAGCCGGAGGACAGACTGGTGGTGGCATCCAGGAGACTGCAGAACTCTCTCCAAAAAACGGAGGCAAAATGAGGCCCACGGTCCGACACCACATCGACAGGGAGGCCATGAAGACGGAATATGTGGAGCAGGACCAACTGAGCAGTTCTCTTGGCTGAAGGGACAGTATGGCCTTCAGAAGAGGGAAAGCCCATCACAAAGTCCATGGAGATGTGGGACCACGGGCGGTGGGGAACAGGAAGAGGCTGCAGAAGTCCTGCTGGGGCCTGGCGGGAGGTCTTGTGTTGATTACAGACTGGGCAGGCTTTGACGAAGTCCTGGGTGTCCTCTTTCAAGCTGGGCCACCAGAAGTGCTGGAGGAGGGCATGCTGTGTCCGTCGAGCACCAGGGTGGCAGGAGAGCTTGGAGGAGTGGGCCCACTGCAGCACCTCTGATCTCAAGGCTGGAGGGACGAACAAGCAGTTTGGCGGGCAGGAGCTGGGACCAGGCTGTCCCTCAGCTGCTGCTCTCACCCTCTCCTCGATGTCCCAGGTCACCGCGGTGATAAGACAGGACCCAGGGAGGATGGGCTCTGGCCTCTTTCCAGATTCCTCCACTCTCTGGAATTGCTGGGACAGGGCGTCGGGCTTGGCATTACAAGACCCAGGGCGGTAGGAGAGGGTAAAGTTGAACCGGGCAAAGAACAGGCACCAACGGGCTTGGCGGGAATTCAGTCTTTTAGCTGATGTACTCCAAGTTCTTGTGGTCAGTCCAGACAAGAAAAGGCTCTTTGGTACCCTCCAACCAATGACGCCACTCTTCGAGAGCCATCTTTACCGCCAGCAGCTCCCTGTTGCCAATATCATAATTCCTCTTGGCAGGCGACAAACGCCGAGAGAAGAAGGCACATGGGTGGAGCTTCTGGTCAGTGGCAGAGCGCTGGGACAGGACAGCCCCTACCCCCACATCAAAGGCATTGACCTCCACAACAAACTGGCGATTAGGGTCAGGCATCTGAAGGATGGGTGCTGAGGTGAACCGTGTCTTGAGAGTTTGGAAGGCTTTGTCAGTGGAAGGTGACCACTGAAAAGGCACCTTGGAGGAGGTCAGGGCGGTGAAAGGAGCTGCCATGGGGCTGTAATTGCGAATGAAGCGGCAGTAGAAATTGGCAAAACCCAGGAAGCACTGAAGCTGTTTGCGGATCTCAGGAACAGGCCAGGAGGTGACGGTGGAGACTTTAGCTGGGTCCATCTGTACACTGTCTTTTGCAACTATGTACCCCAGGAAGGACACTGAGGAGGCATGGAACTCACACTTCTCAGCTTTGACAAACAGGGAGTTCTCAAGGAGGCGCTGGAGGACGGCTTGGAAATGGTGAATGTGTTCCTCTCTGGAATTGGAGAAGATGAGAATGTCATCCAGGTAGACAAAGACGAACCGGTTGAGCATGTCTCGAAGAGAGTCATTGATGTAAGTCTCCATGGCCTTTCGCTCAGGCTCAGACAGGGAGTACAGGCGTCCCTTGGGGGGTGAAGTCCCAGGCAAGAGGTCAATAGCACAGTCATAGGGGCGGTGCGGAGGCAGAGATGTGGGTTTGGCTTTACTGAAGACCAGGCAGAAGTCGTGGTACTCCGGCGGCACCCTGGAGAGATCAGGCGAGGAGCTGAGGACGTCTGCAGAGACATCTTAGTGCCATCTGCAAAGTCACATCAACTAGACACTTCATCTGTCATTGTTTAAGCCTACAGTATTCAGTGTGGCTAAAATGTATTTAAAGACAGATTTTTGTGCTGAAATGATTAGTTGACGAATTGTCTAAATGTATCATTTAAGTCAAATGATTTTTGCTTGTTCTAGCATCTTAAATGTGAGGATTTGCAGCTTTTGTCAGCTTCATATCAACAAAGTATATATTTAAACATATTATAGATTAAACATTTAATCACTTATAGACTGACACTGAAAATCATGAGTTTCTACATTAGCTCTATACGATTGCAGTGAGGATACTTTATGTTTGGATTTGTACTGATGTCTGGGTGTTTTATTTTACATTTTCAAGTGTAAAATAAAGACTATTGTTCAAGATTACTGAGGCACATTTTAAACTTCTCAGTGAATTATTTATAGAGTTAACACGAGGATCGGACAAAATGTATCCACAGCAAATTCCAGTGAGTGAGGAGAGTAAAATAATTCTTAAAAATGGTGGTCCTGTGTATTTTGTGACATCATACACCATGTTTAGTGTCAGTTTCCAACAAAGTTTATATTTAAGTAGAACATGCTACAATGACATTTTGAAAAGAAAATATTAGTAAATAATATTAAAATATTAGTCATCCTAAATGGCCAAAACCTCAAATTACACCAGAAATTACCTTTTACATTTGTCATATAATAGCACTGGTTATTAGATTTAATTTCATGTAATATTTTCAGTCAGCAGTTTGTCACATCATGTATAAAGTCTCCCTCCACTCAACAATGTGTTGTTATTGTTACTTCACTGACTGTTTGAGCATCACTGTGCAGAATGACGAATGTGCAGAGTGACACTAGAAGGATTTTTTCACATTTATCTGCAGAATTGTAAACTTTCTCTGTGCTGACCATAAATCTGAGTATAAGGTGTGTGCCTATGAGCATGATTTTTACAATCACAACCAGCTTGAAGCCAGTCATGGTCCAGTATGCAACTTACACACATTTGATGTGGAAACTTGAAGCCTCAAGAATAGACTTCAGGGAATCTTGTATCCATTTTGAAATGAAAAATATTTGGATAGTCATAGATTCTGGATTTTTCAATGATGGTGAAGGAGCAGGTGGAATTTTACAAATTACTTACCAGATAACTGAATTTTTTAATGGAAAAATCATATCAGACACAAATGATTGTTCAAAACATCCTGTTTTTATAAATCTTAAAAATGTCTGGAGGGGATCTTTACATTTCTCCTCACCTCAAATATTGGCCATGTGTGGAGGCATTGAGGAAAAAGCTGTCATCTTTGAAACGGTTGTGGTGGGATTGTGTGTAATGAGAGTTCTTCATGTTCATTCTGTGATTGTCAAACTTACTGCACCTGACCTAAAAAAACAACGCTTGCAAAACATAATTTACCGTCAATTGTTCTACTTTCTCTCTTGATCAACTTCTCACTAAAGAAGCTCATCCTTAACCCCTCACAATTAATAATTATAAGCCGATCTCAAGTATCATTCCTCAGCAAAAATATTGATAGGATTGTCCATATCATACCATGTATGGGCTTGCTTTCTTTTTTATTTTCTCTTGAATCTTGTAGTGTCTTGTAAGCCCTTGCGGGCTGGGCACCTTAGGGTGTAAGACAATTTCCATGCCTTCAACTCATCATGCCTGGATTATTGCAACAGCTTTTTTATTTGCCTGAACCAAAAATCTGCTGATTGACTGCAGACTGTCAGCTGCCAGGCTTTTAACCAGAACCAAGAGACATCACTCCTGTTTTAGCCTCTTTACACCGGCTCCCAGTATGTTTCAGAATTGTTTTTTAAGATCCTACTGATTACTTTTAGGGCTCTTCATGGCCTCTCTCCCTGCTATATCTGACCTCTTAGTAAAGTACGAGCTGGTACGTACTTTGAGATCTTTGGACAGAGTAATTCAATAAATGAATTCATTCATTATCTCACAACAGTAATGTAACTTTGACAAAAATAATTGCACTCTGACTTGATGTTCAAAGTGATAGAGTCTGCTTAATGACTTTCATATCTTATGGAAATCAACAGAAACCAGCAGATGCCTGGAAAAAGTGAAACACAGTGGTATAGTTTGATCAATGATTTGCAGTGATGCAAAGTACACGATTTGAAGAGGCTGAGACATGTTAAATCTGGTATTGTCCTTTAATGCTCACTCTGCTGCATTGGTAAAATACATTTAGCTACAGTGTACCACAACAACTGAAGGGCAGAACAAATAAACCAAACCATTATATTTACACTGTAACGTGTTAAAACACATGCCCAGAAACATGTAGCATGGAACGCAAAGCATTTAAGCAGCTATAAGGAAATTATAGTTTGGAACCAGGAACAACTTGGAAAGATACATAACTGGGAGGGGTGTCTGGGGGTCCTCAATTAGAAATTTTTTTTAATTTAAAACAAATTTCCTGCATTTCTACACCACCTAACCTCTTGGATTAAGTCTAGAAACAGCCTAGATTAGTTAGATTGAAGGTGCTATGAAAACTAAGAATGCAAGGTACTTACAATCATGATTTTGCATAGACAAACTAACCTAAAAACCTATTACTAGGAATTACGGTGTCTAAATAAATCTTAGCCACACTGAAAACTATGAGCTTAAAGGGGACCTATTATGCTTTTCCTTATTTTCAGTCATATATATGATGTTACAATGACGGATGTTCATGTTAAAAGTGACCACAGTGTCAAATAATGAGGTAAATGTATGTAGAAGTAATCCCAGTGAGCAAAAAGCACTGACTTCAGACTACTCTGAATGCTCGATTTCCACCAGTTTTTTCTACTTTCAGCCCGAGACTTCAACTTCTACTTGTGTCATGACTCAAGTCAAGCTGGCACACTGTAAGTATTTTTCCATTACCCAGCACAGCAAAGTAAAATAAGTAGTTTACTTGTTGGATGTATGCTGGTTGTCTGCAGGTCTTCATCAAACATCATCATCCCTGTGGCTGTTTCTGCTTGTACTATTCCTCCCTGCATTATTTCTAACTGAGATGCTGAACAAAGAGCTCCAAATATATCAATATCTTGTTATTTTGACCGGTTTTTAGCGCCACTAACGAAGCTCTGCTAATTCAGTGAGGAACACATTTCACATCCTGTAAATTCTTCAAAATAAAAGTCTCCAATTATTTAGTCATTTAAAAGCTTTTAATTTGATGGTGTAAAGCAGGAAATGTGTAGTCTGCATCGGTCGGTAACTTAATACGACACTGATACAGCTGCCCCTTGGCAGCTTCCGGAAAACTGGACAATCAGAGCACAGTGGGCTCATCAGGAGGGGGTCTCAAAGAGACAGGAGCTAAGACTGCCTGTTAGAGGCAGAGGCTGAACTGAGGGGCTGCATAAAGGGCCAGCATAAGATGAACAAGGAGTGTTTTTTTAAATTGTGAATCATGCAAAGCTACTCTAGTGGAGTAAGAAAATAAAAATATAGAGCTGGAAATAAGAATAACAGGTCCTCTTTAAACAATGACAGATGAAGTGTCTAGCTGATGTGACTAAGATGTCTCTCCAAACGTCCTCAGCTCCATATGTATCCCATCCTCTTCCAAATTTCTTCTCTGTGAGACTGGATCTTCAACAGGATGACAAAGGACAGACAAACGCTGGAAAAAAGATGAGTGAGTAAGTTTACACACAACTTTAATCATTGGGACACTCAACAAGACCTTTTGGATTTGGATAAGAGAATGTCATGAGTCTTTCTCTTTTTCTTCTCATCTTGCAGAGCATCCCTCAGTAGATATAAAACTTAAGTTGAAATCATAAATCAGAAAAAGAGGCATCCAGAGTTGCAGGAAATTCTTTTGAACACTGACCTGTCTGAAGGTGCCTGCTGTCAAACACATCTGTCCAGCTGCCCACAGTGGCACCATGAGAACAGAGGAGAGTGTCATGGTCCAGCCAAGAGCGTAGGCCCAGTTGGGGTAAACGTAGCTGTCGTTAATCCTGAGGTGTGTGTAATCAACCAGGTACAGCATGAAGGAAATCTAAGAACGTATGGGGATAGGTTTTTTTTCCAGAGGGAACAAAACAGAATTTCATGAAAAAAGAAGAGATGAATAAGTACAGAAACAGTTAAAAGTAGCCAAAGGTTTTCAGCACAAAATGTCATTTATTTTATTTAGGAAATGGAACTAAATACAGCCTTTTCTGACTTACCAGTGACAGCAGAGGAATGATGTATCTCCAGCACACTTTGAAGAAAACAGATGGTCTCTGTCCAGTCATGTCCTCAATGATGTTAATAACACGGTCAGCACCTGATGGGAATTTAGATTAGACTAGTTTCTGTGTTGGATCTGGGATTTGCATGTGATTTCTAAATAGCAGTGTGTTGAGCTCTAATAGGTTTCAAAGTCATATGGAGGTTTTTATTAGTATTGCAGGGTATTGTTGCTAAAATGTGAATGACTGTGAATAAAACGGACAAGATAAACAGTCACTTTGAAACATTTGGTTACATTCAGGAAATGCAACCAGTCTGGCCAAAGCTATCTAAAATTAAATAACAAACACTCAAATTAGAAGCATTTCTATTTGTCCTATTTTATGAAATGGGGCAATATGAACAAAGTTATAACCTCATGATTTATTATTGAAAACAAAAATATTTGAAGCACAGATATATACAAATAGTCAGATCATATCATGTAATATAAATGCTTTTTTGCTTACCAAAACCCCAAGCCAGAGCCAGACACTCAGATAAAGCCATAAAATACTGAGAAGCTCTGGTACAACTATAATAATCAATAAGCTGGAATAGGTAAATCCCTCCCTAGAGCCAGAAGAGACAAGATTTGAATTTGAGAAAATGTTTTGAAAACAGATTGTGTGTTGTTTCAATGTGTTTTCATGGACTTATTTTATTCACCTCAGTGACCAAAGTCAGATGTATGAGGAAGAAGGATGAACAAATGACGAGGACAAAGATCTCATGTCTTCCTGGTTTACGAAACAGCTTCGGAAACAAGTCACTCACTGAGGTGACAAAACACTCAACTGTCACAAACTGGAGACAAAATAAAAAACAACTACATTAGTTTGTGCCTGCAATGCATTAGTTATTAATCAGAAGGTAATACCACAAAACAACATACATGTGTGTCAACACAGAGGAAAATCATCATCAGGAAAAAGCAGACAGTCCAGAACTGCGGTAAAGGCATCGTAGCTGTTGCCTGTGGGTAAACAATGAAGGCCAAACCTGGACCTGTGGATTGGAAATAAACAAGTTGGAAAGTACATTCTTTCTGTAGCTGTATTTCATAACTGAACACATTTAATTTCAATATAAAGGATATGGCCAATTTTCTATATTTTATTTACTGTCAACAAATCTTATGTGCAGAGCAAACCAAAAATTAACTAGAAAATGCAATTTCTGAAAATTGACAAAGCAGCTCAGCTCAGCTCAGCTCAGCTCAGCACAGCTCAGCTCAGCACAGCTCAGCTCAGAGATTGACATCACCTGGACTCCTTCATCTCTACTGAGTTCTGCCCAAAGCAGGGCTCAAACTCACAACCTTTGGATCTAAAAGGAGTTCAGAAATGACATGACCTTAAACCACTGGACTACTCACACATGCTGTGTAGTGCAGGAAAAGATGTATTTAACAAGCATATCAATCCATATTTTAGGTAGTAATGTTAAGGTGAGCTAGAGAGGAATTGAATTCTGGTACAGGATAAAGATGTGTGGCAACTTTGTACATGAGAGCAATATTATGAGGAGCACTGCAGTGAGCAAGTATCAAACACACAACCTTGTCATCTAATGTATTGCTGATCATGAGAGCAGTGCTCTAAACCACTGAGCCAACAGACATTCACAAAAATGAGAGGAAAAAATCTCCATTTTGATGAGGAAAATGTATTTGTCTCAAACCAGAGCTTGAAGCCCAGAGATTTGTACATCATTAGTGAAAGCAAGACTAGTTTAACATGAGAATGAATGATATGTGTAAAAAGTGTTTGAAGGAAGAGAGAATCTGTAAGTTTAAGAAACTGCAGTGAGAGAAGACACACATCCTGCAGACTGTATTGCAGTCAATGAGAACATGACAGCGACTCTCTATCAATTAAGGTTCAGATGTCAAAAACTATAAGTCCTATGTGAAATGTATTTACATTGTGAGAGAGAGGAGGCTTGTGGCAACATACTGAGGCAAGATATGTGCGTGAGGAGTTAAAATTGTGGGAGTGACAGCAGTTTAGAAAAACATTTCGGGCCTAAAAATATCTGTGCTCTCCACTGTGCCTGATCACATGACACACTGGTGAGACCTGAAAAAGTCCTCAAAACCCCTGACTTTGGGCTTAAATTGCTGAAAAACTACAAAAGATATCACTAAACAATCTGATAACTTTGATAAAGTTCAAAGTTTTGTGAACATTTTACAGTTTGAATGGCGTCTGTACGATAAGGGACTTCCGGGCAGTTGAGTGTCAAAGTGACCAAGGTTCCAACTCAGTTGGACGGTTCGTCCCATAGACTGCCATTATAAATTTTTCATGTTTTAAAAAATTATATAAAATCGCTGAAACGTGTTACATTTCAGAAAAATGCAAGCACACATCTGCTGAATGAGTTGCACAGATTGACAGTTGAATGGTTTTTATAGCACAAAGTATACAGCAGTTGAAACACAGCAAAAAATGTACAGAAGACGGAATAAGAATAAAGAGTGAGAAGAACAATCTTCTTCTTCCAGCAATCACACCTTTTTGTGGTACATGACATGACATCTTGACCTGACTTAATGAAGTTCTTTGAGAAATTAACAGTGTACTTATTGTCTTTGAAGCCGTTTCTTAACAAACTAATGCAACCACAATCTTCAGGCCAAAGGAACATGTCACCCAGTGCAACGGTGAGGCTCATTGATGTGTTTTTAATAGTTTCTGGACAACAACAGAAGTCTACAGCAGGCTTCATACACATGAGATTACATGAATATATGAAATTTGTTGACAATAAGACAAATATAGAAAATATATAGAAAATTGCTTGCCGCATCCTTTATCAGTATAACTTTGTGTGTGAGTATGTGTATGTTTGCTACATAGTGTTTATGAAAATATTTCTATTGTGATTTTAACATGAACTCTTGGGAGACTAGCCTTGAGCTAAAAGATATTCAAAAATAAACAAATTTCAAATCTTTGAATATACCAGACTCAGCCACAGCGTCGACAGTAACACCCTGTTTCTGAGCCAAGAATCCAAGTACAGAGAAGACAACAAATCCAGCAACAAAGCTGGTCCCACTGTTCAGCAGACAGAGCCAGAAACAGTCCCTAGAGGTCACATTAAGACAGAATACCTTGTCAAAGAGCAGACATTTGCATTGGTATATAAGCTATTTTAGATGGTGATGTGAAAACTAGTGATGATTAATTGTAATATTAATGCATTGTGAACTGCATCGACTGTATTTGTTATTTTGCTTGTGACAATTAACTCTGACTTAGACTTTAACTTATTCAAACATCAGAGATCCATTTTAGTTAAAGTGCTCTTATAAAACTTATTGTGTTTTGCCACTTATACTTACTTGTAGCAGTTGTTCTTGTAGTCATTATAGCTGCCCAAAACAATGAGAGTTCCTGCGGTCAGGCTGTAGGAGAAGCATATTTGAGATCCTGCCTCTATCCAGACCTGTAATATAACAAATAAATATAGTATATATGTGGTGGGGAGTCCGCCATAGTGAAATAAAAGTAGCATGTACAGTTAATTCTCTAGTGAGTCTTTTTCCAAAGTGGGCTCCACTTGATGCTCCCCTGCAGGCAGCATCACCTGGACAACAAAAATTGCCATGTAGCCTGAAGTCTCCTGTAGCCAAGCTCTCATCATAGATTCAAATACATATATTAATTAACTGGATGAACGTTAAAGTGTTTAAATAAACTCTTCAGAACTGTTTTCGAACTGGATCCAGATGATCTAATTGGACCCGCAAGTTAGAAATATTACCTGTGACTGATGGATTGCCAACCACTCTGGACAGTCTTTCTCTCACATGACCTAAAATGACTCAATGTGCTATACATGGTATTAATGTAAAATACCTCAAGGTTAGCCAGGCCGTTCAAATCTGGATACAGGTAGTAGTAGATCCCTTCCCAAGCTCCAGGTAGAGTCAATCCCCTGATGAGCAATATCAGGAGCATCACATAGGGGAAGGTGGCAGTGAAGTATGCTACCTTAAAAAAAAACACAATTTTAACATCATCTTTTTTGTGATAATAAGAATTAATGGGAATTACTATTAATAATTAAAATTATATTTACATTATATAGCACTTTTCTAAACACAATTGCAAAGTGCATAACAAAAAGAGTACAGCATAAACATGCTAAAATAATTACATTTTAATTAGTATTTACAACTATGACAAAATAAAACAGTGAAACAATGAGGACCATATGAAGATAAGAATTAAAAAAGGATAAAAATATAGCTGCATTTTTTATAAAAAAAAGGCTTTCCAATGAACATGAGTTTCAACCCTGTTTCCTAGAAATTATGTTTATATACTACTAAATTTTCTTCCAAATTATGTTGTGTTGGCAAACGTAGTTACTGTGGAATCTCAGGCTGTGCTGTGGCTCATAAGGGATATCAATGTTATAACCAGGGGCCTGACCATACAAAGCCTAAAAATTGTAATCAAAATATTTAAATCAGTTCTAAAATGCACAGGGAGTTTGAGGTGAGCAACCGACTGAATTTAATTAATGAAAATAAGTTAAATATGAACTGTGGTTTCTATTGTATCTACCACAAGTGAAACATTTAGGATAAAATATCAACTCACCTTTGCAGAGGATCTGACACTTTTCCAGATACTGAAGTACGTGAACACCCAGCTGGCCAGAAGACACAGAACCAGCTCCCATCTCACACTGCCCAGCTCCTCAATGCCTCCAGACATGGCCAGCACTCTCCGTCTGAGGAGAGGAGAAATTACACATTAACATAACGTGACACTGTTTACAACACTGGATGGTGGCAAAACGTGAAGGTCATCTACGATTGTGTAATTTATTAGTGCACTTTTATAAAGTTGAAAAGACAGATTGAAAAAAAAATTGAACTGCAAAAACACTGAATCCTACATTTCCCATAATGCAACTCATTAGCATCTTTCATTATAATCTTCATGCCTCTTTGTATGTCCATGTCTTTCATACTCCACAGCCCAAGTTTGAAATGCAGGCTTTCTGTTATAAATTTGTTTTGTCCAAGCCCGAGCTGAGATGACCTGGGTGACATCATCAAACATCAACCACAAGACATTTTACAAACCTCAGACAGCTTTAAAAGAACATTAAAAGAACATTAGACTCACTCCCAAAACTCAGTAGCAGCAGAGGTGGTGTTGGTCAACATGGTCTGATTTATCGTCACATTTGGCCACATAGAATCCAAAGTCTGAAGACCCATACAGTTCACTGGTTTAGAGAACAAATGACAATGATAAATGTGAGGAATCACTACTACAAACTAACAGAGAACATTTGACAACAGGAAGAGAACAGAACAACTAGTGAAGAATTGACAGATAAACTGCAAGCTGTTGTTACTAGTTGTATGACATAAAAACAAGCGGTTACTGGTGAGAGCTTCTGAGAAAGTTCAACAAGTTCAGCAAGTACAAAACTTTCTTCTAATGTTTGTAATGCTTTATTGTGCTATTGGTGAATTTTATTATTTTCTGCTTAAAAAACTGTCCAGTTTCATCATTAGGGCCTGAGCCCCAAAGGGGTATTTTGTGTGTTTGTTTGTTTCTTTCTTTTTTATTAATCCGCCAATTCAACCCTTAATTTGACCCCCTAAACATGCTCAAAAACTCACCAAATTTGGCACACACATCAGGTCTGGTGAAAAATTTGATAAAATGTCAAAATGATCCCCTAAAGTGCCAAAATGTGCTCGATAGCGCCACCTATGTATCTAAAATGGCCGCCACGGCCCGTAGGAATGTCGTACAGAGATCAAACCAAAACTCAATTATACATCTCATCAAGACCTATAGATCATATGCTGACACCCCTGACCTAAATCCAACAGCAAGTCCACACACATGAAAGTACAACTTTTCCCCAATTTTGGACCCCGAACAAACGCTATCTCCTCCTAGGGCGTTAATGGTATTGGCTTCAAACTTGAATACATGACTTATTAGGTAAAATTGGCTATCAAGTGTTTGTCTAACGGTAAGACACCTGGAGATGATGGTTTTGAAGTATTGAGTTCTATAAACGCTTTCAGGATATCTTGACTCCCTTTCTTACAATATTATATAATGATATTACGTCTAAATCAATGCCTGTCAGCATGCGAACAGCTGTAATTTCAACAATACCCAAACCTGGCAAAGATCATATGCAAATGAGTAACTACAGACCTCTTAGTTTGCTTAACAATGACTACAAGTTATTTGCTGAAATGCTTGCAACACGTCTTGAAAGAGTGGTTCCCTCATTGGTCCATTTTGATCAAGTAGGGTTTTTTAAAGGCCGTCATGCAGCAACCAACATGAGAAGGCTCTTTCAGATAATACATAGAGCCGCTTCACTTCAGCATCCAGCAGTAATGTTATCGCTGGATGCTGAAAAAGCATTTGACAGGATCAAATGGCCATATTTATTTTATACTTTAGGAAGATATGGCTTTGGACCTATATGTATGCAGTGGATTAGGGCACTGTATCACAAACCACTTGCCTGTGTGAAAACAAATGGAATTGTGTCCTCACCCTTTGAGCTAACTAGATCAACAAGGCAAGGATGTCCAGTCTCACCAATAATTTTTATATTGGCATTGGAACCCTTAGCATGTGCTATTAGAGCTAACCAACAAATAAGTGGTATTAATATATATGGTTATGATTTTAAGATACATTTATATGCAGATGATATATTATTAATACTCTCAAATCCAGCAACCTCAACCCCACACGTATTTAAGCTCATAAATGAGTTTGGCAATCTTTCAACTGGATGACTTTTCCAGCCCATCTTACCCAAACTCAGGTAGTCTGGAAGAAAGAGGGACTGAAATATCTTGGTATTAATATCATCTCCCCCATTGAGAAGATATTCGAGATAAATGGTCCTAAATTGATTAAAACAGTCAGAGAAGATCTTGCCAGATGGGGAACACTTCCGCTGTCCTTGTGGGGTAGAGGCCTTTAATGGCAAATACCCTATGCTCTGGGCCTATCATGAACAGTGTGAGGCCGGCAGTTGGAAATAGATGGAACAAAAAATTGTTGGTGAGAGCAAAAAACAAGTATCCCTTTCTTCTTTGTGGTATTGTACAAAGCTCAATATAAATATTAAGAACCCAATTATCAGTTTTTCATGTGAAATAGCAAAAATAATTGAAAAGAAATGTGCAATTGATGGAATACTTTTGCTTTCATGTCCATTATGGGAGAACCCATTATTCGCTGCTGGAAGGAAGACTCTTATTAATAAGGAATGGGGAAGCCATAATGTTAAGAACCTAGGCCAAATCTTAAAGCAGGAGAGAATAATCAGATTTAATGAGCTTAAAGCTAACTTTGACCTCAGTGATCGGTGTTTTCTGCAGTATCTACAGTTAAAATCTATAATGCAGACACTTATCTCTTAAGGTGTCATACTGTCCTCAGATAAAAATGCAGATAACACATTCATTCCTCTGTTTTCTGTTGTTTCCTTGACACTCTGTCCTCATTTGCTCCTTAATTTTGCTGTTTCACCACATTACATGATTTTATTTAATCTCACCTTGACTACTGTAATGCCCTGTTTATCTAACATTTTTATATAATTAAAAGTAAACTACAGTCAAACCTTTACCTGTATTCCAGGTGTTGTCACAGGTGACCCAGGGGAGCTGGGATCTGAATGAGAACACCAGGCAGAAGAGAGCCCAGACTTGGATAATAATGTAGCTGAAGTCATAAAGTTTCAACACCAAATGTCCATATCCAATTCCTAAAATACAGAAAAATAGTTATTAGTTAAGTTAAAATAGTTTTAAATCTTTAGATCTAGTTTAGATATTCATTTGAGCAACATATTCAGAGTTAGTTTGAGACACAAATAATTTGATTCCTTATCATTTCATGTAAAAAGTGAAACTCAGATGTTTTTCATCATCTGTTGATTGTCACCTTTTTAGCTCAACATAAATCAACTCACCTTGTGCAAGTGGACACAATTTCCTCCAACAGGTGACGGATCCTTCCTGGGTGTACTGACCAACTGTACTCTCCAGAAGGAACAGAGGTATCCCAACCACCACAGCTAACAGACCATATGGCACCAGAAAGGCACCTATAGGTATATAAATACAGAGACATGGATGATCATGTAATTAACTCTTCAGTAGATTCAGAATTTGTATGATTTACCTCCTCCGTTCTTGTAGCAGAGATAAGGAAATCTCCAAACATTGCCCAAGCCGACCACATCTCCTGCAACAACCAGAATATATTCTGTTTTACTGGCCCACCGTCCTCTGTCTCCATCCCCTCTCTGATTCTCTCTTCTTCTTTCTCTGTTCATGTCAAGATCAAGAACTACGTCCGTTGTGTGTTTCTGTTATGATTCCAAAATACTGCAAACTGATCTTTGCTGCTGATGTAACCTCTGTGTAAATTCTAAGAGTTAAACGCACAATATGTAATTTCAGCCTCTAGAGGTCTCTCAATCAAAACAATAACAAAAGACGGAGTGTGATGATGGTGTGAAGTAGCAAGGGATCATGGGAGTTGTTGTCTTCATTGTTGAACAACCAGCTTCTCAGGGATAGGATTACTCCAGTGTTCATCGTTCAAGATGTTTTTACCGGTGTTACAAATCAACGACAGCAGATGTTCAAATCACAGAGAGGAAACTTTGCTGACCTTGTAAATGTCTGATTATGATTGTATATCACTCATAATTTCACAGACTAGACTATCCATCTGGTTAATTCAGCTTATGGTTTATAGAGTTCAATGAAACTTTGGGATCAGAAATATTCTTAACCATATTTTGATGTATTTTCTTCAAAATAAAAACTCCCCACCCGGGTTTTGACACTGGGTGTTAAATATAAAGGAATACTTAGAGTACATTGTGCTACACCACTGAGCAATGTGGCTTTGAGAACTACCAATATACCCAAACACACAGCCTATTTGGAAGCAAAAACAACTGTATGTTATCTTTGTGTTTTGAAATACCTCTGCTAGATTACCTTGTGACCACTGTTATTGCAGTGATAGCAGCCACACAAGCCCAGTTTGTTGTGCCTCTGAAGTTGAACATTTTTCATAGATGCATAAACCATCAATAAGCTGAATTCATCAGATGGACAGCCTAGTCCATGGAATAATGAATGATATAACAATCTAATCTAATCTGCCCCACACAGACCCAGTGGAACCATCTAGTACATGACGTGCATTCAATCTGAAAAACAAAATAAACTTTGGGCTCACAAAGTGAAAATAAATTCAACATTATGGAGCTGAGTTATGGTTTCTTACCCAGTCAACATGGGTCTGTGCAGTCATTCCTGGGCTTTTCTCCCTACAGAAATGGCAAACATCCTCCATTGCATCTGTCACAAATATAGTTATTGAATTTTCTGTATATTTAGTTAAGCATTTAACTAAATATACATGACCATCACATTCATACCTGACTCGGAAATCAGCATTTGGGCCATTTTCATTCTCATTTGGTTGACTGCCTCCATGTCAACCGGAAAGTCTGCCCTCTGTCCCCTTAATATATGCACTGCCACCTTGAATACAGATTGAAGTAAATTGTCTCATTGAAAGAGATGGATTAACTGACAAACTGGAAAACACACACCAGCACCCCACATTATGTAGTGTCATGTTGGTGGGGATGAGAAATTGTATCACACGACCACTTGGAGATGTTTATGTTCCTCCTTCTGATGAAGGCTCTACATCAGAGGTCACTAAGCGCAGTCCAGGTCCGGACCCAGAAGCTGTCCTATACGGACCCGGACCTACAGCCAAGACAGAAGGTTATGATTAAAAACCTGACGGGCGCCTCTATTTTAACTGGCGCAGCTTTTGTAGTCTTTACGGTAAATGTTTAGTAGCTGAGGAAACGCACAGACCAATTGCATGCGAGTGAAGCCATACCACGTGATACAACTCAGCCAATGAAGTTTGTGCATTCCAGGTAGGAAACATTGCGACTCCGCGGTGCAGACAGGTGAGAGAGAGTTGGAGACAGGGCAGGTTAGACGGTGAAAGTTGAGAAAAAGACGAGTGAGACGGAGAAAGGGAGAGAAAAAGACGAGTGAGACAGAGAAAGCTGAGAAAAAGACGAGTGAGACGGAGAAAGGGAGAGAAAAAGACGAGTGAGACAGAAAGCTGAGAAAAAGACGAGTGAGACAGAAAGGGAGAGAAAAAGACGTGTGAGACAGAGAAAGGGTAAATACAAACGGATGAGACAGAGAAAAGGACCAGTGTGACGGAGAAAAGGAGAAATACAGACGGGCGAGACAGAGAAAGGGAGAGTAAAATAAAGAAGGAATGGCGCTCTCCAAAAAAAAGAAACGTGGACAGCGAAAATAGAGCATTCAATCCGGAATGGACAGACTCATTTCTGTTCATACTTCCCACTGGGAACACTAAACCAGTGTGTCTCATAGGTTCAGAAACCGTGGCATTAAACCACCGTTAAACCATTAAAACCGTTACATTAAACATATCAGCAGTCATACATATATATTATTATTATTATGTTATGTGACAATAAATATTGTCAAAAAGCTTTTGAATTGTACTGAATTCATTTGATTTGACAGTCAGGTATTGATTACATGCAGATGTTGATACAACTACTAGGCTACTGAAATATATATCACATTAAATACTTAGACATTATATCTTCCGGACCTTTGCTTCAAGAAATTTTCTCTAACTTGACCTCTTTAAATTTTAGTTGAATACCCCTGCGCTACATCATGAAGATAGAGGGGTGAAAATATGAGATGCTACTTTGTTAGCTATATGAAATAGTCTGCCACACCAGAGATAATAGGTGCACCTACAAGGGATCATCCAAGATTTGCCTACCTTGTCATTTCATTGCATTTCTTCACCTGGGCACTGGTGGCACCAAAAGGGTCAACAAACGCTCCTTGGGGTACATAGCCTGTTAAAAATACACAGATGGACTCCTAAATATGCATGGAGCATGAAGAGTCTAGGTGTGCTAAAGATGGGCATACAAAATTGGACAAAAGTCCACTTACCACCAGCGTCCAGTGTCCGTCCTTGCAAACTGCTCCAATAAGTACATCATATTTTGCAGCATCCAGCTACAAAAAGTCCAGTTGTTAAAATGAACTTAACATTCTGAATAAGACATTGTTAGAATTTGAATAATGATGCTCATCTTTCTTAACCCCCGGGATGTGTCAGTGACAGTGAGCTTGAGAAGATCCATTCCCACCAGCTCAAACAGCTCAGATACCTGAAAGATATGAATGAGTATTATCTGTACTATACTGGAAGGTTAGTTAGAGCACCTAGTGGCACAAATAACCTCACCTCTATTGGGTTGTACTGTGATTTTTCCTTAAGGCTGGCCCTCTTGGCCTGGCATGCTGGGTATTGACTGATCTGGAAAATTAATGGACACAAAGTAGGCCAATATCTATCATAGGTCAAGTCTGCCTTTACAAGTACCACTGGTATGCGGAAAGAGAGAATACCACATGTTCTCATATCACAGTGGTTGTTTCCCCTTTGTGGCCACAATATTGTGCCTGAATTATAGATGCTGATCATCAATTTAATAAATGGAAATCATTTCAAGTACGTTTTATGAGGTTAATTAGAAAATAAAAAAAATATAAGTATAGGGTGTGGGATTATTTACCTTTAAGGACAAAATGTGCTGCTCTTCTTTTAATTATGTATCTCTCCTTTTTGTCGCATCCCTTGGGGAATTTATTATGGACTTTGAAGTCCATGAGCTCCTTAATAATTTTTGGGTCCATGTTGACACAACTGTTGAATATTCAGTTGCTCATAATCATGGTTCCAAAATTTCTACTTATATGGAATTGTGGGTAATTGCATAATTGGATGAAAATTACTGACCACTTGCAGCTGCACTTGTTTGGTTTATTGCTCTTATAACTTAATGTGGCAGGTGGCACCGAACGGAAAAAGGGGAGGTGCACCAATTAGTGTGGTTTGTCAAGATATAAGGCTACCTGAAGGAGGGACAGAGTTCTTTTTGCTACTGTTGGTTCAGGCCAGTTGATTGAGGCAGGTGCACACCTCAATCCATGCTGGTATGCAGGGAAGGCAAGAGTGCACAGTCACTGTGAAAACACGTAAGGCAAAATCATACAGAAATAGTCTGATCATATCATTAAAATGATGACTGCTTTAGTCGCACCATATTAATCAGTAAACTGAAATATGTAAATCCCTACTGAGATGAGAAGGAGATATGAATAACTGAAATTATTTTTAAAAACATTTCTTGACAATTGCTGTTTGAATGTGCTATCATGGAAATATTTCATTCATCTCAATGACCAAGTGTAACAGGTATAGAATGGACCCAATTGCAGCACAAATGACACCGATATAAATTTTACAGTCTTTATTCCACACAATGTCAAGACAATAGTAGCACAGTCAGAGAAACACAGTTCTGATGAGTATGGCTCCACCGGGAATCTAACCCCAATCTTCCACTCCCAAGGCGGACAAACCACAGCACTGGCAACAGTCCAACAGTTCTTAGGCAGGCTAGATCGGTGACGAAGAGGGAAAGACGCAACACTGCACAAGAACAGTCTCTAGTCCAGAGCCGTAGGCACATTGGAAAGGAGAGAGGCCAGTGGCAGAGCAGATGAGGGAGTTGTGGGCATATTCTACCCACAACAGCTGTGAGGACCAGGAGGAGGGGTTCTGGGAGGCCATGCACTGCAGGGCCGTTTACAACTCCTGGTTCATGCGCTGTTTGCCCATTGAGGGTGGAAGCCGGAGGACAGACTGGTGGTGGCATCCAGGAGACTGCAGAACTCTCTCCAAAAAACGGAGGCAAAATGAGGCCCACGGTCCGACACCACATCGACAGGGAGGCCATGAAGACGGAATATGTGGAGCAGGACCAACTGAGCAGTTCTCTTGGCTGAAGGGACAGTATGGCCTTCAGAAGAGGGAAAGCCCATCACAAAGTCCATGGAGATGTGGGACCACGGGCGGTGGGGAACAGGAAGAGGCTGCAGAAGTCCTGCTGGGGCCTGGCGGGAGGTCTTGTGTTGATTACAGACTGGGCAGGCTTTGACGAAGTCCTGGGTGTCCTCTTTCAAGCTGGGCCACCAGAAGTGCTGGAGGAGGGCATGCTGTGTCCGTCGAGCACCAGGGTGGCAGGAGAGCTTGGAGGAGTGGGCCCACTGCAGCACCTCTGATCTCAAGGCTGGAGGGACGAACAAGCAGTTTGGCGGGCAGGAGCTGGGACCAGGCTGTCCCTCAGCTGCTGCTCTCACCCTCTCCTCGATGTCCCAGGTCACCGCGGTGATAAGACAGGACCCAGGGAGGATGGGCTCTGGCCTCTTTCCAGATTCCTCCACTCTCTGGAATTGCTGGGACAGGGCGTCGGGCTTGGCATTACAAGACCCAGGGCGGTAGGAGAGGGTAAAGTTGAACCGGGCAAAGAACAGGCACCAACGGGCTTGGCGGGAATTCAGTCTTTTAGCTGATGTACTCCAAGTTCTTGTGGTCAGTCCAGACAAGAAAAGGCTCTTTGGTACCCTCCAACCAATGACGCCACTCTTCGAGAGCCATCTTTACCGCCAGCAGCTCCCTGTTGCCAATATCATAATTCCTCTTGGCAGGCGACAAACGCCGAGAGAAGAAGGCACATGGGTGGAGCTTCTGGTCAGTGGCAGAGCGCTGGGACAGGACAGCCCCTACCCCCACATCAAAGGCATTGACCTCCACAACAAACTGGCGATTAGGGTCAGGCATCTGAAGGATGGGTGCTGAGGTGAACCGTGTCTTGAGAGTTTGGAAGGCTTTGTCAGTGGAAGGTGACCACTGAAAAGGCACCTTGGAGGAGGTCAGGGCGGTGAAAGGAGCTGCCATGGGGCTGTAATTGCGAATGAAGCGGCAGTAGAAATTGGCAAAACCCAGGAAGCACTGAAGCTGTTTGCGGATCTCAGGAACAGGCCAGGAGGTGACGGTGGAGACTTTAGCTGGGTCCATCTGTACACTGTCTTTTGCAACTATGTACCCCAGGAAGGACACTGAGGAGGCATGGAACTCACACTTCTCAGCTTTGACAAACAGGGAGTTCTCAAGGAGGCGCTGGAGGACGGCTTGGAAATGGTGAATGTGTTCCTCTCTGGAATTGGAGAAGATGAGAATGTCATCCAGGTAGACAAAGACGAACCGGTTGAGCATGTCTCGAAGAGAGTCATTGATGTAAGTCTCCATGGCCTTTCGCTCAGGCTCAGACAGGGAGTACAGGCGTCCCTTGGGGGGTGAAGTCCCAGGCAAGAGGTCAATAGCACAGTCATAGGGGCGGTGCGGAGGCAGAGATGTGGGTTTGGCTTTACTGAAGACCAGGCAGAAGTCGTGGTACTCCGGCGGCACCCTGGAGAGATCAGGCGAGGAGCTGAGGACGTCTGCAGAGACATCTTAGTGCCATCTGCAAAGTCACATCAACTAGACACTTCATCTGTCATTGTTTAAGCCTACAGTATTCAGTGTGGCTAAAATGTATTTAAAGACAGATTTTTGTGCTGAAATGATTAGTTGACGAATTGTCTAAATGTATCATTTAAGTCAAATGATTTTTGCTTGTTCTAGCATCTTAAATGTGAGGATTTGCAGCTTTTGTCAGCTTCATATCAACAAAGTATATATTTAAACATATTATAGATTAAACATTTAATCACTTATAGACTGACACTGAAAATCATGAGTTTCTACATTAGCTCTATACGATTGCAGTGAGGATACTTTATGTTTGGATTTGTACTGATGTCTGGGTGTTTTATTTTACATTTTCAAGTGTAAAATAAAGACTATTGTTCAAGATTACTGAGGCACATTTTAAACTTCTCAGTGAATTATTTATAGAGTTAACACGAGGATCGGACAAAATGTATCCACAGCAAATTCCAGTGAGTG
This sequence comes from Thunnus maccoyii, assembly GCF_910596095.1. Classification (NCBI taxonomy): domain Eukaryota; kingdom Metazoa; phylum Chordata; class Actinopteri; order Scombriformes; family Scombridae; genus Thunnus; species Thunnus maccoyii. The sequence goes on along the minus strand of NC_056544.1, from coordinate 25,597,455 downwards.
AGGAGAGTAAAATAATTCTTAAAAATGGTGGTCCTGTGTATTTTGTGACATCATACACCATGTTTAGTGTCAGTTTCCAACAAAGTTTATATTTAAGTAGAACATGCTACAATGACATTTTGAAAAGAAAATATTAGTAAATAATATTAAAATATTAGTCATCCTAAATGGCCAAAACCTCAAATTACACCAGAAATTACCTTTTACATTTGTCATATAATAGCACTGGTTATTAGATTTAATTTCATGTAATATTTTCAGTCAGCAGTTTGTCACATCATGTATAAAGTCTCCCTCCACTCAACAATGTGTTGTTATTGTTACTTCACTGACTGTTTGAGCATCACTGTGCAGAATGACGAATGTGCAGAGTGACACTAGAAGGATTTTTTCACATTTATCTGCAGAATTGTAAACTTTCTCTGTGCTGACCATAAATCTGAGTATAAGGTGTGTGCCTATGAGCATGATTTTTACAATCACAACCAGCTTGAAGCCAGTCATGGTCCAGTATGCAACTTACACACATTTGATGTGGAAACTTGAAGCCTCAAGAATAGACTTCAGGGAATCTTGTATCCATTTTGAAATGAAAAATATTTGGATAGTCATAGATTCTGGATTTTTCAATGATGGTGAAGGAGCAGGTGGAATTTTACAAATTACTTACCAGATAACTGAATTTTTTAATGGAAAAATCATATCAGACACAAATGATTGTTCAAAACATCCTGTTTTTATAAATCTTAAAAATGTCTGGAGGGGATCTTTACATTTCTCCTCACCTCAAATATTGGCCATGTGTGGAGGCATTGAGGAAAAAGCTGTCATCTTTGAAACGGTTGTGGTGGGATTGTGTGTAATGAGAGTTCTTCATGTTCATTCTGTGATTGTCAAACTTACTGCACCTGACCTAAAAAAACAACGCTTGCAAAACATAATTTACCGTCAATTGTTCTACTTTCTCTCTTGATCAACTTCTCACTAAAGAAGCTCATCCTTAACCCCTCACAATTAATAATTATAAGCCGATCTCAAGTATCATTCCTCAGCAAAAATATTGATAGGATTGTCCATATCATACCATGTATGGGCTTGCTTTCTTTTTTATTTTCTCTTGAATCTTGTAGTGTCTTGTAAGCCCTTGCGGGCTGGGCACCTTAGGGTGTAAGACAATTTCCATGCCTTCAACTCATCATGCCTGGATTATTGCAACAGCTTTTTTATTTGCCTGAACCAAAAATCTGCTGATTGACTGCAGACTGTCAGCTGCCAGGCTTTTAACCAGAACCAAGAGACATCACTCCTGTTTTAGCCTCTTTACACCGGCTCCCAGTATGTTTCAGAATTGTTTTTTAAGATCCTACTGATTACTTTTAGGGCTCTTCATGGCCTCTCTCCCTGCTATATCTGACCTCTTAGTAAAGTACGAGCTGGTACGTACTTTGAGATCTTTGGACAGAGTAATTCAATAAATGAATTCATTCATTATCTCACAACAGTAATGTAACTTTGACAAAAATAATTGCACTCTGACTTGATGTTCAAAGTGATAGAGTCTGCTTAATGACTTTCATATCTTATGGAAATCAACAGAAACCAGCAGATGCCTGGAAAAAGTGAAACACAGTGGTATAGTTTGATCAATGATTTGCAGTGATGCAAAGTACACGATTTGAAGAGGCTGAGACATGTTAAATCTGGTATTGTCCTTTAATGCTCACTCTGCTGCATTGGTAAAATACATTTAGCTACAGTGTACCACAACAACTGAAGGGCAGAACAAATAAACCAAACCATTATATTTACACTGTAACGTGTTAAAACACATGCCCAGAAACATGTAGCATGGAACGCAAAGCATTTAAGCAGCTATAAGGAAATTATAGTTTGGAACCAGGAACAACTTGGAAAGATACATAACTGGGAGGGGTGTCTGGGGGTCCTCAATTAGAAATTTTTTTTAATTTAAAACAAATTTCCTGCATTTCTACACCACCTAACCTCTTGGATTAAGTCTAGAAACAGCCTAGATTAGTTAGATTGAAGGTGCTATGAAAACTAAGAATGCAAGGTACTTACAATCATGATTTTGCATAGACAAACTAACCTAAAAACCTATTACTAGGAATTACGGTGTCTAAATAAATCTTAGCCACACTGAAAACTATGAGCTTAAAGGGGACCTATTATGCTTTTCCTTATTTTCAGTCATATATATGATGTTACAATGACGGATGTTCATGTTAAAAGTGACCACAGTGTCAAATAATGAGGTAAATGTATGTAGAAGTAATCCCAGTGAGCAAAAAGCACTGACTTCAGACTACTCTGAATGCTCGATTTCCACCAGTTTTTTCTACTTTCAGCCCGAGACTTCAACTTCTACTTGTGTCATGACTCAAGTCAAGCTGGCACACTGTAAGTATTTTTCCATTACCCAGCACAGCAAAGTAAAATAAGTAGTTTACTTGTTGGATGTATGCTGGTTGTCTGCAGGTCTTCATCAAACATCATCATCCCTGTGGCTGTTTCTGCTTGTACTATTCCTCCCTGCATTATTTCTAACTGAGATGCTGAACAAAGAGCTCCAAATATATCAATATCTTGTTATTTTGACCGGTTTTTAGCGCCACTAACGAAGCTCTGCTAATTCAGTGAGGAACACATTTCACATCCTGTAAATTCTTCAAAATAAAAGTCTCCAATTATTTAGTCATTTAAAAGCTTTTAATTTGATGGTGTAAAGCAGGAAATGTGTAGTCTGCATCGGTCGGTAACTTAATACGACACTGATACAGCTGCCCCTTGGCAGCTTCCGGAAAACTGGACAATCAGAGCACAGTGGGCTCATCAGGAGGGGGTCTCAAAGAGACAGGAGCTAAGACTGCCTGTTAGAGGCAGAGGCTGAACTGAGGGGCTGCATAAAGGGCCAGCATAAGATGAACAAGGAGTGTTTTTTTAAATTGTGAATCATGCAAAGCTACTCTAGTGGAGTAAGAAAATAAAAATATAGAGCTGGAAATAAGAATAACAGGTCCTCTTTAAACAATGACAGATGAAGTGTCTAGCTGATGTGACTAAGATGTCTCTCCAAACGTCCTCAGCTCCATATGTATCCCATCCTCTTCCAAATTTCTTCTCTGTGAGACTGGATCTTCAACAGGATGACAAAGGACAGACAAACGCTGGAAAAAAGATGAGTGAGTAAGTTTACACACAACTTTAATCATTGGGACACTCAACAAGACCTTTTGGATTTGGATAAGAGAATGTCATGAGTCTTTCTCTTTTTCTTCTCATCTTGCAGAGCATCCCTCAGTAGATATAAAACTTAAGTTGAAATCATAAATCAGAAAAAGAGGCATCCAGAGTTGCAGGAAATTCTTTTGAACACTGACCTGTCTGAAGGTGCCTGCTGTCAAACACATCTGTCCAGCTGCCCACAGTGGCACCATGAGAACAGAGGAGAGTGTCATGGTCCAGCCAAGAGCGTAGGCCCAGTTGGGGTAAACGTAGCTGTCGTTAATCCTGAGGTGTGTGTAATCAACCAGGTACAGCATGAAGGAAATCTAAGAACGTATGGGGATAGGTTTTTTTTCCAGAGGGAACAAAACAGAATTTCATGAAAAAAGAAGAGATGAATAAGTACAGAAACAGTTAAAAGTAGCCAAAGGTTTTCAGCACAAAATGTCATTTATTTTATTTAGGAAATGGAACTAAATACAGCCTTTTCTGACTTACCAGTGACAGCAGAGGAATGATGTATCTCCAGCACACTTTGAAGAAAACAGATGGTCTCTGTCCAGTCATGTCCTCAATGATGTTAATAACACGGTCAGCACCTGATGGGAATTTAGATTAGACTAGTTTCTGTGTTGGATCTGGGATTTGCATGTGATTTCTAAATAGCAGTGTGTTGAGCTCTAATAGGTTTCAAAGTCATATGGAGGTTTTTATTAGTATTGCAGGGTATTGTTGCTAAAATGTGAATGACTGTGAATAAAACGGACAAGATAAACAGTCACTTTGAAACATTTGGTTACATTCAGGAAATGCAACCAGTCTGGCCAAAGCTATCTAAAATTAAATAACAAACACTCAAATTAGAAGCATTTCTATTTGTCCTATTTTATGAAATGGGGCAATATGAACAAAGTTATAACCTCATGATTTATTATTGAAAACAAAAATATTTGAAGCACAGATATATACAAATAGTCAGATCATATCATGTAATATAAATGCTTTTTTGCTTACCAAAACCCCAAGCCAGAGCCAGACACTCAGATAAAGCCATGAAATACTGAGAAGCTCTGGTACAACTATAATAATCAATAAGCTGGAATAGGTAAATCCCTCCCTAGAGCCAGAAGAGACAAGATTTGAATTTGAGAAAATGTTTTGAAAACAGATTGTGTGTTGTTTCAATGTGTTTTCATGGACTTATTTTATTCACCTCAGTGACCAAAGTCAGATGTATGAGGAAGAAGGATGAACAAATGACGAGGACAAAGATCTCATGTCTTCCTGGTTTACGAAACAGCTTCGGAAACAAGTCACTCACTGAGGTGACAAAACACTCAACTGTCACAAACTGGAGACAAAATAAAAAACAACTACATTAGTTTGTGCCTGCAATGCATTAGTTATTAATCAGAAGGTAATACCACAAAACAACATACATGTGTGTCAACACAGAGGAAAATCATCATCAGGAAAAAGCAGACAGTCCAGAACTGCGGTAAAGGCATCGTAGCTGTTGCCTGTGGGTAAACAATGAAGGCCAAACCTGGACCTGTGGATTGGAAATAAACAAGTTGGAAAGTACATTCTTTCTGTAGCTGTATTTCATAACTGAACACATTTAATTTCAATATAAAGGATATGGCCAATTTTCTATATTTTATTTACTGTCAACAAATCTTATGTGCAGAGCAAACCAAAAATTAACTAGAAAATGCAATTTCTGAAAATTGACAAAGCAGCTCAGCTCAGCTCAGCTCAGCTCAGCACAGCTCAGCTCAGCACAGCTCAGCTCAGAGATTGACATCACCTGGACTCCTTCATCTCTACTGAGTTCTGCCCAAAGCAGGGCTCAAACTCACAACCTTTGGATCTAAAAGGAGTTCAGAAATGACATGACCTTAAACCACTAGACTACTCACACATGCTGTGTAGTGCAGGAAAAGATGTATTTAACAAGCATATCAATCCATATTTTAGGTAGTAATGTTAAGGTGAGCTAGAGAGGAATTGAATTCTGGTACAGGATAAAGATGTGTGGCAACTTTGTACATGAGAGCAATATTATGAGGAGCACTGCAGTGAGCAAGTATCAAACACACAACCTTGTCATCTAATGTATTGCTGATCATGAGAGCAGTGCTCTAAACCACTGAGCCAACAGACATTCACAAAAATGAGAGGAAAAAATCTCCATTTTGATGAGGAAAATGTATTTGTCTCAAACCAGAGCTTGAAGCCCAGAGATTTGTACATCATTAGTGAAAGCAAGACTAGTTTAACATGAGAATGAATGATATGTGTAAAAAGTGTTTGAAGGAAGAGAGAATCTGTAAGTTTAAGAAACTGCAGTGAGAGAAGACACACATCCTGCAGACTGTATTGCAGTCAATGAGAACATGACAGCGACTCTCTATCAATTAAGGTTCAGATGTCAAAAACTATAAGTCCTATGTGAAATGTATTTACATTGTGAGAGAGAGGAGGCTTGTGGCAACATACTGAGGCAAGATATGTGCGTGAGGAGTTAAAATTGTGGGAGTGACAGCAGTTTAGAAAAACATTTCGGGCCTAAAAATATCTGTGCTCTCCACTGTGCCTGATCACATGACACACTGGTGAGACCTGAAAAAGTCCTCAAAACCCCTGACTTTGGGCTTAAATTGCTGAAAAACTACAAAAGATATCACTAAACAATCTGATAACTTTGATAAAGTTCAAAGTTTTGTGAACATTTTACAGTTTGAATGGCGTCTGTACGATAAGGGACTTCCGGGCAGTTGAGTGTCAAAGTGACCAAGGTTCCAACTCAGTTGGACGGTTCGTCCCATAGACTGCCATTATAAATTTTTCATGTTTTAAAAAATTATATAAAATCGCTGAAACGTGTTACATTTCAGAAAAATGCAAGCACACATCTGCTGAATGAGTTGCACAGATTGATAGTTGAATGGTTTTTATAGCACAAAGTATACAGCAGTTGAAACACAGCAAAAAATGTACAGAAGACGGAATAAGAATAAAGAGTGAGAAGAACAATCTTCTTCTTCCAGCAATCACACCTTTTTGTGGTACATGACATGACATCTTGACCTGACTTAATGAAGTTCTTTGAGAAATTAACAGTGTACTTATTGTCTTTGAAGCCGTTTCTTAACAAACTAATGCAACCACAATCTTCAGGCCAAAGGAACATGTCACCCAGTGCAACGGTGAGGCTCATTGATGTGTTTTTAATAGTTTCTGGACAACAACAGAAGTCTACAGCAGGCTTCATACACATGAGATTACATGAATATATGAAATTTGTTGACAATAAGACAAATATAGAAAATATATAGAAAATTGCTTGCCGCATCCTTTATCAGTATAACTTTGTGTGTGAGTATGTGTATGTTTGCTACATAGTGTTTATGAAAATATTTCTATTGTGATTTTAACATGAACTCTTGGGAGACTAGCCTTGAGCTAAAAGATATTCAAAAATAAACACATTTTAAATCTTTGAATATACCAGACTCAGCCACAGCGTCGACAGTAACACCCTGTTTCTGAGCCAAGAATCCAAGTACAGAGAAGACAACAAATCCAGCAACAAAGCTGGTCCCACTGTTCAGCAGACAGAGCCAGAAACAGTCCCTAGAGGTCACATTAAGACAGAATACCTTGTCAAAGAGCAGACATTTGCATTGGTATATAAGCTATTTTAGATGGTGATGTGAAAACTAGTGATGATTAATTGTAATATTAATGCATTGTGAACTGCATCGACTGTATTTGTTATTTTGCTTGTGACAATTAACTCTGACTCAGACTTTAACTTATTCAAACATCAGAGATCCATTTTAGTTAAAGTGCTCTTATAAAACTTATTGTGTTTTGCCACTTATACTTACTTGTAGCAGTTGTTCTTGTAGTCATTATAGCTGCCCAAAACAATGAGAGTTCCTGCGGTCAGGCTGTAGGAGAAGCATATTTGAGATCCTGCCTCTATCCAGACCTGTAATATAACAAATAAATATAGTATATATGTGGTGGGGAGTCCGCCATAGTGAAATAAAAGTAGCATGTACAGTTAATTCTCTAGTGAGTCTTTTTCCAAAGTGGGCTCCACTTGCTGCTCCCCTGCAGGCAGCATCACCTGGACAACAAAAATTGCCATGTAGCCTGAAGTCTCCTGTAGCCAAGCTCTCATCATAGATTCAAATACATATATTAATTAACTGGATGAACGTTAAAGTGTTTTAATAAACTCTTCAGAACTGTTTTCGAACTGGATCCAGATGATCTAATTGGACCCGCAAGTTAGAAATATTACCTGTGACTGATGGATTGCCAACCACTCTGGACAGTCTTTCTCTCACATGACCTAAAATGACTCAATGTGCTATACATGGTATTAATGTAAAATACCTCAAGGTTTGCCAGGCCGTTCAAATCTGGATACAGGTAGTAGTAGATCCCTTCCCAAGCTCCAGGTAGAGTCAATCCCCTGATGAGCAATATCAGGAGCATCACATAGGGGAAGGTGGCAGTGAAGTATGCTACCTTAAAAAAAAACACAATTTTAACATCATCTTTTTTGTGATAATAAGAATTAATGGGAATTACTATTAATAATTAAAATTATATTTACATTATATAGCACTTTTCTAAACACAATTGCAAAGTGCATAACAAAAAGAGTACAGCATAAACATGCTAAAATAATTACATTTTAATTAGTATTTACAACTATGACAAAATAAAACAGTGAAACAATGAGGACCATATGAAGATAAGAATTAAAAAAGGATAAAAATATAGCTGCATTTTTTATAAAAAAAGGCTTTCCAATGAACATGAGTTTCAACCCTGTTTCCTAGAAATTATGTTTATATACTACTAAATTTTCTTCCAAATTATGTTGTGTTGGCAAACGTAGTTACTGTGGAATCTCAGGCTGTGCTGTGGCTCATAAGGGATATCAATGTTATAACCAGGGGCCTGACCATACAAAGCCTAAAAATTGTAATCAAAATATTTAAATCAGTTCTAAAATGCACAGGGAGTTTGAGGTGAGCAACCGACTGAATTTAATTAATGAAAATAAGTTAAATATGAACTGTGGTTTCTACTGTATCTACCACAAGTGAAACATTTAGGATAAAATATCAACTCACCTTTGCAGAGGATCTGACACTTTTCCAGATACTGAAGTACGTGAACACCCAGCTGGCCAGAAGACACAGAACCAGCTCCCATCTCACACTGCCCAGCTCCTCAATGCCTCCAGACATGGCCAGCACTCTCCGTCTGAGGAGAGGAGAAATTACACATTAACATAACGTGACACTGTTTACAACACTGGATGGTGGCAAAACGTGAAGGTCATCTACGATTGTGTAATTTATTAGTGCACTTTTATAAAGTTGAAAAGACAGATTGAAAAAAAAATTGAACTGCAAAAACACTGAATCCTACATTTCCCATAATGCAACTCATTAGCATCTTTCATTATAATCTTCATGCCTCTTTGTATGTCCATGTCTTTCATACTCCACAGCCCAAGTTTGAAATGCAGGCTTTCTGTTATAAATTTGTTTTGTCCAAGCCCGAGCTGAGATGACCTGGGTGACATCATCAAACATCAACCACAAGACATTTTACAAACCTCAGACAGCTTTAAAAGAACATTAAAAGAACATTAGACTCACTCCCAAAACTCAGTAGCAGCAGAGGTGGTGTTGGTCAACATGGTCTGATTTATCGTCACATTTGGCCACATAGAATCCAAAGTCTGAAGACCCATACAGTTCACTGGTTTAGAGAACAAATGACAATGATAAATGTGAGGAATCACTACTACAAACTAACAGAGAACATTTGACAACAGGAAGAGAACAGAACAACTAGTGAAGAATTGACAGATAAACTGCAAGCTGTTGTTACTAGTTGTATGACATAAAAACAAGCGGTTACTGGTGAGAGCTTCTGAGAAAGTTCAACAAGTTCAGCAAGTACAAAACTTTCCTCTAATGTTTGTAATGCTTTATTGTGCTATTGGTGAATTTTATTATTTTCTGCTTAAAAAACTGTCCAGTTTCATCATTAGGGCCTGAGCCCCAAAGGGGTATTTTGTGTGTTTGTTTGTTTCTTTCTTTTTTATTAATCCGCCAATTCAACCCTTAATTTGACCCCCTAAACATGCTCAAAAACTCACCAAATTTGGCACACACATCAGGTCTGGTGAAAAATTTGATAAAATGTCAAAATGATCCCCTAAAGTGCCAAAATGTGCTCGATAGCGCCACCTATGTATCTAAAATGGCCGCCACGGCCCGTAGGAATGTCGTACAGAGATCAAACCAAAACTCAATTATACATCTCATCAAGACCTATAGATCATATGCTGACACCCCTGACCTAAATCCAACAGCAAGTCCACACACATGAAAGTACAACTTTTCCCCAATTTTGGACCCCGAACAAACGCTATCTCCTCCTAGGGCGTTAATGGTATTGGCTTCAAACTTGAATACATGTCTTATTAGGTAAAATTGGCTATCAAGTGTTTGTCTAACGGTAAGACACCTGGAGATGATGGTTTTGAAGTATTGAGTTCTATAAACGCTTTCAGGATATCTTGACTCCCTTTCTTACAATATTATATAATGATATTACGTCTAAATCAATGCCTGTCAGCATGCGAACAGCTGTAATTTCAACAATACCCAAACCTGGCAAAGATCATATGCAAATGAGTAACTACAGACCTCTTAGTTTGCTTAACAATGACTACAAGTTATTTGCTGAAATGCTTGCAACACGTCTTGAAAGAGTGGTTCCCTCATTGGTCCATTTTGATCAAGTAGGGTTTTTTAAAGGCCGTCATGCGGCAACCAACATGAGAAGGCTCTTTCAGATAATACATAGAGCCGCTTCACTTCAGCATCCAGCAGTAATGTTATCGCTGGATGCTGAAAAAGCATTTGACAGGATCAAATGGCCATATTTATTTTATACTTTAGGAAGATATGGCTTTGGACCTATATGTATGCAGTGGATTAGGGCACTGTATCACAAACCACTTGCCTGTGTGAAAACAAATGGAATTGTGTCCTCACCCTTTGAGCTAACTAGATCAACAAGGCAAGGATGTCCAGTCTCACCAATAATTTTTATATTGGCATTGGAACCCTTAGCATGTGCTATTAGAGCTAACCAACAAATAAGTGGTATTAATATATATGGTTATGATTTTAAGATACATTTATATGCAGATGATATATTATTAATACTCTCAAATCCAGTAACCTCAACCCCACACGTATTTTAGCTCATAAATGAGTTTGGCAATCTTTCAACTGGATGACTTTTCCAGCCCATCTTACCCAAACTCAGGTAGTCTGGAAGAAAGAGGGACTGAAATATCTTGGTATTAATATCATCTCCCCCATTGAGAAGATATTCGAGATAAATGGTCCTAAATTGATTAAAACAATCAGAGAAGATCTTGCCAGATGGAGAACACTTCCGCTGTCCTTGTGGGGTAGAGGCCTTTAATGGCAAATACCCTATGCTCTGGGCCTATCATGAACAGTGTGAGGCCGGCAGTTGGAAATGGATGGAACAAAAAATTGTTGGTGAGAGCAAAAAACAAGTATCCCTTTCTTCTTTGTGGTATTGTACAAAGCTCAATATAAATATTAAGAACCCAATTATCAGTTTTTCATGTGAAATAGCAAAAATAATTGAAAAGAAATGTGCAATTGATGGAATACTTTTGCTTTCATGTCCATTATGGGAGAACCCATTATTCGCTGCTGGAAGGAAGACTCTTATTAATAAGGAATGGGGAAGCCATAATGTTAAGAACCTAGGCCAAATCTTAAAGCAGGAGAGAATAATCAGATTTAATGAGCTTAAAGCTAACTTTGACCTCAATGATCGGTGTTTTCTGCAGTATCTACAGTTAAAATCTATAATGCAGACACTTATCTCTTAAGGTGTCATACTGTCCTCAGATAAAAATGCAGATAACACATTCATTCCTCTGTTTTCTGTTGTTTCCTTGACACTCTGTCCTCATTTGCTCCTTAATTTTGCTGTTTCACCACATTACATGATTTTATTTAATCTCACCTTGACTACTGTAATGCCCTGTTTATCTAACATTTTTATATAATTAAAAGTAAACAACAGTCAAACCTTTACCTGTATTCCAGGTGTTGTCACAGGTGACCCAGGGGAGCTGGGATCTGAATGAGAACACCAGGCAGAAGAGAGCCCAGACTTGGATAATAATGTAGCTGAAGTCATAAAGTTTCAACACCAAATGTCCATATCCAATTCCTAAAATACAGAAAAATAGTTATTATTTAAGTTAAAATAGTTTTAAATCTTTAGATCTAGTTTAGATATTCATTTGAGCAACACATTCAGAGTTAGTTTGAGACACAAACAATTTGATTCCTTATCATTTCATGTAAAAAGTGAAACTTAGATGTTTTTCATCATCTGTTGATTGTCACCTTTTTAGCTCAACATAAATCAACTCACCTTGTGCAAGTGGACAAAATTTCCTCCAACAGGTGACGAATCCTTCCTGGGTGTACTGACCAACTGTACTCTCCAGAAGGAACAGAGGTATCCCAACCACCACAGCTAACAGACCATATGGCACCAGAAAGGCACCTATAGGTATATAAATACAGAGATATGGATGATCATGTAATCAACTCTTCAGTAGATTCAGAATTTGTATGATTTACCTCCTCCGTTCTTGTAGCAGAGATAAGGAAATCTCCAAACATTGCCCAGGCCAACCACATTTCCTGCGACAACCAGAATATATTCTGTTTTACTGGCCCATCGTCCTCTGTCTCCATCCCCTCTCTGATTCTCTCTTCTTCTTTCTCTGTTCATGTCAAGATCAAGAACTTCGTCCGTTGTGTGTTTCTGTTATGATTCCAAAATACTGCAAACTGATCTTTGCTGCTGATGTAACCCCTGTGTAAATTCCAAGAGTTAAACGCACAATTTGTAATTTCAGCCGCTAGGGGTTTCTCAATCAAAACAATAACAAAAGCCGGAGTGTGATGATGGTGTGAAGTAGCAAGGGATCATGGGAGTTGTTGTCTTCATTGTTGAACAACCAGCTTCTCAGGGATAGGATTACTCCAGTGTTCATCGTTCAAGATGTTTTTAACGCTGTTACAAATCAACTGGTTTTCCTGTTAACTGGTTACCTTTATTTGTAATCGTCGGGAGTTTCCCATGGCGACAGCAAGATGTTCAAATCACAGAGAGGAAACTTTGCTGACCTTGTAAATGTCTGATTATGATTGTATATCACTCATAATTTCACAGACTAGACTATCCATCTGGTTAATTCAGCTTATGGTTTATAGAGTTCAATGAAACTTTGGGATCAGAAATATTCTTAACCATATTTTGATGTATTTTCTTCAAAATAAAAACTCCCCACCCGGGTTTTGACACTGGATGTTAAATATAAAGGAATACTTAGAGTACATTGTGCTACACCACTGAGCAATGTGGCTTTGAGAACTACCAATATACCCAAACACACAGCCTATTTGGAAGCAAAAACAACTGTATGTTATCTTTGTGTTTTGAAATACCTCTGCTAGATTACCTTGTGACCACTGTTATTGCAGTGATAGCAGCCACACAAGCCCAGTTTGTTGTGCCTCTGAAGTTGAACATTTTTCATAGATGCATGAACCATCAATAAGCTGAATTCATCAGATGAACAGCCTAGTCCATGGAATAATGAATGATATAACAATTTAATCTAATCTGCCCCACACAGACCCAGTGGAACCATCTAGTACATGATGTGCATTCAATCTGAAAAACAAAATAAACTTTGGGGTCACAAAGTGAAAATAAATTCAACATTATGGAGCTGAGTTATGGTTTCTTACCCAGTCAACATGGGTCTGTGCAGTCATTCCTGGGCTTTTCTCCCTACAGAAATGGCAAACATCCTCCATTGCATCTGTCACAAATATAGTTATTGAATTTTCTGTATATTTAGTTAAGCGTTTAACTAAATATACATGACCATCACATTCATACCTGACTCGGAAATCAGCATTTGGGCCATTTCCATTCTCATTTGGTTGACTGCCTCCATGTCAACCGGAAAGTCTGCCCTCTGTCCCCTTAATATATGCACTGCCACCTTGAATACAGATTGAAGTAAATTGTCTCATTGAAAGAGATGGATTAACTGACAAACTGGAAAACACACACCAGCACCCCACATGATGTAGTGTCATGTTGGTGGGGATGAGAAATTGTATCACACGACCACTTGGAGATGTTTATGTTCCTCCTTCTGATGAAGGCTCTACATCAGAGGTCACTAAGCGCAGTCCAGGTCCGGACCCAGAAGCTGTCCTATACGGACCCGGACCTACAGCCAAGACAGAAGGTTATGATTAAAAACCTGACGGGCGCCTCTATTTTAACTGGCGCAGCTTTTGTAGTCTTTACGGTAAATGTTTAGTCGCTGAGGAAACGCACAGACCAATTGCATGCGAGTGAAGCCATACCACGTGATACAACTCAGCCAATGAAGTTTGTGCATTCCAGGTAGGAAACATTGCGACTCCGCGGTGCAGACAGGTGAGAGAGAGTTGGAGACAGGGCAGGTGAGACGGTGAAAGTTGAGAAAAAGACGAGTGAGACGGAGAAAGGGAGAGAAAAAGACGAGTGAGACAGAGAAAGCTGAGAAAAAGACGAGTGAGACGGAGAAAGGGAGAGAAAAAGACGAGTGAGACAGAAAGCTGAGAAAAAGACGAGTGAGACAGAAAGGGAGAGAAAAAGACATGTGAGACAGAGAAAGGGTAAATACAAACGGATGAGACAGAGAAAAGGACCAGTGTGACGGAGAAAAGGAGAAATACAGACGGGTTAGACAGAGAAAGGGAGAGTAAAATAAAGAAGGAATGGCGCTCTCCATAAAAAGAAACGTGGACAGCGAAAATAGAGCATTCAATCCGGAATGGACAGACTCATTTCTGTTCATACTTCCCACTGGGAACACTAAACCAGTGTGTCTCATAGGTTCAGAAACCGTGGCATTAAACCACCGTTAAACCATTAAAACCGTTACATTAAACATATCAGCAGTCATACTTATATATTATTATTATTATGTTATGTGACAATAAATATTGTCAAAAAGCTTTTGAATTGTACTGAATTCATTTGATTTGACAGTCAGGTATTGATTACATGCAGATGTTGATACAACTACTAGGCTACTGAAATATATATCACTTTAAATACTTAGACATTATATCTTCCGGACCTTTGCTTCAAGAAATTTTCTCTAACTTGACCTCTTTAAATTTTAGTTGAATACCCCTGCGCTACATCATGGAGATAGAGGGGTGAAAATATGAGATGCTGCTTTGTTGGCTATATGAAATAGTCTGCCACACCAGAGATAATAGGTGCACCTACAAGGGATCATCCAAGATTTGCCTACCTTGTCATTTCATTGCATTTCTTCACCTGGGCACTGGTGGCACCAAAAGGGTCAACAAATGCTCCTTGGGGTACATAGCCTGTTAAAAATACACAGATGGACTCCTAAATATGCATGAAACATGAAGAGTCTAGGTGTGCTAAAGATGGGCATACAAACTTGGACAAAAGTCCACTTACCACCAGCTTCCAGTGTCTGTCCTTGCAAACTGCTCCAATAAGTACATCATATTTTGCAGCATCCAGCTACAAAAAGTCCAGTTGTTTAAATGAACTTAACATTCTGAATAAGACATTGTTAGAATTAGAATAATGATGCTCACCTTTCTTAACCCCCGGGATGTGCCATTCCACATGGCTGTCATTTCAGAAGTGTCTATGACAAAGACTTTAGATGTCACTTGTCTTGACACTACTTGTAAATATGCATTCAACACCTGCAAAGAGTTCACTTCGTCATTAATAGGCTAATCTGTTCCAACAAACTTTTAATACCCTGCTTAGTGCTAGATACATACCTCACTCTCCAATTTCCTTTCCAGGGGCAAGGCTCTGGATATCCGATGTGAATAACTTATAGGGTCCAACCTTTGCCCACAGTATCTCTCCCTTTCCCTAGAAGTCAGACACTGGAAAGGAAAATAAGTGAGTATTTTAAGAAGGGTACAGAGAGCGGAATGATAGTGGAATACAATACATTATGTTAAATGTCATATAGGTTTTACATATACATACCATTGCTTTGGTCACAGTGTGTGATGCTTGATTTCTGTTCACTGTGGCAGCTGGTAGTGGCCGGAGAGATGGGACAGTGTGTTAATGGAGGGGTACTTGTACAGGACTGTGTGGCAGAGGAGGCTGGTGGAGTGGAATGGGGGGGGTGCTGGCAGCATCAGGGGTGTTGTGACCTGTTGTGCTGTGGTGTGAGGTCAGAGGAGAGGGCCCCTCAATTCTTCTGAGCTTAGTTGGAACCCTCTCCTCTGGCTCAATGAAATGTGTGAGATGATCGATGTTTGCCGTCGTCTTAGTATTGCCTGTTCTAGATTGTAGTATGGCCCTTTTGTCCTTTAGCTCCATTATTATGAAAGGTCCCAGCATGTCACTCTCCATTTTGCCCCCTTTCTGTCGCTGTTCCCTTATATTTTTAAGCAGGACAGTATCTCCTGTTGTGAATCCATCATCCTGCCCCCTCTCCTCTTTCCTTTTCTTCACCTTTTGGTGGGATTTTCTCACATTTGTCTGCACCTGCTGATACACACCATGCTGTTTTTTAAGGCCCTCACAGACAACTTCCTCCCTCACTAGTGCCTCCACTTTATCATCCGTTATCTACAAGGGCAAAAACATAAGTGCATTAGTATAAAAAAAGGCATTACATTTCAATGATTGCCATATCCAAACATTGCAAACATTACTTTGACCCTCTTACCTCCCATTCACTTGGTACCTCAGAGGGGTATCTGGCCTCCCTACCAAACATTAAACAATAAGGACTAAACTGTGTTGTGAGGTGATTTTTTGTTCGTAGCCCGAACATGGTTGCTGCCAAGTTCTGGTCCCACCTATTAGGATCGTCCCTGGAAAGCTTGCCAAGAGATCTAAAATATTCAATTACATGTGGGTAGACAATTAACTTCATATATTCATAATTAACTGTGTTTTAACTTAACATTGTGATATGTATACTGCTGAATGGTGCTGTTAAGTTTTTCAACTAGTCCATTTGTTTGCGGGTGGTAAGGAGAGCAAAAGCTGCTCTTAACACCCAGTTTTTCACAGAGGCGTGTGTTAACCTTCCACAGTGTCAAAGACAAAACAAGTCAGCATGGATAAACAATTCTAGGGTACAGCAAATACTTGATTTTAACCTCACCTTATTTTTAATTCTGTCCCCTGATCTGTAAGCAGTCTTTGAGAAGCCCCAAATTTGTATACAAAATCAAGAATACAATGGGTTACCTCTTCTGCTGATTTGCTTTTAAGAGGATAGGCCTCTGCCCACTTCGTGAAGTAGTAAACCATTACACATATGTACTGGTTTCCACTCTCAGTGACAGTGAGCTTGAGAAGATCCATTCCCACCAGCTCAAACGGCTCAGATACCTGAAAGATATGAATGAGTATTATCTATACTATACTGGAAGGTTAGTTAGAGCACCTAGTGACACAAATAACCTCACCTCTATTGGGTTGTACTGTGATTTTTCCTTAAGGCTGGCCGGCTTGGCCTGGCATGCTGGGTATTGACTGATCTGGAAAATGAATGGACACAAAGTAGGCCAATATCTATCATAGGTCAAGTCTGCCTTTACAAGTACCACTGGTATCCGGAAAGAGAGAATACCACATGTTCTCATATCACAGTGGTTGTTTCCCCTTTGTGGCCACAATATTGTGCCTGAATTATAGATGCTAATCATCAATTTAATAAATGGAAATCATTTCAAGTACGTTTTATAAGGTTAATGAGAAAATTAGGGGTATATAAGTATATTCACTTAGCCATTTCTGGATGTCTGCCTCCATGCCAGGCCAATAATATCTGCTATTAATTGCATGATGGGTTTTATCAACCCCACAGTATGCCCCAACACTGCTGCAGTGGAAATCCTGGAATATAATATCTGCCTCCTCTGCTGACAGCACAACTTTAACTAAGTGCTCTTCGTGGTTATGCTTCCTCCTACAAATGTAGAAGAGCTCTCCATCTGGAGAGGGTATAGCTCCTGAATTAACTGAGCACCAACATGTCACTGATGAACAAAGTTTTGTGGATTTATGGGATTATTTACCTTTAAGGACAAAATGTGCTGCTCTTCTTTTAATTATGTATCTTTCCTTTTTGTCGCATCCCTTGGGGAATTTATTATGGACTTTGAAGTCCATGAGCTCCTTAATAATTTTTGGGTCCATGTTGACACAACTGTTGAATATTCAGTTGCTCATAATCATGGTTCCAAAATTTCTACTTATATGGAATTGTGGGTAATTGCATAATTGGATGAAAATTACTGACCACTTGCAGCTGCACTCATTTGGTTTATTGCTCTTATAACTTAATGTGGCAGGTGGCACTGAGCGGAAAAAGGGGAGGTGCACCAATTAGTGTGGTTTGTCAAGATATAAGGCTACCTGAAGGAGGAACAGAGGTTTTTTTGCTACTGTTGGTTCAGGCCAGTTGATTGAGGCAGGTGCACACCTCAATCCATGCTGGTATGCAGGGAAGGCAAGAGTGCAGGGATGACTGACCTGCTTCCCTGCTTGGTTGAAGGCGGCTGGTAGTCAGTACGAAAATAAATCGACGTATCAGAGCATCAGTGGTCCACTAGCTGCTCTTGCCGTGGGATTATTTGTATCATTTGTTTGTTTGTGTTTTTTGGGGGTTTTCTTTTCTGTCTAGTCTGCCCTGGCAAGTGAGCTGGTAGCGGGCAAAAAGATATGGGTATTGCCCTTGGGGCAGACTAGTTTTCTGTCCCCACGATTAACATTATTCAGGTTGCATCCCAGTTAAGCAGTCAGGGCAGGCTTAAGGTGTGCTGTGGTTGTTAGTCGGTTGCAGTGAAGATAATCACGTGTGCCATTTGGATTGTGCAACGCCCCTAGAACTTTTCAGCGCCTTATGGAGTGCATGTTTGGAGACTGCCATTATCAATCTGTCTTACTGTGCCTTGATGATGTGATTGTGTTCTCTTCCTCTGTCCAGCAGCATCTGGAGAGGTTGGAGGAAGTCATCTCTCGGTTACAGAAGCAGGGGCTCAAGGTCAAATTTTCAAAGTGTCATTTCTTTCAGAGACAAGTGAAATACCTGGGGCATGTAGTATCAGCTGATGAAGTTGCAACAGACCCAGACAAGGTTGCAGTTGTGAGAGACTGGAGGACCCCCACTAACCTGGCTGAGCTTCAATCTTTTCTGGGGTTTGCCAGTTATTATAGGCGCTTCATAGCGGGATTTGCAAAGATGGCTGCTCCTTTGTACCATGTGGTGGCACAATTGGGCTGAGGTACAAAAAAAGGTAAGACCCCCAGGGAGCCACTGGCCTCAGCCTGGACAGCAGAGTGTGAAGAGAAGTTTGGCCAACTAAAGAAAGCAGTAGTCTCTGCACTGGTGTTGGCCTACACAGATTTCCAGAGGCCATTTGTGTCAGAGATAGATGCAAGCCATGCATGTCTGGGGGCAGTACTTTCCCAGGATCATGGAGGGAAGCTCAGGCCTATTGCTTATGCTAGTAGGGCACTCAAACCTGCTGAGAAGAACATGCAGAACTATAGCTCTATGAAGCTAGAATTCCTCGCTCTTAAGTGGGCAGTGTCAGATAAGTTCAGAGAGTACTTGTTAGGGGGCTCCTGCACTGTGTATACTGACAACAACCCACTTAGGCACCTAGATACAGCAAGGCTTGGCGCAGTAGAACAGCGATGGGCAGCCCAGCTAGCTCCGTTTAACCTTACCTTAATTGAAGCTACTAGCAAAGTTTCAGGAGCAGGACCACACCTCAACCGCACCCCTTCCGGCAATCTCATGAATACTAACCAAACCCCTCTCCTCCTCTTTCGCTCTCGCATTATGCTCCAGAGCCGAGACCAAACATGTCGATTCAAATATCTTTAAAAGAAAAAACTACGAAGTTCCTCTTGCCTACTCACCATTTTCCGACCATGGATTTTGTTTCCCTATCCCCGTCGGACGATGACCTTTTCAGCCAGAATCAGGGCGACCAAATCCTGAGTCCCTGCCAGTCCACACCAAAGGATCCGGTTGACAGCTTCCCCGCCGCCTCAGTTCCCGAGACTCCACTTTCTGTGGCCCGCAAGCCACCCGGAAAGTGAGCGACTCCTTCAAGCTCAGTCTACTCCACGATCCACATTCCACCCAGTTCATCTCTCCTAAACATTCAAAACTACAGTTCACCCGAAGATTCCTCGGTGTCTCCCAGTCGATCTCCTCCCTCTGAAAGAGGGGATGAAGCGGTCCTAAGATCATTCATTGCCGTTGCACTCCCCAACTCCTTCGCCCACCAGGTTGGCTCCAGCTCACCGTCATTGTCCTGACACTAAGCCTTGCTACTTGCAGCAGGTCGCGGCGTCACCACACTCCAGGGAGGTCCCCCGAATGTCTGCCTGCTTCGAAAATCTCAGATTGGACTGTAGCAACTCTCCACAAAACTCTAAAAGAAAGAGGAATTCCGTTCCACCGCTCAGAAAACAAGGCCAAACTTTTCAACAAACTCATGTCAGCCGGTAGTTCACTCCACACCATCAACACCAGCCGTCTTCTGGGTGACGTCACAGCGCAAAGCTTGTCGCACCATGACGTCAGAGCGCCCGTTAAAGGGACAGAACAATCATACTCTCCAGCCCAAAGCCAAAGGAGTGGACAATATCAGAGAAAGAAAAGAGGATCACACGTACTACATAACACAAAGGATCAAGTAACCACCTCACAACTGCATAGCGTATTCTCATCTAATTCGGAAGAGGCACCAGGCAATACGATCCCAGGACCTTCCACCTCCCAATCGGCTTTTCATCCCTAATACCGGCGACCTTCACCATCCCGTGCAATTACCTCCGCAGCCTATGCATCTCGGCATCAGCCCATTCAACGGCTTACAATGGTGGGGGAGCCTGGCACCGGGATGCCGACGCCCCCCGCCATTCACTTCCAACAACTGCAGCCACCTGCCACGGCTGGGGCTCCTGGCACCGGGATGCCAGCGCCCGCTGCCATTGACCTCCAACAACTGCAGCCACCTGCTACGGCTGGGGCTCCTGGCACCGGGATGCCAGTTCCGCCCACTGCCTCCTCCCTCCAACTGCAGCAGCCAGTCTTGGCAGGGGCTCACAGCACCAGGATGTCTGCACCCCCTGCTGCCTCCTTCTTCCAACAGCAACCTCTTGCCTTTATGGGAGCTTCCGGCACCGGGATGACGGCGCCTCCCGCTCCCTCCTCCCTCCAACTGCAGCAGCTAGCCTTGGCAGGGGCTCCCAGCACCGGGATGCCTGCACCACCTGCTGCGGCGCTTCTGGCACCAGGATGCCAGAACCCTCCACCTTCCAGCCCCAGCAACCCTCGTCCGCTTTAAAATGGGCACAGGAGTAGAAACTATAACGTGTCACTTTAGGATCATAACCTTTTCCTAGTTTGTTTACAATGTATATCTCTCAGTGTGAGGTGTGACAGACTATCCTGTTTATTTTTAGAGTATTTTTCTGCCTCTGATTAGTCTGTATAGAGAAACATCATGTTTCTAAAATTGCGATTAGTTAAGGGCCGGGTCAGTCACTTAGAGCAGGATGGGAGTGTACGCTCCTCCGAGTCAGTGTGTGTGTTCTGATAATGTGGCGACTAGACACAAAAGTTAGTTAAGTGTCAGATTAGGTGAGTCTAGTAGTAGCCTAACTCATTTGTAAGGAGTTGTTTAAACAGCTAAGAGTTTTCGCTGGTACTGTGTCTCATCTTAACTCCACAGGCTGCTCCTGCTGCTTAGTTATTATTTAGCATGCATGCTAATGTCATGCTAGCATTTTATGTATGGACTCTGAAGCCCGCTCTCAGCATCAGACAGCGCAGTGTGACCAGACAAGCACAAGTGCACCATTGGGTTAACAAAAAGACCTACTGTTTGTTTCTTCCATGCCACGGTATGGAAGCCCATTTCCGCCAATGTGACTTAGTATCTCAAAATAATGAGTTAGTGGTGTAATGCCTGTAGATAGCGTTGCTCAGTTATTTTCAAGCTAATTCATGAACTGAAAAACAACAAATAGGGTGAAGATTAAATGAGAATGAATCATGGAGTGAAATAGTCTTTAATTGATTTACAATCCTAAATTTTGATCATTTTAATTATAGCATTTTTTTTTATTATTGCCCTTACTCATGGTAAACTGATTTTCAGTCTTATTGCTATTTCTGCCTATTTGCTGCCAGCTCAGTATTAAAAAGTCTCAAGAAATCAATACTCCAATAATCTTATTGACCTTTAAACCTTTATTCTATTTGTGAAAATGCAAAAAAGGAGATTTTACTTTGACCACTAACTCATTTTTTTTGAAATACTAAGTCATTATGTCATTATTTTGAGATACTAAGTCATTATTTTGAGAAAGTTTCTCATTATAATGACTTACAGGATATAGGCTACACTTATATAATGTGTCTTTTCCTAATTTGAATACATAGTCATCTCAAAGCCAGCAATCATTTTAAATACAAAGCCAGTCATTCTGGTAAGTCAAAAAAGTATTCCAGTGCACACTAGGATACCAGGATATTTATTTAGTAAGGGATTACATTGAGTGATAAAACGATGCGCGAAACGTGGAGTTTGCTCCTTTTGTTTGTTAATGTAATCCCTTTATAAACAGTGTTCATCCTAATATTGATGTTGTGCATAATTTGAGCTTGTGGGAACATGTAGATTTTTCAGGTGAATGCAGACCAAAAACCACCACAGACCAAGCTCCAAAAATGTTATTAGATGTACAGTACTGTAACCTGAAACATCAGTTTTATAATAAAATCATTGGAGCTTTGAATGTGGTCATCTTCCCTTTAAAGAGTTTAAACAGAAGAGACTCCAGTATTGACCCTTGGGGATCTCCATGTCATATTTTGCACTCAGATATACCAGTTGGCACAAAGATGTTGCTTTCCTGTAAAATGTATTTTCAATAATACAAGACCATATATCTCACCAACATAGCTGATTAAATGAATGCTCTGTGGTTGACATCCACACTTTGTTAAGGCCAACAAAGTGTTAACTAAAACAGCTCATAACGTATCACTGAGAAAACACCTAAGGCAAAATCATATAGAAATAGTCAGATCATATCATTAAAATGCTGACTCTGCTCTAGTAGCACCATATTAATCAGTAAACTGAAATATGTAAATCCCTACTGAGAAGAGAAGGAGAAGATATGAATAACTGAAATTATTTTTAAAAACATTTCTTGACAATTGCTGTTTGAATGTGCTGTCATGGAAATATTTCGTTCATCTCAATGACCAAGGTCAGAAGTATGAGGAAGAAGAAGCAAAAACAGATGACGAGGATTTCATGTCTGGTCAGTGTTTTCTAGAACAGTTTTCTGCCTCCTTGTAGAATCAAGGGCAATAGATGTAACATGCAACTATGCGGTTTCAGCAATAGCAAAAATTTTCTTAATAACTAACAAACTAAAGATCATATACATTCACTTAACGAAGATTATAAAAATAAAATATATATTTCTTGCTAGAAATGTTATCAAAATGCATTTTAATGCCGAAACTATTTCAAAATATTGCATTTTCTGCTGAGAATAATAGAAATCGCATCGCTTTTTGTTTTTTTTGTTTTTGTTTATTTTTGAGCAGACAGAAACTTGACAGTCACATGACCGACATAGCTGTTACATGTTTTGGTGTGAGACTGGGGATGCATCTGCCTTCCACAGTAGTTAACGGGAAGAATTGGTGTGTCACCTACACGCAAAATTGGACTTGTGCCACTTATATATCTGAGTGCAAAATATGACATGGAGATCCTCAAGGATCAATACTCGAGTCTCTTCTGTTTAAACTCCACATGTTTCAAAGGGAAGACGACCACACACAAAGCTCCAATGATTTTATTATAAAACCAACATTTCAGGTTACAGTACTGTACATCTAAAAACATTTTTGGAGCTTAGTGTGTGGTTGTCTTCCCTGTGATATATGCCATTACCATGACCAGCATCTAGTTTTTGGTCTGCATTCACCTGACAAATCTACATGTTCCCACAAGCTCAGATTATTCACAGCATCGATATCTGTAACCGTAATTATGTGTATCACACTCATTTACACAGCTGTATCATTTACATTAATCTGTTAAAGGTAAAACTGAAATATTGAGTTACTATAAATTTATTAGGATTATTGTAAGCAGATTGCTGTTACATATTTTCACCATAAAATTTGATTACAAGGTGAACAAGAGTTCCTCTGAGTTCTGCAAAACATAAACCTTAACCAACCAGAATGACTGGCTTTGTATTCAAAATGATCGCCGGTTTTGAGATGTGTTCTATGTATTCAAATTAGGAAAAGACACGTTATATAAGCAGCAAAGATCAGTTTGCTGTATTTTGGAATCATAACAGAAACACACAACAGACGAAGTTCTTGATCTTGACATGAACAGTGAAAGAAGGAAAAGAGAGAATCAGAGAGGGGATGGAGACAGAGGACGATGGGCCAGTAAAACAGAATATATTCTGGTTGCTGCAGGAAATGTGGTTGGCTTGGGCAATGTTTGGAGATTTCCTTATCTCTGCTACAAGAACGGAGGAGGTAAATCATACAATTCTGAATTTACTGAAGAGTTAATTACATGATCATACATGTCTCTGTATTTATATACCTATAGGTGCCTTTCTGGTGCCATATGGTCTGTTAGCTGTGGTGGTTGGGATACCTCTGTTCCTACTGGAGAGTTTGGTTGGTCAGTACACCCAGGAAGGATTCATCACCTGTTGGAGGAAATTGTGTCCACTGGCACAAGGTGAGTTGATTTATGTTGAGCTAAAAAGGTGACAATCAACAGATGATCAAAAAAATCTAAGTTTCACTTCTTACATGACACGACATGAATAAGGAATCAAATCGTTTGTGTCTAAAACTAACTCTGAATATGTTGCTCAAATGAATATCTAAAGTAGATATAAAGATTAAAACTATTTTAACTTAACTATTAACTATCTTTCTGTATTTTAGGAATTGGATATGGACATTTTGTGTTGAAATTTTATGACTTCAGCTACATTATTATCCAAGTCTGGGCTCTCTTCTACCTGGTGTTCTCATTCAGATCCCAGCTCCCCTGGGCCACATGTGACAACACTTGGAATACAGGTAAACGTTTGACTGTAGTTTGCTTTTAATTACATATATAAAAATGTTAGATAAATATGACATTACAGCAGTCAAGGTGATAAAATCATGTAATGTGTTGAAACAATAAAACTAAGGAGCAAATGAGGACACACAAGGAAAGAACAACAACAACAAAAAACAGAGGGTTGCACATTTTGGCAAACGTATTGCCCCGTTCTTCTGTCTACGTCTGCAAGTTCAAGAAGGAAGGATTAATTGGAATTAAATAATATAGAAAGAAGAAAGTTACTTAGAGCAGAATTGATGATGAAACAAAGTTTACCATATAGTAACCTTAGTTCTATAAGCACAGGCGGAGCCCTCTGCTCGACTATATGGGTAATACTCTTTTCAATCACATGCACGCCCACTGAAATTTGCATGTACGTAGCTAGCCAATCAGGATGCACCTACTGATTGCGTGTGTCTCGCACACTATATAAGCAGCGTCTTACTGCTGCTCACTATCTGAAACCACTTCAGTGGACGGCGCAGGAGTCGCAGGGTCCATAGGTAGACAGCTCTGCCTGCACTTATAGAACTATGGTTATTACATTGTAACCTTTGTTCTATGACAAAAAGGCTCTGCCCTCTACTGGACTCTATGGGTACAGTAGGAGCCCAATGAATGTTTGCCCTGCCGCAACATGTCATCAGTCTGCCTCACTGAGCCTGAGTCACTGAGCGCAACCGTTTGTTGCCGCGGCCCTCCTACTACTTTATAAACCCAGCCGCTTAAGCAGAGCAGTAGGGGGCCCAACCCAGGTCAGTTAACATGGACCTGAGCTTGGTGAAAACATGGCCTAACCTCGCAAGGGTCGTAGGTCATATGACATCTTGGATCACGGGAGAACGCAGGCGTATAGTTGCCCAGGGGGGATCAGGTGTTACACGGCTGACACTACCCTTTTAACTACCCTCAAGTCCTGAGTCACACCTGCAAGCACGGACCTTGAAAAGGAGCCCGTCATGTCCAAGAGATAGAATCTTATGAATGGACAAGGTGTAGACCAAGACGCCGCCATGCATATGTCCTCGACACTCACCCCACTGCACAAGGCTGTAGACACTGCCACACTACGTGTGGAATGCGCCTGGACCACAGTGGGGGACCCTTCCCTGCCTGCCTGTAAGCTTGGGAGATGCACTCACAAAGCCAACTAGCTAGGTGCTTGTTGGATAGGACTTCACCGGACACTCCCTCTCCATAGCACACAAACAGCTGCTCAGTGCGCTGAAAGGCGGCTGTGTGTTCAACATAACATGCCAGTGCATGTACTGGGCATAGGAGGTGCAGTTTTGCCCCCCTGGCATCACCGTGGGGCGGAGGACAAAATGCCTCTGTCTGAATAGTTCTTGACCTAAATGAGCTCCTTATGTTCGTAGGAACAAGGGAGGGGTTCGGTCATAGAGAAGCACTGCTGTGGTCACCATGAAGCAGCAAACAGCTGGGGTGAACCAACAGGGTGAACAGTTTGCTCACTCTCTTAGCTGAGGTCTGACATTGCCTTCAGAGAGGATTGCTTCAGAGGCTCATAAGGATCAGCGTGTCCCTCTCAGGAGCCAAGCCTGGAGAGATTGGCCTAATGTGGGCAGTGCGCCTATCAAACCCACCTCCTGGGACAGTGCCCTCCACACATGGAGGATGGACCAGGGCTGGGCCACCAACATGTGGGTCATATCTGCATACCACAGCACCAAACAGCAGTCCGGGGCTATCAAGATGACAGACAGCGACTCCCTCCCACTGACAGTCATTTCTGTGCTGCTGACTTTCCCTGGGCATAAGCCAGCTTCAGCAGATGTGTGACTTTGCTCCTTGCTGCAGCTTGGGCTGCTCCACGATTGCAGGAGGGCCAGTGCTGCGGTTTCTCTGTCGAGGTGGTGTGGGAGGTGGCTGAAGCAGTGGGGGCTGATGGTGCTCTGCCCTGCCTGCAAGCTCTCCTCCTTGCCATGGCGTTATGGCGCTGCACCTCGTCCCCTCTCTGGTAGTCTCCTCGAAGAAGGCAAGCGACCTTCTCTTCATCCAACCTCTTGAAGCACTGAGTCAGGGGAGATGGATCTGAAGAGACCGTCCGGAGCTGTGGGAGCTCCCACAAGGTCCTCTCTGTCCTTCCTCTGTAGGACAGTGTGTCCCAGCCACACATGACGTGAGCCTACTATGGCAAGTGACATCACTTGCTCGGCGGCAGTTGCACACCCAGGACAAAGTTGTTAATCTGATCGATGGTGCGACCCAGGAAATCAGCCTGATTTGCTGAGGAGGGGGTGTGCAGTGGTGTATTTGCTTCAGTGATGCCCAACACATCCAGATTGTTCGCTGCTGCGGCCAGCTGCACAAATGGTCGGAATATTTTTGCAAAATAGTCCAGCAGAGGCTGTTGCCCAGTCAACCAAGTGAGAGCCTCTTCCAGGGGGGCACACCGGAACAGCCTGTCTCTGTGTGGCCCTGCACTCTCAGGAAGGAAACCAGTCCCACCACTGGTGACTTCATTTTCAGAAGCTCCTTACAGGATTCTTTGATGCACTGCCAAATGTGCGGGAGAGAAGGTGAAACAAAGGTGGTTTGGGAGCCGGCTGACTGGTTTTGGCGGATGGAGGGCAAAGGGGGGGTGGATTTCAGAAGGTCAGTGAAGTTGCAGAGACAGACGAAAGGTTGTTGTGCATGTGATTGGAAAAGAGTATTTCCCACAAAGTCCAGTAGAGGGCGGAGCCTGTGTGAGGTAGAACTGGACATTTTTTTTGTTGTTGCAGAAAACAGTAAAATTCACCAATAGCACAATAAAACATTACATATATTTGAAGGAAAGTTTTGTACTTGCTGAACTTTTTGAACTTTCTCAAAAGCTCTCACCATGACCAGTTTACTTTTATGTCATGAAACTAGTAACAACAGCTTGAAGTTTATCTGTCAGTTCCTCACTATTTGATTTGAATTCAGACATTCTGTTCACTGCCTGTTGTCAAATGTTCTCTGTTAATTTGTAGGAGTAATTCCTCACATTTATCATTGTCATTTGTTTGTTGTTCTAAACCAGCAAACTGTTTGGGCCTTCAGATTTTGGATTCTACGTCACCAAATGTGACTGCAAATCAGACCATGTTGACCAACACCACCTCTGCTGCTACTGAGTTCTGGGAGTGAGTCTAATGTTCTTTTCATGTTCTTTTAAAGCTGTCTGAGGTTTGTAAAATATCTTGTGATTGGTGTTTGATGATGTCACCCGGGTCATCTCAGTTCGAGTTTGGACAAAACAAATTTATAACAGAAAGCCTGCGTTTCAAACTTGGGCTGTGGAGTATGAAAGACATGGACATACAAAGAGGTATGAAGATTATAATGAAAGATGCTAATGAGTTGCATTATGGGAAATGTAGGATTCAGTATTTTTGCAGCTAGATTTTGACTTCTCTTTTTTTCAATCTGTCTTTTCAACTTTAAAAAAGTGCGCTAATAAATTACACAACTGTACATGACTTTCACCTTTTGCCTGTTTGCCATCAGCCAGTGTAGTAAACAGTGTCATGTTATGTTAATGTGTAATTTCTCCTCTCCTCAGACGGAGAGTGCTGGCCATGTCTGGAGGCATTGAGGAGCTGGGCAGTGTGAGATGGGAGCTGGCTTTGTGTCTTCTGGCCTGCTGGGTGTTCACGTACTTCAGTATCTGGAAAAGTGTCAGATCCTCTGCAAAGGTGAGTTGATATTTTATCCTAAATGTTACACTTGTGGTAGATACAGTAGAAACCACTGTTAATATATAATTTATTTTCATTAATTAAATTCAGTCAGTTGCTCACCTCAAACTCCCTGTGCATTTTAGAACTGATTCAAATATTTTGATTAAAACTTTTTAGGCTTTGTATGGTCAGGCCTCTGGTTATATCATTGATATCCCTTATGAGACACAGCACAGCCTGCGATTCCAAAGCAATTATGTTTGCCAACGCACTGTAATTAGGAAAATTTAGTAGTATATAAAAGGAATTTCTAGGAGACAGGGTTAAAACTCACTCAGCCTTTTTTTGAAATGTAAATATATTTTTATCCTGGTTTAATTTTATGTTTGTATGCTCCTCACTGTATCACCGTTTCATTCTGTTATAGTATTCATTTCTAATTATAATTTATTTTAGCATGTTTTTCTTTACTCTTTGTGTCATGCATTTTGCAACTCTGTTTAGAAAAGTGCTATATACTGTAAATAATTATCATTATTAATAGTAATTACCATTAATTCTGGTTATGACAAAAAAAAAAGATTATGTTATGTTTTTTTTAAGGTAGCATACTTCACTGCCACCTTCCCCTACGTGATGCTCCTGATATTGCTCATCAGGGGATTGACTCTACCTGGAGCTTGGGAAGGGATCTACTACTACCTGTATCCAGATTTGAACAGCCTGGCAAACCTTGAGGTATTTTATATTGATACCATGTACAGTACATTGAGTCATTTTACGTCATGTGAAAGAAAGACTGTCCAGACTAGTTGGCAATCCACCAGTCACAGGTAATATTTCCAACTCATGGGTCCAATTAGATCATCTGGATCCAGTTCAAAAACAGTTCTGAGGAGTTTATGTAGACACTTTAACGTTCATCCAGTTAATTAATGTAGGTATTTGAATCTATGATGAGAGCTTGGCTGCAGGACACTTCAGGCTAGATGACAATTTTTGTTGTCCAGGTGATGCTGCCTGCAGGGGAGCAGCAAGTGGAGCCCACTTTTGAAAAAGACTCATGTGAGAATTAACTGTACAATAAAATCTAAGTTTTCACAACATTTCACTATCAGACTTCCATAATCATGATGTCAGACACAAAATAGTTTCAGTGTTAAATAAATACCTACCTGAGTCTGAAGAACAAAACAAAAAGGCTATTTTGATCGGTTGAAGACTCAGTACCACTTTTAGTTCAGTATGCAGGACTCCCCAGTATGTACTGTATATACTATATCTATTTGTTACATTACAGGTCTGGATAGAGGTAGGATCTCAAATATGCTTCTCCTACAGCCTGACCGCAGGAACTGTCAATGTTTTGAGCAGCTATAATGACTACAAGAACAACTGCTACAAGTAAGTATAAGTGGCAAAACACAAGTTTTACAAGAGCACTTAAACCAAAATTTGTTTGAGATGTTCGTAGTATAAGTTAGATTTAAATGTCACAACAAAATAATAGAATAAATAAAGTAGATACAGTTCACAATCTACCAATAATCCAATAAATAATCACTTCTTTTCACATCACCATTTAAAATAGCTTATATGCCAATGCAAATGTCTGCTCTTTGACAAGGTATTCTGTCTTAATGTGACCTCTAGGGACTGTTTCTGGCTCTGTCTGCTGAACAGTGGGACCAGTTTTGTTGCTGGATTTGTTGTCTTCTCTGTACTTGGATTCATGGCTCAGAAACAGGGTGTTACTGTCGACGCTGTGGCTGAGTCTGGTATATTCAAAGATTTAAAATTTGTTTATTTTTGAATATCTTTTAGCTCAAGGCTAGTCTCCCAAGAGTTCATGTTAAAATCACAATAGAAATATTTTCATAAACACTATGTAGCAAACATACACATACTCACACAAAGTTATACTGATAAAGGATGTGGCTGGCGATTTTCTATATTTGTCTTATTGTCAACAAATCTCATGTGCAAAAACAAACCAACACTAAATTGATCTACTTACAGGTATTGTATGTGTATCCAAAGCCTGATATATCTTACTCCTCTGTGCTGTAGACCTTCATTGAAAATCCAAAAACGATTAAAAACACGTCATTGAGCCACAGTGTTGCACTGTGACAAGATTGTAGTGGCGTTAGATTGTTTAGAAAGGGCTCCAAAGACTTATAACTACTTTGTTAATTTCTCAAAGGACTTCAGTACAAAGTCAAGAGGTTGTGTTGTACAGCACATCAAGCTAGTGAAGCTCTGCATAGAGAACCAGTGGTGTCTGTTGTACACAGAACTACTCTCAAGAGACTGAAAATGTGATCGCTGTTATTGGTTTTTGGAGCTGTTTCTAAACAAACTAACATGCCCAAACTCTTTAAAGCAAAGGAACATGTCACCCAGTTCAATGGTGCGGCTCACTGACGTGTTTTAATAGTTTTTGGACAACAAAGGTTGGGCCAGTTACTTGAAAATTGTAATCAATTACTGATTACATATTACTTATTGTAAAATAATTACATTACTTTAGCAAGCAAGCATTACTCAGCAGAAAAAGTAACGTGTTCAATGACGTGTTACTTTACTCAGTTCAAAATCCTCTGAACCCACACACCAAACGATACAGATTGAAAGGATTTACTGACCATCCAACAGCTAGTGTTGGATGGTCAAATTGTAATCCCTTACACTAATTGTCACTGAAAAAATAAATTATTACTGCTCAACACTGCAGAGGAATATGAAATATCAGGCTTTGGATACACACACAATACTTATAAGTAGGATCATTTAATTTTGTTGTTTGGCTCTGCACATGATTTGTTGACAGTAAATAAAAAATTGCCAGCCATATCCTTTAAATATATTGAAATGAAATGCTAAGTTCAGTAATGAAATGCAGCTACAGAAAGAACATATTTTCCAACTTCCTCTTGTTTATTTCCAATCCACAGGTCCAGGTTTGGCCTTCATTGCTTACCCACAGGCAACAGCTTTGATGCCTTTACCACAGTTCTGGACTGTCTGCTTTTTCCTGATGATGATTTTCCTCAGTGTTGACACACATGTATGTTGTTTTGTTGTATTACCTTCTGATTAATAACTAATGCATTGCAGGCACAAACTAATGCAGTTGTTTACTGATTTCATTTTGTCTCCAGTTTGTGACAGTTGAGTGTTTTGTCACCTCAGTTAGCGACTTGTTTCCGAAGCTGTTTCGTAAACCAGGAAGACAGGAGATCTTTGTCCTCGTTGTTTGTTCATCCTTCTTCTTCATACATCTGACTTTGGTCACTGAGGTGAGTAAAATAAGTCCATGAAAACACATTGAGACAACACACAATCTGTTTAAAAACAATTTCTCACATTCAAATTTTGTGTCTTCTGGCTCTAGGGAGGGGTTTACATCTTCCAGCTTATTGATTATTATGCTTATACTGGAGTTTTTTATTATTTCATGGCTTTGGAGTGCCTGGCTCTGGCTTGGGGTTTTGGTAAGCATTTATATTATATATATTTATATTATATCCCATTTTCATAATGTGGTCTGACTATTTGTATGTATCTGTGCTTCAAATGTTTTTGTTTTCAATAATAAGTCATGAGCTTTTGGGTCCTAATTTCGGGCTGGTGCAGGGCGGCAGGTTGGTATTTTGGTGACCTGCTGTTTACCTCTGGGGGAGGAGAGGTGCAGTTTAGGGTGTAGTGATCTTAATCCAGTAGTGGCTGGCAGTCTTGGTGCCAAGAATGAGTGTGTGTTGTGCTGCTCACCTGTTCAGAGCAGGTTGTGAGCTTGGTGACATTAATGACCACAAGAGTAAATAATACTTATTAATGATTGATTCTTACCTGCATGTGTCATCCACAGCAGGTAGATTCCTCATCACGTCAAATGCATTCTCTACTAGAATATGTTGCAATGATGAATGAGCGCTGTCATGGCACAATTAAGCACAGTTGGTTACGTTTTGTGCAATCAGCACCAACCTGTTGTAAATAAACTCAGAAACCTTTGTGCTTATATGTACGCCAAACTTGTCATTTATGATTTATTATCTGAGCAGTTTCTAATGCAAATCAACAGGTCTGGCCAAAATGTTGCCTTGAAGTCCACAATTTTAATCACAACATGGACACGTATGGCTGCAATGAGTAACATGTGACAGAGATTGTTCGGGTTAAATTTACTTATGTATAAATATTTTATCTTAAAAATTCCAGTTTATTGGTGGATCATTAACAGGATCCTGGGTATGTCCAATATGAAGATTAAATAAACAATAAATTTCATGTTCTGTACGACTTGCATGTGCGACTTGTTCTATGCTTATTTGCATTGTGCTTTCTGTGTTGCAGTAAGTTGAGCTCTCAGGTCCAACGCAGAAACTAGTCTAATGCACATCTAAATTCCCATCAGGTGCTAACCGTGTTATTAACATCATTGAGGACATGACTGGACACAGACCATCTGTTTTCTTCAAACTGTGCTGGAGATACATCATTCCTCTGCTGTCACTGGTAAGTCAGAAAAGGATTAATAGACTGTATTTAGTTAACTGGTAAAGACCAATATAGACATTGTGTAGAACACAGCATGTTAAAGTTTGTATGCAGCATTAGTCTTATCTACAGTTTGAAAATAATAAAAGCAATAATAAATGACATTTTGGGCTGAAAAACTACTACTGCTACTTTTAAGTGTTTCTGTACTGAATCTTTTCTTTTTCATTGAACTCTATTTTGTTCCTTCTTAGATTTCCTTTATCATGTACCTAGTTGATTACACACACCTCAGGATTAAGGACAGGTACGTTTACCCTGACTGGGCCTACGCTCTAGGCTTGACCATGGCACTCTCCTCTGTTCTCATGGTGCCACTGTGGGCAGCTGGACAGATGTGTTTGACAGCAGGCACCATCAGACAGGTCAGTGTTCAAAAGAGTTTTCTGCAGTGCCTCAACAAGAGCTTCTTTGTCTGACTAATGATTTCAACTTAAGTTGAAACTGAGGGATGCTCTGCAAGATGAGAAGGAAAAAGAGGAGGACTCAGCATGAAGTTCCCTTTTCCAAATCCTAGCTTCAGGTGTCCAAAAGGTCTTGTTGAGTGTCCCAATGATTACAGTTGTGTGTTAACTTACTCACTCAACTTTTTTCCTAGCGTTTGTCTGTCCTTTGTCATCCCGTCGAAGATCCAGTCTCACAGAGGAAAAAAATGGAAGAGGATGGGATACATGTGGAGCTGAGGACGTCTGGAGAGACAATTTATTGCCATCTAGAAATGTCTCATAACCTAGACACTTCATCTGTCATTATTTAAAGAGGACCTATTATGCTCATTTCCAGCTCTATATTTTTATTTTTGGACTCCACTAGAGTAGCTTTGCATGATTCACAATTAAAAAAAACTCCTTATTTATCTAATACTGGCCCTTTATGCAGCCCCTCAGTTCAGCTTCTCTCTCTAACAGGCAGTTTTATTTCCTGTCTATTTAAGACCCCCTCCTGATGAGCCCACTCTATTCTGATTGGCTAGCTTTCTAGAAGCTGCTGAGGGGCAGCTGTATCAGAGTTGTCTTAAGTTACCACCGATGCAAACCCAACATTTCCTGCTTTACACCTTCAAATTAAAAGCTTTTAAATGACTAAATAATGAGAGACTTTTATTGTGAAGGGTTTACAGGAGGTGAAATGTGCTCCTCACCAGGAAGCTTCGTTAGTGGCACTAAAAACCAGTTGAAATAAGATATGGAGATATATATGTTGCTCTTTGTTCAGCAGATCAGTTAGAAATAATGCAGGGAGGAATAGAACAAGCAGAAACAGCCACAGTGATGATGATGTTTGATGAAGAGGTGCAGATAAGGTAAACAACTTATTTTGCATTGCCATGCTGTGTAATAGAAAAACACTCACAGCATGGCAGCTCAAACGAGTCGTAGCTCAGCTGAAAGTAGAAAAAACTGTTGTTAACTGGGATCACTTCTACATATGTTTACCTCATTATTTGACACTTTGGCCACTTATAACATGAACATCCATCATTGTAACATTATATATAGGACTGAAAATAAGGAAAAGCATAATAGGTCCCCTTTAAGCTTATTGTATTCAGTGTATTGTATAGTGTGTATGGTATTCTGTAAGAGTGTAGTATTCAGCTAAGATTTCTCTAAAGACACCATAATTTCCTAAATTAGGTGTTTAGGTTTTGTATGCCTATTCAAAATCATGAATGTAAGTACCTTGATACATTCTTGGTTTTCATAGCACCCTCAATCTAACTAATCTAGGCTGCTTTGAGTTGCTTGCTAGATGTTTCTGAGAATGTGTTTTAACATATGAACCTATTACAAGGTAAATTAAATGGTTATTATTTGTTCTGCCCTTCAGATGTTGTGGTACATTGTAGCTAAATGTATTTTACCAGTGCAGCAGAGTGAGCATTAAAGGACAATACCAGATTTAACATGTCTCAGCCTCTTCAAATCGTGTACTTTGCATCACTGCAAATCATTGATCAAACTATACCACTGTGTTTCACTTTTTCCAGGTATCTGCTGGTTTCTGTTGATTTCCATAAGGTATGAAAGTCATTTAGCAGACTCTATCACTTTGAGCATCAAGACAGAGTGCAAGTATTTTTGTCAAAGTTACATTACTGTTGTAAAATAATGAATTTAATTCATTTATTGAATTACTGTGTCCAAAGATCTCAAAGTACGTACCAGCTTGTACTTTACTAAGAGGTCAGATATAGCAGGGAGAGAGGCCATGAAGAGCCCTAAAAGTAATCAGTAAGATCTTGAAAAACAACTCTGAAACATACTGGGAGCCGGTGTAAAGAGGCTAAAACAGGAGTGATGTCTCTTGGTTCTGGTTAAAAGCCTGGCAGCTGACAGTCAGCAGATTTTTGGCAAATAAAAAAGCTGTTGCAATAATTCAGGTGTGATGAGATGAAGGCATGGAAATCTTACACCCTAAGGTGCCCAGCCCACATGGGCTTACAAGACACTACAAGATTCAAGAGAAAATAAAAAAGAAAGCAAGCCCATACATGGTATGATATAAACAATCCTATCAATATTTTTGCTGAGGAATGATACTTGAGATCGGCTTATAATTATTAATTGTGAGGGGTTAAGGATGAGCTTCTTTAGTGAGAAGTTGATCAAGAGAGAAAGTAGAACAATTGACAGTAAATTATGTTTTGCAAGCGTTTTTTTAGGTCCAGTGCAGTAAGTGTGAGAATCACAGAATGAACATGAAGAACTCTCATTACACACAATCCCACCACAACCGTTTCAAAGATGACAGCTTTTTCCTCAATGCCTCCACACATGGCCAATATTTGAGGTGGGGAGAAATGTAAAGATCTCCAGACATTTTTAAGATTTATAAAAACAGGATGTTTTGAATAATCATTTGTGTCTGATGTGATTTTTCCATTAAAAAATTCAGTTATCTGGTAAGTAATTTTTAAAATTCCCCCTGCTCCTTCTCCCTCATTGAAAAATCCAGAATCTATGACTATCCAAATATTTTTCATTTCAAAATGGATAAAAGATTCCCTGAAGTCTATTCTTGAGGCTTCAAGTTTCCACATCAAACTTGTGTAAGTTGCACACTGGACCATGACTGGCTTCAAGCTGGTTGTGATTATAAAAATCATACTCATAGGCACACACCTTATACTCAGATTTATGGTCAGCACAGAGAAAGTTTACAATTCTGCAGTTAAATGTGAAAAACTCCTTCCAGTGTCACTCTGCACATTCGTCATTCTGCACAGTTATGCTCAAACAGTCAGTGAAGTAACAATAACAACACATTGTTGAGTGGAGGGAGACTTTATACATGATGTGGCAAACTGCTGACTGAAAATATTACATAAAATTAAATCTAATAACCAGTGCTATTATATGACAAATGTTAAAGGTAATTTCTGATGTAATTTGAGATTTTGGCCAGGATGACTAATATTTTAATAATATTATTTACTAATATTTTCTTCACAAAATGTCATTGTAGCATGTTCTACTTAAATATAAATATACACTTTGTTGGAAACTGACACTAAACATGGTGTATGATGTCACAAAATACACACCATTTTTAAGAATTATTTTACTCTCTTCGCTCAATGGAATTTGCTGTGGATACATTTTGTCCAAACCGTGTGTTAACTGTAAATAATTCAGTGAGAAGTTTAAAATGTGCCTCAGTAATCTTGAACAATAGTCTTTATTTTACACTTGAAAATGTAAAATAAAACACCCAGACATCAGTACAAAACCAAACATAAAGTATCCTCACCACAGTTGTATAGAGCTAAAGTAGAAACTTATGATTTTCAGTGTCAGTGATTAAATGTTTAATTTATAATATGTTTAAATATATACTTTGTTTATATGACGCTGACAAAAGCTGCAAATCCTCACATTTAAGATGCTGGAACAAGCAAAAATCATTTGACTTAAATGATACATTAAGATGATTCATCAACTAATCATTTCAGCACAAAAATCTGTCTTTAAATACATTTTAGCCACACTGAATACAATAAGTTTAACCAATGACAGATGAAGTGTCTAGCTGATGTGACTTTGCAGATGGCACTAAGATGTCTCTGCAGACGTCCTCAGCTCCACATGTATCCCATCCTCTTCCATTTTTCTTCTCTGTGAGACTGGATCTTCAACAGGATGACGAAGGACAGACAAACGCTGAGGAAAAAAGATGAGTGAGTAAGTTTACACACAACTGTAATCATTGGGACAACAAAGAAGCTCTTGTTGAGGCATCCAGAGTTGCAGGAAATACTTTTGAACACTGACCTGTCTGAAGGTGCCTGCTGTCAAACACATCTGTCCAGCTGCCCACAGTGGCACCATGAGAACAGAGGAGAGTGTCATGGTCCAGCCTAGAGCATAGGCCCAGTTGGGGTAAACGTACCTGTCGTTAATCCTGAGGTGTGTGTAATCAACCAGGTACAGGATAAAGGAAATCTGAGAACGTATGGAGATAGTTTTGTTTTTTTTACAGAGGGAACAAAATAGAGTTTAATGAAAAGAGAAGAGATGAATAAGTACAGAAACAGTTAAAAGTAGCCAAAGGTTTTCAGCACAAAATGTCATTTATTTCATTTAGGTAATAGAACTAAATACAGTCTATTAAACCTTTTCTGACTTACCAGTGACAGCAGAGGAATGATGTATCTCCAGCACACTTTGAAGAAAACAGATGGTCTCTGTCCAGTCATGTCCTCAATGATGTTAATAACACGGTCAGCACCTGATGGGAATTTAGATTAGACCTGTTTCTGCGTTGGATCTCATAGGTTTCAAAGTCATATGGAGGTTTTTATTAGTATTGCAGGGTATTTTTGCTAAAATGTGAATGATTGTAAGTAAGACGAAAAAATAAACAGTCACTTTGAAACATTTGGTTATATTAAGGAAATGCAACCAGTCTGGCCAAAGCTATCTAGAATTAACAAACACTATAATATATAATTATTAATATAATCTTATGATTTATTATTGAAAACAAAAACATTTGAAGCACAGATATATAGTCAGATCATATCATGAACATGGGATATAATATAAATGCTTTTTTGCTTACCAAAACCCCAAGCCAGAGCCAGACACTCAGATAAAGCCATGATATAATGAAAAGCTCTGGTACAACTATAATAATCAATAAGCTGGAATAGGTAAATCCCTCCCTAGAGCCAGAAGAGACAAGATTTGAATATGAGAAAATGTTTTTAAACAGATTGTGTGTTGTTTCAATGTGTTTTCATGGACTTATTTTATTCACCTCAGTGACCAAAGTCAGATGTATGAGGAAGAAGGATGAACAAATGACAAGGACAAAGATCTCATGTCTTCCTGATTTACGAAACAGCTTCGGAAACAAGTCGCTTACTGACGTGACAAAACACTCAACTATCACAAACTGGAGACAAAATAAAATCAGTAAACAACTGCATTAGTTTGTGCCTGCAATGCATTAGTTATTAATCAGAAGGTAATACAACAAAACAACATACATGTGTGTCAACACTGAGGAAAATCATCATCAGGAAAAAGCAGACAGTCCAGAACTGTGGTAAAGGAATCAAAGCTGTTGCCTGTGGGTAAGCAATGAAGGCCAAACCTGGACCTGTGGATTGGAAATAAACAAGTTGGAAAGTCTGTTCTTTCTGTAGCTGTAGTTCATTACTGAACACAGTATTTCATTTCAATATAAAGGATATGGCCAATTTTTCTATTTATTTACTGTCAACAAATTTTATGTGCAGAGCCAAACCACAAATTAATGATCCTATTTACAAGTATTGTGTGTATGTCCAAAGCCTGATATATCTTATTCCTCTGTGCTGTAGACCTTTGTTGTTGTCCAAAAACACGTGACTGAGCCACACCGCTGCACTGGGTAACTTGTTCCTTCACCTCGAAGAGTCTGTTCACAATAATTGTTTAGAAACGGCTCTAAAGACTAATAACAGCGATCCAATTTTCAGTATCCAGAGAGTAGTTCTGTGTATGGCAGACACCACTGAGCATGTGCAGAAATGCAGTTCCATTTACAGAGTTTTACTACCTTTTTGTGGTACATAACATCTTGACTTTGTAATGAAGTTCTTTGAGAAATTAACAGTATAGTTATTGTCTTTGAAGCCGTTTCTTAACAAACTAACGCAACCACAATCTTCAGGCCAAAGGAGCATATCACCCAGTGCAACGGTGAGGCTCACTGATGTGTTTTTAATAGTTTCTGGACAACAACAGAAGTCTACAGCAGGCTTCATACACATGAGATTACATGAATATATAAAATTTGTTGACAATAAGACAAATATAGAAGATATATAGTAAATTGCCAGCCACATCCTTCATCTGTATAACTTTGTGTGTGAGTATGTGTATGTTTGCTACATAGTGTTTATGAAAATATTTCTATTGTGATTTTAACATGAATCATTTCTTGGGAGACTAGCCTTGAGCTAAAAGATATTCAAAAATAAACACATTTTAAATCTTTGAATATACCAGACTCAGCCACAGCGTCGACAGTAACACCCTGTTTCTGAGCCAAGAATCCAAGTACAGAGAAGACGACAAATCCAGCAACAAAACTGGTCCCACTGTTCAGCAGACAGAGCCAGAAACAGTCCCTAGAGGTCACAGTAAGACAGAATACCTTGTCAAAGAGCAGACATTTGCATTGGTATATAAGCTATTTTAGATTCTGTTGTGAAAACAAGTGATGATTTATTGTAATATTAATGCATTGTGAACTGCATGGACTAAATTGTTATTTTGCTTGTGACATTTAACTGTAACTTATACTTTAACTTATTCAAACATCAGAGATCCATTTTAGTTAAAGTGCTCTTATAAAACTTGTGTTTTGCTGCTTATACTTACTTGTAGCAGTTGTTCTTGTAGTCATTATAGCTGCTCAAAACATTGAGAGTTCCTGCAGTCAGGCTGTAGGAGAAGCATATTTGAGATCCTGCCTCCATCCAGACCTGTAATATAACAAATAAATATAATATATATGTGGTGGGGAGTCCTGCATACTGAAATAAAAGTAGCATGTACACTTAATTCTCTAGTGAGACTTTTTCCAGAGTGGGCTCCACTTGCTGCTCCCCTGCAGGCAGCATCACCTGGACAACAAAAATTGTCATCTAGCCTGAGGTCTCCTGTAGCCAAGCTCCCATCATAGATTCAAATACATTAACTAACTAGATGAATTTTAAAGTGTCTAAATAAACTCTTCAGAACTGTTTTTGAACTGGATCCAGATGATCTAATTGGACCCACGAGTTAGAACTGTTACCCGTGACCTGTGGATTGCCAACCACTCTGGACAGTCTTTCTCTCACATGACCTAAAATGACTCAATGTACTGTACATGGTATCAATGTAAAATACCTCAAGGTTAGCCAGGCTGTTCAAATCTGGATACAGGTAGTAGTAGATCCCTTCCCAAGCTCCAGGTAGAGTCAGTCCCCTGATGAGCAATATCAGGAGCATCACGTAGGGGAAGGTGGCAGTGAAGTATGCTACCTTAAAAAAAACACAATTTTAACATCATCTTATTTGTCATAATCAGAATTAATAGGAATTACTATTAATAATGATAATTTTATATATATTATATAGCACTTTTCTAAACAGAGTTGCAAAGTGCATAACAAAAAGAGTACAGCATAAACATACTAAAATAATTACATTTTAATTAGTATTTATAACTATGACAAAATCAAACAGTGAAACAAGGAGGACCATACGAAGATGGAATTAAAACAGGATAAAAATATAGCTACACTTTTTTTTAAAAAGGCTTTCCAATGAACATGAGTTTCAACTCTGTTTCCTAGAAATTATGTTTATATACTACTAAATTTTCTTCCAAATGATGTTGTGTTGGCAAACGCAGTTACTGTGGAATCTCAGGCTGCGCTGTAGCTCATAGGGGATATCAATGATATAACCAGAAGCCTGACCATGCAAAGCCTAAAAATTATAATCAAAATATTTAAATCAGTTCTAACACTCACAGGGAGTTTGAGGTGAGCAACTGATTGAATTTAATTAATGAGAATAAGTTAAATATTAACAGTGGTTTCTACTGTATCTACCACAAGTGTAACATTTAGGATAAAATATCAACTCACCTTTGCAGAGGATCTGACACTTTTCCAGATACTGAAGTATGTGAACACCCAGCTGGCCAGAAGACACAAAACCAGCTCCCATCTCACACTGCCCAGCTCCTCAATGCCTCCAGACATGGCCAGCACCCTCCGTCTGAGGAGAGGAGAAATTGCACATTAACATAATGTTACACCGTTTACTACACTGAATGGTGGCAAAACGTTAAGGCCATGTACGATTGTGTAATTTATTAGTGCACTTTTCTAAAGTTGAAAAGACAGATTGAAAAAAAAGAGAGAGAGTCAAAATTGAACTGCAAAAACACTGAATCCTACATTTCCCATAATGCACCTGATTAGCATCTTTTATTATAATCTTCATGCCTCTTTGTATGTCCATGTCTTTCATACTCCACAGCCCAAGTTTGAAACGCAGGCTTTCTGTTATAAATTTATTTTGTCCAAGCCAGAGCTGAGATGACCTGGGTGACATCATCAAACATCAATCACAAGACATTATACAAACCTCAGACAGCTTTAAAAGAACATTAAAAGAACATTAGACTCACTCCCAAAACTCAGTAGCAGCAGAGGTGGTGTTGGTCAACATGGTCTGATTTATCGTCACATTTGGCCACATAGAATCCAAAGTCTGAAGACTCATACAGTTCACTGGTTTAGAGAACAAATGACAATGATAAATGTGAGGAATCACTACTACAAACTAACAGAGAACATTTGACAACAGGAAGAGAACAGAACAACTAGTGAAGAATTGACAGATTAACTGCAAGCTGTTGTTACTAGTTGTATGACAATAAAAACAAGCGGTTACTGGTGAGAGCTTCTGAGAAAGTTCAACAAGTTCAGCAAGTACAAAACTTTCCTCTAATGTTTGTAATGCTTTATTGTGCTATTGGTGAATTTTATTATTTTCTGCTTAAAAAACTGTCCAGTTTCATCATTAGGGCCTGAGCCCCAAAGGGGCGAAGACCCTATTGTATTTCATGTGTTTGTTTGTTTCTTTCTTTTTTATTAATCCGCCAATTCAACCCTTAATTTGACCCCCTAAACATGCTCAAAAACTCACCAAATTTGCCACGCACATCAGCTCTGGTGAAAAATTTGATAAAATGTCAAAATGATCCCCCAAAGTGCCAAAATGTGCTCGATAGCCATGTATCTAAAATGGCCGCCACGGCCCGTAGGAATGTTGTAGAGAGATCAAACCAAAACTCAATTATACATCTCATCAAGACCTACAAATCATACGCTGACCCTCATTGGTCCATTTTGATCAAGTAGGGTTTGTTAAAGGCCGTCATGCCACAACCAACATGAGAAGGCTCTTTCAGATAATGCATAGAGCCACTTCACTTCAGCATCCAGCAGTAATGTTATTGCTAGATGCTGAAAAAGCATTTGACAGGATTGAATGGCCATATTTATTTTATACTTTAGGAAGATATGGCTTTGGAACTATATGTATGCAGTGGATTAGGGCACTGTATCACAAACCACTTGCCTGTGTGAAAACAAATGGAATTGTGTCCTCACCCTTTGAGCTAACTAGATCAACAAGGCAAGGATGTCCAGTCTCACCAATAATTTTTATATTGGCATTGGAACCCTTAGCATGTGCTATTAGAGCTAACCAACAAATAAGTGGTATTAATATATATGGTTATGATTTTAAGATAAATTTATATGCAGATGATATATTATTAATACTCTCAAATCCAGCAACCTCAACCCCACACTTATTTAAGCTCATAAATGAGTTTGGCAATCTTTCAGGGTATAAAGTAAATTGGAACAAGAGTGAAGTAATTCCGCTCAACTGGATGACTTTTCCAGCCCATCTTACCCAAACTCAGGTAGTCTGGAAGAAAGAGGGACTGAAATATCTTGGTATTAATATCATCTCCCCCATTGAGAAGATATTCGAGATAAATGGTCCTAAATTGATTAAAACAATCAGAGAAGATCTTGCCAGATGGGGAACACTTCCGCTGTCCTTGTGGGGTAGAGCAGAGATAATTAAAATGAATGTTTTCCCCAGACTGTCTTTTATGTTATCGTTGGTAACCGTAAAGGAGGATTAGGGATACCAGAAATATATACATATTATTTAGCCTTTAATGGCAAATACCCTATGCTCTGGGCCTATAATGAACAGTGTGAGGCCGACAGTTGGAAATGGCTGGAACAAAAAATTGTTGTTGAGAACAAAAAACAAGTATCCCTTTCTTCTTTGTGGTAAAGCTCAATATAAATATTAAGAACCCAATTATCAGTTTTTCATGTGAAATAGCAAAAATAATTCAAAAGAAATGTGCAATTAATGGAATACTTTTGCTTTCATGTCCATTATGGGAGAACCCATTATTTGCTGCTGGTAGGAAGACTCTTATTAATAAGGAATGGGGAAGCCATAATGTTAAGAACCTAGGCCAAATCTTAAAGCAGGAGAGAATAATAAGATTTAATGAGGTTAAAGCTAACTTTGACCTCAATGATCGGTGTTTTCTGCAGTATCTACAGTTAAAATCTATAATGCAGACACTTATCTCTTAAGGTATCATACTGGCCTCAGATAAAAAATGCAGATAATACATTGAAAAAGATTGTAACAAATAGAGGCACAGTATCTAAGCTTTACAGATTTATATCTCTCTCCTCCTGCAGTGGTGTAGATAAAATCAAATCACAATGGGAACGTGATCTAGGAAAACACCTACCACTAGAACAATGGGACTCTATAATGCGACATACAAATTATTTATCGAAATGTGTCAGATATAAACTTATACAGATGAAAATTTTGTATCAAATATATATAACTCCACAGAAGCTGAATAAAATCAATCCTAATATGACAGATCTATGTTGGCATGGATGTGGAGAGAGAGGATCTCTAAAACATGTTATGGAATTGTCCAGAAATAAGACAGTTTTGGGTAGGAGTATATAAAATGCTATGTTC
This sequence comes from Thunnus maccoyii, assembly GCF_910596095.1. Taxonomy (NCBI): domain Eukaryota; kingdom Metazoa; phylum Chordata; class Actinopteri; order Scombriformes; family Scombridae; genus Thunnus; species Thunnus maccoyii. The sequence goes on along the minus strand of NC_056544.1, from coordinate 25,553,457 downwards.
AATATTAAATGTAGATGTATCACTATGCCCAGAAGTGTGCTTACTGGGAGTTTAAGTGGATGGATTGAAATCTGTAGACTATATAAATAAGAGACTTTTAAGTTAAGTGTTTTTGACTGTTAAGAGTAAAACCAGCACAATTAAATAGAAACCTGATCCTTGTAGGTAGAATGGAGTATTCCTGTTTAAGAAGGATTGGCGATGTAATGATTTCTTAAACACGTATATTATATTTCCTTTGCTTATTGTCTGTAACATCTGGTGTACTGTTTTTATATTGTGTATGTATGCTTTGTTGAGTATTGTTTTGTTTTTGTCCATCTTCTTTTCTTTCATAATTAAAAATGTAAATATATATATTTAAAAAAAAGAGTACATGACACTGACACTGTGCTGAACAAAAGTTGTTAAAAACTTTGTAATAACTCGAATGGTTTAGATATTATAAGCCCTGAAAATTGTAGTGCCACATCACACCTTACAATGTAAACCAATGGGGAGACAATCTCTAGGCATGGACTTTGTGTCAAACAAATGGTTCTGATGTCTAAACTATAAGTCTGACCACTTTGAAACCTGTATCAATGGATTTGTGACGAAATTTCCTACAAACAGATGTGATTTTTAATAAAAGATTTGGTCATGGGATTTATGAGGATATTTCACAAGAAGAGTACTCCAAATCCTGCTCTCCAACTGAGAGGGAGAAGGAGGGAAGAAAGGGGGAGGATGAGTAAAGTCAGACCTGTCAGCCCAGGTCTGACAACATCTACATGCTTGTGACAGAAGCCCTTGGACTGTGCCACGCCCCGAACAGTGAAGGACAGAAAACACATGTAAATTCAAGATTTGTAGGTCAAAGTCTCATGACTCATTTAAAGTTCAAATGAACTTTGTATCTAAAACTATGTGGAAGCAGTAAATGTTCAAAAAAGTGTGGGTTCGCTCACACTCTCCATTCAAATATATGAGTATTTTTCTGTGTCCTGCTGCAGTTACTTATTGTCTCTACACACCTGACAGTACATATTTCAATCAAACTTTGACCAGGTCATGTGGGTTAAAAGTCATTACTTTTCTAAAATATAGACTTGATGAAAATTAGGAAGTTAATTTCTTTTACACACAAACTCATCAAGAGTTTTCAATTTATTTATTTAAATTAAAGTGAATGGGCCCAAAACTTGCATAATTTTGATGACACAGGGGTGAGCAAGACAGACATGTCTCACCCTGCAGAAAATTGTCATCCTCACACCGTTGAGATTTGATGTTTCACCATGACAGAGGAAATTGCTATAACTTTATTGTGCTTGCTCCAGTCTGCACCAAACTTTACATGTTTGTAAAGTCAGACCTGTCAGCCCATGTCTGGAGACATCTACATGCCCGTGACAGAAGCCCTTGGACTGCACTGCGCCCCAACGTGCGCAAGGGTGCGAAGGCCCGTTCAATGCTGCTTGCAGCTTTAATTAATTCTGCTCTGAGTAACTTTCTTCTTTCTATGTTATTTAATTCCAATTAATCTCTCCTTGTTGAACTTGCAGATGTAGACAGATGAACAAGGCAATATGTTTGCCAAAATGTGCAACCCTCTGTTTTCTGTTGTTTCCTTGACACTCTGTCCTCATTTGCTCCTTAATTTTGCTGTTTCACCACATTAAGTGATTTTATTTAATCTCACTTTGACTACTGTAATGCCCTGTTTATCTAACATTTTTATATAATTAAAAGTAAACTACAGTCAAACCTTTACCTGTATTCCAGGTGTTGTCACAGGTGACCCAGGGGAGCTGGGATCTGAATGAGAACACCAGGCAGAAGAGAGCCCAGACTTGGATCATAATGTAGATGAAGAAATAAAGGCTCAACACCAAATGTGCATATCCAATTCCTAAAATACAGAAACATAGTTAAGTTAAAATAGTTTAAATCTTTAGATCTAGTTTAGATATTCATCTGAGCAACATATTCAGATTAAGTTTTAAACACAAAGAATTTGATTCCTTACAAGAGTGAAACTTAAAAGTTTTTCATCATCTGTTGATTGTCACCTTTTTAGCTTGACATAAATCATCTCACCTTGTGCCAGTGGACACAATTTCCTCCAACAGGTGATGAATCCTTCCTGGGTGTATTGACCAACCGAACTCTCCAGTAGGAACAGAGGTATCCCAACCACCACAGCTAACAGACCATATGGCACCAGAAAGGCACCTATAGGTATATAAATACAGAGACATGGTTGATCATGAAATTACAAATTCATTTAGTGTAATCAACTCTTCAGTATATTCAGAATTTGTATGGTTTACCTCCTCCGTTCTTGTAGCAGAGATAAGGAAATCTCCAAACATTGCCCAAGCCGACCACATTTCCTGCAACAACCAGAATATATTCTGTTTTACTGGCCCATCGTCCTCTGTCTCCATCCCCTCTCTGATTCTCTCTTCTTTCTCTGTTCATGTCAAGATCAAGAACTACGTCCGTTGTGTGTTTCTGTTATGATTCCAAAATACTGCAAACTGATCTTTGCTGCTGATGTAACCCCTGTGTAAATTCCAAGAGTTAAACGCACAATTTGTAATTTCAGCCGCTAGTGGTTTCTCAATCAAAACAATAACAAAAGACGGAGTGTGATGATGGTGTGAAGTAGCAAGGGATCATGGGAGTTGTTGTCTTCATTGTTAAACAACCAGCTTCTCAGGGATAGGATTACTCCAGTGTTCATCGTTCAAGATGTTTTTACCGGTGTTACAAATCAACTGGTTTTCCTGTTAACTGGTTACCTTTATTTGTAACCGTTGGGAGTTTCCCATGGCGACAGCAGATGTTCAAATCACAGAGAGGAAACTTTGCTGACCTTGTAAATGTCTGATTATGATTTTATATCACTCATAATTTCACAGACTAGACTATCCATCTGATTAATTCAGCTTATGGTTTATAGAGTTCAATGAAACTTTGGGATCAGAAATATTCTTAACCATATTTTGATGTATTTTCTTCAAAATAAAAACTCCCCACCCGGGTTTTGACACTGGGTGTTAAATATAAAGGAATACTTACAGTACATTGTGCTACACCACTGAGCAATGCAGCTTTGAGAACTACCAATATACCCAAACACACAGCCTATTTGGAAGCAAAAACAACTGTATGTTATCTTTGGGTTTTGAAATACCTCTGCTAGATTAACTTGTGACCACTGTTATTGCAGTGATAGCAGCCACACAAGCCCAGCCCCTCTAAAGTTGAACATTTTTCATAGATGCATAAACCATCAATAAGCTGAATTAATCAGATGGATAGCCTAGTCCATGGAATAATGAATGATATAATAATCCAATAGTAATATCACAATCAGGCATTTGCAAGGTCAGCAATGTTTCCTCTCTGTGATTGGAACATCTGCTGTCGCCATGAGAAACGCCCAATGTTTACAAACAAAGGTAACAAGTTAACAGGAAAACCAGTTGATTAGAATTCCATACCATTCATAATTTCATAGACAATGCCATCCATCTGATTAATTTAGGCATTGATAGTTTATGCAGTCTAGTGAAACTGTGGGATCAGAAAAAATCCGTAGCCATATTTTGTTGTATTTTCTTAAAAAAAAACAAAACAAAAAAAAACACTATGGGGGTTTTGATACCAGACATGACATCCAAAGCAAAACTTATAGTGCCTTGTGCTAAGCCACTGAGCCATGCAGCTGTCAGAAAAACTTACACCCAAACATGTAATATATGTCGAAGCTAAAGCGGCAGATGCATATTATCGTCTGGCTTCAAAACACCTCTGCTGGATTAACTTGTGACCACTGTTATTGCAATGATAGCAGCCATACAAGTCCAGTTTGTTGCACCTCCGAAGTTAAACATTTTACGAGGATCATAATATCTGTCTAACGTAGTTGGGGGAAAATATCAGTCATTTCATGTTTGGACAATGTTTCCGCTTACTTCTGTGTGTGCTGTAAAGCACGTTGGATCATCAGTGTTATGTGTAATAATAAATCGATTTGAGTTAAGTTGTGCATAGTTTTTCTATTTGCAATGTGCAGCAGGACATACTGGGCACCAATATTCCTTCTCTGTTGGAGGCTGCCCCACATAGACCTAGTGGAACCATCTAGTACATGACGTGCATTCAATCTGAAAAACAAAATAAACTTTAGGATCACAAAGTGAAAATAAATTCAACATTATGGAGCAGAGTTATGGTTTCTTACCCAGTCAACATGGGTCTGTGCAGTCGTTCCTGGGCTTTTCTCCCCACAGAAATGGCAAACATCCTCCATTGCATCTGTCACAAATATAGTTATTGAATTTTCTGTATACTTAGAAAAGGATTTATGCAACCATCACATGACCATCACATTCATACCTGACTCGGAAATCAGCATTTGGGCCATTTCCATTCTCATTTGGTTGACTGCCTCCATGTCAACCGGAAAGTCTGCCTTCTGCCCTCTTAATACATGCTCTGCCACCTTGAATACAGATTGGAGTAAATTGTCTCATTGAAAGAGATGGATTAACTGACAAACTGGAAAACTTACTTTACACACCAGCACCCCCCATGATGTAATGTGCTGCTGGTGGAGGTGAGAAATTGTATCACACGACCACTTGGAAATGTTTATGTTCCTCCTTCTGATGAAGGCTCTACATTAGAGGTCACTAACTGGCGGACCGCAGTCCGGGTCCGGACCCAGAAGCTGTCCCATATGATTTAAAACCTGATGGGCGCTTCTATTTTAACTGGCGCAGCTTTTGTAGTCTTTACGGTAGTGGTTTAGTGGCTGAAGAAACGCACAGACCAATTGCATGCGAGTGAAGCCATACCACGTGATACAACTCAGCCAATGAAGTTTGTGCATTCCAGGCAGGAAACATTGCGACTCTACAGTGCAGACAGGTGAGAGAGAGTTGGAGGCAGGACAGGTGAAACGGTGAAGGTTGAGAAAAAAACAAGTAAGACGGAGAACGAGAGATAAATAGACGAGTGAGAAGGAGAAAGTTGAGAAAAAGACGAGTGAGACAGAGAAAGGGAGAGAAAAAGACGATGAGACAGAGAAAGGGTAAATACAAACGGATGAGACAGAGAAAAGGACCAGTGTGACGGAGAAAGGGAGAAATACAGACAGGTGAGACAGAGAAAGGGAGAGAAAAATAAAGAAGGAATGGCGCTCTCCAAAAAAAGAAACGTGGACAGCGAAAATAGAGCATTTAATCCGGAATGGACAGACTCATTTCTGTTCATACTTCCCACTGGGAACACTAAACCAGTGTGTCTCATAGGTTCAGAAACCGTGGCATTAAATCACCGTTAAACCATTAAAACCGTTATATTAAACATATCAGTAGTCATACATATATATTCAGTTCTATGTTACGTGACAATAAATATTGTCAAAAAGTTTTTGAATTGTACTGAATCATTTGATTTGACAGTCAGGCATTGATTACATGCAGATGTTGATACAACTACTAGGCTACTTAAATATATATCACATTAAATAGTTAGACATTATGATCTTCCGGACCTTTGCTTCAAGAAATTTCTCTAACTTGACCTCTTTAAATTTTAGTTGAATACCCCTGCGCTACATCATGAAGATAGAGGGGTGAAAGTGTGAGATGCTGATTTGTTGGCTATATGAAATAGTCTGCCACACCAGAGATAATAGGTGCACTTACAAGGGATCATCCAAGATTTGCCTACCTTGTCATTTCATTGCATTTCTTCACCTGGGCACTGGTGGCACCAAAAGGGTCAACAAACAGGGCCCTTCATTCCTTGGGGTACATAGCCTGTTAAAAATACACAGATGGACTCCTAAATATGCATGAAACATGAAGAGTCTAGGTGTGCTAAAGATGGGCATACAAACTTGGACAAAAGTCCACTTACCACCAGCGTCCAGTGTCTGTCCTTGCAAACTGCTCCAATAAGTACATCATATTTTGCAGCATCCAGCTACAAAAAGTCCAGTTGTTAAAATGAACTTAACACTCTGAATAAGACATTGTTAGAATGAGAATAATGATGCTCACCTTTCTTAACCCTCGGGATGTGCCATTCCACATGGCTGTCATTTCAAAAGTGTCTATGACAAAGACTTTAGATGTCACTTGTCTTGACACTACTAGTAAATATGCATTCAACACCTGCAAAGAGTTCACTTCGTCATTAATAGACTAATCTGTTTCAACAAACTTTTAATAGCCTGCTTAGTGCTAGATACATACCTCATTCTCCAATTCCCCTCCAGGGGCAAGGCTCTGGATATCCGATGTGAATAACTTATAGGGTCCAACCTTTGCCCACAGTATCTCTCCCTTTCCCTAGAAGTCAGGCACTGGAAAGGAAAATAAGTGAGTATTTTAAAAAGGGTACAGAGAGCAGAATGATAATGGAATACAATACATTATGTTAAATGTCGTATAGGTTTACATACCATTGCTTTGGTCAGGGTGTGTGATGCTTGATTTCTGTTCACTGTGGCAGCTGGTAGTTGCTGGAGAGATGGGACAGTGTGTTAATGGAGGGGTACTTGTACAGGACTGTGTGGCAGAGGAGGCTGGAGAGTGGAATGGGGGGGGGGGGTGCTGGCAGCATCAGGGGTATTGTGACCTGTTGTGCTGTGGTGTGAGGTCAGAGGAGAGGGCCCCTCAATTCTTCTGAGCTTAGTTGGAACCCTCTCCTCTGGCTCAATGAAATGTGTGAGATGATCAATGTTTGCCGTCGTCTTAGTATTGCCTGTTCTAGATTGTAGTATGGCCCTTTTGTCCTTTAGCTCCATTATTATGAAAGGTCCCAGCATGTCACTCTCCATTTTGCCCCCTTTCTGTCGCTGTTCCCTTATATTTTTAAGCAGGACAGTATCTCCTGTTGTGAATCCATCATCCTGCCCCCTCTCCTCTTTCCTTTTCTTCACCTTTTGGTGGGATTTTCTCACATTTGTCTGCACCTGCTGATACACACCATGCTGTTTTTTAAGGCCCTCACAGACAACTTCCTTCCTCACTAGTGCCTCCACTTTATCATCCGTTATCTACAAGGGCAAAAACATAAGTGCATTAGTATAAAAAAAGGCATTACATTTCAATGATTGCCATATCCAAACATTGCAAACATTACTTTGACCCTCTTACCTCCCATTCACTTGGTACCTCAGAGGGGTATCTGGCCTCCCTACCAAACATTAAACAATAAGGACTAAACTGTGTTGTGAGGTGTTTTTTTGTTCGTAGCCCGAACATGGTTGCTGCCAAGTTCTGGTCCCACCTATTAGGATCGTCCCTGGAAAGCTTGCCAAGAGATCTAAAATATTCAATTACATGTGGGTAGACAATTAACTTCATATATTCATAATTAACTGTGTTTTAACTTAACATTGTGATATGTATACTGCTGAATGGTGCTGTTAAGTTTTTCAACTAGTCCATTCGTTTGCGGGTGGTAAGGAGAGCAAAAGCTGCTCTTAACACCCAGTTTTTCACAGAGGCGTGTGTTAACCTTCCACAGTGTCAAAGACAAAACAAGTCAGCATGGATAAACAATTCTAGGGTACAGCAAATACTTGATTTTAACCTCACCTTATTTTTAATTCTGTCCCCTGATCTGTAAGCAGTCTTTGAGAAGCCCCAAATTTGTATACAAAATCAAGAATACAATGGGTTACCTCTTCTGCTGATTTGCTTTTAAGAGGATAGGCCTCTGCCCACTTCGTGAAGTGGTAAACCATTACACATATGTACTGGTTTCCACTCTCAGTGACAGTGAGCTTGAGAAGATCTATTCCCACCAGCTCAAACGGCTCAGATACCTGAAAGATATGAATGAGTATTATCTATACTATACTGGAAGGTTAGTTAGAGCACCTAGTTACACAAATAACCTCACCTCTATTGGGTTGTACTGTGATTTTTCCTTAAGGCTGGCCGGCTTGGCCTGGCATGCTGGGTATTGACTGATCTGGAAAATGAATGGACACAAAGTAGGCCAATATCTATCATAGGTCAAGTCTGCCTTTACAAGTACCACTGGTATCCGGAAAGAGAGAATACCACATGTTCTCATATCACAGTGGTTGTTTCCCCTTTGTGGCCACAATATTGTGCCTGAATTATAGATGCTAATCATCAATTTAATAAATGGAAATCATTTCAAGTACGTTTTATAAGGTTAATGAGAAAATTAGGGGTATATAAGTATATTCACTTAGCCATTTCTGGATGTCTGCCTCCATGCCAGGCCAATAATATCTGCTATTAATTGCATGATGGGTTTTATCAACCCCACAGTATGCCCCAACACTGCTGCAGTGGAAATCCTTTTTGGGTCCATGTTGACACAACTGTTGAATATTCAGTTGCTCATAATCATGGTTCCAAAATTTCTACTGATATGGAATTGTGGGTAATTTCATAATTGGATGAAAATTACTGACCACTTGCAGCTGCACTCATTTGGTTTATTGCTCTTATAACTTAATGTGGCAGGTGGCACTGAGCGGAAAAAGGGGAGGTGCACCAATTAGTGTGGTTTGTCAAGATATAAGGCTACCTGAAGGAGGAACAGAGGTTTTTTTGCTACTGTTGGTTCAGGCCAGTTGATTGAGGCAGGTGCACACCTCAATCCATGCTGGTATGCAGGGAAGGCAAGAGTGCAGGGATGACTGACCTGCTTCCCTGCTTGGTTGAAGGCGGCTGGTAGTCAGTACGAAAATAAATCGACGTATCAGAGCATCAGTGGTCCACTAGCTGCTCTTGCCGTGGGATTATTTGTATCATTTGTTTGTTTGTGTTTTTTGGGGGTTTTCTTTTCTGTCTAGTCTGCCCTGGCAAGTGAGCTGGTAGCGGGCAAAAAGATATGGGTATTGCCCTTGGGGCAGACTAGTTTTCTGTCCCCACGATTAACATTATTCAGGTTGCATCCCAGTTAAGCAGTCAGGGCAGGCTTAAGGTGTGCTGTGGTTGTTAGTCGGTTGCAGTGAAGATAATCACGTGTGCCATTTGGATTGTGCAACGCCCCTAGAACTTTTCAGTGCCTTATGGAGTGCATGTTTGGAGACTGCCATTATCAATCTGTCTTACTGTGCCTTGATGATGTGATTGTGTTCTCTTCCTCTGTCCAGCAGCATCTGGAGAGGTTGGGGGAAGTCATCTCTCGGTTACAGAAGCAGGGGCTCAAGGTCAAATTTTCAAAGTGTCATTTCTTTCAGAGACAAGTGAAATACCTGGGGCATGTAGTATCAGCTGATGAAGTTGCAACAGACCCAGACAAGGTTGCAGTTGTGAGAGACTGGAGGACCCCCACTAACCTGGCTGAGCTTCAGTCTTTTCTGGGGTTTGCCAGTTATTATAGGCGCTTCATAGCAGGATTTGCAAAGATGGCTGCTCCTTTGTACCATGTGGTGGCACAATTGGGCTGAGGTACAAAAAAAGGTAAGACCCCCAGGGAGCCACTGGCCTCAGCCTGGACAGCAGAGTGTGAAGAGAAGTTTGGCCAACTGAAGAAAGCAGTAGACTGTGCACCAGTTTTGGCCTACACAGATTTCCAGAGGCCATTTGTGTTAGAGATAGATGCAAGCCATGCATGTCTGGGGGCAGTACTTTCCTAGGATCATGGAGGGAAGCTCAGGCCTATTGCTTATGCTAGTAGGGCACTCAAACCTGCTGAGAAGAACATGCAGAACTATAGCTCTATGAAGCTAGAATTCCTCGCTCTTAAGTGGGCAGTGTCAGATAAGTTCAGAGAGTACTTGTTAGGGGGCTCCTGCACTGTGTATACTGACAACAACCCACTTAGGCACCTAGATACAGCAAGGCTTGGCGCAGTATAACAGCGATGGGCAGCCCAGCTAGCTCCGTTTAACCTTACCTTAATTGAAGCTACTAGCAAAGTTTCAGGAGCAGGACCACACCTCAACCGCACCCCTTCCGGCAATCTCATGAATACTAACCAAACCCCTCTCCTCCTCTTTCGCTCTGGCATTCTACTCCAGAGCCGAGACCAAACATGTTGATTCAAATATCTTTAAAAGAAAAAACTACGAAGTTCCTCTTGCCTACTCACCATTTTCCGACCATGGATTTTGTTTCCCTATCCCCGTCGGACGATGACCTTTTCAGCCAGCATCAGGGCAACCAAATCCTGAGTCCCTGCCAGTCCACACCAAAGGATCCGGTCGACAGCTTCCCCGCCGCCTCAGTTCCCGAGACTCCGCTTTCTGTGGCCCGCAAGCCACCCAGAAAGTGAGCGACTCCTTCAAGCTCAGTCTACTCCACGATCCACATTCCACCTGGTTCATCTCTCCTAAACATTCAAAACTACAGTTCACCCGAAGATTCCTCGGTGTCTCCCAGTCGATCTCCTCCCTCCGCAAAGAGGGGATGAAGCGGTCCTAAGACCATCCATTGCCGTTGCACTCCCCAAGTCCTTCGCCCACCAGGTTGGCTCCAGCTCACCGTCATTGTCTTGACACCAGCCTTGCTACTTGCAGCAGGTCGCGGCGTCACCACACTCCAGGGAGGTCCCCCCCCGAATGTCTGCCTGCTTCGAAAATCTCAGATTGGACCGTAGCAACTCTCCACAAAACTCTAAAAGAAAGAGGAATTCCGTTCCACCGCTCAGAAAACAAGGCCAAACTTTTCAACAAACTCATGTCAGCCGGTAGTTCACTCCACACCATCAACACCAGCCGTCTTCTGGGTGACGTCACAGCGCAAAGCTTGTCGCACCATGACGTCAGAGCGCCCGTTAAAGGGACAGAACAATCATACTCTCCAGCCCAAAGCCAAAGGAGTGGACAACATCAGAGAAAGAAAAGAGGATCACACGTACTACATAACACAAGGGATCAAGTAACCACCTCACAACTGCACAGCGTATTCTCATCTAATTCGGAAGAGGCACCAGGCAATACGATCCCAGGACCTTCCACCTCCCAATCGGCTTTTCATCCCCAATACCGGCGACCTTCACCATCCCGTGCAATTACCTCCGCAGCCTATGCATCTCAGCATCAGCCCATTCAACGGCTTACAGTGGTGGGGGAGCCTGGCACCGGGATGCCGACGCCCCCCGCCATTCACTTCCAACAACTGCAGCCACCTGCCACGGCTGGGGCTCCTGGCACCGGGATGCCAGCGCCCGCCGTCATTCACCTCCAACAACTGCAGCCACCTGCTATGGCTGGGGCTCCTGGCACCGGGATGCCAGTGCCGCCCGCTGCCTCCTCCCTCCAACCGCAGCAGCCAGCCTTGGCAGGGGCTCACAGCACCAGGATGTCTGCACCCCCTGCTGCCTCCTTCTTCCAACAGGAACCTCTTGCCTTTATGGGAGCTTCCGGCACCGGGATGACGGCGCCTCCCGCTCCCTCCTCCCTCCAACTGCAGCAGCTAGCCTTGGCAGGGGCTCCCAGCATGGGGATGCCTGCACCACCTGCTGCGGCGCTTCTGGCACCAGGATGCCAGAACCCTCCACCTTCCAGCCCCAGCAACCCTCGTCCACTTTAAAATGGGCATAGGAGTAGAAACTATAACGTGTCACTTTAGGATCATAACCTTTTCCTAGTTTGTTTACGTGTATCTCTCAGTGTGAGGTGTGACAGACTATCCTGTTTATTTTTAGAGTATTTTTCTGCCTCTGATTAGTCTGTATAGAGAAACATCATGTTTCTAAAATTGCAATTAGTTAAGGGCCGGGTCAGTCACTTAGAGCAGGATGGAGGTGTGCGCTCCTCCGAGTCAATGTGTGTGTTCTGATAATGTGGCGACTAGACACAAAATTTAGTTAAGTGTCAGATTAGGTGAGTCTAGTAGTAGCCTAACTCATTTGTAAGGAGTTGTTTAAACAGCTAAGAGTTTTCGCTGGTACTGTGTCTCATCTTAACTCCACAGGCTGCTCCTGCTGCTTAGTTATTATTTAGCATGCATGCTAATGTCATGCTAGCATTTTATGTATGGACTCTGAAGACCGCTCTCAGCATCAGACAGCGCAGTGTGACCAGACAAGCACAAGTGCACCATTGGGTTAACAAAAAGACCTACCGTTTGTTTCTTCCATGCCACGGTATGGAAGCCCATTTCCGCCAATGTGACTTAGTATCTCAAAATAATGAGTTAGTGGTGTAATACCTGTAGATGGTGTTGTTCAGTCATTTTCAAGCTAATTCATGAACTGAAAAACAATAAATAGGGTGAAGATTAAATGAGAATGAATCATGGAGTGAAATAGTCTTTAATTGATTTACAATCCTAAATTTTGATCATTTTAATTATAACATTTTTTTTTTATTATTGCCCTTACTCATGGTAAACTGATTTTCAGTCTTATTGCTATTTCTGCCTATTTGCTGCCGGCTCAGTATTAAAAAGTCTCAAGAAATCAATACTCCAATAATCTTATTGACCTTTAAACCTCTATTCTATTTGTGAAAATGCAAAAAAGGAGATTTTACTTTGACCACTAACTCATTTTTTTTGAAATACTAAGTCATTATGTCATTATTTTGAGATAGTTTCTCATTATTTTGAGATACTAAGTCATTATTTTGAGAAAGTTTCTCATTATAATGACTTACAGGATATAGGCTACACTTATATAATGTGTCTTTTCCTAATTTGAATACATAGTCATCTCAAAGCCAGCGGCCATTTTAAATACAAAGCCAATCGTTCTGGTAAGTCAAAAAGTATTCCAGTGCACACTAGGATAGTAGGATATTTATTTATTAAGGGATTACATTGAGTGATAAAACAATGTGCGAAACGTGTAGTTTGCTCCTTTTGTTTGTTAATGTAATCCCTTTATAAACAGTGTCCATCCTAGTATTGATGCTGTGCACAATTTGAGCTTGTGGGAATATGTAGATTTTTCAGGTGAATGCAGACCAAAAACCACCACAGACCAAGCTCCAAAAATGTTATTAGATGTACAGTACTGTAACCTGAAACATCAGTTTTATAATAAAATCATTGGAGCTTTGAATGTGGTCATCTTCCCTTTAAAACATGTAGAGTTTAAACAGAAGAGACTCCAGTATTGACCCTTGGGGATCTCCATGTCATATTTTGCACTCAGATATACCAGTTGGCACAAAGATGTTGCTTTCCTGTAAAATGTATTTTCAATAACACAAGATCATACATCTCACCAACATAGCTGATTAAATGAATGCTCTGTGGTTGACATCCACACTTTGTTAAGGCCAACAAAGTGTTAACTTTAGGAAAACAGCTCATAACGTATCACTGAGAAAACACCTAAGGCAAAGTCATATAGAAATAGTCAGATCATATCATTATAATGATGACTCTGCTCTAGTAGCACCATATTAATCAGTAAGCTGAAATATGTAAATCCCTACTGAGAGGAGAAGGAGAAGATTTGAATAACTGAAATTATTTTTAAAAGCATTTCTTGACAATTGCTGTTTGAATGTGCTATCATGGAAATATTTCATTCATCTCAATGTCCAAGGTCAGATGTATGATGAAGAAGAAGCAAAAACAGATGATGAGGATCTCATGTCTGGTTTTCTGCCTCCTTGTAGAATCATCAGACCTTAAAAAGAGCTGTTTGGTTTTTGCATTACTGTCTTCATCTAATGCTAGTATGTATAAGATGGAAATAAACCAGTAATTAAAGGCAAAATCCATCAGTTTCATTAGTCTTTATTATGTGTATTTTCACATATGGTTCTTACTTAAGAAAGTGAATGCAGTTCTTTTCCAAGTGAACCAAAGGTTTGTATACATTTTCTTTTGTCCCACACTGCCAAACTAATATTTAACATCATAAGACGAATCCTCTGGTGTGCTCAGTGATTATATGATGCCTCACCTATTGTGTTTTAAAAGTTGCACATAAAGAACGTCACATAGAGGAATCTAATCATAACTTAAATACGTTGAGTTGCATACTACAGTACATTATTTCTGAGCCCTCCATGAGGTTCAATATATGATCCTGGGCAATAGGTGTAACATGCAACTATGTGGTTTCAGCAATAGCAAAAATTTTCTTAATAACTAACAAACTAAACATCATATACATTCACTTAACGAAGGTTATAAAAATAAAATATATATTTCTTGCTAGAAATGTTATTAAAATACATTTTAATGCCGAAACTATTACAAAATATTGCATTTTCCACTGAGACTAAAAGGAATGGCATCGCTTTTTTGTTTTTTTTTGTTTTTGAGCAGACAGAAACTTGACAGTCACATGACCAACGTAGCTATTACATGTTTTGATGTGAGACTGGGGATGCATCTGCCTCCCACAGAAGTTAATGGGAAGAATTGGTGTCATCTACACGCAAAATTGGACTTGTGCCAACTGATATATCTGAGTGCAAAATATAACATTGAGATCCTCAAGGATCAATACTTGAGTCTCTTCTGTTTAAACTCCACATGTTTCAAAGGGAAGACGACCACACACAAAGCTCCAATGATTTTATTATAAAACCAACATTTCAGGTTACAGTACTGTACATCTAATAACATTTTTGGATCTTAGTGTGTGGTTGTCTTCCCTTTGATATATGCCATTACCATGACCAGCATCTAGTTTTTGGTTGGCATTCACCTGACAAATCTACATGTTCCCACAAGCTCAGATTATTCACAGCATCGATATCTGTAACTGTAATTATGTATATCACACTCATTTACACTGCTGTATCATTTAAATTAATCTGTTAAAGGTAAAACTGAAATACTGAGCTACTATAAATTTATCAGGTTTATTGTAGGCAGGTTGCTGTTGCATATTTTCACCATGAAACCTTATTACAAGATAAACAAAATGACTCTTTAAGAGTTCCTCTGAGTTCTGCAAATTAAAAACCTTAACCAACCAGAATGACTGGCTTTGTATTTAAAATGATCGCTGGCTTTGAGATGACTGTATATTAAAATGAGGAAAAGACATGTTATATAAGCAGCAAAGATCAGTTTGCAGTATTTTGGAATCATAACAGAAACACACAATGGACGAAGTTCTTGATCTTGACATGAACAAAGAAAGAAGGAAAAGAGAGAATCAGAGAGGGGATGGAGACAGAGGACGATGGGCCAGTAAAACAGAATATATTCTGGTTGTTGCAGGAAATGTGGTTGGCCTGGGCAATGTTTGGAGATTTCCTTACCTCTGCTACAAGAACGGAGGAGGTCAATCATACAAATTCTGAATCTACTGAAGAGTTGATTACACTAAATTAATTAGTAATTTCCATGATCATACATGTCTCTGTATTTATATACCTATAGGTGCCTTTCTGGTGCCATATGGTCTGTTAGCTGTGGTGGTTGGGATACCTCTGTTCCTACTGGAGAGTTCAGTTGGTCAGTACACCCAGGAAGGATTCATCACCTGTTGGAGGAAATTGTGTCCGCTGGCACAAGGTGAGTTGATTTATGTTGAGCTCATGTACATGAAATGATAAGGAATCAAATTGTTTGTGTCTCAAACTAACTCTGGATATGTTGCTCAAATGAATATCTAAAGTAGATCTAATGATTAAAACTATTTTAACTAAACTATTAACTATTTTTCTGTATTTTAGGAATTGGATATGGATATTTTGTGTTGAAATTTTATGACTTCATCTACATTATTATCCAAGTCTGGGCTCTCTTCTACCTGGTGTTCTCATTCAGATCCCAGCTCCCCTGGGCCACATGTGACAACACCTGGAATACAGGTAAAGGTTCGACTGTAGTTTACTTTTAATTATATAAAAATGTTAGATAAACAGGGCATTACAGTAGTCAAGGTGAGATTAAATAAAATCACTTAATGCGGTGAAACAGCAAAAATAAGGAGCAAATGAGGACAGAGTGTCAAGGAAACAACAGAAAACAGAGGGTTGCACATTTTGGCAAACATATTGCCCCGTTCATCTGTCTACATTTGCAAGTTCAACAAGGAGAGATTAATTGGAATTAAATTACATAGAAAGAAGAAAGTTTTGTACTTGCTGAACTTGTTGAACTTCCTCAAAACCTCTCACCAGTAACCGCTTGTTTTTTATGTCATACAACTAGTAACAACAGTTTGCAGTTTATCTGTCAGTTCTGCACTAGTTGTTCTGTTCTCTTCCTGTTGTCAAATGTTCTCTGTTAGTTTGTAGTAGTGATTCCTCACATTTATCATTGTCATTTGTTCTCTAAACCAGTGAACTGTGTGGGTCTTCAGACTTTGGATTCTATGTCGCCAAATGTGACTATAAATCAGACCATGTTGACCAACACCACCTCTGCTGCCATTGAGTTCTGGGAGTGAGTCTAATGTTCCTTTAAAGCTGTCTAAGGTTTGTAAAATGTCTTGTGATTGATGTTTGATGATGTCACCCAAGTCATCTCAGCTCGAGCTTGGACAAAACAAATTTATAACAGAAAGCCTGCGTTTCAAACTTGGGCTGTGGAGTATGAAAGACATGGACATACAAAGAGGCATGAAGATTATAATGAAAGATGCTACTCAGTTGCATTATGGGAAATGTAGGATTCAGTGTTTTTGCAGTTCAATTTTGACTTCTCTTTTTTTTCAATCTATCTTTTCAACTTTATAAAAGTGCGCTAATAAATTACACAATCGTAGATGACCTTCACATTTTGCCACCATCCAGTGTAGTAAACAGTGTAATGTTATGTTAATGTGTAATTTCTCCTCTCCTCAGACAGAGGGTGCTGGCCATGTCTGGAGGCATTGAGGAGCTGGGCAGTGTGAGATGGGAGCTGGCTTTGTGTCTCTTGGCCTGCTGGGTGTTCACGTACTTCAGTATCTGGAAAAGTGTCAGATCCTCTGCAAAGGTGAGTTGATATTTTATCCTAAATAAAATTACACTTGTGGTAGATACAGTAGAAACCACAGTTCATATTTAACTTATTTTCATTAATTAAATTCAGTCAGTAGCTCACCTCAAACTCCCTGTGAGTATTAGAACTGATTTAAATATTTTGATTATAATTTTTAGGCTTTGCATGGTCAGGCCTCTGGTTATATCATTGATATCCCCTATGAGCCACAGCGCAGCCTGAGATTCCACAGTAACTACGTTTGCCAACACAACATAATTTGGAAGAAAATTTAGTAGTAAACATAATTTCTAGGAAAAAGAGTTGAAACTCATGTTGATTGGAAAGCCTTTTTTAAAAAAAAGTGTAGCTATATTTTTATCCTTTTTTAATTCTATCTTCATATGGTCCTCATTGTTTCACTGTTTTATCTTTTTCATAGTTGTAAATTCTAATTAAACTAATTATTTTAGTATGTTTATGCTGTACTCTTTTTGTTATGTACCTTGCAACTCTGCTTGGAAAAGTGCTATATGATGTAAATAAAATTATAATTATTCATAGTAATTCTCATTAATTCTGATTATGACAAAAAAGATGATGTTAAAATTATGTTTTTTTTAAGGTAGCATACTTCACTGCCACCTTCCCCTACGTGATGCTCCTGATATTGCTCATCAGGGGATTGACTCTGCCTGGAGCTTGGGAAGGGATCTACTACTACCTGTATCCAGATTTGAACAGCCTGGCTAACCTTGAGGTATTTTATATTGATACTATGTACAGTACATTGAGTCATTTTAGGTCATGTGAGAGAAAGACTGTCCAGACTGGTTGGCAATCCACAGGTCACAGGTAACTTGTGTGTTGAATTGGAGTTAGAAAAAACAAAACAGAAGATCATCTGGATCCAATTCAAAATGAGTTTATTTAGACACTTTAACGTTCATTCATTAAATTAATGTATGTATTTGAATCTATGATGAGAGCTTGGCTACAGGAGACTTCAGGCTAGATGACAATTGTTGTCCAGGTGATGCTGCCTGCAGGGGAGCAGCAAGTGGAGCCCACTCTGGAAAAAGACTTACTAGAGAATTAACTGCACATGCTACTTTTATTTCAGTATGCAGGACTCCCCACCACATATATATTATATTTATTTGTTATATTACAGGTCTGGATGGAGGCAGGATCTCAAATATGCTTCTCCTACAGCCTGACCGCAGGAACTCTCAATGTTTTGAGCAGCTATAATGACTACAAGAACAACTGCTACAAGTAAGTATAAGCAGCAAAACACAATAAGTTTTATAAGAGTTTTAACTAAAAGGTTTTTGAATAAGTGAAAGTCTAAGTTAGAGTTAATTGTCACAAGCAAAATAACAAATACAGTCGATGCAGTTCACAATGCATTAATATTACAATAAATCATCACTTGTTTTCACATCACCATCTAAAATAGCTTATATACCAATGCAAATGTCTGCTCTTTGACAAGGTATTCTGTCTTACTGTGACCTCTAGGGACTGTTTCTGGCTCTGTCTGCTGAACAGTGGGACCAGTTTTGTTGCTGGATTTGTCGTCTTCTCTGTACTTGGATTCATGGCTCAGAAACAGGGTGTTACTGTCGACGCTGTGGCTGAGTCTGGTATATTCAAAGATTTGAAATTTGTTCATTTTTGAATATCTTTTAGCTCAAGGCTAGACTCTCTCCCAAGAGTTCATGTTAAAATCACAATAAAAAACATTTTCATAGACACCAAGTAGCAAACATACACATACTCACACACAAAGTTATCTTGATAAAGGATGTGGCTGAGGGGATTACTGGGATTACTAACTGTAATGTTATTATTTCAAATTGCATTCCCTTGCACTACTTGTTACTGAAAAAAATAATTATTACTGCTCAGCACTGCAGAGGAATATGAAATATCAGGCTTTGGATAAACACACAACACTTGTAGGTAGGATCATTAATTTTTTTGGTTTTTGCTCTGCACATAAGATTTGTTGACATTAAGAAAATACAGAAAATTGCCAGCCATATACTTTAAATATATTGAAATGAAATGCTGTGTTCAATAATGAAATACAGCTACAGAAAGAACATATTTTCCAACTTCCTCTTGTTTATTTCCAATCCACAGGTCCAGGTTTGGCCTTCATTGCTTACCCACAGGCAACAGCTTTGATGCCTTTACCACAGCTCTGGACTGTCTGCTTTTTCCTGATGATGATTTTCCTCAGTGTTGACACACATGTATGTTGTTCTATCTCACACAGGCTCTGCCCTCTACTGGACTCTATGGGTAATACTCCTCTCCAATCACTCGCTCACTGAAATTTGCATGTACGTAGATGGCCAATCAGAACATGCCTACTGATTATGTGTGTCCCACACACTATATAAGCAGCGTCTCGCTACCGCTCACCATGCTCTTTTCTTCAGCTACAGTGAAAAAGCTCACTGACCTCTCTTCTCCATGGATGGAGTCGCCAGTACCTGCTCGTTCCTGCCCATTGTGCCCCGGTCTCATCGCCCCTGCTGCCAGGCATCACATCTGCTTCGAGTGCCTCGGATGGGACCATGCAGAGAGCGGCGTGATGCAGCCACCACCATGCATACTCTGCCGAGCGCTTCCTCCAGATCGGTGGTGCTTGATGCTTTAGTGGGTGATCCCTGTGAGCCTCTGGAGCGCTATTCTTTAAAGGCGTTGTCATTCAAGACAGCTTTGCTGCTTGCGTTGACCTCAGCTAAGAGAGTGAACGAGTTGGGTGCCCTGTCGGTTCACTCCAGCTGTTTGCTGCTTTGTGGTGACCACAGTGGTGCTACTCTCAGACCAGACAACTCTTTTGTTCCTAAGAACATAAGGAGCTCATTTTGGTCGAGAACTATTCAGATGACAGCGTTTTGTCCTCCGCCCCATGGGGGTGCTAGGGAGGCAAAACTGCACCTCTTGTGCCCAGGGCATGCGTCAGCATGTTATGTTGTACGCATGTCCCCCTTTTGGCACACTGAACAGCTGCTCATGTGCTATGGAGAGGGAGTGGTAAAGCCCTATCCAAGAAACGCCTAACTGTTTGGCTTTGTGAGTGCATCTTCCAAGCCTACAGGCAGGCGGGTAAGGACCCCCCCACTGTGGTCCATTTGCATTCCACACGTGCCGTGGCAGCGTCTAGGACCTTGTTTGGTGGGGTGAGTGTCGAGGACATATGCAAGGTCCTGGTCTACACCTTGTCCGTACATAAGGTTATATCTCTTGGACATGATGGGCTCCTTTTCAAGGTCCGTGCTCGCAGGTGCAACTCAGGACTTGTGAAAAGGGTGGTGTGTGATTCACCTGAATCCTCCCTCCTTCCCCTCTTGCCAATGAAACACCGGCATTCTCCAGTGATCCAAGATGACTCGGGAAATGGTGTGTGTAGTGTGTTTGGTATATGACCTATGACCCCTGCGAGGTTAGGCAATTTTTTTCACCCAGCTCTTGTCCATGTTAACCAGACTGGGTTGGGCCCCTTACTGTTCCACTAGGCGGCTGGGATTTTAAAGTAGTAGGTGGGCCGTGGCGATTAACCTGTGACTGGCCGGGCTCAGTGAGGCAGTCTGAGGTTGTGGCGCAGCAGGGCGTCCATTCATTGGGCTCTGCCCACTGTACCCATAGAGTCCAGTAGAGGGCGGAGCCTGTGTGAGATAGAACGATGAGATATTACGATATTGTAACCCTAGTTCTATAAGCACAGGTGGAGCCCTCTACCGATGGACCCACGTCCGCTGACGTGGTTTTGGATGGTGAGCGGCAGCGAGATGCAGCTTATATAGGGTGTGGGACGCACGCAATCGGTATGTGTGTCCTGATTGGCCGGCTACGTACATGCACATTTCAGTGAGAGATTGCATGTGTGTGATTGGAGAGGAGTATTGCCCATAGAGTCCAGTAGAGGGCGCCGCCTGTACTTATAGAACTATGGTTACAATATTGTAACCTTTGTTTTGTTGTATTACCTTCTGATTAATAACTAATACATTTCAGGCACAAACTAATGCAGTTGTTTACCGATTTTATTTTGTCTCCAGTTTGTGACAGTTGAGTGTTTTGTCACCTCAGTAAGGGACTTGTTTCCGAAGCTGTTTCATAAACCAGGAAGACATGAGATCTTTGTCCTCATCATTTGTTCATCCTTCTTCTTCATACATCTGACTTTGGTCACTGAGGTGAATAAAATAAGTCCATGAAAACACATTGAAACAACACACAATCTGTTTAAAAACAATTTCTCATATTCAAATTTTGTGTCTTCTGGCTCTAGGGAGGGATTTACATATTCCAGCTTACTGATTATTATGGTTGTACTGAAGCTTTTCATTATTTCATGGCTTTTGAGTGTCTGGCTCTGGCTTGGGGTTTTGGTAAGCAAAAAAGTATTTATATTATATCCCATTTTCATATTATGGTTTGACTATTTGTATATATCTGTGTTTCAAATGTTTTTGTTTTAATTAATAAGTCATGAGCTTTTGGGTCCTAATTTTGTGCTGGCAATCTCTACTGGAATGATGTTGATGAATGAGCGCTGTCATGGCACAATGATGCACACCTGGTTAAATTTTGTCCAATCAGCACCAAACTGTTATAAAATAACCTCAGAAACCTCTGTACCTATATGCAAGGCAATAGTTTGTTCCAGATATGTGGAGCATAAAATCTGAATGCTGCATCTCCATGTTTAGTTTTTAGTCTGTTAATAATGTAGCAGCAGATCAAAAACCACTCAGTGCTTTATAAACCAACAGTAGTATTTTAAAGTCAATTCTTTGATAGACAGGAGGCCAGTGTAAAGCTCTGAGAACTGGAGCTGTGGCTCAGGAGGTAGAGCAGGTTGTCCACTAATCGGAAGATTGGCGGTTCGATTCCCGGCTCCTCCAGTCCACATGCTGATGTGTCCTTGGGCAAGACATTTAACATGTGCCATCAGTGTGTGAATGGTTAGCTTTCTCTGATGGGCAGGTTGGGACCTTGCATGGTAGCCCCTGTACCCATTCAGTGTGTGAATGGGTGAATGTGATTCGTAGTGTAAAAAGCGCTTTGAGTGGTCGGAAGACTAGAAAGGTGCTGTACAAGTACAATCTATTTACCATATGATCCACTTTCTTGGTCTTAGTGAAGACTCAAGCAGCAGTATTCTGAATCAGCTGCTGCTGTCTGATCGATTTTTTAGAGAGACCTGTAAAGACATTGTTACAGTCGAGTCTACTGAAGATAAATGCATAGATATGTTTTTCCAAATCCTGCTGAGACATAAGTCCTTTAATTCTTGAAATATTCTTCAGGCTGACTTTGTAATTGTCTTATTGTGGCTGTTGAAATTGAAGTCTGAGTTCATGACTACACCAAGATTTCTGGCTTGGTTTTTGGATTTTAACATTATCGATTGAAGCTGAGTGCTGACTCTTAATCATTCTTCCTCGCCTTCAAAAACAACTTCAGTTTTACCTTTGTGTAATTGAAGAAAATTCTGGCACATCCAAGCGTTTATTTGTTCTATGACCTTGCTCAGTGCTTGGATTGGACCATAGGCCCCTGGTGACATGGTTATGTAAATTTGTGTGTCGTCTACATAATTGTGGTAACATATTTTGTTGTCTTCCATAATTTGTGCTAGTGGGAACATATAGATGTTGAATAGAAGAGGCCCCAGAATGGAGCCTTGGGGAGCTCCATGTCATTTTTGTACGCTCAGATGTGTAATTACACAAAGTAGTCTCTGTCCTTTAAGTAGAATTCAAACCAGTTTAGTACTGCACACCAAACTTGTCACATATGATTATTCGGAGCGGTTTCTAATGGCCTCATTTATAACCGTTGCGTATGTACAAAAGAAGGCGTACGTCACTTTCTAAGCAAACTTTGAGATTTATAAAAAACAAATGATGGGAGAATGTGTGGTCCTCCACGGAAACTCTGACCCATGCATACGCACATAAAATAGAGAAATGAGAAACTGCGACTCCGTTGGCAGAAGGTTGAAATGTGAGAAACAGTTTGAAATTTCAGCAAAACGCCACTGCAGCATGTGGATGTGATGCGTCGCTTGTAAAACACAATGTAAGGATGAACATAACACTACTATTTATTAAGTAGATCTTTAAGTGTACAGCTCATCAGAGTCAGAATTGAGTTTATTGCAAAGTACATGCAGGGAAGCACAATTTGCCTTGGTGTTGTGGTTCGGAGCAGTCTTAAATATACACAAAAAATGCACAAAAATTAAGTGATCCTAAAATAATGTAAAAAAGAATGAATTTACAAAAGAAGAAGTGTGAGAGGAGCAGCTAACAGATTTAAATTTTAAATATTAAATAGAAGGGAATGGGATGGATGTGACAGATATTGATTAGGAGTTGGCTACACAGTATACAGTGTGCAGTTGTTAATAGTACAATAGTAAAATAATACAAGTTGCAAAGATCACAGATGTGTTGCATAAAACAAGTCTTATCTCTTTTAACTCCTTGGCAACCTACATCTGTGAGGACACGGTCACTGGAGGGTTGAGACGCATGAGGTGCAGTGGAGATGGCGGAACTGTACACACTCAGCTCAGCTGCAGCACCACTGAGCCTGCTGGAACACGCAGTGACTAAAAACAAAAGAAAATGTCTGATTTCTTTGTGTAAATAAATGTTTAAGCACAACTTGAATGCATTTGGTTTACTCTTTTCAAACGAGGGAATACAAATTATGTACAAGGGTCATCTGATGCATCTTGCGTATCTGTGTCCCCTGCTACTTACTCAGGGGGGATTCCTCCAAGTCGCACAAACACTCTATTTTTATGTTGGACCACTTATTTCGGAGAGGATCCGACCCTCTGAGCCAGCAGCATTCACTGCGTCCGTCACATGCTGCCATTCTAAAGCCTGTTTGGCACTTGTAATGCCCACGCTGAGTCCACCAAACAATGTTTTTTCTTGCCTCAACCTCCCCAACAAGAACTTCGATTTCACGCTGTGTGGAATTTCTGCCGTGTTTGTCTTCATGCAGTCAGTATGAATTAATATTCATTTCACTGACTATTTATAGGCAACTATAGGTGTTACAAGGATGTGACAAGACGCTCTCTCACGTGCGCCAAATTTCGTGTTGAACCGCCGTAGGATGTGTGTGCACACTGTTTTGTAAATATTTTTGTGCATAAGCTCTTCCTGTGTTTCGTCTGTACGCCACCTTTTGATGTGAATCCTGTGCGCAGTTTTATGAATGAGGCCCCAGGTCTGGCCAAAATGTCACCTGGAAGTCTGCAATTTTAATCAGCAACATGTGACAGAGATTGTTGGGGTCAGATTTACTTATGCATAAATGTTTTATCTTAAAATATCCCACCTTATTAACAGGATCCTGTGTTTGTCGCAATATGGAGATTAAACAATACATTTTGTGTTCTGTGTGACTTGCAGGGTTTTTGTATTGTGTTGTGTTTTCTGTATTTTGGTTGTGTTTTCTGTATTTGTAATACTTTCTTCTAAATGCTGCATGTGTTGTCAAATTGGTTAAGACTTTTTCTTCTTTTTGTTTTGCTTATTTGCATGTGCTTTCAAGTTGAGCTCTCAGGTTCAATGTAGAAAAACTAGTCTAATGCACAATCTAAATTCCCATCAGGTGCTGACCGTGTTATTAACATCATTGAGGACATGACTGGACACAGACCATCTGTGTTCTTCAAAGTGTGCTGGAGATACATCATTCCTCTGCTGTCACTGGTAAGTCAGAAAAGGATTAATAGACTGTATTTAGTTCCATTAACTGGTAAAGACCAATGTAGACATGACACACATTGTATTGTGTAGAACAGAGCCTGTTAGAGTTTGTTGAGCTGCAGTATCGCGCTAGTGTCACCAAATCTTTTCTTTTTTCATAAAACTCTATTTTGTTCTTTCACAGATTTTCCTTATCATGTACCTGGTTGGTTACACACACCTCAGGATTAACGACAGCTACGTTTACCCCGACTGGGCCTATGCTCTAGGCTGGACCATGACACTCTCCTCTGTTCTCATGGTGCCACTGTGGGCAGCTGGACAGATGTGTTGGACAGCAGGCACCTTCAGACAGGTCAGTGTTCAAATGAGTTTCCTGCAACTTTGAAAGCTTCTTTGTCTGATTAATGATTTCAACTTAAGTTGAAGCTGAGGGATGCTCTGCAAGATGAGAAGGAAAAAGAGGAGGACTCAGCATGAAGTTCCCTTTTCCAAATCCTAGCTTCAGGGGTCCAAAAGGTCTTGTTGAGTGTCCCAATGATTACAATTGTGTGTAAACTTACTCACTCATCTTTTTTCCCCAGCGTTTGTCTGTCCTTTGTCATCCCGTTGAAGATCCAGTCTCACAGAGGAGAAAAATGGAAGAGGATGGGATACATGTGGAGCTGAGGACGTCTGCAGAGACATCTTAGTCACATCAGCTAGACACTTCATCTGTCATTGGTTAAACTTATTGTATTCAGTGTGGCTAAAATGTATTTAAAGACAGATTTTTGTGCTGAAATTATTAGTTGATGAAATGATGGATCGTCTAAATGTATCATTTAAGTCAAATGATTTTTGCTTGTTCCAGCATCTTAAATGTGAGGATTTGCAGCTTTTGTCAGCTGTGAATAATTAAAAGATGTTGGGTTCTACATTTGTAACCATCACGTCACTGGTTTCAGAACATGTTGCCAAAGGACTGCAGCTGAAAATTAGCCAGGTGGCTAACACTGGCACATTTACAGAAATGTTGATTCATGTCTTATAAATAAATTAATTAAATTAAAAGGGGAACTTGTGATGGCTTTAAAAAAATTAAACATACTATAGATTAAACATTTAATCACTTATAGACTGACACTGAAAATCATGAGTTTCTACTTTAGCTCTATACGATTACAGTTAGGATACTTTATGTTTGGATTTGTACTGATGTCTGGGTGTTTTATTTTACATTTTCAAGTGTAAATAAAGACTATTGTTCAAGATTACTGAGGCACATTTTAAACTTCTCACTGAATTATTTACACTTTTGTATCCACAGCTAATTCCAGTGAGTGAAGAGAATAAAATAATTTTTAAAAATCGTGGTCCTGTGTATTTTGTGACATCATACATCATGTTTAGTCAGTTTCCAACAAAGTATATATTTAACTAGAACATGCTGTAATGACGTTTTGAAAATTACAATATTAGTCATCCTAAACTGGCTAAAAGCTCAAATTACATCAGAAATTACCTTTAACATTTGTCATATAATAGCACTGGTTATTTGATTTAATTTCATGTAATATTTTCGGTCAGCAGTTTGTCACATCATGTATAAAGTCTCCCTCCACTCAACAATGTGTTGTTATTGTTACTTCACTGACTGTTTGAGCGTCACTGTGCAGAATGACGTATATGCAGAATGACATCTGAAGGATTTTTTCACATTTATCTGCAGAATTAGAAAAGTTTCTCTGTGCTGACCATAAATCTGAGTTTAAGGTTTAACCTATAAGTATGATTTTTGACATCACAACCAGCTTTTTAAATGGAAAAATCATATCAGACATAAATTATCATTCAACGCATCATGTTTTTATATATCTTATAAATGTCTGGAGAGGATTTTTACATTTTTCCTCACCTCAAATATTGGGTCATGTATGGAGACATTGAGGAAAATGACTAAGCATTAGTTGTTTTTTTTTTTTTTTTTTACCGAAATAAAATCAGTTCAGCTGTCATCTTTGAAACAGCTGTGGTGGGATTGTGTGTACACTTCTCACATTTCCTGCCTATTCTTGGCTGGATCTTCAGCCGGATGATAAAAGAAGGCCAAACGCTAATCAGGAAAGAAGTCGAGTCAGTGATTCTGCACAGTAATGATGGTAACACTTTCTATGACACCCATGTCTATAATGCATTAAAAACATACTTATTTGCTTATAGCACTGTATTATTATAGGTATAAGTGCTCATAAATATATTCATAATGCTTTATAACAAAAATAACACATTATAATACATTTTATAATGACATATAAGGTCAAGCATCATAGAACTTCATAAAACATTTTTGTTGTAAGGATCATAGTGTATTATAATTCTCATATTTCTCATTAATTCTCAGTAACAGCTTAACAGGACCTGCAGAGTAATGTTAGTGAGACACTTCACTTGTCATTCAGAGTATGACAACTAGGCATTTTTATTAAGTAAAAAAACGCCTTGTAGTCAATATACTTTAGCTAGACGATGATAAATAGTGCTGAAATGACAATTAAAGACTAATTAACAGCCTTTTCAGGGGTTAATAAATGTTGGTCAGACAAAACAAGCAATAAGAAGGCGTTATTTGGGCTCTGGTAACTTAATGATGGGATTTTTCTTGTTGTCTTTTTTTTGACATTAATAAGCAAGTGACAAAATTTCAAAATCTTGAAATATATTATTTTGGTGAGAATTTCAAATCTGCACTTAAGTTTTGGTTCTTTCACTTCACATTTTTAAAGTTGGGTTGAAACTACCCACTGATTTATTTATCAATAACATGCTGGGCTTGGATTAGTTACATTCACCTGCGAGGATGAATGATTAGATAAGCACTTGAAAGTACTGTAAAATGTACTTACTACTTTAGCTTTCAGACAAATTCATTCACATTTTATTTACAGATAGTATAGTGGTAGTATCCACAACTGCAAATATCAAAAATTATTCAAACTTTCATCTGCCATTTAAAAAGGTAAAATTATTAGTGCATCTACACTTCTAAGAAAAAAAGATGCCAATTTTCTCTTCTCTTTAAATATTTTGTTTTGTATTTTTTTTATTACATAGCAACAGTATATAGAGATGAGAAGAAACAAGGGGTTTTAGAGACAGACGGGGAACGACATGCAACAGCAAAGTTCGATCCTGGACACTGTGGTTATGTGGTATTTATCATAACCAGCAGGTTACCAGGTCACACAAAGATACCAGTTTTCTACTATAATTAGAGCCTTAATGATGCAACAAGTAACTGCACCACACTATATACTATGAATATGTTTTCAAACAACACACCCCCGTTTCTATTTTGAGGCAAAACACATATTTAGTTTCATTTTCCATCAACGTTTATTAAGTACGACATGTATTCACAGCTGGTACGTTGATTTTTCATCCCAAACTGGACACGTCCATGTGTTTAAGTGAATAGTGTGTTGCTGCGGGCGTCCATGTGATTTGTGTCAACTGAGAGACTCAGTTTTACCAAAAGATCATAACAGGACGTCAGCAGCAGTGCTTGTTGTTCCTCAAAAGCTAATAAAAGTGTCTGACTCTGTCCTGCATCATTTCTTCTGGAAAAATCCCATAATTGAAGCTTGTTTAGTTCCTTTATTTGCGTTTGCAGAAGCTTTCTTCTGACTTTTCTTCACGTCCTCTTTGTTACTTGTCGGTTGTTTTGCAGGAAAGGGATGTTTTGGAGCTTGTTTGGTGGGCGGAGCGTCGTCTTCTGTTTCAGAGTACGATTCGCTCTCGTAGCCTTTCTCCGTCACTGTGAGGAAGAGATCATCTAGAGTTCAAAATAATGCAAGATAACCAAACTAATAAACCTAGCACTGACCCTGAGACTAGAAAGATTTACTGTATACATTTAGATTGTTTTTAGATTTAGATATTAAATTTAAAATTTGAAGCAACTTTAAATACAATGCAAATGCAATACAACACAGAAACACCTCTGTAAAAGAATATATTTTTAGTTTTAATATGGTAGTAATTCTTTTTTTAGCATGTTAATTGGCCATAGTGTCATTATTACTACACATAGATTATAAAAGATACAAATACAGTTCCTTTAGGTGTAAGTCAAATGAAGTATATGTAATATAAATTTAGCAAATCTAAACTAGTCATAAGATGAGTTTTCACTCAGCTCTCTCTTCTTTTTTTTTTTCTTACCGATGCATCCTTCGTCATCCACAAACGTACGAGATTTCAGGACTCGTCTCCTCTTCCTCACCTTCATTTCAGAGCTCCCCGGCTGTAGAACAAAAACAGAAACGTGAATTCAGTCTAATAGAGGAATAAATGGATACATCAACACTATAATATGTCTTGACTCAACAAGGTTAGAGTTAAAAAAAAAAATTACTATCTAAACACCAAATTTAAGCACTTACATGTGAAACAGTTTCAACCTCTTTTTTAGGACGTGGTGGTAACGGTTCTCTTGTTTCCACCTGCTGTGGAGAATCTGGAATGACTGAAGAGGGGAACAAATATTAGTTTTCTATAAAAAGGGAATTTTGAAATTTCCCCTTTTACTAACTGTGATATTATGGAAGATAGCACTATAACTACTTTAGATGTAAACTTGTAAAAAAAAAAAAAAAGTCTTGTCTTGCCGGTCTTGTAATCAACTATCAAAAATACATCTTCCCTGCATTTTTTGGGGTAATTTTAATTCTTTGTGGAAGTTTTCATCATGGAAAAGGACGTGAAACATAACTGAATAAAGTTAATAGTTTACCATCTTCATCGCTGCTGTCTGGTTCAGGCTTCTTAATCCTTCGTCTCTTTTTCTTCTCCATTTTCTCCTCCTCGCTGTCAGAATCCTCTATTCTCTTGGTTTTGCTTCAGGAGGAGGAAAACTTTTAGTGATTAAATTCACAACCATAATTGACTTTACTAAGCAAATTTTTAAAACTTTAAAATAAGAAATATATAAAATCTGGGTCTCTTGTGTTCTCTGTGATCATTTGTTTGATGTTTTAAAATAATCCATAGTTGAATTTGATGGTTTCTTCCATGAAGTATTACTTTCAAACACACACACACACCTCCTCGAGTCTTTCTTAGTGTCCTTCGGCTCCACCGCAGCAGCTTCTTGTTTTTCTTCAGGTTGTGAACTTGCATGCCGTTGCTCTGCTGAGGAAGACGACTGAGCAGGTTCTTCCTCCTTCACAGTTTTATCTGGTTTCTCTGAAGAAGTGAGGAAGAGTGTTTAGTTACAAAAATTAGTGATGGCATGAATTCAGCAGACATGACTGCTTGTAACATCTGTAACTGATAATAGTAATCATATTCAAACATAGAAGCCCAAACTCCAATGAAAAACTATTCTGGTGAGATTTCGGAGTGCAAGCGGACATCAAAGAAAAAAGGACCAGCTCATACTTCAATGCGATGTTTTATTTAAGAAAACATGTATTTCATGTATCTCAAGAGACATGTTTTGGCTCACTGCCTTCTTCAGGATCCTCGCTCCACCACAAGTACGGCTCGTGATCCCCCCCCCCCCACAAGAGTATGATGGTTTTGAAGTAAAACTGTAAGCTTTATATTAAACCTTCAGTTTAATAATGAATGAAAATCCCTGTTATACAAATACACAAAACTAAATTTGGAGCAAAAAGCACTAAAAATAATATTACTCACTTGTTGCTTGAGTCCCAAAGAAGTTCATCACAGGATTCGACTTTACAGCTGGTTTGCTTTTGGTGGAATCAACCTAAAATACAAAATACAGCAATAAAAACCAAAGCAATGATTTTACTTCATCTACTCTACACTACATATTTCTTTATAAAGAGCAAAGAACACAAAGACTTACAACAGGTGCATCTTCCTTCACCTCTGACTTTATCTCTTTGCTACTGTCCTGGTTTTTAGGAGTAGCTTTATTTGCAAACAGTCCCATGATGCCTTTTTGCGGCTTGGTGGAAGGTTTTGAACCTAGATTAGCTTCTCCGTTCATGCCAGACTTTCTGATTTCAGGCTCTGGTGTAGGAGCCTGCTGCACTTCTCTCGCACGCTGCAGCTCTAGAGAGGACATGGGTACCGCAGAGGCACAGCGGATCGCGCTGTATCTGAAAAGACAAAACAGAACAATTCAACATTTTCCTCAATTGTGACGATCGAACAACTGGTGATTTTTTTTTGACCCTGAGACTGCTGCTGGGTTGCTTTATTTACTCTGTAGCTACCACAACCCTGAACTAGGTAATGAATTAGAAAAAGGATGGATAGAGTGGATGCATTATATATTTGAAAGCTGTTATGGAGACCTGCCGATCAAAACATTGCTCTACAGCACCACAAGGGGTCAAAATCTCTGCTGGGTTACTACTTTAATCATAAATAGAAATAGCGTTTCCTTATGTGTGTGTGTGAAAACTAGACCTTTCTCAAAACTCTGAAGCACACATCAATCAACATACCTGCTGCAGTTCTTCAGATTGTCTTTCACAGCATCATAGTCGACGCTGTAGAGAGGACCGCTGTCTTTCAGTAAAGCTTTCTGGACACTGTACACATGGACACTGACTATCAAGCTCATCTTGGCTTTGAAGTCTGCGAGAGAAAACACCACCAAGGTTAGGCACTTCTGCCTCGTCTAATACAGATCTCTCTCTACGTAAAGACATACAAAGACAATTACAATTAATTAAACTCAAAGACACATGGGCCCAGTGTTAGTGACTTTAATCTCAATTCAAAAATTTGTACAGTTTTACTTTTGCAGCATAAAGACTAGAAGCAAAAGCTACAACTAACCAACAGTACTGCAGAATTACAGAGTAAATACTGCCTGGTGATCTGGGAAACATATTTACACACCTTCCAACTGCTCCTCTCTGACAACGGACACCTTGTGACTCTGAAAAGGAAGTGCAACATTAATAACACACACACACACACACAAAAAACAGAATAAAAATGGTAGGCTAAAACAGGTCTTGTTAATTTAAATTGTTTTCTCACCGCCTGGCCGTTGTCCACAAACTTCCCCGACACAAGATAGGTAGCATGAAGCTGAGCTGAGCTTTCTTTCCTCTTGTGATCCAGGTAATGATAGAGCATTCTGAAAAAGAACACGCATAATTAGAGCTGCAATAATTAGTTGATTGTAGTGATGACAACCACCTCTCTTTCAAATGGTGAGTTGAATAGATCTCTCCAGAGACTCCCAGGATCTGCAAAACTGGCCTTTCACCTCCCAGTAGTGAAGGTGTCAGAATTGACACTGGTCAGACTGGACGCTGGCGCTCTCAGCCTCTGAGAGACCGAGACGCTATCAAGATAATGAAATCAACAGAGACTGGGCTCTGCCTCAAAACACCAGGACAGCGGTGTATCTGCCTCAAAACAACTTTCTCCACCCCAACAGTAGTGGGACTGCCAAAAATCAGCTCAGACTCTCCGCTGCCTGACTCTCGTTGCTCGGCAACCAACTACAATCTGGGAAGCTGCCCGGGGAGCCGAGCTGGCACCGGAGGCGGCCCCACTGAAGAGCCCTGCAGACAGACGGTCTTGCACCTCATTGAGCCAGCACTGCACGACAACTTCAGGATCAGCTGAAATGAGGCTGCAATGACGCTCCAACAAGTAAGTAAACACATCTTTCTATGATAAGAGTTGATGTTGAATAGAACTAATCCTCTTAGAGAAGTTGATATTTCCCTAGCAGGGCTCCAGACTAACTTTTTTTTTACCACCGTCCTGAAAAACAATGTTGTTCCTTTACTTTGTAAAGCAAGACAGAGTTTCCCAGGAGTCTCCAAATCACTAAATCCTCCCTGTTGATGTATGAATGTTTTCTTTAACGATTTACTTTTAAGATTAGAGATGCTGCTTTCAGTAATTGTAAACGTTTCCATGGTGACCTGTGCCTTTGCAATACAGTTTCATATTTATGTAGCCTACTATGTACGCTGCGGTCCCGTGTCTGCTCTTGATAACTCATGCTGTCTGAAAAGATTGTAGCATGCTGAGTGCACCAATTTCTTAATTGTTTTGAGTCATTTTTTAAGAAGAAATTTGTCCAAATTCTCTGATTCCAGCTCCTAAAATGTGAATATTTTCTGGTTTCTTGTGTCTTCAATAGGTTAGCCTAACCTGACAACGCTAAACAGACAACAGAGAAATGTGTGACTGCAGAGTCTCTCCCGACTTTTGCTCAGCGCATGCTACCAACCCTCATTTTGGCCCCCATCACTTACTTTGAAAGCACAGTTGAAGGGGATCTTTTAATAGCCAGTATGAACAGGAGGAATGATTACAGCGAGGAAAACCTCTTTCGCTGTTCATATGGACACCTGACAGACTTGAAAAATTGTGAACCTGTCCTTTAAATAGTATAAAGGGGTTTTGTAAAACTCCTTTATGTCTTCAATATGAGGTAACCTTCTGAAAAAGCATCCTTCTGGCATCCAATCAGCACCTGTGTCAAAAATTTGACATAATACTGAAGGCACAGTGGACTTCATATATTTATCACAGTCTACATGATGATGTAGTGACTGAATGTAACCAAGTGCTTTGTGTTTGCATATCTATACATTTTATAAATCAAAAGTCTAAAGAAAAGTAAGCTGACGTTGATTAACACTCACTGTTTTGCTGTGTTGACATGGACACCGAGAGTGAGACTCAGCCATTTGTAGGTCACCTGTTAAACAGAAAAGTCATGTTAATATTTGTGTTTAGACCCACATTATGCTTCCCACATGAGTCAGGCAACTGGGTGATAAAGATTATAGGAGTTGAGTGCTGTCGTGTACAAGTGATCGTCAAATGAAGGCAGTTAGTTATCATTTAATTTGCCAGACTAACCTAAATTTACTGTAGCTGTATCCTGAGCCGAGCTACCGTTAACGTTAGCTATTCTTTGTCATACAAAATGTCAATCTTTGCCTCTTGTTCGACAGCATCTTAATGCAAAAATATTTATTTTTTCCCCCAAAAAGAACCTGTTGGCGGTTTCCTGCACTAATTGATTAATTTAAGCTACTCATCAGTAAAAGGCAGGATTTTGTAAATTTTTAATGTGATTTGCGAGATTATTCATAAGCCGAATTGACCAAAAGAGCCAAACAAATCAGATCAAACTGTAGATCATGTCATGCTAGATAGATACTTTATCCTGTAGTCACGGAAACATCAAACAGACAGTTTTGTGAACGCGGATAAACGGCTAATAATATTGACGCTAACTCGGTTTTAACGTTAATAAAATGCCATTAGCTCACTAAAGACGAGAGGACATATCACCAGTCAATAGTCCACTTACTATCTTGTCGTGGTCGTTGACATATTCGTCGATATTATCCAAATAAAGCTCGTCCATTTTTGTTTGATTACCCGTGTATGCAAACGTCTTTTTTGAGCCAGTTTAACTGCGCGGGAAGGCAGTTTATTTACTTCCTGGTGAAACGTCACATGTGCCTCGTGCTTCCTTCCTGTTGGATGAGAGGCTGCAGGCTGCCCCCTGCAGGCCAACACAGGCTACAGCTGTTTATCACAGACAAGACTGGTGGTGGAGATGTTTCCAGTGGTGGAAGAAGTATTCAGATCCTTTACTTAAGTAAAAGTACCAATACATCAATGTAAAATACTCCACTACAAGTAAAAGTCCTGCATCAAAAATCCTACTATTAGTATTAATAGCAAAATGTAGTTAAAGTGTTGATGTAAAAGTAGTGGTTTGGTGCCTCTGACTAATATGTTATTATATATGACATCATTAGATTATTAATACTGAAGCATCAGTGTTAGAGCAGCATGTTACTGTTGTAGCTGCTGGAGGTGGAGCTGGTTTGAACTACTTTATATACAGTTAGCTAGTTTAGTCCAGTGGTTCCCAACCTAGGGGTCAGGCCCCTCCAAACGGTCTCCAGATAAATCTGAGGGGTCATGAGATGATTAATGGGAGAGGAAAGAAGAAAAAACAAATCTTTTTCAATTTTTGGACTTTTTCTCTTATCTTTGATTTTTGGTGAAATACTGGATCATTTGAAGATTTATTGAAATTAAACCATGTGAGAAGTTTAGAGGGGAAAATCACTATTTGGTGGAGCTGTTAACAACTCATAGACATCTGAAATGTGACCCTGACTACACACTGCTTTTTGTAAGATGTCAAAAGCCAAAATAGGTTGGAAACCACTGGTTTCATCTTTAACAATGTGTTGTATTTTAAAGGCTTGTTATATTATCCATTGTGTCAAATCTTCATCTAAAAAGTAACTAAAGCTGTCAAATAAATGTAGTGGAGTAGAAAGTACAATATTTACCTCTGAAATGTAGTGGAAGTGTAAAGTACAAGTACCTTCTTTTTTTCTCAAATCAAGAAGTAATTAATATAATTTGCTCAAGTCCTGTTTTTAAGTACAATATTGATGTACTTGACTTCAGTATATGCATTTTGGAATACCTTTTGGGATACTTTCTACTTTCCTCCTACTACATATTACAAGGAAATATGGCACTTTTTTTACTCCAATGCAGGTTATACATTCAACAAGTGAAACACTTAAAATATTTATGTTTTCAGGGGAAATCTTATCTTTAAAATGTCAACTTTTCAGGAACTATGAGGGAGCAGAGTTTCATCTCAATGACACAATGTATTTTAGATATTATCTAACCAGTTTAAGATAAATTATTACATGTACTCCATCCATCTTACTGCATTAAAAATTCAAAACTAGAAATAAAAGGCGTTTTCAGAATCAGTTCCTTTTAAAATTGAACTTCAGCAATGTAAATGTTTTTTTACTATTTCACATCTCTGGCCACTTTGCATTACATCACTGGCATGACTCAGCAAGATATTTTGTGGTTAAAGAGCTGTGTGACGTGTAACAAGAAACCCTACAAGGCTAAAAATGAGATTTTTTGCAAATGAAAGTGTTGTTTAACTGACTGTGGTAATAGCTTTTACTGTGATATCTAAAGCTTTCTTGCCCCTGTTAACACATTTAGAAAACATGGCATCTGCTGTTCAGTGAACACCTCAGACTTCACAGGCCTCCTTAACCGACATGAACTTTCATCATAATTCCTGTATGAATAATCTTTTCCTGCTCTGCCCACAGTTTCCACATCTTCCACAGCTCAAAAGAATACAGATGGTTGCTGACAGCAAGAAGAAGTGTAACAAATTAGAAGGTTTGCAAGCTTCCACGCTACATTTATTTAATAGAAATTAATAAAAACTATTCACTGTGATAGACAGTAGTAAGTAATGTGAGCTAATTCTGAAAGTTGAAGTTTTAATTTGAATTAAGTGCTGTTTGGTAGAAGACACATATACCAGAAAGTCCTAAACCACCAAACATACACAACCACTTTAGTGTTCTGCTCTGTTAGGCTGTTTTGAAGGCGACGGTCTACACATGACATTCGCCTCAAATATTTGCCATTTGTGATTAACGAGAGCAGCTGAGAGTTTGGAACAGTAGAATAAAGTTGTGATTGCTGACTATAAGTTCAACCACACAAATGAAATATTATAAAATAGTTCATAGATAATAACACTGCTTTTATGTGTTTTTAATAGAGAAACTAATTGACCAGGAAATGGGAAATATGCAGCGTTCCAGCAGCAGCAGCAGTCAGCTGTAATAAGTACGGAAAAAAGAGTCTCCTCTGCAGGCTGCAGGGAAGAGATCAGCAACCATTATTAATGCATCAAACCACAGTCAATATAAGTCTTGAATTTTAATGAGCTGCCATGACAGATATATTCAGGAAGGACAATGTTGATATATTAAACCTTCAGTGACCTCATCATCAATTGTTGCTTTTCCAAACAAATCATTGGTCAACATGAGGGCAAACCTCCTCCCAGCTTCACTGCTTGTCATCATTTGTCTGCATCAGGTGAAGCTCATTATGACGGGAAATGAGAGCGGTGAAACTGCTCATACATCATTTGTTAGGATGAATCTTTTTCACTAGAGTTGAGAACGATGAATAAGATGATGAGCAGAGACATAAGTATGGATGAGATGCCTGATGCCTTTTTTTTTTTTTTTTTTTTACAGTTGATCCACTGTTGTGTCCAGAAAGAGCATCATCAGACAGTAAAGAGAGGTACAGTATTTATATGGGGGTTCATGGGATTGTCTTATAATAATTGAACAAAATCTCCTAAGAAACATTTGATTACAATATTCTCACTTTTACTTCACTGATTGGGATTTCTCTTTTTGCTGCAGAATTTTTCGGTTTCAGTTTAGTGGTGAGGAGGTGGGTCAGTGTTACAGGGCTGCGTCCCCATTGGCTAATTACCAATTAATTACCAATTATCACATCACATTGTTTAAATTAATGTATATTCAGCAGCCAATGTATCTCTATGGTTATTTATAGTTAAATATAGTACTAATAATAACCTACTTTCTATTAGGATTGCCCGTTGCAAGAAACAGAACAAGATGGAGGGCGGAAATAATTTAAGTCGTACCACTTGTTGCACCGCAGACCATTTAGCCTCTCCCTCCAAAAGTAATTAGCCAATGGAGACCCAGCTCTGTAACACCTGCCCACATGAGAGCTTTGTGAAACTGAAAAATTCACTGAAAAAAAGAGAAATCCTGATCAGTGAAAGAAAAGTGAGAATATTGTAATCAAATGTTTCTCTCTTGTACAGTTTTATGGTAAGTTTCACCTTTAAGGTCATTAATTTTTTGGTTTCAGTTTATTTTTATTCACTTACAATTACATTTTTGTTTGATTCCAGGGAGACTTTGTTCAATTATCATCCCATATACTATATAAATGTATTCATATATTCTGTCTGACAACAGCTGAAAGGCCAATAAATGTTACGGTTAAGGTCACAGTCAGGGAAAGGCCTGTCAGGTTCATTATGGGCATCATGATGTACCAACCTATATGTGGAAAATAATAATGATACTGGGTCTCTTGGGCCCCATTACCTGTTATTTCAGTAACAATCTAGCTGTGGTGTTGTATTTGTACTCCACCTCACTAGCCTCGCAGGAGGCTCAGGTTTGATATCAGAGAAGAAATTGATCACTCAGTGGTGTAGTTCACACCTTCCAGGTGGGGGCCCTGCATGCCGTTTCTAGCCGGAGCAATAAAGCAACCTCTGTTAAATCAAAGTAGAAAGATTATCTTTCTTGTTCTTAACAATAATGGCTCCGGGGCAGAAAAAAATAATGATGGAGGACGCATAACATGTTACTAGACCAGTGGTTTGTGAAAGGCAGTGATTCAACATTGGAAAACCATTTATGCAGCACAGACTACAATGGTCTGTATGGCTGTAATAGAAGTTATAGAGTCAGAAAAAAATACTGATTTTGATTTAAAATCCCTGAAAATTCGGTCATAAATCTTGCTTTTTAACATTAAATATTCACGACTAAACAAACAACAATCAAAGTTAAAGTTTAGAGAAAAAAAATATTCTTATTTATTTGTTTAAAGGACATACACATAAAACCAAATAGTGCAGGAAATATACTGTAACATGAAAAATAAAGCGTAAACGGGGGAAGTTCAGTCTCAGATGAAGCCTGTAAACAAGCAGAATGTGATTTAACAGTTTGCTGCTGCAGACACTGGAGCTGCTGTCAATCCTGAGTCAACTGTAATTATTTCTGAGCCAAACAATAGCTATGCTCCGTAGATGAGTGACAAGGTCGTGCTTATTAAAACCTGAAAATATTCTGAACTTTAACAATCAGGACTTCAGCTGACATTATAAAGAATCAAAGTTATTAATATTTGAGCCGGTGATATTAAAAAGAACTTTGTTTGATTAAACTACAAGCAAATTCAACACTTTGAACAAGCTTGTTAACAATATGTAGTTGTGCGAGAAAGACAGTCATACACTGTTCATATTATGTCAATGTTTTTGCTCTCAGATGATCTGATACAATATTCGGAGTGAGCCGGCTCTGAATCTTCAGCTCACTGTCCTGCTGAGAAGACAGTCAGCCTGCATTACAACTGTAACCTCTTCAGTCTCTTCGGCTCATTGTACTGTAGGTCAGTACATCTTTCTGAAGCCTCAGCAGAAAGAAAACACAGTTATCACAGGGTTAAGAGATGCTTGACTGAATTTATAGAGACACAAGTTAGCAACATGATATAGGCAGTAACATGACAGTAAATGCTGATGTATGATCAGTACTGCTGTATGGACATGTGTGTAACTTGTTCAACAGATGGCCAGACATAGAGTTACTTTGCTTTATAGAATAAAGTGAGAACTACAGAGGTGGCTCTCCAGTTGAAGTGTAGATCAAACATTGACACCAACTTGAGCTGCTGAGAAGAACTGCGTAAGTTTATTTGGAAAAATACTGGCTGTTGATAATTTGTGATAAACTGAATTCAATGTAGATTCAATAAAATCCTGTCACAGCTGTCAGACTAATGTACCATTTATGTTTCCATTTTTGCTCTGAGTTCCTATTTTAGAAAAAAAGATGATTAGAAAGGATGTGTTAAGACTAAACCGTGTCAGATTTATACACATCAATGAGTGTGTTTGCATGCAACAAAGCCCCCCCCCCCGCTGCGAATCAAATTGTGGATGTTTAGGTTATGTGATATGCACACTGAAGAGCTTTGGGACTCCCCAATATGTTGTTATTTAACATAAAATGTGTTCCAGACAACTGATTAATTTCAAGAAATATCAAATTTTTTTGTATTAATGCAATTATTCAACAACACAAATTTGTCTTTCACTTTGTCGAGTACCTGGCACCACAGGCAAAGCTAGTAGCTGACACACAGATATACAAATAATGTGTTAATCAGACCACTTTAACACATCTTGTGTTGGGTGAAATGAACAAACATCCACATACTGTACAGTAACTGTGTAAAACAGCTCAATTCATACAACACAATTTAATTTAAAATGGACTCAACATGTGTAAAAGGAAGTATTACACAATAAACGTGTACATTTTTACAACACAATCCTTCTGATGGTGGATCTCTTTTTATTATAAAAGAACAATAATGATGAGAGTCATTTACATAAATAGGTAAAAACTTTTTTGTTTTTAAATAGGCTAAAGTATAAGTTTTATATAAGAGATTTTGTATTTCTGTTCCAAAACTGAACCTAAATAGATTGTATAAAGGATTTCAAAGGATTTGGATTCAGTAAGGAGATTTGATACTCTAATGTCACACCAGAGTGGCACTTGAACGCCCCAACGGCCCCTCTGGTTATCTCAAGCGCCTCTCTGGTTTGACCTAATAGAGCAAAAGTAAAATCTTGAGTGTAGCCCTGCACATGAAAGAGATAAATGCCACTTCAGTTTTGCCCCTGAGAGACTCTGTGCTCTGAGATATTTGGTACCATTTGATCATTTTGCACATGAAATGACGAGGCTTCTCTTTTCTGTGAAAAACTGCTGCATTTCTCAGCACCGTTAATAATTCGCTTCCTGATTATATCAACCTTGTGACTGGTTGTGTATGTGTCTTGATCTGTAGTTTTATTATTTTACTTCACACCCTGGTTTGAAAACGAACCAGAGCAGTTAAAATTGGACTTGTCATTTTAGGTAATAAATCTAGTTTTAACTTTTAAATCACAAATGTAACCTCTTTGTGAAGTTCAGACAGAGAAGCATTGATTTAACATGAAACCTCACATGAACATTAAAAAAAAAAAAAGTAATTACTTGCTTCTGACATCAGGAGGTGTTGATGAGAGTCACTGGTGCCTGCGGGTGTCACAGAGGATTTTTTCAGACAGTGCTGAGGTCACAGCGGGAAGGGATCATATTTTCTCATTATGGATACTGAAGTGTGTAACTGTCATCATTATCAAATGAAGAAAGAACTGTCAAATACTGTGGATTTAATTTTCTGGTCCCCAGCAAACATTTGGCTGATTTATCATAATATCTTGATTTTTTAGGCATTTTCAGTTTTGGCTGGACTGTAACAGCGGGGCCAGCCCTACAAACGCAAATGTCCGTGACTGACTGAGTGAGTGAGTCGCTGAGTGATGAAGTTATGCCATTGGTCGGCCGAAGCTTAGGGACAGCCAAGTATCCCAGAATGCATTTCACACCAACTGGCAGTGATGGCAGATATTTTGAGCCAGGCTAAAAGCTGTTTTTTCAGGTAAGAAAGTAACCATTTAGATCTAAATGACACCTCTTTGAAAATACGCTGTGGCGTTTTCAGAGATGTGAGGAGCTGCTGGCCGGCTGAGAACAGCGTCATCTCAGCTGCTAGCAGCCCGACTCTTGAGATGATCGGCCAATCAACGTCCATCATCATCCCAGGGAGAATATGATCTGATGAACTGATCTCTGCAGCTCTTTGGTGATTTATCGCTGTCTCTAATGTCTCTGTAGCATTTTGATATATAATATAATTCCTTTTGGAAGATAAATGTTGGTCTCACAGATGAAATATAACAAGTGTAGCTGCCACATCAGTTTATCTGAATGTAAAGTTACACTTTATGTTTTTACCAGACAGAACAACAGCGCTGCCTCTGGGGATCTATATGTACAGATATCACCACATTTCAATAGATATAGATGTATTAAAATTAACAGCTCAGTCTATATTAAATTTCATTTTATTTTATTAAGCTACATAACAGTTTGGATTTTTATTACAGCTACATTACAGACTGAATAACATCATTTCCTGCATTTCTCTGTGTAGCGTTTCATACACGGTCCAGACATATTATTGGTTTTGTTTGTTGTTTCAGAATCGTAGTGTTTGTAGTGTAGTCTGCTTTTTAAAGGATTTGATGACTTTCTACATTTTTCTCAATCAACAAATCTCATGTGCAGAGCCAAACCAACAATGAATTGATCGTACTTATCACATAAGTATTATGTGTGTATCCAAAGTCTGATATATCATATTCCTCTGTGCTGCAGACCTTAATAGTTTTTGGATGACAATGGAGGTCTACGGCACAGAGGAATAAGATATATCAGACTTTGGATACAGACACAATGCTTATAGGCCGATCAGTTCATTGTTGGTTTGGCTCTGCACATGAGATTTGTTGACAATAAGAAAAAAAATAGCAAATCTCCAGCCTTATTCTTTAACTCTTGAGATCATTTTTCAGGTTTCAGTTTGTGTTTGATGTTGTTGTTATATTCCAATCAAGAAACTAAACACAGTCTCAGCAAAGCTACTGTATTGTGTTGCATTATAACACCAGGTGTTTGTATTATTTTGTCCGCCCCCTGCACGTTGTCACTGCATTACGGCAATATGTTTGCCATTTCAGTGAAGCAGAGAGGAAATGAGCCAGCATGACAACCCTGTGGTAGCAATATCTAATAGTTTTACTGACAGAGATCTCTGCTGTGCTCTCCAGAGCTGGTGACATGATCCATCAATCATCACACACACACACACACACACACACACACACACACACACACAAGCAAAATATTAGAATTCTGCATGTGTGTTTGAGGAACTCACCTCAGCATGATAATCTCTTGTAGTTTCTTAGATTCTGTCCTGTGTGTTTTGACCCACCAAATCCAAAGACCACGCTGAGATTACCAATCTCTTTTTCAATGCAGACAAACATAAAAGAGGTCGCATTGAAGCAAAGCACAAAGTCCAATTTTTCTATGTGGATGCTCAGAAAGCAGTGGTATTCCTCTTAGAAATGAATCTGATTAGATCTTTGATGTCTGGTCTGGGTTAAAAATTGATAATGGATTCTTTTATCAGCAGTGTGCTGGCATAAGAAGGCGAATGCAAAACATTTGGCAGAGAAAAAGAGGTTTTCCTTTATTGTGCTGTGGAAATATCTTTTATGTTGGCAACATTTTGACTTCTCCCCTGCTGTTCTGTTGCCTCTGATATCGCATTTGA
Source organism: Thunnus maccoyii (assembly GCF_910596095.1). Taxonomy (NCBI): domain Eukaryota; kingdom Metazoa; phylum Chordata; class Actinopteri; order Scombriformes; family Scombridae; genus Thunnus; species Thunnus maccoyii. The sequence continues at coordinate 25,510,964 of NC_056544.1, read as the reverse complement.
CTGCTCCGGTGCATCAGATCCACGGAAAAGATATCTGCTCTTAGAGAAATGCATAGGGAATGTATGAGATATCTCTCTTGCTGCCTGCAGACTCATTTCAGAGGCATTTCCTCTCCAACAGGCTGCAGAATTCCCTCAACACAACATTCTGATTAGTTTTATGACTTAAAACCTGCAACCAGCAGCTTGGACAGAAAGTTATCTGCTTAAATCCATGGCTGCAGACTTCCACAACTGTATGTCAGCCGTGACACCTCCCATCACAGCACACAGAGAAGCAGACATGTGTGAAATAACATGTAGAGATCAGACAGATCCATGCAGAAACATAGTAAACAAATGACGTGCTGTGCAGCCTCCTGCGGGCCTATGGTTCAGAAGCTCACACTCTTTTCATGCAGGTACCCCAGGTTGATACGCATCAGGCCACAGATGAACATTTGATAAGATGTTTTCCTCACAAACACCGACTGAGAAGATTGTTGTCACTAGATATGACGTTAGATCTGAATTGTAAATTGTCTTCTCTGTAGGTGGGGAGATACTGTAACAGTGGGAGCGGTGAAATTTATCATCACAACATTTTTTATACATTCTCTCAGCATGCTATGAGGGAGCAACAGAATCATTAAATACAACTAGTCTTTAAGGGGGAGAAGTATTTGAAGAAAACCCTTAAGCACATCCCACGAATGATCCACTTTAAATGGATGGTTGACCCAAATTACAAGATTGCCTCAGTCCCTTCTAGTGGTATCTCAACATTTCTGAGATATTTTCCTTCACCACGATACAATGGAGGTGAGTAAATTTTGTTTGTGGTGTTTATAGCATTGCAAACATTGTTCTGATTACTCTGCATAATCCACACAACATACTGTAAACAGTTTTTACAGGGACTATTTCTTTAGTAGAAAGTAGTTCCAATGAAAATGGCTGGCAGTGTGTTGTTGTTGTTACTATCTGCATAGACTGAAGGATCAACTTACCCTTAAATAAAGCACCTCTCACTCCTGAATTCAGTCAAAGTTAAAGGATAGGTTCACAATTTTTCAAGTCTTTCTTGGTCAGGTCCACATGTGAATAATAAAACAGGTTTTGCTCGCTGTAATCATTAATTCTGTTCATACTGGCCATTAAAAAAATTGCCTCCAAATGTGATTACAAAGTGATGGGAGACAAAATCCACAGTTATTGTTTTGTGCAAAAATGTATTTAAAAGTTTATCTGACGATATTACGTGGCTTCATCAGACTATGTTTGTCAAATAAAGTGGACACAAAGTGTGAAGACTCTGTGCTCTGGCTTTATGTGATTAAAGGATTCATCTGTTAACATTAGAATTATATGCTAGCTGTTGCTGTCGCTGTCGGTCCTCCACAGTGAGGCTGTTGTGGCGGCGCTCCAGGCCCTGTGACAGGCTCCGTCAGCGGGGACAATCATTAGCTTCCTCCCCGAGGAGCTGTTCCCTCCTCGGCGTCGGCTCCACTTCACCCTCAGCCCTTTGTGGCTCCTGCTGATAAGCCCAAGCTAATATCTGCTCTGTGGCCTGCTGCATGGGAAATGATAAACACAGTCTGAGCTGCTGTCCACTCCATCAGGACAACAGAAACTTGAATCTGGCCCCCGGGGCTATTGTTATGGGACAATAGAGGATAGTGTATGTACAGCCCAAATCCTGGCCAGGTGCTTGAAACAAAACACAAGACAGGGAAAGGGTGACAGATTGACTTAGTGGTTACAATGGCTGTGACATAAACAAAATGTCACATTTTCAATCCAGTCAGTATCCAGACTGTGGAAATGTCCTTGAGAAAGATAATGGAACCACTGTCTCCCATTATATGTCATTCTGGATAACAGAACAAAAATACAAACATGAATCCCTCACGCATTACATGCTAAAAACCCTAAATCACAATTCCTAAGAAACTTTTTTTTATAACTTATCAGTAGTAAAAGACATCAATCTGAGATTTATCATTTTTTAGAAATTGTCACATTCACATTATAGAATGTTTTGGTAGAAGTAAGTGAAAAAGTAGTTGTCCTTTCCCCGCATTGTTTTAAAATAGTACTCACTCAATTTAGCATTAGACTCTTGTGACTCTGATAGCGTTTGATTTTTAACCCACCGATTGCACAGGTGTTTATTTTTATGGACTAGAATGTACATCCAGTACAATCTAGTTTCATGTGCAATATTTACTGATAGTGAGAGTATAGAGAATACTATTTAACTTGGCACATCTGGTTTTAACCTCTTTATTGTTTTAATTCTTTTTAAAATATGCTCTGCCACTTCACTGATCATGATGTACATATGGAGATTATGTATATGTGCACCTTGTATTTTTCCATATACAGCTGTATTCAACACTTGATCCCAAGACAAACTTTCCCCCAGGGACAATAGAGTATATTATCTTGTCTTAACATTGCTGGACAGCTCAAAAATTGATGCTTAAAATTCACACATACTGGAGAACACCAGTACCAGTACATCACTTCAGAAAACATAATATATAGCCTATACATACTGTATATACACTATATGTCATGTTATCCCATGTGGAATGGATCATTTTTAATGGTATGACACAAAAATAAAAATTCATCCATTAATTACTTCATACAGGTGGTAAAAAAAAAACCAAAGTTCAGTGAAATCACTTGATGAAGTTTTATTCTGCCATCAGACTCACGATAGACAGCACAGAGAAGTGGGATCTCCCCTGAGGACACAGAGACACCTCACCTATCCTTTTCTCATTATTCACAACACTTGTGTTGTATTTGTTGAAGTGTGAATGATTAGTAGGCAGAAAGGATTTAGGGCCGTAACAGGTAGAGGAAATGCTGACGAATGAATGATTTACAGGAAAATAACTTTGTCCTTCTGTAATCGCATTTTTCAACTTCCCTGAAATTGCTGATGTAGTATTTTTATATTTGAGCAAACAAGTGATTACCATGTAAACAAGAAAGGTTTAATTTCAAAATGAGATAAAGCATTTTTTTTTCAAATAGTGGACATCATTTTGGAACAATTGTTTAAAATGTGATAAAACTGTTCAAGCAAATTTGATTGTTTAGAGAAAATCAGAGAAGTCCCATTGCAAAACTATAGTGACTTGCTAACATATTTTGAAGTATCATATTAGGAAACATACATGTTACATGCATGTGAATTAAATACTGCTAATATCTATGTTAAATTTTGGGAAAAACATCAATAAGGTGAAGTGATGTTGGTTGGCATGGCAAAAATCAAACAAGCATTAAAAACAAGTTCAGTTATCTAATCAGTTGGTGTATTTTTTCCAACTTATTGAAATTAAATAGTTGCAATTATTTGTAAATGAAATATTTTTTTCTGTCTACTACAGCATTCATATCTGCCCTGTAAATCACTTGTCACTTGAAAAAAACAAGTTTCCAAAATCAAAAAGGAGAAATTTATATTTTACATCCTTTGGTTTCATGATGGTTTTGCATTAATTCAGTGAAATATTGTTCCATCATCATTTACGTAGCTGGACTCCTTATTTCATTGAATAATGCAATAATATGTTGTTGGATCATTGGCAGAGCAGACGGTCACACTGAGCCTGATTGCATCCTGCTACACAACACAAGAGCCACAGACTGAACAACAACCCACATTAGCTTTCCTAATAAAGTCTTCTTCTTATCTAACTAACAAACATGAACACATTAGCTTCTTGAATGAGCCACCAAACAAACATTCACCGGGGGAAAGTGCACCGCTAATGTCAGTTAGCGGGCTAGGTATCTAATTAGGTGCTCACCTGCAGCACATTAAACAGCATGTAAACATACCTGCAAATGTCACTTCATTCTCTTGTGATGCTCCTCACTCTTCAAAATCCCTGCTAGCTAGGTTTACTTTGTGTCCGTTCTCCGTTCAGTGACACTGGCACTCTCGTAGCCTGCCAGCTAATGTCAATCAAACAAACCATCAACACGCCCCTCCAACTGGCTGGGACAAAAAGGAACATCTCTGATATTTCCCAAAGACCTTTTTCTTCATTTTAATAACACAAAACAATTACCAATATATTTTAAAAACATGTTGACATTATTTTTGACTGCAAAAATTAAAGGGATGATTAAATGGGACTTCAGTTGGAATTTAAGCTTGAAAACCTTTAAACACACTTGATTAGATTTTCATATTTGTGGGAAATGATTGATTCTCACAATGAGTCGTTTGAAGAGGCTCATCTTTGGCAGATTTCTGGCAGATACTGTCCTCATAATTTTTGCCCCTCTAACCATGGAGGTTCAGTCTCAAGCTCCACTGAGTCACACAAAGTCAATATTAACATAATCTCTTTATGAATGCTAATATATATATTATCTATAATGAAACTGGTCGTATGCTTGTCTGCTCACCTGTAATGTAATATTTCCACATTTATTTGGGTTTCATCATGCAGCTGAGTGTAATACAGCATCAGAGAGATGAGAATAGAAGAAGAACACAATCATAACGGTGGACAATGACAGACAGGTAAACACAGGAACTCCAACACACACACAAGACCTCTTCTCTGACATGCTACTTCTTCTGCATGGTAATCATATTCTCCTTAATCATTAAAATACAGTCACTCACACACACACACACACACACACACTTAAAGCCTGGCAGGCTTCTCTGCTGACTCCTGCTACCACATCTGCATGATGATTACACTCCCCGCAGTGAGCTGCATGTCGACACGCTGCATGTCGACAAAAAAAAAGGGAGAATCTAATACTGAGATCTGCCAGCACACAGTGCAGAGTGGCTACAATCACTTTACACTATGAGTACAAAACACTATGGGAGGTCACACACACACACACACACACACACACACACACACACACACACACACACACACACACAGCATAAATCTGCCATTTGTCCTCTGTTCTGAAGTGTATGTCACATTATCATCATGTGTGATGGAGGGTAATGATGGGGAAGATTCTCATGGTTATGACTTCACGTGTTCATACCATCTGACAACTTGACATGATTTGCAGTGTCACCGATGACACGTGTAATTTACACAATGGATGAACAATTTGATTTAGGCTACAGTGCAGAATTGTGTGCATTTACAAAATTTCCATTAAATGAGGTGTAACCTACTTTGATTGATGGACTTTTATCTAAAGCAGGGGTACTCAAACACAGGTCTTAGTGGTCCACTTAACATGTTTCCACTGCATCAAAAGGTCCAGTAAGGGTGCATTACATGATGATATTTCAGTAGAAAAACTCCAGAGCCCTGTACATGAACAGCATTTCTATATCAATGGGAGACTTGACCTTTGTTGTGCAACCAAGTCGTTAAACTTGAGCATAAAAAGATGTGACAGCCAGGCAGTAACACTGGTGTAAGTGTTCATTAATGAGTCTGCTGCAGTTTGAATTCTTCACTGTATTCTTTGTTGAAAATGTTTGATTTTACAATTATTCTCCTGAGGTCATCATATCACGACTTCAACTGGTTCAATTTTATGGTTCTTAAGTCCATGGTTTTGGGATAGTTTTGTTCAAAACAGCCATGTTTGGTGTCGTAGTAGTGTTTTGCGTTCCCACTGTTCATTATGGCCCCTGTTTCATTGTAAATCAAGCACAATGGTCTCATGCTTCCCTCGGGGCAAAATGCACGCATATTTCTCAGTCCACTCATCCTTGCACTGCATGTGTTTCACTGTCAACCTTTCTTTTTTGTATCGGCTAGTTTTGAATAACCATTGTACTTTTTCAGCTGGAGCCCCTGAATTCTATAACCACTTTACTTAAGTGTTGCGACCATGGATGTATTGGTGGTGACTAGCGGGCAGCTGAATAATGACAGCTGAGGTGACGTGACAGTGATGGGTCACTCAAAAGCGGTCCGGGTCAGATTGCAGTTAAATAATACATACTCAATAGAGTATGTATGATCTAAAGCATCCATGTTTATTTCATTTTCATACGCTTTTGAATTATTTAGCTCCAAGAATGCTGTATCGTAGTCTAAGCAGGAAGATTCCCAGTAGAAAAGGCCAGTATATGTGCTGTAAATTATTGTCTTGAACAATATTCATCTACTGATTCTGACATTTCTATTGTATGTAGCACTCTCCACTAAAAATGAGTTTTTCTTCTTGTTTCTTCACTTGGATGTTTGAGGTTCGCTGTGCAGAATGATGTACGACAAGAAACCCCAAAATTCTTAGAAACCATTCATAGCACGAGAGCAGGATGTAGTTATCGGAGGAGGCTCTGGGCACAATGACAAAAGACGATTACAGGAAAATGTCTCCAGGAACGGGAGAAGCGCTTATCGCATCTCAAAGAGAGTACTTTCAAGGGGATTAGAAAGGTACTACTGAAAGATTTATGAGGTTTTTTTTTAACAATTCTGGGAATTTTTGGGTCCCGCCCTCATATGTGCAGAGTTTGACACTAGAAAACTGTTTTCACATTCATCTGCTGAAGTGGGAAAGTTTCCCTGTGCTGACATTAAATCTGATATCAAGGTGTGTTGCTATGAGCAGGATTTGTGACATCACAAGTAGTTCGGAGCCAATCGTGCTCCAGTATTCAAGTTACATGTTGTAAGTTGTTGTTGTGTGACGTATAGTAGGAGACATGTTGTGTACAGAAATTAACTGTATATGCATTTTCATTGATTCTGGATTTTTCAATGAGGGAAAAAGAAGAGATGTCATTTATGAGGTGATGTAATTGAACTTTCTTGTGGAAAAGCCATATCAGACATACATTATTATTCAAAGAAGTGTCTGGAGTGGATCTTTAAGCTCTGAGATTGGATTTTTTTTGTTTGTTTTGACTTCTCTCCTTGGGTTTTTATGTCGACAGGTTTGTTTGTATCTTTCATTGTTTTTTTTAATCAAAGAACCAGATATCAAATTGTTATCTCTGAGCTTTGTGTTGTAAATAATAATTTTGTGAGTATATATTGATCTAATTGCTTGACCTGGGATTCACATTTGGGATGAATCAAGGGAAGTCTATATATGGACCACATGTGGAGTATTACCTAATGTTTTAATGTCATAATTGTACTAAATAAATCATCTTTTTGGGAGCATCTATTCAGTGCACCTGAAGCATTAATGTATAAAATGCAACAATAGAATAATATCTGAAGCAAAGGCAGGTTTCAGGATTCTTTCATAAAGAATTTGATCTTACAGTCATTTACCTTGGATACAATTTGCCCATTTGAACATTAGTTTTCTGATTGGATTAATAAAGACTAAATTGACCCTGACTAAAATGACCCCAAGTCTTTGAGATTCATGGTCTCAATTTTAATAAATGGCGATTTAATGGTCAGTGTAGCTGCACTCTACCGTCTCTGCTAACTGAACTTACATCTCCGTGAAATCCACTGACCTCTGAGCTATTAGCTCAATATCTGTTTGTGTGTGTGTGTGTGTGTGTGTGTGTGTGAGTCATTGAACCTGACAGTCGTAAATGCCCTTGGTTGTAACTTTTGTTTTCAGAAAGCTTTGCGTCCAGGAAAGATGTGCTTTGAGCAGTTTAGGTTAAAAAGATCTCAATTAACCTCTTAACCTTCTAATTTCACTCCCTGTTGCTTTGAATAAAACGTTTACTTTATCTGCTGTTTTGAAGCAATATAATGACTACTTTGAGTTAAATATTTAAACCCAAGGTGCCATTTCTTATAACTCTCATAATAACTCAGTTACATACACTGCAACTGGAGGAGCATCTTGCCTCGTTAAAGGCCACTTTAGAGGCATCTGAAAGGGAGTGAAGAGGAATCTTGTGTCTTTTTTTACTGTATGTTTTTTGTTTAGATTGAAGTTTTATAAAGATAGTAGAGCTGCTCTACAAGCATACAGAGAATACCCGATGAAATAAAATTTATTAATAATAATCTCTTATTGAGCTAAACAAAATGTTGGCTCTAAGTGTAAATGTCATGTATTTATTATTAAACTCTGAAAGTTAAGTGGCAGCCCTAAACTGCATTCTTTTTGGTTTTGCTTGTCTTTTTGCTTTTCTTAACATGTGATAATATTCAGACTCCTCATGCTGAGAAGACCGTTCACCCGAGTACTTTATTAGGAGCACCTTTGCACCTTTGTTTATTAGGCACACCTAATAATGCAATCCAATACAACAGCTCTGCCATAAATTCTACTTTTATGAAGCTCATACATTTTCAGTTTTTGTTGACATTGTCAGAAAGGTGATAATTCTACTTTATGTTTATTATTGAAGTCGTAGTGGGTGCTGGTGGTGTACTGGCCTTATATTTTGTCCACTCCATTAACCTACATGATGGAGGCAAAATAATAGGAACGCACATGTGTAATGCACTCCAGTATACCACCAACACCCACTCAATAATAAACATAAAGTAGAATTATCACCTTTCTAACAACGTCAACAAAAAGTGAAAATATATAAGCTTGGTAAAAGTAGAATTTATGACAGAGCAGTTTTATTAGATTGCATTAGATTGCACAGGTGTTCCTAATGAAGTGTGTATTTTAAATGATGAGGAGAATGAGGAAGCAAGTAAAAAAACCACAATCAGCTTTCAACAATGTGCTTTCTGTAGATTTGTCCACAGGAAGCCCACACACACACACACACGCACACACACACACACACACACACTTACAACCTGTAGCGTGCACACAGCTGCCTCTCATCACTCGTCTCTCACTAAAGAATGACATAACAACTGAATACATGATAAATAAGATTTGATTCATGATTTGTCATATCATATCATTATTGCCATTATTTACCACTTGTTGTTCAGGTTTAGAAAACTATGTTGGAGTTGCAAAACAGGAGTTGAGAGCTTTTCACAATCAACAATGAGCTGTATTCTACACCTCCCAACTCTGTGCAGATGTGGAGGTAGCAGGGAATGAATTACTTGGTATGAAAAAGAAGAAAACATTTAAAACATTTCCAATTACATTTTAAACACAAGCGGATGGTCTTATCCACAGTAACTATCAATGAGAGCATCTGCAGCACTGTGTTATTGTATTGGTTTGGATGATAAAGCTCATAAATATCTGCTTGCATGTAGCAGTGTCACAGATCTACGCTAGAAGGCACAATATCAGATCAATGCTAGCATTTCTCCAACACGCCTGAGGGTGCGGCTGTCTAAATCAAGGGCAAGTGGAAGCAAATAATAAAGCAGATTAGCATAAAGTGTCAAGAATCAGCTCAGGGATCAGTAAATATATTCACGGCATAAAAGAACATGAGCAAAATCATGTTCTCCTAAACTTGAATAGATATTTTGCTTTGCTGTTTCTTTGTAGTTGTTTTTTTCATAAGAAACTGAGAGACAAACCTCCATCTGAAATCACTGAAGAAATCCTGCAGATCGTCTCAGCATCTGCTAACACAGCATGCTTGGTTAGATCAGCGAGCTTCCTGCTCTGCAGGGAGACTGTCGAGCAAAGCAGGAGGAACAGCACGTTGTGATTTTACATGCTCAGTTAAGTCTGTCCACCGTGTCGGCTTCGAGCTTCGCTGTCTTGCCTGATTACTCCCAACAAGTTCCACTTCTCCAGTCATTCAGTGTCAACAAGTTATAACGGAAAACATCACACGCTTTGATTTCTGGAGTCATTTGCATAAAAGCTGCCGTATCTGCTGAGCCTCTGGGGGAAGAAACAAATCCTTTTCCCCATTTCTCCATTCTGTTCTTTCTACGAAGATCTCAAACCTTCTGATACAGCAGAGCGAAGACAATACTACACCACATCTACAGTAATGAATAAGAAATTCCAACCCAAAACTATTTCCTGTTGTCTGTAAAGATGGATTGAAAAGATGTTTATGTGTGTTGAGCTTCTTGGGATAGAAAAGACAATGTTTTTTCCATGTTTCCTTCACTAATCACTGTGTAACTGAAACCTGCCAGCACAACACAACAGTCCTGGAAATCACAGCAATGTGAATGACACTGAGGGAGTCCTTTTGCTCTCTGTAATGCAAGTTAACGGGTTTAACCGTGGAGCTGAGAATAATGCTGGGAAGCTGCAAGACTGAGGAAAAATGAAAAGAAAAGCAGAGATGATGAAAGAGAGAGACAGGCAGTCGTTCTAAGTTATGTAAATTTCCAGAAGCTGTTTCCAGTAAGCGTTTCCATTGTAGATTGTGGTGTAATTGTGCTGCTGTTTGCAGCTGATAAACCTTTGGAAGAGTCCGGTCTCATCTGGATTGTATCAGGAGGCCGTCAGACAGAAAGCGTTGGCTCAGCCAGGAGGGTTTTTTGGTAGCAGTAGTTTTTCCTCTTTGTCTCTGCACCAACACAGCCAACAGGATGAGGCAGCATGTGAACAGAAGACAGAAGCAGCAGACAGAGACAGATATCGACACCTCGGTGTCATCATATGTACATGTCGCTCTTATCTGCAGCAGCTCACAGCACAGAGAGAGTGCACGGACTCTGAGTTTAGAGAGTCCCAGTGGAAATAAAACCACTGACCGTGGCGGAGTTTCTCTACTGGTTGAGCTTCACAGGACTTTTGGATCTGTTTCTCTGCTGTCTGTGGCTCCATCAAACACTTTTCTGACAGTTTGCTCTCCGGTCATCTAAAGTTTTAGTGCTGACAGATATAATGGAGTCACAAATGGAAAGAGTTCAAAATGTTTTTCTGAAGTTTCTGAAGAATATCTGTTATCTATAAAACTAAATTATTCAGCATGTAAGTACAGTAGAGTTCATTAGTTTCCATTTGAGTCCTTCCTGTTGGTGGAGGGGGAAGGAATGAATCATTTAAAACTGCACTACTCAATATTTTTACATTAACGATGACAAAATTACCACCTGTAACATGAAAGATGTAACTTGCAGTGATAAACCCACAGCGGATTATCACTGAAATCTGCAGTTCCCTGCAGCTTTTTTGTGTCTTTCAGGTCATTGATTCAGTTTCATAGCCAGAAACTTGATGGTCTTGGTTCACTCTTACTGGAACATACCGGAGCATTTAGTAGCTAATGAGCCAGATATTTCCCTCAGGAGTTGGTGGAGACCAAAAAGAGCTAAAAGGAGACTGAATATTAGATTTACATTATTCAGATGGCCAGAAACATGATTCCAGATGAATACTAATGCTCCTCCATCAATGCAGAATGTGCAACTCTTTGCACATTTACCTTTATAAGGTGATAATACATCAATGTTGTATTTACAGCTTGTTGTGCTGCCCCCAAGTGGACAAAAAAAAAAAAAGTCAGTGAATACAGATTTAAGTAAATGTTATACATCTCCTTTATGAATAATGCAGCCAATCAGGATCCAGCATGATTCTGTGCTTGAACTGAATGCAATAGTGGTGCTCCTTTTGGGTTAAATAGTACTTGAGAACACTTCAATCAGGCGATAAGATGTATAATTTTCTCAGGTTTTGTCAAACTCACTGGCAATATTTATGTGGACATGATTGATAACATTTATACCACAGATGATCTCGAAGGTGAAGGTGAGAGTTGATCTGGCAAATAAATCTGCTAAACATGCAACCAACATGTCACTATTTTATGTAATGTCACTTTGAGATTTTGTCTGAAATTTGCACTTGTTTAAAGAAAATAAGTACAATTTTGAAAGTCCATGAAACTGAGAAGAAAAAAAGTAGCCTTTTACATCATTTGGTTAAGGACCTGGTTTGAGAATCTGGACGAATAATTAATCTTTGCCTGGATTCATGTGTTTGCTTTAATCTTAAAGTCTCCCTCCACTCAAAAATACGTTCTTCTTCTTGTTCCTACAGTTGGATGTTTGAACTTCTCTGTGCAGAAAGATGCAAGTGCAGAGATTGACAACAGTGTGTTTTAACATTCATCTGCTGAAGTTTGGAAGCCAATCCTGGTCCAATATTCAATTTACACGAGTGTGATGCGGAAACTTGAAACCTCCAGTGCACATACAGAGATGAAATATATTTGCATATTCATAGATTCTGCAATTTTTAATGAGGGAGAAAGAGGAAATGTCATTTTAAGGATTTTAAAGTGGAAATTATATGTTTTTTCTGTGGGAAAACCATATAAGATAAACATTATTGTTCCAAGCAGAGTCTTAATAGATGTCTGGAGGGGTTCTTTAAATAATTCAATTCATCTGTTGTAAACCAGTTAATTAACCAGTATAAGTTCACAAAACTAAACCAAAACATCCTCAAAGTCTCTTCTTCTTAAGCTCTTTATACATCCAGTCATTTTTAAATCAAACATGCCTTAATCAGTGGTTTTAAAGGAAAATCCTAAATAAGCTAAATAAGTTTCTGTTCAGTTTACTCAGGCGTAATGCAGAGGACAGAACTGTTTGATGACTTTGGCCATTCAGAATGAAGAATCATAATTACACCAAAGCACCATCTGAAAGTTTCTCAGTGACCTGAGGAAAAAATTACAGGAGGATTATGTGAGAAAAGACCTTGAAAGGTGGATAATCACACAAAGAAATAACGTTTTCAGCAACATGATCTAAGAGGATTTTCCTTACTGTGTTTTATGGGTGATGCAGCTCAGTGCAATCCAAGTAGTCAAAGTTTAAACCTGGAAGAAGCAAGAAAGATTGTTTCCTCTTCACCAATAAAACCACATGTAAAAATGTTATTTTCACATTAGAAATGAAAAAACAATTAAATATTAATATATTTAGACCAGTAGCAAAATATAAATGAGCCACAGACTTTGTAACCAAAGGCAGTTCAATGTGCTCTGCATAATGTATAAAAACATTAGATAACGAATACAGCATAACGCATTAGAACACAAATTAAAAGGCTAGAAACAAAATTAAAATTTATAAATATCAGATGAGATGAGATGTCATGTAAAATATGGCCGAGGCTAATGACCAAATGGCCGCCTCAGGCGCTGAAGGATGTTCACAATGTTTCTGTAAAGGATGTTAAACTTCACTGTTCATTTGTTTCCAACTGTTTTGTTCCATTACTGCTGTTGTTGTTGTTGATATACTTGTGTTGGCATTGACATGAACAAATGCAGTCAATTTTAATTCGGTTTTCCCTCAATAACCCTGAATCAAAAAACTGACACATCATTTATATACTAATATGAATGAAGATATACTGCTTCTGTCCTAGAGCTACACTTTCTTTTGTTTTCTTTTTTTGCGAAAATAACTAATCCCTCAAAAGCTAAGTCTGTGAAATTCAGACCTCGCACAGAGCTGCTTTGTGTCTGTTCTGACTGATGAAAAGTCAATGAATCATTCATCTGACCAGAAGCAGAGTGACTGTAATGACCGAGGCTGAGTGAATGCTGATTATAATCAAAGCTCTTTAAGTAAATCCAATCTTTTAATGTTTACAGTGACAGCATGCTGATCATGTTCAGCAATATTTGTTGTCCACTAGTTGTGATACATCTTTCATCACAGATGAATTGCATTGTTGTTGTGTTGTATAATCTATCTCTGGATGTACTTACATGACTTCTGATTCTTGAACATTTATGGAAATGTTGCTTAACAGGTCAGATGTCTGACAGCAGTGGATTTGTACAGACTTTCAATGTGGGAGGCTGGAAACTGCAAGGAATCCTAACACAGGAGGTGAGGGTTTTACAAAATACTATAACAGTACTAAAACAAAACAAAACCTTAACACAATGTGAAAACCTCAAGGAAAAAGACTCAAAACTGTTAAGTAACTAAATTACACCCACATTGCTATAAAGTAGGTAGCAATTCGTCGCAATAGTGGTCTGGAAATCGGCGCTTGGATTTGTAAGGTAACAAGAAACAACTAATAGCTCCAAAGACACCAAATCATCAGTGCCTACATTAGAGTTGAAAAGATTAGTCGGTTTATCGATCGACACAAAATGAATCGTCAACAATGCTAATAATTATTTATCAACATTCACCAAAGAAAAAGAACCTACACATTTGCTACATCAATACAACAGCTTGTTGTTTTTCTCTGTTTAATACGATAGTAAATTGAATATCTTTGAGTTTTGGACTGTTTACCTGACAAAATCTATAAATTAAAAAATAATTAGCAGATTAATGAATAATGAAATTAATTGTTAGCTGCAGCGCCAGCCTAAATTGCATGTGCACCAGTAAAAACTGCTAAATTGTTTAATTATGTTGGTTAAAAAAATCATGACTTGTGTTAAACAAAGACAAAACAGAGAAACTGAACTAACATAGAGGAATTGCAGCTGCAGGCTGAAACAAACAGGGATGATATACGGACCTAGACCAGTATGGCATACAGTATCTGCGTACAACATATGAGGACTCACTTTGATAGCAGTGTTTGTAAAACTGGTTTTGTTACTTTAAAAGGTCCATTTTCATTGAGTTTTCCCTTCCACCTTTATTTTTGTGATGAGAAGAACTGCAGATTTTTATCAGATTAGTTTTTTTTCTGTGGAAATACTCTAGAGCTTTGAGCCTAAAGGCTTATTATGATAATTAATCAAATTAAAGGACCAGGTAAGATTTAATGACATCTAGCAGTGAGGTTGTAGATTGCAACCAACTGAATACCCCCCCTTCCCCTTCCAAGTGTGTAGGAGACCCTATGGTGACTGTGAAACGTGAAAGACCCTCTCTAGAGTCAGTGTTTGGTTTGTCCATTCTGGGCTACTGTAGAAACATGGCGGTGCAACATGGAGGGCTCCATTGAAGAGGATGCGCTCTCTATGTAGATATAAAGGACTCATTCTAAGGTAATTAAAACACAACAATTCTTATATTCAGGTTATTATACACTAATTAAAACATACTAATGAATATTATATTCCATTTCTGCCAAGTCTGTTCTACTAGATGCCACTAAATTCTACACACTGCACCTTTAAATCAGCGAAAAAGATTAAAACCATTCATAAACTGATTAGCACTTACACACACCCCTGGGGGTTGTGAGTCAAAAAGGCTGAAAACCAGAAGAAGACATCAGAGATGTTTCAGCACCACAGACAGCGACAGAGCTGATGGGATTTTTTTTTAACAATCAACTGCTACATACACACCTGCCTCTCATTACTCGTTAACCAGATAATGATGTCATAAGGGAGGCTGATCAGCAGCTAATGAAGTGACTGTGTCACTCGAATACTAAATAATAGACCAGCAGCTTTACAAGTCAAGAGAAAAGCTCCAAATAAATCTGTTGTGTCTGTGATCATCTGGCTCTCTGAGGACTCTTTATCTGCTGCAGCTGAATGTTGATAAAAACAAAAGTCCTCACAAGCGTCAACAGGCTTTGTCTTCAATTCTCACAGCAGAACAAGTCCAAGGTCATTTCATCACAGTCACAACAACAACAACAATAAGAAGTTTTTCTGTCCAATGGGAGCCTTCAGTAACTGGAGCTTGTCGGGGTGGACGGTGTCTTTGGCCAAAATGGAGTTTCAGTGAGCTCTGATAAACCTTTTAAAGGAGACATATAATGTTTTTTGTTATTTTCTATCATGTGTCTGTGTGTTGGCATAGGCGTGGTTTCCCTTCCTTCACAGTACACCTGCACACCTGCCTTCTATCGGCTCATCTTCTCCCTCAGTCAACACACACCTGCCAGCTATCATTTCACCTCCTCTCCAGTATATATCTACCCCGGCTCTTCACCCACTCTTCACTGGATTGTTGTTTCAACCTCAGCGGTAGCAAATGTTTCCAGGCCAATTTAGTGAGTGAAATCCTTGTGTCAAGCTATCAATTGAATGCTAACCTGTTTCTCTTGTGCCCCAGGATCATCTCATTCCTGCCTGCCAGCTAGGCTTCCCCTCATCCCACGCTCACAGCCACACACCCTCTCTCTCCACCTGCTGCCGCTGGATCCCTTTCCCCAACACTCCAAGACCAGAACTCTCCTGCAATAAACCTTTTTTCTTTAACAACACCACTCTGTCCTTGTCCTGTGTTTGGGACCCTCTTGAGTTCTTAAAATACATCCCCATGAAAAAACACTGACTTGATTTACAGTTTCCTGATAGTCATTAAGCATTCTGTGTCGCTATTACTCTAGATAAAAAGAATATGTCTTTAGTCTCTTTAGTTGTAGTCCAAAGCTGTTTCTCTTTTTTTTTTAAAGCTGAAGCAGAATGAAACCAGATTCTGTAGCTCTGGAGAACAGAAGGATGATGGTAAAATATCACAGACCTGCTGTCTGCCTAAAGGAAGCCAGAGGCATGTTACTGTTTACTGCAGGGGAAAATCATTATCTCATAATTACTTAATGTGTCAAACTGTGTCTACAATTGCCATTATCTCAAAAAGAAAAAAAAACCAACAACAAACAAACATAAAATGCAAGAAGTTTGAAATCTGAATAAAACAGCACTGCAGCCAGAGAAGTTGGAGAAAGTGGAAAAAGCACAGCTGTTTCACGGAGCTGTCAAAGAACAATATCAAAACTTTCAACGTTAGTGAAGGTTAGGGTGTTGGAGGAGGTGGTAATAGTTAAATCAGGCCTCCTGGTACACCTATGCAACTATGATTGGATGTTACTGGTCAGCTGGTAGCCAGGCAGCCGATGAATATGCCTGCTGCTCTGCCTGAACTAACGCAATGCTCCATATTTTGTCAAGGTCAAGGATGCTTGCCTAAAAAGATGCTTATACACAGTGCAGAGAGACTGCAGCAGAGTATATTATCACTTTACATGTAAAAATTCACTATGCGTCTCCTGCAATGAGGCATCGTGGGATATATATTCGTATCTAGAAAGTGTTGAAAACAGACTCAGCTGAGCCTGCATGCTGTGTGAATTCCTGGGTGCTTTAACACCTCTGTGCACAATATTTTAATGATGAGCCTTCTGCTAGCGGAGAGCAACTGATGACTGAAGAGAAGCAGAGGGCTCTCAGTGCCAAACATCAGAGACAGAAGCGGCTAAAGAACGAGCACGACTCCAAACAGATGCTCTCACACTCCACCAGTCAGACAGGAAACAAACATACAGGACAAAGTCTCCAGCAGGAGGATTAGAATATTTATGCTGTAGCTTCGGATTGTAGAGCTGCTGATGGACAGTTTAATGTGTGGACGATTATGATGCATTGAATCATGTTTTGATCATAGTTCTCTGCCCCTACTTTAGCCTCTAAGCGGTTGATATCTTCTCCTCAGCAGATAATTAAAGACAAAACACATTGTCACACTGACTGAATTGATTCTCACTTGGAGGTTCCATTCTGTGACATTTCCGCCTCAGCTGCCTTTATTCTGACACACCTGATATCTTTTCTTCTATTTCAGGGCAGTTACTTTTTATGGTAAATTATTAGGTGAGCATTAAAGTGTGAACCCTCTCGTCTTCTTGGTGCACCTGTCATAGTAAAAACAGGTTTCAAGTGGTTTTGAATGGAGACTTTTGATTTGTTAATCTCAGGCTTTACATAAAGCAACTGGATTTTAGCAGCACATACTTTTAAACACTACAATATACAGACTAGTATGTGTTCTGAATTGAAATACATGTTGTGCTTTCTTACGACAGTCTGTACTGTTAGTAGATGCACGATGAAGCACATGTTTAATTTAATGATGCCTAAGGTGACAAGGTCATGTTCAAGAGGAGCTTTTGTGGTCTTGAGACGTCTATGTTGTACAGATTGTAAAAGCCTTTATATAATTTATATTTGTCATAATAACAGCATATCAGATGACAATGTGTAATGTGAGAGGTGTGACTCGTAGTGATGAACCTACAGAGAACTCTGTAGCTCCCTTCAGCTTTACTGAGCTTTATAGCGAGTTTCAGCTCAGTGTTTCGCTGTCCATCTGCAACTTTACTGTTCTGGTTCACTCTCAGCACTCTCATAGCGTTGTTTTCGTCTGCAGCAGGCAGCTGTTTCCAGAAAAAAAGCCCTAAAAACCCACTTTATACTACCTGCTCAACACCAAATGGCAAACAGACACAGTTAGTGACTAGCTGGTAAACAAAGTGGAGAATTTAGCACATAAAAGAGCCATATATTTCCCTCGGAGTTGGTAGAAACACTTATCACACAGGATTATCTGCAGTTCGCCTCAGCTCTGTTGGGGGGTTTTAGCCTCAGTCCACTGTTTTGGTTTTACAGCCTATAACTCTATTGTTTTGGCTCACTCTCTGCGTCAAAAAAAGCTCTGAAAACCAAATCTACACAACCTACCCAGTGCCAAATATGACAAGTTAGCAACTAGCTTGTGAAAATAATGGCACAATTAAGCAGCTAACGCCCAAAGAAAGACCAAAAACAGAGCGAAAAGGAAAGTGAAAATTGGACTTATATTCATCAGTTGCACACAAACATGACACCAAATGAATGATAATGTTGCCCCGTATCTGCTATTGCTAACATATCCATCATATATATAACTTTAAAAGGTGATTATATGTCTTCTTCTGCCCCAAAGTTGCACCCCTAAAAAATAATTTAATGTAGGTTTAAAGTACAAATTGTCAGTGTCCAAATCTCAGTCAGAATTAAAAAACTGAGAGTCAAGTCTAACTTCAGCCCTCACCCAGTGGCCTGTCTCTGTCTGATATGCATCTGGTATCTGTAGCAGCAGAGTCAGGCTCATATCTCTTCTTTTATTTGACGGGTACTAACCTGACACCTGGCAGGGAGATACTATCACCAGAAAGCTGCTTCTCACAGGGGTGAGGCAAGGCCATTTCACCCTATATATATTTCTTGAAATCTAATTTCAATTTCCCTAGTGTAGTTTCATCTTATCTAATATTTCCTGTTCAGAGATTTTGGTTGGGTCACTCTGGTCTGTTTCACCAGGATTCACCGGCCTGACACTGTTTCCATAGAAACAGTGTCAGGCCATGAGCATGGCCAGAAGAAACAGGACCTCTTCTTCTTCTCTTTTTCATTTGTGTTGCCATTCTTTCATGGATTATTCTTTCATTTAACGGTAGAGGATGCCAACAGATGACATATTGACCTCATCCTTTCTATCCAATCAACCAATCAATCATCACCACTGCTTGTTGTCTTCATTTTTTCCTCTTTCTTTTCCTTCTGCTCTGAGCTCTGACTCTAAAACCAAAAAAGTTCATCGCATACTGATGTGTTTTTGTTACTTTATATATGAATCTGAAGCCTCTAGGTGGACTTTTCTGCTCACATCTTGAATTTTCTCTAACCAGGTTTTTCCACCGAGGCTGCAAGTCTCTTTTGTCCAGCATGAATACAAGCAGAAAGGTGGCAGATATACCAATACAGCGATGTACCAAAGGCAATGTAGAATCCAGATCACTGTACATAAGGTGCAAAGTCATTATCAGCACTCACAATATGAGCAAAAATACGTGCAGCCAACATATCAGTAGTATCACAGATTCAGACCTAATTTATTTAATACTAGATTTCATCTTTTGCCTCAAGTCAGTTCTATTTCCCCTTTTTATGATGTTAAACAATAAGATATGTTTTCACTGCGTTTTTCCAGATGTTTTCCAGAAGTTTCATTCCCAGATCAGCTGTATCTCTTAGCTGATAAACTTGCAATTAAAATAAAAATTGAGTTTGTTTGTTGTTGGTCATACTTATGACTTCCTGAAATCTGTTTAAAACACACAACTGAAATATTATGTGTTGCCACAGCAAAAAAAATAAAAAAAATTTAAAAAATACAGTCGAGTGTTGTAAGAAACAGCATGACCTTCTCATTATGAGCAGGAGAAAAACAAGCCGGTGCCACGGATTGTTGACTCACAGGCTTAGCTCCTAAATGCAGAGACTTTTTAGCTGCATCAAGGCCAATTAAATCAGGAATGGTATTATTATTAAAATTTCACCAGTCACCAGAAGTCACAGCTTCTCATTATCAGGTAGATGCTCAGTGCTACTAACTTCTATCTAAGAAGTTTTTGTGTGGTTCCTACTTGGTCAAATGCTGCTGAATTCCTTGTATATGCATGAGTCAAGCAAGGAACATACGCTACAGGATGAGTGTCTTATTTCTCACTGGGAATATTTACAAAAAAGCTAACTCAGGAGCCAACAGCAGATGAGTCTAAAACACTCTTTACTCAGGTCAGAAGGCAGGATTACAGTTGGCAAATGAAAGCAGTCAGAACAAGGCAGACGTTCAGAGGAGCAAAGCAGACGCAGGGGTCAAAAAAACAAAGAAAGCAACAAACTAGGCAGGCAAGAAAAAAGCTGAAAAACTTAGCAAAAGGCAGCAAAAACTATCTGGTAGAGAGAGAGTGGCTGCTATTTGTACTGCGGCTTGATGAGGAAATGACAAACAGGTGTGACAAATGGGGATATAAGATGAATACTGAACAGGAATATGTATTTATAATTCAATTATTTAATGATGATTACATGGGATGGAATCGGATGCAACTGTAAAATGTGTGAGTTACTTTCAAAAACAGTATCCTCCATATGATAGGCTGTATCAGGAGTGCTTTTTGAGCCATACTTTTCATATGTCATTGAAACGTTTACATATGTGTTGTTGGTGGCATGCCCACTTGCAGTTAAATGTGGACACTATGCAAAAGAAGTATTTTTTATATGTAAATGAACGTCCATTACATTCAAGCCCTTGCCAAACGAGTTCACACAATGCTGTTTAAGCCCATCACAAGCAAATAAATCTCTCTGTATTTCACAGTATACGTCTTTAATCTGGTGTTGGGTTTGACATTCCTGCGCTGGCCGGATGAATGTATACAGCACATGCTCTATTGGGCAGATCATGGGCACTGAAGACTTCTGCCGGTCAAGCTGGCTAACTTCCAGTTAGCTCTCTGCTAACTTGAATGGGGATAAAATAATTTAATTGTGCGGCTCTTCTAGACTTTCCAAATGTTATCGGACTAAATGATCAAATTGTGATAGTTATTTCGTAGGACTTGTGTGATGTTCAAAACTATTCATTCACTGTTTTAAAGCCGCAACAGTAGTGACGGAGTACGCTACAGCGGAGCCTATGATGTAAGCATGTGTCAACAGTGTTTTTGTAATTCCTCTCACTTCCAGAAGGGGGAGACAAAAGTCCCGCTCTCCAGCTTTAAAGGACAAAAGAGAAACAGCTGAAGAGGAAGAGTGCATAGCAGGAGGTGAGAAGAGAAGAAAAAGCATGTTGACTCCAGCCCTCTCATTATAAAGGTCATTAGTGGTTGCTCTCCTCTGGGTGCTGATTAATAACATCATTTGTATCAAAAGGGCGCTTAACTCAAGACCTCTTAATTATAGTTGAGAGAAAATAAGGTCATCAGAGAGAGAGGCAGAGAGTTACGAGGCAGCTCTCTCGCTGCAAGAGCCGAACGCAACTTTCTGCTCTTGAATTAAAGTACTTTTGTCTTCAAACAGTCAGATTTGCGAAAGTCTGCAACATGATTTTAAAACCGTGGAAGGTGTTTAATCAGTAGGAGCCTTTGTAAAACCAAAAACCCTAAACCTTCAAAATTGACACAGTACAAATGTTTGATGAGAACACAGCCAACTGCTTTGCCTGTACTGAGTATAGGGAGATATAACAGACATAATGTGTTTTCTCTCTGAGTTTTCATCTATTTGTGTCCATCACAGCATGCCGTCTGATCTGGAACCAGCTGCTGATGAAGAGAAATCTGAATTCATAATGAGTCAGATTAATTTTCAGTTTGGTCATTTATTCAGTCCCACTTTTTCCTTCTGTCTGAGTTCATAAACCTGCTGACACATTCGACTCACTCTCTCTCTCATTCAGCAGTACACCTGGCTCAGTTTAAATTTTAATTTCTCCTCTCGGCAGTCTTCATTATGTGTGTAATTGTCCTGTTTCTTTATTGGCTGACTTTGCCTGCAGCTCAAAGAGGCAGGATAGAGCTGCGGCTGGGTTGTTAATGACAACGGTGAAGAGCCACAGAGTTGAACTGAAGGTTCAGAAGACTCAATGACAAGTCGATGTTACCTGCTTCATCCACGTCATCAACCATGACAAATCATGCTTGAAATAGATGTACGCTTATTCAAATTGTCCTCCTGGAGGCGAAATGAACACTGCCTGTACTTCTATTACATAAATGATTCAATTCCAGCCAAATTTTTTTACACATTATGGTAATACTTTCTATGTATCAGATTTTATGTATCTATTTTATGTATGAGATATCCAACATATATGTGATATCCATATTTTTAGCCATAACTATTATGCTGCGTTCATGTGCTGTTGTTAATGCACTGGATCTATGCTTTCACAAAATCAAACACCCAAGACAAAGAATAACACAAATTGTTAGTATCCAGCCATAAAGATGCAGACAGGTGACACATTAAAAAAAAAACCTTAATAAATGAGTAGAGAAACATTATAAAAGCAGATGTCTCCATACAGGGTACAAGGGATCACTGCACGGTGTGATGAGTATGAAAATGATGTGAATCCTATGTTACGGTCTTCAAAGTGAGACTAAGGATGTTTTCCAATGTATTTTTCATTTGATTTGGTCTGGATCAATGGATAAGTTGGTAAACTTGTTGTGTTTTCTAGTTGGTTCAGTTTCTTTTCACACAGAAATTTTTTTTTTTGTGTGTAATTACATTAGTAGCAGTACAACTGAATTAAAAAGGCAGCTGGCTTGACCGCAAATGCTGAAATGCTCCATTTATGAAACGCTCCCAGTCAGGTAGGACACCGCGTGCAAGACGGCAAACAAAACCGCGTTGGAGCCGGAATGTGAACCAGGCGCGCCCGGTGGGATCCTGATCTTAAAGAGACAGGAGTTAAAACGGCATGTTTCAGACAGAGGCTGAACTGAGGGTCTGCATAAAGGGTCAGTATAATATAAATGCATGAACTGTAAACCATGCAAAGATATTCCAATAGAGCCCCAGAATATAAACATAGACCCGGAAATGCTCATGATATGTCTCCTTTAGGGCATTGTGGAAAAGCAGGCAACAATCCAATCAGAGAAAGGCAACAATCCAAAGGTGAAAAAATATATTTTAAATGATAGGAAATTTGCCTAGTAGCTGTATAGATTTGGCAAAAAAAGTGAAAAAGAAAATATGATTCTGCGATGGGCTGTTTCCAAGATTATAGCTACAAACAAAATTGAACTATTTCTTGGCATAAAGTCATGTAAATCCAGGTAAAAAGTGGAAGGTTGCTTATTTACACAAAGGAGAAATACTTACTATGCTTGGGAGCGTTGCCATGTGACACAGTGAGGAGCTAGAAGTGGTGTTGGCAGTGTCGTATAATACTTCTGTGTTTATAGTGTGTCCTCACTATTACCAGTAGGCTGCTTTTACAGGAACCAAACAATCAGAAATTTGACAAATAATGAGAGGGTGAAGCTTGTAAGTGGTGCAAGAGCACACAGTCCTTTATCTTCACAGTATCAGAAAACTCTGCGCACCTAAGCATTCCCTCTCTCTTTCTCTCTGGCTTCTTCCAATTTTATCATTTTCCTCCTTGTTGGGTCAAGGGTTGGGTGTTAAGAGGCCCTAATGGCTGTAAAAAATAAACTTCACTTGATCTGGAAGTTTAAAGACGAGGCACGAAGAGAGAAGAAAGAAACAGCGTGTGTTGCAGCAGGTGGAGAGAAACCCTTCACATCATATTACCAGCTAGCACCGCTCCGCTTTCACTCCTCATCTGGGATTCTCGACTATCCCTGCGCTCCATTTAACGCCTCAACAGTTATCAAATCATTAATTAAGCCTGCATCAAATCTACTCCCTCAGTGTGTGTGTGTGTGTGTGTGTGTGTGTGTGTATGTGTGTGTGTGTATGATGAGAGAGCGAGCGAGGGAGAGCTCTACCCTGCAGCTCTGAACATACAAAAAGGTCTCCATGTTGAGCTCTGCTGTTCAAAGCTCACTGACAGAGAGCTTGATTTCACCATGGGGGGAAATGTTGTTATAACATTTTGCTGAATTAAACATGATAGGGTTCCCGTTTCTGAATACATAACATCAACAACAACACCAGCCTCTCTATACCTACATGCTGCTGAAGATGAAATTGAGATTCATGATGGTATGTCACTGAAATGTAAAGCTGGTGTGACAGGACCATGACATGATCACTTGTTGTGAACTCATATCACTGTTTTTTAGATTTTTTTTCAATTTAAATGTTCATGCACAAAATATGCACATGAAATAAAAACACATATTACAATATTTTATATTTCACCATATTTTCTAAAACCAATATGTATCATATAAGTAAAAAATCTTTTAAAAATTGGAGATGTGTACCCCCTGGGTTTGTAAACTGAGCTGGTATTACCTGACAACTGAGGTGCTAAATAAGAAATAGGAGTGATTATAAACTGTGACATAAGCTCAATCATTTATTGTGCAGACACTTTCATTTTGAAGCAAGTCAAAAGATCGTAGTGTAGAAAATTTTGTATACCTGTGTCGTCATCAGATTTGGATCTTTCTATACAGCTCTGGTTTATTATAAGTATTACATATCAATGAAAATTTATGACAAATATTTGTCCAGAAGCGTGTTGTATAATTTCTGGATCATTTCTGTGATATAAACTATAAGGTAGCACAATAAGCTCGTCCAGTCCTGTTTTCTTCAGTTAAGAAATATTGCAAAAATAAGACCTATATTGTCCCCTACTGTTCTTGAACAATTAATCTACATATTAATTTTCTCCCGGTTAGACTACTGTAACTCCCTCTACACCTGCCTCAGTCAGTCTTCTCTAAAATGTTTACAGTTAATCCAAAATACAGCAGCTAGACTTCTGACCAGAACTAGCCGTAGGTCCCACATCACCCCTGTTCTTGCGTCCCTCCATTTGCTTCCGGTAAAATTCAGAATAAACTACAAAATCCAGCTGATTGCATGTAAAGCACTTCATGACCTCGCCCCTAGCTACATTTATGAGCTCCTTGTTCCCCATTCCACTTCACGACCTCTCCGATCCTCAAATCTTGGCCTTCTATCTATCCCCCGCACAAACCGCAAATTAAAAGGTGACCACACATTTGCATTCTTAGCCCCGACTCTGTGGAATCATCTTCCACAACCTGTTAGATCGGCCGAATCCTTGGACTGTTTTAAATGACGCCTCAAAACCCATTTATATCAGCGAGCCTTTCTATAGACCTCCCTTCTTGTTCCCATGTCCTGTTTTATTTCATTTTGGTTGATTTCTCTCTGTGTTATGTTTGTATATTTTATTAATCTATCTGTTTCAATTTTGCATGTGTATGTGTCTGTAAAGTGCAATATAAATAAAAGCTTACTTACTTACTTATTATCCATACGATAAAGTAGTAGCATTATTTTTATTGTAATGGAATCTTGGTTTATTCTAAACAAACAAGTAAATAAAATATATAAATAGATAAAAGCTACTTCAATGGTGATATATATTTTAATGCTACCTGTTTAAGTGTTTTTTCACGTTGTTGTGTAATGAGTGACAAAGTGTTGTCTGTGTTCTGGTACAAAGTGTATTCGTGCATTTTAGATGTGAGATTTAATGTTGTGCTGAGCTGAATGTCAGTGAAGTGAACTGTGTGAACTCAGTATAGAGATGGTTGTTAGCAAATTTAAAAAAAACAAAACAACTAATGCCAGTTTAACCTCAGGGTCTATTTTAAGAAACCAAAGAAGTCCATCTGGCCTAAAACATCAGTGCATGTACTGATTTAGTACTGTAGAGTATTCAGGCACTGTTATAGTTAAAAAATTGTATTAATGTGAGGGAGACCGCACATACGGAGACTGCACTAATTGTTGCCGATCTCTAGGAAAATATTGCCAAAACTGCACCAAAACATCCAATTTAACATGTGACGAAAACTAGATCCCAAAGGGCAATGGCACACTGCAGGACGGATAGACATTTTGCTGACGCCACCATTTGAAATACAGCTTCGGGACATTTTTTTGAGGTTTGCACCGTCCACCAGCACCGGCTACTCTCACCTCAGCTCCAGGCACCGACCCTGCACCGGGCTGCTCTGTGATTCTTTTTATTTTTGGACAGTGCAAACCTCCAAAATGTCCCCAGTGACCATCAACAGCACAATGGTGGAGAGGGTGGACAATTTAAAATACCTTGGGGTAAACATTGACACTGACATGGTCTAGCCACACCATTGTTGTTAAAAAGGCCTGACTGCATTTACATGGCCACAGGTGCCCAAAGAAATTTGGCCTGAGGCCCCAAATCCTTAGGGACTTCTACTGAGGCACCATAGAGAGCCTTCTGACAGGCCGCTTCGCTACTTGGTATGGCAGCTGCACCAGCATAGACATCAAGGCGCTGGAGAGGGTGGTGCGCACGGCCCAGCACATCACTGAGTGTGAGCTGCCCAGCCTGCAGGAGCTGTATACCCAGTGATACTGGAAGTCCCTGAGGGTCATTTAGGACCACGTCCATGCAACAGCCTGTTCTCTCTGCTGCCCTCAGGTAGGAGGTACAGGACTCTCAAATCACGCACCAGCAGACTGGGCAACAGTTTTTTCCCTCAGGCCATAATACTACTAAATAAATAACACACACACACACACACACACATAGGTTCAATCCCTCCAAAACAGTGAGATCATGTTGGACATATTTAAACTTTAATGGATCAAATAACAGAAACAATAAAGCAATGAGCACAATTTGTTATTTAAATGATAGAAAATATCAGAAATGTCTGAATCTAATCTAATAAGCATCAAAATACACATGGTGATAGACAATCATAGGATACATGTACCAGGTTGTTTTCATTCAAATTAGTGTGAGTTGTTTATGAAAAAATAGCAATGTGACAAAATGTCCAATCTCTCACTGTCAAGAAATCCTTCCTGGATCCACACCTGCATCCTCCAGATGAATCAGAGTTCAAAATTTTGAAAATGTGAGTACATATTAGTAATTTTTGTACACTTGTATTAACAAGAAACCTACTAAAAACATTGCTGAAGTTACTGAGTATGCAGTAATTAAACTAACTAAATATAGTGAGTACTAAGTATGAGCCACATAAGCTAATGTTTTTTGTTCATGCAACAAAGCAAACATTAATATGCCACAGCTTTGTCATCAGTCGCTATTAGAAACAGCTTGTCATGCCTTACAAGCTGTCAGTTTCTACAACAAGACAAACAAGACAAAGATGAATCATGCTATCTTTAGCTGTTCATCTAAGCTTTAGCAAGATAAATCTGGTGTCCATGTTCGACCTTTGTAAAGTTTACTTTCAAAAAACATAAACCTGAAAAATGTGCTTCTGGTGACCTACAGTAGTTTAAATTCCAGACTTCCAGACTTCCAGACTGAGCCCTCGCAGACTTCAGTTGCACCGTCACCGTCATCACTTCAAGTCTGCGAGGGCGCTGAGCTGCAAGGGAATAAAATGCGCTACGATGGGACTTAAGACCTCAGGTGTTTCCATGGAGATGAATTGAAATTCCCTAACCCTATAACTCATTTTGAAAGTGTTTTTCTTCAGGGAAACAAGGACTCACTTGCCCCAATATACATCATTTTGAGTGAGCCTTTGTTTCCCCAAATCTCTGTAACACAGCTGGCGAGTACAAAGTTAGCATGATCCATAGAGCCACGTCGGCCACATTCTTGGGAAATATGTCATGTTGAAATAAACCACAATTATATATTATAGGCCCAACAAAGTTAGGAGGCTTGCAAGTGACAGATTCAAATAATAATAGTCAAACGTGACGCAGCATAGACTGAGATACCCTGACTTTAATGCTGGATCCCACATTTTCCATGATGCAACACAAATGAGTCTTTTGTCTGTGTGGTAAATGCCCACATCTTTCAAACTCCAGGCCACAGCTTGTAATGTAAAGCTCTTTGTAAAAAATATGAAGTCTCCAAGCCCAACTCAAGATAACCCTGATGACATTCTCATGGTTATTTCAGACTTTAAGCAGCTCCTTCCTTCACAGAAGAAATTAAACCACTCGGGATGAGTAGTAATCCCAGTGATGAGTAAACTGAGCTTCAGGTCTAAAATTAGTGTAGTTCCCCTTTAATCTACCAGGAGATGATGAAGATGATGAGAGACACTTTTTTATGATGAGACACTCAATCAGTTAGAATCTACAAATAATTCAGTGAGTCGGATAAGCTGCAGATTTTTTGTTTTTAAAATGTAATCAAAGCTTTGTTTGAAGAGCTTGTTGATTGGGACGAACATCTAAACTGACACAGAACCTCGTCTTTCTCTGAAGACGGAAACTGAATGTTAAACTGCCTCCGAAAAAACCACTACAGGAACCACTCAACAAGAAAGAGGGTGAATAGAGAGGGGGAGAAATAATCTCAGAAACAACTAGGAAAAGATTAAAGTCTTCCTTTTTTTAGGTTCCTTATCATCTTTTGCACTCGACCATCTGAGAAGCAACAAGACAAACATTTACCAAGAGAAAGGAACACGTTAACCAGGCTGTTAGCAGCGCGGCGGTGACAGAATGTTCCTCTTTAATCTGTTAGGACTTTGTCACACATCCTAACAGTGTGGAAATGGACATAAATGGTCCAATTACAGCTCTTTGTGTGTGGGGGATTTGCCTCTTTCATGCCTGTGTTGAGCGAAGAAAAAAAAAAATGTCTGAGTGCATCTGCAGCCTTCAAAAGAAGACATCCTTTACATTGAAGTGCATTATTAGAACATAGTGACATCCCTAACATTGTATGGGTTGATCTTTCAT
Source organism: Thunnus maccoyii (assembly GCF_910596095.1). Taxonomy (NCBI): domain Eukaryota; kingdom Metazoa; phylum Chordata; class Actinopteri; order Scombriformes; family Scombridae; genus Thunnus; species Thunnus maccoyii. The sequence continues at coordinate 25,482,268 of NC_056544.1, read as the reverse complement.
GTTGCAGCTACTTGTCTCTTAGGAAACACATACAGATGTTGACAGCAGGATCAGCTTTAAAATAGCCTCTCTAAGTGTTCATCCCCATATAGTCTTGGCATGTCTATAGGAATTAAATTTTATAGCGGAGATGTGAAACAAAGAAATAAAACTGAATGTCGGTATTTTAAAAAGAAATGACACTTTTGTCTGAAACATTTATGAAATGTTTATGTTTGTGAGACTGAAAAATCACATCCACAATTCATCAAAATGAAAGTAAGATTAAAAAGACTGTATGTTTGAAAGTTTGAAGCTAAGATTTGATACTAATTGTATTGGCATTGTTAAAAAAAGATAATTGAATTTGCTGTTACTGAACATGATTTGCCAAAATGTAACATGCACCATACAAAGATTCAACCTAAGCGTTACAGAGATTAACTTGTGCTCTTTAAACTTTGCATGTTGGGATTTCTTCATTATTAGAACATAGTGACATCCCTAACATTGTATGGGTTGATCTTTCATGTTGCAGCTACTTGTCTCTTAGGAAACACATACAGATGTTGACAGCAGGATTAGTTCTAAAATAGCCTCTCGAAGTGTTCATCCTCATATAGTCTTGGCATGTCCATAGGAATTAAATTATATAATCCTATAGTAGCGGAGATGTAAAAGAAAATGACACTTTCTCTGAAACATTTATGAAATGTTTTTGTTTGTGAGACTGAAAAATCACATCCACAATTCATCAAAATGAAAGTAAAATTAAAAAGACTGGATGTTTGAGAAGTTTAAACTATGGTATTAAAAGTAAAAATATATACTGTATGTTTGAAAGTTTGAAGCTAAGATTTGATGTCTAATTATACTGGCATTGTTAAAAAAGATTTGCTGTTTCTGAACATGATTTGCCAAAATGTAACATGCATCATACAAAGATTCAACCCAAGCGTTACAGAGGTGAACTTGTGCTCTTTAAACTTTGCATGTTGGGATTTCTGACACATTTTGTCACAGGAGAAAAAAAAAAGCAGCTCAAAACACTCCAAACCAACGTGGGCAGAAACAGAAGATGGAAACATTACAAGAAAATACAACCAAAACCAACCAGATTTCTTTATTTGATAAAGACTTTGGCATTGACCTCCACTAATTGGGTACATTTATATGAATAGAGCCTTTTAAATAGCAGCAAATTGGAGATCCCACTTTGGGAGATATATGGCCTTGGTCGGGTCATGGAGAGGTGAACCTGCAAAGCGGCATAGACTGCAATTAGAGCAGCGAGACAAAACAGGTAAAGTGGTTTAATATTCTTCAGCTATGATGATTTTTGGATAATAGGAGAGCCTTTGAACAAATCCCAGTGAATAATAACCAAGAGGTGCAGCCCCAGAGTGACGTCCAAATACTGTAGGGTGATAATTATCTTCCTGCTTTAACTTGCACTAAAAGATTCATTAATAACAGTATTTTCTTATTATTTGGTCCAGAGGGGTTTTGCATTTAAAGAGGAGAAGAGTGCAGTGACTCAAACTACTCTGCACTTCTCTCTCTCTGTGGGTGTGTGTGTGCTTTCACCTTTCCAATTACAAGTTGTTCTACAGTCTTAGGAAAAACATATTATTCAAGACAAATAGCAGCAGTAACCAAAAAGGTGCCACAAACTCAAATAACAAAACTTTATCTGTGATGGATTGGACACTTTAGGACATCTTATTCCACCTTTCTATTTCCCGTTCACATAAATCCTTTTGTGTTTATTGTCAACCTGATTTCATTCAAAAAGAAGAAATCGTATCTCATGTAACTGCAGCCGCTGATGTGTTTAAAAGTGTTTCAGACTGCAGTCTGGTTTCCAGACCGGATCAGATCTCAGGTTCTTTCACACCAACACAATCAACAGCAGCTCATCAGAGGAGTTACTCTGGATTAGATGACTTGATAAACGTGAGAGAGCAGGAAGAAAGGTGTGTGTGTGATATCCCTGAGGAGCTCCATTCACCGGCTGAACACACAGCTCCAGTGTCCCATCTCAGTTCATTGACCTCCTGCCAACCTGCCAGCCAGCAGGTCAAACCTGCTCGCTCTTTTGTTTCCACACAGACACCTAGAAGCCTGGTGTGTCGCACAAAAACTGCCTTTATTCCTCTCTTTCTATCTTTCATTCTGTTCATGGTGGAATATATTACATGAAATCTGGCTGAATGTTCAAAACATTTCTTTCTTAATCCTGTGTCTTTTTTCTTCTCACTGTCTGTCTATTGTTACCTTTCAGTCTCGCCTTTATCTTTTTCTTTGCCTGCCTCTCCCTCATCCCCTCTTGGTTTAATGCGTTATTGTAACTGACAGCAGTTTGAATATGCTGAAGGTTCCTGCTGTGTCTCTGAAGTGGTTGTAGCCCAGATGGAGCCGTAGTACCTTCACCAGGAGGAGTTGAGATGCACTTTTGCATACAAAAATACAAAGACATTATTCATGTATGTGGATCAAAAAGAAGACTGTCTGCCTTATTCTATCATATATATTTTTATATATTTTAAAATGCATTACAGGACAATACTGGACTGACCTTGTTAATGGAATCCTCCACAAGAGCAATCTTAAAGAGGTCATATTATGTATATGTCCAGGTCTATATTTATAATCTGGGCTCTACTGGGATATCTATCATGATTTACAGTTTAAAGAAGACTCCTTATGTATCTTATACTGACCCTTTATGCGACCCCTCAGTTCAGCCTCTGTCTGAAAGAGGCCGTCTTAGCTCCTGTCTCTTTAAGGCCCCCTCCCAATGAGCTCACTCTTTTCTGATTGGACAGCTTCTGGAGGCTGTGTCAGGAGGCTACATGAGAAGGGTTTATCTGCACACAACACATCCACTTTACTACATAACACACCCACTTTATGATTATTTAGATGAGGTTGCATGTCAGAAAAAGGTAAACGTACTGCTGGGGGTAGCAATGTGAGTCTCATCAGTAAACATCAAATTTACACATCTCCCTCTATGAAACCAATCCTGTGGGTATCAATCCTATGTTGCAACATCTTAAACACTTAAATGTAACACTTTCCTTATTTTAGAGATAGGGATGTGCCCGAATACAAATACATTATTTGGCAAAGCACAATTAGTGGGGTTTTTATTTTTGTTTTGTTTTTTTTACGAATATTTGTTTGATACAAATATTTTAAAAATTATTAGTTTTCAGGAAGAAAGAAAAAACCATGTCAAATACCAGCGTGCAGGTCAGTTACATTGTCATCTTAGTCTCTGTCCTCTGCTCCGCTGTTACATCTATCAGCAGGTCTCAACGAGGGGAGTCACATCCACCTGCTACATGACGCACATTTCCTTATTTGGACATCACTCCCAGAGTTGGGGGTGTTCCCAAGAGATAAAGCTGAGCTACTGACACAAGCAAAGTGTTTACAATGGACTCTCCATAACCTGTTGTTCCTCTTCTCCTTTCCACAAAGTTCGGTTGTAAAAAATAGGCAATAAATGAAAAGTGCAAAGCAAGAATCGGGTTTGAAGTTCTTCTCTACACATTACATGCTGTGCTCTCTGTGTTATGGGTGTATAAATAAGTAGAGGTCTGTCTGCACATTTGCAATGAACTTGGTTTAGCTCAGTATGCAGCACAGTCATCTATGATCTGGGAGACTTGAGTTTGAGACCTGGTGTCGGGACCTCCTTTGTAAGATAGTTTATTCATAAACACTTTTAACACTTTAATATCCTAAAATTAAAAGTGTAATAAAAACAAAAACTGGAGTTTTACGTCTATTTCCTGCCTCAACACATACAGATACAAATATACATACTGAGCTCTTTGCACATCCCTATTTAGAGACTACAGAGGAGACACACAGAAACTTCAAATCTGACTCGGCCTCAAATTGATTCTCTGCTCTTTTCTTTGGTCATGTTGTGCTCTTCTTCGCCCCGACAGACAAGACACTTTTGGTGTCTGGTTTAATCTCCTCTCTCTCCAGAAAGACAGTGCTGCGTGGGCTGTAGGTGGTGGATAAAGGTCATGATCAAGATGAACAACTAATGATTTTGTTTTGCCTCTGTACCACATTCTGCTTGTCTGGATATTATTTTAATTTAATTCCTCCCACAGAGGAAGTTGTCTGTCTCGTCAGGGCTGCGGCAAATTCTTCAGCAGCTTAATTAGAGAACCAGAGACATTTATCTGCCTTAAAGTCTGTAGAATCCTGCAATAATCTCTTGTAATAAGTTTATGTAAATACCAGTACACTGTGTTTACATCATCTTAATGAGGTGTCAAATCTATTTTTTTGAATGTATGCACTTTCTAAAATTAATTTGCCATATTTTCTTCTTTGCATTTTAGATGCTCAATATTTTAACTGTTGCATAAGCACTCATTTATTCTTGTCATCTCAACGCAATGCAGCCTAATGTGTTTATGTCAAACCTATGTTGTATTCATGCCCATCAGCTGGATGTGTTTGCTGTACATGCGATTCTATATAATCTATGTTACTTCAGTGTAATTCAGCTGTCTGTGTATGTCTGGACTGAATACAATGTAAACAATAAGCAGCAAAGCTCTAACAGCTCCGTCAATATTGCCAACAGTGATGATGATTTTACATAAACAACCATGTTGTGGTTGGTGACGGTGTGATGAAGAGTGTGGGCTGTGGTGAGTAGAGCTGCAATGATTAGTTGATTAATAAATTAGTTGCCAACTATTAAATTAATCGCCAACTATTTTGATAAACAATTAATCAAAAAAGTCTAAATTCTCTGATTCCAGCTGTTTTTTGGTTTTCTTTGATCTCTTTGGTTTGATTTCTTTGGTCTTCTTTGATAGTAAACTGAATATAACAAAACAAGACATTTGAGGACGTTACCTTGGGCTTTGGGAAAGAGTGGTCGACATTTTTTTTTACCATTTTCTGACATTTTATGGACCAAACAACAAATTGATTAATTGAGAAAGTAATCAACAGATTATTCAATAATGACAATAATCGTTAGTTGCAGCCCTAACGGAAAGGTCTGACAAGCAGAGTTACACTCAACAGTTAAAGAGGATGCATCTGTAAGTAGCTAATCATATGAAATGGGTTCATATAGTATTACAAATGATTGTTTTGCATCTTTTGTTGTCTTTTGTTGTGCTGGTGGTACCAGGTGCCTTTCATTGGCAGAATGTAGTGAGCGTTGAGCGTTAGGGACTGTAGATTTGAATGAGGGAGTTCAGGTAGGTGGGAGCCGTTTTAATTGCTGTTTTGTAAGTGAGTGTGAGGGTTTTGAATTTGATGCAGGCAGCAACTGGGAGCCGGTAGAAGGATATGAACAGCGGGGTGATTCATGCTGTTTTGGGGTGGTTGAAGACCAGCCGTGCCGCTGCGTTCTGGATCATCTGCAGAGGTTTGAACGTACATGCAGGGAAGCCTGCCAGTAAGGTGTGTGATATTATGAGAACCTGTACCAGGAGTTGTGCTGCATGCTCAGACAGGTAAGGTCTGATCTTCCTGATGTTGTACAGGGCAAATCGACACAACCGAGTGATTAAGGCCACATGAACCTTAAAGATTAGTTGGTCGTCGATCAGGACACCCAATTTTCAGGCAGACTTTGAGGGCATGAGTTGGGTTGATTTGAGCTGGATGCTGATGTTTTGTTGTATAGAGGGACTGGCTGGGATGACAATGAGCTTGCTAAATAATTTTGCTGCCTCAACAAATATAGATACAAATACAAATACTGAGCTCTCTGCACATCCCTAGTTTGTATACATCTTATAAATGTTAATGATATGGAGGCTTAAAGTAAAGTGTTCCTTTTTTGAAAGGTGCTATATAAATATAATAATCATATTTATTATTGAACATTGAACATTACATCCAGTCATTCCAAAAACGCTGCCATTAATCTGCTGCTCTAACAGCCTCCACTCTTCTGTGAACATTTTCCACAGGATGTTGGAGCCTGACTGCTGGGATTTGCTCTCAGCCGCAAGAGCATTAGTGAGGTCAAGCAGTGATGTCGGGTGATAAGGCCCGACTCGAAGTCTGTGGTGGTGGTGGTGGTGATTGAGGTCGGGGCTCTTCGCAGGCCAGTCAAGTTCTTCCACACCAACCGCAGAAAACCATGCCTCTGTGCACAGGGGCATTGCAAATGTGGAAACAAGAAAGTGCCAAACACAAACCATAGTCATATATTGTCTAAATAATCTCTGTTTGCTGTAGCATTAAGATTTTCCTTATTTAGAATAAGGAACCTGACTGGATTTACTCCACTTCATTTCCATTGCTGCACAAAGCATTGTGACTCCAAAAAACAGCCATGAAATGTATAATTTTTATTTTGTCCATTTTGTTTGTATTGTTGACCAAATGCACTTGAATGTGTGATATGACATACTCATGATTTCCAGTCTCTGAAGTAGAAGCACATGAGGTACAATTAGACAGCAGAGCCATTATCCTGCCAGTCAGGCCTTGACGAGGCGAGTCAGCGGGAGCTTCGGCCTTTTTTTTCACTGCCGGGGCCCAGTGAGGTTTGTAAGAGCCAAGGACAGCTAAACTGACATGGCGAACCACACAATTTATTTCTCTGAAACCACATTTAAAGATGACAGATCATCACTGTTGATGACCATGTCAGGAGAAATGTTCATCATGCTGTAGTGGATTGTAGAATACAGCTCTTCCTTAAACATTTTCTTTTTTTTAAAAAAAAAAAAGATACACAAATTTAACTTAAGAGGATATTTTTCAACAGTGATGTTAATCCAGCTCTGCTCAGCCTTCTCAAGCTGGTTTGGAAATTAATCAAACGCCTCTCTTGAAATACCAGGGATACCAGCTCCTTTTCTAAAAACGTCTTTCAACCTCCAACGCCAAAAGAGCCTCAACAATTAACACGCTTTCCTTCAGCTCTACTTCAAAAGTGATTTAGTTTCTTTTGTCACATATCAGCCTTTGGAAAGGAACTGAAACGAAAGGATTGGATTTAATTTACAAGGATGTCTTTGTGTGTGTTTTGGATTAGCATATTTTAGGAAGGTCAAGGCTAAAGAGGACGTTTAAAAGGCCTGATTTCTCCTGTGTTTTAGCAAAGGTCAGTGAACAAAATGACGAACTGCCTGGACCTGACCTCTGATATCCGGTATACAGATTCCCAGGAGAGTGAGCATTAAAAACCTAAACACACACATACACACACACACACACACACACATCATTAAGCTCCTATTATCTGCATCACTAAATGCTGTACACTTCAATAGCAGGTCTGGGCTTTGTGCCATATAGCCTCTACAAACCTGCAACACACTAGCTGATGTTTAGGAATTATAGCAGGAATTCACATCTTAAAGGAAATAAATTACCAGCCTGAAGAGGCGGCAAAGCGGCCACAAACGAGATAATTGTTGTGTGTTAGCGAGGGCTCAGCGAGGACATTGATGGGAGTCGAGCCGTTGATAATTCTTTCAGGTACAAGGCTCCGGTTCACTGTGATCTCAGTATTTTTATCTCCTTCATTCATATTCCGGACGAGATGCTCAGACTGTGTCAAATGGGTGATAATTACACAGAGCTGTGAGAGTCCCACTTACACAGCCAATATGATGTGACTGAACCCAGTCCATTTCTGCTGATGGGAAGCCTGGTTGGATACCGACGGCCCACAACCCACTGCTCTGGTTCATTACAGCGGCAGACTGCCATTGGCTGGTTTCAGATGAAGCTGGGAGGCAACCATCTCTGTGATTGCAGTCTTAACTGATCTGAAGATTCATTTGACCATTAAAGTATGTCTCTTTGTAATTACCGTTAAAAGAGGCTAGGCTGTCATTGGCCAGTCACATGACACTGAATACGAAGCAAACCAAAACTTTATCCCAGTATTTATTTTTTTCTTTGGTTGCTTTTGTTTTTAATTTGAGGTCTATGCTTGTCAAGAGTCATGTTTGTATGGTAAGTATGAAGCTACCGCCAACAGCCGGTTATAGTGGAGATGAGGGGAAACAGCTGCTCGCCTGCTTTGTCCAAAGGTAACAAAATCTTACCAGTGACTCCCTCCAGACTCCAGATTGTCGCTTGTCAGGAAAAGAAACAGTCCAACAAGATATCAAAGCGTTAATTAGTGAGCATTAGAAGAGCTGGTACGCTTTTTTTTTTAATTATTTGTAGTCTTGATGCTAAGCTATGCCAGTGGCGGAATGAAACCAAGTACATTATTCTTATAATATTATACTTAAATACAAATTTGAGGTACTTGTACTTTACTTGAGTATTTCCATTTTATGTTACTTAATACTTCTACTCCACTACATTTAAAAGAGAAATATTGTATGTTTTACTGCACTGCTTCTTATTTGACACTTAGTCACTACTTTTCAGATTAAGATTTTACATAAAAAAAACATGTGATTTGCCTATTTAACATGATGCAGTACTATTGCTTATTATTATTCTATCCAGTAGTATTTGAAGTATCTAAAATTGGCTCCACGTTGACAAACACTGAAATATGCCTACATGTATTTATTAGTGATAAAAACAGAATAATGTAAAATACTATAATAATATAGGACTCCATTTTGCATAGTGAGTACTTTTGCTTTTGATACTTTACATTTTGGTTATAATATTTCTGCAGTAACATTTTTAAATGCAGGATTTCTACATGTAAGGAGTATTTTTAGATTGAGATATTTCTCCTTTACCAAAGTGAATACGGTGGCCCTGTGGTGCAAAACACAACAATGTTTCAGGAAACACAAAATCAAAACAGAAAACACAACAACATTTCAGAAAACACAACACCATTTAACGAATGTTTAAATGTTGTATTTTCTGAAATGTCATTGTGTTTTGTGAAATATTGTGTTTTTTACCTCAGGGCCACTGTAAGTAAAAGATCTAAATACTTATTCAACCATTAAGCTAAACTAACTGTCTGCTGGCTATCGATCTTCTCATTTAAATCTCATTTAGAGCAAATAAGCATGTTTTCAAAATGTGGAACTATTTCTTAAAATGTGCAAGTCCAACAGGAAATCATCTACAAATGAAAATTTAATCATGAGACATCAAAGGATCATCATAGGAATTCACAGTTTTTAATCACTGTACGCAGCGTTCATTTAATCACAATGAAGACTTTGAACTGCTGAACGGCAGCATAACACTGCCAGTCACAACAGAAAGAAGCAGACAATGTAGTGTGAGATTTTTTTTCTTTCTCTTTGTTCAGGTCAGGACATGAATTAATTCTACTGTGACAAAAAGGGAATATTAAGCAGCTAATTAGTCTTGGTAGAACATAAATGAGTCTAACTATGAATAAATGACCCGCTGAATCGCAGCTGCCATTTAACACCGTTATGGAGAATTAAAAAGTGTTTGCAGGTTGCACCTTTAGAGAGGAAGAAAAGATATGAGGAAGGAACAGAGGGAAGATATACAAGAGAAGCCAAACTGAAATAAGTAATATTTTACTTTAAGTCCCCTTATTGAGCATTTATAAGTAAACAAACATTCAAAAAATGGTTTATAACACACGATAATGTAGTATTTATTGTGTGTATTAAGGTTTATAACAGATAATGAATGGCAATATAGTAATATAGTAAAAGAAACTTCATAGGGGAAGTTAATAATAATAATTGACAAATACTGTACATTAAAAAACACATTAAAATGTCCATATAGCTGCTTATAGTGACATCACAGTGTGCTGTAAACAATTTATTAAATGTACAGTAAAACATACTGCTTATAAATGTGAAATGGAGTGTTACTGAAAAGTCAAATATCCTCTCCTCTTTTCTAGTTCCTTCCTCTCTCTTCTTGTTTCCTCTCCTCTTACTCAGATTACTGTATCACCACATTATTTGCCTTTCTGGCTCTAAAGGAGAAATAAGCCATTAACCCTTTGAACCCGCAGCCACTGAACCACAAACAGCTCCACTCTGATTCAGTAGAGTCATTAGCGTCTCCATTAATTCCGCACTCAGCTGATTGGCTCCTGCAGACAACAATTTAAACACCCCGCAGACTAAACAAGCAGGTCTTCAGTTATTGAGAAGAATATCATTACAGCAGAGTAATTCCCGGTTCAGCTTGGAGAAAAAGTCATAATTCAAATATACTGGTGGCCATACAGGTCAAACATTAAGATACTGAATCAACAGGTGATTGGTGACATTTAGTGTTGAGACAGCCCTGAGCAGCTCACCAGTAAAAATGTTGAATTGTTGTATGATTGCTTGACCTTTTATAGGAAAGTACTGATGGAAAATGAGGTGTTTAACTTAAAATAAAGGATCTGACAGCTTTACGCTCAGGGATCAACGCTTCGAGAGCATCAGGTTTTTCTACAAGGGAACTGCTGTACAAGGTTTTATCATCCAAGGCCTCATTAAATATTGTTCAGTTTGATGTTATGGCGGCAGACAACAAGGACAGGTTATCAACATCAAGTGTTAAAATAATCTCCAACATTCTGTCACTTGTAGGTGAAGTTGACACGAGCCCGTGCAGTATGTCCATGAATCAAGTGGGAACAGGTGGGTAGATGGGTAAAAGGAGGGAAAGTCCGAGGGCATCTGGTGGACACCTTGAGGATGGCAGGTCTGTGGAGATGGAGGAAAGAACATGTGAGCAGGAGCTGGAGATAGACAGAGAGCAATGCATAAGGCTGTGGATGAGAGAGTGTGGTTGCAGAGAGGGACTGAGGAGCAGATCAGTGACTGGATTATGACGAGTTCAGCCTCAGCATTCGAAATCAACCACGTTTCCAGCAACAGCTTTCAAGAGTCTGTGGAGACAAAATCAGAGCTAAAAGAGGAGTGAATATTTGGCTCATATAGCTCAAGTGGCCAGAAAGACAACCAGCAATGTCTGTTGGGTAGGGGTGGGAATCAAAGGTTAACTCACAATACAATACTATGACAATATTTTACCCATGATAACAATATATTACAATTGCTCATTAAGTTTCATTAAGTTTAACATTAGTTTCACAGAAAAGAAACAATGTGTCCACTCTAAACAGCCTGAGGATGGAAACATGCTTATTTTCCTGAAAGAATAACAGTAAAACAACTCACATATGCAAATTAAATTCCACAACATCGCTCTAGTTTGGAGAAAGTGACCTTGCATTTCCCACTCATCAATAAAATGTACCATGATTGTCATGAAGGACTCGGTGGCCCTAGAGGTCCACACGTCGCAGGTGAGGCCAACTCATCTGTGGGTATTTCATATCTTGGTTCTAGTGTCTGAAGCATTTTGTGAAAACCCTCATTTTCCACTACGCTGTGAGGCTGAAGGTCTTTGCACATAAACACAGTGATAGATTTAATAATACTCACCGCCCTTGGCGATGAAAAAGGCAACTTCGTCTTACACATATCATCCGGTGCAGGCTGAGGCTGCCGTGCAGACGTGGTGGTCGTCTTCTCAATCAAATCAGGATGATGGTGAGCGAAGAGGCAATGAATGTTGCCTTTGTATCTTATTTTTCTTGCAGACAATATAGTCTTTATTGAGCTTCTTGGTTTTGACACTGTGAAATCCAAAGTGAGTAAAAACTTTTGGTCTAAAAGATGATGACGTATCTCTGATTTGAACCGCCATTTTGCCTGCATTTCTTCTTGGTTGTCACCTACAATTGAGAGTCTGATATTTTCCCTAGGAGTTGGTGGAAACCAAATCAGAGCTAAAAGGAGAGTGAATATTGGACTTACATTCACCAGATGTGCCAGTAACAGGACTCCCAATGAATGCTAAAGTTGTTACGCGTCCGCATGACGTGTAAATAAGCAAAAATCTTTATACTTTATAACGGCAAATATGTCACCATTGTTGAAGGTTTTTTCTGCTTCCAAGTGGCAAAGAAATCAGTTGATGTGCGTGTGATTTTATATAGACTTTAATCATAATGAGGATATCTAATAAATCATGCTAATTATGCATCTGATGGAGCTACATGCAAATGTGCAGATGTTATGTCTGTTTTTTTCAGTATTCAAGGAACAAACGATTAGTTCAGTTGTGATATATATACAGCACTGGTCAGTTTTTTTCATCACCTCACTTAGTGTCACCATGTGTGTAGTGAGCTGCTGTTGGAAACAACTGATGCTTTGAGTATTTGTAATAGAGGCAGACTGCTAATGTCCTCACCTGTTGTGGAATTGAGGTCAAAGCTTTCACAATGTTTGTTTTGTTGAAGACGTCTGAAACACGTCAGCTGTGGAAGCAGAAACACCTCATGGCATCTTACTCCCCCCCTACCTCCCCTCCACCTCTCTGTCACTTGGTGGTCAGTAATGGATGTTTACATGGGAAGAGAAATAGTTTGCTCAGATCAGCCCGGCTGCTGTCAGCAGGAGATTGGTGGAGGGGAAATGAGTGTCAGCTGTGACAGGAAGGAACCCTGCAGAGAAAAATGACCGACATTGACGAGAAGAGAGACAGAGGAGGAGTGAGAGGAAAAAAAGAGAGAACAAACTGATGAGAGATAGATAGACAGATGGAGGGAGACAGACAGGAGGAGGATGCAGAGACGCGGTGAGATGGGAGGAGAGTCAGTGACGGAAATTACATGTGTGCAGAGAAATTTAATCTACATGAAGAATGTAGCCTGAGGCAACGCTAAATGCATTAAGAGTTAGTGAAGAGCAGGAAATTATGTTATTACCAAGGAGTGTGAAGCAGGTTATTAGAAATGAATAATTGTCCAAATGTATATGTGGGCAATTTCCTTTTTATAGGTTTGAGCCCTGAAACCAGTGCATCAGTGCTGCGTTATTTCATAAAATGACTCCAACCAGCCTGTGATATAAACCCTCAGACCAGTCAGACCAGTTCTCTCTTATCCCTCATTCTACTTTCAAGACATTTTTCTTGTGTGCTTTTTGTGTGGTCAGATCAGAACTGTTGAGGAGGAATTTACTCACACTGTGTGGTGAAAAACAAGCAGGACTAACATTAGCATTCAATAAGAAGAAATTAATATTAATTTGTATCACTTTCTAATGAGGCATACTTTAAAAAGTTATAATGTTAATAAATAATTTAAGAGTTAAGTTGAACAGCATCTATAATGTTTATAGATAAGTAATGTGGCATTAATAAGAACTTTTAGGTTGCTGCATTGTAAAAGAAGGTATCTGTCCTCCTCCAATATTAAACTTGTTTTGTCTTTTTTATCTCGCTCTTTAATTCATCAAGAGGAAGCCTCCTGTATCACAACAGTGCAATTTTCTGCAAATGTATTGCAGAGCATCTAGACCAAAATCCCTTTAGTAGTATATTACCAACTTTTACCAACTTTTTTTTTTTTTTTAACAAATACTGTATTGTCTTAGCCCTATATTACCATACATACACTTATTTCCAGACAGGCAGCACCCTTCCTTCTATATGATGCTGATTGTCCTCTTTGAATTGTAGGATTGACTGGAACAGCAACAACCAACACCTTAAGAGCAAGAGGATTCCCAACTCTTTAGTAATGGTAGGTTGTTTCTTTTCAGGTCAAAGTTCAGGCAAGTGGAACTCTATGAGAGACCAATTCATAAGTACATCAGTGTATTAAAGGTGTTATGTTGTGTTCAAATAACAACACAACGAGAATGGTGTGAATACATGAAATTCGAGCCGCGAATCAAGCAAAATTTGCGTATTCGCACGAGTTGAAAATATTCAACTTCAGTGAAAATGTCGTGCGTATCATGGGGCTCGACCGGGGGATTCAGCCGACAGACAGCTGCTGAGAGGCAGCCAGCTCTGGAGGAGAGAGCCGGGGAGCATGTTGGTGGTGCTGCTGCTGATTTCTGGAGGAATAAACACACACCGGACCACCACACAAGTCACACCAGATTCTGCTGTAATCCGGAGCCGTTTACTGGCGGGAGGATTTTATTTTTTTAACTTTTAAACTGATTTATCTTCACTTTCGCATCTCAACCTAACCGGAGCTATTTACAGATAAGTGTCGGTGTTTACAGATAAGTGTCGGTATGAATGTTGTTAGCAGGAGGACTGAGCTTCAGTAACATCACTGGCTGGCTCCCATTGTCCAGGTGGGGACTGGTCAGTGCCTGCCATTGCTCACTGGCTGTTTGTGGCGAATAAGCACAAATGATCCCGTGGCCAAACTTGCACGAATTCCACAAATAAAAACAAATGTTCCTGCGTTCAAACTCATGCTAGTAACGCAAGGCGAAAAATTCGCTTTGCGTTTGGTGTGAACACAACATTAGTTTCTTGCTCAAGTCACACAGCTGTGGACGGACCAACAAGTCCTCCAAATTAATCAAAACACATAGTTGATCCATGCACTCCAGAACGATGTTAAATATTTTCTGATCTGATGGAAGTTACAATAATAGAGGGCGATCACAGTTATGTATTAATAAGAAACAATGTTTACTTGTGATTGGAAACAGAAAACAAACAGTAATCTTAAGTCTGATGCTTCGCTGATCCATCCACCCCAACCTCCTCCCAACGAAGACTTTGTCGCTCTTTTATAACATCGCCTGATTTGCGACCACTAGAGGGCTTTGTCATTTGAATGTAAACATACTGTATATAGTTTTGGGGCACTTGCTGAAATGACTGATTTTGTCATTTTTCTTGGGAGGGAGTCTCTGACGGACACACTGACTATTTTCTCTGTCAAAGGGCTTGAGTTAACAGCAAAATATCAGACTGAAATCAATAGATTGTTTTCAGTAGATTTATTGATGTAATTGCTGAAATCAGAGGATTTGCTGTGGAAGCAAAGTAAACACCTGCAGTGCTTTCATGTAGCGTTCAACTTTGGGGAACAACATGTTCATTTGCACCACTGAACAACTGCAAAAAATCTTTGAAAGGAGAGCAGGGGTCCAAGATGGAGGAAATATAAGCTGTGTGTAAGCTGTGTCACACTGTCCATTTTTATTTAAATCTGCACTCTGCCAAATTAGAAGCATTACCAGTTGAGCCTAGTCACCTACAAGTAGTCACTACGCCACCAAACTGGTGTGACTGGGAACTCAACCTGCATTTAGTAGTGCTATGTTCTCCAGTGATCCAGTAATCTGTAGACAGTTACTCTACCCTAATAACAGGTTTAGTCCTCTGGCCCTCTCCTTGTCTTCTCACAGTATTGAAGCAGCTTCTCTCTTTTAGCAGCATTTTGTTCCAGATGAGAGCAGCTGTCAGTCACAGCTGACGGGTCAGAGATGCTCAGAGGTTGTTAGGACTCTGACGCCTCCCACTGTGAAGCTCAGGGTCCAATATCACGCTTCACAACACTCCTCAGTGCTCCCCAGCTGGACACAAACCTCAAAAATCGGTCAGTCAAACAGTCAGTCAACCGATCAGTCATTCGTTCAGTCCTGCAGTGGAGCTCTGAGCTAATGTCATGCTTCACAACACTCTTGCCCCACTGCCATGAAAACAGCACATTAGTTCATTAGACAGTAAAACAGTCATGTAGTCAGCTCAGGTGTTGAGGCTATCAAACTAAAGTGCTGAACAGTAACATCACCTCAATCTAAAGGTCAGAATAAATTTCCTGCAGAATAAATAGTGCTATCATACTGGCCTATTAAAATGTCACTTCCGCCATATGAGTTTGGCTGAAATTGTGTCAGATTATATCAGCGTACATGTGCACAGTAAGCAGAACAGGTGCAACGTGCAGGTCTGAATTTCTCTCTGTGTCAGCTCAAAACCTTCACTGTTTTGGCACTAACATAAAGTCACTTTATAGGTTTCACTTAATTTCCTGAACCATGTATACATGTTTAATTTAATTTATTTATGATAAAGTGTGGCAATGTTTCCTCCATAACTATTTTTTTAGCTGATGACGTCAATTGGTCCAATTTTATAAAATTGTATGATTGAAGCTTTATCAGGCTTGAACCCAGAGCTAAAACTCCGAAACAGGCGCATGCATTTTTCTGGTCCTCCACATGCATTTGAATTGAAATGAACTGAATGTATGAGCCAAACAGTCCCCCAAGTGTCAGGCCTGGTAATTCAGTGTAGACTGGTCAGGTTTGTAATAGTAGATACATAGTAATTTTAGCCCCCGTGGCTTCAGGCTAGATTCCTTGGCATAAATCTGCATGTAAAAAATGCACCCTGCCTCTTCACCAATCACACTACAGTATGACTGAACAGAGATATACTGTAACTACAGTCGTATATTTACCACAGTCCACTTCTTGCTCCTCTCTCCTTTGCTTGCCAACAGCCTATAAACATTTCTCTGTTGACTCTCTCTTAATGTCCTCACTGAAGATTTTGTGAAATGATTGCGACGTCTTCTATTCTCTGTAGGAAATATCGATGCTTGTTTGATCCTGTATTCATTTTAAAAGAGAACTAATCAATAAAAATAAACATAATTGTTTAATGCAAAAAAAAAAAAAATGCAAATGTCAACAATAAGTGTTTAGATTGTCTCAGTTAAAACTCAATTCAAGGTCTTAATCCCTTGCATATCAGGAGAAATGAAAGGAATATGCATGCTGAGAGATAAGATTTTGGATCAATATGACATTTCAACTAAAAGGTATTTGCCAGACACTTTGTCACAGCTTCTCCCCATCTGATGTAAGATAAACAGTAATTTGTATACCCTTCATATATTTGAGAAAGCTTAAGGAGCTTTGGTGTCCCTTATCTTGAAAGAGATGTTTTCACTTCTGAGGCTGTTAGTATGTCAGACGAGATAAACCAAACGCAGCTTCAGAGGTTCAGACAATTCATACTGTTTTCATGTATATTTTTACTCCTGTCTGACATTGTGTGTGAAAAAATATCATTGTGAACAGAGATCTGAAGTGAGACGTCAACAAAGAATGAAAGGACATTTCCATTTCTGAGGCTTTTAAATCAGATACAGTACACCTCGAGAAGTGCAGATATTTCACATTTTATTTAAACATTTCTTGTGCAGGCTGTATGAATAAATTCAATAGATATTAATAGTCTTTAAAAAAAAAATTGTACCTGGCTGTAGAGTTTGTTTTTTCCTCAAGGTACTTATCTGACTACCGTGCTCTATCATTTTTACTCCGTCTTTTCATCGCTCATATCTCATTTTTTTCATTTAAGGTAGAAAATGAAGTACAATTTAAACCCATACAAATGGAATAAAAAGTGCTTTTATTTCTGTGAAAGTGGCAACACTCACATCCCGCATAAATATAGGTTTATCATCCCGGGGAGACGGTCGTGCTCTGACTACTAGAAACACATCATACATCCTAGAAACCACACTCCCTTATCAACTGCACCCGATTACCATGGCAACCAATTTCTTCACTGTAAAAACACCAAGAAAGCAATCAGAAACATCCTAGCAACTGCCTGGAACACCCTCACCTGATGATACCACAGTAATTACCACCCCAAATATTACCTTAACAACGACCAAGCCACACCTGGCCAACAACTTAAAAACACCTTCATTCATTTTCATTCCTTTATTTCTTTCTTCGTTTCTTTTTTGATATGATAATCCTTGAACAGGTACTCAAATCTCACCAACAGAACGGGATGTCTCTCCAAAACAACAGCAACAACTCATTGGAAAGTTTTCAGATATCCCAGGCCTCCCATTGTTAAGTTTAGGTAACTGCAACTACTCATATATGGTTCTGGAAAGACTGTCGTCATGCAGCGTTAACTGTTGGTAGATGGAGTTTGCTTTTCTTTAACTGCTACTTCTGCTCTTTTACAGGAGTACTGACTTTACACATCAAAGTCTGTTTCCAGGTTGTAGGGAGTACTATGTCAAAAAAGTTGTATGAAGTAGAAGTTTGAAAAATGACAAAATTTGGAGGTGTGGAATTAGAGAGAAGCAAAGTTACTGGACCTCACAGTAGCACACTCCTCATCTCTGCTGCAGGCTAGCAGCTCCAGGCTAACATTAGCCACTACTAGCATAACAAGCCCAAATCTGTACAGTAGAGTGAACTGAGTCGAGTTGCAGGTTGTGGGTAAGGTGTATTGTGGGTAATGTAGGTGCCGGGTGAGTCTTGCAGTGTTGCTTCAAGGACATTAGATGTTATACCCATACATTTTTTCCACATTTCCAAAGTGAAGTCATTTTAAGATATTTAGAGCCCTATTTTCCTGAAATAGGGCACCGGCAAAGATTCAAGTCTTAGTACAACCCACAACTTCTGCCTCACCATCGGCGGCTCCACTCAGTCTACCTCCCCCCACATATCTGCAACTTTATAGTAATCCTTGACACTAATCTCATTACTAAAACTGCCGTTTCCCACTTGAAAAACATAACTTGTCTCCGCCCAACGCTCTCTTTTTCTGCTGCTGAAACTCTGATCCATGAATTCATCACATCCTGACTTGACTACTGCAATAGTATTCTTTACGGTACATCATCCAAAGTCCTTAAAACAACTTCAGTATACCCAGAACTTAGGTGCTTGCCTGCTCATTCACTTCCACTCCTGTGACCAACCCTGTGCTAAAGCACCTCCTTTCCAATTCAAACTCACTCATGAAGCCCTCCATATTTTTTTTTAAGCTGAAGTGACAGCACAGAGAAACTTTCAAGTATCATTTCTAGGATATCATAAGTATACAGCATCTTTAAAAGTGGTCTTTTTCTTGTCTGTTGTTCTTTTCAAGGCTTTGAAGCATAATGTCTACCATTATTTAGGTCAAATCTGGAGTGGTGACATACATTTACAGTCTGATCCTGTCAAATCTTGTCTACATCTGATGCCACTTTTTTTGTTTGTCCAAAATGCTGTAATTATACTATCTATTACACGTCACTGTGATCTAAAGTTAAACTGTGCCTGAAGTTAAACTGTCATGCATAAATGTGCTGCATTGTGTTGGTTGGTTTTGCATTGCAAGCCAGACACACAACTGTGCAGAAGTGTGCAATGAAGGATGTGGAAAGTATAAATGACTTGCTTCTGGTGCAATATCCAGGGGATATCACTGAGAAAAATTTAGTACCTTTAAATGAAAGATGAATCTACAAAAAACACAAATGATTTTTCAATCCTACAACCGCATATGTGATTGGCTGATGTCCAGTGTCACTACTACTTTATATGTGTGGGAGACCTTTCTGTCTGCCAGCTTGTCTGAACACGGTATTTTATTTGCAATACTTCACTGAATGTGTCAACTTATGATAAGATTTTGGCAGGAAGTGAAACTGCATTGAAATGAATTCCTCCGGCATAATTTAATCTTCTCAGGACTCTGCTGGCTGACCAGCCATCTGTCCCTCAGTCAATCTGGTTTATTTTCTGTCCTCCTGCCTGTCTGCACACCATGTTATCCAGTAAATATTCTGCGTAACTGAGCTATTTTAGATAATGCTCCTCCTCCTCTTCTTCTTCTTCTCTGTGCTACAGCATAGTTATAGTGATAGTGAGGAAGAACTGCGCATTGGCAGCAGTGACTGAAATAAACAAGCCAATCTACATTTAATAACATCACATTACATCAAAAATCTATCACAGTAAATCCATATTAAACTTGTGCATCATTAGAAATAATCACTCTCTACTTTCTCTCTCTGGACTGAATGTTGGGTGGTAATTATGATCTGCGTGATTAATTTTCTCACCATAGTTGAGCTGCTGCTCTCCAATAACGGATGATTTGGGCTCTGATTAATTTCCTTTAACAACATTTTTAATGAAGGAGGTGAAGTGAAATGCTATTTTCAGCTTTAATGAAAACCTATTTCCCTCTTTTCCTCGAATGAGGTCATTAATAGATAAAAATAGTGAAGCTCAGGTGGAATCAATGCACATTTCAGTTATCTACACTAACCAGTGATTGATTTCCTTTAAACAGTATTTTCATTCTAAGGGATATTCAGAAATGTTGATTGTTGGAGCCAAGGTGAAGTGCCATAGTAACTACAGTTGCTGTCTTCAAAGAGAAAACTTTCAATAACTGAACTTCCATATTTAGATGACTAATGCACAAATACAGTAGTTTATAATTAGTTTATTTTCAGTCAAGGTAAAATCCATGTGTGTTCCAGTAACTGCAAAGTACTGATCAATGGATTAGCAGAAAAGATATCATCTTACTGTGTTAAATGGATGTTGTGTACGTCACTGAGAGTTCAATACAGTAAATGCGGGGTAACATTAAAATCAGACTTTCACATCAACAATTAATACAGCTAAAAAAGTCCTCAGTGTTACAACCAAAAGTAAGCTGAAATGATGTTTAACTACCTCCATAAATATCGCCAAAAACTGACAAAAGGGTCCATTTTGTTATTTTAGTGCTTCCTAAATTACTACTTTATTGTTTTAAAACTGTTAAACTCAGTGCTCCTCCTTGGATCCACATGTCTGCTGTCAATCTGTATGCCGAGTACGTTCCAAAAATGTTCCCTAAATATGTCTGTATACATTGTTTCCTTCTCAGTCCTCACACACAACCTGTCTAGCTGACAAGCAGGTGCATCGATTCATTTGCACAGATTGGAGCATTTATCTATTTGTCAAGAGAACTACTCTATCCTGGCTCAATCATTAGAAACTCTGATGCATGCTGTAGTGAAGTTAAAGGTCCGTGCATGAAGTATAATTCATTTGCAGTTGTTCATATTGTATAATGAAAAACCCCATTTTTCGGGGCATTTAAAGATTTCATTGTCTTAAGAAGAACAATACAATTCAGTGCGCTAAAGAGTCCACTTGTTCCATTATCCAACTTGTGCAGAGTACTAGCCAATCAGAGGCAGAATAGGGCAGGCCATGACTTCGCCATCTTGTGAATAAAAATTTGGCTCACTGTACCTACCAAGACTGGCTTTCACAGTAAAACAGAGTTTGCTTTTCAGCACAAAGGACTAAGACACACATGGTGCTGGGTCTTTACAGTTACTGGAAATTTAAAAATGAATGAATTTGAGAATTTATATTACATACATAGTCTGGCCTAATTCATCTTTTCAGAAGAATGCAGCGATCAATAGAGGCACCACACAGTTAAATGCCAGCTGTCTTATCAAAGCATGACAAGATCATAAATCATAAATCTTCCATCATAAATAATTGTGGTATTGTTTTGCTGGATTTGTATTCACCAGTGATGATGTACACAACATGATCAAATTCTGTCAGTAAAAAAATGCAACAATTCATGAAATAAAGTTAATTTTACTCATGTATTGTGCCCCCTCCTGCTATTGTAAAAAGTCTATTAAAATGCTAAATGTCTGGGAGTTATAAATACCCGCTAACTTAAAGAAATTATGTGTTAAATTATATTTTTCCGACTTAAAATCAAATAAAGGATGTGTATTGTTATGAATCATGGGTGGTAATTAAATGCAACACATTTGCAGTAAGTACACAAATTATTTATTGTAATTTTCACTAAATTAGCTCAGTATCACTTTGAGGCATTTTGAAACTGTCTTGTAAAGGAAATGTAGGTTATCAATGTGCATTCTGATGTTTCAGTTTGAGGCTACACTCACAATATAAGACCATATCTAGGTCTTCATTGTCAGTACAGTCACAGTGAGGTTGTTTACCTGCTTTCAGCATTCCTTGTATCACATGTCATCACATTGTTTAGGTGTTATCAAATTGGTTGTATATAAATACAACTCAATGAAAATTACCAGAAGTAAGATTTAAAGTATTTTAAATGTATTACAATAAGTGATGAATTTGAACAATGTGTTAGTTACGGAGCCTGTCCAGTGTAACCCAGAGAGTCTGGTATGTTGAGTAAAGAGACAGACAGTTACTCTGATCTCATTTCACTGCAGAGATGCAACCAGCTGAGTGTCTCAGTGCAGGTCAGTGAGGTTAGGACTGACAGGGACATTTAAACTTGTTTCAGTGTAAGGGAAAAAAACATCCAAATTATATGATAGTATCACTTACTGTATGTATGATGTGTTGTCACGAACCGGGCCGCATGGCCATGACAAAGAAGGGAGACGCACACAACAAAGCCAATTAATAACCAATTTATTTAAAAAAAAAAAGAAAGTAACCCAAGAGAAAAACCAAACCTAACAATGGGATGTGTAGTCAGTGAGATCAGTAGTGTAGGTGAGTGCATGAGTGGAACAGTGTGTGAATGTAGTGTTGTATGGTGCAAAATAACAAGTCAAATATCAACCCAAAAGCCAAAAGGTGTCTCAGGGAGGAGAGCACCACAGCAACTGCATTACAATGGGTTTTTGAAGAGGCACTGGCACCCAGAGCCCCAGGTGTTGCCAGTGTTCCTGATGATGCTGCCACACCCACCTCCAGTACCTGCAGAAACAACAGAGAGCAGCCACACAAATTGAAGCCACAGGCAGACTGGGCAGACAGGATCATAACAGTACATATACGTTAAATTGTTTCAACACTTCACTGAGTCTTAGTGACATAAAAACCCAACATGCTGTACAGTAGAATGTATCACTGGGAACTGTGACCTTCCACTATTGTGAATTTAAACAATGTTTGATCACACAACAGAGTCGGAAAAAAAAGAGATGATTATGAATTAATGATTAATTGATTTATATGACAAACTGGTTTAAAGTTCTATGTAAATGTGAGAAACATTAGGCCAGTTGTATTATACTGGCCCCTTCTTGTTGATCCTCTGTAGGGCAGTGGAGATGAGAAAGAATTCATTAGAAAATGAGGGATGTTTGCAAATAATTTTCTCAAAGCAACATTCTAAAAATGTTTTCAGGATGTTATTCAGGCCTGAGATGACAGAACTTATTTTATAAAACGTTCCTTTAATGTGATATGTTAACAAAAGGAGAACGTTTTGTCTGCAACATTCTGAAGATGTTTTGTTGATGTTGTTGAGGTAACAGATTATATACTGTTCTCTTATTAAACATTCCCACAATGTCACATGATAACAAACAAAGAACGTTCTCAAAGCAACATTCTAAAAATGTTCTCAGGATGTTATTCAGTGTTTTTTTTATGTACTGAGCTGTCACCAGACTGAAAATCTGTCTGAACCCTGTTCAAACCAAAAATGAATACAGTGAATGAAAATGTGATAGACAGATGTATTTTTTGTTGAAATCTCACACCACTAAATCCTTAGTTGCGTACTTAGTCTTGTTTATCTACCCTTTGAAAAGACATTTCATATACTAATTTATTTAGACAAATAAATTATGTTGTTGTTGTTAGTGTTGGTGCTAAGACAACATTAAACACTGAGTTGAGACATTTAGAAAAAGTACAGTGAGGAAAAACAAAACAAACAAGAAAAAAAAAAGTTATATACTTTCTTCTGTTAATTATTACATTCAGATGGATTAACAATATCACCTTTGTCATGCACATGAAAACAAATATTATTCTGTTAAATGTCACGATCAAAGATAATTATTTCTGCTTTGATAATTTGATGTCTAATTGTGTTAGGTTTGTGAAGAGTGTGGTGAGTACTGCAACATTGTGTGATGTGGATGTAGGAGCCGCTGTCTGTTTCTGTGTAATCCAGCGGTAAGCGTGTTAATTCCTGGCAGAGACGGGCTGCGGTGAACCCGACCAGCAACTGTCTGAAGCTTCAGGAGGTTGCTGCCAGACTGATCAGCTTTGTTCTAAAACAAGAGAAACCAGAGTTGCTCTGAGAGAGGAACCAACAGGATTAGTGAAGGCGCCGTCTGTAGTTGTCTAACATCAGTGTTTCAAGGAAAGTTACACTGAGCTCACTTTTAATGCCATTTGGATCTCTTTCCTTCTTTGACCTGGTTTCAGAAATCCAGGCTTATAAAACACCTTGAGAATGGATTGAACCATTATTGCACCAGGTGAGCTGAGTAGAAATAACATTCATATTTACAGAATCACACAGAACGAGTCACTGAAAGGTGAGTCAGACAAGATTACTCCGTCACAACCAGAGACCTGGTCAGCCTCAACTCCATCCAGCACAATTATGATCCAGGTCATTTAACTAATGAGGCGCACCATGAGAAATATGGGATTAAATTTGTGTCATAATAATAATTTCACAAATTCTCCCAAGAATCAAACAAACAAAAAATTAATTGAAACAGAAAATATCTCAATGGCAAAACTTAACAAGAGTTTAGCTGTTGAATGTCTCAGTTTCAGTTCTGAAAAAAATTCAGCAGCAAAACTAAAAAAGTGATCACAAAAGATCAAAAAATCCTGATCAGTGAAAGAAAAATTAGATTAATGTAATAAAATGTAGCGCTCTTATAAAGTTTCATTGAAAATTTTGCTATGAGATAACTTCTTTGATTTACATTTGAATACATTTTTTATTCACTTTTATTTTTTTTGGTTCTTGGGAGATTTTTCTCAATTATTATAACACAAATTGAATCCCGTAGAGAAACAGGTACTTTATTTTGGAGGATAGGAAACAGTTAAAGGAGTTGGCAGTGCAATAAGATCTACCTACTGATATGTATATGTATTTATTTTTCATGAAAACAGTGATTTGTTTCTATAACTCAACTCATCAACGCAGTCTCAAATGAAAAGAAAAATTATAACATGAGAGGCAAGAGGCATAGACTGAAACTGTAGGCAGTGAACAAAACCAAATTGAACCGCAGGGATATGAATGAGGGGTGGCTCTCTTTTCTTCAGGAAAGTGACGTAATCACAATTTAGTTTCTATAAAACACCACTAATAAACCTATTTCAGCTTTTGAAAAATGTCACAGCTGACATTTAGTTTGAATGTAGTGAAAGTAATCCTGTTGTTGGGTAAATATGAATGAGAGCAGTATTGTAATCACTGCGGTATTGGTAGTGTTATTGCTCTGCTCTCCAAAGTAAATAAATAAAATTTTAAGGCTCAGCATCTTACATCTAAGGTAAAAAGTCTGGAGCGGGAAGTCTTTGCTCTGAGTTTTCCATCAGCAGCG
The DNA here is from genome assembly GCF_910596095.1 of Thunnus maccoyii. NCBI lineage: Eukaryota > Metazoa > Chordata > Actinopteri > Scombriformes > Scombridae > Thunnus > Thunnus maccoyii. The sequence continues at coordinate 25,457,358 of NC_056544.1, read as the reverse complement.
TGTTGGTGAGAAGGAGCCATTTTTCATCATGTTTTGCAACAGGAGTGCCTGTTTGTACTTTGAAACACTGTGTGCGACACAAAAAAAAGTCAGAAGTGCAATTTATAGAAAAGTCTTGACCAAATAATTAAGAAAATTAATTAAACTTTCTGGATTGTTGTGTGGAAACTTTACTGTTGTGGCAGAAACATTCATATGACTTGACTGACAAAAAGAAAAGAAAATAGAACAGAACAGAATAGAAAAATAAGGAGATGAAAATTAAATTTTAAGAGGCTAAATGTAGTGAAACAAATATAACCAGGAGTGTAAACCTATGCTCCTGACAGGGTCAACAATGGATACATTTACTTATGGATATGTTTGTGCCTAGAATTGAATTGTGGACTATAACTGTACATACATCTTGCACAACAACATGTCATCATTAAATATAGTTTTGTGTGTGTTCATTGTAATAAAACATATGCAAAATAATAAAATATGATTTCGCGTGACCTTCAGTTGCAGTATTATGGCGATATTGCGATATTAACATGCATATTACAGTTTAGTGTCTTTTCAGGATCCAGCAGAAAAACTAGAAGAGACAGGAAGTGCCTCTCTGAGGAAACCTGCTGCCGTCTTCATCATCTGACTGCCAACCTACAGGCATTTCACACCATCTGCTAGGTACGGATTAAAAAAACAGTGAAATATCCGCTCCTGAGGCTCTCAAACTCTGCCTAACAATCTTCCTTCTCACACATAACTGCAGGAGAAACGACAAGACTGAAATAATATGAAATGTCTTCATTGATAAAATGTTTTGAATGTGTCCGGTAGTGTCGAATTTAATCCTCCCGAGGTTCATTTTAAATGTTAAGGACTGGAGCTAATGTGAGACAGTGCCTGAATGCCTCAGAGTATCATATTTATTACCATAGTTTGGTGTGTACAACAAATGTTGTTCTTATAGGTTCTTTACACATTTATTCAAAGGCTGTAGTCACACTGCAGGTCTTAAAGTGTCTATATCCAACTTTTTTTAAAAACATTTTTGACTGATCACCGTATTTTTTAAGTTTCTCATAGCCAATTTGAGCTTGAGGAGACCTACATCCTGGTACAAACAATGTACAAATAAGCAACAGAAGTGATGGAGAGTTTGGAGAGTCTTTCATCATCTTCAATCCTCAAGCTGTATAGAGGATGTATAAAGGACGTGAATTTGTTGGTCTCTTTGGTGTTGCCAGGTGGCAAAAATCAAAGTCTGAAATATCCTGACTTTTAGTCCCTGCTCTGGGTTGAGCTCCAAGAACGCTGGATCCTACAATTCCCATAGGGCAACTCAATAACATCTTTCATTACACACTCCCTGCATGGTAAATGTCCACATCTCTTAAACTTTACACCCCCATTTTTATAAAGCAGGCTTCCCGTTCTAAATTTGTATTCTCCACGCTGATGTAACCCTGACGACATCATCAGGGTTATTTTCCCAGACTTTTTAAGCTTCCCACCGGAGCCACAGAATACATTATACAATGGTTTTCACAGGATGAATAGCACTCATCATGACGGTTAAACTGAAATTCATGTGTAAAATCAGTGATGTGCCCATTTAAAGTCAAAATCATTTAATCTCTCACTCCAATGCTTAGCCTCTGAAAGTACATAAAAAGCACAAGAGCGTTTGTTTAATCATATCAGGACACTGAAGCTAATTACGTACATGTTGTGAAGTGCAATGAAGCGTTGCAAATCACACATTATCCTAAAGCTGTGAGTTGAATTTTGAGTGTTAATCAAGGTTGGCATATGTTGCCTTTCAGACCAAGGGTTTTTTTTGTTTGTTTGTTTGTTTTGAGTATATGACCCAATAGAAATGTATTTCTCTTGCCCTTGAAACTCGCTTCATTAAATCATAGTGTCATTTCTAGCATCTGAGAGACCACAAATATATTAATGGAAGCTCAAGATTTTGTGCGAACATGCTGAAAGATGCATGAGGGCTGGGGAGAATTTACTGTACCTCTACCTGTAGGTCTGTAGGTTTGTTCTTAAAAAGAGGACTGTACTGATTTTAACCTGAATAAATGAATATAGAAGGACATGAAAAATTGAAAAACTGAAAAAAAATAACAATTAATTATTTACAACACAGTGTAATTTTACCAAAGTGTGTTGGCAGCCAACAATATGACTCTGAGACACTGAAGCCCAGTGGGGAACTTTCTGTGCTTTTCTGCCAAAATAAAATCTGTTACATGAATACATTAATTAACTCTGTAATAAAAGTGGAACAAATGATCCATGAACACACTTGTAAAAAGAAAGGGAAAATGAGTTGCATCGAATTGGAAATAAATATAAAATTAATTGTATGTTTTTAAAGTATAGATGATAGATTTTACCTAAATTGTCCTATTCCAGTCGCATCGCCTTAAATACAGTTAGACGTGTCATTCTGTGGCCCTCTGTACCTTGGCGAATTGCTGTGTGAAGTGGGCCTAATTGTCAGATTGTCTATTTCAAAAAGGTACAAAGACTTTTGGATGCAGACCCTCCATTAAATTCCGACATCGTCAAGGCGTGGGTAAGGAGGTTTAAAACGATTAGACAAGCATTTTGTTTGAAGCTATGAAGGTCTAAGTCAATTTTGAACACATTCATTTTAATGAAGATAAAAAGGCAGATTGTGTCGTTGGTATTTAATAATTACAACTCTCATGAGGCTTTGACAGCTCACCTGTTGCTAAGAATCATTGCTGTTGAATGCTAACAAAATCATCTTTTAAAACGCTTGATTGATCAAATTGTATTTTCAAATATTATTGGATACCAATTAATCTTGGAATATGGGCAGAAAACCCTTGTATCATATTTGTCATTTTTAGAAAACTGATAAAAGAAATCCTCTATGAGAAAACCCATAGTGTTATGGAGGTTAGTGGGATAGAGGTTAACTTAAAAAGGAGGTCAAGACGTCAGCTCTTTATTGGTAGGTTACTGCTGCATTAACTGCCAGGCTGGACTGAGGGAACAAAAACAAGCAATCTTCCTTCAAATCTAACCACCAACTGTGCACAAACCACTTCACAACAAGACCTCCATTTCCTCCACATGGCACAATGCTATTCAACTTAATTTACAGCGGAGAGAGAGGGGCAACCCCCTTATTCCCATCCTCACAACCTACAATGCAATACATCAATGTACAGTACCCAGAAGAGCTGACTTCTCTGTGAAACTCCTTGATTTCTCTCCCTCTCGTCTGGCAGCCAGCAGCTTGATCTCTGCTCCACTCTCAAAGAAACTCTGAGTGTCTTTTCTGTTTCAGCCAACTGGCCGGCCGGTCGGGCAGCAGGCCTCCAACAGCCTGCAGCTGCTGCTGTGAATATAAAGTAGAGTCAGAGTACATCGATCACCATCTCGCTCCATCTGGTATTCAACATAAATACGAGCGTGGACAAAAAGGCGAGGCAGTGGCTCAGGAACAGCCACAAAGAAAAAACAACTCACATCATTCAGCAGCAAGTTGACTCTTCATGTTAGAGACACTTTGAGCCTTTAATGCTTCAGTTTACTCCATCATCTACTGATAACTGAGAACACACTGTGGCTTTGAGCCCCCTACAATACATACTGCATATATACTCGCTCCATACTGTGTATACGTATGTTAGAAAAAACTCTTATCTTCATTATTAGACACAAACATGATGACAGATATCATTGTTGGCATAAAACAGATCAGAAAGGACATCACAGTGAACTGATTCAACTGAAAATCTTCTGTTTCTTATCAATATTTATCCAGCAAGTCACACAGAATTACAAACAAATTCTGAGTCAGTGTTTTCCCGAATATTGACTCTGTTTATACATGAATATTCATCAGGACAAAAAAAAAATAGATAGCTGTGTGTGTGAATTAAATGAGCAGACTCAAAGAAGACATTCTAACTAGAGATAAAAGATGTATCTATAATTACAAATAGTTCAGATCACACTTTCATCATGTCACACCACCTACAAAACCTGCCCGAATTTCCATCCTGCACCCTGCTGTGGAGCTTTCTTCTTCCAAGTCAGGAGTCAATTGCTGAATACGTGCTAAATCACATAAATGTTTAGAGAAGTTAAGTCAATCTCAGAGTCCTTTACTAATTAAGTTTGGTTCATTTAATCAAGTGAAAGTGAAGTCATTTGGACGTTAGGTGTACTGATTAACAAAAACACCTGACGATACAAGTTTATTTCCCCTTCTAAAAGAGCTGCAGTGTGCTTTGTGAGGGGTGAAATCCAGAGAGAGGTGAGGATATCTGAGTGCTAGTAAGCTTGGAAATCTGACTAGAAGAACTGAAGGTAAAAAAGGACACTACCTGATTTTGTTACTTTGGAAAATAACCCAAAAGTAAATAATTAAAACATGTATCCAATGAATTATCTCAACATGTACAAGATGGATTGCCACAAAATTCATCACAGTCAGTCATGTTTCCAAGACGATTTATCGTAATGAAGTACGTAGATGCTGAGTTTTCCTCTAGCGCCACCGTGAGGTTGACAAAAATGTCTCAACAGTGTCAATGACTGCCATGAATTTTGGGACACACATTCATGTCCCCTTATGAATTAAAATATCTTATGATCCCTCAACTCTTCATCTAGCGCAGGGTTATTCAAATACAAGTCTTAGAGCTCCACTTAATAAATTTCCACCACATCAAAGGTCCAGTAAGGGTGCATTACATGATGATATTTCAGTACAAAAACTGCAACACACTGTACATGAATAGCATCTCTGTATTAATAGGAGACATGCACCTTTGCTGTGTAACCAAGTCCTAAAACTTGAGCATAAAAAGATGCGATGGCCAGGTGGAGACACTGGTGTAAGTGTGTGTTAGTAAGTTCTTCACTGCATTCATTGTTGAAACTGTTTGATTAAACAATTATTCTACTGGAGTCTTGATATCACAGTTTGGTTCAGTTTTGTGGTTCTTACCTTCATGTTTTTTGGGCTCAAAACAGGAATGTTTGATGTTGTATTGGCGTTTTGTGTTCCTACTCTTCATTATAGCCTATCTTTTCCTTTTCAACCAGTGCTCCTACATTCCACATTGACTTATCTGTGGCGGCTAGCCGGTGGCTGAATGATTACTGCTGAGGTGATGTGATAGTGGTGTGTCATTTAAAAGTGGTCCAGGTCAGGTTGAGGTTAAATTTTGCTCCCTATCTGGCTAAAGTCAGGATCCAGACCGGAGTCCGCCCATTGATCTGGTGCCATCATCAGGTCAAATTTTTAATTTGTCCTATACTTTGCATTCTTTCTCTACAAACAGGCTTGTTACAAATGGTTTACTTTACTGACATGCCTATCCACCGTCTTGACCTCCACACCCTTACTTTCTACCTTGCTTTCTACCTGTGTCTGTACTGAGAGCAGGTATTGGATGTAAATTGAATGCTGCAGAATTGCCTGATATGAAAGTAATTCCTGGGGATACTGGGCTGTTTTACTACTACCAGTGAACATTTCCTCCCAGAAGGTATTAGTCAATACAAATTGGAAATGGTAAAAAGTAATCATATAAACACAACACATAGGAGAGAGAGTTGCAAGGAGCCATGCAGATCAGATGCTTGAACAACCTCAACAGGCTCTTTTGCACCTCTGAGCTCCTCACCATGCCCCAAAATGTGACCCCAGACATTCTGTGAAGGAAATGTATTTCAGCTGCTTGTATCTGATCTTATCTTTTCAGTCAATGCTCAAAACTCTTGACCTTAACTGGCACTTGGTAAATCAAGCGCTTTCCCCCTCAGGCTCCCTCTTGACCCTGAAGGTCCAGCGTGACTGGAGTCGCTGATCTAGCTGTCAAAGTCATACCTCATACTAACCTCTATCAGGAAATTGACCACAACATAATTAAATTCCTTCACATAGGTGAGCGACCAGTTCTTGACAGACAATGCACCTTTTTCCCACAAAGAATCATGGCTTCATTCTCAGAGGTGCAAAGCAAAGTTGTCTTCTTGAGACTTGTAAATATCAAATAAAAAATAACAAATTCCAGGGAATTCATCCATAAAGTCATTACCCAAAGGCTTAATAGCTCCAACTTCTTTCCTATCCATTTGGAATGACAGTCTGGTCATGGTGACATTTTATTTCTGTGAAAGCACAACTTAGTCAGCTAAGAGCTAAAGGACATTTCTCTTTGAAACGACACAAATTGCTTTTCCGACATTCCCATTGTAGTCCAGTGTCACTCATGAATGCAAGGTGATTTTATCAAACCTTTGAGACGAAGCAGCAACTAATCTTCCCTTAACAAAACAGGAATCGTTCTAGTTTTTCACAGGAGGAAATGTTTGGAATGGTGAAAGGATCTTTCCATCAATGAAAGCACAAAAGCCAGTTAACAAAATGTGACATTGTGTTTTCACTTGTCCACTGTGAAGAATTTTACTCCTGTGGAGGATTTTCTGCAGGAAAGTAGATACTCTGAGCTTCAGACAAAAAAAACCCGCTTGTTGACAGACAGATCCTCGTTGCAACTGTTTACTTATCTCAGGTCTGTATAGTTTTAAAACCTCTCAACTGTCCGATTTGAACATTAAACAGCTAGCTGATTTCTCTTTGTGTCTCTGTGTGTCCGCAGGCCACCGAGGTGTGTGACGTTCATGATGAGTGTGTGAGTGCAAGTTGTGATCCCTTGTTTCTGACAGACTGTGGCTTCAGTGTTATCTGATTCCCCCGCTGTGTTTGCTCTCAACAGGTTTTTTATCATCTGATTCCCCTGCTGTCTATACTCTCAGTAGGTTTTCATTATCAGATTCCCCTGCTGACTCTCTCTGCACGCCTTCCCCTCTCCTCTCTGTTTTCAGGGCTTTTTCTTTTGACGTACAAACCCTGCTGATTGCTACCAAAAGCGCCTCTCCCATGTGGGTTCACAGTTCCAACCCTTGTCCACTGAAAGGGGTGTGCATCTGAGCCGACACAGAGTCGTTTTATTCAGAGTTTTCATGGCCAGCTGCGTGAGCTGCATGAAAAATGGGCTCCGTTTTGCATGCCGTCTTTTTTGCTGCTCCACTATTTTTACCCTAAATGTCCACTGGCATTGCTTCTGACGCTGGTAAATGCACCTCTCATTTATTCTGAATATAAGATACAACTGTGTGAGATGGCTGCTCAAATACAGCCAAGTACAGCATATTTTATTAGGCATAAAACATGTGGTTACATCACATGAATAAGTTATGTAAGTGAAATTGCAAGACAGTGTATAAGTGTTCTCATATAAGAAAGTAAGATTGAAGCTTTGATGCGAAGTGGTGTCTCTTCTATTGAGTGCATTATTATCTATAACAGGAACCCTCAGAGTGCATTCTCATGTTTTAAAGCAAAGGAAAGAGGGTTGTGTTTAAAATGTTCATTTTATTAAAGTTTGTTTTGTCAGTTTAAGTGTGGCTTATCAGTATTGCTGTAAGCTGTGATTTAAAACTCAGAACCTATCTTATGAATATGAAATACTTGCCCTCCTTAAACCTTGAGAAGCGGCTATAAAAAATTTGTAGTGCACCCAGGTGACAGCAGTTTTCAAAGCTTCGTTGGAAGCATATTAAGCCATATTTTGGTGGTCAGAACATATAGCGTATACAGATAGACAGCAGAGAAGTGGTTTAGAGAAGAATTTGTGGATGTACTGGTTCCTTTTCCCCCAGTGAAAACGGTAAGCAGACGGCTTAACTCTGTTTATGTGAAAACTAAAAACATTTTCAAGCTACCTTTCAAACTGGCAAGAGGGCAAATGTAACTGTGTGTAACTATGATATACCTAAGTTAAAAAATAGTCCAACTTTTGTCCAGAACTAGGCATATTTGAGGTGATATAAAATAGTAATGGACTCCCACCAGCCAATCAAAAATAGGCATTATATGGTAAAAGATATCTGCATAAATAATGATGAGATGTTAGATTTATGATTGTTGTTTCCTGAACATGTCTGCCACTGCTGCCCATGAAACCCTCCCCCGATTCAACTCTGTACTCTGTGAAGACGGATGATATAAAGTGACAGCATCAGTTCATTCATCCTCCATGTTCTTAACCTGTCAAGGAACAGGTGGAGGATTCCTGTAGATCTCAAAGACAGATTGAAGAAGAGAAAAAAAATCTGCATAACATTTTCATCATGACACCTCCTCATCGCTGCTACACATGAAATTATTTGATGCGGGGATTTTTCACAGTCCTCAAATTTTCAGTGCTTGTCCTCATACTATCAGAGATGTGTAACTGCAAAGCTGGTTGCCAGTGGACATTCATTTTTTTACCCATCTTATTCTGATTTCCTATCACTTGATTTTTATAGCTTCTAAAAGACAACCTGATATGATCATGTAGGTCTCATATCTATTCAGGTCGATTGTTATTTCCAGTTGACTCTTAATGATCTGCCTTCAACTTATTTCTATTCTTATTCGTCGACTTTCATTCTACTGTACACTGTTTTTGTCAGTTTGAGTGTCAGCTCACATCCTGTACTGTACATGATTTTTGAAGCTCCTGGGGTAATATACACTCCCTGGCCACTTTCTTAGATATACCTTGTTAGTACCGGGTTTGACCCCCTTTTGCCTTCAGAACTGCCTTAATTCTTTGTGGCCTTAATTCTCCTGGAAACAAGGTGCTGGAAACATGCCCCAGATATTTTGGTCCATATTGGCATAATAGCATCATGCAGTTGCTCCAGATTTGTCATGATTGAGATCTGGTGACTGTGGAGGCCATTTGAGTACAGTGAACTCATTGTCATGTTCAAGAAACCAGTTTGACATGATTTGAGCTTTGTGACCTGGCATGTTATCCTGCTGGAATTAGCTATTAGAAGATGGGTAAACTGTGATCATAAAGGGATGGACATGGTAAGCAACAATACTCAGGTAGGCTGTGGCATTTAAACAATACTCATTTGGTACTAAGGAGCCCAAAGTGTGCCAAGAAAATGTCCCCCACACCATTACAACACCACCACCAGTCTGAACTGTCGATACAAGGCAGGATGGATCTATGCTTTCATGTTGTTTATGCCAAATTGTGAGCCTTCCATCTGAATGGCGCAGTAGAAATCAGATCAGACTCTTCAGACCTGTCAATGTTTTTCCAATCTTCTATTGTCAAATTTTGGTAAGACTGCGCCAATTGTAGCCTCAGTTTCCTGTTCTTAGCTGAAAGAACTGGCGCCCGGTGTGGTCTTCTGCTACTGTAACCCATCTACTTCAAGGTTTCGATTTGTTGTGCACCACGGGGTCCTGTGACGAGTTGGGGGTGAGAGCGTGTTGAGATAAGCAAGACCCAAAAAGGGAGTTGTATCAGTCCAGCGAGAGTTATCTGGTCTTTTGTCTGGTTTGTCTTCCTTTCTCCTGGAAATTAAAGAAAAGGAACAGGCTGTCCTCTACATCTGTAAACCCTAGAGATGGTTTCCAATAGAGCAGCAGTTTCTGAAATACCCATACCAGACACCAGACACCAACAACCGTGCTACGTTCAAAGTCACTTAAATCACCTTTCCTCCCCTTCTTTCTTCTTTCTGATGCTTGGTTTGAACTTCAGCAGATCTTCTACATGTCTAAATGCATTGAGTTGCCACCGAGCGATTGGCTGATTAGATATTTACATCAACGAGCAGTTGAACAGGTGTACCTGGAAAAGTGGCCAGTGAGTCTATAATGTACTTCCTCTGCTATCTCTTCTGAAACACTTTGGACTCGTACTTCATAATTATGTTACTGTCACTCATATCTGCTCTGCACTACATCCACGTTCTACTGTATGTATCCTGTTCCTTAAAAGAGAGACTGTGCTCGATTCATGTTAGCTTTTTCCATAATAAGGTGTCCATCACCCAAAATGTTTTGTACTGGTTTGCCTTCATCAGGAAGGTAAATGATTTTGACTCGCTTGCACACCGTTCTGCATCTTACTGTGTGTTCTCAAAATTAGAAACCGTCTCATATTTGATCAAAGTCGTCCTTTATTGCTGTAAATGCGACTGTATGTGTAGCCCTGCATGCTGTTTAATTGTGTGGCTTTTCTCAAATCTATTTTGGAATATTGGGTCTGTTTTTACCGACTGTTTCCTCATATGTTTGTTTTATTCCTTGTTGGCATTGTTTCCCTGTGGAACCTCTTTTCTCTCTTTGTCAGTGTCTGACTCTATTTCTTAGGTAAAGCCAAAAGAGGTAATTTAACATTCAAGACACTCTTGACAAAATGCTGGATCCTCTGCAGAAAGTCAGTTTGAAATATCTGTAACTGATAGCTAACACTTGTGGTGTGGCTTTACAGATGCTAATGTCCTGTTGGTCGGTCCATCACTTTGGTCCAGACTGAAATATCTCTAAACAACTATGGAATGGACTTTTGTACATCCATTTATGATCCCTGGAGGATGAATCCCAATAACTTCCGTGACCCCCTGACTTTTCATCTTGGGTCACCAGCACATCAAAGATTTCAGTTAGCCAGTGAAATATCTCAACATCCAGTAGATGGACTGGCACTTTTTTTTTCTTTTAAGACATCAGATGATCCACAACTGAATATTGCACGTGTGAATGTATGAGTGAGAGAGAGAGAGAGAGAGAGAGAGCCTGCGCGCATTTCAGTGTGACTCCAACCACAGAGCTGCTGAATGCCCGATAGAACAACAGACAGACTGCAAAGCAGACTTCATTGACCTCTCTCCTCCTCTCTCTCTCTCTCTGTCCCTCCCTGCTCTCTCCCTTCAATCGGGTTTGGGGAGATTTCTCTCGGAGCTGGAGAGGAGAGGTTGGCCGTCTCTCTCCTCCAGCAGCTTTCTTCCGCTTCATCATGGATCTGTGGACTAAAAGAGTCGCTGGGATTATCGCTCAGGTGGCCCTGCTTCTCTGCAGCTCGTATGGGACAACCGGAGAAGGTGAGCAGGCTGTGCGCTTTTTACTTCTCCCGGTGGAGACGCGAGCGCGAGTCCGGGCAATGCAGACCCGGAGAGGCGGCTTTAAACGGGGCTTCATACTTCTGTCATCCTAAAAAGAAAAAAGACAAGGGTTCTAGTAGATGAATACACAGATATTAAGTTGTTTATCTCATTTTTCTGTTGTATTATTTGGGAAATACAGGGCTTCTTTTCTCTTAAGGTTGTGGGATTTTACGCGTCTCTGTTGCGCATCAGCACTCGGCTGTAAAGGATATGTAAGGAGAGTTCAGGTGGTTTGACGTGAAAGAGGGTGATTTTATTTTCTGGTGTGTGCGAGAACTATAGGTCTGTTTTAAGAGGATAGGGTTTATAGCTCTGTGAATGCATATAGGCTCATTTAAAGCAGGGTTTTTTAGAAAGCAACTTTTCTGCGCCACGCCTCCTTTGTTAACTTTATTATTTGTCGAGTTTTAATAGCTGTTTATTGACTCACAGGGTGAGAATGATTGGATTCTCTCCAGGGGAGCTTTTGCACTGGACAGAAATGCGCCAAGACGTTTTCCTAGAGCCAGAAGAAACCTCTCACTGCCACTATTAGATTCCAGTTAATCCACTGTGCGCATAAAACAAGGTTATCTCTTTATTTTCTGGTTAATTTGGTGCTCATAACAGCATGATGAGCATCCTGGGGCTGAGCCACTGTGTGTTTGTCAGTGTGTTCACACACTCAGCTGGAGCGTAAAGGTGTGTGTGAGAGAAATCTATTGCATGCAGGTTAGAGAGATGAGCTTGGGACTGATAGGTTGCTGATTCGATTCTGTGATCTTGGTGATTATGGGATGAATGAGGAACTATTTTTTTTCCCTTTTAAAGTGTTTAGTTATTTCATACCAATATACTGTAGCATTAATGTGCAGTTTAACTCAGATTTGAATGTGCAGGCATTCCTGTAATCCTGCATGAGGAGGAGAGGAATCCAGAGAAATGGGATGAAGCGAGGAGAAGAATGGAGAAGAATTGAGATGAATCTTAGTGCGTAATGAGACATGTTTGTATGTAATTGAAGCAGATGGCTATAAAAGTTATCCATCCCTCCAGGGTCTTATTCCTGAAACTACTTTATATGCCACCTGATCCTCTCTTTATTTCTTTTCTGTTTTTTTTAATTTAATCTCTTCTGCATTTTTCTTTGCTCCCCTATCCTCTGTCATGTAAGAACATCATCATCATCCCTGTCTTCATCCATTTTCCTCCCTTTCTGGCTCTCTCACTAGTCCTTCTAGTCCTCTCTGTCTCTCTCACATCATCATGAAAATGATTTTTGTGAGCTTCACTTCTCCTCCTCTCAGCACACTTCTCTCTCTTTGCTGCCTTCTGTCTTTTTCTCTTTCGCTCCCCGCCCCTCTCTCACTTTCTCTTCTACCTGGATCTCTGCCCTCTCATAGAATCAGAAAGCTGTCGCTGTGTCTCTGGCTCCCTCTTTTACCTTCCTCCACCTGTTTTCTCTTCATTTCTCTCTTTGTGTCTGTCCTGCTGTTCTTTTCTTTCTCCCTGCATCTCCAGGTTATTTCTGATTCTCTCAGAGCCTTATCTCTGCTGCTGTTTCTACTTGGGCTCAATCCATAAGGGGTTTTGAAGACACAATCCAATGCTAATGCTTTGTTTCTCCTGGTTTCATTCTTGTCAGCATGCATAAATAGCCTCTGAAAAAGATTTAAACCAGCATGGAACATTAAAATATTCCCCTGTGAAGACCGGACTGATTAATATTTCAGGGTTTGCAGCTGTTTTAAACCGGGCTGATGACACCTGTTAACACAAGACAATCTTTGTAATATTTTTGAATTCAATGAGAAATAGAATTAAAGATTCTCTGCAGGTTTTACAGTCTGTTCTGCAGTGTCAGTCAGAGAGGAACCTCCAATATAACAGTCGGACAACACTGACTGATAAAAACTGAATATGTAAACCACTTGGGGGCACTCGGGGCAGCAGATACAAGCTGTAAACACGACATTTACATACTATCGCCTTTTAAGATGTCCACTTGGTGAATGTGAGTCCAATATTCAGCTCTGTTTTGGTCTCCAACAACTCCCAAGGGAAATATCTGGCTCTTTAGCTGCTAAATGCTCCACTACAGGCTAGTCACTAACTTCGTCTGTCTGCTGTTTAGTGTTGGGCAGGTAGCGTACAGTGATTTTGTGGCCTAAGGCGACGCAGGTGAAAGCTTACTCTCTCTCCTTCTCTCTCTCTCTCTCTCTCTATCTATCTCTCTGTTTATCTCGCCCGGCCTGACCCAGCAGCAAACTCGTCATGCACGGACAATAAACCACAGCAGCATAACAATTTAAGACTGCAGTTGAGGAGTCGTCTCAGCTGCAGGTTTCAGACTGAGCATCGCATCTCCTTTTCTCCTGCAGATGGTTCACTGTTCATTATGGACGCGGTGCTAAATGACAACAAAGTAGATATACATATTTTAACAGCCACAGATGGTGCACCAATGACTTGTTAGCCGGAGGAGTGCAGTGCTGGGGCTTACGTGATGTGATACAAGGAAGTTAGTGTGTGAAACAGCTTCCTGCAGGGCAGTAAAGTCACTGCGCCTTTAATTGCCATTTGATATTAACAGCATGATAGAGTCACTTTGTTTTAAGAAACAGTTTCTTACATAGAGATAGTGGAATGAAAGCAGGTTGGAGCAGTGTTTGCAGAGATCAGCCTGTAACTGAAAGGCCACAGGTTTTATTCCCATGGACACACATCAGCCATGTTTTTTTTTCTGTCAAGGGGATTTGGAGAAAACTGACAAAAGCATTTCTAACATATAAATAGCAAACATTTATTTTGTTGCCAGAAACAGTGACTTCTATTTAATCTGCGTCATCAGGTTCCTTCAGGTGTCAATATTAAATGGTAATATTCCTTGCATTTTTGGTTTTTGGTCGCATAGATTACTAGCCAAACATAGATGTAAAGCAGAGACAAGCAGCAACTCCAGTGATGTAAACAACAGAGAGAATATTTGGCATTTTCAACCATTGACACTAAAATGAAGTTTGTCTGTTAGTCATTCGGCGTAAAAGAGCAAAGGCTTTTGTTGATAGTAGCAATTTTGCACTTATGTTTAAAAATCACACAGAAAGAAACCCATCGCAGGGAGCAAGAGAGACCAATTTTTGTAGCCAGAGCTGCAGAAAACGAGGACCAGAATCCAATGCAGCCTCGGGCCATGTTGTGTTCTGAATAAAGCGTGTGGTTGTCATTATAGATATGGTCCACAAACAAGTCAGCCAGCCTAAACTTGTTAGTATGTCCATACACTTTACTCTGTGATTGAAAACAACAAATTATCGGTCAACGTCTGGCTATTGTGAAAAAAAAGAAAATTACTACAATGTTCTGAACATCACAAACTGATCAGATCTAGCAGTTTCAGAGAATCTCACAGGCTTTGACTTCTGCCGTTCTGCTGAGAGTTTTGCAGTTGTTTCCCGGCAACTACCTGCAGCTAAAGAGGGAAGGCTTTAGGAGATTTGACTGTAAATCTGTGAGACAGCAGGAAGTGAGCCAACTCCCACAAGCTGTCTAATGTAATCTACTGTATATATCCATAACTTGACGGAGAAATTATAGAATCATGTTTTCCTCTCTTTGAGAAGGTTTATGCACTTGGACAGTCATGGACCAAAGCTAATGAGTGTAAGGTTGCCAGTTTGAAAATGAATGTATTTATCCTGGAAAAGTATGAAGCTGGAGAGCACAAACTTTTGCAGGCCTTCCCTGAACAACTTTGGTATCAATAACAATAAAGTTTGCTCCATTATCCCTCAAACAGAGCAGAGACTGTTGTTTTTCTTCTGTTACTGTATTGTTTATTAGTAGTCTGCTGTGTCTCTAATTGTGCCCTCAGAAAGTTTTGATCTCTTGTGAGTTATTTTGTTCTGCTTTATTTTGCTGTTTCCCCAAGCATAATGTTAGTAGGTGCAACACTGCCAATGTCTTTCTACATTAATTAGTGGATTATTTAATTAGTTTTGCTGTTAAGTTAGCCAGTTGTTTTTCCTCTACGGCCTTCAGAAACCCTCCTGATTATCGGACTAGTTATGCTTCTGGATAATTTAACTGTTTCTTAAAGCATGAATTCAGTATGTTCAAGACATATCAAGTTGGGTTTATTCCACACTCTTGTTAATTGTTAACTGTGCTATGTAACTATACATGAAGGTCAATGTTGGTCTCATGCAAAATTTAATATCTATCTATCATGACCTTGCGTATTCATAATAAAAGTACTTAAAAATGGATTTGATTTCAGCAGATACAAGTAAGATTTAATGAAATAAAATATGTAACACCTTTAGATACCCTTCAGCGTGTGATGTTCAATCGGCAGCGCAAGAATGAGTTTTGAAGTGGGGGACGTCCGGCTTTGGATGACGTAATAGGCTAGTGAACTTTTTCACGTCAACTTCCTTTCAATCTCAGCCTAGCCTTCTGTTTTTGTACAACTAAAATATGGTAAGAAATGCATTCCCTCTTCTCATCAGGATACTCCCAGATCAAAATGGTGGCAGCTTTTTTTTTTTTTTTTTGCGAAATGATCTGCCAATGAGCAGCTAAAAAGGTTCAAAAGGAGTATCCTGGTTCCTGTTGGTACAGACTCTTATGTTTTTCACTGTGAGAACTGTTGCACCATGACCAATAAACAAACCAACCAGTCAATATGTTTTTTTAATAAGGTTTGAAAGGGAATCAAAATTCATACCCTATTAAAACATTATTTCATTACATCCAATATGCCTACTAACATACAAATAGACAGCACCGCAGCACAGCAAGGTTTAGTCCTTTAGGCTTATTTTCCAAAGTACTGAGTGCACCTATCGCTCCCAAAGCAAAAGCTATTTAACACTTGGTTCATGTTCAAGTCATCAGGTACAACATGTTGGAGTAGGCTTACTGTAATACCCGGCTTAGCACCTGAAAGTGGGGAGACAAAAAGTCTCATTGTCCCCCCTATTCTGGCGCCAGTGTGTTCAACCAATTCTAGGTTATTATATTATGAAGTTCATAAGTTTCATCCATTGTTAGTAATTTCCTACATTTCCCAAAGATCCCAAAAGAACAAACCAGAACTCATTTTGTATTATATACAGCAGCTGGAGAGAATGCTTCTCCTGTCTTGAAGGTGCATTGTATTCTGGTCTATCTATACTAATGCAGTATCATATTTTCTTAGACTTGACTCTACAGATGGCACTTTTGCTCAGTTGGTTCACCACTTTGGTCCAGACTGAAATATTTCAACAACAATTGATGGATTGAAATGTAATTTGGTACACACATTCATGATCCCCTTAGGATTGTTATGGAGAAACGCTAATCAACAGTCAACTCATCAGTGAAGAAAGTGTCCAGGAACCTTTGATGTCTTATGCAGAGAATATTTATTGACCACTTGGCCAAGCGGAGAACAGAACCTTTATCAATCACAGTTGTCTGCGCATGATGCCGTCTCTAATGCTCTTGAGGATTCAGCTCTGACTTTGGTCTTTAAACCCATACAGATCATGCCACAAATACTATACGCCAAGAAATGGTCAAAACCAATGCATCCACAATTATGAAAAATTAATCGATTGTTTCATTAGTTTCTAAACAAGGAACTGCGCTTTATCTGTGTTAGTTCAGGTCACATTGCAGGGAGCCTCAGGTCACCATCAGCACATTCTGCTCTGGAGCCACTATTGTCTGATTTTGCCATTGGAATCTATGCAATCACCTATCTGTGGTGTCTAGGGAGTCGGGAAGTCACCTCCTCTGACCTTGGTAACCACGGCAACGCCGATTTACGCTTCTCCAAACATCACAGACAGCTGCTCTGAGTCTCAAGGAGAGGAGACAGTGTCTCCTTCAGCTTAAGATTTAGTGTTGCCCACTCTGTGACCTCAAGGCCCATGCAGTGTAACCCAATTCTTAACAATGATGAAACATAATGACTTTTCCTCTAGTGCCACCAGCAGGTCAATTTGACTTTGCCAGCGCTTCAGTTTATGATAAAATATCTGCAAAACTAATGACATTCTCATCAGCCACAATTTTGTTTTTAGTGTTAATTAGCAAATATTAGCATGCTAAAATGCTAAACTAAGATGGTGAACATGGTAAACATCATAGCTGCTAAACATCATGTTAGCATTGTCACTGTGAGTATATTATCCAGCTGATTTTAGCATTTAGCTCAAAGCACTGCTGTGCATAAATACAGCCTTACAGAGCGATTTGCATGGCTGAAGACTCTTTAGTCTTGTTAAAAAGAGCACTGTCTGTGTTGCTGTTGCTGTGTAATAATTTCACTGTGATGGGGCTACATCAGTGGCTGTATCTACCTCAAAACATCCCCATATCAAAATAAAGGCAAAATTCTGACAAACGGGCGATTTAGACATGAAAACATTTTATGAATCCATTGTTCTTTTGTTTAAAAATAGATGCAATTTGCAGTTTTAAAACCACGTTAAGCTGCAGAAGGTTATCTGCCATTGTACTGAACAGGAACAGGTGTGTGTGAGTGTGTGTGTACGCTTGTGTGTGTGTGTGTGTGTTTCTGTGTGTGTGTACATGCGTGTGTTCCAGTGTGTGGGTGTGTGTGTGCGTGTAATAAATGAATGTATGTTACTCTTCCCACTGTAGGTTTAAATTAATTAGATTGGCCCCGGGTGTTTTAAGCAAACATGAGGTGAAAGTTTATGTAAGCACATTAATATGAAGATGTAGCTGCCTGGAGTAAAAGAGACACATCTGACCTGCTGCTGAACACAGTAAATCGTTTCTGTGGAGGGGAAGACTTTTGCTCCTTTCAGGCTGAGGCTGGAAATTAAAAAGTATTCCCAGTATAAATGTTTCAACAGAAGATATACTGCACATTAAAGCTCCTCAGTGTGTATTTAAAGGAAGATGAGAGGAAAAATTAAAACAGAGAAGACAAGTGAGGCTGTTCGGAAAGTAAATAAAAAGAGAAGATTAGATTAAACTTCAATGATGGAAAATTGGGCTACGATTAAATGCATGAATGAAAGTTATGATAAAAATATAATTACGGATACATGAGGATATAAAAAAGAAACCCAAAGACTAAGAAATGTGCTGTCTCAAAGGAAATAGTTGTGGATTGAGGAGTATCTGGTAGTTAAAAGTCATGACCCAAAGAGAAAGAAAAAATATACTACAGCTCTCTCAAACCAATAAGTTGTCCTCCAGCAATTTATTCATCATGGAGCCCACCTATTACATCATTCACTTAATAATCGGCCATGACTTCTCTCGACACATCATTGTTTTAGTGCTCTGTGAGTGCCAGGGGCAAGGTCTGGCTAAAGCTGTTTATCAGAATGAATTGAAGGAGCTAAAATATGTCCTGAGAGGTTATGATGTTTTGGTTTCTTAATTCAAATTAACTCAGCATCTGTACGGCATGTATACTTGTTTCAGTAAAGATCCCCACCAGACATGTATGAAGACATAAAAATACATAGAACAATAATGTGTGTAATCTGATATGATTTTTCAAGAAGAAAAGAATAACTACCACTTTAAAATCCTAAAAATGGCATCTACTCTTTATCCCTCATTAAAAAAATCCAGAATCCTTAACTCTAGTGTTATTGATACAGCAATTTCAGATTTGCTTTTCTACAAAGCACCAAATGGAAGTCTTATGCATGAAATCATTAAAATCTGGTATTGTTAGTCTTGTAAAAGGAGTTTCTTCAGATGGTGGGCAGCTATTCATCTCTGTAAAATCGTGAGACTCGATGGATTATTATGACGTGCAAAGTGGGGTCACATGACCAACAGATGCAGCTGAAGGCATCGGTAGGCTTGTGTTCAGTGGCCTTGCTAACGTGGTTACTTGTACAAAAAGTCAATTAGTGGAAAAGTTGACAACACAAATGTCCTTCAAATCTAAAAGGTTGTAAAAGACTTAATATCAGGGAAAACTATAACATTTATTTATTAAAAATTTGAAAGACACATGTAATGATTCCTTTGGAGCAGAGGGTTTTCATTTGGTTTTTTTCAGTGTACCATCTTAAATGGTATAATTTTTTTTTCCTTTTTGCTGCTAGCCTTGCAAAGCTTCTATCAACTGTTCAAAATGTCTTCTTGGTGAAGTATCTGATAATGAAAGCACAGCTCAAACACAATGACAAAGTTAAAGTCAGCAAAAGTAATTTTCAATGATTTAATACCAAAATTAAACCACTTTAACTGTCTCTATGAAAACTCCTACATAACACTGAAGGCTAAAAAGCACAAGTGTCAGACGCGCATCAAAACATTGTTGATTGGTTGCAGATTGTTTCCTATGTAAGTCCACCCACTGGAACCATTATGTGCACTGCTCATGTATTTGCATCAACACATCAGGATACAGCACTGTCCTATTTCATAAAGAATCATAAATAACCACGCATAAACATGTGTCAACACTCAAAAAAACCCCCCCAGAAATTTTCATCACATTCACTGCCCTGGATCAGCAGTTCTTCTGTGTGGTGCACCCCACTGGTGATCGACAAGATTCAATATTCAAGAAACTTCATTGTCTGTCACGTAGTAACAGAAATTCTGTCACACCCTGCCTGGACTTTGTGTGTTTTTTGGTCTTTTTGTGTTCTTTGGGGCTTCCTGGTTTGCACTTCTGTTTAGTCCTACTGGTCATGTGGGTTTTCTTGTTGTATTTGGGTGGTGGGTTTGGACTGCCTTTTGTTGTTTGGCCTGGTGTGTTGTGTACTTGGGTTTGGGTTCATGGTGGTTCTTGGACGGGTTGGTGTGGGTTGTATTTGGAGTTTTGTGTTTTTTGGGTGTTGGTTTTTTTGCTGTGTTTCCCTTGTGCGTTCATGTGCTCCTCCTCACCTGCCCTGCATCATCCTCGTTAGCCCTGCCCTGCTTCCTGTGTTTCCCTCAGCCAATCATTCCCAGCCTGCCCTTGTGTCTCGTCACCTGTACCCCATTCCCTGATTAGTTTAGTCTGTATTTAAGGTCTGGTTTTGAGCCGAGTCTTTGTTGGATCATTTGTTTTGTCCTGTCCTGTCCTGTCCTGTCCTGTCCTGTCCTGTCCTGTCCTGTCACCCTCGAGATTAAAGGTTTTCGTCTACCCTGCAATCTCTGCATACTGGTCTCTACAAAATAGAAACAATAAACCAGTAAAAAAAAACTACAGTAAAAACAAGTTATGAATGCTAACATCAATACTGTTAAAGAAAAAACACAAGTTAATGTGTGAATATTTGAATGTGTCTAGTGTGATTTATCTACGGTGTTAATGGCTGAAGGGATGACGAACATTTTGAAAAGTGAGCTGGTAGTTAATAGCTAGCTAACCAGCCATGAGCAGCTGCTGTCAGAATCTCCATGTCCATGCTAGAAGTACAGAGCGTCCGTTGGACCTTTGACAGTCACTAGAAGCACATTCATGGTCAAAGTTTCTGTGTGGTACCTGTGTTGTAGCTGAGCTAGTGGCTCTACTATGAGACGCTCTCCGGTGTGTGTGTCTGTGGGAGAATGTCAGTATGTAGCTGTAGACCTGCTGTTTATCTTTGTTAATGTTACCATCATCAGCCCTGAATATCTTTTAAAGCTCTGAATGTAGCACAGTTAGTTATCAGTGGGCCCATGTGTTGTAAATCTTTGGGTTACTTGCACAACATCAACTCTCTGCCATCTTTTATCAGGCTTGCTAACACAACCAGCAGCTGTGTGAGAGGCACAAACTGAGGCTACAGTTGGCGAGTATTCTGATATTTATACTTTATGCGGCATCTGATATACGAAATAGATTACGTCATGATTAGGAAGGGCCAGAGAACTTGACTGAACTGAATTTTCAAATCCAAGCAGACAGAAATAAGCTAATTTTGAGCAGAAAAAGTAAGCCATTTTTTTACAAAAAATAGTGTATTCTTGGAAAAAATCACCTGTATTAACATCATATGCCAACATAAACCTATGTGATTATGTGTACGGCATTAAAAAAACAATTTTATGTGTAGTTAACACTTGAAGCATATAGATTAAGCACACTAGTGCTAGTACTAGGGGTGGGCCCAAATCCAAATACGTTATTCAGCAAAGCACAAATAATAATAATAACAAATGGGTTTTTTACAAACATGTATTTTGCACAAATATTTTAAAAAGATATTTGTTTTCGGGAGGAAAAAAAAACATATCAAATACCAGTGCGCAGGTCGGTTACATCGCTATCTCAGTCTCTCTCCTCTGCTCTGCTGTTACGTCTTCCAGCAGGTCTCACCGAGGGGAGTCACATCCACCTGTTATATGATGCATATTTCCTTATTTGGACATCACTCCTAGAGTTGGGGATACAGATAAAGAGATAAAGCTGAGCTACCGACAAGTTAAGGGATAACCTGTACCATAACCTGTTGTTCCACTTCTTCTTTCCACAAAGTTAGGTTGTAAAAAACTGGCAATAAATAAAAAGTGCAAAGCAACCTTTGAAGTTCTTCCCTACACATTACATGCTGTGCTGTCTCTGCGTTATACTTTAATACCCTAAAATTAAAAGCATAATAAAAACAAAAACTGTATTTTTACACCTATTTCCACTTTTATTCAAATACAAATACAAATATAAATCATTTTGCTGCCTCAACAAATATAGATACAAATAGAAATACTAGGCTCTCTGCACATCCCTAGCTAGCACTAGCTCAGCGAACCCTTTCAGTCACATGACCCTCACTTTATATGTCTCTAAAGTCTATAAGCCCCTTAGCAGATTGAGCTAGCTGAAGCTTGGAGTTACAACTATGAGTTGTCTACGGAGGTGCCCTCTTTCTCTTCATCTCCGGATCATGTTAGTTACCGATTGTGGTTAAAGTAAAGAGCAAAATGGGGTCAAGTTACGATCGATACCAGCTATGTTGATTCATAGCCTATCATTTATTCATAGAGTGTTATCTTCTCTAGCTGTGGCTCTGCAGTAGATGAAATGAAATGTTTTTTGTCTAGTAAGTCATTAATCATATTACTCATCACCCACACAGAAAGGATAGATGGTTGCACTCACTCTCCCAACTGTCATCTTCAGGTATGCTCTCTGTCTTGCTCTTTCCTTCTCTCTCTCTCTCTCTCTCTCTCTCTCTCTCTCTCTCTCTCTCTCTCTCTCTCTCTCTCTCTCAGTCTCATCATCTTTGTTGAGGTTTTTATCTCCCCTCTGAGCTGATATAGAGCCAGTGGAGTGTGTTCTATAATCATAGTCTAATGAGAGATAATCTGAAGAACACTAAATGACTTTAATACTAGCCTAATGACAGATAATACCGCCACACTCCTACTGTGAGTGTGTGTGTGTGTGTATGCTGATTTGCATTTTCACCCTTGTCCCTGAGTGTTTAAATGATGGTGGCTCACTGGTTCCTGTGAGTCACCAGTTTCCCAGTTTGGCCTCAAGGAGAGAAGTTTTAAACCCAAAGCTGTTATTAGTAGTCAGTTTACTTTCTGCCTGTGGTGAGAAAGAAAGGCGTGCTGCCTCCAAGTCAGTTGTTGAGTTTGAAAAGCCTTTTAGAAGTCAGATGTTTTGTTAGTTGATACGTACTGTTGGGGAAAGTTGAGGTGAAATTCATTTACATTCAGACAGGTTCTGATTTTTTTTCTTCCTGCCCTCCAATCAACAAAGGGGCAGAAATCACAGACAGGTGATCATGAATACTTCGACTCAGTCTTTGCACTAGTGTTTCTGATAATTACTTCAAGTTAAAGACAGCATTGTTTGGTTTTGAACGTACACCAGTTGATGTCAAATGAATTATTGAAACGCTGGGGGCTGAATGGCAAATCCAGAAGTGTTATTACTCATCCAATGATGGCTATTTGGTGCCTTCTTAAAGAGTTGGTTATTTAAGCTGTGGAGACTCCAGGGGAATATTAGGAGTGCTTGATTAAATCTCTGAGCTCATGAAGTATCCCTGGTCAAGAAAATGCTGAGGATGGTGTAAATTCAGCAGCTTATTTCAGGTATGGTGCAGCCCTGTCTCATGGGAATTTATTGCTTTTCAATGAGCTGGTTGTTTGCACTGAGAGGAAACCTTTGAATATAAACTATTGGGGGAATGTGGTGAAATTCCCTACAAACCTCCTGGTCCTCTATGATTCATGAGAGGGCAGAGCCAGGATGAGGGAAGAGGAAAGTAGCTGAGGATAAATCCCATCTCATATTTCTTCTTTAGTGTCATTTATGGAAATGTGTGCAGGCAAAGTGGAGCCATGAATAGGATCTGATGAAGTCAAGGTTACAGAACAAACAAGGAGCCACCAGTCATGAATCTGGATTTATTAACCCAGGAACAGGTAGTTAAGTGAGGAGCTGACAGAGAACTGCAGTCCACCCATTTGATATTACGACCTGCTGGACTGCTGTATTTGTTCAAGGCTGTCCCCCAGAAGAAGAACCGCTCCCAAAAAATGAAGCCATTCATCTCAGATGACTTGTTGTTACTTCAAATTCTGGATCTGCCTCCATCAGCAGAGGTTGAGTAGGGATGTGCAGAGAGCCCAGTATTTGTATATATTTGTTGAGACAGCACAATTATTTGTATTTGTATTTGTATTTGAATAAAAGAGTAAATATGCTTAAAAATCCTGTTTTTATTATGCTTTTAATTTTAGAAAATTAAAGTGTTACAGTAAGTGTTCATGAATAAACTACCTTACAAAGGAGGTCCCCACATCGGGTCTCGAACTGGCATCTCCTAGATCATAGACGACTGCGCTGACTACTGAGCTAAAACTTTACTCATTACCCCGATTCAGACAGACCGCTACCTATTAATACACCCATAACCCATGCACTCTTCATTTATTGCCAATTTTTTACAACCTAACTTTGTGGAAAGGAGAAGGGGAACAACAGGTTATGGAGAGTCCATTGGAAGCATTTCGCAAGTGTCAGTAGCTCAGCTTTATCTCTGGGGAACACCCCCAACTCCGAGAGTGATGTCCAAATTAGGAAATGTGCGTCATGCAGCAGGTGGATGTGACTCCCCTCGTTGAGACCTGCTGATAGACAAAACAGCAGAGCAGAGGAGAGAGACTGAGATAGTAATGTAACCGACCTGTGCGCTGGTATTTGACATGGGGTGTTTTTTCTTCCCGAAAACAAATAATTTTTAAAATATTTGTATGAAATAAATATTTGTAAAAAATATAAAAAATGCTGAATAACGTATTTGTATTCAGGCACACCCCTACTGTTGAGTGGGACGCCTTCTCAACAATCACCTTACAGATTGTTTTCCCAGTTTCAGGTGTAAGTTTTTCAAATTGTTTAAAAGTGTTTGTTCATACTTTAAAAAAATGTGCATCTGTGTAGATTTAGTTCAGTGTAGAGTTAGCAACAAGTCGTCCAAATTAAACCACCAAATAGGTTGTTTGACCATGTGCACTCCAGAACGACACAGGAGCGTTTTCTAATCTGGCATCACTATCAGCAGTAATCGGCAGGACACCATTATCTGTCTTTGTTTTCCAAAAAATGTTACACATCACTGTTAAAAAGTAAGTTTTATGATATGTCAATGATCATTTTGTTAAGGTTAGAGAAACGTGTGGTGTAGGTTAAAGTTGCTACTTCTTCAATGTTAGGCAACCTTTGTTGTCATGTAGCGTCATATGCTTGTATGCATCGTAGTTAGGTTTTTAAACAAACTGTCCCAACTCACGATTGGAAATGTGACACTTGCGGGTGGAAACGGGAAACAAACAGCGGTCTCTTGTGGCAAAGTCCACTGTTAGGTTAGTTATCTCTGTTCATGCACAGGTTAATATGTTAATTAGTGAGCTTCAAATGTGTTGATAGGCCTCTGCTTCCTCTTTTTATGCTAAATTAAGTTAATTGCCTCCTGGCTCTACCAACAAGATGAAATTAAACTAATTTATTTAAAATGACACAAAAATGGAAAGTAATGGTAAGGTGATAATGAAGTAACAAATAAAATAATGAGCAAGTAGTTACATGCCATTAAGCTCCTGATTCCAGGTTAATTAGGAACAATTTATTAATTTGACATTAGATTAAAGATTCACAGGCACCAGACTCAAAACCAGAGAAGAACTACTCATTAGACACTGGTTCATTAACATAGCATGTAGCAGTCTGCTCACAAGTCATTTATCACGATCCGTTATTGTTTATAATGACCTACCACTATAGCCACAAATTAAAGTGTCAGTAAAACAATGAGCATCACTATTAGTGCAAAAAATTTGCATTTATGCAAAAATACAGTGAGTACAACGAAGGCTAACTTGACACAATAGCCCAGAAGTGGGGTTGAACCTTGACTCGCTATTCACAGATGACACTTTTGCTGATATGATGTGGTATTCCTATTGGCCATCGTCATGAGTTATGTTAACTTCCTCCACTATAAAAGCAAACAATACGATTAAACTGTTTCTCTGTTCCCACATTTTGGAGTTGCTTTGACCCTCACATGATCTTGAGGCTACTAAAAATCAACTACATCAAGCCAGAGACAGGTAGTGTTGCTGAGCTTTGGAGACACAAACTGCTGTCACATGTTCATGTCCTTCCTGCATTAGAATAATAAGATTCACCTTGAAAATGTGCAAAGTGGCTGTTAAATAATTTACACATGAGCTGCGCATTATTGTCTAAAATTGTGTTATACCTTCTTTTTCAACATCATTGCATATACTGAATATCATTTCATACACCTCAGTCCAGGGCTCTAATGTGTCCTCATTACACACTAAAATAGATGCTGATCACAGCTTAATGTTGTCACTGCTGTGTATTTTATATGAAATCAGTACTGCGTGACCACAGGTCTGCAGCCTGCTGCTCTGTGGTGACTACTGATGAGAAGAAGCAGGGCCAGTCAGTTTGTATTAGAGAGGAGGAGATAGAGCGGAGTCAGTGGCCATTAAAGACGGAAGGGTAAGGCTGAATTTCAACACACGAGACAGGGCTAAACCAGAGGTAAGCACTTAGAGGTGAAAGAGAGAAGGAGA
Source organism: Thunnus maccoyii (assembly GCF_910596095.1). Classification (NCBI taxonomy): domain Eukaryota; kingdom Metazoa; phylum Chordata; class Actinopteri; order Scombriformes; family Scombridae; genus Thunnus; species Thunnus maccoyii. Next base: position 25,431,336 of record NC_056544.1, on the reverse strand, counting down.
GAAATGAAGATGAGGAGGATTGTAGAGAAGGACATACAATATAAAGTGTGAGAGGATACATTTTAGGGGCCAGAGTCTGCATGCTGTTTGGTAACAGTATTCCCTCTGTGTTTCTCACAACTGCAGTGACATTTTCTACTGTCTTTCCCATTTTATCCCTCACTGACTTTGCTGTATGTGTGTATGGGCTACCATCTGTTTTCCGGATGCACTGCCTGACATCTTTGAGATGATTTGACTTCATAAGATGAAGCAGGAGGTGAAAGAGGAGGAGGAGGAGGGAAAGAGTGACAGTAAGGACAGCAGTGATGAAGGAAGGAAGGAAGGAAGGAAGGAGAGAGGTGGAAGGAATGAGGACAGAAAAAGGAGACACGTTGAGGGACAGCTGGAAAAGGATAAAGATGAGGTTAGTTGGGAGAGTAGAAGAGTCAATAGAGGTGAAGGAAGGAACAAGCAGTTTGAAAAAGAAGATACAGGAGGGATGAGGAGATAGTTTTGCTCGGAGTATTGAGCAGTTTCCCCCTGTCTGTTTCCCTGCACTGACACTCTCAACTGCCTCTACAATTTCACTCCCCGCTGGCTTTAGAGTGTGTGTGTGTGTGTGTGTGTGTGTGTGTGTGTGTTTGTTTTCATGTTCAGCTTCGAGTTTCGCAGAGCCCTGCAAGTTGTGAGTTTTTGCAAGACTGCACTGATATTAATATTAATGTCTGGCCAAAAAAAGCGATTCTAGTGACAGCCTCTCCCAATATGGGATTTCTTCTGTCCCGCTGTGTTCCTCACATGCTACTTCCAAGTCAATTAATTTAAATGACTGAATAAAAGTTTTAAAGTAAAGATTTCAGTGTGGCGCCTGTAGACAGGATAAATGTCCTTTCCAGCTTTGCTTGCAATAAGCGTATCAGTAGAAGGTTGCTGTCACAGTTTAGTAGTGTATTAAATTAATTTCTAAGAGAAAGGGTTGGGATAAGACAAGCAAGACTATGTCATCTGCATCATACCTAGCTAGATCAAAGTTAGTTAGGCTACTGTCAGTCTTTCAAGGCTACAATAACGCTAACTATGCTTTGTTATGCAAGGCTACATAAAGAATTGCCAGGCTCCATTAAAGGATAGGTTCATTATTTTTCACTGCTGTCTGAAAGCAACAGTCAGGTGCCCAAAATGAACATTGACACATACTTTTCTTGCTGTAATAATTGCTCCTGTTATTACTGGCTATTAAGAGATCCCCTCATAAGGCACTTTCAATATAATTGAAGGGGGACAAAATCCACAGCCCTCCCTCTGCGACAAAATAGCATTTAAAAGTTTGTTTGAAGCTAAAAAAAGGATTCAGCTGTCCAGATTAGTCAAATCGAGTTGATCTCTTTCAAAGTTACTGTCTTTTTAGTGTTAAATTCCCTCTTTTTGTTACAATTCTTCCACTGCAGCTGAACAGAAAAACACTAAAATTTTTACTAAAAAGACTGTAACTGTGGAAGATACTCAATTTATTTGACTAAATCTGATGACTGACGCCTCATATTTTCTTCAGATACATTTATAAATACATTTTTGCTCAAAATGAGGATTTTGTACCGCCATCACTTACATTGTAAGTGCATTTGGAGGGGATCTTCTAATGGTTAGTATAAACAAGAGGAACGATTATAGCGAGCAAAACCTGTTTCAGTGTTCATATGGGCACCTGACTATTCTTTTAAGACAGACTTAAAAAACTGTGAACCTGAATTATGAACCTTAACGCCTTAATGAAAAAAATATGTCTGATTTGCATTAGACTCAAAGGTAACACTTAACAATACGGTACATAAAATTGCGCATACTAAGGAACAGGTGAAGAACAAATCAGGAACAACTTGATAATTGATGAATTGTTAACAAGTAAGGAGGCTGCCCACGGTGTCATTGATGGAGAATAAGATTTATTGACTGTCTTAACTGATCATAAATAAGAAATATATGTATTAATATATCATAATATGTCTACAAGTAAGCTTAGCATTTAATGTAACTGTAGCTGATAGCATAAGCCTACGAAATGTGAATGTGAATATTAATGTAAGCCCTGAATATGATGATTAAAATATTTTTTATGAGAATCCCTCTGGTCTCTGGTCTGTTATTGAACTATTTATGAATCCCCAGTAAAAAGTCAGTAACTACTTGACAGTTTTGATACTTTACATTGGGAGTAAGTAATGGCTTGAAGTAAAGAGGGACTAGTAACTACTCAGTATTATGTACCACCATACATGGGGGTGCACAAAAACAGTAACTAATGTTAAAAGTAATTAGTAATGAATGAGTCATTACTAGTTTTGCACAGTTCAGCAGCTGGTTCAGAGTTAATCAGGAACAACTTATGAAGAAAGTAGTCAGGATGATCAATTCACAGATATTCACAAACATATCATTACCTTATGATTCATTAATATAGGATCTCCCAATCTGTTCTCTAGTAACTCATTATCTACTATATAGTCCTCCATGAGGAATTATTAGGGAAGTACTTGTTAACGATTCATCAATTATCAGATCGTTCCTGATTCATCCCTCACTCGTTCCTTAGTAACTATGCACAATTTTGTATTGTGTATGTATTGTAAAGAGTTACCAACTCAAGAGCGAGCCATATTATGAATAGTTATATCATATGAGGCTGAGGATTAGACTATTAGATGGCATTATGTGCCGTTCCAGTACATTACATCACTAGATGGGGAAACAGTGCAGCGATTAAAGAGGTCATCCTTAAAAGGGTTCATCCATACTGTAATGACACTAAATCCCACCATATACTTTCTGTACAAGACCCTGAGCTTCCACTAGCAAAAAGCAAGATAAAAAATAATGTTCAAACAGAGATTTATACTGTATCATTTATAATCATAAATATAAAAACAACTCATATATGAACAGATGTTACTGGACTCTCAGAACAGTCTGTTGCTCATTGCTGGTTCTCAGGTCTGGTCATATCACGATATAGTAATACATTTTATCCCCCCAAAAAAAAAAAATCTGTAAAGTGCATTATCACCCCAAAGATAAAATACTTCAAGCAATGCCACCTACAATCCATTGACTCCCCAACCAACACCATCACCTGTATCTTTCTAGTAATAGGAAGTGGAGAGTCTCTTTGGTTTGAAGAGTGTGGTTTATTAGTGTTGTGTTATCTGGTGTAAAGTTTGTGTTCTTTTCTTTTTATTCCTGTGAGGTAAAAGACCTCCTGTTTATGTACAGCTTGGTTGATTCAGGATTTTCAAAAAGCAAAAGATTTTTCTGTTGCAACCAGAAACTACCATCTTTTTGGACTGGAGTTTTTATTTCATCAGACAATTCCAGATAAATCTGTTCAGAGAAGTATGTAACCAACAGGCTATAACAGGAGATATTCACCACCGTGTCCTTCAGTTCTGTTTTATGCCCTAATTGGGGTCTGACCAACACATCCTCATAATGAAACAACCACATAGGTCGATTGTACCTGCACTGCAGAAAGACCCATAGGAGCGTTTCCAGAACGACTCATCGGAGCATTTTCTAACATGCCACCTCTAGCGGCAGTAATTGTAAAAAAATAATGATGTTTTATGGTGTGACAACCCTGCGGTTAAGGTCTTGTTAGGTTTAGGCACAAAAACCACTTGGTTAGGGTTAGTGAAAAATCATGGTTTAGGTTAATGAGATGTGAGTTAAAGTTACTTCCTCAAAGTTATACAACTTTTGTCATCATGACAACATTAAACACCACGACAATTGAACTTATTGTTTTTAAAAAACTGTCCTGACCACTTTTTACCATCTGTCTATCTAGTCATCCACCCAACCTTCCTCCTCCTAATATGAACATTTGTCATCTTATATTGACGTAATCTGAACTGCGTCACTGCCCAGGGTCATAATTACTACAGCTGCTAGATGGCTTCTGTCACTCAAATGTAACTATAGGTCATTTTTGCCAAAAAAAGTGATGGGAATTCTGGCTTTTTTTATAGTGAGCCAAATAATTTGACTCAGCTCTGCAATAAGAGCTGGCTCTTTCAGCTCCCAAACGGCTCTTCATTTAGTACTGCTTCTGGCTTTTATAATTCAGCCATATTTAGCAATGTTTTGAACTATGACTGGTATGTGGGCACATATATCACTTAAATTAGTCAATGTAATAATACTAAACCTTATAATTTCCAGAATACCATAATTTTACATTATGTTTGGTATAAAAACATTAAATAATGTAAAAATATCAAACACCATTACACATGTGTATTGAACATTTTAAATTAGTGTTTCACTACAAACACTAAACACAGTGCATCTGGTCCTTGTGCGTAAATGTAGGTTACAATTCTAATGCTACTGTGATATTCATATCAAATAAAATTAAATACTAAAATACATTATAAATTATCCAAAACACAAATATTTCCAAACAGATCGCACTCAAAACGGAACACGGTGTGCCATATAACGACTAAAAAATAAATTACAATATGCAAAACAGCAGCATCCAAACGTTTTAACAGTGAAACATTGTAACATTGTCTTTAGGGCAGATTAGTATTAAGAAACACTAAGTGCCTCAGCTTAGAGAGGCTGATCCGGTTTCTTCTCTCTGTTATTATCTGTCCTGTTTTGGAAAAGATTCTTTCTGAAGGGGCTGATGTCGCTATGATACACAGTCTCCCTGCCGCCACCTTGACAAGTCGTGGGTAGACTGAAGCTTTGGTCTCCCACCAGCTCAGCAGGTCTGCAGCTCTTTGGATGAGGGGCTCCTCAAGATAGGATCCTACTGCCAGTATAGAATCTGCTGAGGGATTCCTTCTTGCAGTGTCTCCTGTTGCTCTCTGATCAAAGAGCCTCCAAACAGCAGGCGTTTGTAGCTTCATTTCTAGTGCCGCTGCTCCCTCTTCTCCTTCTTGGCCTCCTGGTGGTGGAGCCAGCTGGTTGCTGGTTGCTGTTACTCTTTAAAGTGCGTCATCAACAACTCTGTTGTCATTAAAGGACAGCTTTTTGAACCTCGGGTCCAGTACTGTGGTTTCAGTATTGTATTCCATTCGGTGGAGCTTTCTTTCCATCGATGCACAGAGAGCCGTCACCAACTCTGTCACTTTCCCTCTGGTTACTGTTCCTTCTCTCTGGTGGTGGGCTATTATTCCCTGCAGACCTTTTGCACAGGTGTAACATTTTGGAGGCTGTCACATACCTGAAACAAGAGAAAACTCAGAATTATGCTTTATTTTATTATGTGGTATATGGACTTTGTTCAGTTCATTCTTGTCTATTACTGGTATCCACCTCTAAGATACACCTCTAATATGCAATTATATAATAATAAATAATGTAATAGAAGCATGGAAGAACATACATTGGATTGAGAGCATGGGTGTAGCTACTAAATCCCTTGAGAATGAGAATGAGAATGGTTGGAAATCCCTTGTAATCGTTTTAGCCAATTCCTCATCAACTGTGTTCTGTCTTGCTGGGGTCATGACCTTAAAAAAACAAATTGGCTCATAGTGCTCAGGGTTGCAATACGTTGTGGTTTACCTGATGCTTGAGGGAAGGCTGTACACACTGCAGCGGCAATGATTTCAGTAGACAGTGCTCTGGCTTTTCCATGTTCAGTAGCAGGAATGCTAGCTTGCCTTTTTTCACCTAACTGCACTGTTAGATGTACAGTTTTAATATGCCTGTGAAGGTTGTTAGTAGGCGCCTTTGTGTTGTCTTTTTTATTAAAATGCATCCAAATGCTACTTTGTTTGCGACTGTCACTCATCTTGTTTTCTGCTGTTTGCGCACTCCTCTCTGTCCTCTGTAGACCATCAGCTGCCCCCCCCCTCTGCTTTTAAGCTGATGATATGATCCTTGTCCGTGACACACACTGGTCACACGGCACACACATCAACACAACATTCAGTCAGTGCATGACGTGCCCATGGTCATCAAAAGGATCATCCCATTATTCTTTCTGTCTTGTATTAATTTACAAAAAAAAAAAAAAACGTACCCCAGTTGGGAGCCAGTTCCCATCGCTCACTTAAAGGAACCAGCAGCTGACTCGTTCGCGACCGACACATCAATAATGTAAAAGTTTTGCATCAACACTTTTCTTAGTTAAAGAATCTCAGTAGCCTTGTGTTTCCAGCCTCAGGAAAGCTGAGCTCTTTGTGTGTGAGCAGCAGGGAAGGTTTTTAAGGAGTACTTATCTTCTAATGTCTCCTGAGGGATGGTAGTTGTAAAGTAAAACTAAGTAGATGCTGTGACTGCAGCTCCTGTTGTGGTTTAGAGAAGGTGTGAAGATGCTGTACGAGTGTGCACAGACAGATGTTATTGCAGAAGCAGCAGGAGGGTCTGTAGGTATATATAGAGGTTTTCTTGTGTCTTTAGCAGCGTTGGGCAGTAACACAGTATTGTGACCACACTTTTCAGTAACAAGAAGTGTAAGAGATTACAGTTTGAAATTCAGTAATCATATTTAGAGCTGCAACGATTAGTCGATTAACTGACTGAATTAATCAGCAACTATTTTGGCAATCGATTAATTGTTTAGAGAAAAAATGTCCAAATTCTCTGATTCCAGCTTATAAGATGTGAATATTTTCTAGTTTATTTAGTCTTCTATTTAGTAAACTGAATATCTTTGAATTGTGGACTGTTTATCGGGACATTTTAGGTTACATCTTTGGCTTTGGGAAACAGTGATCAACATTTCTCACCATTTAGACCAAACATCTAATCGATTAATCAAGAACATAATCAAAGTGATAATTGAATCAAATTGATAATGAAAATAATTGTTTGTTGCAGCCCTAATCACATTATAATTATAAATACCAGTAACACTCTGTAACTTTGACATTGTGGGTGTCAGTGGTGGTGGTCAGTGGCTGGAGTGGTGGGGAGGCAGCTCAAAAGAGGAGAAATTGCCTCCCGGTAACTCTAAAGTTGTCATATTAACATGTTAGGTGCTCTTAGTTGGCTTGTTAACATTAGCGACGGGTAAGGTTACATTTAGGAATCACTTGGTTTTGTTCAGAGTTGATTTCACCGTGAAGATGGGATTTCTGGAGTGCTGCGTGTACTGGGACTAAGCTAGCTGTTGATGGTCAGTAAATACCTCCACACTACAGGCTAGGAGCTTATTATAACAACAACATGTGTGTATGTACATGTGACATGTGGGTGTGGAGGCTTTGGAGTTGTTTCAAGGCATGTTTGATAGAACAGGGCTGAATAATGTAATGAATAATGTAATTAATCCCTTTTGCTGTTGAGTAATTAGTAAAGTACTTTAATCACTCTTTTCATGAGTAATAAAATGTGCATCATGTAACCTAGTGGTGTAAAATGTGTGTCTTCGCTCAAGCTCAATTCTTTGAATACCTCAAGATTTTGCTCCACAGTGTCACTATAGACGCTTTTCACAGCAGATATTTTACTTGTCAAAGCAAGAAAAGCACAGGTGTGACTGATAATATTAACAATGGCTCCATTCCATTAATTGTCTCAGTAAGCCATGTCAGTGAGTGAGCATGCACAATACCAGAATCAATCAATATCATCTTTAATGTTATCAGTTACACCTGTGCTTTTTCCTGCTTTGACAAGTCAAAATGACTGAAAATGGTCTATTGGGTCAAATCTGTCTGTAGGTAAGGCTTTCTCATTGCACTGACGCTTTGGAGAGCTGTCTTTGTTGTTTGTTAACATACCTTTAAATGACCTGTTCTTTGTTCGGTGTGGAAATAGGAAGTAGCACAACATCTGGAAGGAGGTTTAGGTAGAAGAATGGGTGTACAGACTGACGTTGACACTGGAAATCTTGGTTCGCATCCGGTGTACCAACAGTAGACACTGGTTACTTTTGTCAGGCATAGAGGAGGCAAGTCATAACAAGCCCTCACTTGTTGCACATTCAATTGCACATTCGACTGTCCCTCTGTCTCAATATAGAAAATATACTGTATTATATATATTTAGATCACTGGGCTGTGCTGTAAACCAGTGATATGCTTTAATATGCTGTTCTGGCATCAGTATTTTTTACATTAAAACTCAACAGAAGAAGAGCTGTTTTTTTCAGTTTTATGAGTCCCCAGTGTCCCATTCAATTTAATGTCTTGCTTTTGAAATAAATTAATTTTGCCAAGCTGCCATGATGAGATGAATGTGTGCTTTTCCCCTGAATGACAGAAACAAATTATTTTTTTTTCTATGGAGATGTTTCATGGATGTTTTCAATTAAGAGGAAAATACAGTATATATAAATTATTAACTTACTGCAGCTGGTGAATTTGTAGATATTTTAGGATACATATCTCCCCATTGAACCATTAGTATAAGTGTTGTAGCCTGCAGCATTCCCTCTAAATATATATAATTTCATAATTCCCAGTGAATGTTTTGGGTTTTACTCTCTTGTTTCAGCAGTGTTTGCGGTGAAAGTCTTGTTTCTCAGCAGCTTCTTTCAGCTCTCTGTCTGTGTTTATGTGAGGTAAACCTGACTGTTTAAAGATGAAGAGATTTTAAATGCTGTTTTGATCACTTCATTTGGTTGATGTCTGTCTCCCACGCAGCCGCCCACATTGCTTTTCAGTGTGACGAACCTCAATGAGAGGGAGGATTGTTCTATCCTTTCAGAGGCAGTGGCAGAATGGTGCTATTTAGAGTGGTGTATGCATTAGGACGCTGTTTGTGTGGGCTGTTCACTGTATATGCATTAATGTGCATTTAGAGACCACCTGATGCTGAAAGGTCTTTTGACACCAAAAGAAAAAAAGCTGTTATTAGTCTTTGTCTCTTTAAAGGACTGGGTGTCTACTTCAGAAACATTACTGTCATCTCGGCAGTCAAGAGACAAAATCGTGTGTGTGATTTGCATTAAGATTTTTTTTAAACATGTTTGATATTCATGACTGGAATTAAAAACTGACAAACTAATGGCCATGTGCCATAAGTTAATCTTACTCTATAATTAAAGTCATTTTGGTGTCAGTCCAAAGCCATAGCTCATCTTAAAGTGGCTATAATTTATATTTTTCATAATAAAATTTCATCAAATGACAATGTGTAATGTCAAAGGTGTCGCTTGTAGTGATGAACCTACAGAGAATTATCAGTGAATCTGCAGCTCACCTCAGCTTTATGGAGCATTATAACAAGTTTCAGCTCATTGTTTAGCTATTCAGCTGCAACTTCACTGTTTTGGTTCACTCTCAGTGCTCTTATAGCGTCGTTTTCTGTCAAAACAGGCAGATGTTTTCAGAGAAGAAGCTCTAAAAACCCACTGTATGCTACCTGCTCAAAACCAAATGGTAAACAGACACAGTTAGCAACTAGCTGGTGAACATTGCAGTCAGATATTTCCCTCAGGAGTTAGTAGTGCAAAAACAAATATTCATCAGGTGGACAGATGTTGCTCTGTAACTGCTGGATGTGGAAATAAGCAACTGTTCGCTAACAAGTTCAACATATCAACTTAAAAGGTGACGACATGTCAGTATTATGTGCACATCTTGTTTCTGCTGCCCCCAAGTGGCCAAAAAAATCAGTTAATGCACGTTTAAGTTCACCTCACTCTTATGAAGTTCATTCTCTTCAGTCACCGCTGTTGTAGTTTTTTCATTCACTATCTTCCTGAAATCGAGCATTTTTCATGTATTTCGTTTCCTCTCACATGAAAATTGCAGATAATTGCAGATAATCAGCAGGGAAAATTACTGTTTATTTGATTGATGTCCACTCCTGTTTTGGTACAATACTATACAAGAGTTTTCTTCTGGGATTTGAGGGTTTGACCTTGATACAAATACAAATAGACATTTTAAAATAATTACAAAAACAATTTGGGACCAAAAAACAAAAACAAATCATACAGCAAAAGAATGGCAGGAACTGCTAACACACAGCATAGTAGAAAGCAATACAACATAACATAAAGATAAATATAAGATTTTCTACAGACTGAAAAGGTGTAGCTGAAGCTTCAGTTTACTGGACCTACCCTCTTACTGATTCACAACCTATTTGACGTCAAAAGTAAAGTTAGAAAAAAATTGACACTATCCCGTCCATAATACTGCCAACATGCTGCCTGAACATGCATTTTTATATTTGTTCATTAAATAATTATGGAATATTCTCTAAACTCACAAAGTGTGCTGCACATTTTCAGTTCCTCTCTGCAACTTTTTCATAAATTCACAGTTTTACCAGAATTACAGTAATTTCTTACATTAGTCCTGACTTTTTGTTTCTTAAACGTTCATATTCCTCTCTTGTCACACTGGCTTCCTCTCAATTTAAATAACTTGTGCTTACTTTCAGGTAGTAATTGATGTTTGACCTTAAACATGATTTGTACTATTACAAGATCTACCAAGTTTGTAGTCTTGAACTTAATAAACAGCGGGTTTTTCTACTGTTTTCTAATCTCATCATAATCATACGCTGTCTGTTGTCAAATGTGTTATCCTCTGTAGTTACTCAGTCATTCAATATATATGCTCAGACTGTCATGGATGTTTTAGTCTTTGTAGGTTTCAATAATCCTGATGTCTATTCCCAGTTTCAGAGAAATAATTTACAGTTGGAATGACATGATTAATATTAACAATATACAGTAGAATCTAAAAAAGTCATTCCAGTTATGTCCATTTATACTGTATATATGAGCGCAAACTAGATTAAACTCGCTGAGGTAACAGCAGTTGCTGTGTGGCTGTAGATGGTAGGTGCCATATGCTGGTCTGACGCCCCAACAGATTCTCTCATCCTGTGCTATTAATTATGTGTCAAAGCAATGCTAATTAAACCAGGAGAGGAGAGCTCCTGCCATGTCCTTACCTTCAGGGTATTAGCACAGTACACTGCTCTGCATTTCAATTAATCAATTAACAAGTCAGGCCACAGGCAGCTTTAGAACAGATACTGGCTCCTGTTGAATAACGCAGAAGTTTTAATCAGCTTGTTCTGTCTATAATGGCGAGAATATAAATCCAACATGGTGTGTGAAGTAAATGCAACCGGAACAGTATAGCTGTTATTTTAGTTTTAGTTTTCTGCATATCTCTAAAGCTGATGTGACATTGATTGACAGACATTGTTTGATATTTGTTGTTATCATTTTTTAAAATTTTAGTGACCGCAGTAGTTATGGCTCTTTGCTTATACAGTAAACTGGATTAATCTGGATTACCTACACTGGAATATATTTGAAAAATAAAATGTACACTCCAATATAATACAATTTAAGCCGGATTAGGGAAACTCACACTGCACACTTGTTTGCTCTTGTTCAGAGTGGGAGTGAAACAAACCCTTTTAATGCTCTGTCACACCGACAAAAACCAGCAAAATTTAACAGAAAAATCTATTAATTTCAGTGGAATCGCTTTTGGGGGCCAAATAAATCTGTGCAAAGCTTTTGCATTTATAGCTCTACCTTGGTGAACTTTGACATGCTTTTCATTGTGATCCGCTTTTATTGTATAAACTGCACAACAAAAGAGGGATGCAGACAGTACAAATAAATGTTTATAATAAAACGTGTGAACAATAAATGTCCAATACAGAGAAAATAGAATAAAGTTCAGAGATCTCCTGTGACTGACTACCATGTTCGCAGCTGGCTAGTATGTTAGCTATTAGCTGCGGCTACGTCATCAAGCCTCTAGAGCCACATATTTTGTGAGGACATGCAGTGTCATGATACAGTGTGATATACAGAGCTGTGCTGTGCGGAGCTGCCCTCCACACATACCTCCCTCACCAATGTTGTTAGATCAGGAAGAGGAGAACGAGGGAGAAATGACATCCAAACACTAACCTGCCCCTATGATATGAAAATGTTTTAAAAGATGAGAAAAAAAACAAGGATTTTCATGTAAAATACTCAAAAAATATTATTTTTTTAACATATATTTTGTATATAACAAGAGACAACTGAACAATTAACACAGGGACACCACATTAGAACTGTGAAAATGTATTTTTTATGCTGTCGTGTCTTTAAGGCTTATAACGTCAGTTCTTTTCTAGAGGGCATTTATACATTTTTCATATATATTTTCAATTTGTAATTCCTTTTTGACATTTTGTTAGTATTCATTTCTGACAGATGACACGAAAATCAGTAAACAGATGTAAATTTGAAATAGGCTGTCCTAGTTATGGTGATGGATGCTCTCGGCACAGACCCGTGTTGTGATTTAATACAATTTTTTTCTTTTGTCTGAATCTTGCTTAATGCACCTTTGGCTCAAAAGTGGAAAATCTACAACAACATTATTTTTTATTTCTCCACTACAAGCTGCATCTCTTCAGGTCAAACTGGAGGTACAAGTTGTGCGGATTAGTAAAATGAGAATTGACGTTTTCTGCTTGAGGATGATTGTTAGTGCTCTGGAGCAAAAACAACCATCGCTGGAGCCTCATTATCCTGCTTACTGCTACATGCTCTGAATGGCTAAATGAGTCGGCTCCGGCTCATACTGAGAAGCACTGAACTCTGGGTTTGTGGGGCTTATAGGCCTAGCGCTCTGAAGTGCAGGACCTTCTGTTCACTGCTGTTTGTTGAGGTGATGGATGGAGCTCATCGGTATTCAGGGTCTCCGGCTCTGTCACGGACTCTGTGGGCTCTTTGTTATTCAGCAAAACAGTAAGGAAGTGAACAATGCAGGTGAATGAGCTGTGGCCTCCCTCTCGGTCTCTCTTGTGCCAAGTATTAGTCTGCCTATCATGTCAGTGGTGATTAATTGTGCTTGACAGTGCCAAGGCCTCGGCACTCTAGAGATTTTTTTTTTTAATCTTTTGAGTCTTTTTACTGCTGTCAGATTCATAGTTTATTCACCCTAAATGATAGAACTGACACTATGGAAGGATGGATGGATAAGAGATGGAAGAGAGGTTTGACTCTTTTACTACCTCTAAATCCCCTTCAAGTACTAAAAGCGATTAAAAATTCATTCAATGTTAGGATATTTTATTGAGATGAAAAGCGATATTCCATCACTCAGATGTCAACGTAATAGTTGCATACTATTTTGAGTGGAGTTCTGAATTACTCTGGGACTTCCTTAATTTTTGAGGTCAGTATTAAATACTGTTAATGCCGTTACTCAGCACTACAGTAGATTAAAGGCAGTAGAGTCACTCGCTATATTCTATTATAGGCTGACAAGTCATCTTGTCAAGAAATACCTCAGCTGCCCCTTTGTCCTTAATAACCACTTCTTCCATATCCTCCACCTGTGTTTGTTCTGAAGTGCTCTTATCTTGAAGCAAAACCTCTTAACAGCTCACATTTAGCTGGTATTATTCTCCATAATAGGGATTCAAATATCATAGAAATGTTTTGTCTTATCTGCTGTAATGTCTCCTGACACCTTGAACTCCTTAATGTTGGTTGCAAGTACTGTTAGTGATTCATAAAAACATTAGGAGAAAACTATTTTTTTTTTTTTTTTTTGTGAGTTCACCCTCTATTAGACATTGAGGCTGACAGAAAGAGAAAGGAGGTGCATTAGTTTTCCAGCAGTATTAGTTTGTGTCAGAGAGGAAGGTGCAGTAGTTTAATATTCCAGGAAGCTCTCTGTCTAACACAGCCAGGGTCAGTGTTGAGGTTCAGTGGCTGCAGAGTCCAGCAGGTATTCAACATTTAGCCATATTTTTCCTCTGAGCTGTCTGTGTTTGTGCTCCACTGGTCACGCTGTCGGTACGTCGACTCTTAAATGCCAAAGCTCCACCGAAGTTTCTCAAACTGTTTCTCTTTCTGTCGAGCGTTACCTCAGCCAGGCTGTGCTCTCACCACTCATTATCTCTTCAGGGATTACAGCACTCGGTATTGGAGAGCCTTCCCTCTCATTTCACCTCCTCAGACTACTGTAATTCACCTGCTTTTCACACTGAGGGCTCCTCCACCACCCACAGTAATAAGTGTGTGTCAGGCTGAGGCCTGCAGGGATAAAGACTATCAGGACGAGCTTCAGAGGACCAAAGAGCTGGAGTCCTTCTGATGATTATTGAGTAGCTGGACCGCATTTAAAAACATTTGACTGTCAAACAGAGGAATTAAATATGCATGAAGCTCAAAACCGCTCAATTACTACCAATAGAATTATTAAAGATTGACTCTAAACTGCCAGCGGCTGTCTAATGTGACTGTACATGGTGCTGCTTAATGATAACTTATGTAACAAACTGTTCTAAACTGAGTTCAGATACCATTAATACCAGATAGTTTCACCATCAAAGAGAAACTAGTCAGAGCTACAGTGTCACTGAGGCCAAGCTGGAGGCTTTCTGATGTTATCAAACAGCTGAACTTCATATTTATACTATACACTTTAAAACTCTTCATATGCACTGAGACCTTTAAAGGCACTATGTGTAGCGTTTTAACATCAATAAATCAGTGGGACGTATAATTAATATGACAGGGAATTTCATTTGATGTAATTGATCTTTAAATTGTAATTGAGTAAGAACTACCAATTAGTTTAAAAAAAAAAAAAAACAGCATAGCAAGCAAGAAAGAGGAGTTCAGAATGCATTTGCTGTTACAATTTAGTCGTACATGAGAGTAATTTCTAGGGGACAAGGTTGGCTAGCAAGTGATGTTTTACAGGAAACGTTTTAGCACTAAGCTAGAAAAGCAAAAAATCTATAGAATTTCTCATTTTGGTAGGTTGTAAAAAGGGCAAAAATGCTGATTTAAAGCTTCATTAATTAATAGTTCCATATTAACAATGGATAAAATCGCTGTGCGTAGTGTGACTGGGTTGTAGTGACGAACTCACACAGAATCATCACCCGACTCTGCAGTTCTCCTCAGCTCTACGAAGCATTTTAGCAGCTTGTTTCCAGCTGTTGAAAAGCTCTAAAAACCCACTGTATGCTTCCTGCACTGCACCAAATGACAGACAGACACTGTTAACAATTAGCTGGTGAAAACAGTGGAGCATTTAGCAACAAAAGAGCCAAAATTTCACTCAGGAGATTGTGGAAAGCAAAAAATGACTTCCAATCGCTGGGTGGACAGAAAGAAGAATGAGGAAATAGGCAACTCTTTGCTAACATATTCACCTTAAGAATATATATATATATAGATATAATTTAAGAGCCAAATTCTTATGGGATGTATAGTCTCTTTTAGAAATACTTGCACTAACAATGCCACTGGTGTGAGAAAAGGTGAATGCCAAAGAACTTAAATATTAAAGGTAAATGATCCACTGAAATTTTGTAAACTTTTGTCATTCACTGGTTGAAATGGAGTGGCACTCTCCTTTAAAAAGTGAAATCATCAGTCCGCGGTGGATATCGAGAGGCAGATGAAGACCTCGTGCTGTTGAGATGAAGTACGCTAATGCTGACAGAGTAATCGAAGCTAAAGCCTTGTTAGAGTTGTGGGCCGGGATCGGACTGCAGTGTGAATCATAGTAATTGGCTCTTGTCTCAGCGGTGGAGAACAACATCCATTAACGGAGAAGCTTCAGATGGAGGCGGCATCAGTTTGGCTTTAGCTTACAGTTTGGAGCTCGAGAGGAAAAACTATGAATATTAATTGAGTTGATGTTCATTAATGTGTGTGGGAAACAATTATAGTTTGCAGACCACATTTTTACTCTGTATCTATTCACTGTTAAGTATTATTTCTGCATAAAACAAATTATAAATTATATAGCAGAGTAAATACAGCTCCAGTGCCTCATTATACAATACTTTTATACTAATGTTTGCCTAAATTTCTTGTGGGCTTTGCTTTTTCTCTGAATTTGTTTTTATTTTAAAGCAAATTAAGGGATTGTGTTAAAATTATTGGGGTGGAGAGAAGGGCTGAACATTATGTTGAACTTTTTTAAAAAGCGAGGCTCTCCCAGCATCACTAATATTTTCATTGGATCCTAGACCACAGTCATCCCATTTTGCAGTCAGTTTATCAACTTGTTTGTTTTTAATTTTGGTTTTTGTAACTACATAAAGAGAAGTTTCTCAAAGAAATGTTCGATAACACATCAGTTTACATTGTATACAGTGTATTCATGGGTTTGCATGCAAGGTAAAACCCCAATTTAAAGGATAATTATTGCATATTACGTATAATGTACGATGTTTTTATTGCAGCTGATCATCCATAAAGCATTAAAGTGTTTGAAACATTAAACGTTTCTTCTGACAACATTGATTTGTCTCCATCTGTATCCAGTCTTAATGAGCCAGTCAGGACGCCATTCATCTACACAACACGTCATGATTACAACGTTCATTTATCCATCTCGGGAGTATTACACCATTCATTCATCCAAGTGGACTTCATTACTCTGTTCATTTGTATAATAAGGTGCCATTACAGCTGAAAGACCTGCTTCCGCCTGAGGAACATTAAACCTGTTTCTGAATGACTGGACTCCATTCTGCCATTCCTGTTAATATTCAGAGACTCAAAAGAGATGATGATGATGATGAAGCTGTTATCACGTGAAAACCTCATAACTCAGATTTTCATGTTTTCATTTCGATTCAACTTTGCCTCGCTGTGTCTTATATTATCTTATTAAATCTTTTTAGAAATTTCAGAGAATGAATTCTCAAATGTACGGTGGTCAAGTTGAAACTTTTTCTTTAGTCCTGAAAAGCGAATCATTTGGAGGTAGCAGGCTTTCACCTCACAGCATCAGTGAGCTCCTGTCCTGCTGTTTTTAACGATTCAACAGTATTTCACTCAGGCTGAGAGATGGAGAATAATCAATTTCCAGCAGCGTCTGATATTGTAAAATCCACAGCATGTTTTTTTTTTGTTTTTTTTTACTGTTGAGCTCTGCTTTCTGAATCACTCTACTGTATTTGCACGCCTCTATGCAACTACTTTTATTATTTTGAACCACAAAAATTGTGTCTACTCCAGCTAAGAGTGGAGACATCCCTGTATCAACTTATTGTTGAGAAGTACTTACTATTCACTGAGATACCGGTGCATAGTGTCAAAGGCCTGTTTTCACAAAGCTGACATTACACCTGCAGCTCAGTGATAAAACTCCTCTCCTCCTCTCTGGTGTTTTATCAATGCTTAAACATGTGATACTTCTGCCCACTTACTTTTGGTGCTCTGCTTTTCTGAGCTTCTAATTTTGTTTCTGGAATGAATGTTGTTCTGAGGTTTTCGCTGGATATAGAAGTTTGGTTTGTTTTCTGATATGGGACGTTTTGCCAACAAGTACTATAAAATGTGTCCAACTTTGAGAACTGAGACTTTGGTGTCAGTGTCTGACACTTATCATGCCCAACCTCCTCCTTGAGAGAGGTTTTGTGGTGCTATATTTTGCTACTTCTACATTTAACGAATGCTCACATGTTTAATGAATGTTGTCATGTGGAATAAGAGACCTAGAGAGGGAATATATTTACTATTTCTGAGAACCTTTGAAGGTTACTTGAAAAATGAACACCATTATACATGCGTGTACGAACCGTCCCACAGTGTTTTGAACCGTTGACAGGTTGTACTTTTTCTTCTAAGCCACAGAGCTGCATGTAATCCATAATCTGCAATGAGGCCAACTAAACAGGAGTCACAAGCGTTTCACATTATGACAACAAAATGCTGCACAGTGTAACTACACTATTTCTTTCATACTATAATAATACACATGTTAAGGAAATGTGTCTGTGATTTATACACATCCACATCAGCACTGTTTTAACAAGACGGTATCTGTAACAGCAACAATATAAGGAGCCGGGGGGGCAAAGTTCACTGCCACTGTGCCCTGACAGTATAATGTGAAATGATCCTCAAACCTAAAATAGGCATGTAACACAGCAAATACATTGATTATCATCAAGAACCCCTAAAGGATGTCCTCATGTCCATCTTGTTTTTCCAGGAGCTTATATTTTCAAACATTAAAATAATTGTATGTCCTAACAATTGCTTCAACATTTATGCTTTTTTTTCTTCTTTTCTTATTGGTTGACAGAGGTGTGTGACAGCGCGTTGGTGTCCAATCTGCCGCCATCAGCCTTCAGAAGCTCCTCCCTGCTGTCCAGCAGCCATGCGCCGGGTTTTGCCAAACTCAACAGGAGAGAAGGTGAGGAAGAGTTTCGTCTGTGTTGTGTCTGATGCGTCGGGACGTTAGCACTGGATTTGACTGGAATGATACTGTGTGATAAGAAATGACATAGTGCTACATCATATGACTACTGCAATATTTTGTAGCAGAAATGACTAAATGTAGCTGGTTTATGTTTTCAAATAGTTTCTTATTTTGACTGGTGTAATTTATAATAATATGCCATTGTATCTGGCTACGAAACTTTCAATATCAGGTGAAAAATACTTCCTCAGGAATACTTGTATCTGATTGGCCCACACTTTGAATATCACTGAAAATACAGCATATCGTTATTGTTTGAATGCAGGTCTGTATCTGTAACTATAAAAACTATAAAGCCAAAATGCATTGATTTTTGATATTAAGGCCTTGTCAATGCATATTATTACATTTTAGCACAGTGCAGGTTAATTAAATTGGGTCTTGGAAAATTGCTGCTGTCAGACGACAAGCTGAATGAGCTTTCTGTTGCTGCTGAAATATGTCAGTTTTGAATATAAAATATTTATCAAGTTTTTTAGGTTTTTTAAATGTATGCACTTTTAAAGATGTTATTTAAAAAGATAGATATGTTCTCTTTTTTGTGTGTTGCTGTCTCTAGCCCGGGAGCTGCAATCTGGCAGGGATTCTCTCTACTGTTCCAGAAAATTATTCATGCAACAAAATGTGGATTAAGAATGATTTAATAGTTTTTGTCTGTATGTGATGTTTTTTTATAAGGACAAGGGCACTTTTCTGTTACTGAGAAGTTGCTCTGCAGCAGTGTAGCTCAGCGCAGGAGAGATTTTTTGTTAAGCTCCGGACACAGAGCACAAAACATCACAAACAGGGAAGTTTTTTACTGGATTCACAACAAATAACTCACTTGTGACTGAAAGGCAGACAGAGGATCAGAATCATTTCTGAGAGACAAGACAGAAAAAGCAATAGTTGCTTTGTCCCATTTTTTATTGTCCATAGGTGCTGTTTGTATTGACAGTTTATGCCAGGAGGAGTTGTGTTTGTTCGTCCGACATAAAAAGCCCGCAGGGAGTCCTGTGCTGGATGCTGATGTGAGGCTTTAACAAAATGAAGATCATGGTTTGTTGTGGAGCTTTCTGCAGGGAACGGGCTTCACTGCTTTATCCCAACATCAAAGCCCAGAATCAGCTGGGAGGGTGAGATGAGTTTAATCTGGATGATTTTCACCACCTAGGAAAATAAGGAAGCTGAGCCTGCAGAACATCACTCAGTTCTCTCTTTGTTTGATGGTCGAGACTTTAAGCAAACAGTCTTTCTGCGGCTAAATGCTGCAACCTGCTCTCTTTGTTTGCCGTTCTACACATGAACAACCATGATCTGAAAAGCTGCTGGCCATGTTTAATGTGTTGTTTGACATCTCTGTCAAAGACATAAAACCGGTTGCTTGAGAGAGTGTATTTGAGGAAGCAAAAACCAACACCGTTTCCACTGTAGTCTATCTGTTGGTGATGCAGTGACATCCCTGACTTTTGACTGATTTGTGAGTCAAGTGTGCAGTGCAATCGAGGACAATTTTGGTATTTTTGTGGCTGGAGGTGCATGGTGTAGAAGGCAACACGCACACCTGCTTAGTCTCTCCTGTGGTGCAGGGAATCAATCCCCTCAAAGATCCAATGCCAAAGAAAAGCACCTTTTTTTCTTTTTTTTTTTTTTTTGCTTTGTAGGTACATGTGCACACGGAGTGCCATTGGAAACAGGATATTATGGGATTAGGTTCGTTAAAGTCATCAACAACCTTGCATCCTCTTTATTAAAAACCAACAACACTCTCCTCGCCATGACATGCTGAATGGAGTGGGGTTGGAAGATTAACTATAAAGCATCTCTAATATGCCATTAAAATGTTGTTTTTTTACATATTCCTTTTGAGTTTTGATGTTGCAAGCTGCATTGGGAACAGTTGGTTCATATTAACAATGGAACAAATGACTGAAGTCACTGGTCTCTGAGTGATCAGTTAATACTCATAGAGTGCCTCAGGTCATGTCGTTATCACCGTACTGTAACGTGGATTCGCTCCTCTAACCAGATCTGTGCTTCCATATTTTTCAGACCCACAATAGTTAGGGAATTGGATCTACAAGCCTTAGGCTGCTTGTGCTCAGAATCACCAGGCCTCCTTCCAGTAATCATAATTATGTCAAGATGAGAAAACGCAGGTATTAGGAGTGGAAGTGTAATGAATGACCAGCTTACTGCTGACAGCATCATAATATGGTTTCACTCGTCATTTCACTCCTGCATTCTTCAAATCTAGCTCTAGCAGTTGATAGATTAGGAGGTCTGTTTGTGTCACATCTCCTCCCCGGCTGTATTAACGCTACAAAGCCTACATGATCGCAGCTGTTTGCAGAGAAAATCGATGAATAAATGAAGGTCTCCATCTCATTTCCATCTCCTGCTGCTGCTGCTGCTAACACTCTGCCTCCTGCAGTTGTTCTCAGAGGAGCGGATTCGCTTTCAGTTCATTTACTCGCTAAATGAACAGAGATTATCTGAGCCCTGGAATACCACCCACAAGATAAATGCAGGTATTTTAAACGTGAGCTCCATCATCATAGATTTTCTGTCATAAGAATTGACTGCTATCAATTTCATTATTGACTTCACTGCAGTAGACATGGACCAACGCTGTGGTCTCATTGAAATGACTGAGGTGGCTTCAGTCTGAAGACCTTTACTTTGAGTTATGGTAAACTTTGTTTATCTGCAGCAACACTGAAGAAGAAGGCTGTGCTTATTATTTTCTTTATCATATCTTATATTACACCAATAGCACAAAAAATACTTTCTGTCTAAGGCTAGTGAGCAGAAAACATATTATTCTTTCAACAAGTCCTCAAACCTAAATGAGAAAATAGGTTGTTTGTCAGTGCCTTCTAAAAATTATCCATATTTATTTCCATTATAAGATCTGTTCATATGAGCGTTGTATATATGAGCTGATCTGCCAACTGTTAAAGTCTGTTTAAGTTTAGCCAACCGCTATAAAACTACTTGGTTTGGGGAAGAAAAAGATGTTGGTCATGCTTAAAAGAAACCAACATTTACTGTTCCTAATAGATGGGATGCTAATCATGGTCTGTGGTCAATGTCTGACACTTTGCATGACCAACCTCCTCCTTGAGAGGTTTTGTGGTGCTTTATTTTGCTACTTCCACATTTGCTTCGTCATTACCGTCACAAGAGGTCATCTTTCAGGGAAATGTAACCAAATGTAATTTTAAGTGTAAAGGAACAAGAGACCAATGCTATTATTTTTAGAGACAGCAGAGGAGACAGCAGAAACAGCACTGTCATATCATCACCTCTAAAGTTGCAAATGTTGAACATGTTAGCAAACTGTTGCTTATTTACACATCCAGCGGCAACACTATCATTCATTTGGAGAGTTGTTTTTCTTACCAATGGGTGAATGTAAGTCCAATATTCTCTCTCTTTTAGCTTTGTTTTTGCACTCCACCAACTCCTGAGGGAAATATCTGTCTCTTTTGCTGCTGAATGCTCCACTATGTTCACCAGTTAGTTGCTAACTGTGTCTGTTTGCTGTTTGGTGCTGAGTAGGTAGTGTACAGTGAGTTTTTAGAGCTTTTTCTCTGAAAACAGCCTGCTGCAGCCAAAAAAGATGCTATGAGAGTGTTGAGAGTGAATCAAAACAGTAAAGTCGAAGCCGGACAGCTAAACAATGAGAATTCACTGGCCGGTTGGTTCTGTCCTTGGTCTGGCACCAGTAGCATCCTCTACTAGCACCAAAGGAGCCTTTGAGTCATTGTGATGTACAGATCTGCCAGAACTCCCGTTTCTCCCGGGTTTCTCTCATATTTTCACCCCCTCTCCTACTGTGCTCCTGTTTTGTTGTTTCTCCCAAAATTTGCTCGGCCCTCAACTTTTATTATGAATAACTGTCATACACACAGATCCATAAGTTTTGTATGTTTGTCTGATGTTACTCGAGTTGCCAGATTGTCTATGAAACACAATCCACACATGACATACATTTTCAACCCATCTGTCACCACAACCTGATTCAAGGACGTGTGCACAGCTGCTCTCTGCGCAGGCAGTCTTCCCTCCTGTCCTCCGTCCTCCTCCGTCTGCTGCTGATGTGATTCACTGCCTGCAGGTACCGCTGGTAGAGAGGAGGGGCTGGTTTGTCTCAGCCAGCAGCTAAGTTTATAAGTATTTGCCAGATTTTAAGATATGTGGCTGTACTAATATGTGGTTGTGTAAAACATACCAGTGGTGGATGGGACAGTGCAGTCAAAAGCAGTTGAAAATATCACTTTTCTCCATGTTGATGCTTGTTGAACAGGGGCTTTCATTTTTTTACAAATAGAATAAAGGTTTCACAAATCTGAAACTGTGTTTTAATAAGTCTCTGGAGTCTTCTTGGTAATCTAGTTCAGATTTGACAGGTCTAAGTGTAGTGCTTTTTGATCTAGACCTGGTCTAATGTGGTTTGAGTGGAGAAATATAAGTGAAAACGCCCTTTTTTCTGTTTTCATAGGCAAAATAAAGGTTTCACAAATCTGAAAGTGGGTTTAAACAGCGTTAAGGCTTTTGCAATGTCTAACACTTTTATGTGTGAGGGCTTTGAGACAAATCAAATGCCATACACGTTTTTTTTTTTTTTTTATTGCTCAGCTCAGCAGTGATAAATGTGTATATGTCTGGTGTAAAGCATTCATGGAGATACACATTCGTTTTTGTACATAGCAGTTTATTTTAAAAGGTGGCACACACAATATTTTGTGCATGAACATCATTTTTACATCTGGGCTTTGAAGTCTGGGCTGAAAAGCACTGACAGGCAGCTGATTAGAGATGAATGTCTCTTTCACCAAGAACCTGCAGGATGAATGACTCACTATTTTGGGCTCCCTGCCACTCTGTTGTGATCTGCAGTTGGTCTTATTCGTCATTTTGATTTTCCATTTTCACTTTTTATCTTTTGTTTCTCCCCTAGCCTCTTTCTATTCTCTCAGTATTCCTCTCCTTTCTTTCCATTTTCCATCCGTCTGCCTTGCTCTTCCTTCCTCTCTCCACCTCCACCCTTCCTTTCTTGAAATGACCACATTTTAAATTGTCTTCTGTTCCTCTGTACTGACTGTGTTCTGTCGCAATCATTAGTGTCTCTGCGTCTGCAGTCACATTTTCATCTGTGAGACGTAATTTAGTTGGCTCTGTCTTCTTGCCAGATGTTAATAGCAGTCTTCATGTTTAAACGTTTTCTTTTCTCAGGCAACAGTGACAATTATCAGCGATGCCTCTGCAATTATGCTAGAGTAGACTTTAAAAAGAATTATTGTGCCGCAGTAATCACCTTCTAAATGAATTAGATGTAAAAGTGAAATTAAACTTTAATTGGAACCTGTTCTGGTTGCGTATAGATTGCCAACTAATCAAGTATTGATTTACATGTATGTTCAGTGTGTGCTTTATTGTTTCTGCAAAGTTCCACTGTTAAACTGCTCCACACACACACACACACTTGAAACTTGAGTGGAAATGTGTTGTACTTTGCCTGCAGGAGACATCCAATGTTTTCCAGCCTGCTCTTCCTGCTGCATTGAGCCCATTAGGCTCTCTGTCTGTCTGACATGTTATCAGCTTGCTGAAATTACCATCCAGCCTTTGCCATTCTCATGCAAATTATGAGCTCTCACTCCAGGCCTTCGTAACAGTCTGTCCGTTACCTGTCTTCCTCTTCTATTCCTTTCAGCTGCCTGTCTGTCTGTAGCACTAGCTGCTCACTTGTCTAACCGTGTCTTACTGTGATGACTCGCCTCTTCTTCTGCCTGTCTGGCCTTTTTCCTTTCCGCTTGACTCTTCATTTTACTTGCGTCTCCTCTTTGTATGTTCCTGTCGGCCCTCTGTACCTGTCAGGTGGAATATCTGTGCATTATTAATGACTCAGCAGTCCTTTCTTTACTTATCCATCCATCTGCTCCTTATAGTAAAGCTGCTGTCCGCAGTAGCCTCATGTCAGGCTTGGTTTCCCTTCAGCAGTAAAGCAGAAGGAGAGCCGTGCAGCCTGACTGGTTCTTCTCCTCACCTGTCACATACACTACCTGTACTGCTCTAATAACACAAAAGAGACAAATTGAGTTGGTTTCAGGTATCACTGCCCTCTCCACTCTCACAGGTGAGTTGGATTACTGAAGTATCAGGGATGGGAGCAGCTAAACCCATCAAGATAGCTTATATTTCATTTTTTTTTTATTTTGTGGAGCTGAAATTGCCTTTAATCTTGCAGGATAAACTGAAAGTATACTCTATATCATACTAAATATTGCCCTACTTACATCAGTTATCTGAGGATAGGACTTTTAAAAGAAAAGCAGTCCAGAAAAGGGACAATGCTTTATTGTTCACGCTCATAATTTCAGAACCAATTCTAGGGAAAACAGAGACATTGCTCAATTAGGTGACTTCAAGTTAATGATTCACAATTGATTGCTAACCAACAAATCCTCTAAATTAAACAACCAAAAATGTCGTTTGACCATGCACTCCAGAACGACACATAGGAGCGTTTTATAATCTGGCGCCACTATTGGCAGTAATCAGCAGGACATCATTTGTCTGTGCTTTCCAAAACTGTTACTGTTAAAAAATGTTGTTGTTTTATGATGTTTTAGGCCGCAGGATGGCATCTGTCACTCAAACATAACTATAGGTCGTTTTTGGATGTCATTACAACATTATTGTGTTGTTTTTCTTGGGAGGACAGTCTCTGATCCAGACATACCACTGTCAATGTGTGTCAACTTTACATGAAAGCAGAAATTTGATCTCAGTGTTCAAAAATTTGCTAATGAATGACTAAATTCACAAATGACTTAGCAGAAAAGCAGCTTGTTTATTTTATAGCCAAGAAATGCTAGATAATGAGTTTTACAGTACGTTGCCACCAGCAACTGTCTCACTGTTCCCTGATCGGTAAAGCCAGAAGGAGAGTTTTGTCTTGTAATTGGCTGACAGAGCTGTGATTTCACACTCCTGACCGCCATTAACTGTATCTAGGTTTTTCTGTGGGTGGTTAGAGCCGGTTCCTTGACAGACACTGACTGAGGGAGAGAAACAGAGGAGATCTCTTTGATTTAAAGTGATGGTTGTGACAGAAAGTGCTCAGACCATCAGCCATCAGTTCACTTCTGTTTCAATTATATCTGACAGGCTGGACAAAGTAAATCTTTGTAACGCCTCTTGTTCTCTGAGTCGTTTCTCTCTGATCTCTTTCTCTCTTCCTCTCCAGTCAAATATTCATGAGGAAAGGTCAGAGTGTCTGCTCTTTTTTGCTCTGCTGTCACTGGACACGTCTGTTAGTCAAGTGCTTATTAGCTTTGGCCTTTAGCTCTTTAAAGATCAGGCTCCACCAGCCGCTAGACCGACACTGATTCATTTTCACTGCTGAGATTTTCTCCTCTGTCTACCACCAGCTCAGTCCTCTTGAGTGGTAACAACAATTTTTTAAAAATTGACAGATGAAACTAGTATTACCTAAACATATAAATAAAGAGCTAAATATCAATGCTAAACTAAATATCAGTTTCAGGAACAATTACAGCAGCCACTTTAGCAACACAGCTGGCCTGTTGCTGCCAGATTCCAACACAGGCCAATTTGCAGGCCAAATAATTGGCATTGAGCAAGTGTTTATGTACACTGGGTCACTAGGATGCCCCTCTTTCTTAAATCTAAGTAATTTTTTTAATGTGAATGTATAAATCTATGAAGGTCCACACAACTCAGCCACCCTGGGAGATGTTATATCACTGTGCTTGAAAAGAGGCCTCCATTGATTGTCAAACCTCAGATTCAAGAGGAGCGGTGAAGATCTTGCCTCGTTATGGTTATTCTGGAGGGGTTTTGCGAGTTTGTCCATCCAGCCTGCAGGAGTTCGGAGGACATGGAGAAGGTTTAACCATGTCTGCAGGAATATTAGGTGCCAATTTAAGCAGTGCTTTCTTGTGTGTGTCGGATGTTTATTTTCATGTACAGAATCTCTGGGTGCACTTCAGGAGTGTTCGGTTTGTTTACCCCAGGAAGGCACTTGTTTGCTGTTTGCTGACTATGTATTTCTGTTGGTCGTATCGGACTATAACCACCATCATGCAGTTTGCAGTCAAGAAGTGCTAAGGAGCTGGGATGAGAGCCATCACCTCCAAGTGTGAGGCCATGGTTCACTGTAGGAAAATGGTTGGCTGCCCACTTCATTTGGCAGCAATTAGCTGCCCTGAGAGGGTGTTCAGGTAACTTGGGATCTGATATTAACTATGATATATGGGTGCGATATCAAGGCAGGTGCTGACAGTAATGTGCATACCAGTTCTCTGTTGTAAAAGGTTCCTACAAAAGAAAGAATTTCTACAAAAGTTTCTATACTCTCTGGTTGCTTACTGTTTGTTTGATCCTTATGACACTATCTGTTTGGCTCACTGTTGGACCACATGAATGAAAAACTGTCTAAATAACTACAGTTCTTTTGTAGTTTTACAGTTGATACTGTTGTGGATGGATTTGTGCTTTCTGGGCCCGAGGACATCAAATGGACTACAGTTTGTGACCCCTACACCAAAATCAAACAGCCTAGCACTGTCCCCTGGAGGTTTGGGATAAAGGCTGTTTGTAGCTTTGTAACAAAATGTTGGCTTCCTGCTGCTGAAACAAAGAGCAGACAACAGCTTGGTAACATGAGGACAAGTGATATTTACAATGTTTTTCTGTCTGTTTGTTCTTTTAATGGTTTCCAAGAGCTTGGCTCTGGACAGTCTTTCCTCCTATCTTTTTTTCTGTACAGATGGGTGTGCATGATTGTGCTCTCTCTCTCTCTATCTCTCTCCCCCTCTCTCTATCTGTGTGTGTGTGAACGTGGTGAACGGGCACACTCAGTGGGACATTGGTCAGCAGCCTCCTTCAGAATCCGTCCATCTGGTGTTTGAGCTCTGAGGCATCGCTTTGTCCTGACAAAGCACTTAACTACACGCACATTCTGTCTCTTTTCTCTCTTGTAGCAGTTGTCTCTGTATCTGAAAACGCAGACAAATCTAATGGCAATGAGCTTGTATATGACTAATTAATGACCAACAACACAGCCTTTATTGACAGTCTTGAGATAAGACACAATGCAAAATGTGCAGCTGGTTAAATCCATATATAGGAAAGGCTACCACCCTATTGAAAAAATGCACAATTAATCACCATATTTCATCAGACCTTCTTTTATTTTCTCAACCTACTGACCCAGAATACAACTGATCAATATGTTACAACACTGCTCTTTGTTGGTGATATGTAATATGGGAAAGGAACCTGCAGGGGTACTGTAAAACTAATCAATGCTTGGCACCACAACCTCTTATTGATGATATTTTATATAGCAAAGGATTGCCTGTGATACAGACTCACCGGCAAACTGAACAACTAATCAATAGATAATGCCAAAGCCTCTAAGCAGTGCTATACTTGGGAAATTGATCCAGTCTGACATTCTATATGCAACTGATCGATATCTGGCACCGCAACCTCTTATTGATGATATTTAGTTTGGGAAATGTAGTAACTGGCTACACAATAATGTGTGGTGTATTATTGTTTATTATCCAGTGAAACATCAAGAAGAACTGAGGTCAAAGAAGAGTTAATGATCTCGCCATTAGGATTTCAGGACATTTGAAAGCAGAAAATGTCAAACATCAAACAATTTTCAGAAGAAGGGGCAAACAACATTTGTTGGTCTTCGTTCGTCTTGTGGCTGTCCAACGGCATTCTGAGAAGCATAGGAATTTTAAAAAGTGGTGCACAAAATACCAAACTGCATTGCTTTATTTCAAAATTACTTACAATATAACAGCTTATTAGTGCTGGATGCTGGATGGCAATGTAAGTCAGTTGGTTGATCTATCAGTCCACCATTTTTGGATGGATTACCATCTAATTTTGGTACAAGCATTCATGCCCCCCTCAGGATGATCTACCACCATCATCAGGTCAAAATTTTCAGTTTGTCCAATACTTTGGTTCATGACCAGATATCTACAAAACTGACATTCCCATCAACCTTAGCTGTACTTTGCGTTTGGTTGAAAATTAGGAAATGCCAGCAAGATTTAGATGGTGAAAAAGTTCAACTTGATACTTGCTAAAATCAGTATGTTAGCATGTTGATGTTAGCATTTACCACGAAGCACAGCTGTACCCAAGTTCAGCCTGGCAGAGTTGTGAGCATGGCTCTTAAAGCAACAGAGGCAGATAAATGCAGATAAATACCAACAGCATTATTGGCATTCCTGCTTTAACCACATCAAATGATATGTTTAATGCTTGTTTATATCTACTGGATATAGAATTTCAGACATTATTCAGTTATTAAAGTATTTAGTTTGCTCTTGTTTGCAAAATCCCCAAATATCCAGTGGAGTGACCCAACTTCCACCAAAATACCAACAACTCACTTCATGTTCCCATCCCACTTGTGTGCTGTGCACTCTGCGCCGGACACTAAAATACCACAAAGATGGGCAAAATGAATTTCAAAGTCAGGACAATAACAACCTGTTGGAGCACTGCTTGTGTTCATCATTGCTCTGACACAAAAATAGTTGTTCCAATCTAAGCCATTTGTGTGCTTTATGTAATATATACAGTCCTATAGAATAGTAACTGTGTAACATACATTAAGGTGTGTAGTGTGCTGCTCTTAATGTTCTATGAGAATATATTAATGTAGTTTTGTGATATTAGATCTTGTAGTTAACGTTACAGCTTAGGGGTCATGTATTATGGTGCATATGTGTGCTTAGAAAGTGAGAAAGTCCAGAAATTCTGTTAAACAGCATTGTGTGGCAAAGAAAAAAAAAAACAGACAAATCAAAGACAAATGATAAACAAGCTTAAAAAGCTGCAGAGGCTGCAGGTTTGTAAATTGGAAAATTGTTCAGAATTGGCAGAGGTTTGCATTCTTTTGAATGTCTTCTTTTGATTTATGAAGACAAATGGACTTCAATATGTACTGCTATCTGGATATGTCCTGTGTACTACACAGCATCAATCTGAGTGCCTTACATTCTTAAAATTCAATTTTCTACATTAAAAAACTCCTGCAGCGTCTTGGAATGAAACCAATCATCTGTTCCAACACAACAAGCTAAATATAAAACACTGTATTCTATTGCAGTGAAATTTGTTTTAAACTGTTGTTCGTGTTTCAGAATGTGGATCGCTCTTTATTTTACAGTACACTAATAAGATGTAATATGCCGTACTTTGTATCAAATTTAGACACAAACTAGAAATAATATGATCTTTATTAGACAGTAAACACAGTTATACTATAAGCACACACCATAAACCTAAATTGTGATGTAATTAGAAACCACATATCATGTCATATTAGACCAAAAATATACTATACTTAGATGCTATTATACCAAATTATATTCTAATTAGAAACCATATTGGAGATCCTAATACACTATTATACACAGTTTTACGAGATCATAGTCTACAATGCCATATCAGATCCAAAATATGCGCTATTCTACCCTTACTACCAAATTATGCTGTAATTAGACACCACATTTAATGCTACCAACATGGGCCTATGATGATAGCTTAATTAGACAACTCAGGCTGAAATCAGATGAATGTGATGCCATATTATATCAGATATATGTCAGGGCTCAGGAGATGCAGGAGTGGACCCAAACGCAGAGGCCGGAATGCAGATATGACGAAAAACTCTTTTAATAGTGGACGGTCACGGACAGGTAAACAGGGCTGAACAGAACTCGCAGAAGGAACAACACAAAACAATCCAACAAAGACTGAACAGAAAAACCAGAACTTAAAGAAACTGAACTAACAAGGGGATGAGGTGCAGGTGGGGAGATGGGTGGAGAACTCGAGAGGGGAATGAACATACAGGGAGCTGATTGGCTGAGGACACACAGGGAGCGGGGCAGGGCTGACGAGGCTAACACAGGGCAGGTGTGGGGAAGACAGCAGGGCAGGGCTAACGAGTCCAAATGCAGGGCAGGTGTGGAGGAGTACATGAACACACAAGGGAAACAGAACAAAAACCCAGAAAACAAACCCAACGCCATCTACACTAACCCATCCAAAACCAAACACAAACCCAAGCACACAACCCAACAAACCAATGATGCAGTGATGAACCGAGGGACTAAACAAACGTGCAAAACCAGGAGACCATACAGAACACAACATAACACCAAAAAAACACCTTAAGTCCAGGCAAGATGTGACAATATAGCCTTTATAATAGTCAGATAAAACACTGAGCTCAGAGGACAACACGTTTATTTGGTTTTATTTAGCATAGTTTCGCTTTCTTGCAGAGTCATTTTGTTGCTCAAATTCTGATAGTGAGACAAGTCATCCGCAGGGGTTCTGAAAAAAAATGTATCCACTGATTCACAGACATCTCTTTCACAATGTAAGTCTATGATATGGGGAAAAGTCTTTTTGGGCCAGCGTGCATCAAGTGACATTGTAAACTGCATGGTTTGGACACTATGTCAAATTTGCTTGTATCCAGTTCTCTTCATACATCCATGATACATCCATGATGTACATTCTCAGCTCTCAACTTTGACTTCTTTCATCTTCTTTAGTGTTTATTGGCGGTTGGCAAACCAGCCTAGAGGTGCATTACCACCATCAACTGGACTGGAGTGTGGAACAAGAGATTATGCAGGAAATTTAAAAAACAAAACAAAAACAAAACAAAACTGTAGATTATTTTAGCTAAATCAGTTTCCTTCAAAAACTTAATAAGTTTTCTTGCCTGGTGTATCTTGCCTGGTGTTTTCCCCAAGAGACCTGACAATGAGAAGTCATGGTGTTTTGCCTTCCTTAGTGCCTGAAGGTGATTAATCTTGATATTGTACAGTATTATCTACAATGAAGTAGTACATGTTCGACTGTCTCTGGTTGGCTATGTTTGCATTTTCTGGTTGGGTGCTTGCCTATTTTATGATTGAGATCTGTGTGACCTATTTTCAGATGAGTGATGACATTTTCTTCCCTTCGTTTCCAGCCCACTATCCTCTCAGCACCAACATGTCTTTGTATATTATATGGATGTCTTCCAGTTTCATTATCATCCCAATACTCCTGTCATACTGATTGTGGATATGTCCTAATGAATGTCTTAGCTTCACCTCTGCTTAATGGAACTAGTAGGTTGACATGCATAATTCTGAGTGTTTGTTTGGCCAGAATATCCACAATATCTTTCCCTCCACACCAACATGAGCAGGAACCCAAAGGAAGTATGTAGATATACCCCTAATTTCCATCCTGTTTATTATAAGGAATATTTCATTGATAATATCTGTTCCAAATGACGATCTGACAGATATTATGCTTGTTAGTGTTGAAAAGCTGTCAGATGCAATAACGGTGTTATTTATTTCCTCCTCCTCTGTCCACTATAGGGCCAATAATATTGCCAGTAGCTCTGTGGTATATACTGACAAATGGTCTGATATCCTTTTCCTAATATATGGCTCATTCACTGGGGTATATACTGCTGCACCTGCACACTCTGTATCAGAATCTTTGGAGCCATCTGTGAATATAAAGAGTCTGAAAAATGCTGATTAAAATAGTTCTGGATTATGCGTCATAAGTGGAAGTTGCTCTGACTTGTCCTTCAATTCCTGCTGTATTTTGAGGTCTATACTTGGCAAGGGGAATAACCGGGGAGGAATAGAAGAAATTGAAACTGTGGAGCTGTACAGTAATTGATGTAATCCTATGTTTTCTGCCTTTGTATTACCAATCCACCCAAACCTTATGAAATGCGTCTCATTATGTTCCCAGCAGTCGGTTAAAACACTCTCAGCAGGATATGTAACATATTGCCCCTAGAGATGAACCCAGTATGCCAGCATTCTCAGGGCCTTAGCTTTTAATACATCTAACTTCTTTAGGTTTGGTTCTGCTGCCTTTTTACATTTGTTCTCAACTTAACTGAAAAGCTTTTTGTCGAACCAAACCCCAAGAAATCTAATAACTTGCTCAAGAGGAGGTTCATACAATTTTAAGGAGGTGGGTGTGATTTTATGCTGTCTTGAGAAACAAATTACTTGTGTTTTTGCCACAGACAGTTTGAATCCCCATTTACTTGGCCATTTTTCCACTTCAACTCTTGCAGCTTGCGTTTTCTTATTGACATAAGATACATTGCGAACGCTTATCCGCAGAGCTCAGTCATCCGCGCACAAAGATTTTCCTACGGTTTGTTCAACCTGAGAGAGGATGTCATTGATCATTATGTTGAATAACAACGGACTACATACACTACCTTGCGGAGTTCCATTCTCCATCATATATACACTTGACTATTCTGCTCTCTACTCTTACTTGTATTTTCCTGTCTAATAAAAAGTCCATAACCCAATTATATGCTCCACTGCCACTTCCCAATGACTTCAACTTAATAAGTAGCCCTTCTTTCCAGGGTGTGTTATATGCCTTTTCCACATCAAAGAAGACAGCTATCACTACTTCCTTGTTGGTCTGTGCTTTCTTGATGTCTGATTCTACGCACAATACAGAGAAAGAGCTTTACTTTCTAGGAAATATGTTGATCTCTCTGTGAACATTCGTTCCATTATTTTACATAAATGGGAAGTTGAGGCCGTAGGTCTGTAGCTAGAAGGATGTGAGGGATCATTTCCTGGTTTTGAAGGAACAAAATTATTGCTTGTTTCCACACTGAAGGAAGTTGGCCGGTATCCCAAACTATGATAAACAGTAGTAACACTACACCCAGTGTATTATCTGTCATGTGTACCAACATTTTATAATATACAACATTTTTCCCAGGAGTGGTCTGATGAACAAACATATTGACAGGCAGGTCTTATGGATCTCCTGACATCTCCCTCTTCTGTTTCTACACTGACCGGCCTCCTCTGTAGGATTATTTAACTCTGAACTTTTCTAAATGTTTGTACCAGAAGTTCAGCCTTTTCTAAGTTGTTGACAGCCATTTTGTCCCCACTGTTCATTACCGGTAACTCATAATTTTTTCTAATCCCCCTCATTCTTCTGATCATACCCCATAAATCTGACAGCTGTATTTCTCTATTATAATACTGCTACAATATTGCCTCCAAAATGTGCGTTTTTGTGTTCTTATTATTCTCCTCACTAATGCCTGTGCCCTTGGATCAAAGCATCCTGAGAATGAAGTTTTTTGAGTTTCCAAAATGCTTTATTTCTGGCTTTTACGGCTTTGTTAAAGTTGCTATTCCACCAAGGTACATTCTTGGTACATCTAGCTCCTGTACTTTTAAGGATTGTTTCCTCAGTGGACTGAATTATTCAATAACTAGTTCACCATTGAATATTTTTACATCCATCTGGTTCTCCTCTTGAAGTTTCATACACCTGTTTGCCCAGATCTTTTGGAAAGCAGCCCAATTAGCATTTCCCAATTTCCATCTGGGAATTTTCTTTCCCTTATCATAATAAATCTTTGAGCCAACTTTAGTCACTACAGGGTAGTGATTGCTACCTACTGTAGTATGATTTAGCACACTCCATGTGCTTACACCCGCTGTTGCACTAGATACAAATGTCAGGTCGAGTGCTGCCTCTGTGTTTTGTGCACTATTATATTGTATTCCTTCCCCATTATTAATACACACCAAACAGTGATCATCTATAAATTCCTCAACAACTAAACCATTTGCATCTGTGCTATTGCTCCCCTATAATGAATTATGTGAATTGAACACCCCACAGCATATTACACTATATTGCATTGGTCCCCCAACATCCTCTAATATATCATGACTTAGTTTCCCACATGGATTATAATTAATTATATTTATATTACCTCAGTCAGTAAATACCTTAATCACAACTGATTCATGATCTATGTTTACATGTATAACCATATAACTCATTTCATTCTTTATGAATGTTGCAACTCCTCCTCCTAGATTCCCTGTCTCTTCTAACTGCAGCATATCCCTTTATAATAAAATCCAACTGTGGTTTCAACCATGTCTCCTGTATGCAAATTACATTAGGTTTCTGTCTCAAATTATCAATATACTTCTTAAACTCTTGGCCATTTGCAATTAAGCTTCTTGCATTCCACTGAAGTAGAATCAACACCATTAAGAGAGTCCAGCCCATGTCTGAGAGGCTAGTGTGTCTTCATTAAGAATGGCTTTAACTGTTTCCCAGTGCAGCCCTTTCTCAGCTGACAATTATTTTGATTCTTTCATTTAGGCTTTTCATCTGTGCTGAACAGTTGACTATCTCTGCCTTAAAGAGTACAAACTCACTCTTACTCACTATCAGAGTTTCCTCCCACAACTTATCACATCCTTCACATCTTCCTGTATCTTTGTTCCTAGTGTCATTTTGACTTGACACCTGCCATAAAGATGATGCGTCTCCTCTTTACTGCTTATATATAGCTGATTCCCTGGGCAACCTTGATTCGTTGCACCTCTGCCGCTCTCTCTTACTAACCTCGCACTCACAGTAAGCTGAGATATTTTCCCCTCCACAATTGCATCATTTCAGCTTTACCCCCTCTGCACACTTGCCATACTCATGGTCTCCACCACAACTACCACACTTTTGCTTTCCCTTGCACCACCACCACATGTCCAAATCACTTGAAACATCTGAGTGGTGGTGGAACATACAGCCTCACATCATAACACATATATCCAGTGAAGATCTTTTTCCCAAGAGTCTTTCTTCATCAAAGGTGATCAAAACTGACAGACTATCACATTTAATCCCATTTCTGTTTGTCTTCAGACGTTTGACCTCACTAACATTTATTACATTTCCTTTCACATCATCTGCTGATACTTTTACCAATATCCCTGTGTCAACTCCCCTGACTAATTTTCTGTCACTAATCAGTGAACATTGTACTTTCCTGCCATTTATTTAATTGAATCTGATTGCTCACTCTTTTTGTCCTCCATCTTTACATATAATCAACAGTGATCCATGATGGATTTAGTTAGCTGTATTGGATTGCAATCGCCGAAAGAAGCACCCTTTTGCACAAGTTTAACAGTTACCTTGTAATCCTCTCTCCTCCTTTTTATTATAGCTGTTCTCCTGTCACAATCACTATCATTTGATTTATTCTTTTCCTTCTTTTTGCATTTTATTTTCCCTAACCGTATCCCGTTATTCATAACTCCTACACCTACTTCCATCTCCCCTAACTCATCTTCCTGATCCATAACTTCCCTCTGCCATCTTGCATCCAGTCACAGTCCAGTGTTGCCAACCGCCTCTCAACAAAGTGTGGTGTTGGTAAAGACTTAAAGGTCACGCAATTAATTCCTCTCTCACACACACACACACACACACACTCATCCTATACCTTGTAGATTGAAATGTAATAAATCATTCTTTTTTCTCTCTACAGGAGCTGGAGGTTGGTCTCCTCTCACCTCAGACAGGTATCAATGGTTGGAGGTTGACCTGGGTGAGCGGACCAAGATCACAGCTGTTGCTACGCAGGGCCGCTACGGCAGCTCTGATTGGCTGTCGTCCTACCTGCTGATGTTCAGCGACACGGGACACAACTGGAAACAGTACCGGCAGGAGGACAGTATAGGGGTGAGTCCATACTTGTGTAAACTGTACAAAAACTGTTTATTATAACAGCAAAAAAAGAAACTTGCAATGTTACAGCAGGAGCAGCATAGAGATGGTGCAGTGATGAGACTATATTCAAGTAAACAACTCCAAAATCTGAACATTACAGTACCAGAACAGTGCGATTAAGACAGGAAGGACAGGAAGCCAATAAACATGTAAATATGAGTTGCATTGGAAAATTAGAACAAAGGCTCTAGTATGTGATAGAACAGTATCACTTTATTACTGCCACACAAGTGCACAAATCAGTAGAGTATTAGGTAACAAACACCCACCAGGGTCATTACAAACTAATTTTCCTGCACAGCTACAGTCATATTTACAGTGGATATAGTGTTGAGCAGGACTGGTCTGCAGGGATCCGTCCAACCTGCAGAGATAATCACAGTCATCAGGAGCCTTTGACTCTTCATTAATAATGGATGAACCAATGAAAGAGCACTGCTGACTGTGCGGACCTGTTGCCAAAACACTTAAGCTGCTGTTGATGGACACAGAGCAGGACAGAGAGGCAGCCGGGCATCATCACTTTCCTGGCTGAGAGCATGGTGGTGCAGTCTGGAGCACAGCCGGAAAGTAAAATCAATGAAGGAAAAGACCAGTTTGTCTGCTGGATGAAAATTCAAAGTGTGCGGTGGTTTTACTCACAGTGTCTCCTGTCTGTTTATTACTTAAAATTTTCAAGATTATCTTTGATGATGTACCCTTTTATTGTCAGTATGGAGTTGAAAATAATAAGAAAAACATGACTACACTATGTTTGCGTGTTGCTGAAGGTCTCTTTTAAAGGCCCCGAAAACCTTTTTTTTTTTCAGAAAAAGCTACTAACTGTGAGTCATGTGGTCTTTCATGAACTCACAATTTTCTGTCAATGTAAGAGCAGCTTTGATTATTTCTCTTGAAAGATTTCTGTATTTGTGCTTTTGTTGCTGGTTTGAAGTGGGCAGGGCTCCGCTGGAAAAGGCAAATGTTACATGTACTTCTTTGCACAAATCAGGATTTAGACATATTTGATGAAATCTGATAAAAGAAGGGGGGTTGTTTGCTTATGTTGCCAGATAACTTTCACAACGGCTGATCAAGCCACCCAGACAGTCCTGATGGTCTGGATAAGTTGAGCTTTTGAGGGTTAAACACTTAATGAATAATAACTAAGGATCGACTTAAGCCTGATCAGTAGTAGCTCAGCATTCTTAGTGTTGCACTATGTTGTTCACCCTGGCTCATTTCTCACCTCCGCATTGTGTGAAGTGGGTGTCAATGTCACATCGTCAGTTTCAGAAATTTGTAGACATGGTGGGACACAGCTCTTTAAACTTGATGTCAGAAAGGTATGTACTGACAAGCAGATCCGACAGTATCGACCTAGCTTTAGGGGCTTTAATGCTGTACTCAAAGTTTGACCTTTTTGTGAAAACATCATAATTGCTTGTCATCAGTATGGTGTTGTTATATATCAAGACTGCCATATTTATTTTGGCTGGACTGATATCGGATCCTGATCTTGGTTTGGTAATTCAAACCAGAGTTGTCACACAAAAAGTGCGGTAAACATAGTGTGAATTTATTTTTATAATCACAAAATGTGCATCCTGTCATGCTACTGTAGTGACATCACTATAGCTGGAAAAGCTGTCTGCAATCTTTGTCGTACTTGAAACATCATTTCAATTAACTCTCACCACCAAGATGCAGAAATTTATGGTTTGCAGTTTTAACAGTCTTAGTACCAACCGAATTATGTAACACAAGGTTAGTCAAATATGTGCTGACAGATACTACATCTGGTGATTTCATGTGCATCCTTACTGGTCACGAATGTCACGAATGGGATACTGTTCAGAGTGGCAGGTGTATATGTATTTAAGTCTGGTAAGAAGTGCAACTATTGTCAAGAACTCAGCTGGTGTCCGTAGGATTGATCAATGAAGAAATCAGTCAGATGGACAGCAGAGGCAGTGAGAAATCGCTTCTAACCTCCTGATAAACGCAACAGCTCCCTTCAGTGTTCTCCCATCTCACAAGTGTCGTGTTGGACTTGTATTTATCCCACTGTGGTGATGGTACATGCTTCAGTATACAGCCACTGGAATACTAAGTAGTTTTGATCCTGTCATCACAGTGAGCCAGTTCAAAATATGTTTGAGTCTCTTAACCACATGCTCCTCGAGAGTCCAATACCAAATCAAATAGTGCTACAAACATGGAAAAAACATGTAATATTTTCCACTTTGAGCATGGACACTCATGCAGAGTACAACCACATTTGTTACAGTCCTGCAGAGAGGAGCTTTTGATTAGAAGTTCAGGCAAAGCAATTTCCTCATATGGAGAGAATCCAGCTAATCTCAGCACTGAGGTTCTTCACTGGGAGTGCAGAGAACAGCTTCTCACAGCTTAAAACATGTTGATCTGACACTTTACATAAACTGTAGTCACATTTCAAAGTGTTTCTGAACTTCTGTGTGTTAGTCAGACAGGCTTAGAGAGTCTGTCAGAGAAGAAAATTGATGGCAGAGCTGTTAGATCAACTACAACATCTATATTTCCGCTTTGGGCTTGAAGAAACAAAGGAAGGAAGTTTTTCTTTTTGTATTTTTTTTCTCATCTCTCTCTTTTTTCAACTTTAAGGGGAACAACTAAAGAGACTAATAATATACGGTCTGTCCATAAATTTTCAATCTCACTTTTGAAATGTTTTGCATAAAATACTGCCAGGGAATTTGACAGACTTTGAAATAAACGAGCTCTTGAGTGGAGGGTGAGATGCACATTAATATAAACACAATAACGTATTACTTCCACCTGCTTCGCACTTCTCAACACCTGCTGTTGTTAACAGATGTTTACGATTGTGTATAGGCAACATCCAACCTCACCTCATCTATGCATTGATGATAGAAATTAACACCAGGAATTTAATCAGCGCTGTGTGAACAGACACTTCCTGTTTCTCTTCCTCTTTCTGTTTCTCAAACAGTTTGGGAGACTCGTCCTTTTTTCTGAAAGTAGTAGAGATGCTTTTCTCTCCTGAGAGTCATTTACTGAACTGAAGGCTCTCCTCTCTCATCAGCTGAGAACTGTGAGAAAAAGTGTCTGCTGTGACTGTCTGACTGTGAATGTCAACATACAGTATTTACAGTACACCACATACACTTTTGTAATATGTTGCTGTGTGGTTGCTGCTCTTTTATGTGTGTTACGTGTGTCCAGCAGTGACTTTGATTGGTTAATTTCAGCTGAATGTACATGAAAAAGTTTCCAAATAGAGAGAATCAGGATCAAGACGATACTACATATACACTTTTATGTTACATACACTCCTTCTTTAAACATGTCTCTCTTCATCATATGAGGAGATTCTGCTCCACTGCCTCATGATTTTGGATAAATTTATACGTTAATTATGTGTCTAAGCTTTTATTCAGCAGTGGGGGAGCCAGTTAACCTGCATGTCAACTTCAAGGGAGGGATGTAATTAGGAGAGATAGCCAGATGGACGAGATCCATCAGGCAGTCAGCCCGAAGTCAGAAATAGGGGCAGTTCACTCTTCATATTCCAAATTTAGCAGGAAGTGTTTGTTAATCCACAGAAATATCATGAATGTATGAACTTTGAATATCCGTATTTTAAAAAATACAGCACAACAAAGTATTTTCACATTGTAAGTGAGCGGACGTATACATAAGTGGTGACAGACGCTGCAAATGATGCATGTCAAATTTGTTTTCTCGATTAACCATTTGACTATAAATGTGAGAAAGTAATGAGAAATCCCTATCATATTTCACTAGAGCCCTGTAAGATGTCATCAAA
Source organism: Thunnus maccoyii (assembly GCF_910596095.1). Lineage (NCBI taxonomy): Eukaryota > Metazoa > Chordata > Actinopteri > Scombriformes > Scombridae > Thunnus > Thunnus maccoyii. The sequence goes on along the minus strand of NC_056544.1, from coordinate 25,391,691 downwards.
TGTATCAAAATTGTTTGTTTTTTGTCCCAGAGATATTCAGTTACAGAGAAAGACAGCAGATCCTCATTATTGACCTTAACCCTGAGCTTGAACTAAGAAATATTTTGGCATTTTTGTGAGAAAAATGGCAGAAATGCTCACTTGATTATCAAAATAGTTGCCAGGCATTTTCATGACATCCAGTTCTACAAATATTTAACAGAGGAGTGATTATTCACTAGTCTGAAGGTGAAAATAAGAAGAGCGTAACTTCAATGGACAGCGTGATTTGTCAAATCGAGAAAAAGAATAACACTTTTTGTGTGTGTGTTTAAATGTAAAACGTAGTCATTTACATGGTTCAACAGTAAGGCTTGCCTGATAGCCCGCGGCAAGTAAAATGCCACGTTGTGCTAGTAAATCCAGCAACTCACTCACCCAATCGGGCACATGGTAAAAAAATATTAAGTAAAAAATGTTTTAATCATTCTTTTCTATCATTGTCGTATCACAAATCATGTTCTCATTCTCTGGCACACAGCATAGCCCCCTCACCTTGCACGCTTGAAGAGAATTGAGTAGGGTAGTAGTGTGATGAACAAACATCCTTCAGGTTTATGTGACCACTGTTAAATAGAGGAACCAGTGGAGCATATCGTGGCAGGGAGTCTATTCCATTATTTGAAAGAAACTGGGCTGATCAAAAGAGTTTAATGTTCAGTGAAATATTGGGGATGGGTCATACCATTTTCAATCTGTGACACTCTGTGACCTTGTTCTTATTCACTTACTTAAATACAGATTAAACATGACAATTAACTTTAGTCTTTGTTGTTATTTGATAACTGCTAATAAATAATACAATTTGTATAGGGGCAAGTAAAAATTGACTTTGGGCAAGTAGATTTCTGACTCACTTGCCTGAAAAACCATCAACACTGAACTGTGATTTAATATGTTCTGATAGCGTTTGTGTGTTTTCAGTCTTTTCCAGGTAACAGTAATGCAGACAGCGTTGTTCAGTACAAGCTGCAGCAGCCAGCGATCGCTCGTTTCCTCCGCCTCATCCCTCTGGACTGGAATCCCAGCGGACGGATCGGACTCCGACTGGAGACCTACGGATGTCCTTACAGTAAGTCCCGTCTTCTTCTTCACCAGCCTGACTGTGCACTTAACCTGCTCTGGTTATTGGAAACAAATACACTTGATCGTAAACTTTGTAGAGAAATTGATTAAGCATTCTTAGAGGATCATTTACTGCAAAAATCTAGTTTACAAAATCGAATATGAGCATCAGGTGAATTAATCAAGTGATAAAAGGAAGAGTTCAGGAGGAAACAGCTGAATGAATGCAGTAAGATGGATTGTTTGCAAGGCAGCACTGCCAGTTATTAGATTAGAGTTATGGGATTAGTGATATAATAAAAGTTTGTAATGTTTCCATGCAGCAAAGAAAGAAAAGTATGATGTACTGGATCCTCTGAATAGTTTTTTATAATGTCTTTTTCACATGTATGTATGTACTGTACAACATGTTGTGTTATCGCTTTGCTTTGCACACGTCTTGTTACTTCATTAACACATCATCCATCACACATTTTCTTATTGGTTTAAATTTGTTTTGTGTTTTTCATATTTTCCTAACACAACAACCAAGAGGCACAAAGGCTCACCACCAACTGTTTGTCTCCTCTGTTATCAACAGTGACAACCACCATGTTTCACACTTCCCCATAGCTGGAAAACATATTGTGTAAACATTTTAATTGGTACTGTTTCCATTTTGCATATTTCACAACAGATTTGCAGTATCAGCCCTGGCATCAACAGAATGAAAATAAACACGTTGCACGGTGTTTTTCAGATTTGAAAACATATATTTAACTCATTCACCTTCTGTCTTTCATGTTTCACAGCAGATTCTTAATATAACTGTTGACTCACACTCGCAAAAAAAAAAATATCACAGTTTCCCCACTTGTGTCGACCCACCTTTCGCTTTTCAAAATGAAAATAAGCACATGTCATACTCTCAGCTGTCACAGCTTTTTTTTAATTTTAGACGTATAAACATGTGCTGTCAGTTTAATTTGCTGAGTGCAGATTAAAGGTGTTTTATATGGAGTGTGTCACAAATGAAACATTTAAAAATAAAGCTGGAACTAGTAACTTTAATGTCAACAAAGTCTTTCTCCACAAAATGAACCAGATGGCAGTGAATATATCTCGGAGATGCATTTGAAATACAATCTATGCCCATTATGGCAAGTAGATGTGTCAGTGGACAAGGCAGAGACTCACCCAGGCACACTGTTAAAGGACTCTGTAGCCTGTAGGTCTGTTTAAATGACTCTAGTCTACAGAAATAAAATCCACAGAGACCAAGGCCCTGACTGCTGTTATATTTAATCATTAAAATATAGCCAGTAAGCCAGACTAATAACTTGATATTGGCTGTAGGTTCCATGCACACCAGTGCCAGCACCAGTGCAGCTTTGCGTTCCTATAAGCATCTGCTTGTCAGCTTTCATGAGGGGGCCAAATATTTTTGTTTGGGGGGGCCAGATTTAATCCATGGGACTACTATTGCTATGGGGTTTTGTTTTCCTCTTTATTGTTTTGGCATTTATGGAAAAATTTCACACAAATAACTGTTTTTTTTTCATAAAGGCTACTAATCCAAAGATACCCTATAATGTTGATGCTGTGAGGCAGGACTCCCAAGAAATATCAGTTGATCGTGTGTGTTTGTGTGTGTGTGTGTGTCTCGAGGGACTTTCTTTTTTATCTTGCGGTTTTCACCACCACTCTAAGTATGATGTACTGTTTCCTCTGAATACTATTTTATATTCAAACTCTCGAAAGTATAAGTCCTGCATACTCATAAGGTAGACGAATGGCATGTAAGACCTTTGCAGTCACTTGCTTTTGTGACTTTGCAGCATGTTAAGTACAACGCCTTGTTGGAGAAATGTGTGCATGTGTGTTTCTGTGTGTGTGAGGCAGGGTTTTAATTTGAGAATTAAATTGATGTTTCATAGTAAGGGAGTTCAAATAGTCTTGACACCCCATTTCCCCCTCACACACACACACACACACACACACACACACACACCTCTCACCTCAACTCGCATCATCTCACCGCAGCTCAGCCCAAACTTGAGAACAAAGGTGCTATGTTTTTATGAAATGTGCTAAACAGAATACAGATCCAGTCCTCCCTGAGAGGTTTCTCTTCACCGTCTGATGCACACAGACTCTGTTAAAAAACACTATATCAGACTAACTTACTAACACATTCACAAAATTTCATGAAATTCAGCAACTCTGAAACACGGGTTATCTGTTACAATACTCTGAAGAATACGTTCCCCGCACAGTGAAAGATGATGTGACAGTAGCACTTAAATACATTTTTACCCGGTCAGATGAAAAACATGTTCATAGTTAAGCTTTTGTCTTTGTTAAAGTATTGGTTTAAATGCTTCACTGCTGTTTGGCAGTACGATGTATGCTATGTCTCCCTACTTTGTTTTTCAGCCTCTGATGTGGTGAGTTTGGACGGCGGCGGCAGCAGTCTGGTGTACAGGTTGAGTCCCACGCCAAGGCGGATATCCAGAGAGGTCGTCTCTCTGAAGTTTAAAACCCTGAGGAATTCTGGGACACTGCTGCATGCAGAGGGACATGGAGGACTCAGCCTCAGTCTGGAGCTGGAGAGAGGAAAGATACTGCTGCTGTCCAGACAAGGTACAGTACAAAACCCCATATACTGATATCTACTGGCAGATACTGACAGCTACTGAGAAACCTCCTTGAGTGTTGCACAAAAATCTGTTGAAATGTCAGGATTACCTGCAAAAGGGTTGAAGGCAACTTGAAAGATGCAGGAAAACTTTTTATTTGTTTCTTTTTTTTACTGTAAGTCACTTTATGTTTGTACTGGTGTAAAGGTTGAGGACAATATAAACCCTTCTGAAATAACTTGGCTCACTCTCTGCTGCTGCATCTCTGTCTAGTTACAGCCATGATGAATGGTAACCGTTCACTGTAGCATGTGTTAGGGCTGGACTCTGCAAGACTTGATGCATGGTTTATAGTCTGTACAAAGGTGTGTGTGTGTGTGTGTGTGTTAAACCAGAGGTTGTCACGCTGCCATGCTGAATCATCACCATATGGTTCACCTCCCAGGAATCCCATCTGGCTGCTGACATACTTTCTCCATCCATCCATCCATCCGTCTGTCCGTCCGTCCATACATCCATCCATCCATCCGTTCCCTCTTTATTCCTCCTTTTTCTTACTCTCTAAATCTCCTCCATTCTCTCTCGCCCCATTTCCATCTCTCAAAACACACCTTCCTCAATCCTATCCTATTTCTTCCTCATGTCCTTCTTTCCACTGCTCCTCTCTGCCACCTGTTTCGCATATTCTCATCCTTATTTCCCATCGCTACCTCTATTCTACTGTCCTCTATACTTTCCTCTGTCTGTTATAGAAACAAGTCCCATAAAGAAAGAGGGCAATACATTAAAGAAAGAGTGAAGAATGTGTCACTGTTAAGAATCTGTGCCTACTTAAAGGAAGACAGTTCCACCTTAAAGACGATGTCACCATAAAGACACACTGCAGCTCAGTGAGAGGAAATTAAAGCCATCAATTGAAATGAGAAGACGGATTGGGAGGAGCTCCACTTAGGCTGTGACAGACCAACTCTGAAAACAGCAAGCAGTCTTTCTTTTCTTTCTTCTTTGTCTGTTTCTGTCCCACCCCCAACTCTGTTATGTTTTCCTCCTTCTCTGTTGTAATTATTGTTGTTTGTCTTGGTTTGTCTCCCGAGATATTCATTTCCTTTATTTGTTATATCAGAAGAGGCCATTTGCAGTTTTTCCAGCTGTAAATTCTTCATCTGTCTATCTCGCCAAGTTTTCCTGACATTGCTGCATTTTTTGGTCTCTCGGATATGCTTTTGCAATTCTTTACCTCTTTTTCTCTTATCTTGAGTTGGATGCCCTTCATCTTTCTGCCTCTCATTATTTCTGTCTCTGCCTTCTTCTCCTGCCTTTTCTTCTTCTCTGTTTCCTATCCTTCTCTCTCTCTATATCTCTCTCTCTACATAGGCTTTTTAGTTTACAGATTGTGTAATGTAGGTCATCTGCTGTGTGCATTGACCCTGAGCTCTGCTCTGCTGACACTAACACATTCAAGTCTGACCTCGAGCTTATGAGGCAACTCTGAGTAACAGCCTGCACAGAAACAGCAACACAGTCCTGGATAACAGAAGAACAAAAGCACTGGTTGTTTTTAGTCAATGCAAACTCTTGTGTAGTTAAATTCTGTCTGATAATGTCTGATAAAGTTAATTTAAGTTGAGTTTGGTCAGACTGAGTTCAGGATCTACACCTTATGAGCCTATGAGGATTTTTTAAAGGGCCTTGTCAAAGGATTTTTCTTGTTTTTTCCCCATTTTTTCAGCTTTGTGTCTACAAATCAAACCTAAATCTATATCATCCTTAGTTCTTGATTTTTCTTTAATGATAATTTTAGCCCACTAGTTTACAGAAGCTCCTAACAGCTAAAATAAACATGCAGCTTTATTAAAATTCTAAAACCATTGTGTTTCCTCTCTGCTTTACATCCATCAAAATGTCAGTTTGGTATATATATTGTATCTTTGTTGGATCACAATTCAGCGCGTTCCTTTCCTGTCACTTTATTCGTTTTGAAAAACAAACATGCCAGGGGTTGGTGAGTTCTACTCCAGTGCAACATGATGGCTGAGGGGTTTTGAGTATTGCGGATTTAAATTTCTGTTTATGAGAACCACAAGAGCTGTCAGTACACACATTTTAGAGCATCCACAGCAATCCACAATAGCGACTGACTCCTAATGTGTCGGGATTCTTCCAAGAGGTCATAAGATAAATCTGAAGGGGCACAAGATGATAAATAAGGATAGAAAATAAAGGTTATCATTCTGCTATACACGTTTCTTTTCATTTTTTTCAGCTTTTCTATAATCTTTGCTTTTTTTTGATACGCTGGATAGTTCTCTTAGGGCATCTAATAATTATTTAAAGGAAACAATCTGAAAAGTTTGGAGAGAAAAATAACTTTTAGGTAGAGTGGTGAAGTGTAACTGGTGTTGAGGGTACGTATGTAGACACTGCTTCATTTTAAGGGGCCACAAGCCAAAAAGGATCAGAACCACTGGTCTAGAACTCCTGGGTTGTTTGGAAATCATACATCTAGGTCAAGTCAATATGCCATGCCAGATATTTAAACTCAGCACCTGCAACAACATTTTAGCAGCCTTGAAGCATCTGACTGGTGTCTAAAACATCCTTCAGTGCACCCAGAACATCATGGAACACAGATATCATTGTAAAGGATCCAGAAAAATCTCAAACAGGCAGAATCTTCTCTAGAACCTCCAAAAAATACCTGCAGCAGAACATTCAGACCATTTTTACAGTATCTTATAACGACAGGCTAGAAAGGTACATACATTTGAAAAGTTGCCTAACTTTTCCTTCCTTGTGAAAGCAGAGAGAGGCAAGGCAAGGTAAACTTTATACAGCGCATTTTGCGGGAGATTCAATGTGTTTCACATTGAAAAAACAAAACAGAACAAAAACATGCATATACAGCATGTACATATACAGATGAATGTAGACAACTAATAATCCAACACTTTAAACATAATAAAACAAATCAAATGCATAGGACAACAGGAAGGTTTTCAGTCTGATTTTAAACACTGTTAATGTACATCTAATATAATCTGGCAAGGTATTCCAACAGCTAGGACCACGAAAAACAAAATCTGCTTCATTGACTGTGGCTTTAACTCTCGGAACAACTAGAAGGCCTGAGCCAGAAGACCTAAGAGTTCATATTGAATGAGTAGGTCAGAGAGGTACTGTGGAGCAAAGCCATTTAGGGCTTTATATACAGGGAGGAAAATGTTGTGGTCAATTCTGAAGCTGACTGGTAGCCAATGCTGAAATATGAGAGCAGGTGTGATGTGATCAAATTTGTTCTTTCTTGTTAGGATTCTGGCAATGGCATGCTGTCTGTCTGTCTCGTCTGCATCTGCCATTTCAGTAGTCCAACCAACAAGAAATAAATGCATGAATACGTTTATTCTGCATCTGCCTGAGACAAGAAACCTCTTGCTCTGGAGTTCTGACACACTAGTATAAATCTTTATCTTTATACACCATCAATATGCTTAAATATTTGCTTTTGTGAAATGTTTAGGCTATAGGCATCAGTATGTGACCTTGTGAAATCATTTAGGGTTTAAACATTATGTTTGGAGCTGATCACAATGACAGCAGTTCCTCTTGCTGTGTAATCACATTTAAAGTCACAACTGCAGTGAAATTGCAGACTAGATATGATACGGGGTTACTTTGGAGGAAAAAAACCTCCAAGTGTTCAGCAGAGGCGGCAAGAATGAGGCAAACACATGCAGTCTGACCCTCCTCGACATTAATAAAAAATGTAGCCATTTGCAGTTTTTTAAACTGTTATCTGGAGATTTTGCTGAGCATGCTCGCTCTTGTTAAGCACTAGTTTGTCTCATACAGTCTCACACATATGGATTCACTGCACTCCACAGTCCCAGACGTCTGCAGAGCTCTTTGTAATAAAATGACCGACATATCTTGAAAACAAAGACGAAAAAGGTTTTGACTTTTGAGACTCTGTGACCTTTCCTCTTGTGGCAATATCACACCAATCTTTAAATATTTCATATCTGTTGACCCGTTACTTGTTACAACATAATATTTGCTGTGCACAGTCATGCTCCCAGCAGGAAGCAACCTATTGATTTTTGATGACCCCATCACATTTCATGTAACAATCCTCATTGACAGCAGTCTTTCCGCTGGGGACAACGTTGCTTTTTCATATTCCACATTAAGATATTTTCAAATTGATCCAAAGATTCAAACTACTGACTGTCCAGACAAAAACCTACATGCACAATTATTGGTGACACTTCTTTTGTTTTTAAAGTATGATTGATTTTCTTCCCTGATGACCTCAATGATATTTAAAAAGGGACACACTGACGTAAATAGAGACAGACAGCAACAAAAAAGCAAAAGAAAAAAGTTAAAGACACAAGTGTCTATATATTAATGTCAATAGAGTGATTTTCTTTTTATTTCCTCTCTAATCTCATATTGATTCCTGCTTTCTCTTTCCAGTCATTCAAGCAGTAATCAGATCATCCATCCAATGAAACACTCAGTCATAAGGTCCTCTCCCTCTCTCCTCCACCTGCTACAACATAATAATTATTCCATCAATCAATGCCAATAAAGTGATCTATTTGTTTTTAAGTGCAATTGTTCCTTGAATATTGATTGCACTGTCTCTTTCCACTTGTCTAGACTGTAAACAAATAACTCATCACAGTAATCGTTTTGACAGGAAAGACTTCCTCTGTATCGTACTTACTCTCTTTAGATGAACCTTTTTTTTTCACACAAAATGGGTTGAAACATCGAAGATACATTTGTCCATCAAGTCTGTCTCTGTTTCTCTCTCTGAAGTTGAAATTGTCTCCCCCTAAAGAATATCTAATACATTTTTAATGACTGACTCTATTCAGCTCTTTCTACAGTTCCTTTTCTCAGCAGAAACACAGAGTTTCTCTTCTAGTACTTTGGGGGAAATGCAGAAATGGATCCACTAATTTGGACCTACAGTACTGACGCTCATCTATCATTAATGATGTCTCACTATGTTTCCTCTGCAGTTTTTCAAATCACGTCTTATCACATATTTGGTTTCAATTCTCAAATTCTAGTTATGCAGATATCCAGTAGTCCCTAATGAGATGAGATAGGCTGACCTCGGCATGCTCCTCTCTGTGGAGTGCTGAGAAAATTAAAATATTCATCACAATAAAGAACCTACTGGGCTGGTGTTCATTTTTCTCAACACTAGTTCAGATAACTGAGTGAAAACAATCTTCAAACTGATATATCTATCAGAAAATACTTCCTCTTGGCACTTATCTCCCGCTAACTCCTTTCTTCCTCTTCCTCACTCTCTGCTTTTCTAGGCAGGACTTCATCCTCTGAACCTCGACGTCTTGCCTCCCTCGGCAGCTTGTTAGATGACCAGCATTGGCACCATGTAGCAGTGGAGCGGCGCAGCTCTCACCTCAACCTCACTGTGGACAAAAACACATTAAGGGTTCAGATTCCTGCAGAGTTTAACCACTGGGAAATTGAGCAGGTGTGGGGAAATGTATAGACACACAGCTACATACACATACAGTACATATTTCTATTATCTCATGTGCATGTTACTGTCTGTGGGTATGTCTTTGTCTTTTTGAACCCATACAGTTGAGTGTTGGGGTTGTCCAGAAACCAGTCCTGTCCAAGAGGAATTTCCATGGCTGCCTGGAAAACCTGCTGTACAATGGCCTCAACCTGATAGAAGTAGCGAAACACAATGGCCACCAAGTTACAGTAATGGTGAGTTAATGTAGCTAAACTCAACCGTCTGATAATAAGGTCCGATGTTTAGAAGTAGCCAGTTAAACAATAGTAGCTAGTTAAATATTTTTATCAGAAGGGAGTATTAAGTTGACCTCAGGCATGTCCACAAGAGGAAGAAGTTTTGGTGGCAACCAAGATTGATGTTGGATGTTAATATTGTGCATCTCCCAGATTTAAAACTCTCTCAAATTACTCAGCGATCCTATGGACTTGAATACAAAATCCCAAGCATTGTAGAAATATAGCTCAAATAAATAAAGTTTGAAAATTTATATTGTGTACGTTTATGTTCTCATATAGTCTGTTTAATCCTAGTTAGCCCTTGCTCTTCATTCTGCGCACTACCTCGTACAAACTATTTGCTGTCATGCACTGGGTCTGAAACCACCGTAAGTTTGCTGTTGGCTAGCTGTAAAATTAAGCTAACTCAAAAGACCTGGTTCAATGACGCTATTTCTACAATCACTTATGACTTATAATATACTGTATTAGTAATTACTACAGTGTTGTTTATAGGATGACCACTATGTTAAAATGCTGAGCTAATTTTCTGGTAACCCCAATTAATTCTGGGCTACAGTGTGTATATGCAAAAGCAGACAACAGGATACTGTGAAACTAAGCTATAAAATTAAGTTAACCCTTTTAAGTTAGCATTACTTAAAAGACAGGTTAGCCTAGTGATATAAGAACTGTTGCAATATTTTTCTATTGAACTTACAGAAGCTTCACTTCTTAGATTAACCATCAATGCAAGGAATCACTAGTCATAATAGAGTAATTGTATACCCAGTAGAAATTCCCATAAACCTAAAAGTGCAGCATTAGATGGTATAGTCTGAAAATAAAATATAGTTCATGCATAGCGTAAATTATAAAACAGTGCTGAAAAACTGTAATGAAAGTAAGGGAGATGGAAAACTATGGACTGTACAAAATGCAAACAGTAATGTAACACAAAAATCTATTTTTTAATTTAAATTTTAGCAGTATAGTGTAACATACTGTGGGTGACATGTTGGTAATACTTTAAGTCCCCCCAGTTTTTATTTACAAGAAGCATACAAACATGTAATAAATGGTTTGTAACACACTATATTGTAGTTATACAATAGTCTCTTCCTTTACAGCAGGTAGAGAACAATAGCTTTGTGTTTTTAAAGTTCAGCTTCTTCTAACACTCTGAGCTCTTAGGCTTTATATCTAAGAGAGAGTAAGAGCGTCAGTTGCTGGAGAAGGGCCACTGAAGCCAAAATCTGCTCTGGCTGCCTCAGATTGTGGCCCTCCATAAAATTCTGATAAAATATTATATTATTATTATATTATTATTATTATTATTATTATTATTATTATTATTATTATTATTATTATTATTATTATATTTTTTATGATATTATAATATTTTTTGTGAATTGTAAATATTAAATACTAACCAGTTATTCAATGCAGTGCATACAGAACCACAGACCATCATGTATAATTTTGTCTTAGAATTTCCTGTGGGTTAAATTTAGCAGGTTATAAGAATCAATTTTGTTTCAGTTAGATTTATTGCACAGTGTATGTGTTATAGAATCCTTTTGTCCCTGCAGGGATTGAATTTTAGCAGTCAAGTGTCAGACGCTGTTGGTTGATGTGAATGCTCGTGTTGCTAAATGAGCTGCTTGCTGGTTAATGAAGCCAGGACAGAGGAGTGTAGATGGAGTGATTAGCCTCTCACTAATGCCTCCTCATCTTGGCCATTTGGACCTTTAGATGTTTCTACATTCACGATGAGTGAATTGGGGAGAGGCTGTGAAGCGTTTCTGCCGGGAGTAATAACTGGTATCTCATTACAATAAAGGTCCAGACAGGAGAAAAAACATGAATTCTTGGTAAAGAGGTTCAGAAATTCACATGCATGGCTGAAGCTCTAATAGAGGCTCTTATAAGGTTCCAGGCACAAATTTAATACAGTGAGAAGATGGTTCTTCATATGGCTCAGTGAAGGAGGGATTAATATAAAGAAAATGTGTGACTCTGGGTGGAAGAGAATTGATGTGTCAGTACAGGAGTCTTAAGGATTTTCTTAAGGACACACTGCTTTGTGTTGAGCAGTGATACAGCCCACTCCGACATTAAATTGTTGTACATCACTTTAACTGCACCACAAAGGGCTTTTAGATGTCATCTCTGTTTCCGGAGTATTTTGAAGATAGCAGGCTGATATTCCCAGCAGACAGCCGAGACTGTAATATATTACTGCTTCATCCTTAGCAATGGACCCAGTGTCATTATTTACATCAATGGACTGTAACAGTGATGTCAAGATATTGTAGCAGTGAGCATACTACATGCTATGTTGTTTTTTTTTCATTTTCATTCTTTATCTCTCTTACCTCTACACTAGGTGACTTTTTAGTTTGCTCTCTTTATCTTATTCTGAGCCTTGCTGTTATCATTCTGGTAATACCGGTGTCCTCTTTAAGGAGACTTGCTGATGAGATCACTGCGACATGAGGTCACATCGACACGCCCTCTGCAACTGATTAATATTCATGTTTTTTGTTGTTGTTGTTTTTTAATCTCTGTTGTAATCATTTTTCTGTCTCACCTCCCCTCTCTGCATCCCTCTGTCTCAGGGCAATGTGACCTTTTCTTGTGCTGAGCCAGTCTCCGTTGCCGTGACGTTCCCAGGCCCCCAGAGCTTCCTCCAGTTGCCGGGGGCGACAGCATCTACCTCTGGGGGTGTGTCCGTGGGGTTTCAGTTCAGGACGTGGAACAAGGCGGGGCTTCTGCTCACCTTTGACCTTCCTCAGAAAGGGGGCGTGGTCTGGCTGTACCTGAGTGAGGCCAGACTCCGGCTACAGATCCATAAAGTTGGCAGGGCGCTGCTGGAGCTCAGCACAGGTTAGTCTAATCCAAAAATAGATTAAATCTCCAGATCCACGTCCAACCACTAACAGTTAAGTTATTGGTTTGTCTTGCATAGATATTGAGTAAACCCCTATGTGCATAAGACTGAGTTAGCCCCTCTGTTCCATGTTATTCTCATCCCAAACATTTAAAATTAATGAAACCATAAATCAGGTCAATAGAAAGTATGAGTAGTCCATCAGATTTTTTAAGAAACAAATCTTGCAAGCTTTTGGGCAGATCTTGAATCCCCTGCTTAAAAGGAGTCGCCAGTATTTCTTAGTGAATGTGTGCTATTGTGGCTGTGGCTCTCTGGACCGACTGTGTTCAGTGAGTGGGACAGAGGAGCAAGACCTTCAGTTGACCAATCATCAGCAAGACAGAGACGTGAATGAGCTGAGAATGTGCATACCTAACGACCAATCACTGATCTGCATTGTTTGACCAGGGTATTCCTTCTTCTTCTTCTGTGTTTTTATTCTAAACTTGTATTAACTGTTCAAGTTTGATTTTTTACACAGAGTTTGCAAAAGTTATTCCAGAGTGGGTTTTTTTTCAGTTTGATTTCATTTTCTTTACTTTCATTTTTAAAAATCTTGTTTAGGCTGTATGTGGTAACGTTGTGATGTCACAGACAGGCAAATTAGCATGTGAAGTCATCCAGCAACATCTAGCAACTTTTGGAGCAGGCTTTAGCTACTTTACACCGAAAACAGTTGGCAACACTGGTCTTCGTACGGCACATATATAGTTTACAATGGTAATGGTGACAGATACACCTCTTGAAATTTCTGTCTGTCTGGAATGACAACTTCTGTTGGCAGATTTTATCATGTGTAGATATCAAAGCAATAGCTAATGTTACCTCCATGAGTTGGTTAATGATACCATCTCTTGCTGTCTCCAGCTGACAACTGACTTTTAAAACTATAATCTTGTAAAAGGAGTCTTAATATGCATTTGATGGCTGCATACATGACGTTATGCTAAAAGACTGAGGCTAAATCCAATAAAGAGCAGGACAGAGCTGCTAATAAACAGTGGATGTGCTGGTCGTGTTTTTTGTTTTTTTAAACATAACCTAATCTCACAAACCAGTGAGTCAGTTATTGATGCCCTCTTTGGCTCTGGGCATAATGTTCGGTAAACTTGTTAGCCAGACATGCTAACAATCGCAGCTTATGTTAGAACAGATAAACACACTTTTTAATGCATTTTTTATACTTCTGCTTTCACTACAGACCCATGACCCCTGACAGTCCTGCTGTGCCTAGTTACAGTTGCCAAGCTATGATTGGATGATGTCTGTGCAGGGGGAGGGATTTATCAAATGATCAATTCTAACAATTTTTCTCATAAATCGTGGCTGGGATTTGAACCATCAAGGACATTAAAGTACCTCTCTTTCTAGCGAATTCTCTAACAATTACACTTAGTTCAGAAGTCTAACTTTTCTTATTATCTACCTTATTTTCTTTATTGCCAGAACACCGGTCACACATCCACATCACGCTGGCTGATGATTGTAAGCAGACACTACTGTAGGACAACTAGGGTGTATTTTAAAGCAAAGCATTGTCTGTAAGAAAAATAGAGGAGATAATGGGATATCGATCTATTCGCTCAACTGTTAACAATGTACACAGCCCTGCTGGTTCCTTGGAGCAGGTCAATCACACAGAGGATCCAGGAAGTAATGTAGATGCCTGTGTAACCTGTTCCAGCTTGTTTTCACACAGCAAACACATGAATTTCTGCACCACCCTTACATCTCGTACCAAGTCTGCTCACCACTCATTTCCTCAAATTCATAAAGTTTTAAGTCTTGACTGATAATTTTGTAAAAGATTAATTTAAGCACAGTTTCATTGTGACAAAGATTTACTAGTTTTTGTTTTTACTTTTTTTAAATAGCAATTTGGTGCATATGTCACATACTGTGATGCTATAATTTATCTAAATTTGGTCATTACAACATGACTGCCCATGCTTTCCCTTCACCTTGGAAAAAAAGCAAAGGCCAAGCATGGGAGAGCTGTGCACTTGAACAAGTTCACATATTCAGTAGTGTGTGTTAATGTGTATTTGGTTCCCAGGTTCTGGTCTGAATGACGGTCAGTGGCATTCTGTAGAGCTGAACTCCAGACAAGGTCGTCTGACCATCACTGTGGATAAAGAAGAAGGAGGCACCGCTCATGCCAGCACCTCATTCCCTGTTGCCATAGAAAGTCACCTCTTCTTTGGTGGTAAGAGTGGAACAGGTCATTTCTTACCAGTTAAACCTGTTAAGCTTCAAATAGCCACGAGGAAGTTGCTGTAAATTAATCAGTGTGATATGTAAAATAAAATTGTTTTATGTGTTATTTTAGTTTATATTGTTTCACTGGATAAAAGCTGTCATGCGCAATTCACTCTAACTGATGTTCCCAATCTCTCCTGTTCAGGTTGTCCTGCTGAAGACGACAGGCAAGAATGCAGAAACCCCTTTAACATCTTCCAAGGCTGCATGAGTCTCCTGACTCTGGACAACCAAAACGTGGACCTGATCATGGTGCAGCAAAAGCAGCTGGGAAACTACAGCAACCTGCACATTGACATGTGTGGAATCATCGACAGGTCAGTTTCCAAAAAAAAGTTCATTGACATTAGGGAAGACAAAATTATTGTTGCTTTGCTATTACCTCTGACGTAGCCATCACCTAATTTTGGACTGAATTCAATTGCCTTGATCAGTACACTCTCTCACAGAGGTGAGGTAAATCAGCATGGAGCTTCGGCTGTATTGACAGTACTGACCTTTGAGGGATCGCAGACTTGCAGAGTCAAACATGGAGGAGGCTATTATATTAGCTGTGTTGCACCATTTAATTTAATAGAGCCCTGCTCTGCCAGAGTACAATCTAACAAGCAGTCACAAAGCTTCCAGCAGGACATATTTTGTGAGGATGAATGGATTTTGCTGTGCCCCATCCTGGTTGGACTGGGTGCTGATGATGTGTCTGGTTTTGAGTTGTAGCATCATTTCTTGTTCACTCCTTGTAATCAAAATCCACCTACCAGGAGTGGGATTTGAACCCACGAGGACTTATGTCCATTGCATCTTGAGTGCAACGCCTTAACCACTCGGCCATCCTGGTGAGACAACAAATCTTCTTTACAGGTCAGAAACCAACCTTGTGAAGATGAAGATGTGACCAGTAAACAAATATGTGAATCATCAAGTCAATATTTCTTTGGATTTAGTGAATATAGATTTGGGACACGGCGTGGCTTTTGTTAAACTGTTGCATTATACTGCAATAAGAAATAATAAGAAATTCACAAAAACCACCTACGAAGAGTGGGACTTGTGTCAATTGCATCTTGAATGCAACGTTTTGCCAAAGGCTGAAAGCAATCCTGTGAAAATGTAGAGCTCAGCTGTTGCCTGAAGGTAGTTACTGATTTCTCTATCAAAAGCTGAATAAAATTTGCATATTTTCAGGAATACAAGGGGCTGTATCTGAATTTAAAATCTAAACAATTAGTGTTTCATTGCACAGATATGCTTCTGTGGACATCAATGAACACATTAAATTACCAGGAGTGGGGTTTGAACCCACGAGGGCTACTGCCCATTGGATCTTAAGTCCAACGCCTTAACCACTCGGCCATCCTGGTGACAATAGCTGCCTATTTTTAACAGCAAAAAATCTCCAAGATGCTTTTAAGATATGCTGTTGTTATCTGTCAAAGACATTAATCAAGAGCATTTAAATATAGTTGTTCATGACTGTAATCCTGATAACATAGCCAATCAGGTTAAATGAAACCCTGAGCTTAGTAGGTTAAAGATAAACCTTTAAAGGATGATGACCTCATCAAGTTTGTCTTGAATGTCATGTCTCTATATGAAAATCTAGGAGGATGCTTTAAATAGGTTTCATTTGTCTTATAACAAACACACTGCAGCATGAGGAGTGAGGTTTACACTAATAAGGAGACATGACCACTTCTTTTTCTTAAGTGCTTTCATTAACACTGTGTTACAAGTAGAGTGTTCACATAGTAACCACAATTTTGTCAGACAACACATACCATGAGTGGGATTTGAACCCACAAGGATTTGCACCCCTGTAAGACATTGCAGAGCAACTGCCTTAACCACTAAGCTATCCTGCTGGGAAGAGCCACTCAATAAACAGGCCAAAAACCAACCATATGGAAAATTAACTACAGTTCAGACCCAGTTATCCCAGTCATACCCCAGACATCATGTTATTAGATACGGTATGTTGACATGGTACATGTTCTGATTTTCATATTTATTTTGAACCAACACAATTCAACAACTGGGGCCCAACCCTCTCTCTTTCAAACTATTATAAAACATTGAGAGCTGTACAGACAACTGGTTACCCTAAGTACATGACAAAAATACCTTTCTGTTCTGAACAATGGAAATAGAAGTAGTTAGCCTAATAAAATTGAAAACAATACTGTACACACGCCAAATGCAATCTGCTTGCATTAAAAAATAAGATAAATAGATCTGAGGTTGGTGTTAACGAGAAAAGTGCTCCATGGACTTAATAATGACATAAGGTTAACAAAATTGCTGTCTAGCAAGCTAGTTCACATGGCATCAATATAAAAGGTTAAACAAGGCAAAGTTTGCTAGAATAACAACAGCCATGACAGTTAGTTTTTAATGACGTCAGGGCTGTCTCGTCATCGTCTTGTCTTAGTCATGGAAAAAAGGTAGTTGATGAAAATATTTAGTCATATTTTTCATTAATGATATTAACATTAGTCAGTTGGGAATGAATCATAATAATGCATCCTTGTCATTGATACATTTGAATACTGTCAGAGAAAGTTTTCATGAAGATTTTTCTTAAGGTGACTGATATAATTTACTTGTGAACAGAAATTCTTGTGGATTTAACTGTTACTCTTTGTATTCATGTAGCTTTTCAATTTGTCACCTTAAGGACATATTTTATAATAATAATTGTAATTTTGTTGTCAGCCGACCATTTTCAAAGCTTTTTTTGTCTTTCACTTATTCAAATATCTAATTCAGACAGAATACTTTCTCTTGGCTTATAAGAAGAATTTAGTGAGCAGTGTTTTCTAAGTGTTAAACACAAAAAGTTGATTTGACAGAGAACATTTGCTGCATTGTTATTCTGTCAAACACTAGTGTGATTTGTTGATTCTTAAGCAGAACTGCTTCTTCTGTCCGTGATTGTTTTGTTATACAGCATTTTTTGAGAAGCAACTTTTTTGTTGTTTTTGAAACATGATTTTCTTTCCTTTTCATTGTTGGCAGACCAATTTATTTGAGAGAGAGACACACAAATAACCATAAGCATGCACACGCACTCACAGTATCTCCCTTGTGGAATATACAATTATTGCTCAGTGGAAACCAGAGGTGTAATACAAGAACTATGACAATCCTGTTTGTTGTATTTGTGCTGATATTCAACTGTGAACTTTTTTTCTAAACTACACTCAGTTCCCACTTGGAATGGGATGCCGTGGTGGCCAATGGGTTTAAGAAGCTGGCTATGTAATCACGTCCCCGGTTGTGCCACATAATATGTCCACATATTTTTGTGTACTTTTGGTCATGCTGTGCTTGTCATTGTTTGGGTTAAGACCCTTTATTCCAATTAACGGGAATAGTGTCCTTCCAACTTTGTGGAAACAGTTTTTGCCCATTCCTGTTTCAACATTACAACGTCCCTGCACACAAAGCCAGGTCCATAAAGAAAGGGTTTTCCAGTTTACTGCGGAAGAACTTGACTGGCCTGCAGAGCCCTGAGTACAACCCCATCCAACATAACATTGATATATTATTACATTGTAAGGTTGTTATGGAGAAAGTGTTCAGCAAACATACAAATGACATATTGAACACATGAAGAGCAACAGTTGTATCATTCATTTGCATGGTCCATCAAGCTCTTTAGCTGGTCAACGCTCCACTCTGTTCACCAACTAGTCGCTAACTTTGCCTGTCTGCTGGTTGCTGCTGGGTAGTGAGAGCCATGAGAATGAACCAAAACAATGTGCTGCAAGACATTAAAACACTCCTCAGAGCTGAGAGGAATTGCAGTGTTGGGTGACAATTCTCTATGGGTTCGTCACTACAAATTACCCCTTACACATTACACATTCGGTCCATTGTTAACATAAAAATACAGTATTGATTACAACAGCTTTAAAAAAATACCTTTATTAGGTACTGGATATTATTTGATACAACTGTAACAATTGTAGTTAAATTGAAATGACCTGAGAAAGAGAAACAGATTTTAGACCTCCTGATACATATTTCTAATGTAATTTGTGGGTGGCAAGATGATCATTGTATGTTATTGATGGCAATTCAGGATCAGAGCAGTCATTTCAACCTCAGAAGACGAACGGGAGAGACAGGATGGAGAGCAGAACCAATCATGCCAAATTGCAGCACAATTAATGGGACAATTACAGCAATTATAAACCCTTCTCTTGGGCATAAACAGCACGCACAGTAACACACATACAAACACACACATGCCACATATACAGTGAATTGAATGTAAGCACCAACATACACACTAATATTGAAATAACCACATACCCTGCCAGATTAGGGGAATTTGCTCCAGTGGTTTTAATTAAATGTCTCACTGTGTCTGCATTAATCATATTATTATTCAGCAGAATGCAGTTCCTGCATAGATATGACTGCTCACTGGAACAAACCTACTAAAAATTCTGGTTCCCGGTGAAGACAGAAAAAAAGTCTACCATATGCTCTCACACTGTAATCCTGCTGATTGAATTTTGGCCCCATGGGATATTTTGTACTGTAAAAGTCAGGTGGAAAATGGACTCAACAGCACAGCTTCAATGTGGTGGTCATACTTCAGAGGAGGTTATTACATCTATAGTTGTGTGTATGTGTGTGTGTTTTATTGTTGCTGCCTATAAAGTCTATTATTAGCCCAAGCAAACAGCATGACTGGAAATCAAACCCGCAAGGAGCTTCTCAATTACAGCAAAAGTTGAGTGAGACAGTGAGTGAACTGATTGTAAATCTTATCAGCCATCAAATATACTGATGACACTAGAAATCATATTTCATATATCAAAAACAAGAGACACCAGCATGGTGAAGCTCCACCCAAACTGACATTGTTAATTTAAAGTGAATGCTAACTAGCTCACTTTAGATCAAAACAGTAAAGAGATAAATGGAGGTAAAAAACCTGGCTGTAGCATGCTGACAATCTACTGAGTCTGCGTTTTTATTCTGTACAGTCATCTGTTTTCTCTTTAATATCCCTGTCTGAGCAAACACACACTCAAACACTGTCACATACTGTACATTTACATTTAGTATTGAAAATATGCATAATATTATTATATAATCAGAATTATGCAGAATCCCACCACAAAAACACACTATACAGTACACACCCTCAAATACAGAACTGAGAAATGATGAGATGGAATTGGACTAAAAGTGGTTAGTATTATATTATTATGTTTTGTGTGCATGTGTGAGTGTTTGTGTTTAACCACTCGGAGGAACCAGCCAGCCCTCAGAACAGATGGAGTGCAACCTATGTGGATAAGATCAGTCAAATAAGTCAGATGCAGTGGGTGAAAAGAGCATAGAAAGGTCCAGACAGGAGCAACTAGGGCTGGGTATCGTTTAAAAAATAACAATACCAGTACCCATAAAGTGATATCGATACCAATAGACTATTTCATTCGATACCTTTTTTTTCTACTTCATTTGATACCCATCATGTGAATGGAAGCATTCAGTTGCGTAAAATGCCACCACTCCTCCCCATCCAAATGATTTTTACATGAATACATTTTTAAAGTGTTCAAATTAATGAAATATATTTTTTAAATAACTGTACAAAACTGTACAATGAATTATTATCACCACAGACTGTATGAGTTGTAGCTGCTGCAGTAATGGGCCAATCACACGTCGCATTACACCGAAGAATGCTTGTGGTGATTGGCTGCGAGCAAAACCATACAAATATTCATCATTTTATTTTCTAAATCTGGGTACAAAAAGGATCGAATGCAGGTATCGTTAGAGTGGAGAGGTTCAATACTTTTTGGTACTGTGTTATTTCGGTATTGAGTACCAATACCCGTCCCTAGGGACAACACAAAGATAGTTTTTCACATTGAATGCAAAAAAATGAAAATATTTATCAAAACCTGTCTTGCAAACAAATCAAGAAAAGTGCACATAGAGCAAGAGACGAAGAGGCTGTAATGTAACATGCCAACAGGCAACATGTTTCCTCAGACAGAGCAACACCTAGCAAGCAAGATGCATCATCTTTTTTTAGTCCTCTCTGTCTGTCTGTCTGTTCGTTTCTCTATTTCACAGTTTAGTAGAATGAAGTCAAATTATCGTTATGTATCTTCCCAGTAACAGTGTAGATCAGAGGCTGAACTGTGTTAATTTCATCAAAATTGAAGAATCTGGAGAAAATAAAGCCCTGTAATGATGTCAAACTACATTTTCTATCATCTCAAAATAATCCCTGGGTGAATCAGGAACCCAAGGTTTTCAGTTCAGTTGTGTTTTTTTTAAAAATGTGATCGTGCTGCTATTGCACAAACAAAAAACAATTGATTATTTTGTGTTAGGACTAGGCTAGTGAACCCAACTGCAGCACAAAGAGACAGGATGCAGAGAATAAAGCTGCAAGGCAGTTTATTGCTGGGCTGGTAGCTGGGGGACTGGGGTGAGGGCTTGGGCATGAAGCTGGAAACCTGGGGCAGAGGCCTAGCGGGGCAGGGGGGATGCTGAGGGGAGCCAGGCAGAGCAGGTTCCAGAAAACAGGGAGGTTTTTGTGTGAACAGAGTCAACGATCTGGTGACAAGGTGGATGCTGAACCAGGTATTTATGCAGGATTAATCATGATGAGTGGCAGCCGATTGCCTGACTCCGGTACACCTGTCTCCACTTCTTAAGGGCCTGTCACCTGTTTCCACACAGACACACAAGGAGGGGGAGAGGGAGAGAGTGGTTGCGGTATAGGTGGAGGAGGAGGCAGAAGTGGAGGGTTTGACGTTTTGAGCGTGGAAGTTCATTCTTGAACAGCATATGGAACAGAATATTCAAGCTCAAACATCTACCGACAGGCTTTTTGTAGCATTGAACGACATCTCATGGTCTTCTTTAGTGAATGGAAGTGGCTCAGGTGCTTTTTTCTTCTCCTTTTTTGACAGCTTTTTCAAAAAGTGCTTTTTCTCCAAAGTTTTTTTGGCTGTAAAACCTTGAGAATTGTTTCCAAATGTTCAAACTGCCAAATCAAGAAAATAAATTTTTCAAATCTGATGTTTCTGTATTTTTTTAAAAGAATATATACTATTGTAACAAATTTATCTCTTCTTTCTTACCTGACAGCAAAAATAAAACCTTCCCTCACACATCCATCAGAGTATTATGAGAGTAGTATCTTATTTTTGGAACCACACAATAATGGTATTACAATACGTACCTAATAATAATAGAATTGAACAGCTAAACAGCATGTCATGATCAGGTGTAAAAAATGGATAATGTATAATCAGAAATCAAGCTTCAAGAACTTTTGATGTGACGGACCACGTCAGGTCTCCAAGATCTTGTGTAGGCAGATGTCTGTCTTGTGAACTTGACAGACATTTTGATAAATTCAAGCAAAAGAAATTGTTAAAAGAGGGCAAAGACCAGCTGTAAATTGAGAATTTAAACCTGTAGCACCTCTTCTCACTTAGAATATATTTTACATATGTTTTATCGTCAATTTCTTTCTTTATCTTTCTATATTATGTAGGGTTACTTAATTTTGTGTATATTTTTGACTGTTATGCACCACAACACCAAGGCAAATCCCTTGTATGTGCAAACCTTCTGATTTTCAAAATCACAGCCATCCTTATACGATGGAGTTCTGGCCACACAATATTTAGGATGTTATCATATGTATTTTCAAGCCAACACATTTTTCAAAGGTTTCATTGAACTACTGTACATCCACCATTGAAAAAAAAAGATGCAATGAAAGTAAACACTGAAGAAAAGATTTTTAATCTTCTAGAGGAAGGGTGAGCAGTGGTTCAGCTGAATTGTCTCTCCAGTCATCATTAGAAGCAAAGATGTTACAGATGGGTCTTTTTTTCAATTCAGCAACCACCCACAACATGTTACATAAATGGAAAATATGACCTCTACCAAATATTAAAATGAAATACTTTCTCTTCACACTAGTTACGTTATTACTGACCCTCCTACACACATTTGACCATGACACAAACAACATACTTTAGTAAACATAATTTAAAATGCTTTCTGCCCATTTAATAAAAAAAGCTTTATGTAACAGACTAATTTTGAAATTTATTTCAAGCATTTTTTTAGAGGATAGAAAACATTTTTTGCTGATCATATAATCTATAAAGCAACCCTAAAAGTTCAGAGATTTGATCCCGATGGCAAGTTTTTCCTGTCAAAGTGTCTACAAACAGACTGAGGCTGCTTATTCAAGAAGATATAAGATAAATGACTCAGCTAAAGCATAAAAGATGCTTCAGATGCTTTTTCAAACAATAAAAAGTCCTCTCCATGATAACAGATGAAAGGTGTTTTTTTTGGCATTGAGTGCTTCTTCTCCTTTTTCAAAGTTTTTTGGCAGTAAAACTTGAAGAATTGCTTCCAAATGTTCAACCTGCCCAAAACAAGCAAATGGATTTTTTCAAATCTGCTGTTTCTTTATTTATAAAAGAATGCCATGGTAATACATTTTTCTCTTCTTTTACTGACAGCAAAAATTAAACCTTCAAATTCCTCCTACACACACATCTATCAGAGTATTGTTTGAGACTGAAAAAACAACTTCACAATAAACTTTTCTCTCTCTGTCTCTCAGGTGTTCTCCTAGTCGATGTGAACATGGCGGCCGCTGCAGTCAGTCCTGGACCATCTTCCACTGTAACTGCTCTGACAGCGGCTACAATGGAGCAACCTGCCACAGCTGTAAGTCACCTGTCAGTTAAACAACATCACCATATGGGCCCTGGACAGCAGGGCTGGGTTAACCCGCTAGAGTGGTGTGGACCCCTATTGACCCAACCTGGCTACTAGAAATGACGCAAGCCTGCATGCTAGTTCAGGCAGTCAACTGAAGTCAGCTGCTACTCTCATGTGGCATACACTCTCACTGCAGTGCAGTCTTTTAATCATGAGGGTGTACTTAAGCCACTAGTGCTCTGGTCATTCTATTGCTGCATGTCTGCTGCTACACTATGAAAGATATACTCTTGCTTTCTGCTACTGCTGTTCATACAGCATTTCAAAAATCCCAACTTCACCCCAGAATCCACCTGTAGGCTGAGTCCACCTTCTCCTAGGGAGAAAGTCAGCATCCTCATCAGAGCGTATATGTCAAACATTAACAGCATATATTACATTCACATGAAACTCTATTCCATTGTGTCCCGGTAGACTACTGATTAAGATGCATGCCACATAACTGCAATGTCTGTGGTTTGATTCTGGCAGCAGACCTTTGTTGCATGTCATACCTCTCTCTCTCTCCCCAGGTGAATGCTTGCCCCCTACTGTGAGGGGATCTGGTTTGGCTCTGTTATGCTGTGGGGGGCATTTTGCTGTTATAGTTTGGGTCCACTTGTCCTCTTAGAGGGAAGGGTCACTGCAAATCAATACAAAGTTGTTCTGAGTCATCACCTTTATCCTATGATGAAACATTTCTATCCTGATGGGAGCGGTGTCTTCCAGGATGACAATGCCCCAATTCACAGGGCATGAGGGGTCACTGAATGGTTTGATGAGTCTGAAAATGATGTGAATCATATGCTATGGCCTTCATAGTCACCAGATCTCAACCCAACTGAACATTCTGTGGCAGATTTTGGTGTCTCATGTTTGAAGTCACTGTTCACTTTTTTATTATTTAAACAAGACCAAAATTCATTAAAAAAACACTTCCCAATCATAATGATATAAAGAGTAATTTGGGCATCATTATGTTTCCCCCTAAATGAGTTTGCTGTTGCAAATTAGAAGTACATAATCACTATTTCTGTGAGACATGGTTGGAGTCAGGGAGAGAGCAAGAAAGAAAGCTATGCTGCCATATCTCTCTTTTTAAAAATGGTCATTAGAATCAACTGTGAGAAAAACCAAGCAATAACAGCACATAATGAATTTCTTTTTACAGACAGTAACTTATGCATGCAGTAATTTCAGTCTAGAAGCAAACTGAAAAGATCAACAAATATGACTTATTATATACGTATTAGAAAACAGAGCAAACACTGAAACAACAAAGGGATTAAAATAAATTAATAAAGCAGCCTGGAGAAACACTGAAACAACAAAGGGATTAAAATAAATTAATAAAGCAGCCTGGAGACCACTATTAATGTTCTGTGTTGGTGACACAGTATGTACACGTCAGTGGTGTCCATTATTTAATTTATGCATATATAAAGATACTCAGAAAACTTATAATAGTGGGAGTGCCAATCACAGATGCACTTTCCAGCAATACTGTGCAGTGCAGTTATAAACTGCACACTTCCCCTGTGATGTAGAGTAGGTGATACGGT
Source organism: Thunnus maccoyii (assembly GCF_910596095.1). Taxonomy (NCBI): domain Eukaryota; kingdom Metazoa; phylum Chordata; class Actinopteri; order Scombriformes; family Scombridae; genus Thunnus; species Thunnus maccoyii. The sequence goes on along the minus strand of NC_056544.1, from coordinate 25,366,654 downwards.
GCAAAGAACGAAAAAGTGTGAATAATTCTGCAGAATATTTATGAGACCATACTGAAAGAATAAATGAGCCTGCAGCTGTAGAGGTTGAGCAGGTGATCCTCCTAATGAAACGACCACATAGGTCGATTGCACCTGCACTCCAGAATGACCCACAGGAGCAGTTTATAATATGCTGCAGAATGATGCTGTGATTAAGGTCTGGTTAGGTTTAGACACATAAACTACTTGGTTAGGGTTAGGGAAAGATCATGGTTTGGGCTAAAATGATCACTTGAACCTGGTGTGGGTTAAAGACTACTTCCTTGCTACTTCTTTAAAGAGGAGGAAGAAAGTAAACTACTTCTTCCTTACTACTTCCTTGAAGTTAAGACCTTCATCATCATGGCAACAGTAAAAAACTGTCCTGCAGTAAGAAATGTGACACTCGCAGTTGGAAACGGAAAGCAAACAGCGTTCTCCTGCATCTATTTACATCTCGCCATCCACCCAACACGCCTCCTCCTGTGAAAATTTGTGACCTTACATTGACATCATCTCAACTTCCCCGGGTCATAATTATAATTAGGTCATTTTTGCCGGCTGAATTTTTGACCTATAGAGTCGTTTTTTTTCTTGTGAGCACAGGCTGGATTTACTAGTTCTGTGCAGACTCCCTTAAGTAAAATCCTCAAGACCAAAAGAGAAGAGTTTCCCACACAGTTCACCTCTGGTCTCATTTTTATTGCCAATGTTTTTGTGAAACCTTTTTTTCTAACCACACTAAGGGAACGTAATGAATAAAAGGCTTTTAGCTATGGAGAAGAGAGGGAAAGAGAGAGAGAGAGAGAGATAAGCAGGTGAGCAGAGTGTGGGAACCTTTAGATATGGATTTGACTCGAAGGGCCTGATTCTTTGACTGCAGAGGATACACTGATGTATGTGAGTGAGACAGAGAGAGGAGGGGAGGAAGACTTATGGAGAGAGAGAGAGGAAGAAGGCAGGACTGATAAAGGTCTTTGTTTTATTTACTGAGTCTTTGTTTTCCCATCAGTCATCACTGTCCTCTCCAGTTGGATTCATCTTTACTTTATGGGACGCCGCCGCAGAAATAAAACCTCAGATTATTTTCCTCACTCTGGTTTTGAGACTGTGATTTAGTGGTGATACATACGTATGAAGCAGCACCCATAATCCTCCACAGTCAGAGCTGATGCATTGATGTGATTCATGTTGATTCGACTGTTGGAGCTGATCTCATTATTTTCCTCCCAGCTGTGTACGAACAGTCCTGCGAGGCGTACAAACATAACGGCAACACGTCGGGACATTTTTATATCGACGCGGACGGCAGCGGACCAATCAAACCACAGCTGGTCTACTGCAACATGACAGGTGACACACACACACACACACACACACACACACACTTCCACTCCTCATCATCCTCCCATTATCACTCAGTGTTTTGTATGATTAGCATTTACATAATTGTAAATGATGATTCTCATCACACTCTGATCTACTTTGTCTTCCACCAACCTTTCCTACAAGACTCTCTCTCTTTATTTTCCCTTCTCTACCTCAGTTCCCCCACCACCCATTCATCTTTCTGCCTGCTCTGTCCATCTGTCTTGGTGCTTTATATAATTTGTATCATGGTGATAAAGAACTTTGTTCTTTTTTATTTTCCTTGTCTTTTCTCCGTACGATATATATCTTTCTCCCAGTCTGTGTCAGTGCTTTACCTGATTTACATAATAGTATAAGTATGAATAATCACTTTGGTCTCTCTTCTCTGCTGTTTTTCTGTCTCTTTCCTTCTGTGTTTGCTCATTACATAAAATACATGGCCAAAAATATGTGGACGCCCAAACAATATGTTGTTGAAAATCTTATTCCAAAACAACGGGTATTAATCTGCTGCTATAACACTCTTCTGGGAAGGCTTTACAAGATTTTGAAACCTGAAGGGATTTGCTCAGCCACAAGACCAGTAGTTAGTTTGGCCACTGGGCAATGAAGCCTGGCTGGCAGTTGGTGTTTCAATTCATCCCAAAGGTGTTGGATGAGGTCGATGCCAGGGTTTTGTCTGGACTGGTCAACTTCTTTGACACTAAAATCTGGTTTTTGTGCATTATCATGTTGAAACAGGAAGGGGCCATGAATAGGCAGAAAATATTTGAAAAGCAATTATATCCTTCTTGAATAAGATGTTAGGAATGCACTTGAGCAAATCCCCCCTGTGTCTATTTGGATTATTACTTGTGTCTTATTGCTAACTGTACAGGGCTTCCTTTTCTTACTTTTTTTTAAATTGATTTTGTCCTGTTTTGTTTTTTTGTCTTTCCTGTTAAGGGAACCGCTTTGTGTTTGAGTCACTGTCATTGTTGATTTTGATTATGTTACTTGATTTATATTTACCAAGGTTATAAATGATATTGAGGAGGAACAAAAAACAGGCAAAAATAACAGTATGGTGGTTGTTTGTGTCACTATTTTCTGTATTAATAATATTTCCCTTAATACGTAAGACTTTTTATAGCCATATGGTGTAATTTTCATGGTCGTAATGGTTGTTTTCTTGTGTCTGTCTCTCTGTTGACCAGAGGAGAACACATGGATGGTGATCCAGCACAACAACACAGAGCTGACTAGACTCAGACCGTCTCCAGGTGGGAACCAGCACTCAGTCCACTTTGACTACTCGACTGAAGAGGAGCAGCTATTGGTCGTCATCAGCCAGTCAGAGTACTGCGAGCAGGAACTGTCCTACCACTGCAGGAAGTCCCGCCTCCTAAACACTCCAGGTGAGGCCTGTTTGTTTATCCAGGAAAGAAGGAATGGAGAACGTGACTTATTTACTTTTGTGGCTCACAGTAAGGATTCATACATAGCAAGGCATGACGTCACCCACTGGTTTACAGTAGAGCTGGTTTGAAGCCCAGAGTTGCTACTTATGGTTGGCACTAGCTTACTGGAAACTTTGACCGGTGCACGCCATGGATGTATAAAGAGAACTGGATACAGTGTCGGAGGCAGGGTCCCGTTCATTCCTATGAAAGTTGCTCAGTGGCAAATGAAGCCAAAGAAGTTCAACTTCTTCGGCATTGTTTCTGCATCTGTGGGAACCATAGACCAAGTGCACTAGTGACTTTCACCAACCAGCCTCTTCCAGTTTAGCCCTCCGGCTCACCTGAATTTGGATAAAACAATTCAATCAGGCGGCTCTTCCAGAATTTCAAAATGTGATTGGACCGAACAGATCAAATTCTGATAGTGAGATGAGTCATTTTACGGGGGTTGTGACGCTCAAAAAAATTATCCACCGATTTACAGATGTGTCTTTCTCAATGTAGGTCTATGGGAAAAAGTCTTTTTGGGCCCAATAGCATTGCACGATGTTATAATTACACAGCTTGGTCGCTATGTCAAATTGTCTTCACAGCCTGGCGTTGTTCCTGGGGACTTGGTGCACATTTGGGCTAAGGTTAGCTACTTTAGCTAAATTGTGCCAACAGGGCAGGTATCATAATCAAGTAACTTTCTGTATGACAGCATCCTGTGAGCCACAAATCACAAACACACAGTAGAGCTGTGTGTCTGGAGAAAAATCACTGTTTATTCTTTAAACAGAAGCTCAGAAAGTCTGACTCAGTGCGAGTCCTGGAACTGGGGAGAGCAGATGTCAGTCACAGCTGTCAATCAGTGCCCAAGCAGCAGACAATCAATTCAGAGCAATAATTTTCAAAATGACAACCAGCACACTTATTAGAGGGCCTGAATTTAGCAATTGAGACCATAGTGACTCATTAAAAAAAAGCTGATGCTTTTTGAATGGGAGTCAGTTGGAGGCAGCATCTATCCTGCAGTGTTTTCTCAAGCCTTGGTAGTTGCCTCTTGATTCAAACCAGAAAACATAAGAAGCCATTTTTTCTAAGTTGCAGCCTATTGATGTAGGCTGGCTTTCCATTTCAGCTGAAACATCCTCTCTGCTCCATTTACCCCCAGTGGGAAAAAACAGATTAAATCAGGCTAAATGAGGACAAAACAAATGATCTTTAAAATATTGTGTTAATGTGGGGTTTTTTTTTCTTTCAAGGATTTACTTCTGTTGTTAACCAATGAACTGTATGGATAATTGTTTTACATTTTGTGCTGTCACATTTAATTTTTTTTATAAAAGTGAGTTATGAGGCGTATATCATGTACAAAGAAAAAAAAAAACTTGTCTAACTCCCTGCATCTCCACAAATCTTTCTCGCTCCGTCAGAAAAAAACAAAATGATTGCTTCGCTCATTGCTGCAAACTTAATCAAGCTCCAACGATGTTCTTCCCATTTAAAAATGAACCAGACAAATTGATTGTGTATAATTTGTTTTAAATGTCTCCCTCTTTGTGCATAGAGTCCAATTAGTTTGCCTGTGTTTTTTTTAAATGTTTTCTCATGGTCTCCCTCTGTCTCCAGCAAGCTTAAAAGCCATTAACTGTCCCCAGCGCCATTAGTTAGAATCAGAAATCTATGTATGTTTATTATTATCCATATATAAATTCAACATTTATCTTTAATGCCTTTTGCATTCAAGCATCATACAGTATTATAGTTTCACAGCTCTAGAGAAAGTTGTAGCAAATGACCATCAGTATTGACATATTTAATCTTTTGCTGCATTATAATCTTCTGTCAGCAAAAACAGGAAGCAGGAAAAGACTGAAACAGTGAAGGGCAGAGTGGATAGAGGACAGAAAAGGAGATGGATGGATGAAGTATTTTTTGCTTTCTCTGCATTTAGTTTATAGTCTAACAGTGGGCTACAATAAAGTGAAATTGTTGTAAAAGCTTCACTCTGTACATCATTTTTAGAAGAAAATAACAGTCCATGATGCAGTGACCAAGCAATAGTGTTGTGCAGAAAATACATTCCAGTAAAAAGCATAAAAGAAAAGTAATGTACTGTTGAGGTATAGAAGAGAATATTTGGACTAGGAAATGGATGGAAAAAGCATATGTGGTTTAAGGAGAGAGGAATTGATAGAAAGGCACAAAGTGCAGGATATATAGGGACCTTTTCTATCATTAACTCACAGTGCTGTCACATTAATGGTTCTCACAACTCACAATGGAAGACAGTGGTATTTTATCCTTTTATTTCATGGCCTCATTGTTTTGTCCAAAAAGCTAGTTTTCAGTTTCATTGAAAGAGCCTTGAAACATCTTGTTTATACTACTTCAGTTATACTTTCTCAAAGGAAGTCAAGAAAACGCAACACAAAAAACATTTTATATATTTAATCTTTATTTATCTTTGAATTCCTAATTTGTGTTTGCTGTTTCAGTATGTTGTCATATGAATAAAAGGTTTCACAGGTCATCGAGGTCAGCGTGGTTAAACAGCGATTTGTCACATGATCAACTTTAGTATTTTGTATTTGTTTAATCCATGTCTACCACTAGTGACAGAGGTAAACATATGTATCTCCTTGGTATTACACAGCACAATACCCTTTCAGGCAGCACTCAACCATTTTCTCTCAGCACACATCTCTTTGTTTTGCTTCCAAACAAAGTTAGTCTTACTTTCTCCTAAAAACACAGAGCTCACACATTGTAAACAGAATCTTGAAGTAAGTGTGAAGGGTTGCACCTGATTGAACAAAATGTTTTCTCACATGTCACTTGTTGTTCTGTATGTGTGTTTCAGAGGGATCTCCGTTCAGCTGGTGGTTCGGTGGTCCCGGTCCCGGACGTCTCCAGACTTATTGGGGTGGAGCTCAGCCAGGCAGCCAGCAGTGTGCCTGCGGCCTGCAGGGTGACTGTGTGGACCCACAACACTACTGCAACTGTGACGCCGACCGCATGGAGTGGTACTGAACTTAACAAATACAGACACACACATTGTGTTTTTTGTTGTGTCTAAGAAGAGAAAATGTAGTTGTAAGGGGTAGAAAAGCCAGAAGTCTTCCGTATTCTTTGGTTGCACAATGTTGCCACACATGAATTCATAAGACGTGACAAAGGAGACTTAATTAACACATTATGGGGACTCAACTCCCTTTTGGGGACAAAAAGCAAGTTCCCGTAACATGAATCATTAAATTTTAGGGTGAAGACTTGGTTTACGGTTAAGATAAGTTTAGGGTTAGGATTAGGGTAAGAGTTTGGGTTAGGCATGTAGTGGTAATGGTTAGGGTCAGCTTTTAGTGTAGTGTAATGTTCTCCAGAAATTCAAAATAATGGAATTTGCCATAAAAGTTTCAGTTTGCTTTGATGTTAATTCCGTTATGTTAAAAAAAGACAGCTAGATGAACAGACCTAAATATGAATTTTATAGTCATGTGTAAATACAGCCTGGATGCTTTTCTCAAGAAATTAATATTGAAATTATTTCATTTGTTACAAAACACAAAGTAACTTGCTGAAGAGATGAGACATTTTCGGCAACTGGCACTCTTGTGAAGATAATATATTTATCAGGCGGTAAGCCCATGAGGCCAGAAAAGGAATTTTCTCAGATGGAGTTTAGACAATGGTGGTGGATACTGTATACAAGGAGAGTTTGGTGACCTTAGAGGTTTCTGACAGCTGAACCAACTCAGAAAAAAAATCTGTTGGCGACAAGATGGTTGGTTAACAAAACTGTTAAATCAGATCAGGCTATTAAATATACATATGAGATATAGGAGGAAGAGAAATTGCATTTGCTCCCTGATTAAACTCACTAAATTTAATTTCTCATTCCAGGAAACCACACATGACTGATAACTTTCTCAAAGCATACTGTCCCTGCTTGACTTGCAACTTTGGAGAGTTAGCTAACAACAAAGGGATAAATCAAGCAAAAAACAAAACTGTTTTAATGTTTCTTCGTGTTGTAAGCAATCCTGCCATGCCTCACTTCCTTCCTTCTATCATTTCCCATAGTAAACTGTTTGTGCAACAACAACTCTATTTTTACAGACCGCAGCTGCTTCTGCTCTTCAATATTTCATCAGATTCACAAAGTGCTGTATACACGACTCTCTTCCAGTCCTGGATATAGTTTTATACATAACTTTCCTCAGCAACAAGGCTGCAGACAGATTATCTAAACTGAATAAAACTGAATGGGGGCATAAATGGACAGTAAGTGTCTTGTTTTTGGAAGTAGTTCCCAAAACCTGCCATGGATAGAGCGTTGAGTGTCAGGATGGTAATGATTTGGTTTTAGAATAAATAGGTCCCCAAGAGATCACACCTACACACCGCAATGTTTGCATCAGCTAGTTTCAAAATGCAATATTTTCATAAGTGTGATGTAACATTAAAAATATACACAGCAATAAATCTATGCAAGCAAATGAGCAGTAAGTAGTTTGAGGTTCGAGATTGGTATGTGTTTGCTTATTCTCTTCATCCTGCTTTTTTCTTCATCTTTGTATTAATATTGTCCTGATCATCCTTCTTCCTCATCTTCTCCGATTTGTTTTACTCCCCATTTTCTCTTTCACCTTTTATTTTTTTTGTTCTTCTCTGTTCTCTCTTCTCTCTCTCTTCAAATATATTCTTCTTCTGCTCATTTTATTCCTTTCGCTTTTTCTCTTGTTCTTTTATTTCTCCTCCAGGACTGAAGACTCTGGTCTATTGACCCATAAGGAAAGCCTCCCCATCAGGTCTCTGGTGCTGGGTGATATCCAGAGGCCAGGGTCAGAGGCCGCCTACAGGGTGGGATCACTCCGTTGTCATGGAGACAGTAAGTCGAGCCAAGTGTCCCAGTTGCCTGATTAAACTTGATTCTTAAGAAACTAAGTCATTTAAAACCTCAGGAGTTGTTATGGTTTTTATTACGCTTATCACTGAGCAACATTACAACATTAAGTCTTTTGATAACTAAACTAAACACTATTTCTTCTATTATATTCTTTCAAAACAGATCAAAGTGACTGTTCTTACTTTTCTTTTTTTAAATTACTTTAATTACCTGCTTAAATTAATGAACTTAACACAAATCTCAAAGCACAGCCAACAAACAAATTACAACAAATTGGCTGATTTGTTTGTTACATAATGTTTCCTACGCTATGATCTTGACGGTGAGCTTTCGTTTTTTGTTTCTCAGAGAATTTCTGGAACGCTGCGTTTTTCGACAAGGAGACGTCATACCTCCACTTTCCCACCTTCCATGGAGAGCTGAGCGCAGAGATCTCCTTCTTGTTTAAAACCACGGCTTCCTCTGGTGTTTTCCTGGAAAACCTCGGCATCAAAGACTTCATCCGGATCGAACTGAGCTGTAAGTAACCCCTGGAGGATAAAGACTGAAGTCAAACCAAACACACTCAGAGTGTGGAAGAGGACCTTAGCTTAGATGCTCACAGTGTGCATCCTTAAAAGATGACTGCAGTTACAGAGAGATGTTTTACTTGTGTTTACTTGTGTGTCTTGGTGGATTGTATATGTATTTACAGCCCTTTATGGTGCATATACAGTAATTCATAAGGAAGCAAAATCTATGATACAGTTAGAAAATGCAATAGCAATTCATTTGCTTTCAGGTGATAATTTTCACCTCCTCGATGTGATTTTAAAAGAAATTCTGTTCTTGCTGCTTATTTTTGTGGACGTGGAACACTTCACTATTCTCAATTTGTATTTCTACAATTTATCTAATTGATTCCCCAGTGCTGGAAATAAATCACTTGCCAATGCTGGAAACAGCCCACTGGTGTTACAGTCAAGTGTGGTAACATTTTCGCACCAATTTATACTTAAATTGGTGGAGTTGAGAGATATTGGTTGTTACATGTTTTTATTGACTTGTTGGTTCATGTTTTCTTCCAGTGTTGCATGCATGTTTCCAACATTTATTCAGCACCAGGCTGCAGATCAGTTTTCTAATCAAAACGGTCCATTTCTTCCCCCACAGACTGCAGTTGAATGCGTTCCACAGTCATACGCTTCCACAGATAACATCCATTATCCGTGGATGCCAGGGCTGGACTGGGAAAAAAAAATTGGCCCTGGCATTTTAGGCCCAGACCGGCCCCCCACCATCGGTCGAACTCCACCCACCAGTACACCATCCATGTGGTCCCCTTATATATGTGTACTGTAATGTTCTCACAACCCACTACAAAGCTGACTAGTAAGTGCTGTGGACAAGTATACCAGTGCAAGTGGAGCAGTGTACTCACTCGCTCTTGACTTACTCCCTGGTGATCAGACGTGGCTGTGGGGTATACAATATCCATACTCAAATAGAAGTAGAAGTATCATTTCAAATTATTTAATAGTATTTAAGTATACAAGTATACAATCTTAAATTCACTGTACTATGTCTTTCCATTAAAATGCAGAGAGTGAAAGTCTTACATAATTAAATAAAGGACGTCTTTGTTTGTTTGGGGAGTTTGAACTACAGTTGACCTCTATCGCCTGCATAATGGTGCTCACGTGCCTACCACATGAATTTGCATGCTTACTGCACAGCAGCACCAAACAATTTGAACATACTTTAGGTGGAGAAAGGTCTGGAGTAGGCTACATGTAGGCCTACGTTACCCCACAGATAGTTATAACAGAAATCCATACTATATATATCATAACAGTTACTACATACCTGAAAATAATTATCGTCATTCATTGAATTATTGTCATTAATTGAATTAATCATCATTCATCATCATCATCATGGCATAGCACACACACAACCTCCCTGAGAGTCCCTGTTTCCCTGCATGCTAATCCCTGTTTACCACTTCAACTACACTCTCTTGCTCACTCTGATCCTCAGCTCCCCTGTCGCACGCCTGCTCCTCTGCCTGCTCCTCTGCCTGCTCCTCTGCCTGGCAGTGGTCATGGCTAGCCACCTGTTGCGGCATAACGGCGGGTACTGCTGTCACTGTAGATGTTGAAGCTACTGCTGCAGCCCCTGCAGCAAACATATCTGTGATTTTTGCACTTTTGGTGGCATCTACATCTAGATTCTTCATTTTTTTGGCCAACAGCTTCTCCACACCCCCTTCTTTCATTTCTCCTTATCCATCTTGACAATAGACAATGACGCCCTGCTTCATCCACATATGTTTGGCTCTGAGCCACGGCATCTGATAGAGAAACAGCAAGGACAGAGGGGGAGGGATGGGGTTGGGTGGGTGATTGGGACAGCCTAGTGTCATAGAAAATGAACCAATTGGCCGTTGTCCCTGCTTTATGGGCCAGTTGTTAGAGATAAAACATTTTTAATATTAAAAATTAAAATTATATCAGCGCCAAAGTGTGTCCGCCCACCAGGAAAATGCCCAGTAGGCCAGATTACCAGTCCAGCGCTGATGGAGGCGTATGACTGTAGAACTCACATGGGACAATGGTTGCATTCTCAACACGACAAATAAAATGTCACTAAGATAAAATCCATAAAAAAGGAGCTCATAATTATTACACACATTTTTGTACCCTTGCTTTTAATTTAATTTCATTGATGTCATTGTAATTTTATGACCTCGCAAAGATATTTCCACCCTGACTCTCCATTAATTCCTGTCTCTTCTATAATGCACGCATTTATGGGTGCGACAATGTGTCATTTAGATTATGACAGTAGTAACCAACCGGGTGTTATTTAGTTTATGGGTACCATGGAAATGTGCCTAGGTGAGATGTATGTTTATAGCCTACCATAGATTGTGTCATATAAAATATAGCTGTATTACCCAACAAGGTGTCCTTGTGCTTGTATGGTTATGAGAGGGCAATGCATGAGGTACACATTTATGGGCAGCAATACTGTGTGTAATTCAGAAAGCTTTGTATAGTAGATGCATTGAATTATTGTCATTGCTTTTTTAAGCTCTTTCACCTCACTTAACCTTTTTAGTTTAGTTTTTTGTTTTCATAGTTTTTATTGTGTTGTGCTGCATTTTGGAAGATGTTGTTTTAGAAATAGGATTTGAAGGGACACACATAGAATCTAATACAGGGACACTGCTGTACCAACAGCCTCTCTCCTCAGGGAAATCATTGTCGGCTTGGTTGTTCTAGCTCTGAATGCTGCTGCTCTGTTTCCGGCTCCCTCAGATCACTTTGTAACACTGTGGCCGGGGCTGAGACCAATCTCTAAATGAAGTTACCGTAGGATGCTGGGATATTGTTTCATCTTGTAGTGTACTCCCATTGTAATACATCCTCACATTCTACCAGCGCAACATGAAGGATGATGGTTTTCTTTGCCTGCACTCCCCTAAATCTTTTCCTGGTAGTTCAGAGAACAGAGAGAGCTGAGCAGACAGAGAGGAGTAAATACAGATGTATCGTGCTGAGGTGCTGTCCGTGGTGCTGAACCAGGGCAGCACAAACAGGGTTAAGACGCTGGCCGTGGTCCTGAATCAGATGCTGGTGCTCAGAGGAAAGTATTCCAATCCTTTATTAGTTAAAAATAGCAATACTACAAAATAGCTACAAATAATACAAAACATTAAAAAAAAAGATGTCTGGAAGTGTTAACACCAAATTGCAATTAGTTTCTTTCTACAACTGGTTGAAGTTAGGGTACAAGAGAGTACAAGATGCTGTCCAGTACATCATCTGTCCCTCTCAGATTTGATTTGTGGTGATGACACTATACTCCAACCTGGAGAGAAGCAGTCTAAAGTGTAGTTCTTCCATGTAATCAGTACATACCCTCTTACCCAATTGCCTTGTCTTTTGTTTGTTATCCTGTGAGAGCTGTTCCTAGTCTACTTAGTTAGAAGCTCTGTTGGCTTTAGTGTTTGTTGTTTTGTTGTGAGAGAGTAATTAAACTCTGTTCCAGCGAGCCCCAGATTCCCCCTGTCTGCCTGTTTGGTCTCCCTACACTTGAGTGCAACCTACCTGCTTGTTAAAGCTTCTGTCTCTGTTCCCATTTGTGGTATTGGGAGCTGTGTGGAAATATGCTGCTTTAAAGTCAAGATCCATTCCAGCTGCGCTTGGAAAGATTTTTATGTAAAGATGCACCTGTCTCCTCAACTTAAATCGTAAAGTGAGGCTTTAGCAGAGATTAGTGTCCTGGAGAGATAATGCAGATGTGTCCCATTTGCATTAAATGCTGGTTTTAGGTTTTGCCTTTCCTCACCTAGCAGAAGTGATTAGTGAAAACTAAATCTTAAAAAGGGTCCCTTTGGAGTTTTTATCTCTCTGGGGTATCTTTGAGGTCTAACAAATGTGATGAATACATTTCCCTCCTCACAAAACATTTGCAAAGCTGATTTCTTTTAAGTATTTTAAATCCTGCTTTGTTTACATCCATGTTTACTAGCTTGCAGTCGTCTTCTTCTTCCCTACATCTTTGTCAGTACATTGTTGCATTTTGTGGTGCATTAAAGCCACCTGTAAATCACTGAAATAGTGTGAAACTATTGGCAGGACTGTCTATCAAACATGCATGTGTCCTTGCATGTGCATCATCATGTGTGTGCATGAGATAAACTAAAGGGTACCCACTCATTAAAAAACTGTTCCATAGAGTAGTAGCAGGTTAAAAACTCCACAGGGTACCTTTGTCTCCTCAACAGCAGCAATAAATGAGCTCCCTGCACAAACAAAAGCTGGACTCATTAATATCATCTCCATTTCCTTCATGTGGAGCTATTGCATTTTGTTCTTGCATAGTTTTCAGTTTAAATGATAAAACCATTACTTCTTTTGGATTAGGTATTGCCAAATAAAGTTCAGAATTTTTAATTATGGTCGATTTACAAACCTGCAATTATCTCCTTGATCTCCTTGATTAAACTTGGTTCTGTTGGCAAGCAAACAAGAATTTGTTATGAGAGTTTAATTGAAGCTCTGAATTACCAGAAGAATTCAAATGTATCTTTAAAAAGTACACTACAACTGCATAATTATTAAGTTTGGTTTGCCAAACAAATGGTAGCTTATCTGACAAAATTAGGTGTTATGACAGTCAAATACTTATCCAAATGTGACACACATAGTACACTAATTGTGTTTTTTCTCTCTCCTCTTTTGTTGCCTCCCTATGTCCCCTTACTCCCATTTCCTCCTTCTCTTTGTTGTCCACATATATCACCATATGCCTCTCTTGCTAATCTCTTTTCTTTTTTGTTGCCTCTATTCCTTCTTCTTCCCCTCTATCAGCCTCCACTCAGGTGGTTTTCTCCTTTGATGTTGGTAATGGGCCGCTGGAGGTTCATGTGGAGTCGAACATCCCACTGAACGACAACCGGTGGCACCGAGTTCGAGCCGAGCGGAATGTCAAGGAGGCGTCTCTTCGACTGGATGAGCTTCCTGCCGCCACACAGGAGGCTCCTGCTGATGGACACTTTCACCTGCAACTCAACAGCCAGCTGTTCATAGGTGAGGAGTGTGTTTTACTTTTGTATTCATGAGGACCAAATGACCAAAATTTCTCCATAGTGTGGATATTTTGTTAATTTATGCTTCTTTAAGGGATTCTTTATGATTATAGAACAGCCTCTTATAATAGTTCAAACGTGCATGTGAGTTTTCTGTGTCTGTGTGAGCTTCGCCCCATTAATCTCAGTGTTGGTGGGTTCAAGGCCCTTTCTCAAATCGTCTGGGACTGGAACGACATCAGTCTTTTTCTCTCTTCATCTCTCTCAAAGAACAGCTTCCACACTCACTTGCCAAGTTTCCTTTTATCGTTTTTGCTCTCCAGAGAGCCAGAAGCTCAGTGTTTCTGTCTCTGCAGTTCCTTCTCTAGTCAGCAGGTTGATCACAGAACTTGTAGTCAAATGATTTTTTGTCACTCCTGGCAGAAAAACTTAAATTGGCATTAGACAGTAGCCTACTTTATGAAACATTACTGTACAGTCTTCAGCATTCAGTCATCTGTGCCAAAAAGTATAGTCTCTAGAAAAGGTTCAAGTTTATTTATATTACAAGCAAGTCTCGAAAGACTTAAATGAGACAGGAAACAACTAATAGAAAAAAGACAAAAAAAACTGAGTTGATCTGAAGAATAAACACAGCATGAATATTAATTGTAATGAATTAGGCTTGAGAAGTATAATAGCTTGTTAAACAGAGCTGGCTGAGGTTTCCTGGTCCTACCAACACAAACCCTCAGGGCATACATAAAAAAGACAACCTCAGAGATAGGAAGCAAACTTGAGCAAAAATTTGACAATGATGATAATTCTAACTGTAAAGACAGCTGGATATATAGTCAAATTTCTGTATAATTTTAGGACAAGAAGTTAACTAGTAAACAGTTTTTTCTCAATTTTATTACTGGTGCAGAGACGTTTTTGACTTATTTCTATTAGTTGGCACTGAATATGGAAGATACCAATTTGACACATTTATCTGTAGGACGTCTGGCACTGCACAGATCCCTTCATAGCTAAATCTGACAGAAAAAGTAAAAGACATCAGATCAGTAATTAGAGATAAGTAACAGGTACTACAGAGTGATCTGTAATCCCATCAGAGTGGGATTAAATCCTTAGAAAAAGTTTTTAAAAACTCTCTTTTCTAACAAATATTAATCTACTATTAGCTGAATCTTGTCGTCTGCTCAGCAGTATTGGATAGGAGAAGTGCTGCACATCTATTCTACAAGTAATATTCTGATTCAAAATGCTAAACTGCTATTGGCCAAATGCCATCAGCTGCTCAGCACTATTGGATATGAAAGTGCTGAATCAATGGTTTTGACCATTAAACAATCATCCCTTTCAAAAAATAAGCACACAACAGTAATATATATATAAAGTGTGTGATGTGATTTCTTGCAGTGAGGGTCTTTAAATAATCATTAAATGAACCTGAAGCTGCAAGTTATCTATTAAGCAGTCATGTAATTAACAATCAGCGAGCTGAGAATCTCCAGTACAAATTTCATCAATACTGCAGCAGCCCTGTTTATCTCAACTTCATCTGTCTGTACGTCTGTGAGAGAAAAAAAAGAAAGAAAATCCATCAGTTGTTATCAGGTTTTATCATTCTACAAATATTATGTACATCACTTCATATCAGTAAACATACACTGTGGAGGGAAAACCAACAAACAGTGATGAAATTGGTTGAAGGGAGCAGCAGCAGCAGCAGCAGCAGGGAATCGAGGTGAATATTGATTTGCTGAATGTGTTTAGCTGATAATCCACTCTGAATAGCCAACAAGTCATCACCATCAGTCTAAATGCATATATGTTTACCTCTGAATTACTGGTACAGTACATCGGAATAAGCCTAATGGATTTATGTGTTGGAATGGAAATGTGCCGCTGTTAGTCACCAGAATGTTTGGCAATGGATGTGTTTGTATTAAAATGTTTGACTTGACGGCCTTGATTTGATGTGCAGATATGAAAAATTTGCATTTCCACTCTTTGTTTTGTCAAAAAGCAGTCACTGTTATCATTTGATGTGATGTATTTTTTGTTAAAGTGTCTTTGAGGAAGCTGTTTAGAGCTGAAATGTAAATGTAGGTTACACATTATATCTCAGTATGTATGTGTATAAATAAAGCATATTATCTGTTGAGCTTTTATGCAATCATAAGCCACAATGTTGCTGTACAAGCTGTATGTACAGTTTATTTATGAGCCATAATCCTATATTCAACAAATGCATAAGGAAAAATATTTGTTTGGATTTCTAATCCTAGTTTACATTATGGATAACTAAGCTGTATTATCATTGTGCATTTATAAGACTTTCACAGATTTATAAGTAAGTCTACTCATTTGTAGGAATTAATAAGACATAGCGTTGTTGTCTATGAGCCATAATTCCATAAACATTGTATTTATGAGCCTTAATTATTCCTTATACAGATTTACATGGCAGTGAAATACATTGTGTCAATTAATAACCCGTGGTATTGCCTTGCATGGATTTATAAGCCATAGGATTGCTTTTCCAGTCTCTATATTGCCATTTGTATGTGTAAAATATCCACATGCAGCAGTTTCAGGTGAAAGATATTTGCATTCATTGCAAACAGCATCTCGCATTACTCGTTGTATTGTCTGGTGTGGATAGATAAGCTGTAGTTTATTTGTGCTGCATTAGTGTCCGTGTTGGCTGGTGTGTTCAGATATTGGTTTTCTGCATCCCATGAGTATTTCCATTGACTTTAAAAGAAAACCTGGTGTAATCAGTTTCCTTTCAAGGTACTGTTTGATTTCAACTTCACAAAGAGGTTAAATCTAATCATCCTTGATCAAATCATTATTATCGGCTTTTATCAAAATTTTTTATAGTTGCTGTTTTCCTCAGCAAACATTAAGGTTTTGCAACACTGCATTCCACATCAGTATGGAAACAACAGAAACAATTTTGTTTAAGTTGTTTCATTTCAGTCATTTATTGAGCAAAAATGTCAAACACTCTCTGGTTCCAGTTCCTGGCTTAAGCAGATTTGATACTTTGATAACATTTCAGACTTTTTAGTGGACAAAATAGGGTATTTAAGAATGTAACCAAATGCTCTTTGACCTACCAGTATTTTACAGATTAGTCTATTAACTGATAACAAGACCCAGAGTCTGCAGCCACACAAGCGTTTCTGTGAGGCTGCACTTAGGCACAGCTGTGCTTTGAGCTAAATCTAATGCTGGCATACTAACATGTTCTCAGTGACAATACTAACATGCTGATGTTTAGCAGGCATAATGTTTACCATGTTCACCATCTTAGTTTAGCTAGTTAACATGCTAACATTTGCTAATTAGCACTAAGTTCAAAGTACAGTTGAGCCTGATGGAAATGGCTTTAGTTTTGCAGGTATTCAGTCAAAGTATTGTGCAAATTAAAATTTTGACCTGTTGATGGTACTAGATGAAAAGTCAGGGGATCACAAAGTTATCACAGTAAATTGTGAGGGGACATATGGATATCTGTACCAAAATTCATAACAATCCATCCAATCAAGACACTTTCTTCAAAACCACAGTTGTCAACCTCATGGTGGCGCTAGAGGTAAAGTCAGAGGATCACCAAAGTCTTCAGGATTCATCCTCTTGGGACCATGAATGTCTAACAATTTTCAATTTCAATCCATTCAATATTTGTTGTAATAATTCAGTCTTTTGAACCGACTGAACAACATCGTCATCCCCAGAGCCCTGCTGCTAGTGTGGCTAAAAACAATTACATGATGATCAAGGAATATGTGCTGACATTATTTACCAGAATTGTTGGCAATGGATGTTTGTATTAAAATGTTTGACTTGACAGTCATGATTTGATGTAGTACAGATATGAAGAATTTGCATATCCACTCTTTGTTTTGTCAAAAAACAGTCACCATTATAAAGTTTTGAACCGACTGAACGACACTGTCATCCCTAGAGCCCTGTGCCAGTGTGGCTAAAAACAATTACATGATGATAAAGAATTAATCATTAGTTGCAGCCCGACTGTACTCTTTGATCATTTATTCAATGTCTACCTCACAAATATGTTGCAGATGGCCCTATTCTGTATGTGTTTATCGCATAATATCCTTTTATCTTGAGACTGTAATTCTCCTGTCAGAGCAGTGTGGTTGAAGCTCTGGCTGCTGCAAAATTTTCCTCTGCTAAAACCCCAGATTTGGGTTTATTCACTCTTCCTACACTTTGCTTTCTGAGCCTGCAGGTTGAGGTTCTTTGTATTTTGAACCACGTACATTGCCTTTGATGATTGCTTTGATCGCTGAGATCATTGAGACCGTAATCGTCTTGTTAGGGCCAAGGTTATATACAGTATGAGGTTGAAATTCTCACTGATCTTGAAGGTCCCACTGATAGCTTTGCTCCTTTGGTCCTAGGTAGAGTTTATCTGCATTTGGATTCTTTGATCTTTGCTTTGATCTTTACTCCAAAAATCCCTCATTATGCTTCATATAAATGGTCTTACCATCCCAGAAGTGATGCTTGTAAGCACTGTCTTCATTTGATGTTTAGAAGCTGTCATCTTTGTTTGAGCTGAAGTTGTAAAGTTGGATGTGCTTTAAAAACCCTCACCAGTTTACCTGTTCAAAGTTTCCAGATTCTGAAGGCATCACTGTCATTGGCTGTTCACAGAATTGAATGTCTACATACTTCAGAATGATCTTTTCTTTAGTCTATCCAAAAACTCATTATGACAAAAGGTAGCAACAAAACCAAACTAAAACTTAAAGGCAACATATTATGCTTTTTTGTGATTTTTTGTTATTTTATACCGTTATAATGTCAGATGTCTGTGTTAATGTCTGGTCAAAGTTCCAAAACTTGAGGTGAACGTATGTAGAAATGTTCCCTGCAAGTCAAAAACCAGGGCTTCAGCCTCCCTTGACACTTCGTTTGCAATGTCACCTTTACTTCCTTGTCATCATGATGTCAGATTGTTCACGCATGCCCACAAACAGCCAATGGAATAGACGGAATAGACTGTATGTTGCCTCTAGTACCACTAGAAGTCCACCAAAGGGCAGCTTCCAGAAGATAACCAATCAGAACAGAGTGAGCTCGTTGGAGGGGGGGCCCTTAAAAAGACAGGAGCTAAAACAGCCTGTTTCAGACAGAGGCTGAATTGAGGGGCTGCATAAAGGGTCAGTATAAGATAAATAAGGAGTTGGGTTTTTTTTCAACTGTAAATCATGTGAAGATATACCAGCTAAATATAGGTCTATAAATATAGACATGATACGTCCCCTTTAAAACTTACTGGAGATTGAAGTTTCTGAATAACAGTGTTTCTTTAATGGCTACCTGACTTTCCACCAGCAGGTGTAAATAATAAACTTGAACTAATTCAGCTATTGTGAGACAGAAATATTCTACAAATCCCTGGATTACATTACATGACAAAATCTTTTAACGTTCAATCCCAACATTTTTAATATATCCATGCATGACTGTTGCAGTATAGTAAGGTTAGGATAAGACGATGTTTGGGGCATGAAAGACTCCAGCATTACCATTAGTTACCCCAGAACTCCACACCCTTATTCACCTTGCTACATGAAGTAAAAGGTGAAATTATCAAAAGGTGAAAAATTCTGCTCTGCTGCTCTGATTTGGTTACACCTTCCTATGAATTCCTCCCTGCACTATGTCCTGCCCCAGCATTAGATTTAAACAGAAAACATTTTAAATGAAATTAGCAAAATACTATCAAATTGTTGTTTAATTGTGATTCTTGAGATAAAATCATTAACACTTTCAGTCGGTTCTTTTAGAGCTTGGTTAGGAAATTTTCTATGAAACATTCAACTTGTTAAGTCCCCATTTTTGTCAGCTTATTAAAAACTACTCTTCTCCATTGTGTCATTTTGGATTGAGGGAATTTTCACTTGTGTGCTCCTTTTTGTATTGTCTACCTGTTTCAATAATTTACTGTGTATAGCTTGCATCAGAGCAAAGAGAGGGGCACAACTGCGCTCAGAGAGGGGTGAAAAACTGCAGCTGCTGAACAGTAGGAAGTTGTCATCTTCGAAAGCTGAGAGCAAAGTGCTGGCATGTCTGAACTCTGAGGGCAATAACAATTTCAATCTGTGATCTTTGCAGAAATGACAGGTTGTCAGGTTTGAACTCAGTACGTGTGTGTGTGTCTGTGTGTGCAAAGGTAGAGATATATTTTTGATGTTGTTTCACTGTCCTCGGGTTTATAGCTGTTATAAAAAAAAAAACTGACAAATTGCAAGTGAGGTGCTGGATGTTGCAAGGAAATGTGATGGAAAGGGAAGGAAATCTGCCTTCCTGCTCCACACAGACACATACAGCAAAGCAGTTCACCATCTAGTTAGTCAGTCAACAGCTAGAATGATGCTATACAGACAGACCTAAAGACATCTGATGAAAGTTATTTACCTGAATCAGTTTTCCACCTACAGCTTGTTGCCTCAGTGCTCTTTCATCATTGTGTCATTTCATAAGAAGAATGCTGACAGCTTCGAGCCTCTGGCGGAGCAAAGGAGACATGTGGATCTGCTGTGGATGACAGCAGGAGAAGAAATGAAAAACTGTAGATAAAGAAAACACAGAGACTTGTCAACACACAAAAGCTGGGACAAAGAAAACAGAGTGTATACTGTTATACACAGAAACATTTGTTCAGTGTTTGTTCTAGGAGTGCTAGCATTGATTCCTACATGCTTTAATGCTGATTGCTTATAATATTAGCGGTGAAGCAAATTCAGACACACAGGAAGTTTAAAGATCTCCTCCAGACATGTTTTAAGATGTATATAAAATGTTCTACTTTGACTAATAATGTGTGTCTGGTATATCTTGTTAAAATCCTTAAAATGACATCTACTCCTTCTCCCAGAATCTATTAATATGCAAATATATTTCATCTCAGAAGTTTAGCTGCTGGACACAAGATGTGTCCTACGTCACTGTAAAGTCCATTCTCAGTGTATGTGTACTGAAGGCTTCAAGTTTCCACTTCACACTTGTGTAAATTGAACCAGACTTGGTATCCAAACTATTTTTGATGTCACAAATCATGCTCGTAGGCCTGCCCCTTAAAATTGGATTTTCAATGAGCACAGAGTAACTTTCCACTTTCAGCAGATGAATGTGAAAACATTCAGCTGAAGGAACAACAAGAAAAACACATTTTTGAGTGAATGGGGACTTTAAAGCAAAACATCATCTGCATAGAGAAATGTAAAGCTAATAAATGTCATGCAATGTTTTTATGTTTCCAGGAGGTACAGCGTCCAGGCAGAAGGGCTTTCGGGGTTGTATTCGCTCTCTGCAGCTGAACGGCGTCACCCTGGACCTGGAGGAGAGGGCGAAGATCACGCCCGGGGTTCGACCCGGCTGCCCGGGTCACTGCAGGAGCTACGGCTCGCTCTGCCAGAACCAGGGCCGCTGTGTGGAGAGAGCCAGTGGCTTCCACTGTGACTGTGGCCTGTCAGCCTTCACTGGAGTCTTCTGCCACAGAGGTACACACAGTATACGTAACAGCTGCAATGATTAGTCAGTAAATCAATTCAATATTTTGATAATTGGCCGATTGTTTTCTTAATTTTTAAGCAAAAATGCCAAAAATTTGGAGGTTTTGGCTTCTCAGATTAGAGGATTTGAAGCTTTTTTGTGTCATATACGATAGTGAACTGAATATCTTTGGGTTCTGGACTGCTAATCAGACAAAACAAGACATTTGAAGATGTTGCTTTGGGTTTTAAAAAATAGGCATTTTTCATTATTTTCTGACATTTTATAGACAGAACAATTAATCAATTAATCAAGAAGTACATACTTCAAAGAAAAGCAAGTCTTACCATTGAATTTCTTCATGTTGACAAATGTTTTCTTTGCTCACTTAGGAAGTTATTTTACAGGTAGTTTTGTTTTAAATAAATCTTGAATTTGGAAGGAAAATTTGTGACTTTCCTCTCACTTTCATGGCTTTGCAGACCCATAGTGCAGAATGTCACACTCTGTAAAACATGTTTAAGTTCTGTGGACAAAGTCTTAATAAAGCAGAAGACATTTAAAGAGTTTATTCCATCATATATTGCCCTTTAACTCAAAATTAATGGTGCCATCTGCCTTGACCTCTCAGTAGGAGACCTGTCTAACCACTTTACTACATGCTATACAGTGTCACATTATGTCTTCATTCTCTCCCCTCTGCTTTACATTTACTCTAGTTGGCTCATATATCTCATCAGCCAAGGTCAGAGCTGTGTGATGTTACGTGTCTGCTTGTGGTTCCTTTAAGAGGAGAATGAAAGACTAAACACAGGAATTTCCCTGAGAGTCCTTCACTCTGCAAATCAACCCTGAACATAGGATGTGAATAAAAAGTACTGAAGATAAACATAGAGGTAGAGATAAGAATAAACAGTATACTTACAGTACTTGCAATATTTACGGCCATGTGTAGGTATTTTGCTTCTGTCTAAAGATATATAGGATCTATATCATTCCAGAGAACCTTTCACTGCTTTTACTACACTTAACACTCATCAAGTAATACTTAGCTACCGTGTGACATCAAAGGTTTGATGCAAATTGTTTCTGTTTGATGTGTTGGAGGCTATATTCGTCATCCTTTGATGTGAAATTCATTACAGTAAGAAATGCGTCATCACATTGACCTTTACGCCTGAGTTCAATAACTTTAGCAATTTTAAGAGACCTCTTCCCACCAACTATTGGTATCAACTCTACTTATCTGCATCTATGTCAGCTGGTCGAGGCACAGAGAGTGTAATGTTTTCGTGAGCTAGTGCATAGATCTAGCTGCGTTTAACGAGTTAAGCTCTGTTTCCTGACGACTTTAAACGTTGCTTCCTATAATTAGTATTTAGTATACTGGTATTTTGACAACAGCTTTGTGTTCTCTGCCAATCTCATTAAGTAACACAAAGTTGTTGGGACACTGTACATATTTTATTGAGCTTAAACAGGCCTGAGCTATTTATTATAATATTGACACAGAGTTGGAAGTTACTGTATATATATATGACTTACACTCTGCCAGGGAAACAATTATTCTCATCCTGATGATATTGAGCAAGAATCCTACTGGAGGAAAAAACAAAAGAGCTGGTGCAAAGTGAAATAAATGGTGTTTGTGCAGGTGGAAGAGTCAATGGATTCAACTTCCAAGAAATCTATCAATAAAACAAATCCAAAGTAATAAAAGACTTTGCTGCTATTAGGGCTGTGAATCACTGCGGCATTAGAATAACAAGGTTTGAACACACGTTTAATGCTGTACATGCAATATAATACAATAAATGTGCTAATTATCATGTCTGTGAAGACGTGTTCATTCATCTATCAGGATTGTAAGAACTATGAGGCTGATGATTTTGATTCTGTTGTTTTGGATTGCGTTAAAATATTGTTATTAACAGTGTTCACATCATTTTGTCCCCTCTCTATAAATGTAATGTATATTCTGTCGCATTAAACATTCAGCTGACCATTCATAGATTAGGGGATCATATAAATACTATGTAAGCTCTGTGGTTGATAACCTGATATAGAACAGAGTCTGTTATTGAAACATCAGACTCAGATGTATTAAGAAACTGATCCCATCCATCCCCCTGAAAGCTCCTCAGTATATCAAAAAAAATATCAAAAAGTCTTCATAAACCAAGAATTAGTTTAATTTTGGGCCCATAGAGCATGTGCATTAATGTCATTTGTACCATTTATACACACACATATGAATGGTAATGAAAATTATACTGATAAAACTCTTTGTGATTTCAGAATTTCAACCATTAGGTTCTATAGAAATTAAAGTCTCAAAGAGAAGAGGTGGGCTAAAAGTTAGAGAAGCAGGCTTGTGACTGGAAGGTCGCTGGTTTGACCCTCTGGTCCCAAATCACAGACTGGCAGAATAAATCTGAGTGGGGAAAGTGAAAGAACACCCCGTGCCCAACCCTCATTGCAACCACTAATAAGAGTTAAGTGCCCTTGGAGCAGGTCCACCAATCTCTCCTGTGAAGCTGCTCAGTGGTCTCGAGATCACACTGAGGTTGTGAGATCTGGGACCGAGGGCCTTCCCGCAGAAAAGAGCACAGTGAAGCCTCCAGGTCAAAATTAAGCTTTCAAAAGCTCTGTAAATTTTCTTCTCTGTTTTCCAGTTGTTTTGTTGGCAACTTTTGTGTTCGTGTGTTAACTGTTTGGATTTGGCTTTGTACCTTGTTTTGATTGTAATTGCATTTGGATTCCCAGCCAAAGCACAGATTTGATGAGTGGCAGGTTGGCCTGCTCTTACAAAGGTTTTTCTCTAACCAGATGTTCACATATTCAGTCCCTCCAATAGCCACTGTGTTAGTCAACAGCTAAGCATCCTGTCCAGTTACCCTTAATCAAGATTTCCTGCTCATTTTAAGGGGGGGCTTTCATACGTAATCATTTGGTACAGTTCAATGAACTCTGGTGCATTTGCTCGTGTTGTTCGGATCATTTAGGCTGGTGTGAAACCTGTCAGTTAAGACCACCTGAAAAGGTTTTGTTCCTGATCTAACTGTGGTGCTGTTTATTTGTTGTGTGAGAGAGCATCTCAAGTCATTGTGAATACTGTAAGAGGAAATGTGAAATCCCTAAAATGTAGATGTAAAGGCACTTTAAAAACAAGAAAAAAAACATTCTCATCTTGATAAAAAAAAAAAAAAATCACAGGCAGAACTCTTCTTCTGAAAATATCAAAAAGTCTTCATTTATCTCTCAAGGATCAAAAGGTTTGGAGTCTTTGTAGTCTTGCATAAGTCAAAGGCCAAAAATGAAAGATTTTTTAAAGCTGTAGTTTTTGGTAGACAGAGCCTTGGATATCTTGATATTTGTTTGGCCAGCATGGGTCCCAATGTTTTCATAGAACAACTTGTTTTTATATATCTTGCAAAATCAGCTTTCCTTATTCCAATTTTGGCAAATAAAAGCCCGCAGTAAGCATCTCTGTGGTTTGTCCCCCTTACTCCAGAGGTGTCTGCCAGCTTCAAGTCGGGAACGTCCGTCAGCTACACCTTTAAGGAGCCCTACGAGTTAAGCAGGAACAGCAGCGCCCTGCCGTCCTCCATCTACTCTGACATGACCTTGAGAGGAGAGAACATCTCCCTGAGCTTCAGGACGAACCAGAGTCCGGCTCTGCTGTTTTACATCAGCTCCTACTACAGAGAATACCTGGCCCTGCTCATCAACAAGCACGGTGAGGAGGACGCGGCCAAGGCTTTTATTATGAAGGAGTTTGTTTGTTTGGCTTGTGTTCAAGTTTGAGGTGGAGTTTCTAATTTTCACTAAAATCGTCTTATCCACCTTGACTTCTCTTTCCTGCAGCTTTTATTTATATATTTTTAACAAGATTGCACAAGCTTGAGATTGTGTATTGCTTTTTATATATATAAAAAAAAACCTCCTTAATCTTTTTCATCCTTTTCCTTACTCCTCTACTTCAGGTCATTCAGCCCATTCAGAGGTTGAGTGTCCTCTATTATTCATGAAAAGCTTCTTATAAGCCTCTCTTCCTCCTTCCCTGCCTTTTTCCCCGAGCCTTCATTCACCCACTTTACATCTTTTTTTAACTCTAACTCCCCTCATCTAGACCCATCCCTCATTTACCCGTTCATTACATGTCTTTTCCTCTCCTTCTTTTTCTACTAAGTTTTTTCCTCTTTTTTTTACCCTTTTTAAGTAGTTTTGTCCACTTCTTCAAACCAGAAATGATCTTATCAAGACATTTTCCTTTTGGCTACTCTTTGTCTCCCGCCCTCAACTTTTTCCAATTACTTGACTCTCCTTTTGTCTCCTCCCAGCCTCTCATCTTAACTCTCCTCTTCCTCTCATCCTCGCTCCTGTCATCTTCTCCCAATATCGACCTTTCTTCCTTTTCCTGCTCCCTCCCTCTCTCTGCTCTGCTCTGCTCTCCAGCTTTACTAGATCTATCAGGATCTGTCAGATCTTTCCTTTCTCTGAATTCACCCCGTCAGCTTCTACCGCCTTTTAATCCATCCAGCCGAGCCGGCTATTATGTTTTATCTCGGGCTGAAAAAAAAAAAAGAGTTCACTGGTCTTATCACTGAGACCTGATGAGTGATGCTGAGGGAATAAGAGTTTCGTGGGCGGCTAATGGGTGGCAGGTCAGTGAGCTACTAAATAATAATAAAAGAAAAACTTGCTGATGTGTTTTTATAAACTTCTGGATCAAATAATTATGTTGTTAATGATGTCGTTGTTAAGTATGTTAATTATGTCAGACAGCAGGGCGTTAAGGTTTCTTGCTGACCGTGGAGTCGTCAGGTAAATGCACTTATACTGAAGTGTCCAGTTAAATCTCTCAGAGCTTCCTCTTGTTCAGCTTATTTCTTATTTCTTTTCCCCTCTGCTGCAGTTACAACTCCTCAGCCCAAACACAGACATTTTTGCCTTAAGACCCATAAATTTATTGTCAGAAACAGCTAGAATTACAACAAATAATAATTCCTTATTTGTATATACACGTTTGTTAGAAAATAGATAGTGAATAAATAGTGAATCACAATAGTGTAATATTCTTTATGGGATTAATACTTGATTGAAATGATAATATATGTTATTATGTATGCATCTGAAGGACCATGTATTATTTCTTATCCTTCTGTTTCATCGTTAAAGCCCATAGACATCACTTGGCTTTCATTCAATCCGCACTTAAAGCTCTTAATATTTGGAAAGTAATTAGATTTTGGGTTGCGTGGGAATTGATTGATATTGATAGGGAATTAGCTCTAATCCTCTTAATATGGAAAGCTTTATTAATTCAGATACTCATCATTCAGATGCATCACTGAAGTGAAAAATAAAGCAAAGATTAGAAGAGAGGACTGGGATGTTTTCATCAAGAGAAAAAGTTTCAGTTGGAAAAACTTCTGTGTGTGTGTGTGTTTGTGTGGGTGAAGATAAGCTGGAGGTGAGATACAAGCTGGACAGCAGCAGAGAAGCTGAAGTGTTGAGGAGCAGAGTGAGGAGCCTGGCCAATGGACAGCTACACACTGTGACCATCAGGAGACTGACAGACTCTGTGTCTGTGCAGGTAATACACCCAACATACACTGTAATCATAATTTACACCATGTTGCTACAGAGAGTTGGATGAACTCACAATACCGTGTTTCAGGAGATTTGCCTGAAAAGTATGGAAGTATATAGACGACAAAATATTTGAGAGCACAAAACTAATTCTGAGCACTATTCAGTCTGCAAATTAACATTTTAGAGTGTGCAGGAAAAGATTTGTATGAGCAGAATTAGATTTGTGTGCAAACTAGGACACAATTGTAAATGTAATTTAAGATGATTTAAGCCTGCAAAAGGAATCGTGTAACCACATTTGAACAATCAATAAGGCTTCGCTCTCTCATAATTACCAAAGCTATTCACTCTCACTTTTGGCAAATCTGAGCCGCCTGAGCTAAAACTCAAATTGAGAGGAGAGTGCAATCAATTTGACCTGGAAGTGTCATCCTGTTATACTCCTGCTTCTGCTTTCCAAATAAAAGCTGGAGACAAAGAGCAATGTTTTCATTCATTTAAAAATCTAAATATGTTGATCGTTATTGTTGATTTAGGGCTACCGTATATGCAGGGTATCCGACGTGCTCTCATCGTACAGACTCAAAAATCATTGACAAGTACCCCCTTGTGCTCAGCTTGTGCCAAAATACCTGGAGAAATGGGGAGAGTTTGTGTATAATTTAATATCATTTTAATCAATAAAAGAGGAAGGAACAAACAGAGTCTTGTCTCGACAGGACTGTGTTGTTTCTCTCAGCGATAATAAAACCCCAGTGATTACAGAAGAGCTACGGCAGGGCAGTGGGGACAAACTACACATTAGAAGAGAGCTTCAGATGAAATATGAAGCATCTTAATCTTATCTGGATCTACTGAATCTCTTATCTTGTTAACAACAGCCTCAGATGATATATAAGGTAAACTTCATCTAACCAGGACCCAGCAGCCTGAATGTCTGTATAATTATCAGCACCCTGAGATGAAATACAAGGTGACCTCGTCTTGCATGGGTGCAGCCTCCTGATTCACTGTGTTGTGAGGCTTCAGTGAAATATGAGGTGAATCTCATCTTGCCTGTTTCCATCATCTTGAATCATTATATTGTTAGCAACATACTCCGGGGACATCAGGTGAACCTCAACAAGAGTTTCACTGTGTCGTTTCTTGATGGCCAGCAGCCTCGCTGTCTCAAAGCCACATATTATTGTCTCCAAACTAGTCACAGAAGTGGACAGTATCATGTCATCTCCCCTGAGCAGATGTCCCATTGAAAAATGACTCACTGAAGCCTAAATCACTCTGGGCAACCAATACACTGTGTCCTCTGCACTGTTATCAGAGAGGCCAGAGTCCAGTGTTTCCCTCTGAGGGTTTCTTGTTTATCTCACAGCATGCTCCAGTTAGTCCACTCGGTTCATACTCTGGAGGACAAACACTCCTAATATAAAATGAATCATATCAATTGGAAGCAAAGAAAACTTTAGACCTGGAGTTTATCTTTCAATACCAGCAGAACGTGCCTGTCATCATTATTTTTGGCTTTCAACCATTTATAATGATTTTGGTAACATGGTTAATTGCTGATTGCTAGCAAATTTACACCAATAAAGAACAATGTCAACTAAGGTGGGTCCTGTGTTGATCTCAAATGACGTGGACCATTTTAAGACCATTATTATTTCAGTTTTGTGCTTATGTGGTACATATGAATAATATAAAGTTGCGGTTTATCAAATTACCACATATTAATTGACATGCAGAAACCTTGGGGCCATGCCAGCATCAGTTCTGGGTGGGCCAGAGTTTGCCCTGTTGCACCTGTAACCAATTGCAACTAGAGGTCAACAAATACTTTAACAGATTTTCAGGTGGTGTTAAGTTTGTCTTTAAGAAATTTAAATCACCTCTCTTAAGACACACTAATTTCACTTTTAGGAAGCAGTCTGTGATTATTATATTTGCTACAACCATCCAGTGCATCTGTACGGACATAAACTGTGGCTAGGTAGTAACCAGACTGACCGTTTTTCCTTGTGTCTCTGTTCATGACGAGCAATTTTTTCAACTTCAGTGAAGAGGGATCTGATAATGATTGTGCGGACATGTATTTTCTTCAGTTTGGACCACCTTGAACGTAACCCACGTTTACCCAAGTCCACTTGTGCCACTTTAAGCTAAGTCTTAAAACATCTGGTGTGTATGAGATGAGGAGGAGCAGATTGCCCATTAATCACAGCTCTTCATGTCCACATGTTGAAGTGTCTATAAGCAAGATGATGAACCTGATAGCCAGGTCAGCGATTTGTGTAGGTAAATGGGTAAATGAGAGACTATGATCTGTTTCTATTTGTTTTGTACACACCACTCAAAAAACCACAGAATCGCATGACACAAAATGTAATTCTGACAGAAACAAAACAGACATTCACAAAATCACCCCCATCAGATTTAAAGAGTGTGCCTTAACTGTTATTTTAATGAGGTTTTCAAGTCAAGTGATACCTCATTGCATTTAAAACTCCTACTCACAAAGTCAAAGTCAACTAAAAAGTAAAAATGTTATCCCAAAATAAAGTATCTCCTCAGGCGTTGGTGTTACATTGCCTTTAAATGCTGAAGTTTAGTTGGAAACTTCAGTTTTGGCCCCGATTAGCTTTCCTCTCCACGGCCATATGGCGAGGCTTCTCTGTGGAGCAGCCCTCATTAAAATAATCTCCAGTGGAGAATTTCACCCCAGATGACTGAATGTTTTTCACTGAAAGTATGGACTCTGTCGCTCATTTCTCCCACCGAGCTGGTGAGATGAAACATAAAGGGAAAGCTGAACAGTGTGGCAGAAATTCAATTATAAACGGATGTCGTTCCAAATTCAGATATCCACAGTTTTTAAACTTCTGCCCTGATAAAATAATGGCTTGCACAAAAGTAAAACTACTGAGTCATTTCAAATTTACAAACTGTTTTTATTCCATTTGTCTAGTGAGGCAACAAGAACGGTTTTCCCACAATTAGTAAAAAGAAAATTTACTGGTTCTTTCAGATCGACCAAAATGCCAGAGAAGACTTCAACCTGACATCTGATGGAGAATTCAACGCCATCAAGTCGCTGGTGTTGGGCAAAGTGCATGGTAAGTGAGGAGGCAGTAAAAGCAGAGACAAGGCCTCTTAAGTTAGAGAGCACTCAGACTCCCACTCATTTGAATAACAGCTTTGAAGTATTTGGCCTCATCTGACACTTAAACTGCACTTTCTTCTGAAAATCTGAAGAAATAAATGTAGATGTTATTAATAAAATGAAAATATTATTTTGTTTTATCATACAGAGTGCTTAGTTGCTCTGAGTTGAGGTGTAAACAGAAAAGTACTTTAGCTCAAAGTGAAGTTGGATCTGACCGCACAATTTGTTACTTGTTGTGTTATATTTCATTAGTCGGGCTTGTATGTACATATTTATCAAAACTGGACCTTTCAGTTACGTCACATTTTCTTTAGCCACCAAATTATGCTGTCAGTTATTACAGATGGGTGAGAAAAGAAAAAAATACATTAAGTGTCTTATTAAGCATTGAGCCACCACAAGTTGCTAGAAAAGCTTTAATGGGTTTTGCTGGTATAAAATATAAGTCTACAACTCTACTGGAACAATGAACTTGGAAATGAAAGTGGAAAGTTTCTCTGTGTTCACCTTAAATCTGAGTTTAAGGCGTGTACCTATGAGCATGATTTGTGACATCACAAATAATATGGAAGTCAATCGTGGTCCAGTATGCAACTTGCACAAGTGTGATGTGGAAACTTGAAGCCTCCAGTGCACAAACACTGAGAGCAGACTTTACAGTGAAAAAGGAGACATCCAGCAGTTTTTTAGACTTCTTTTCCCAGAATCTATGAATATTTGCAGATTTTTTTAATGAGGAAGAAAAAATAGATGATCAATAATTTTTAATAAGGTAATTGAACTTTTTTGTGGATAAAAGACGGACACAAATTATTATTCAATGCAGAGTATTTTTATATGTCTCAAGGGGATCTTTAAAATAGACTTTGCATAGAAAACGAGTAAACATGCAAAGTTTAAAATATAGTAAAACACATGCAACAGACATTTTTTCAAATCCAGGATAGGGCTGCGATATTTGACCTAACATCTACATCACGATAAATTGTTGATAATTTACCTTTATAACAACGAATGTATTCACCAGCTCTCTTAGTAGTATTAACTCAATCCTAATTAATTACAACATGACCAGTTAAAGATTCTGGACTTCTGGACTAAACTGCAAGCATAACATCTTTTGTCCAGCCCAAATTCAGGAAGTTAGACTGTTTGGTCAAACCTCTATCTGCCTTCCCACACAGTCTCCTCCTTGCTCACTTTACAGAAGTGAACATGAGTCCATTTAATGAATGTTTTATTGCAAAGTGTCATGAACTCTGAGTCTTGTAGTACCATGTTTTATCCATTTAGCTGTGTAGTCCTGGAAAGGGATACAGTAATTGGCTCGGTCATGACTTATTCAGAGACAGACTGAGATATAAGCGGTTAATAACATGAGAGGCTGAGGGCCTGCAGACTGCAGTCGCCACTGCAACAGCAATGTCAAATTTAAATGAAAACATGCTATTAGTATAAACTTGAATCAGCTTTTTAAAATAGCTTTCATCAGTAGCATCCATCACAATATCACACATTACCAGGCAAGAAAATTATGAATTTTAATTCTTTAATATACCCAGGAAAGTGTCTTTTTTTATTTCTGCAAGGTTCTTGGCACACTGGTGTGTTTTATTCAAGTGGCTCTTAACTAGCATTTTAAGACAAGCGGCAGTGTGTTGTTATGTGCTACTGCAAATTTTGTATTTTCAGACAGATACATTACAATAGTTTGTCAGTATGTTATGTTGAGTTTGAACTTAATATATAAAGATAAACTGGTTATTATTCTGTTTTCATGGATATGATGCAGTTTGTTTATGTCTGTGGAAAGCCTTTAACCAACCTTGGAGAATTTTAATTGGACTTGACACAAGCAAGCATGAATATGTGTCATGATTGTATTTTATATTAGTTTTTCTTTTGATTAAATTAAAAAGAGACTTTGACTGTCACATGCTGTAATTGAAGCATTGGGGGCCTTTCTGCTCTATCAGTACTTAAAAAAATGTAATTACTTGGCATTTTTAGGCATGAAAATGGTCAAAATTGTCATCAGTTGCTTCATTCCAAAACATAGTTTTTGGTTTTGGCTTTCAAATATCCATATCTGGTGAAAACAAATTTTACATTTTATTTTATGGGAACAAAGTTTCATAATGAAAGTAAATAAATCTAAATTGTAAGTCACATGAACATCACATATTTGATGGTGTAGCTAATACACATTCTCCAAGATCTTTTTTCTTTTTGGATGTAAAGCTCCAGCATGTTGTAACTCAGTGCAGTGTAGCGCAGTGTGTTTTAACCCCGTCATGTCAGCATGACCAGTCCTCCCCTCTGTCAAACTAGAGGAGACAGAGAGTCAGACCAGGATCAGAAAAAACAGCAGGGAAGTGGATTTTCTGTCGTTCCCTGCCGACCCTGTCATCCATCAGCCTAACTAATGGACCCGGAAGGAATACAGAGAGACAGAGAGGGGGGGAGCGAAGTGATGGAGTGACGTGTTTTAGCTGAGCAGAGCTTTCAGGATGCAGTCATGTTTCCTGATGCCTGCACACTGCTTCAGCTGCTCTCATCAACTTGCAGATGTGTCCTGGTAAAACCACAGTCACCTCTCAGTCATCTGAGCAGACACTGATGCAGCTGATTAGAGTGGAAATTTTGGCTTTCACAGCTGCTGTTTACACCGCTGTGAAGGAGTGGAGGTGAATGATGAAGGGATTTAAGTCAGTAAAATGAACAGATAAGGGACGAGAGCGCACATCTGTCTTGTGGCGTGATAGATGCAGACTGGAAGCTGAATCCCTGACAGTCTGTCTGCTGTAATGAGTTTGTGTGCATCTGTATGTATGGCATTCTTTCAAATTGAAAGACAAATTAGCA
Source organism: Thunnus maccoyii (assembly GCF_910596095.1). Lineage (NCBI taxonomy): Eukaryota > Metazoa > Chordata > Actinopteri > Scombriformes > Scombridae > Thunnus > Thunnus maccoyii. Next base: position 25,334,201 of record NC_056544.1, on the reverse strand, counting down.
TTATGAATACCAGAGGTGTGGACTCAAGGCACAAACTTGATGACTTTAGACTTGACAAAATCAAAAAAGACTTGCAACTCGACTTGTACTTTAACACCAATGACTTGTGACTTCACTTGGACTTGATCCTTTTGACTTTAAAATACTTGATACCTTCCCCCAAGCCCAAAGATTAAGTATGTCATTTAAAAAGTGTGCAAATCAATTCATTTCCCTTCATTTCCTGAATCAACTAACATTAACGCTATTCATTCCCAGCAAGTCGACACTTAATGCCCAAGATCCACTATGTTTGAAACAATCCGACAGCATCCAATCAAGTTACAGGATGGAAACATGAAGAACTAACACTGAGTGCAAGTTGGAAAAAATGAAATGATCAAAGATAATTTCACTAGCACAAAAAAACGATATGGTGGTCAACAAAGGAGGAAATTGCAATATGCGAAACGTGTGGGTTGAAAATTAAAGACGGAGACGCAACAACTTCCAACTTTGTTCGACATTTGAAGTTGCACAAAGAACGGTAAGTCTAGGCTAATATTAACATAGTTAGCGAGTGAATGCTTGACTAACGTTAGCTTAACAGCTAAGTAACTAGCTAGTTAAATCAATGAGGCTGGAAACTCACTGTTACATTGCATATGTCACACCCTGCCTGGACTTGGTGTGTTTTTTGGTCTTTTTATGTTCTTGTGTTCTTTGGGGTCTCCTGGTTTGCACTTCTGTTTAGTCCTTCGGGTCATATGGGTTTGCTATAGATTGCATCAGCTCAAAATAAATACATGTAAAAAGCTAATATTAAATGGTAGATTGTTCCTGTTAAACAGATGGTTCTCATTTCCTACCTGTGCCCAAAAGATATTGTCCCATAGCAACGTTCCCCCCTCACTCATCCCACAGTACACATTTCCACAATACCATTTTGTTCCTGGTAGCTGAGCTCCTGCATATGCAGAGTCTGGAGGTGTCACCTAAACTTTCAAGTATCATTGAAGAGGGAACGCAATATCTGCCTGCTATTCTCAGAAGTGCTCAATCTACCCAGTATTTGTCCTCACCTTCAAGATCTAGAGGACCCTGGTTATTCACCATCATGCAACAGCAGGACCATATCTGATTTACTGTGCTTAGTTGAGGGGAACTGGTTAATCCCAAATGTGGTACTCCTTTATCCACCTAATCGCTCATTCAACGAGAATATGGAATCTGGATATGGCCTGGGTACTCTCGGTTTCCTCTCTGCTGAACTGGCTTTGGAGCTTGAAAGGTGGAATGATCAATTTGGCTCCAACATCCTCCAACAGCCCTGGAATGAGGAAGCCCTTGTCTGCCGTGATCTCATCCCCTGGCTCCAGTAACTCCAAGATTCCTGACTGCCTTGTCAACTCCTTGTCAGAGATTGAGCCAGTGAATAATTTGGAAGCAAAAGTGATTGCACCACAGGGTGCGACTCCAATTAAAGCCTTGAAGGTAGTGTAGCTCTTGTAGGTGGAAGTGAAGGGTAATTGCCTCTGGGCTCTCACATCTCAACTCTGTGCAGTCAACAATGACCCTCAGATTTGGGCTGTACTGCTGGAATTTCACAGATATTGTTCATCTCACCTGCTCCCACGTCATCCAGATTTGAACGGATCTCAATACAAAGCACAAGTAATTGGACTGTGTGATTAAAACCCAACTCACTGTGGAAGTGCTCACTCCAAATATCTCTGCCAAAACTTTCTCCCTAAGGCCAGCAGCAATATCCAGACAAAACATGAAAAACTCATCAACAAGCAGTTTATGTCTGGGGTTTGGCCTAATGACCTCTTTCTCTACTGTGACAATTCCAATCCCCCATGTTTGGATGAGAACCTTGTGAAATACCTGAAGTCTTCATCACACAGACAACATCTATCTAGTAGGAATCCAGAGAGAGTAAAGCATGACACCAGTTCATACAATTCCTGTATTTTTTCCAGTGCCTCAACAAGTGCACCTAATTAAATAAAAACAAAGAGTAAAAAAAACATGAATATTTTGTGTTAATAAACATTTTTATATATAGAAGCTCAAAGTTATAAATCTTACATAGTTCACTGTCAGTCCAATTAGCAACTTGAGACAATCCAGACAACATTTTGGGTAATCTCTATAAACAGATATATGCATATGAATGTAGATACATTCACAAAAAGCTAATTCGGTTCTGAGATTGCATTTTGGCCAATGCATTCTGCCTCTTTTGCTCTCTACACAAACTGTTTTACCTGTATACAACCAAAGCCCATTCAAACGCGATTGGTCAATACTACTGGGACTACAAAGGAAACCAGAACGTTTCTGATACCAAAATCTAGTCCTGTTGCCTACAGATTCTGCATTCATATGCATATATCTGTTTATAGAGATTAAGCTATTGTTGATAAGTATTGTATAGTTTGTTTGCTCTTAACTACGGTTGGTGGCTAGTTGAACTTTTCATCTTTTTCAGGAGTTAAATGCCGTCACATACCATTATTAAATAGTGGAAAAGTAATGTTAGGACATTCATCTTACTAACATGTATAAATTGTCAACCCTAGCTTGACTACTAACATCATAACTTCTAGCATATGCTAGATGCTACTTAATATTGCAAATATAAGGTTGTCAACCACTTCTTTTTGCTCTTTGCTGTGTCTGGCGTGGTTTATTTTCTCCCCAGTTATTCCACATAAATCTGGAAAGGACATGAATAAATACAGCAAGACAGGACAGAAACATACAAAATTAATTCTGTTGTGGTACTGGTTAACAGTGCCTTAGTTCAGTCGCGTTTGTTTTAATAAACTTGTTTTAAAAAATAAATACAAATTTTAAAAAGCATTCATGATTTGTAATTTTAATATATTATTTATTATTATGTTAAAATCGCATCACATTTGGTGAAGAGCCCATTTGAACTTATTTAGGACTTGAAACACAAAGTTTAGGACTTGGGACTCACCAGTCTTGACTTAGGACTTGACTTGGGACTTGATTTAGGACTTGAGTGCAAAGACTTGAGACTTACTTGTGACTTGCAAAACAATGACTTCGTCCCACCTCTGATGGATACTGAACTGATGCCAGTTTGTGTCCTTACTCAATATAATTAATGAATGCACATGTGAGAGTCTTACTAATGTCCCACAATGAGGGAAAACAGGGGAATCTGCAGCCGAGTCAGTGGGCCTGTTCGTGTACGTCATGAACACGTTTTGAGTTAAGCTAAGGTGGCAGGTAGGCGTTTCAGTTACAGTAGAAACGTCATACCTATCCCAAAGACTTGAGCAAAACACTGAAAGGGAGTGTAATTGCTTCAAGATAACGGTAAGACTTGCCAGTATGTGAATATGTGGATGATTTTGTCATTTCTCTTCAATCCTCATGTGTAGATGATAATCAGATTGCACTGTATGTGCATCTGCAAGTACATGCTGCCTTTCAGTGCATGACAGTTAACACAAAAATAGTTACAACTGCCTAAACATATGTCACCGCTCGCATGCAAACATCTGTAATGGATTTTTTTTTTTTTTTGTATATCAAGTATATAAGTCTGACAGAATAACGGCACTAATATTCAGGGATAATGTATTACTAGCATTGAGCTTCTCCTCTGTGCTGTTGGGATGCTATTCCATAGCACAATAACCTCTACTAGGAAGATATCGAGACTCTATTTAGTAACAAATACACTGTAATAGAACTATTTCACTCTAGTGAATGGACCATAAGGATTGTGTTTTCTGTTTTCAGCTTTTTTCTAGATATGTTTACACAAGTACTGTATTTAAGGTAGCTGAACTTTACTTTACTTTTCTGCTACTTTATACATCTACTGCACTACATTGCAGAGGGAAATATTGTACTTTTTACTCCACTACATTTATTTAAAAACTTCTCTTACAAGTTACTTTGCAGAGTAAGATTAACAATATATAATCAACATAAATTATTTATTATTATAAGTTAAGATATATAGGTTATTTAGGTTAAGATATTAAAGTAAAGTTATCACCAATGGGTTTTAAGTTTGTATCATGCTGAGAAAAATGTGATGAAATGATGAAATTAGAAAGCAGAAAAAAGTTCAGGGTAGTATTTGAATGTACTTTTCAAATTTTGTAATTTGCATCTCTTTCATGCAGTGTAAAATATTGTTATAAACCTTCTCTCTCTTCAGATTCTGATGAGATGGATCCAGACCTGGCCAGGTTGGCATCTCTTGGTTTTACTGGCTGTCTGTCAGTGGTCCACTTTAATTCGATCAGCCCTCTGAAAGCTGCTCTGCTCCACCCGGACACCAGCCCTGTCGTCATCACCGGACCACTGGTCCAGTCCAACTGTGGCTCCTCAGCTTCGGCCAATCCCTACGCAGCTGAGAACACACACCACCTGTCAGGTAAAAAAGGAGGTGCTCCTCATGTCCAAAAGTGTCCTTGAGAAAGACACTAAACCCCAAGTTTAGTTGTGTGAGTGTTCACTAACCAGGGTTAAGTGTGCAGTTCTGTAAACCAAGAGCAAGGAGCAAATGTCACGTAATATTTCAGAAGTGAGGTTCATCTTGTGTTTTGACAGTTTATTTGTAGCATGGAGACTTCTAAATAGCTGTACCTGCATATAAACCTAGAAATCACAAAGCAAAACAAATAACACACATCACATATTGAATTTTAAGAAGCACCTTAAAGAGTTGGAGGTACACCACTGTATGTAGAAGCTCTGGACGACAAGCAAAACACAGTTAAAGGATAAGGTTGCTGATTTTCAAAACTTTTCTTATTATCAACAAATCTTGTGTGCTGTACCTATCATAACCTCTTGAATTTGTACTAAAGTTATTTACAACTTACAACGTAGTACAACAAGCTAGCACAGCTTTGTAAACAGAACCATGTTCCCGCACATGCTCAGTGGTGTCTATCTACTCTCCGTACACTGAAAATGTGATCACTGTTATTAGTCTTTGAAGCCATTTCTAAACAAACCACTGCGCCCAAACTCCTCATGATGAAAAAAACACATTACCCAGTGCAACAGTGTGGCTCATTGACGTGTTTTTAATAGCTTTTGGACAACAACGGAGGTCTACGGCACAGAGCAATAAGATATATCAGTCTTTGGATACACACACACAATACTTGTTAGTAGATCAGTTCATTGTTGGTTTGGCTCTGCACATGAGATTTGTTGACAATAAGAAAAAAATAGAAAATTGCTGTAGCCATATCCTTTACAAAGCATCTTAAAAAGTCAACGAATGTAGAGGCTCAGAACTGGACAACAAGCTAAATAAAACACAGTTAAGCATTAAAGAAGAGGCCGCAGTCAATGCAGCTGACAGAGACAACAACTGAGCGGTGTTGTATACCAGACTGGGAGAGTATGTTTGGCTTAACTTGTCAAGCCAGAAGCCCTTACTAGTAGTAATAGTATGCCAAGCTACACTGCTCTACTCATTCAGACTATTTTTTTCTGCAGCACTTTACTAACTAGACAAATTGAGCAATGACAAACATTTTGCAATACAATAGGCTGTTTTTGTTGCAATACCTAATAATGATAAAAACAAGAATATGTGTCTCTTAGGACAGATGTTAAAACATGGTGTGGTTAATGGAACATACAGTCACACAGAGAAGCACTTACCCCACACAGCAAGGAAGTTTTTGATGATATTGCCTAATTACCACTGATAAAATTATACTTAAAGTTGATTACCATCCAGTAAAGTCACACAAAGCCGTGCTACCACAAGATATTCCAAATTTTATCTGCTCTTCGCAGTACTGTATGTGTAGGGTAGCATGCATCTCTTGTTGTCTTTCCATTTCTGTGTGGATGAAAGCTGTTCCTCCAGCTCATAAGGGGCTCATTATTCACATACATGATAACTCCTTGTTTTTGGAGACTAATGACAGTGTGATCAATGCTTTAATTAATTTGGACCACAGAGGGGAGTGTCCTTTGGGATTTCTTCCTCTGGGTTCGTTCTTATCCAGTTACTGTTGCTTTATTAGAGTCCTTTGGAGAGCTGCTGCTGTATTCCCTTCCTGCTCTGAATACTATTTTGATCTTGTCTCTCCTATCTGATTTGTTTATTTTTGTAATTTTTCCTCTTTCCTTATTTTTCCTCTCATCACACTCTCTACTACTGTACTTCCCACATGTTTTTGGTGTCTTTTGGTTTTTCATTTGGGCTTTTTATTGGCTTTTTCTCCCCTTCTACCTTCCTCATCTCCTCCTCACCCTTCTTCCTCTGCTGTAGACCAGTCGGGTTCAGTGGGTTCAGGTCAACCTCTAGTCAATGCCATCAGGACTGACTCGGCTCTGATTGGAGGTACTGAACTTTTTCACCATATTTCACCGCTCTGGAACATCTTGTTTCACCTTGTTTCACTGGTATAAAACCAGGATCTTTGTGTTTTTCAAGTCAAGTCAGCACCTGAGTTTAGGTGAACAAAGTCGTGGACAGATGTTGAGTTTCGGGAGTAAAGTGATGTGCCAGACAAGAGTCCATTTAAAACTCATTTAAAACTTTGTTGCTCTGCCAGCACAGATTGATTCAAAGTGAAGACTGAAAAGGTTCAATCTATAATCGTGTAGATAGAAAAGGTGAGACCCAGCTAAAAGTCATTTGAAACTGTCCATTAAACTGGCCTGACTCTGTTTCAGTGCACAGAGGGCAGTTCACCTCATTAAACCTATGCAGAAATGGCTTGCTGATGGGAAAACTTTTTCACTGTTATCTTAAAATGCATGCTCACTTTGTAATGTAGTATTAAATAGATTTCTGCACTATATTGGAGTTCTATTGAAATTCAACCTGTTCTCATACTCTCAAATGTGCTCAACAGAGCAGAAGGACCCAATAGATTCAAAAGATTGAAAATGCTGTTTAATGTACTTGAAAGTTAGATTAGTAAGATAATCAAAACATTAGGAAATAAAATGGCAGTACCATGGAAGAACAGCTGATTTTGGAGCAGTTTCTTTAAGTCTTTGAAGCATTCACGAATATTGAAATTTGAAGAGATGATTATCTGATGTCTTAGCCTTTTTAAATCTTGAAATTCATCTCCCTTGCAGGTGTAATAGCAGTGGTCATCTTTGTGATTGTGACTGGCCTGGCAATAACTGCCAGATTCCTCTACCAGAGAAAAGAGACGTATCGAAACCAGGAGGTGAAGGGAGTGAAACAGGAGGACAGCCAAGATTTCCCTTTCAACAACCAGACTGACTCCCAGAATGCCTCCAGCGAAAATCCAAAGGAGTACTTCATTTAACCGGAGGCAATGATGATCTGATTAACTCGTGGTTTTTGGAGCCGAGGGGGCAGGAAGGGGTGTCCTGCTATGCCTCAGGACTTTACACTGCACTCTGAGCCACTCAGAGACTTTCCTGTCAGAAGTGGCTCCACAGCATGTGGAAGGCAAAAAAGAACAATTCACGTAGTGTTGTCTTTCTGTTGCTTTACTGTAAATTATGAATATACTGATACAAACACACAGGCAACAGTGTTGGACTTGCAGTTTAAGGTGTTGATATCCTTGTTTTAATTGTAAATATTCAAAAATGTACATGTTGAATTAATGTCTTTGTAAGAATTTCTGGCTAATGTCACTTTGTCATATTGAATTGTTGGAAATAGTGGAGATATCCGTATTTTTCATGGAATATGGGAGTGGAAAATGTGAAGCTACGCCCTTTTGTGGTTTGGTTTCTTCTAGAGTGAGATGGGTATCTAGAGACTGACTTTTTGCCCCCCGAAAGTTCAGGTCAGTGGTTTTGATCACATGGTTTCACTCACGTTTTACAAGGTCACCACGCTAACCCTCCAGAGATATTTTACAGTTCCTCTTCCTCCATCCCTCCTACTTTCTCTGTAGGTCTCTGCTAAGTTGCAGTTTTATCATCTTCTGTCTGAGGATATATAGATTTTTCTTTCACCATATTGCAAATTCACATGAGCTTAGTCATGGATTTATAACTTTTATGAGATGTGTACAGCAATTAACCCATCCAATGGTCAATCACATGCATGATTAAGTAATGTACAAACCAAGCAGAGTTAATAAACATTTTTAAAGTTTAGCTCGAAGCTGCTGAGGAGAGAATTATGAGAGAACATCAGGAAGAAAGCTGTAACGACTAACCTTTTACTCCCATAGTTATGCAAATCATCACAAAAAGTTAAACCAGAACTGCATACATATCGGAAGCTACAAAGGGTTGATCTTAAGTGGCCTCTCTTATGTAATGCAGCATGGGAAATCCTTTGTGATAACATTTCATGTGAAATTCAAGCAGTTTCTCCCTCAGGTAGAAACTCTGCCACCAGAGTGCGACTTCTTCCCTTCCCATGGTTCAAATGATTCAACCAACTTTGTTCTAGTGAAACGAGGCTCCTAGTCTGTAGTCTGGATTCATTTATAACAACTTATGTATGTGAATGATTGTATGAAGGTTTCCTTATTTCTGAGCCATAATCAGAGCAGTGGTGGACTGACGAGGGCAGTTGGTTTATTTCTTTTTTCTTTTCTAAACATGGAGGCACAGAATCTGAAACCCATCCATGAATCTTGATCTTTTCTAGACCTCTATCGTGTGTGGTTCCATCAAAAGTCTTTACATCCAAACTTAAAAGGTTTCTACTCCCTACCGTATGGCGCCTGCTGGGAGATACTTCTTCCAGCTCTCTACAATGTATCTGAAAAGTGAAACTTTCAGCACTGACAGACTCTGTAACACTGTGGCTGTCTGTCATCTCATTCACTGCACGCAGAGACAGTTAATGTGTTTTTGAAATGCTAATCAGCTTCGGTCTGACAGGTGGATTGTGACTCGTTTGAAAGCAGAGAGATGATCGAAATGAGAAAGATAATTTCAGAGACAGTTTCAAGCAGACATGGATGTAATGAAAACAAATCTGATGTTAACACTTGAAAATGAAGCAAATCTCTCCATGTGTTAATTCAGCTGATAGAGGGAAGACGTGAAGCAGAAAGGGGATCGACAGCAGCTGTTTATCAAACACACACCACTGTCTCTCAGCGGGACCCTAAAGCACAGATGGGATTTTAATGAGAAAAGTTGCCAAAACTTCAAAGTACATCTTTAAACTTCATCTCTTTGTGTATTCTTATTTTATCACCTCACAACAAGTGAAAAGCTGACAGAGGGCATTGTTCTCTGCTGTGTCTCTGTTGGCGTTAACAAGTACTCATCCACCGCTGTGCAACAATCCTGCAGCAGCCGCTCACTCCTGAGACACTGAAGAGTAAAGCTGAACAGGTAACAGATGCCAGTGCACACGGGTCATCAAATTTCTGCCCTACAAAGGAAGTGGGTGGTCACTAACTCAGCAAATCTGAAATGACACATTATCTTTACTTTCCTCGTCTCCTGACAAAATTCTGCTTGATACAGACGTGAAGAAAACATTGTTTAAAAGCATGTGTGGGTACGATGATGTTTCACTTCTGAAACAAAAGAAATACATACAGTATGTTACAGTTGTTTACCTTTGTGGGGCATAAGTGGGGCACAAAAGTACCTGTCATTTGACTCAGTTATCTTACCATTAAACTAAAATAAAATAAAACTGTAAAAAAATATATATACACACATATATATATATATATGGAAAACCAAACTTTAAATTGTAAAATCTTCAGGCTCAAGCCATAGTGACAGATTACCAATACCTGTCAAACCATGATCATTATACAGAAGAACAGCATTGTTACAGCTACGGATTTGAGTTTGCGTACATGCACCTGTACACTTCAAACCATATTCAACCTAAAATTGAGGAATCCAATTTTCACTGACAGTGGTTTGGTTTCTTTTCTGGCAAGATGTGTAGTTAAGCTGAACATCTCTCAGTGTAACTATGATAATGTAATGGTACTTACAGTAATATTGGTGATTGGTGAATAACAGTGATGTCAATGAGTTTGAGTGACATGTCATGAAAACATCCAGAAGATTTGATCCATATTCTGGTTTGGTTACAGAAAAAAATACTGTTTGATGACAATAAAAAAAATGTTTTTACAAAAATTGATTATGATTTTCATTTGCCTTACCCCCAAAGAAGATATACCCTAAAACAACTGAAAAAGTCTCCCCATCCACACAGATGCATGTTTCTCCATTAAAATCATCAAAATTATAATTACACAAATACACTATGACTCATTTTATCACATTTTTTTTTCTTTGGTACAATAATTTGCTCTTCACTAAAATGTTGAGATCAGTAGTCTCTGTGCTATAAGAAACATCTGACAATATCCAACTTGCAAGTTTTTTTTTCTTTATAAAGAAAAGTCTTGCATCTACAAATTATTGAGCTGTGTGGTTCCTCAGATGAATGAAACTGACATACAGCAAGAGTTTACCCCTCAACAGCGAGCATAATTAACTTGTACTTAGCTCTTCATTGTTGCTCCCTCTCAGCTTAGCATAAGCACATGGCATTTCTGATGGCTGTTAACATCCTGCAGTCCAGAGATGAAGAAAATGTGTGAAGCTATGAAGCACCCAGGAGCAGAGGATGCCAAAGTGATTCGCTCTGAAGAGCCACTTAGCTTCTCTGCCTGTTTAAACATTCACACGCCGGAGGTTACAAGCTGATTCAACTGCCTAAGATCAGTGAACCCTGCTCAATTCATTTAAATCTCCTCTTATTGGTTGTGATCAGAAACAAGATGCGAAGCTGATGACTGACATCCTTGGTATCATTAATGATATCAAAGACTCAGTGAAGAAACCTCAAACATTATAAGGATCATCTAATCTCTCCTGCCAACTATGATAAATGTGATAAATGCTCTCTCATCTTTAGGCAGTGCAGTATACAATTAAAGTGTTTGATTAGGATGAGAAATACCACAGGGATACAGCACAGTCTCTTGCACTCTGCTGCCAGCTGATTTAAAGCGTTGAGTTGTGGAAACAGAACTCACACTGTTGTTTTACTTGGTTTCACCATTTGTACTCTTAAGGTGGCTTGAAAAGTTTGTAGTTTCATCATTCATCATAAAAAGCGCCGACCGTAAGCTGCAACTCTGGGTTTCAAACCAGCTCCAATGCAAAACAATGGGTGATGTCACACCTTGCTACGTCCACTTCTATGTTCTATGCTCTGGACTGACCTTGGAGCTTTGAGGGCAGTTTATTTTGCTGGGTTTTTGTTGTTTGTTTGGTTTTTTTTACACTAAATATTCCTAACTGGAGGTTCCACTCACTTTCTTCCAGAGATTTCAGCCACAACATCGTTATCATCAAGTGAGCTACTTATGGAACTTTTTAATTTTCACTAAGCACAATTAATGGACAAGTGGATGATGAAGGATTTCAGAAGTTTCTACAGACATTTAGATTTTCTGAGGTGAAAATTTGTCACCTTTGGGATTCATTGTACCACCAAATAATTTGAGTGCACTTATGGCACACACATAAGTGCAGCAATAAGTGTGGTGAAAAAAACAAGATTTGCCCCAACTGAGATTTACTCAATCCATGACAGCATTTCTTCTTTGAGAGCAGCTCCAACTCCAATCTACCAATTATGTAATGCAACATAAACAGCTGTGTTGATGCTAAATGGTAACGAATCAGAGTAAAAGGAATCTGAGCATTGGAGATGCTGGGGTCACTCTCTCCTCCCTCTGTCTTTTTGTTCCTTTGTCTCTATCTAATCCGGATCAGCTGCTCTTCTGTGCACCATCGGATGATGCAGATGTTGTTGTTTACCCAGCAGGAGGAAGTCAAGCCTCTCATCAGCAGCTCTTCATGGAGTAAACAGGAGGAGACCAGAGTTCTCCTGCTGACGGGCACCTGCTCTGCCACCTGCTTTATGAGGCTTAAAAATGAAAAAAATGAAGGTAATTTAGAGATTAGGATACTCTGTTATTTTATTCATTGAGTTGGGGGAAAGAAACAGTAAATAATTTGAATTAAACTGAATAACTCAGTGCTGTGACACTGGAGTGATTCTGAAGAGCCAAGGGTTATTGCTAGTTAATGTAATAATTCTGATGCATGATGTGCTGTATCACATATTTCCCTTAAAAGTAATTTAAAGATTAAGATCTGCTGTTTTAATGTGTTTGAAGGGAAATGAACAGAACAAAAGATTATTTTCAACACTGGGATAGAGTCAGTGCTTCTGCTGGAATATGGTTTATCATGTGGAATAGGTTACATTTACTTTAAATTAAAGTGCTAATATCATTTTATTTAACAGTCTTACAGCATTTTTTTCAAGTGGCAGAGTAAAGGACACCTACAGTGAGCATTACACACATGTATATATATATATATATAAATAAAATTTCAAAGACCTCAGACTTCAGTGAAATCACATTTTGATTTGAGTCCTTTCGAGCCTCAAATATTTGTCAATGCCCTAATTTTCATTCTTCTACAGCTATCACCAGCTATTACCATTTCATTATAATTGCTGTGATTAAACAGTTCCACAGTGTCATAATAGGTTGTGATTATTTCTGATGCACATGTGGGGACACAGTGTGTATCTAAAAAGGTCCACTGTAGAATAATAATTAAATTTAATCTGCTGCTCAGTTCAGACTTTTGAGCTTTATAAATAAACAAACTCTCAAAATTTTAAATTATTAATAAACAGAAGGCTGGAGTAGAACAGATGACTTATCTGAATGATTAAAAGATTAGGTTGCCAATTTTCTATATTTTTCTTACTGCCAACAAATCTCATGTGCACAACCAAAACAACAATGAACTGATCCTACTGACAGGTGTGTATCCAAAGCCATAGTCTTCCATTGTTGTCTAAAAATGATTAAAAACACACATCAAGGTTGCACTGGGTGACATGTTGCTTCGCCACTAAGGCTACATTCACACTGCAAGCCTTAGTGTTCAATTTGGATTTATTGCTCAGGTCCCATTTTTTGTTTGGTTTTTCACATTACTTTTCAAATTTGGCCAATATCAAATTCTAGCATGAACTGGTCAAGGTCCTGAACTGACCCGCATGCAAGAACAATAACAAAGACATCACATGCAGCACGCTGTCTTACAGAAGTAAACATGGAGGCCACTGAAGTCAGAGTTTACGGTTTCATTCATAAATTGATGTGCAGTGGAAGCCAGCGAATTCGTGAGCAGATGATAATGAGGACGAGGATGAGGAAAAAGAAAGCAAAATTTTTAATTATGTGTTTTTTTGGAGCAATGGCTACTACTTCTGTACAGAGGTGTGTGTGGATGCGGAGTTGGAGCCAGGAGTGGTGAGATCACGACATGAATGGCTTCACAGAAACAGATTTAATCTAAAGTTTCAGGATGTCAAGGGCTACTTTTAACTACATCTGTCAGGGCCTCTCCACAAGACTCTCAAGGAGAGACACTCAGTTCAGGTGACCCATCTCCCTGAGAAAGAACGTAGGTGTTGGGTTGTATTGGCTGGAGTGACATTAAGTCGCATGAATTCCAATATGACTGTTTAGACTGAGGTCGCATTGCAAAAAATCAGATCTGTATTTGATTTAGGACCACATATGAAAACACATATGACCAGGACCACATATGGCCCAAATCAGAAATGAAAAGATCAGATTCCATGTGATTTGTGCTGTTCACACTATCATGAAAAACAAACAGATCTAAATCACATCAGAGCAAAAAAAAAAAAGAGATTTGGGCCACTTTTGCCTGCAGTCTGAACGTAGCCCAAGAGTTTGGGCACGTTAGTTTGTTTAATGCAAGTAGGTTGTAATAGGTTGTTTAATGCAAGTAGGTTGTATCATTACATCCTGCCTACAATGCTAATAGTAATTTTTGGCAAAACTGTGTAAAAAAAACTAACTGACTCTGCACTGGATCTATTATAGTCATCCAGAAGGTCAAGGTGACATTTAACAAAGCTTAGACTTCTTTAGAGAGACTGTTCAAAAGGCATCGAACACCCTACCACCACTACCCAACAGCCATCCAGTGTTGTTAGAGATGAGCCACTGTAGGAGGTTGTACACCGCATGTCCAAAATGCCAGGGACATTTGCTCTTTTCATGACATGGACTGATAAGGTTAATCTAGGTAAAAGCCGTTTCCCCTTTTTGATTTCTCTTATCAAGTCCATACCTATCACAAAGGGGAAGAAGTAAACAGAAGCAGATGGGTTAGCAAGGGTTTTTTCCAGGTTTTGAGATAATTGATAGGTGGATTACACATATAGTCTGCAGTGTAATATCAGAAAAGTTTGAGTTGTAAAAGTTTTCTTGTGTGGATACCGTCTCTGTTCTGCCCTCACCATGCATGTGGGTGGACAGTTCTGCGTCGAGCTAAACACACTTCCAAAAAAGGTTGATGACAAAAGTTGGCCTTTGAAATAGGGGGGTGCCCATACACAAATATGTTATTTGGTAAAGCATAAATAGTGGGTTTTTTACGAATATTTGTTTCATACAAATATTTTAAAAATTATTTGTTTTCAGGAAAAAAAAAAAACCCATGTCAAATACCAGAGCGCAAGTCGGTTACATTGCTATTTCAGTCTCTGTCCTCTGCTCCGCTGTTACTTCTATCAGCAGGTCTCAACGAAGGGAGTCACATCCACGTGCTACATGATGCACATTTCCTAATTTTGACATCACTCCCAGAGTTGGGGGTGTTCCCCAGAGAGAAAGCTGAGCTACTGACACACGCAAAGTGCTCCCAAGGGACTCTCTATAACCTGTTATTCCTCTTTCCACAAAGTTAGGTTGTAAAAAAATAAGCAATAAATGAAAAGTGCAAAGCAATAAACGCCCTACACATTACTACACGCTGTGCTGTCTCTGTGTTATGAGTGTATAAATAGGTAGTCTATGATCTGGGAGAGTGTGGGGACCTCCTTCGTAAGGTAGTTTATGCATGAACACTTATTGTAACACTTTAATTTTCTAAAATTAAAAGCGTAATAAAAACAAAAACATTTTTAAGCCTCTTTTAACTTTTATTTGAATACAAATAATTTTGCTGCCTCAACAAATACAGATACAAATACACATACCAGGCCCTCTGCATACTCCTACTTTGAAATCTTAACTGGAAGCAACTGTGGGACTGAAAACAGTAGTGAAATTCAATCATAGTGATAACAAACCCAAAGATGACATACCATAAACAAGAGTTTAAACAAAGATATTGTAAAAAAAAAAAATAGTACTGGAAGGAAACTGGTTTCACAAAAATATAGACTTGTGATTTTTCTAGATTTTAGACAAAGCTAGACAAAAGACACCTTGTAATTTCGAGCCAGTGTACTTCTACAACTGTCAACGTTGTAAAAATCATCCAAGTTGAGTGTGAACATTCATTCTTGACCTTGTAATTAGTAGTTTGACAAAATTATTATCACTTAAAAGGTCCAGTATGTAGAATTTAGTGGCATCTAGCGGAACGCACTTGGCAGAAATGGATTATAATATTCATAAGTTTATTTTAATCAGTGTGTAATAATCTGTAAATAAGAATTGTTGTGTTTTCATTACCTTAGAGCCCTTTATATCTACATAGAGAGTGGGTCCCCTTCCACGGAGGCCGCCATGTTGCACCTCCATGTTTCTACAGTAGCCCAGAACAGACAAACTAAACACCAGCTCTAGAGAGGGCCTTTCACGTTTCTCGCAAGTTTTGTAGCCATCGTAGATTCTCCTACACGCTTGGAAAGGGAGGGGGAGAGGGAGGGGTATTCAGTTGGTTGCAATCTGCACCCTCAACACTAGATCCACTAAATCCTTCACACCAACTTACAAGCTTTTTAGGAAGCTTGCTCAAACCCCAAAGTAAACCCCCAAAGTATATGCAAAAACAAAAGGCAGTGCCCGGTCAACCCAGCACAATCGTGTTGAACATACTCAACGTGCACTCTTGTGGTGGAGGTGATCGATGTCAATCCTCAACAAGGTGATGAAGACTAGTTACAGCTAATCTGAACGTTTCCATGACCACAGTGGTAAACAAATATTGTGTCTGTGGAGGAATCAGACGTAGAAGTAGCAAGGTGTGACATCACCCCTTGGTTTGCATTGGATCCAGTTTGAAGCTCAGAGTTGCAGTTTAGGCGCTTTAAACAAGGACGAAGGATTCCTGTTTGAAGAATTCACAAACTTCAGTTAGAGCTTCATCAAACTGGCCACAATGATTGTTTTAAGCGGAAGTGTGAACCCAAACGAGAAGGGTCAACTTTCTCTTGTTTCATTGTAGTAACCCTAACTGCAAATCTCAGACTGGGACTCATGCTTGCATTGCATTAAGATGGGATTTAATTTCCTGTTTTGCTGTGGTTGTCGGGGGAGATGGGGACACCGGTGGGGTGACTGAAGATCTTGTCTCATTAAACAGCAGTCAGATGAACAGTGGAGTTTCTCTCTGCTTCAGCTTAAAGCCCTCAATGTTTAGTTATGATGCTTTGCTGGAGAGAAAAGATCTCTTCTCTCATAGCAGGCTGCTGGTAATTATCCAGCCCACCTACAGTTCATAATCTGAGAGGCTGGAGATGTTTCTCACTGTGGAGTTTGGATTCAATCAGATGAGTAATTAGATGGCAGAGTTTGTCCAGCTAATTACCAGCCCACCTACAGCATGTGGGAGAGAGTAGAGCCAGTCCACTATCATTCCTCATTTCTCTTATATAACAAATGATCTAATAAACTCTTCATTTCATTCATGTGTGGGTGTGTTAAAGCAGAACATCTGTTGAATTTGGTACCCAACTCGACTGAACAGCTCATTAAAATCTATTAACATTTAAGAATTTGATGTCTGTGACCCTGAAAATATTGAGTACTAATCCTAAAGTATGAAAGCAAAAAATCAGATTGCAGTGCACTTCGTAAGTTGATACAGTTGAGGAAGAGCAACCATTCAGATACTCAACTCTACTCAGTTGGTTGTGTTTCACACCACCAGGTACACCACCAGCTAGTTCACATTTCTAACTGGTTCTTCCCACTCAGTCACACACCGGCTGAGAAACCAACTCTGATTATTGGCAGCTCCATAGTGAGAAACGTGAAGTTAGCGACACCGGCGACCATAGTCAAATGCATTCCTGGGGCCAGAGCGGGCGACACTGAATCAAATTTTTAAAACTGCTGGTTAAGAATCGGTATTGAATACCCCAACATGTTGAGCACTATTTCACACGGTGCGTTAAAGTCTGAGCTTGCATTGGCCACAATAACCCTTCGCGCTCTGTGTAGATTTATGTAACAACTCCAGAGCCAGATTCCTCTGCATGCACGACGACATTGTCACCCTCTCTGCTATTTCGGAATATATACACATAGAAGATCTGATAGCAAGTTTGTTCTGAGTCTTAAGTTAGGTGTCTAGCTTTATAATCAATGAGGAGATAACCGTAAGTGGGGGAGATGGCATCATTAAACACCTAAAATATATTGTTACCAGGAAACTATCTATCCAATAACCTGATACTTTTCTCTGGGGTTTTTAAACAAAACCAGGTAGTTGGTAATTAAACTAATAGTTCGACTGGCTTTACCTTGAATAAACTTTGTAATAGATATATACAGCTAAGATTACAATGGTGTACGCATTTAGTAGAAACATTCTGTACTGTTACTTGCGCCATTCATTAAATCATCTGAAAGTAGATTGTTATCTGGAGGTGGTGGTAGTACATCGTAACACATTCAGGTGAGCTGTTCACAAAATCTCTTATCTTAAGGAATTGATCATATAAAGGCTGCCAGCATGAGTAAATGTATACATTATCAACCCCATATGAAATAGCCATCGACACATTTTCAATAACTCTTGACAAAGTCAATTTGAAGGACTGCTCACCACCAGACTAAATGGATGTTGCAGTCTGCCATCAAACCCTACGGCTGTAGAATCTATAAGGCAGGGTGGTATAATCAGACAACATGCGTCGCTTGTTCTACACAACTTTACTTTTTATTGACTACTGCTGCGTTTTTAGCATTTAATGTTACCCCTTTGCATTTGACCTGTGTTTTACTTAGTCGCATGTCATGGGCATAGCACTTAGGACCCCCCGATACAAACTCTGTGATGTAGTCTTCCTCGGAAGCTGCACACATCTCCGTCATTTTTCATGCATTAAATCACCCAAGTATGAACCCAGGGGTGGGACCCAATCACTGGCTTTTGATATAAAAACCACACTGTCACAATACAATACCCACTCCGCAATTTATCCAGCAAGTCAAAGCATGAGCATGGGCAGTTGTCATTGCCCCTGTGAAGACATTCACATCTCTAATTCTTGAGCCCTTACTTGTCTGTATGACTCCATTGCACCATCGCCACATTCAAATGAAACAGAACTGCCGCACATCATAATGATGACTAAACATCAGCTGTGTGAACTAGTCCGGCTCTGATCAGCTCGTACAATGGCATATTACTCCTCATGCTGAATCTCCCCCACAAGGGGTTTAGGAGTAGTTTTGTCGCAACTCTTGACCACCTTGTTGACACATCTTAGCAGGATCTAGCTTAATACCCTCCTTCTCAAAATAATCAATGTACTTCTGATCAGCTGGTGTTTTGACATGCCCAGATTGCCAGACACCTCTTGCTTACACTTCAGAAATGTTTTAACATAATCCTTGAACAATGTATCTGTCTTGTTGGGGAAAATGCTACACTTCAATGATCACAATCTGGTATCCCTTTAACAGCTTTTTGTAGCTCAAACGACACCCACACACCTGACAGTAGTTTGTCACTGTCACCATGCATACATTCACCTTTTTTGGTTCATGTCTTCAGCACACTTTCTGCACAACGGGAACATAAGCTTGTTGTGACATCTGTAGGGAAGGACAGGATGGAACAAGCCTTTTGGTGGGAACACTGTACATTTCACAAACCCAAAATCCCTATGAATAATCTGAGGGTGGCCAACTGGGTACTGTTTCTTCACTTGAACAGTAGGATACAGACTGGAGTCAATTTTTTTTTCTCATCATTTTCAGCCCTGTGATACAGCTTCATGGTATTTGTACGACCGCCAACGAGCCTGTCAAGGGTCAAGGTGCTCCGGTTTTTTGTAACCGGCCAGAAATGCTTCAACTAGGTCTGAGTTTGCTAGCGACACCCATTCACACTCCCTCATCACCACAACCCAAACACCATAGTGTTTCTAAGGCAGCTTTTTTTTTTCCCTGAACATGTGATACATCTCACCATAGGAGACACCTGTGACAGGATTTACAGTCGCCTGAACATGACACAGCCATGACAAAAGCAACCCGCAGATTCAAACACCTGTATGAATTGTACCTGTCCACAAAGAATGGCCTGAATTGCTGTTCACCATGATTGAGTGCATGTTTGTCAATGCCCTTTGTGTGAGCCTAGCATTCGAGCCATTGCATAGACACTTTAGAGGACATCTTCTCTAATCTCTGCTTGAAAAATCAGACATATTCACGCACTGTTATACCACCTCAAAAAGACCACTCTCTCACTCGTTGTCAAATCCATAGGAGAGATCGGGGTATTTACCAATGTAATGTTCATTCTCTAGTATTGAACAAAGCCCAAGGCAGCAGGTGTTTTTGCCAGACACATGGGAAGAAAGCTGAACACCCATCGCTGGCGGTATACACTGTCATACATCAAAATGACCCTGCTACCCCTCATCATCACCACAGGGGTGATACCCTGCTCAACAAAGTATTCTAGCAGAATGTAGTTGTCAAATCCGGATGCATTATGGGCTATGAATGTGTACCCACGGTATTTTGGCTGCCTGTAACGCTTCACAAAAGCACCCACACATTGCTGTGTTGAAACAAAACTTGTTTCCATGAATGTCATGCCTCACAGTATTTTACCCCGGAGTATGGTATGATAGTGTTTAGCATCTAGCAACTTGTGTTGCTCAAAACAGTGTCTAGACTTGCAGATGCGTTTACAATCAGGGCATTTTAGACTATTGCCAGGCTGACTATGACACGGCGTAAAACAGACGTTGCAACACTGCTTACAATTGTGATACAGAGGTGTTTCATACGTATTATAGCAATACGTACAGGTGTTTGAGCCACCTAGAAAACCAGTCTGATTTTCAATCAGGTAGTTGTGCTCTACATGCAAATACAGCTAAACTTTTTAGTGCTTTGTAGGTGTGGTGTATCATGGGTCTGGAAACACTGCAGGCGTTTGCATCCAACGCTGTGGTGGAAGACTATAATTTTTACATCTAAGTGTTGTTCGAATCTACCCACATCAGAGAACGAGACTTTGTGCATGTAATCAAAACCAACGGCACTGTGCAACTGCTTCCAATTTTTCAGCCTCGGACATGCATGCATTGGTAAAATGTGCAAGGCAGAGAAACACAGATTGTTGTCTCCCCTATTGCCAGGACTATGCAGAAACTAGCCTTTTTTGGATGAAATCTCATCATAAGGGACAGACCCCGGCCTTAATCACACACCTACATTTATCAAAGCTATGTTCTGAGTACTGGACGATGCCACTTCACCACCACTTACACACGCCCTTGAGCCATTAGCATCAGCAGCAGCAGTAGCAATACACTTAGCCCATTTTTTTCACCTTTTTTGTAAGCCCACGTATTTTTGTTTTTTAACCAGCCGTCTCAATGCAACAATCATATTCCATGTTAGACCCACATGGTGTATCAACATCATTATTTTGATTGTTGCACGCATCACATCATACCTCAGGGTCATATCTGAATTTTTTGGCAGGAGGGGGGGACATGTTACAGGCCTGATAGATGACCACTATTATACAACTATTATGACAAACTGTACATAGGTCAAAGCAGCGTCACTGTTGAATGGAAAAAAACAAAACACTATTTTGACTCTGATATCGTTTTCACAAGGCGGGTAAGACGCCTGGCTATATTACAATGCCACCCGTACAAAGCTGCCATATTTTTCTGCAGTTTCCGAGTGTCAGCAGTGTGGATTTGTCTATACAGGGCAGCAGATTTCCTTTGGGCTTTAACTGTGTTTAATAATATATTGTTGCTTCACTGTAATTTGTCAATTTTTCTACTTGTAGAACTCTCAAATTCTTTAATATAATTCTGTAATTCAGAGATCTTGCTATTCACAGCACATCCCAATTGATCAAAGCGTGTATTAACACTGTTACACAGAGCCTCTATCCCGTCAAATTTGTTATTTACCACACCGTTACCAACAACAACGTCACACAGGCTATTTGTTGACTGCAGTGCCAGCACTAAGTTCGCTCAAATCAAGCAACTCTGGTGACCCTGGAACTTCCAACTGTTCTGCTATAAGCTCTTGTAAGCTATTCCCCTGCCGCTCACAATCAGGTAATGCCCCGAAAATGTCTACGGGTGTGTCGGTGAAGTCTATGTTATCAACTAAACAGAATGAATCACCAAGCTGCAAAATAGGCAATGTATCGGGCGTACATGCCCTGGCGTCCACACGCACTTTGCAAAGACTCTGCTTGTTGGATATCGAGCTGCGGGCTTGTCTCATCCTCCTCCTCCGCCACCGGTTGCACGAAGAAAGTCTCCTGGTAAGGGACGTTTATCTGCAGCCTGCAATCTGCAATCCTGTTGCATTAAAAAAAAAAAGAGACATATCAATACCTGCTTTTAAAACAATTTTATATTCAGATGATACAAGTTTAGTACAAACCTTGTATGAGAAATATCTTGTATGGCCTCCTCACACTTTTTTCGCTTGGCTGCTTTGCGTGCAGCGCTCTCAGCCCTACATCACTTCAGAGAAAGCGAGCCTTGGCCGTTTTTGACCTTGTACATTTAAATGCAGGTACACATTTGTTTTTAAAAAAGGTATGATAAATAGACGTTTCAAGTACCAAATCTCTATTTCACAGATTACTGGCATGTACATGCTGCTCACCGTTTGTATGTGGATTTAGAGACTGCAAAATCTCCCTATTCTGCAAAAGTGTTTCCACACCAGGGGGAGACGGTACTACTAGTTAAAAACAAAAAAAAAACGGTATCAGTTTTAGAAAGAAAATACCTTTTTATTGAAGATAAAAATAGGAAATATATATATATACACATTTTCACATGCATGCACAAAAGTGGGGGTCTTATACTACTTTCATCCCAGCTTTGCTGTAGTTAATGTTCCAAAACTAGTTTGATTTGGATCTTGCAAATATCAAAGGTTTTAAATTAAACATAGCTATTTATCCAAGTCCAAAGTCATTAGTCAACCTACATTGTAATACTGGCAGCGCATTACCTTGATAATTTGGAACTAGAAACGCCTGGTTATACTGTGAACAAAACAGGCTCTGTTTCCAACAACATGCAGATGCTTCAGTCTGAAATGTGTTGAAAATCATAACCTGAATCTCTTTTCCATCCTCTTGTTCTTAGTGAATTGTTTTATGCCTTCATGACTGATGGCTGTCACCTGTTGCCTGAATTTTTAAGTAAAGAGAGCACACAAGAAGAGAAGACAAGACAAGCAAATGAGAATTAAGAGATTTATCGTGCAACAGATCAAGCTGATGTTGAGTACGTCTGCAGTAAACAGTTATCCGATTGCTCTACAGTCTAACAGCCGTGGTTTAAGAGCACCTTGACTCTTTCCCACCTTTCCTTCTTAATAGAAGATAACAGAGGTCTAATCTCTAATGGAAAAATAAATGTCCCTGGAGAAACAGAGCTAATCTGTGACAGAGAATTAACATCAGTGGAGGACAACTTTTTAAACATGGCTGCCTGCAGACGATGGGTACTTTTAAAAGGATTATCCTCACACTAATCGCCTTCCCTCTTCAAAAAATTTCCAGCTTCTCCTCTCTGTCTGCCTCCACACAGAAGTCAGTGTTCATCCTGATACATATCAGTTATCACAGCCGAGCCACCTTACAGCCTCGCTACCCAATTATAAATTGATTTTCTACAAACATTTTTCAGGTTCACCTCAGTCCGCTCTTATCAGGCAGTTGGAGAGCTGTGAGGAAGAGGTGCAGGCCTTCAACACAGCAGAATCCAGACAGCCACAACTATTCAGATCTTCTTCCATCTGATAGAGAGTAGGGACATAAACCATTTGGATTTGATCTGTTGATTAAATCTTCAGCATTATGCAGATGAGGCTCCATAAATACATAAAGTCTGAACACACTTGATTTATTTTAAATGTACAAACAGTTGAGGGATTTTTGTTTCCTTTTGTATGGTCATTCTTTAGCCCTATTTTAGCTTTTAATGTAATGGGTCAGTGTGACTATGGGCTTTAGATCAACACGTTACCCTGCAGAATGGGTTGGTGAAAAATCACTTTCTTCTTTAAAACAGAAGTTCTGAGAGAACAGCAGGTGAGCGAACTGTCAATCAACGCCCACACAGCAGACATTAAAGTCTACTGTAAGTCTGTAAGCCATAATTTCCAAAATGACCACCAACACACTTAACCATGACTTGTTGGAAAAAAAAGCTTAGTATTTCTAGAGAGAAACTGACACTTTGAATGGGCGTCAACTGGAGTCAGGGAGTTTTTGAAGCCAGCATCTAATGGCTGCCGGTGGCATAACAAAAAGCTTTTTGTAATTCTCCATTTTTATACTGTTATGATGTCTAACTTTAAATATGGTTAAAGTTCCAAAAGTTGAGTTGAACGTGTGTAAAAGGCTTCAACTGCTCTAAATGCTCCATTTGCAAAGTTATCTCTATTTTCTTATTGAATTATCAGATTGTTCATGTATGCCCACAAACAGCCGTCCATTCCATAGCCTTTGTTGCTAAAGTTGTTCGCGTTGTCAGCATTTCAGATTGGTTGATATTGAGTAAAAAAGATGATTATTATGTAGCCTCAGGAGCTGGCAGAAGTCTGCCTGAGGGGTGTAATTTAAAAAAAAAAAAAGATGCTGCGCAGTAGCATTATGGGAAATGTAGGATGCCCACTAGTTACTAAAAGTCTGGATATCTTGGCCTCTTTTGCGAGTCACCTTATTGCATGGATGTGCCATACTTAATAGGTGGTGTGTTGTCTTAATATTCAATTAGTCAAGCAACAGATTTGAAAACATTTGTTAGTCATTCATCAACTCAGTCAATCAACTTTTCTAAGTTCTCCATATCTATGGGTTTTGGACTATTAGACAAAACAAGCAGTTTAAAGACCTTGGGATATATACACCAAACAGTCAGGACTGATAATAAGAATAAAGTTAGATGATCTACCTCTTATTTAACTGAACATGAAGCAGAAAGAAATGTATAAATATCTCCACCGTGCAGCTTGACTTCTGGCCATATCAGCTAGTTGTCACCAGTAGGTTTCTTCACCTACAAGACATCATTACAAAACATACTGTACAAGTGAAAACCATTTTGTTTTATTCTGAAAGAAATCCAAGACATTTTTAATTTGCGGAGGGTAGCTGTGTGTTGGGCAGACGTCACTGAGCATGCTCGGGGACATGATTGAGTTTCTGTGTACAGTGCTGAGGGGAATAAATTATAGTTGTCAAGTTTCCTAATGAAGGAATACATCAGCCAAATGCAGCAGTATGACTCTTTTGTGTTTAATAGTTTTTGGACAACAGTGGAAATCTGCGGCACAAAGCCATAAGTTGTGTCAGACTTTGACTACATAGACAATACTTGTTAGATAATTATTTGTTGGTTTTAGTCTTCATGTCATTTGTTGATGAAGCTATAAAGATAACAGCTTGGGCTCCCTGTGCCGACGCTTGCTGCTAGAACGTACATTAATAAGAACAATCTGTGATTTTAGAAAGATGAAATTCATCTAAGACTTCTGTTTTCAGTTATACACATTAAGCTTCTCCATCAGTATCTTGAGACATTCACTTGCTAAAGTCTCATTTACCCCACTGCTTGACTCCCATTACATACACCTACATCCTGACATTTACACTGGAGTCCTATTTTACCTTGCACATAGATACAATAGAGTTATTTTCAGCTCAGCAGGCGCCTCCTTTCCATGTGCAGTTTACTCTTAATTTTTATCCTCTTAGGTTAGCTGGCATTGTTTTTTCCAACTTGTTTATTTCTTATTGTCTGCTTTTCCTCCTGTTTCTGCCTCTAATCTGCAATAGTTTTTTTTCCCCCCATAATTTCCAACAAACTGAATACTGATCAATTTTCCTTGCCTGTTTAGTTAAGATAAAATGCTTGGAGACTCTGCACTCTGAATTGAGATGTAGTAAACACATACTTTTCTAGTCGCTGCTGGTGTCTGATATTCTTAACTAGATGAATACACACCACTACACTAACATATGTCCCATGTTGTGTTTTTGGTGACAGCTACGATATTAAGAAAACAGTTTGAAGCGGTTCTGTAAATTTGAACAGATTTAGTCCACAGCAGCAAACAGTTTTCTGTTGTGATGTGGATAACCTATAGTGCATTTCTGTCTCATTTCTAATGTTGGTGTGAACCATTAAGGATCACACAACATCCAATTTAGTAGATACGGTGTGTGCAATTTACTGATATCTAACAACAAGTCTAATGCCTTACATTGAACTTTTATAGCCGATATCCTGGTCTGCAAATGTGAAACACATTTAAGCAAAGTATCAACGGTATAGACATCTTTTCTTCCCAGTGAATCCTGTAAAAACGAGCTGTTGCAACAATTTGCAATGAGTTAGTGTCAGCATTGGGGGGGGGGTTAGGCAAAGTTGCATCCTGCACACAATTGAGAAACTTGGACAAATAGCTGCTGTAAAGGGTGCCAGGGTGATGTCAGTCGTTCATTAGTGCTGATGCCATATTTAACAGTCAACTATCAGGAAATAAACAACAGTTTTGCCACAGACTGACACTTGTAGTGCCTACTATTCATCCTAATTTGGTAACCTCTAGTAAGATGGTGCTGGAGGAATCATAGTGCCATTCAGGGCAAGCAGTGTGAGTGGACACAACGTCTAAAAAAACACACACAACATATCTCACAATTTATTCTCTCAGCTTTGAGGCAAGAGAAATGTCTCCAAGTAATGAATTAAACATAGCAGCAGGTAAAAATATATTAGTGCTTTCCGAGGGAACATGAATAATGTATTTGCAAATGGATCTATTTAAACCAAGATAGGTTTTCTCTGCTTGTTTGTGTGTTCACACAGGGAGCGGCACAGTTGAGGTGGAGCTGGCAGCTACAGTTTAATTTCCCCACCGGGCAGATTTGGCCCCATTGGAATGAGGGTTTTAGAAAGTATTCCCATCTCTGCAGGATATATATATAGCATGTGTAAAGAAAATGTTGAGCTGAAAGAACGACACATTAGCACAGGTGTCTGTTAGTGACAATAGTCAATTTAATAACATACTGTAAATCTTTCCAAAAAAAAAAAAAAAAACCTGCCATGTCAATATTTTCTAATGCATAAAGGTGCCAAACACTATGAGTATCAGCAGCAGGGAGCAGCTGAATGGTTGTGAAAGTGATGGATGCAATTTAATTTAAACATTAGGTAGATTTGGTCCCCTCAACATGACGCTGTTGGAGCGCATTTCTAATCCTGTTATATATATAGCAGACATTCCTAACCCACAGGCCTTGGAACGTATTCCACAATGAAATGACAGGAGTTGGCAAAACAAGCTTTAAAAAAGATTTACGGCTATAATTATTACAGTGTCCTGCGTTTTTTTGTCAGCACTCCTTGTCACAACTCTGACCACAGGAATGTTTGTTTGGGTTGGTCATCTGTATACGTGGTAACCAGTCTATCATCACCACCTTTCAGCATTCACCAGTTCATGAAATCTTATGGAGGACACTACTTTTATTTGGTAGGAAACCACATTAAAATTCACAGCAAACACTGTTTTTGTTTTTGGTTTGTCTACTTTACCTTCAGGTGTGCGTACTGATGTGGAGGTTCGGCCGGTTCACAATATCAATATAAACACTGTCTGCAGTGCAAAAATGTTGGGAATCGATGATATATAACAGCCCCTCTGGCAGCCATCTTGGGAGGTCCTCAGCTGTTGGACAAAAAACAGGAATTGATTTTAATTTCAGGATCATACAATAAGATATTAACCCGATAATGGCTCAAATTCGACAGATGTGGTGCACAAAGGAGAACAAAGAGCATCAAGCTGCATAGTTTAAAAAAAAGTACTTTTGTCCCAAAATGTGGACGACAACAAATTCTGTATCTTAAATGTCTCATGGTGTCTGTATGCTTGAAATAAAGTTGTGGGATTGTCGAACAGCATCTGAAACCTTCTGCCCTCACCTTTTTCCACATTGGAATTTTGGGTGGTGGCCGACGTCTGACAATTTCTCTAACCTCTAACCTCTCTAACCTTCTCTAACCTTTACAAAACCGACAATCAGGCTTACGTTATGCAGCAATTGGTTAGGTGAGGTGGAGGTGACTGGAACGATTGAGTGCTACACACCATAAATGCCTTCAAGGAGAGACTGTCAGTTAATAAGTACTGTTATCCCCATTTTACACCTAGTCTCTAGTCAAGGTCAGACAACATGTTTAACTAGGTCCTTTGAAGCATACCAAGTACTTCACAAGGCCCCCTGACAGACTTTTTTTGCCCCTTCCTTCCTGGATTGACAACATCTATAAACATGCTTGAAGTTGGTGTTCAGCTTATATTCTAGACCATGAACACCTAATCTGATATTGTGACCATCTAGAAAGACGATGTTGTGTAGTCTGATCCTTGCATTAGTTTCTCTGAACCCGGCATAAGGCAGCTCTAGAAGGTAAGGAAGCACAAGTGTTAACTGCTGCCACCTATTTGAGAGTTGTTCAGCTTTTCTAACTGGCTACTCTGTGTGGCCATGGCAACCACAAGAACATTTTGGGGGAAACAATAGGAGCTTTTTTTAACTGGTATCTAAGAGCAACTGCTAACATGACATCTCCTCTGCACAGAGCAACATCTAAAGTTGGATCATTTATTACTTAAGGTCCAACAGTGTTTAATATTTGTTAGCTAATATTGGTGTATATGAAATATCATTATACATCAGTTTCAAGCTTCTACAGGGTTTTCCGGATTTTTAAAGCCAACATCGTGAGAGTGAAAAGTCATGAGGCAGCATGATTTTTAGTGTGTCAAGAAGCTTTAAGGCCATAAAAGTTTTTAGGTTGTGAGTTCAAGTCTGAGAAAAACTGTTGGCAAAGCCAGAAGGCTGAAAAGTTTGAGGAATAATACACTGATGCAGCACAATTTAAGGGCTGAGTACTTTATGGGCGGAGGAATCCACCTTCTAGGAACAAACCTGAATCAGTTTAAGACCCTTTAAGACAAAAATATACATATTTTTTAAAAACCTGTTGAAATAGAATTGACCTCAGAGTGCTTGAGGCCTTCATGTTTACAGCCTTTTTGCTTTTTTATAGGTTCAAGCTTGAGTAAATCAGAACACTTTAAGCCTTTCTTACAGATAGTAGAGATATAACAACAGGAAATGAGAGAAATGAAGTCCCCATGCTCACTCAAACCAGGGCTGTTCATGGTCGGCACACCCCAGATGAGATTATATTCATTGTTTATCATCACTCATTATAAAATTATAGAAATGCAAGATTGCATCAAACACATTTAAAGAATTAGAGAATGCAGCATGGGTTTATTTTTAACAGTATATTTTAATACTGTGCATATTTCACCAAGTATTTGTTCTCTTCCTGTCTTCAAAAGTCTTAGGAAAAGAGGATATATTATACGCTCTCTCCTAAAAACTCAGTTAACCAAAACTGACCCAAGGGAAGCCAGACAGTCCTGGGGAACAGACCACAAGAGCACATTTACCTACAGTTTGAATTAAAACAATTTTGCAAAGATGCAGCAGAAATTTAAGAATTTGTCATATTTGTCTGTTACAAATTATACATAGAGGAGGAAGGTTACAGCATTCTGGTATGGCTCAAACAACAAATTGTAAAAGGAAATGTGGGAAAGGGAAAAAAAAGTTTTCTACTTTCAACAAAAGTCGGATTATCTTGCCAATGTCAGGCAGGATGGCATTTGAAGGTACATCAGATTCCCACACTGTGGGTGACAAAAATCCGACGTCAAAACACAATTTGCAGCAATTTCCGGTTTTCCAGTCAAGTCAAAGAAATTGACTGCACACATTAAAAAAAAAAGGCATCTCATGGTGATGAATTTGTATATGTAAGCATTTTCATTTTGCCATTATGAAAATCCTTTGTGATGCACAAGCGTTGTGATAAAAGTAGTGGCTAAATGGCCATAACTCATTTCTACTTTCTCAAAAGCGGCAAAGGCAGAAAACTACAAGCTGATGGATGGCTTCTTGTTAAGTTAAATTAGCATGTAACACATGACAAATGTGTGATCATAAATAACTACAAACATTTTATGAGTGATCATTGTACCTCAGAAGTATCTATTCTCATGTTGTGTCCTGGTTTCATTATTGATTTATCAATTGATCAGTATGTAAACCATCTGTTTCACTGTGTTTCAGCTTCACTGTTACCACCCACACTGCTCTTACATATAAAAATCATAATTATATTCACCACATACAGAATACACCATATTCCAACACATTAAACCCTCTCCTTTCACTGTGTCCATCTCACTGGGTTTTATAATCAGAGTTGTAATCACATCCATATTCCTACTCGTCTATATTGACCAGGAGACCAGGTGTTAAAAAGGTCATCCGCTGCTCTGTGCCATTACTCACTGTATCCCTGTAACACAGTGTTGTGGTTTATGCCCCAAAGTCAGAGTGCAGTGATGGATTATTCGTTTACAAGACAGATTTCAGTAAACCAGGGAATGGCTGATTTCTTTGGGGATCTTTCACACTAAAAACTCAAGAGTGGCTGAATGAAAAATATCCTCTGTGTTTTCATGAGTGGGATGATGAAGCACAATCAGAATCACTTTGTGTTTAACTGTTATTATGGATAAAATTAAAGTCAGGAAGAGTCTGTCTGTCAGCAAGAAACAGTTTAATGGAGGAAATAACATCATGAAATAAAAATCTTTCTAATAAATTAAACTAAGTTGTTTATGGTTCTTTTGTTGATCAGACTGACAATTAATAGATTTTAACTATATGATGAATCATAAAACATAAAACTTGGGAATGATACACTTAAATTGAATCTGTCTCCACTTTGGTATGAAAGTGCAGTGATGTATCAGATCAGTCTGATCAGCTACAGCGTCCAATCAATAACTGATATCCAATAAGGGGGCGTGTCGGCTGGTAAAAGACTTCCGTGAAGGCTGCCCTCGTGTTTCCTCGCTCCTCAGAGATCCGTCCTCACTCCTCGCTCCTCACTCCGCGGAGCAGAATAAGAGACTTGGGACGCCTGTCAAAATAGCGCATCAGGAACAACTTCTGGTTCAGGCGAGGAGCGAGGAGACATTAAGAGACTTGAGATGTACCATTTGTCTTGGCTTGCTTTGTTGAATCTTATATTTTTCAGGGAACTTTCCGTTCCTGCCATTCACCACCTGACCACCAGGTGACCTCACCTGATTCCCACACTAACTTGCTCACCTGTGTCTCATTTCCCAATCACTCACTACCTGCCTCAGTCGCCACCTGATCGTCACACACCAGCGCCAGCACACCTGCCACTCATTCCCCCAATCACTCAGTTGTGTGCCCACTTACCACTGTCCTCTGCCAGATCAGTGTTACTGTGTCACATGTTCTGTTTGCACGGAGGAAGGTCAGTGGGATCGATACATTAGTCCCCTTAACAAATGGTTTTTTTTTACATTTTGCAATAACAATCGATGCTATTGATTTATGAATTGATAGAAGCCATAGTTCACAACTACATCACTGTTTACCACTGCAACAAAGCGATAAATAACATGTAGGCTATGAAGAGTAAATCTAATTTCATTCATGTTTCACAGCAATTCGTTTGCTTTGTTCTAGAAACTCTAGAGCAGCGATGCATCTCCACACTGATTCAACTTTGTTTTACCTTTTGTCACCACTTAATTTTAAATCATTATCTAACAATCAATTTTGAGTCTTTGTTTATGCCGCTCTTTGCTCTTGACTACACAATCATCTGCTCAGTGTTGTTTCGCTTGAAAAGTGGGAAAGGAGATCTCTGGGGATTCACCTGGGGAAGGAAAACAACAACCCAGGTTTTGCTGTGGGCTTTTCATGTTCAGTCACGGTTCAGCTGACTACACACCTACACAGTAAAGCAGCTTGTTACATCAACCTCCACCACTGTGTCTCCTTGATTAACGGCCCTGCTGAGGTTTCATTGTTTTCAGCTCCAGTCTCTGAGGTTTTGATAACAGTTGGCACAGCTCAATGCTCCTCAGGGGCTTTAACATCTCTAAAAAACTATTGTATATGAACAAATGACTGTAAGATTCAGAAAGATTTAGTTTCTAGAAAGTTCTGTGTATGAAAACCATGAGGTATTTTAACTTGTCTCAAAGGAAAATTCTTTACAGGATAGAGAAACTCAATTCTTAAGTCATCCAATATGAAAATCCAGACTCTCTTCTTTCTATGTCTTTCTACCACACACATATTTTTTAATAGAGAGCATCCTCTCTGAGCAACTGGTTTTCTGTTTTAAAAGATAGGTTCACAGTTTTTCAAGTCTTAAAATAAGTCAGGTGCCCATATGAACACTGAAACAGGTTTTTCTCTCTGTTATCATTCCTACTGTTCATACTGAACATTAGAATAAATGTGCTAACAATGTAACTGTGTTCAGACAGAACATGAAGCAAATTTCAGATGCAATGAGGTCGATAGAAAGACGCAAGTAGACACAAATTCGCCCTGGACAGCACAAACTGATGTGAAGACGCATCTACATGAGTTAAGTGTTTCAACTTAAGTCCATGCATATCCCAGGGCCAACATCCTCATAATTTAACGACCACATAGGTCGATAGCACAGTGCCAGCACTCACGAACAACCCACAGGAGCATTTTCTAATATGCCACCTCTATCAGTGCTTTCCATAACTGTATAATTATTTTATGGTGAAACAACGCTGTGGTTAAGGTCTGGTTAGGTTTAGGCACAAACCCACTTGGTTAGGGTTAGGGAAAGATCATGGTTTGGGTTAAAATGATCACTTGAAACGTGGTGTGGGTTAAAGTTACTACTTCCTTAGAATTAGGCAGCCTTCATCATCATGGCAACAGTAAACACCACGAAAATTGTAGCTGTCCCAACTCGCAGTTGGAAACATGACACTCGCTGTTGGAAACTGGAAGCCAACAGTGGTCTCGTGCAGCTAAGTCCACTTTTTGCCATCTACCCAATCCACCTCCCCCTAATTTAGACATTTGTCACATTATATATACGTCATCTGAACTGTGTCACTTCTCCGGGTCATAATTACAATGGACGCTAGATGGCGTCTGTCACTCAAACGTAACTAAAGATTGTTTTTGATGGCTGAATTTTCAACCTATACAGTCATTTTACTTGTGAGGACAGGCTGCCTACAGCTTTAAGAATCTGCTTCATAAATGTACAGAGACAAGAGGAAAAAGGAGAGTGACTGGAGGAATAACAGAAAGAACCAGAGTTTCTGGTGAACTGTGGTGAGTTCAGTCAAAGGCTGAACTGAACATAAACACACCAGCACACTCCCACAGTACATTGCTAGCAAGCTTACAGTTAACTTACAGTCAGTATTTTGGCTGTTTGGGGCAAATAAACACACAACGGTCCAGGGGTCAAACTCATGTAAATGATGCCTGGCAAAAGTTCCCTTTGCTTTCTTTCTGAACACACAGTAAGTGATGAGGGACAAAATCCATAGTCCTTTTGAGTTCTGAGCAAAAATGTATTTTTATTTCAGTTTATCTGAAGATAATATGAGGCTTCAGCCTTCTGAGTTAGACAAATAAAGTGGATATCTTCCAAAAACTTTCCCTCTTTGTGTCTTGTATAGTAGGCCCTCCGCCCACAAACTCAGTTTCCCACATTCTCAGGTTTTCACACCTCCACGTGAACTCAACCCACACCACTGGATTCGCTCAACACAGTTCAGTGGAAAAAGACGAATAAAACACACATCTTACCACTTACTAGAGCAATAATCAAGTAAGGCTGATATCTGAGCAGAGTTAGTGATGAAATTGTGTCTTATTAGATGCTTAACGCTTATGTTTTGACTGTATGCTTTGTCTGACTTATATTTGTGAAGCATTTGTGTTTTCTTTTGATCCAACCTTTGAATGAATTTTCTACTCACTGTAGTGTTTTTCACTCAGATTCGACCTTCCCTCTCTCTCCCTTTCTTCTCTATCGTACACACACATCCCTGCATTGGTATTCTGACCCTGGCATTAAGCGGGAGTGAAAAAGACAAAAGTTCCTTTTTAGATTCAGGTCGATTTCAAATTCTTCCTCCTAGTCACCATTTCCTTTTGTCTCCTCACTTCCACACATACACAGTCTCATCCCTGCTTTCTTGGGTCCAAGCCGCCATTTTGGATCCAAGTTCGCCATTTCCCTTATTCTACTTCCTTTCACACACACATAATGTCTCATCCTTGCCATTTTGCGTCCAAGCCCACCATTTTCCTTATTGCCTCCCCCTTTTTACATGCACATACACACACCCATCACTTACATTGAAAGAGCATTATGAAGGGATCCTCTAATGGCCAATATGGACAGGAGGAATGATCACAGCAAGAAAAGCATGTTTCAGTGTTCATTTGGGCACATGAACATTGTTTTAAGACAGACTTGAGAAACTCTGAACCTATACTTTAGGTTGCAATAAAGTTTGCTCCAAAATGAGAATTAACTGACAGTCTAGAGAGGAATTCATTATTTCCTCAAATGACAAATGGAAACACACATGCACACGCAGACTTATCAACAGTATTTTTCAGCCATTGGTTCATTTCTGCCTCCTCTGATCCATTAAAACCAGTGAAGGCACCAGAGCAGATGGCAGAGATCTGGACGAACATCATTTCGTAATCACATTCAGCAGGAATACCAGCTGATGGATACCAAACCACTTTCTCTGCCCAGATGAAAAGTGTCATGTATTTAACACCTAGTTGGATTCTCCTCTCATCACACACATGGCTGTGGGCATCATGGTTGCTCAGTGATTAGCACTGCTGCCTCACAGTCCTGGGGTTGAACACCGGCCTTCACAAGATCTTTCTGTATGGAGTTTGCATGTTTTCCAGTTTCCGCCGGTTGCTCCGGTTTCCTCCCACCATCAAAAGACATTTATATTAGGGTTAATACTCCTATCAGTGCCTCTGACCATTGGCACTGGCAACTGGAGTTGGTCCCAAGGTCCCACTGCAGCTGCCCACTGCTCCTAGTGTATAGGGTGGGTCAAATGCAGAGGGTCAGTTTCATTTCAATATATGTGAATGCTGAGAAATGACTAAAAAGAAATCTTAATCTCTTAATTTAATTAGAGGAAATAAATTCACGCACAGTGGAAAGAAAACACCTGTAGTCATAATGAGATCCAATTCATATTCATTTCAACATCATTTGGATGTTTATTCCCGCTCGCTGCAGTCAGAGACTGGCTGTTTGTGTGAAGAGTCATTCCATTACGTTTATATTAGATCTGAGCCGGCCTGCTGTCTATAGAAGCCACTTAACTCTGACACAGACTCAGGCACAAACCTCCGTGTTCTGACACTTGATTTACTCATTTTAATATCTTGTCCAGCAGGTTGCATGATGGTCATTCAGCTCATGTGCTGCTGGCAATCCTCACTGTGTTAGGATGGTTATTTCATTATATTTATAGATCCAGAGCATCACATCGCTCCAGTATGACCTCTGCTGGGACATTTTACTTCTTTTTTTAGCCATGACTGTGACATTGCTCTATGGGATGGCAATTAACAACTATTGTATGTTTTGTCATGAAATTGTTGACATTCATGTTCCCCAGAGGATTAATCCTACTGACTTGGTGATCCTTTGACTCTTACTCCAGCACCACCATCAAGTTGACATTTGTGGCAGAGAGTGAAATAGCTTGACATTTGCTACAGATATGAAAGGTCCCTTGAAGAAAACGTCTAGTGACTTTAGGGATTGTCTGACTATTCTTGCAGTTCTACCACTCAAACTTTTCATATATTCAGTGAAATATCTCAAAATCTACTTGATGGATTGTAAAGATATTCATGGTTCCCAGACAACGTATTCCTTTGATTTCAGTGATCCTCTGACATTTCCACTAGCACCACCATGAGGTTGACATTTCTGTTTTTTATTGAAATATAGCCTATTGGATAAATTTGGTGTGCAATCTGGTACAGATACTCATGGTTCCCAGATCATGACTTGTAAAAATGTTGAATACATAACTTTTCATCTAGTCATAGTCTTGTTCAGTGTATGTCCATCACTCTGCTCTTTAACACCCAACATATGGCTGAGCAAATGGTTCCCTCTGTGTCTCAGTCTATTCAGCTCTCTAAGGCAACAGAGCAGTTATAGTCCGACACACACTGTATAACACCGCTGGTAGATCTTTACAACTCACTTAAATCCTCCTCACTCAGATGCATCTGTGTTTGTCCACGCTGTCACTGGCTCATTTTTCCATCTGATCCAGACAGCCAGATGAAAGGCAATTGCTCTGCGGGCCGGCAGTCTGTGTTTTGAGGTGAGAAGGTTTCATTATGATGATTTCCCAGGAGCCTCACATCTCTTCACTTCACTCCTTGTTGGGTCATTTCTGTTCAGTTTCTCAGACCTTCTCATTACTCTGCAGCTCAACACCAAAACATATGGATCAACAAATGATTGTGCAGCACCATTTATTTCTCTAACAACACTCCTATAATACCTGTTATTTTTCTGCTCTAACACTTTTCTGCTTTGCTGTAAAACCTCATCTATGGTATCATTTGCTTTTATATTCCTCCACTGCTGTAAAACCACCAGCAGCCATTAATCATGAGTCTGAACGTTCAGAGTGTTTGTTTCTCATTCAGCCTGCAGTCTGTCATGGCCTCTTTTTCCCAGAAGGCCGCTGGCTCACAGCTTGTTACCGTGTCATCTTGCTGACCACCCACAACTCCGTCTGTATATCTCAGCCTGGCCCCTGAAGGCTCATGGGTAATCTTTCATCCACTGAGTAAACAGTAAAAATTGTCATCCATCGTTTGATATGCCGGCCTTTCTGGCCAAGACCACAAATCCTCTCCCACTCAGTCTTAATTAACTGCAAACACTTACTCCTGATATAATTAGTTCTCTATTTGGATAAATGGTTTTTAACAAGCTATTTCCAGGCCTGAAAGCTAGTAAGTGATTAAAGTGTGTGCAGCTTGGGCACTGTGTGCAACAAATCCATTGATACTGATCTAAAAATACATGGATTATAGTTTTACCTATCCACTTATGCATCACTAGAGAGTGGTTTCTCCACCTTGTCCTCTCTTTTCCCTCAGTCGTCTCTTTGCTGGACCATCGGCCATCCTGGGACAGCTCTCCTTCCCTTGCTGTTTGTGCCATTTCCAGAGGTTTTGGATCTGGATGTTCATCTTCCAGGAAAGGAGCTTCACCTCTTGTCTCTCTCCCTCCCCTGTGTGAATGATATCCTTGTCTCTCTCTCTCTCATGTGTGTGGTTTCTCTCCTTCCTCTGTGTGTGTGTGTGTGTGTGTGTGTGTGTGTGTGTATAGTGTGATGTGAGTTTTCCCCTGTGTGTATGTATAATCTGTCCTCTTTCCAGGTCTCCATGATGATGGAGGTCATGTGGTTCAGGTCCCATCTCTGTTTGGCAGCAACTGAAAGTTGCTCAACATCCTCCTGATCAGATTCTTCATATATGATATCAATTTATCTATAATTTTGTCATCCTGTTTTTCCATGCTGTACTTCTGTAATGTTGTTATCTTGGTCTATTCTGTACACACAACATCTATTGCACATCTGTCCGCCCTGGTAGATCCTTCCTCTGTTGCTCTTCCTGAGGTTTTATTCCATTTATTTTCCCTGTTAAAGGGTTGAATTGCTGTACAGACCGGAAAGTCCCCTGTGGCAATTTTTTTGATTTGTGATGTTGGGCCACATAAATAAAATTGACTTGACTTGAAGGACGAAAGGAGGAAAAACACCTGGTCAAGATCAAGAGTGATTGAACCCTGCATGACACTCTGATGCTGCTGTGGTTCAACAGGAGAAAGATTACAATATACACCAGTTGGACAAAAGTCTGGGGACTTATTTACCAAACCAAGCGTTCAATCCCACACATAGAATTAGGGAAATCCGCTTCTTGTGTGTGTATATTTAGAACCGCTCCTGACCATGCACATGAACAAACCCAAGTGGTAGGGAAATGTAAAACCAGTTCTCAAATTACAGACACATGATATACACCATGAGTGACCAAAAATTAAACAACAAAATGTTTGCAATTGCCTCCAGAACATCACAAGTGTTTTCTGACACAAGTACTAAAATAACAATTATGGTCATAGTTAAAAGACAACAGAGTGAATCTTTTCATT
The DNA here is from genome assembly GCF_910596095.1 of Thunnus maccoyii. Lineage (NCBI taxonomy): Eukaryota > Metazoa > Chordata > Actinopteri > Scombriformes > Scombridae > Thunnus > Thunnus maccoyii. The sequence continues at coordinate 25,296,685 of NC_056544.1, read as the reverse complement.
GTGCTGCTACACCAGGTTTAAATGATCAACAACACCTACGTAGATAAAGCACATTGTGTTGAGATCTGCTTCATTTTGAGGCAAAACCCTGGAAAACACATCTTAAAATGATCTGATCTTAAAATTCCAAAATGCACATTAAATTTCAAGAGAATCTAATGACCACTCTCCAATCTCCTGAGCTTGATGTTTATGTTGGCTGCAGAAAACAGGAAGATTGGGTCTTTGTACTGCTATGAGTGCAAATGAATCTGAGCAGCCTGAAGTGATCCTAATCAATTCAGCCAAGTGTTTTCCTGCAAAACACACTCTGTCATCAGTGCAGAATATGGATCAACTAGTACAGATAACATGATAACATTGGTTTTCCTGTGACAACAATAAAATCTATGATTCCTGGAAGAAATATAACATGTCAGCACCGATAATAAATCAACAAATTAAAAATCAAAATTAAAATCAGAGAGACTAAACTGACCTTCTACTGTCAGCTGAAATGACAGAAACAAATCAACGTGTTGTCAACATAAATGGTGAAGGCATCTTACAGTAAGTTGCAAACTGTTCTTCCAGAAGCAGAGAAATCGAATCTGCGTTATCAACTGTGAAATCATGTTTGACAAAAGCACAAATGGGTAAACACAATTCATCCCTTTCTTGTTTTAGTTCAAGGGTGACAAAAACAAAAGCTAGTTAGAAGTTTGAAACTAGTTTCACAACAGCATGAGCTCAAATAACTATTAAAGACACATCAGAACAGCTCTGTGTAAAAGGCAATGTGTTTGTAGCCACAAAGGCTCAAAAAGTCAAGAAATATTGGATCAGTTCGGTCAAAGGCTGCCGGCAACGTTTCAGTTGCTCTGTCCCCCCTGTTCACAAGCCTCACCTCCTCCTGACAGAAAACACATCATTTACTTTACCTTACTCTACTCACCTTAAATCTGCCTTTTAAGGTGTGTATCTACAAGTATGATTCGTGACATCACAACTAGTTTTGATCCAGTCATGGTCCAGTATGCAACTTATAAACGTGTGATGTGGAAACTTGAAGTAGAGGACTGCATTGGGATTGGGATCTAGCGGGGGACAAATCTCACGGGAGTGGGCGGTTTTAACTTTGCTGCAGGTGGTCAAAAAATAAACTGTGGGACCCGGTATTTAACAACTAACAAGAAGGATGGAGTCAACGAAATTAGGAGCGCTACTCCTGATCAGTGTGTTAGAAGACACCGGGAAAAACAAAACAAAATAGAACAACTTCAGCAAAACAAACAACCACAGTCAACAACACGCTCTAAAATAATAAGTAAAATAAATAAATACAATGTAATTTTGCCCTACAATAGATCTACTTATTGCACTAGATTAACTATAATTATTGCACTAGGATGAATGTAATTATGCAATAGAACGTAATTTTGCTTTGTTATTACCAACAGGTATGCATCTCTTATTAATACTACACAGTAAAATCATGTGTTTTCCCTGCGAGTCAGGAGAAGTGTGAATGGTTAGGGTGTTTGCGGGTGCGGGCGGGAGTGGACATACACACTGCAGGACTGGGTGGTAATGGTCAGAAATCCAGCAGGAGTGGGATTAAGAAAACAGTCCCGTGCAGGGCTCTAACTTGAAGCCTCCAGTGAAGTAAGAACTTGAAACAAAAACCATTTGTATCACCATAGGTCATAGATATTCATATATTTTTCATGTAGATTGTAGAGTAGATGTATTTCTTTAGGCATCATTTTTAGCTGTAAACTGTGCTGAACAATGACTTTTTCCAACTTTAGGATGTGTGGTGGCATAAAATGTTCCTCCTCATTTCTATAAATTAAGGTGTTTTGCGACAAATATCAGTGAAAACATAGTTTATGAAGAACTACAGAGGTCTACAGCACAGAAGAATGAGATATATCAGGCTTTGGATACACAGACAACACTTGTAAGTAGGAAGAGTTCATTGTTGGTTTGCACATGAGATTTGTTGACAATAAGGAAAATATAGAAAATCACCAGCCTTATCCTGTAACTACAGTGTCAAAATCCATTATCCTACAGGTTTCATTTAATTCCTTTATTGTTTTGTATGTAGAATATATCTTTTAATTTTACTAATGTCTTCCACGCAGTGAACTGGTAAATAAACATGCATGCTGTTATGGAAACACTAATCATTCACTGGCATCTTGACCCTTACATAATTATACAGTACATGCCAATAATCCATTTATTTATTGCTCTTGTTCGTCGTTTCTAATATTTAAATTTTTACATCATCTTTAACCAGATAAATGCTCTGTTGAATGTTTTCCTACTAAACATTTTGGTCACTACAACATCAGAGATGTTTATTGTTTCCAAGAAGACATTTTCACATGTTTTCATTTTTACACACTAACATCAAATTGATATTTTGCCCTTTAGATTATTGTGCGTCTGTGCTGTGAAAAGTGTCTGAGAGTTTAGATGAATTTAGAGATGTATTTAGAATATGTATTCATGCTCACACCATCTATGCTGATTTAGTGTGTGTGTGCACGCGTGACTAGACTCACAAAATGGATCCATTTTAATATATTTCAATCTGCATAATGAACTTTTATCCCAGAAACCAAAGTTTTTTTTTCTTTTGCATTCTTTGCCTTCTCCCTCTTGTCTGTGACTTCCTTTCACTATCTCTCCTTTTTTTTCCCTTTCCCATAGCAGTCTGCAGACGGCTGATAGCAGGCCTTCAGCCAGAGAGAACGGAGCTGTGATGTTTCTATCAGCAGACAGACGAATGAACGAACTCACCACTGTGTCTCTGAGCCTCTGAAGCCAAATCAGCCTTCCTCCTCCTCCTCTTCATCACTGTGCCCTCTCACCTTCTCATCCCTTCTTCTGTCAGCCCTTCCCTTTATCTAGTATTGTCTTCTCATCTCACTCTGCTGCTCCTTCGTTCTCTTATATTAACTGTCGTCACTCACAGAATGTTTCTTTCTGTGACTTTCTCGTTATGCGTTTACGGAGCTGTGAAACATTTCCATGTGAAAACGGCAGCATCATATCAATCACCGCAGAGTCGATCATCCTGTTCAGGTATCAGTTCTTTAACAGCTGATGAGCTTTGGACTCTGGTGGTGTTTGGGTGGCTCGTTTCTACTCGGTGGGAGTTCATCCAGAGATGCTGCTGTTCAATAGCCTGAAACAGTTTGATCATTAGCTTTACTGCACGTACATAACGTTGCCAGTCAAAAAACTTTTTTTTAAGCATTTTGGTTAAATCTCAAGCAATATGTAACCCAATTTAAGAGAATTTAATAGGTATAAGTGACTTACAGTTAAATTTGAATCTGATAGCTTCTTCATAAACAGGTCCCTCAGTATTTGTAATGAGGGACTTGGTATTCTCACCACAGGATGCTCAGCGGTCATCAGGGGACATATGTCAGCTAACAACCGAGAAAAAGGGCAAACTATGAAGTAGAGGTATTTAAAAGTGTCTGAAATAGAAATGGTCGAAAACTGGAGGTATTTTGATCACTGCGGCTTAAACTATTGCAAGGAATCTAGAAATCTAGTAAAAGAACATCTGGCAGAGCCCTCTACAACAAACAAACAATATAAGTCAGACATCAATAAAAATGATGATGATGATGATGATGATTATTGTTGTTATTATTATTATTATAAGGTAAGATAAATAAGATTTTATTGTCCTCGAGGGAAATTTGTCTTGGACACGCAATGCTGCTGCTGTACAGTAACAAATAATTCAACAGTAATACACATTGTAGATCTCACAAACACCTGGATAAAAAGTTGCTGTACAGTAAATTACTCAGAATAAATACCAAAAATTAGTACTAGTGTGCAGTGTGATCATGCCCATAGGTTTATAAACACAGATGCATCATTTATTTGACTCTAGACCTCAACGAGTTCACATTAAAGCACCTATTAGACTGTGTGACAGCAACAATCCTGTACGTTTTATTTGCATGTCACACTGTGTGAGACGCCTTTAATACAATCTTGGTCACAATCTGTGTCAAACTGTACGATATCAATTTTGAGGCTTGTCAGATTGTGCGCTGAATGCATAGTGATCTGTAGTGTAATGATGTAAATAGACAAAATTACTGAATATGAAAGCAGAGGCGCATCATCAGCTTGCATCATCCATCTGTGCCGCTCATATGTTTTGAAAATGCAACAAAGCAGAGAAGGTTTTCTCCTTTGCCACAAATAGTTCCTCAAAATTCTTTTTTGCTCTGCCTCAATCGGTTTGGTTTATGAGTGCATATTTGTGTTTTTTTTACCCCCTAAAATTCATTTAGCTATGATGCTCATGAAATTTCGCGTCGGCCTGTGTATTCTGCTTCATTTGATGTCGTATTCTGATTGCAGACATAGGTCGTAGCACTGGCCACATTTGAGAATTTGGTCTTAAATTGTCTTCAGTCGCCAAAACTGCAAATCAGCCGCTTGTGGACAAGTCTCACAGTGAGATCTAGGACCAACACTTTGGATTGACGACCAAAGATGTTTCTTCTAAGACTAAGCCCAAAATCCAAACATTGAGCTAAGCAGGCTGCAAACATTCAATATTCAGCTCGCACATATGCAGAGCATGACAGTTTCAGCAGACTAAATCAAACTGTGATTGAAAAAATAAACCTGAGAAATGAACTGAGATAAGATGCAGTCACAGCAATTAAGGATGTGATGGATTTTCAAAAATGTAAGAATATTTAAAATTAAATTATAACAATCTACATTCATTAATCAGTAAGAAAATTTGAATATCTCCAACAGTGCCACTTCAAAACACACAATGTACAATGTACATTATAGGATTTTGCACAGTCTTCTCTGTTAGTCCTGGCAGGGCAGCTGAGAGGACACATGAAGAAGAGAAGAGAAAACACAGAGAAATTGTTTGATGTGAGAGTAGATGATAAGATTACAGATAAAGGAAAGAAAGGAACTAATGGTGAGAAAGCCAGTGAATGGTACTCAAGGTGAAATGATTTTAACTCATACTTTGTCTACCTGAAGTATCTCTGCATCCATCTCACCTTCACTTTCCCAACTTTTGATTTTTCTCCAATTTGTGCAACTTTTGTTTTATGCCCAAGGACTCAAAAGTACTTGTACTTATCTTTTTTTTTGTGCCTTATAATAACATCTCACCTTTCATCTTTCTTTTTCTTCTGGCTATTCTATTTTTTTTTTTTTTTTTTTTTTTTGGTCATTTCACTCACTTGATGTACAATGTCATCAGAGTGCCCACTCTGCAGATGTACAAAAACATCCTCTTCAGACTGACAAAAACTCTCTCTGAATGGGAAACAGGTGAAAGAAAAGATGGAAATAAATAATATAAAGTCCAAGCCTCATAATTTTGTCATTTAAGGGTTTTATGCACAATCCATTTGTTTGTGTAGGCGTCGATAGTTATAGACAGTGGATATCTCATTATAAATACTCTCTGAATCCCCTCAGGGCTTCTCTTAGACTTTTGTAATTTTAAAGATTTAATGAAACACTGACAGAGATTTAAGTTAATTACTTCCTTTCCCAACAATAAGAGGAGTGTTGACAAAATAATTCAAAGAAGAAAACAATACTGTCATACTAACTTATTGGAGATAAAATACATTGTCACATTTCTTTGCCAGTTAAAACATTTTCCACAAACTCTTCCATGCCAAATGGAATCAAAAGTGGAAGCTTGTTTACAAAATGCCACAGAGCTGAATGTCTCATCAGAGAACAATGAAACACATTTCATATGCAAATAAAACAGCCACATGCTGTTAAAGGCAATTAACAGTTTCAAAAGGGTCATTTGTGTCTGGTCTCATCTCAATTTAGGAAGCTCACATAAACTCTGTTGGTAATTTCACTGTGATTGTTACATCCTCTCTGGGATTTCTTCAGTGTGAAAAGTTAAGTCAGAATATGCAAAAAAAAAACGCTCTCAGGGTGACGATGAACCACATCAGAGAATCCAAACAGCTCCTCTGGAAACACAAACAAGGACGAACACGATCTGATTTGGACAGTCGGGGGACAAATGAATCACAGCAACACTGAGGTTTCCTGCAGCGTCTGCTCTCTGCCTGACCTGCGCTGACACGGATCAATGAACGAGATTGTTTTGTGGTCAAAGGGAGAAGAAAATTAAAACAGAGTTTGAAAACTTGAGGAGCAGCTCTGCAGCTGACTGTCTGAGACACTGATTGGTTTTGCAGCCTGAGGTGAAAAACACAGTGACCGGTCTGCTGGATCCATGGCTGCTGCTGCTGCGGGTGATTGACAGTTTGGGGGTAAGAGACGCAGCTCAGACTGAAGCAGGAGGCCGGGCAGAAGGTGAGGACCGGTGAGGAGGTTTGTTTGGTGACCAGGAAGGTGAAGGGGTCTGAGGCTAGGGATCAGGCCTGGAGGGTGGGTCAGAGGGCTGGATCTGGAGCCAGGAACTAACTGAGGTCTCTCAGTTAGTCCAAATTACTCTCAGGTGTCTGAGTCACTCATGAGTTTTTATCTCAGCTCTGATTTGGCTCTGGAGAGTTAACTAAATTAACTTTTTTTTCTCATTTGATCTGATTTAGAGGCCCTTTGATCATTTTCAACTACACTAGTGTTAAACTATGAAATAATACATCCACACAACATTTTTTCTGAATAACAACTTATTGGAGAAGCCAATATTTTGGGTAATACGATTATTCACTTTCTCGCTGAGAGTTAGATGAGAAGGTCGATGATATCTCTGTTAAATATGAAGCTAAAGCCAGCAGCCGGTTAGCTTAAAGACTGGAAACAGAGGACAGCAGCTCCTTTTTTTTTTTTTTACAGACGACAGTGGTATCAATCTTCTCATATAAGTCTCTGCAAGAAAGCGTATTTCCCAAAATGTAGAACTATTCTTTGAACACACAGTCTGTTTTTTTTTTTTTTTTGCTTTTACCTTTTTCTCACACAGAGCCATACGGAGGAGAATGGTACATTTTCACTCGGTGTCCCTGACAGTCCAACTTTCACCTCAAAGCTGATTCTCTATTACCGCAGCCACTTTTTGTTAACACAACTGTGTGCGGTACGTTTCATCACTGCTTCAGGCTGCGTATGTTTTCTGACCAAACTCTGGCCCATTTTTCACACCTAGATTGCAAAGTCTGAAAATATTATGTCCGTCACAGTTCTCATAAATCATACACAACATCCCACTGGGTGCAGAGGCAACATTTATGCAAAAATATTTGAGTGCATGACAAAAAAAAAATGTGTGTAAAGGATCAAAATGCCAATTATGTACTTTAATTACCAGAGGCATTTTATCTCCAAGGTCATTTTTTACTCCACAGCCTGTTAATTTGCAACCCTTAGAGTGCGGCTCGCAATCAGTCATGTTTGGCATGATGACATTGGGGACTAGATGAGAACACTGACACTGATGAGCGAAGGGGGACTGGATAGAGGCTATAGCCTGGAGCTGGACGGAAAGGTCAGAAGACAAATATATCCCCGGGCTGAGAACAGTTTGATGGAATCCTAAGAAAACAACTTTAAATCCACTGTACTTTCTCAACTATTAGAATGACCTTCAGCTTGTCTGAGGATTTTCACTTTTCCACTGTGTTTGACCTGCTGACGGACTTTCTGTCATCTTCCTGTTTAAACTGTAGAAGAGTCTGAACTAGTGGAGTGCTGTAAGCTCTGCCTGCTCTTCTTCAAGCTTCAGCAGCTTCGTAGATTTTCTGGCTTCCTGCTGGAAGGGGTCGAAGAACGGCAGCCGCTGTGAACTGAAACATGTTGGCGGTATAATAAACAGGGTCTCCCTGGATGAAGAACAGGGGTCCAATTCCCTAAGAGGGGAGAGCTTTTCTGTCCACAAACCAATTCTGGACCCACTATGCTTTTATACAGAAACTGACTAATTCTTCTGTTTTTAGCGACAGCGATGTTTGGTCAGTCATCGCTTTGATCCAGACTGAATTATCTCAACGACTCGATGGATTGCGATGACATTTTGAACAAACAGTCATGGTCCCCGGAGGATGAAGCCTAATCTCTTGGTGTTCCCCTGACATGTCATATAGCACCATCATGAGCTTGACATTTGTAATTCACGATGAAATGTACTGACAATATTTGGATGGATTATCATGTAACTTGGTGCACACATTTATAGTGCTACTTTGCATTGATACAAACGCTGATGTTTAAATTGCACAAAAATTACAACCAGTGTCATACATATTCTAAATAGCTCATAATGGTAGGTTGTTTTTGTTTTAATATCTTTTTTTTCATTTTTCACATCTTTGTTTACCCAACACTTACATATGATGTCATAAAATCTCGAAAGAGACTTAAACATGGTAACCTTTCTACTTATACCGTCCACATACAAGTAAACTATGTAATATTTCCACACACACTGTAAAAAACTTACTGTGAAGTTCACAGTAATTAACTGGCAGCCATTGACAAGTAACTTACTGTATAAACAATCACAGTAATTAACTGCAGAAACACAGTAAATTACTGTAGAAAGTCACAGTAATATTGATACTACAGTATTACTGTGATTTTCTACAGTACTATAATAGTTACTGTGATTTTCTACAGTAGTGTGTTCACTACTGTGATCTCTACAGTAACATCTTGATTACTGTGTTTTTAGGCTTCATACACAGTACTATACTGTGAAAACATTCACAGTAATTTACTGTGCGGAAACACAGTAAATTACTGTGGATTTCACAGCCATTTTTTACAGTGCACATCTCCCATAAAATATGTATATACACATATTTGCCTTCTTGCTGAGATTTGAATAAGAAGATTGATAGTCTTTTGTTTAAAAAGTCTTATTTACTTGTTTTGGTTTTTGTACAGATTAAACACACATATGATGTGTTGTTATTTAGTGAGCTTTAAAGGTGCTGTTTCACCATGCTTCCAGTTTTACTGTTAAGCTAAGCTAACCACTGTAGGTTCATATTTCACGTACAGACATGAGAGTGGCATCAATCTTCTTAACTAACTTTTGGCAAAGAAGCAAATACAGTATGTACTTCTTTAAATCGTAAATGATTTCTTTAACACTTCTGATATAGGTTGCAAAAAACCTTTATTGTGGCACCATCCTCTGGCCAATTATTACATCTACTTCACCACGACCTCTTAAGATCCACAACAAATAAGCGTTTATCTAACAGTTTGGTTTCATTTACAGTGTTGCTGTTACTATTTATTAAGAATCTGAAACCAAAACTACAGAAGATAATTGTCAGGCATCACCAATATCTCCCCCTGCATCCCCCCTCAAACACATGCAATCTTATACAACAGAGGAAAATGATAAATTGGCAATTGTATAAAAATGGGTCATACTCATATAAGATGCATTTGTTAAAAGACCACCAAAAGCCCAACACGTTTCATTATCACAGTATTCAGCTAGAAAACATGGAGGGATAGCTTGTACTTATCTATTTCTTTCAATTAAACCATCATTGCTGCTGTTTGGTCACATCAGTTTCTCTCACCACAGGCTGTGTTGTTAACGCACTTTTTCTAAAATCCAATCTTTGGTAGGATACGACACTTCTAGCCTTCCAACAAGCAAAAAATCTTAACCTTCAATTACAAGACAAGTTGACAAAGTGAACATTCAAATACTGAAGTCACCCTCCATCGAAACAGAGTTCAAACTGAGACACTGACATTTATATTTCTTCCTCTCCTGACTCTCATCACTCCATTTACAAGACAGATTGAGACAGCAAACACTTATTTAACTCCTCTTCAACAAAAAAATTAACTTTTTTCCCTGGTTATAAGACAAACTGTAGCAGCAAACACTGCGAGCAGAGATTAGACTGTGGCACCCAGCTGCTTCACAGGACTGACTTACTGCCTGAAGACTGCAGGATGTGAAAAAAAAAAAAAATGAGATGGTGTAGAGCCAACTCATCATCATTCTGTTGGAGAAAATACAAGACTCCCATCACAGAGGAAAGGATGAAGGGAGGAAGGAAGAAAGTGATGGAGGGAGGAGATGATAGAGGGTTAAAGTAAAGGATTGTCTGATGAAGAATGGTTAGAGGGAGGCGGTTGAGGATTTAAAAAGAGGTTTGAAGGGATGGAGAGAGTCAAGGAGAAAGGGGGCGGAGGCTAATGAGCTGCAGTGTCACAGCAGACGGCAGGATGCTGTTTATTCTATTCACTCTGCTAATGACTTCTACTAAAAGAATGACATGGGAAGTTTTTAAAAGCCGCAACTTTCACTAAAGGTTTCCATTAATGACTCTCACCAAAGACTCACGGACATTTACTAACGACTTCTGTGAGAACTTTTTACTACAGAATTTTACTGACTCTCACTAATTACTTTTTAATGATGTTTACACAACAGAATTCAAGTATCTCTATACAGTAAGTCCAAACACAATGCAGTTCGACTATTTTACACAGTTCTGAACAGCTGCCTCAGAGTCATGCCAAAAGTATGACGGTTTAGAAATATTTTCCCTCAAATAACTTGAAAATAATCCACAACTAAAATTTCTTGTGCACTATTTAGGACTTGTTAAAAAACATCTCTTATGTAACTGTTTAAAACAACACAATTAAGAACATCAAAACTTATAAAATAATAATGTCACCTCCTCTGTGTCCCATATTTATCTTATCAATACCAATAAAAGAAAAGTCCAACATGTTTGGCTACTGGGTGTTTTATGTCATAGCAATAATTATTTACTTACTTTGGTGAACCCTGATTAACTTCTGTTAACAAAAACAACATGGAGGAATGCTCTGTCTTAACATCTTGGTTATTCGTTGAATAGAGGAGACATATCAAAATCAGCAAGCGCTCATAAGCAGCTCAAAAACATGCTTACATGTGTTTCTTTCCCGTCGTACCTGAATTGAAGCTTGTCGACATGTTCGGTGTCATCAGTCTCTGGGGGTTTGAAACCTGTCAAAATGTTGGTGTGACATTTACAAGTACAACAGGAGTCATATATTTTTATTCTGAGGCTCTACTGGAGTATCTTTGCATGACTTACAGTTCAAAAAAGTCTTTATTTATATTATTCTAGCTCTTTATGCAGCTCAGTTCAGCCTCTGTCTGAGAGGCTCCTGTCCCTTTAAGCCCCCCCAACGCCATTCCCCATGAGTCCAATCTGTTCTGATTGGTTAGCTTAAGGAAGCTGCCCCCCCTGACAGCTGTCTCCGGATGCTACATAAACAAACAGTAGTAGTAAGATTTCACTTCTTTTTCTCATTCTTTACTCAAAATGTCAACTTCTCAAATACATACATACATGTTTGATCTGAAATCCGACCAGAAATATGCAAGTGGGCAATGAAAACAAACCAGGGAATAAAACTTGGACATTTGTGGGCAAACATGAACTGAAGTGATAAAATTGTCCTGGTTTTTGACTCTCAAGTAGCATTTTTTACATACATTCACCTCAAGTTTTGGACCTTTGACCAAGTTTAACATAGACATCCAACATCATAACAGTATATAAATGACAGAAAATCACAAAAAGCATGTTATGTCCCCTTCAAGCAAAAAATACTAGTAGCTGTGTTTCCACCACAAAACAAAATGAACATGAAATCCTCACGTATATTGATGAAGATGGAGTTGTCATAATATGATCTGTAAACCGGGCCTCTCCTCTCTGGGGAAATAAAGTTCAAAGTATCCCTTCACCATGTCTAATGACACAAGCTGTTAAACCGCTCTCTTCCTTTGTTTCACTGGACCACTGGACCAAAACGAAAAACGTCTTCTCTTTAATTATATGTCTCTACTCGACTCTCCGGGGTGTCGGAATATTTCAGTGCTCTCGGTTGTGTCTGCATAATGTATCATGAACACACGAGGCTCATCCACCTGACTTGTAGATGAAAATTGATTCTGCCTGATTTGTTAAGGCTTGCAGGTTCTCTCTTTTTCTCTCTCATTCTCTCTTTGAGACTTTATTTTCAGCCTTTGATTCTTCATTGGTCTATATGTCTATTTCTCTCTTGACAGGAGTGAAGTCATCAAGCTTTACAGGATCAATAACGCTACTCTAATCTCTTACAATCTGCACAAACATGTCGTTATCAGATACTGGGCTTGACTTGTTACCTCACCTTGCTCTTGGTGCTATAAGCATTATTTTAACTTTCAATGGATCACACATACACAGTAAATATCCACCAAAATCTACATTTGCTAGTTTCCTGCCACCTGAGCTAATCAGTCCTCGTGTTTATGAATATTCAAATGATCTTAAAGCATGAAACCTCAGGAATCCACATCCTTTCAGCTGATATATTCACCATATTGGCTCAAAGATGTTTTAGACACCTCGTCAAGGACAAAATACACAAACCTATGATTTTTATTTGGCCAAACAGATGATTTTCTGCAAATTTTGACTGTGACTCCATCAAGGTTTCTTCTGTTGCCATTGTCTTTGCGTTGTTCGTGTTGCACAGTCGTAGATTTGTCCCAGAAAATAAATGATCCTCTCATGCATTTATGGCCAAGTTAAACAACTCCTGATCTTATTTTTATCATTTTGTATGTACTTTAACGATCATTACACTGCCCCCCTTTAGAACAATCAATACCAAATTTTGTGTCTGAGTTAAAAGAAGAAGTCATTTAAAGCTGCATTATTTATTTTATTCTATTTCATTTTATTTTTTTATTTGGCCTCATGGATCCACAGGACCTCCAGAACAAACTGAGAAACACTCCTGACATATATCACATTTATAAAGTTGTTATGGCCCAACTCCTAAATGCCTCACCGCCTTGTCTCTACCTTTTTGTCTGCGTCTCTCTAAAAATATATTGACTGTTAAAGCTTTAAGAGTCATAAGAATCGGCGGTAAAAGACAGACAAACACAAAAAGAGGCAGACAGAAAGGCAGTTACATAAGCTTCATACTAAAGCACACAGCGTCCCAGATCTCATCTATAAACAAAATGACCATTTCATTGGAAATACATGTGAGAGGAGGCGCACCGCAACAGTCTCACATCAGCACCTCATTGCTGCAGCTCAGGGATTATCCAGAGAGATGGATGGAAATAAACAGGTTTAATATAGACTGTCCTGTCAGACAATGATCCATATATATACTGTAAATGAAATGTCTGGAGAGCTGGGAGGTTCTGATAAAGACTCATAGCACACACATTCAGACAGATAATACTCTGACACTCACATCATGCTCATACCAATATGCACCGTATCACCGGCTCTGGGCAGCCCTAAGTGTTGATACCGCTTTTCTACCATCTTTCCATTTATAATAATAACAAAAAACAACAATACAAAGCACTGTCATTGGTTTTCATGAGGAGTGGGAGGGGAGTTTAAGAGCCTAAATTTCTCAGTTGACTGGTGTCATTCATTAATTTTTAAAATCCTTTCTAAAGACACTCTCTTTGTCCTGTTTGTCTCTTCATCTAGCAGAATCCATCCATTCAGCCCTCCTTTCAGTGGGCTCTGGATACTCCTGAGACTTAACAGAATGCATATTAGCTCACTATATGCTGTCCAAGTGTGAATAATCCAGGTTTAAGGTATCAGCCCTGAATGTGAAATTTAAAATGGTTTTAACTTTTTTTTAAATGCACATTTGGATAAATCCAGTGTGCCTTAGTTGTTCCTCTTAACCAGAAAGATCTGTTGTCACAATATTAATGTGGGAGGTGATGAAATGATTTATGGAATGTATAAGCACTTTCTTACATCCACATTTATATTACACACATAATCTTGCTGAGAAACACATTTTGTTTGTTGAAGTAACAAGGAGTCACAAAGCTTGCTTCCGAGCCGTTGCACTAGTGAGGCAACAACAAAAAAAGAAAAGGATAACATATTGTTTTGTTTTTGCTCTCCCTGCCCTGTTAGTTGCTTGCTTGGAGATTTATTTAACATCTCTGTTTTACTGTTCCACTTGAGTGAGTTGCTCTGCATAAGAGCATCGATTAGATACCTAGAGTTAAATGTAGAGATGCAGCAGGGAGGGATTCAGAGGCAGACAGAACGAGCCGGAGGAAAGCTGAACTCTGCGCAGCCACAGAGGGGCTCGTGAGAGACACACTTCAAGTATCTACAAACAAGTCCAGTTACCCTCGATTCAACCCTCCTCGGATAAGAGACGCGATGTTTCTCCCTGCTTGGCTGCTTTAACGACAGGCAGCAAACTCATTCAGCAGGACAAACAAATCACTGGGACAAACCTCAGCAGGCATCTGCCATCGCATACACGCTACCACTGCTCCCTGCTGGAAAATCTATAACTCTGCTAGGGTCTTTAAATGGAGGAGAAAAAAAACCTACACACATAAAAACTGAAGGGTTCATCTGTGCAGACGCAGGAAAAAAACTGCTTCTTAGAGTTGTGCATGCTCACAATAAAGGCATATAAAGAGGTAGGACACAAACACACCCACAGAAAAGATAGAAAGTTAGCTTATATCTTGTTTTTCCCCCTTTGATGTCCATCCAGTCAATACACCTTTCAGGTATCTCACTCAGGGATGAAATTCAGCTTTTATGGTTTATTGGACTGAATGAGTTTTTCTCCAACAAATCGAATGAAGCCCCACGGCAGGAACAATAAAGACAGCCAACCCTACTAACATGCGGTCTGTACAAATGTACTTTTATATCCTCTGCCTTTCATAACATAGATGTTATTTTGCTGGCAGACCCTTCAGACCTCAATAATTCCATATAAATCATTTGTCCCCCTAAATTAATTCCAGCAGGCGACAATCTCACCCCTCCTCGAATTAATTAACTATTCTGTGTGAGAGCTGATTTAGCTCAACAATCCCTGATAGCTCAGCCAGTAACAAAGCAGGCTGGATAACAGAGAGATTGTTGGTTATAAATAATAATTAAACACTGCCCTTTGTACCGTCTCTGCCTGCTACACACATTTAAAAATCAACCCAAATGAGATGGAGGATGGGGGGAGCAAGGCCAGTTCAGTAGCACCAACAGTTAGCTTTCTAACGCTATGGAGAGGCAGGGCGGCTTTATTGCTGACGACATTTATTGTGAACAGCTAAAAAAAAAAACATTTTTGTGAGTTTAATTTCTTTCTGGATAGTTGAATATGTAATTTGTCTCTTGTACAAAAAAACTGCATCCCAAACAAGAAACATCCCACCAGAAAGTAGAAAATTTCAATCATATCGATTTACTATGTTCAGCAGCAGCTAATTTACATCCAGATTCATTCTGAACACAACTCATATCCCAGAACTTATATTTATATATGACTAAATTGCAACAGCAAATACATTTTGCTAGAAATGTGATGTTGTCTGAATTATGTTTTCTTCCATGTAATGACAAAATATTTGGCAAGTTGCAAAAATTATACTGAACGTACAAGTGAAATGTTCAGTGTCAACGTAGCTCTTTTTTTCCCACCAAAATATCCAATCTTGCAGGGAAATATCTGCTAGTAATAACTATAACAATACTGAACTTTTTATAGTTATTTCTAGGCACTGGCAGCTCTTGGTTAAAGGAAAGATCATGATCTTGGTTTAAATATAGAAAAAAAGTTTGACTGGAAACACATAGTGTTTATCAATATTAACAATCTTTCACTAACCTTAATCAAAGTGCTTTTCTTGTCTAAACCTAAACACATGTGGGACTCAGGGTGCAAACCAAGTCTCTGGTGTCAGAGTCCTGCATCTTGTAGACCCCCATCCACCCTGACCTCCTCCCTCCGACTTCAGTGCGATATATTAATGTGTGGCTTAATTCATTTGAAAAAACCTTACCTGTGAGCAAAATCCAGGCAACAATTATGTTTGCCAAAGCAACATGTTTGGGAGAACAATTTAGTAGTATATGAACATAATTTCTAGGAAAAAAACAATCTCACCTCAAGGTCCATTTAATAGATGATCATATCGCATGATCTTCATCAGCAGATGGAGTTTGCCCATTTGTTGTGGAAGTGTAGCTCAAGAATGAACCTTAACTTTTAACCCAACATGGAAGAGAATCCCTTAAAGTTCCATGAGGATGATGTCATATGATTGAAAGTTCTAGAATCTACTTTATGGAACTTGAGGTGACATCATTTAATAATTATTTAGGGGTTTTATTTAAATGACATATGACCACTACTACTGTGCAAACCAGAATTAAAGCTAGCATGCTTATATGCAGTTTATGAATATTCTCTCATTACTAACACTTAACATTTGTTGGTAAAGATAATTGTGGTTTGAGCAGTTACTCAGGAAACGTCTCCCCCAAAAGATGAAATGAGAATAAGACCTTTCAAACACTGAGCTGACAGTCTTTGTTTTACATAAATGATCACCAACATCTATGTAAATTCCATGTTTCATTTTGTTCTTCGTGTGTCCCACCATGAGCAGCGGGGATGGTGGAGGATCTGAGGGTCTCTGGCTGACGGATGACGACGCATTGAGTTTGACACATGAAGAGCTTTCATTCACCTCTGATGGATTCGGCTCCATCTGTCTGTCTGATGTCAGACAGTTATCACTACCGTCACCTCCAGAGACTGAAATGGCATCTGCATCCATCACCAAGAATGATTTCAGAAATTTAAAGCAGCTCATTTCATCATTACGCAGGGTGATCAGTCACATTTCACTATGCGTGCTTCTGTGAGTCATGAGATATGTTTTGCAGATAGTGGTACAAAAGTTTGACATCAGAAAAAGTCTTCTCTTTGAAGCATTAATTGCTTTAATTGGGAGAAAATTCTACTTCAAAGAGTTCAAAAGCGGCTTTTTTCGAATCCTAAAACATTCATTACTATATGCTAAACCTGTTGTCTCATATTTGTAAGTGACCGTTGTGATTTATGATACCAGTTGACACAATAATAACCGGTGAATGTTTATATCGAGATGAAGATATGGAATGAAATAGTATTCATTTAAACATAATTTGTTTCAGAACAACGCTCAGTACTTTTCATTTCGTTATGGATGTGAGATTATTTAAAATCATTTCACTCCAGTTTATATGTGGAAACTGGCTCACTGCCATTTTATCTCTTGCTGGATGGAAACATGACTTCACCACATTAGGTTAAAGGGGCAGTATGCGCCTTAACCATTAGGCCACTAGGGCGTCCTCCATTACCATTTTAAATGCACTGCCCAAGACGGACCATCTCCGAAGTCGGATTAAAGCACATCCGCCTTCAAGCTGGTTGCGGTGACATCAGATGGGCTTCGTCATCATTCGGTGATGATTCAGCAACAATGGTAGCTTCCTCTTCTAGGTCCATTTTGTCATCCTGCCTTAATTGATGCCAAACAAAATCGCCTGAAAATCCTTGATGACAAGTAGCTGGCCACCAACAACTGTTGCACAGTGCAATATAGAACCGCACTAAAGAGAGCACTGCTTTTAAACATCATCGACTCAAGACAAGCACATCATCAGTTAAAAACACACCTTCAGCCCTGTTGCAATGGAGATACAGATCCCTGCCATGCTGGGCTGACATGCCGAGTCAAGCCAAGCCAGCACATGTGTATGGAAAAGGGCCATGACTGTGAAAGGACCAAAAAATCCTGCACACTATTGATTCAGTCCTCAGACCTTCATTAGGCGAGAGTCATGAATCAAGATTAAGAAAGTGATTGACAGTGTGCAGGATCCTTTCACAGTCCCAATTTCAACTCCCAAAATAAAAGTCTAAATGCTGTTTCAAATCTTCCACATTACCAGAAATCTAATACTGGGAGGAAATTCTGAAGCCTTTGTTTATAATTTTTTCCATCTAAAAGTAATCAATTTTAAACATATCAACTAAAAGTACTAAAAAACCCACAAATTCACCCTGTGTCCCCAAATGACCCCGGTCACTGTCACATGTAAGTCTGAATTTGCTGATCAGTCATGAGTCATTTTGCAGACTACACCGCCAGTTATGAAAATCTGTCAACCACAGAGTTTATGAACACTTTATTCTAATGACCACAGTCAATATTCTCAGGCTTTACTCTCTGTTAATAGTGCAGGGAAAGTGCAGAAACTAATGTCAGCTCCTGTCCAAATTAAGAAACAACAACAAACCAAAAGATAAAATATGCTTCCCCTGCAAAGGCCCATTACCCTGAACTCATTTCGGCGGCTCAGCCTTCGTCAGCATCGGTGTTGCTGATCAGCACGGTCAGAAAGGTTGTGCGTTGATTGACAGGTGTGATGTGCGTCTGAGCATCCCAACTAATTTTGACAAATAGCTCCGTGTGTGCAGCAGCACAAACTGCAGCGGCGTGAAATGAGCTTTAATTACCCACAGTTATTACAGCGCTGACGTTGTTTGTGCTTTGTTTCGCTCCAGCAGACACCGACTCGTTTGGTTTGTAGATGAGCTGAATATGTTGCTGTTGTTGTCGTTGAAGGTGAGCAGGTCCAAACATCTGTGTAGGAATAGATGCATCACTTACTGTATAATAAACGCTCCAAGGCATGTTTGACCATCTGTGCTCTTTATTACTTCATGTATAGATTACAGAGTTGACTAATCTACAGATGGAAGACAACAGACAAGCTTGTCATTATTAGATTCAGATATCTATTGTGTGAATTCAGAGGCTTTAATTGGACATGTTTATTGTGAAATACTTCTTTGTGATGGTCTAATAGTTGCTAATTCATACCCCTATACATACTTTGAAATCATACACACACTTTTCAAGGGAATAAAAGTCCTTGAGCTCAATCAAAACATAAGTCACCCAACAAACTTTTATGTTTAGAAAGAGGGGGAAAAAACACCAAAACTGCAGTGATGTGGAGGCAGTGATGATAGACATGATCTTCCATGGTTCACAAATTAAAGAAAAAACTAATGAAGTGTTTTTGTAATATGATGTTCCACCAACTGCTTCAATGCTCATTGGCTTAGATTCTGTAAGACGCTTAAACTTTACTCCGTGTGTTGATGATGACGGTGATGGCGAAGCGTGCTGTCGAACACATCAATCCAAAATCTCCCAGAGGTGTTCAGCTGAGTTCAAGATTTGGTGATTGTGAAGGTCAAAGCATATGATTGACACCGTTTTCATACTTATCAAATTGTTCAAAGGCCCACTTTGTCCTATATGGGAGCATCTGCATTTGTTATTTCTCCATTTATTTATTCAGGTTGTTCCCTTAATTTGTCACTTGTCTGTACATGCTTCATATAAACTCAGAGAATATGCTTTATTGTAAAGGTAGACAGAGGATTTCTCAAAGGAGTCTCAATGAGGACTGGAAATGGACCACCATTACTGTCAGTCTGTCTCTCTCACTGTCTTTATGAATTTGGTAAAAAAAAAATATCAGACTGTAGTGATTTGTCCTTGTGCAGCATGATGCATGTAATGTTTAGTTAATCACATCTAATAGATTTATTTAAGCCGTCAAGACTTCGTCAATGTCATGAAAGTCAAACTCTCTCAATCTGACAAGAGATTGAACATTAACACAGATTCAGGTTCATGAGATGTGTGTTAGTAAGAAAAAAAATCAATATGTATTGTCATCCTGTAATCAGTATTTGTCTTTAATACTTTAATTGGTTTTGACACATTTATGAACCTCACTTTTGTTGGAAAATTATTTTTACTCAAGTTGAGTAGATGAATCTTTGGTGCCCTCCATTGGTATTATCACTGTGGGACAGTGAACACAACACGACTACTAAAAACTTTAAAATACTACAAAAATACTTTCACCAAATACTTATACTATATTACAAATACTATACTATACTTATATTCTGGAGCTCTACTGTAATATCTTGCATGATTTACAGTTCAGAAAACTCTTTATTTATCTTATACTAGCCCTTTATACAGCCCCTCAGTTCAGCCTCTGTCTGAAACAGGTTGTTTTAGCTCCTGTCTCTTTAAGGCCCGCCTCCTGATGAGCCCTCTCTATTCTGATTGGCCCGCTTCCAGAAGAAGCCCCTCTGCAGACTTCTGCCAGGTCCTGAGGCTACATAATCAAACAGGATTTCACTTCTTTTTCTCATTTTCTCATGAGAAAATGAGAAAATTTTTCTCACAAAATCGAAACATCTCAAATACATTGATACATATTCAAGCCCAAATCCAATCCGAGTGGACAACGTGAACAACCTCAGCAACTAAGGCTACAAAACGGACTGTAACAATTTGAGGTCAGCTTGATTGGAAAGTAGACGTAACTTTGCTAACGAGGCCTTCAGATCAGGCTGAAGCCTTGGCTTTTGACTTGAAGGCAGCATTTTTACATACCTCATGTTTCGGAACATTGATTATGTTAAACATAGTCATTCAACATTATAACAGTATATAAATGACAGAAAATCACAAAAAGCATGATATGTCCCCTTTAACATTGAACACATGTTTTCCAGTGAAAACGTAACACTGAACCATCAACATCGACCCTCACTATACAAAGAAATGAATTTTTTTATTATGTACAATTCATTGCCAATATTTCATGTTTTAACTAAAGCATCATTTTTGATTGAAGGACATTGACTGCTCTTGCAGGAATATTCCATTAAGTTTAAAATATTTGAGCACTTCTTCCAGACCCCACAAACCTGCAGCTAACAAACCTATAATGAAGTCAAGCTCACAGATCAGACCTCCATTGCCACCTACTGGATGTATTTGTACCAACAGTTTAACTCCCATTCAATTCCTGCTTTAAAGGGTAAATAAACACTGAAACTGTCAGGCTTGAGATGTCACAGCAGGTGTTTTTACCTTTTGACAGTGAATACAAAACATCTTCTGTGGCATCACTGATTGGGAAGTAGCCAGAAGTTCATTTTTTAAGGTTTTTACTTGATCAGTGCAGCAGCAGTTCTCTGCAGTTTTTTTTAAGTGATTCAGAGATATGAAAGGTGTTATATTAACCCCTAATGGTTGGACTGACTCCTTCAGGAAAACATTTGACAGTAATGTACACAAATATTACAAATCCCCTCACAGACAAGGCAACAGAGGTAGTAAAATTAAGTAAAAGTCCACAGTGAGAAGGACACAGTTCAGTGTTTTTCTCAGTGCTTTGACCAAAAGAACACACTGGCTATTGAAGGCATCAAACCTGCAGTCTCTCTTCAGACTCCTCAACATAAACACAGAAGTTCTCTATCCACAGGTACTGGATTTATGTCTTTACTTTGCTCTGAATACACACACAGCAGTTGGCCCACAGCAAACAAAACATCAGCATCAGGTGCATCATGAATATTCATCACAACTATATTAAGTCCATTTACACTGAAACCACTCACACTACAAATTCATAGGTTTATTGTGCTGCAGTTTGCTTTGAGTAAAACTGCATAATAAGCTTACATTTTCATAAACTGGAGTTTTCTCCCATTAAAAAAGCCATTTATGCTCTTTCTAACCACCTCAGGGAATAGTCAAACAAATGAAAAAGTAACTTTTTTATTCTCTGGGACCTCTAAGATGCTGTTAAAAATCGCTGCTTGTCGCTTTGTCTGTCCCCCACCCTCGCTATCATATCACTGATTTTTCCTCTAATTGCACATAACTTTTGTGCACAGAAATCAGCCATGCAGATAATCTGCCATTTGCCCAAGGGAGAAGAAAATGATGGTTAGATTTCATGGATTTATATTGGGATAAAGCTCGAAATCTCCCCAGTACTCAGAGGACGCTGTCTTAAATTAATAATCATGGCTCATAACTCAATTATTTATGAGTGATTACTGCTGATTTCTGCTCGCATGGCTCACTGTGGTCTGCAGGCTTCATGTCTTACTGGAACTGTAAAGCTGTGTCGGATGGTCTTCTAGCACCATCTAGTGATATATCTTTATTTTACTTTTAGGCACAATATGGACTTTGTTTTTTTTCTTTTTTTCCAGTTTGAAGTTTTCTACTCATCAGAACAAATGTGATTCAAGCTGCGGTATCTCTACATCAGTAACATACAGTAATGGACTTGTTTGACCAGTGTTACCAGATGGGATTGTCAAAAAGTAACCCAATCAAAGCCTAGAACAAAATGTCATTCTTTTTTTTTTTTGTTAAGTTCTGTTAAATTAAATGTTAAAAGTTTTAAAGCGCTTTGTATTAGAGCTAGGACAGAATAATAGTTGGAATAGGAAAAACATATCAGTTCATTTGTAATAAAGTGACATTTGGTTTTGATGGCTATCAGTTCTTAAGAGAGGATGAACCGATTTATTGGGAGAAAAACTGGAAACACTGATCTAAAAGCTTCTCCGCTGTTAAAACCAGTGAAGAACATATAAAGTTAAAACTGAGTCAGACTGTGATTTACCCATAATTCAGTTTGCTACGCTTGGATCAGAGTTGTTAAGTTTTTTTCAAGTCCAGAGTCATGTAAAAGAAGGTCTTGTTTGTTTTGTTTGTTTTTTTTACAGAGATGAGACCAAGTTCTTCATCATGAGCCTCTTAATTAAATACTTATATTTTATATTTAAGGTTTGCGTCTTCCAGGATTCCAAGAGGGTCAAAACTTGAGACTTAAATGTTTTTGCTTTCAAGTCTCAAGAGTCATCTGTCATGTGACTCAGGTTTGCACAAACATCTTCACATGTCATCAAAGAAAAAGCACAGGAGTGAATATTAAATGGCTGCATTCCATTTGCAGGTTTGAGGCCCTGATATTGTGTGAGCTGGCTCACTGGCTTCTGGGACACATTAATCAAATCAAAATGTCTTCTATGGTACCTTTGTTGCACGCCATCCCGCCTCAATTCCTGACAGCTCTCCTTCTATCATAAAAGCAGAAGTGCCCAAACGTACACTTCAAATGAGTAAGTCACATCCAACTCATTTTTGTGACTAAAGTCTGAGCTCTGGCTTGGACTTGTTGGTTATCAGATGTCACATTTGCCTCTATTATAGTGAGAGAATCACAAAAAAGTGGATTGTTGCAACAAATTGTTTTGATTTGTAATAGAGTAATGCATATTCATGAATATGATTTCACATCATTTCATTCAGGCATGCTATCTCTCCCTTGCCATATATGAACATAACAATCACATATGCACACACATACACAAATTCAAGCACCCCTATACATGCATACAAACACACACATTTTCTCTCTTTCTCTCTCACACTCACACACACACACACAAACACACACACACACACAGGAAAATTAATGAGCTCTCATTCATAATCCAGGATAGAGAGCCATATTCACCCTTGGATGGTTTAATGACTGATTTCATTTATTTGTGTGGAATAAATAGGAGGTAAACATTGGCTCCCTCTCACATTTTCTGCGACACACTCGCTGCTCAGCATTCTGGGAGAAATGATCCTGCCAACAGCAGGGTCACTGATTGGCTACCTCATCAGTGTGTGACAAATTCCCCAACGAGAAATAGGTTACCCACTTCCACAAACTAATTAACCTGGGTGACAGTGAAACAAATTATTACATTTATGTAATATTTCACATCTGTCGCCAGACTATGAAAATGTTTATCCGCACATTTCCCTGAACCCCGATCGCTTCTTCTCTGTGATTATAAACACATACAGACATCATTAAACTCTACGCATGTATGCATCTGTGGCATAGTACATGTAGCACTTTAAAAATAAACTGAAATGTCTTGATATTGGAAAAATGTAAGTTAACAAGCACTTAGAGGAATGGTTTCCAACATGGGGATCAGGTCACAAGATATATCTAAGGGGTCACAAGACCATTGACAAGATAAGAAGCGAGAAAAATGAAATATTTCTGCAACACTTTCTGACTTTTTACAATTAATTGCTGTTTTGCCTTGAAATAAAGTTTTACTTGTGGAGGAAGCTTGTCATGGAAGGTGATAAGAGACAGACTCAGAGACTTGTTGAATGACTAAAAAAGGTGATTTATTCTGACGAGCATGGCTTACATTGTTGTAAAGTTACCAGCCAACTTGAAATTAAGTTCTTAATACCACTGCATCTGTCTGAAGCAGGCTGCAGAAACAATCCTCCTGGTCCAAGTCCTACATTACCCATGAACACTATGTTGTGATGAGGCTGTAGTGGAGGCTAAATGCACATAAACGCTGATAACCCATCACTCAAATTCTGAAATAGTGTTTATAACAAACCTTCACCATCACTTTACAGTTGTCAGTGTGCTCATACTGGCTTCCTATAAGTATTTGGAGTCTATCCAATTTATAAGCAATAGGAAATGTGCTCATACAATTTTATAAAGAAATCTATTGCCTACTATTTATCTAAGATGTAAATCTAAGATGTATTTTCCTCTTCTGACCAGCAGAGGGAAGCATTTCCTTAAATACAACAGTACATTGTTATATCTTGTGTGTTTGGATGCTCATACAGCCCTGTGTCCTTCATGTGTAAAACTTTTTTACTTACTTAAAAGTAGCTGACTACTAATAAGTTAATGAGACATGAAAACTAAACCAAAACGGAATTAGAGTCTAAATCATTAGAATTACAGACCCTGTAACAGATATTGAACAAAAGCTACCAATATATATTTTACAAATGAATAAATGTGATGGGTCTATATCTTGTTTTGTGGGTCACTTTTGACTATAACACACATTCTTGTGTTTATGGATTTTGAATTTTTTTAAAGTAGCCTTGGCCGTGCCCTGCTGGACATCCCATTTATAATCTAGTTCAACAACAACTACTGTTTGAAAATGAAACGTTTTCATCTACTGATCACATTTTCTTTGTAAAATGATTCCCAACATATTCACAAGTAATTGCATGTGTGTGAAACAGAGAAGAAGTTATATTTATATTATAAATATATTATATTTGAATTTATATTATTTTCTTTCTTTCTTCACAATGTGTGTATTGCTCTTACTGAACAAGAGATTCAACCAGAATGAGCTTTTAGATCGTTATTCTTTACATTGAAATTCCTAGAATTTAGAAAAAAAAAAAATATTTTTCACCTTATTAATCATTTAAATCAATAAGAAGTCAATCCTCTGACATGATTGATGCATCAGACTCAATAAAGGAGCAGTCCAGACTGTGTTTAGTCTGGACTGAAACAGGTTTTATCAGCTGCTGGTTTGATGTTGGAGAACTTTTACACTAAATTTTGACTCTGCTCATTTTTTAATGTGACTTTGACTGTATTTTGCTTTCTTATATTGTTGTATGTTGTCTGTCTGTGACTTTTATGTTTGGCCTTATGCTGCTTTCTGGAGCAGATCTGCCTGGACAGAAGATATTCTCAATCTTATTGGGAATAATATGGTTGTAGCCTGGATCTTATAACAAAACATAACAATGAATACAGCTACATCTCGTTGTAAATAAACACAGCAGTCAAAATAACCAGTTCAAAAGCTGTTACAAGCATTTTTCTGATGTCATAAAATTAATTAAACTCTTGTCTGCTGGTCCTCTGAAATGATGAAGTGTTGACATTTTATATACAAAAGGTTAAAGGACAACTTCACTGTGTCATCATAATGTTCTGGAAAAAACACTTTTCTGGCCATTAATCAACACCATAACTCAGGAACAGAAGGGCAGATTGTGACCATATTTCACATTTGGTCAGATACTGAATTGGTGACACCTTGAAACAGTGGTCATTGTGTAGAATATTGTATGAAGTATCCACATTTTAGCTTCTTTGCAGCAGCATCTATATCTGAAGCTTTGTCTACTGTCATTGCTACAACTTTCTGCTCTGTGAGTATCAGCTTTATTGGCCAAACATGTGAACACATACAAGGAATTTGACTCTGTTTTTTGTTTCTCTCAGTGAACTTACCCACTAATAGACATACAGACGAACAAGAACAACAACATAGCTGAGGAATGACATAGCTGAGGAAAGACAATGAATAACAAGCTAGACAACAACAAAGGGAACACTTTTCCAAATGCACTTGCATTGGGGAGGTTTGTTTACCACCGTAGCTGAAAAAAAACGATCTTACAAAGACTGGGTGAAGAGCTAGGGCTGAAATACCAGAGAGGTGATGAGCTGATTGAAGACAGGTGTTGAATGGGCTAAGTCACTTTGTCACTGTAGTGGGAAGCAGGACAAGGGGCCTCCTGTTCCTCAGGGTAGTCCGCCACAAGCTCATTGGTTTTGCTGATATTGAGCCTCAGGTGATTATCGTTGCACCATGTGACGAAGCTCCCTATCAGTCATCTGCACTCCTTAGTAAAAATAGTCTCTAAGTGAAAACAGCATGTTTCTCACTGGAAATTATTCAATGGAATCATACATGTCAATATAGTGATAACTTCCATTTCGACAAAAAAATACACTTTTTATTAAATTCTTTCAAAGTCTTCACTACAATGGACCTGCGTGGCTGTGCCCTATAGGGTGGTAGGGCTCTTCAAGGCTGCCCTTCAGCAGCAGGTAGTCCTCGGCCTCGGAGATGAGCCTCTGGCAGTCCTGGTTCTCCTTCACCACATCCTGAGACTTGATCACATAGTTGAGGTAGTAAGGGCTGATGAGAGGCAGACGGATATGCTTGAGGACCTTCAGGGTGAACATGAAAGGAGAGAAATCTCATCACTACTCCTTTGAAAAATTACAGGGCTTAATCAGTATCTGCTGACCTGATATTTATTTCCATGATATTTTTGTTAGTTTTCCCCGACAACAGCTGCACACCATGTACTTAGAGCAGACTAAAATAAGCCTACATTGAAATTAGTAAGGTAATTATAAAATATCTAGAGTTCACAACAGCTCTGCTTGAACATTTAGTGCTCTACTATTTTGTATGATACTGTGTCAGTGTGGATCTGCTGTTTGGACCAGATTTAGATTCAGTCTTCATCTCCAACCTGAGGAAAATTGTTTTCACCTACAACAGAAAAAGAAAATAAAAAGGCAAAAATGCAGCAGCGCCGGGTGGGAGTGCTCCAGGAGGTAAGAGGGGGTCCTTTTACATGTCTAACAGTAGTAATCCTTCATTTATGGACGTCTTAAAGACTAACAGCTGCTGAGTTGAGGTCCCTTTACATTGCGTCATCAACCCCTTACCCGTGCATGTATATATGGGACAAATGGCAATCACAATTTCTAAAGCCCTGGGTAATGTTCTCAGATTGCTTGTTTGTCAGACCAAAAGTCTAAACTCCCAAATACTTAAATTTATCATAAAAGACAAAGATAAGCAGAAAATCTCACAACTGAGAAGCTATAACAAGGGAATGTTTGCGTAAGAGAAACTGATGACAATTAATCGATTTATCAAAATAGTTGCTGATTCATTTTCCTACAATCAACTTATCATTTCAGCTCTATGTAAAATGTGCATTTCCTGTTTTCAGCCTGATGTTGGAAATGCATGTCAGTGTGAAATACTTGATTGCTCCTGTTGTAGTTTCTACAAGAGATGTTTCAGTCTCTGATAATGATTGTTAATGCCTTTGAAAAGCAAAACTGTTTCTGAAACAAGAGAGAAACTGTAAGTTTAAGGAACTGGAGGAACCACCTGCAGTTTGTATCGGAGTCAATGAGAACCGGATAGTGTTCTCCCTATTAATTAAGGATTAGATCTCAATAACTATAACTCTATGGGAAATATATTTACATTTTGAGAGAGAGGAGGCTTGTGGCAACGTTTTGAGGTATGATATGAGCTTGGAGAATTAAAACTGTGGGAGTGAGACTTGTTTACAAATTTTTTTCGATTCTAAAAGAATTTCTACTCTACACTGTGTCTGAGCACATGACACACTGATGAGGTCTGAAAACTGCTATAAAAGCCTTCATTATGGACTTAAATTGCTCCAAAAGAACAAAATGTATCACAACACAAAATACAAAATTTTTGTGAATGTTTTAAAGTTTGAATGAGATCTGTAGGATAAGGACTGAGCCGTTGAGTTTCAAAGTGACTCAGTTGGATCATTTCTCCAATAGACTGCCAGTATAAATTTTGATGTTTAAAAAATTAATAGAAAGTCACTGGAATAAACAGAAAATAGCAGCACATCTGCTAAATGAGCTGCACAGTTTGACATTTGAATGGCTTTTATAGCACAAAGTATGCAGCAGTTGAAAAGGTCCAAACACTGTACAGAATGTGAAATAATAAAGAGAAAAACAAAAAGAGTGTGAGCTAATCATCCTGTTGCTGTCAAACTTTTAAAAATGTTCCTCTCTCTGCTGCTGTCAGCCATCATTTCAGTGTCGGAACGACGCAACCATCTCCTCCACCCCACACACCCCGTGTTCATCAGATCCAGGGTCCATGGGTCCTTCCACTGAGCTCATCAGAGTCCTGCTCCACATCTCATCCATCCAGATCTTCAGCTCAGGACATGATCTCCCCCTGAAAATGTCATGATGGGGTCTAATCGCCAAACACTTCTCACATATTCAGGGATTAAAGCAAGAAAACATTTGTGAGCCTGAAAAGTAGTCCAGGAGGAAATATGTACAATGTATTTAATTAAGTATTATATTAATTTAAAGCTGCTCTATGGCGCCTCTGTGAGCTTTAAGCCCTGCAGATTTTCTTCAACCTTCCCTACTGTGCACATTACATCAAATAAATGCAATTACTCTCTAAGACTTTCCTTCAATTGAGTCTCTCCTGATTGAAATAAAATTGCATACAAACTGACTGAAGGTCAAATCTATATCCTTCTTTATTTTGGATGGTCTAACTGCCAAACCAACTTGCAAAAAAGTCCTTAATATATCTACCGTATATCCACAGAGATTTTTAATCCCACTTGATTGATGCAGCAGGAAGATTAAAAAGTCAAACTCATCACTCGGAAATGCTGTCTTATATTTTATTGTGATGGGGAGTCATAAAAATGGATCAAAACTAAAAATAAAAACAATACAAAAAGACAGTGGATTTACAAAGGGCGTGTAGAGGACAAACAATATGCAGCCTTCGACAGTACAATGGAACAAGTTGGCACAGAACAGAAAACGGGGGGTTTTGCGAGACAACGATCTAAATTTGGCTTTTTCGAAATAAGAAGGGAGGAGTAACTCTTCATAACAAGGATCCTTCATTAAAACGGCGACGACTCATGCTTTTAAAATCACAGAGTTTTAGAATTCAGTAGCTTCATAACGACGCAAAGAGCGGATGCACATGTAACAGTTTCTATTTCTCACTTCATTCTTTTTTTTTCTTTTAGCTTAAAACAGAAGTCATGTTTACAGAATACATGTTTTATTCTTTTTTATGGTTTTTTTTTTTTTTTTTTTTTTTTTGTCAAAACAAACCTCAGCTCCCAGAACCACATTTTGGGAATTTTTTTTTTTTGTTGTTTGTCTCAAGATTATTTTTCATACTAAAATATATTATTGTATCAATTCAAACTACAGTAATGTACACTACAATGTGTAATAAATAACCATAAAAGAAAATATAAAAATAAGACACATAAATATAAAAAAGTCTGCTAAAAACTAACAGGTACATTTTTTTTTTTTAAATCTGTGAACAGGGTTCTAATACTGCCATTGTTGAAAAAACATACAGAGGACACACATAAAACAAACAGAATTAAAACAGACTAATAAAATAAACACTGTTTGGTAAAAACCAACTGAAAACACTTCAACCGAGACCACATTCACTAATGTTTGTTACCTGAAGTGCGGGACAGCTCGCCACTATTTTTCTTTTTAAACAATCTGAAAACAAGTGCACAAGTCTGACAAAATTCATCATGTTAGTGTCAAGTCCTCAATCTTATTTTAAACTATTTTTTATTCTAAATATAGTTTTGATTTCTTGAACTAATCTGGTGGAGAAAGTTGGAGATATAACGTTCCCTGTATGTTCAGGGATGGTTTTTAGCATCAAATAGCTGTTAACAGAACATTTTCTGTTTTTAAGCACTTGTGTAAACATTTTTCAAACTTTGAGACTTATGATATTAAGTCCAACTATTAATATTTAACTTTTAAGTGTTTCAAACATCAGAGTGAAACTGATCATTTCAAGGTTAGAAGGCATTTTATATCCACAGGTAAGCTCAGTGTGCAATGTATTTCTGATCGGGTCCCACGCGTATCTTTTGGGTGGGTTTTGTTGGCAACTCTATCAACTCTTCTGTAACTGAAAATTATTGCAAATATCAAAAAATAAAATTATGAGTGTAAAGACCCAGAAGCCTTATTTTATATAGATAAACTGTAAAAGGCTGAATTCATCAGTTGATCAACAGCAAAACAATCTGCAACCATTTTTTAAGTTGATTAATCAGTTCAGTCATTTATAAGAAAGAAATCACAATAATTCTCTGGTTTCAGCTTCTTCTGTTTTATATGATTGTAAACAGAATATTTTTCATGTTTTGGACAATTGGGCAGGTAATAAAGGGGGAAAAAAAAGAAAACGTTGAGCTCTGGAATATTATCACAGGCATTTTTCACTACTTTCTGACATTTTATAGACAAAACTATTAGTTGAATATTCGAATAGGAGATTAATTGCAGCAGATTAATTGATAAATAAGATAATTGTTAGTTGCAGCCCTAATCCTGTCACTTTGTGTGGTTCAAATACTTTAAAAGGCCTCAAACGTATTCTGATTAATATCTCATGACGGATCTTTTAATAATTGTGGCGTAAAGCTGCTGTTCTGAGCAAGTCAACAAACATTAGTCAATATGGGTCTTGTGTAAGTAACAGAGGGACATAATACTGGCTACATGTGTGAAGAAATGATAACACTGTTCAATGGCACTTTTAACAGCACACAGGTCTTGCATAAGGCTGGAGGCATTGGGGTGGAGCAGGTAACAGCCCTGTTCCTTCATGTATGACTTCATATGTTAAGCTGATAAACACTGAAACACTGACCAAGAACTTAAAAAAAAAATCAACCAAAAAGAAGGAGAAGCTCGGTAAGAACGGGCGCGTGTGTTTCGTAGCCGCGGCTGAGCCGGGCGGGCGGAGCTTTCACCCGGAGGCTCCGTCCGTCGGGTGCTACGCCGGGTTGCGAAACATCAGCGCCCCGATGCTGGCTTTGAGGTTGTGACTTTACCTTCCCTGATAGGACAAATTTGGTTATGGCGTACAGAAGCCACGTTTCTCATCCCGGACTCCCCATCCCGCCCACAACCCTTCCCCAAGAATACTTTGTTTTCCTTAAGGCTAACAGTCAAACTGAAAACAAAACGTAAAAATGCTAGCTAGCAAAGACTAACTTAACACTAACACAGACAACATCTCGCTAGCTAGTGTATGTATATAACACTGAAGGGCATACGATGCATGAGGCATGTATCCATAGGTAAACCAGGAATACTGTAGTGCAGAGGTTTTTGTTCGTAGAACTCAATAAAATACTGATTTAGGAAACTTCATTGGCAATAAAAAGGTATAGAAATCTTTCTCATCTTTACAGGTTAAAATGTTTTCAAACAAGAACAAGATTAGTAACACTGATCAAATGAAAACAGACAGACAAACAAACAATAAAACAACCTGGGATGTCTCAGTAACAAGTCTAACAAGTTGGTGGGAGAGTTCGGCTTTAAAATCTGTACTTCTATAAACAATTTTTAACACTGATATTTTCCACAAGAAAAAAAGTCACTGTTTTGTATTTTTTTTTTCTTTTTTTCAAGTTCAGGCACACCTGGGTTTTTGTACACAGTAGTGGACCGTTAAGATCAGGCAACCGCCATGACTTCCTTCTGATGGCAAGATGCGGTTTTGTCTTCATTAAGTCGACGCAGATGACCCAACAGTTTCGAACTGTCCCGAAGAAGTTTTCCTTTCCTTTTATTTGGCGTCTGTCACCACTTCCTCTGTGGGTTCGCCGCCGTCTGCGCCCTCCCTGATGCTTTTGTCCGTATCCGCTTCACAGTCTGCCATCTCCTCCGTCTCCACACTTGCCGCTTCCTCCTTTTCTTCGGTTATTTCCTCCATCTCTTCGTCCTCCGGGTGATCGTTCCTCAGCTCCACCGTGACCACCTCGGAGATGACCTCTTCCTCCATCTCCTCTCTCTCTTCCTCTTCTTCTTCTCCTTCTCCTGTTGGCTCTTCCTCCTCCGCCACCACCTCCTCTTCTTCGACGAAATCGTCGAAATTACCCTCGTAGATCTCGCACTCGCCGTCGTCCACCTGCACCACCCGGATGTCGTCCATGCACATGGCCTCGTCGTCGTCGTCCTCTTCCTCGCTCTCCCTCTCGTCTGAGTCCAGTTGGGAGGGCGGGGTCGTGGTCCGGCTGTCCGACTGCACGCCGGCGCCGGGACTGCCGAGCTCCGACTGGAACATGCTGGGACCCGAGCCGGAGCCCGAGTTCGGCCCGTCCTTCTTGCAGTAGGAGTAACGGTGGTTCATGTGCTGGGAGTAAGAGCCCGAGTGAGAGAAACGCTTCCCGCACTTGTCGCACTGGTAGGGTTTCTCACCCGAGTGCAGCCTCGAGTGTTCGATCAGGTGATGCTTGTGTTTGAAGGCCTTCTTGCAGACGCCGCACTCGTGAGGGCGTTTTCCTGCAGATGATAAACACAAACAACGAGTCAGAGAGGGAACTAATACTGCATTTACCTGCCAAGTAACTGCAGCTGAGAGGTGAATGTAGTAGAGGCAGACGTTACAAGTTGTGGCACAATTTAGGTATTAAAAAGCAGTTGACATTCACTCCAAAGAGCCACTTAATAGCTGCTCTGAAGCCTTGGATTTTATCACAACATCAATATCAATATCAAGGTTGTGTGATATGATTGAAAGCTCCGACTAAACAGATCTTGGGGTGAAATTGTTTTGACAAATGTTGAGGCAGCGGTTTCCAACCCGGGGGTCTGATTCCGCCCACTGAGTCACAGAAAACACAAAATTATCAAAACTGCAACGATCAGTCAATCGACAGAAAATTAATCATCATCAATTTTGATAATCGATTAGTCATTTTGCATCAATTTTTAATTACAAATGCCAGAATTCTCTCACTCCAGCTTCTTGAATGTGGATATTTTTTGGTTTCTTTAGTCCTCTATGGTAGTAAATTGAATATTTTTGGGTTAAGGACTATTGATCGGGACAATAGAAGACATTTCAGGTTGCACCTTGGCCTTTTGGGTAACAGTGATGTTTTATACATCAAACGACTAATTGATTAATTGAGAAAATAATGGACAGATTATGGATTATGGACATATTCAGCAGATAAAAAGTGTGACAAGTAGGTACTGCTTTGTTTTAAGACGTCATAAGCCATAAAGTTTAGGAGCCACTGCTGTAAGGTAATGAGGTCATATTCTTATAATAAAATATAATGTGAAATAAGCACTATTCTCCATATTTACTCTGTTGTAAAAGGTATGAGAAGTTGTTCACAGTGGAGTTTTGACATTTAGAGATCTATTCACCTACCCAACTCATTGCTGACTAATCATAATTAAATCAGCAGCCTATAAACCCAGAGTAATGGTATGTTGTGTGTGTGTGTAGGTGGATGATGTCGCGGCTGAACCGACCTGTGCACAGTAGTTCAGCGCACACATTGTTAACAGACTTTATGGCTACCTTCCAATCTGAGGGTAGCTGGAGCTTCAGGGAAAATATTCACCTAATTCACCTCAAGAATCTCATCTCTATGAATACTGATGTCGATGCCTCGAAGCTGCTACATTTACAGGCCAGGTGTCCTATAAACGTTACAATCACACCAAGTATAACACGTTTAACGAGGTATGATGTCATATGTAAAAATCACAGCCTTGAAAACTAAAACCTCACTCCGGGCTACACGGAGGAAAAAAACACAAATGCTGCTGGATAAAATAAAACAGATTTATTAAAACAATCTTTGTCTAATGCAATGAAACAAACAAATTAACGCATTAGTGTTAGCACAGCACATAAAGATGTGAGATCATGTTTTTCCTGAACGCATGCTGTCATGTTTGTTCGTCCTAAAATCATACCTGTGTGTTCGTATTTGTGCCTGAGCAGGGAGCTGCCCTTCTGGAAGACCTTGGAGCAAAGATCACAGGGGTAAACGCCGTTTTCCAGCCGCCGCCTCTTGATCACCGCGAAATCCGCGTCGTTCTGCTCCTCCGCCACGGAAATGCTATCAGAGCTGCTGTCCAGTCTCTTCTCCGTCTGTAATTGTAAATATAAGTGGAGGCGATAACTAAAAAGGTGAAGAAAATTAGCTTTTAATTACTAGTTTGAATGCCCTTATTGTCTGAGGTGAATGTTAATGTATGAATCTCTTCCTTTGATTGAGTTTTCCTTAAACATTACACCTCAGCTGCTGCAGTGGAGCTGCTCAGCAACTCAGTGAGGATAAAAAGCAGAGTGCTCTTAAAAAATATGATTTCATTCTTTGCAGGAAAGTGGTTGCTTTTGATTTAAAGTTTCTTTTGAAACATTTAAATGTAGCGAGTCCAAGAAACCAGAAGTTGAAATATGTGCTGATCTGTTATCTGAGAAAACACAATCAGGTGGAGGACTGCCAAATGTTTCAGACACATATTCTCATGATGAGATTCACTCAGAGGGGGTTTTATATTTGTCTGCATCACTCTCAGATTGATATCCGGGAGAATATCCAACTCTCATCTACTGACGTAATGGCTGCTGCGGTTTGGCGTGCTGACGGTTTGTCAGCCTCACCTACATCATCCCAGACAAAGTCACTGCAAGAAGGGCAACATTCATTCTTTGAGGTACATGGGTAGAGGGTCTTTTATACAGTGTACAAGAAAACTGAATACACCCAGTGCAATATCACTATCACAATAACTGTAGTGTTTTTCAGGTGAAGTGTAGGGTATTTGATCTTATTTGTAATTAAATCAAACAGGTTAGATAGACTAAATTGAAAACACAGGCCTCAAAGTACCTCAATACAACAATAATGATTACACCTGTGACTTCCAATTTAGACAAATTGCCTGAACAAGGTCATAAAAGAACTTGTGAACACCACGACTATCTCAATTTTGGTTTGAGTTGTGTCGAATGCAACATGGCTCCACATGGTAAGGACTTCATAAAGATGGGAAGAAGATCATCATTAGGCTACTGAACAGAGGCCAAAACACAGCTGCAGCAGTGGTTAGGAGGTATAGGAGGACCCATACTGCCAATAACAGAAGGTGCAGTGGCCGTCCTCAAAAAATGACAGCACGCACAATTCACTATTTATACAACCTTGCACTAAAAAAAAACAGACGGGCAAGTGCTTCTGACTCAGCACAAGGATTATCAGTGGAAATTGGTGTATCAGTGACTGTTCAGACAGTGAAGGACATTGCATGAAGTCAACGACTATGGACGACGTCCAAAAAGAAAACCGTTGCTCACAAAACTGCAAGTTGCCAGAGAAGATGACATGCAGGTTTGTATATCCAAATACTGAATGAAAAGACGACTAACAGTCTCAAGAAGGTTGGCAGGAGGGGAATTATCCAACATAATGAACCCAAACACACCGCAAAAATCACTTAAGAGTTTTTAAGGAGAAAAAAGTGAAAGCTATGACCTCGCCAAGTATGTCCCCTGACCAATATAACACCTTTAGAGTATTTTAAAGAGGAAGGTAGAGCAACAAAACCCCTCCAGCAAAGAGCAGCTGAGAAGAATCATCTGTGAAGAATGAGAACATCTCTCCACAGAGATACCAAGACTGGTATCATCTATACCCAGGAGGATGTAATCTGTCATCAAAAGTAAAAGGCAGACATAAAAAATAGAAAAGAATAAAAGAATTGAGAGTCACTAATGAAGGGTGTGCTGACTTTTGTTGCAGTTCATTCTTAAATATGGACCTTTAATTATAGTTTAATTAATCAAACATTCTGTTTTTCTAGTGAATTGGCTTAAGCCTTCTTGATTATTGTCTAAAAACAAATAAAACTATTAAATGGAAAGGATTTGTAAGTACTTAACATTTTAGTGATACTGACCAGGGGTGTTCTCAATTATGTTATACTGTAGGCTTGAACCAAATATGCATAAACAGTATATAACACTATTTAAACCCAACCGAGTATTTTACACAATAATGACATGTACACATCTTTACATCCATCCCCAACACCCAAAACTTCCTCATATCACTAAACCTTTGATCGCATACTGTTGTAACATGGTCCTTCCTTATTACTATCAGTTTAAATGAAATATCTTTGGTTTTTGTTTGGACTGTCAGACAAAAGTAGCAATTTTAAGATACATTATTTATCAAAAATAACATTGAATAGATGAACAGATATTTATTATTTGGCTGTATAACTGCTGTCGACTAACTAACTGTTTATGGGACTGGAGAGTCTGAAACATAAGAGCAGTTTACAGCTGAATACTTGGATAAAGTTAAATACATTACTATGAATAAATACAACATGTTTTTTCTTACCTCTTACAGCATGGCATGCATTCAAAAGCATCTACAACTTTCACTGTTTCCAGATTATCTACAGCATATTTTTTGAGTAGTTTTGGAGAAAACAAATCAAAATGTCTAAAACCCCGCAGAGGAAATACTGTTTGGAAAACATAAATGTTCCAGACTACCAACCTTATGTCCGTTGAGTACGACAGTCTTTGCTCCAGTGGCGCTGCCGGCCGTAGTGGCGTAGGTGTAGGTGAGCTGGGGGATGAGGATGGTTCGCTTCGTTGTGGTGTTGATGGCGCTGAGACAGCCCACCGTGCCCTGACTAGCGATGGCCACCAATGTGGGCAGCTGCGCGGCGGTGACGATGTTGACAGGTCTTCCGGTCTGAGGCGTGTTGACGTAGATGGTTTGACCTTCGAGCTGCTCCTTCCTCAGGCAGGTCAGGTTCAGAGGATGTTCCTGTTGTTTGGCGGGAGGCGTTGTCGTTTTGGTTTCCAACGCTGCTGCAAGATGTTTAGGAAGGGAGAGGTCCAGGGGCTCAGCCTGGGAGTCCGGGGCCTCCGGGTCTTCTGGCTCGCTTTTAACGATGACGAGGTCACCGGTGTTGAGGCTTAGTGGCGAGGAAGGGGAAGCGCTTCCAGATTCTGTTGAGGCTTTGGCGGATGCTTCCGGTTTGATCTCTTCCTCGGTCTCTCCGTTCTGATTTGAGACATCCTCTGAATTGGAATTTGTGGTTTCAGTCTTTTTGGAAACCGCTGTGTCATTGCAGGATTTGCCCACATTTTTCCCAGAGTTCATCTTGATAAACCACTTTCTGACCACGTCCACGGGAATACTGACAGACTCCGAGATCTTTCTCAGCTCCTCCTGGCTGGGATTGGCATTGGAGGCGAAGTAGGTCTTGAGGAGTGAGAGGAGGTCGTCCACAGGTGGTTCTTCCAGCGTCACCCCTGCCTCGCTTAGCAGAGCAGCGAACGAGGGGTCCAGGGCGGCGGAGTCTACAGCCTCCCCGTTGGCTGCTTTGCGGTGCTGGAGCAGGTGCAACGCCTCCAGGTTGTCGGGACAGTCGTCACATAGTAAACATGTACTGGGGCTGCTGGGTTTTGGCATCTGAGCTTTTTCAGTGTGTGAAGTCTTAACAGTTCCTTTTTCTGTCTGTGCGGCCGCCACCGTCTCCGTGTCTGTGACGGGTGCTGATTCTGGCTCTGCCTTGACGATGGTGAGGTCAGTCACCTCTGGGGTTGAGGGTCTATCTGTTTTGGTGGGGGTGGGGGTTGCAGCGGTGGTAACCGTAGGAGCGGGGAGAGGATTATTTTTAACAATAAACGGTGCAGGCTGGGTAGTGGCAGTGGTGGCGGCTGCAGGGCTGATGCTGTAGTTGATGATGATCTTTGTGGTGCCGTCGTGATCCACGAAGGCCGGCAGGCTGATGATCTGCTGCTGTGGCTGCTGGACTACAATTCCCTGCTTCCCCTGCGTCACCACCCTGTTGGCTGTACCCAACACCTGCCTGAGCACATTTCCATCCATGGCCACCTTCAGCACGTTCTGCAAGTCATTCAGATTGATGCTAATGGGCGACATTAAGCCGACCGTGGGTACGACCATAGCCACGCCCTGAGGCAGCGCTGCAGCCTGGACCGTCGTCGACGTCGTCGTCGTCCCTCCGTTCACTACTCCGTTGGCACCAGTTGATGTCGCCGGTGCTGCCGTCACGGGCTTGCACTCGTATTCCACAGGTTCAGATTTGATCTGGGTGACGGGGAGCTGCTCTTGGAGGGGTTTGCTTTCAGTCTTCTCTTTCAAAATCATGCGGGCTGGAGCGATCATGACAGGTGTGGTCGTGGTGGTGGGAGGGGACTTGATCTTGATCGATGTCCGAGTGACACCGTTCGGGGGTGCTGCACTCACACACTTCTTACTACTGATGTGGGAGCTGTAGGAGCCTGAGTGGGAGAATCGCTTCTTGCAGTTTGAGCACTCATATGGTTTCTCACCTAAAAAGGGACACACAGAGAAATTGCAAAAAAAATGTTAAAAAAAGAGAAGCTCTGTTGTATTTTAAATTAAGTTGATTTTAATTTACTGTTTTTTTTTCTTTTAATGCTCTGATATGATCAAATAGTTCCTGGTTTAAATCAAAATTTTGCAAACTATTTTATTAAACTATAGAGATCATGAACCATTTTATGTAGAGCATTTAGATTAAATTTGGCTATCAGAAATAATTAGTAATTATCAGAAACAATTAATAATTATATTAAATAATAGGATTTAATTTATCAGGACACCACTCTTAAAGACAGGGAAAACTGATAGCTAATTAATTTATTCAGTCTCATTAAAAACACTAACCGTCAATCTGGAACTCTGATTAATAATTAACTTAATAACTACAATCAAAATTACCATATCAATAGCCAGTAAATGTTGAAGGATTTTGGAGTTCTTTGCAGTGCAGGGGTTGGCAGTATTCACTTTTGTACAACATTAAATAGACAGCATGTTTATTCAAACGCATTTTATTAAAAGAAGACAAAAGTAAAACACAATATGTAATCTGTCTAAATGTATCAAACTAGAAAGGAGCAAAACACACAATATGCAGTCCAAGTAAAGAGGCTATGTACAAGTGAGTGTGTGTGTATTGCAACAAGGAAAAACAAAAACAAGATGGTTGCCTCTGACCATGGATATATCTCAAGTCTCTTGTTTGATCTTTCCTCACTCCTCACTTGAACCAGAAGTCGTTCTGGTCCACCATCTTGAAGGCAGTCTCAAAGCTCTTATTTCTGCTCTAAAGGAGCGAGGAGTGGTCTCTGAGGAGCCATGAGCGAGGATACATGAGAACAGCCTTCATGGAAGTCTTTTACCAGCTGACACGCCCCCTTATAGGATATCAGTTAAGATTGGATGCTGCAGCTGATCAGACTGATCTGATAAATAACAACATATCTGAGTGGAGACAGATTACAGATTAAACTCAAGTGTATCACTCCCAAGTTTTATATTTTATTAATTTTATGATTAACCAACTAGTTAAAAATCTGAAATAAATTTGATCAAATGAACCATAAACAACTTTCTACATTTATTTGATTTTCTTCAGATTTCTCCAGATTTTCTTTTCATGATCTGTTATTTCCCCCTTAACTTTTGTTATGGATGAAATTAAAGTTAGCGAGAGTCTGTCTGTCAGCAAGAAACACTTTAAACACATTTAAATTTTACATCATTTGTCGTCATTTCTACTTAGTCACATGTGAGGCTGAAAATTCCTGACCATAATTTCAATTCTCCCTGGAACATTTAGCCTACTAAATATTCTCCAGTGTTCAAAAGGCAACCTAATCACATTCTGGGTTATGAAACAATAAATTCACAATCAGAATATCAATAAATACAGACTAGGGGTGTAACGGTACGTGTGTTCGTCCCGAATCATCACGGTACGGATGTTACGATTCGGTGCATGCAGTCATACGAAAAACACGCTCCGTGATCCAAACAATTACTGTCAAAATAGTTTAATAATCCATTTGGTCCGACGTGAGGAACTATAGTTCTAAAGCGGGAGTTCCTACCGGAACGTTTTGGCAGCGCACCACTTAGCTGTAGCATGGATGTATGCTAGCCTGCTGGCCAGCTTAGCCAAAATAACCTGGTTACCCCGACTACACTGTTGTGTCGCTGCTCTAAGATTGACAAACGAGAGACCTGCAAAACCGACCGAGTGCAACAATATTATGAAAATATGTTCCGCTATCTCCGTTATGTCACGTGTCTTCGTCCCTCCCCTCTGTGATGGTCAGCGTATCACTCCGCCTACGAGTGAAGCCCTTCAGATCAACGATAAAAAACATTTGATTTCTGACGTGATCAGAGAACAAGTCGTAGGGACCAGTTCTGACAGAAAAATATATTTAAAGTATTGCACTTAAAGTAGTGGTTTGGTCCCCCTGACTGATACATTATTATATACGACATTATTAATATGAAGCATCAGTGTTAGAGCAGCATGTTACTGTTGTAGCTGCTGGAGGTGGAGCTAGTTTGAACTACTTTGTATACATTTAGACCATAAATCAGCATAAAACAGCTGTCAGCCGGTGTCCTGACTCCCTGCAAGAAACAAAAAGGTTGTTTTCCTTTTCCACTGCACAACAACTGAACTGTTTCAGTGATAGTAATGTATAATGTTACAGCCAATGAGCCACTGTTGCATGGCCAAAATGTTATTTCCTACCTTACCTTTTGCATGCTGTACCGAAATTGCACCAAACCAAGTCAAGGAAACGTGGATGAAATTAAGAGACTTGAAATGTACCTCATGTGCTGGCTGAGACAAAGGAAAACTACATAGATGGACACTAGGACCACATGGCATGAGAAGGGTCTCTCTGCAGACCCACGCGACACGCCCACTTTACTGCCGGGCACGCCCACTTTACTACACGACCCCTCCTCCATTGTTGTCACCTTAACAGCTTGTTACACAACACCCCCACCCCCCTTGACATGTAACCCTAACCCTCTCCCTGCTCATGCTTAAACCTGACCAAGTGGGTGTGTCATGTAGGTGCTGTGAGTCTGCAGACGGACCTACATGCCTTGCATGAGAGGGGACAAAGGAAAATAGAGTGTCTTCTTTGCTCTTCTTCTGTGCATTTGAGTATGCACACATGTGTTAGGTCAGAAACAAAAAGAGTGTGTAAATGTGTGAGCTCTGAGTTTCCTCTATGCATGTATGTCTGTTAAAGCCAATTTGTGTAACAAAGGTGCCACTTTAGGAAAAAGGAAAGGTAGTTTACATGCAAGTCTAAGTATGTGTGTGAAGCTTGATAACATCAACTTAATCCAATTATCTGACTAAGAACGGTCATCATAACAATAGAGTTCAATGATCAACATTAAACCAGATCAATACATGCACACTGATTAAGTTAAACAGTCTTGTTTAGCTGTGTGCTACTATGCAATGTTACACCCAGTACATTACCAATGGGAAGAGAGGTTTTTGGCTGATGAGTCAGGTTGGAAGAGCTGTGCAGGCTTTACTGGACAGTCAGTGATCCAGTTGTGCAGGCCGGAGGGCCCAGGTCGCTCCTTTGTTTAGTCCTTGCAGAGTTAGCAGTGAGCTAACTCTGCTTTGTGGCTCCTTTGCTTGTAAAAATCAGCTGGCAGACTTGTGTTGTAG
This sequence comes from Thunnus maccoyii, assembly GCF_910596095.1. Lineage (NCBI taxonomy): Eukaryota > Metazoa > Chordata > Actinopteri > Scombriformes > Scombridae > Thunnus > Thunnus maccoyii. The sequence goes on along the minus strand of NC_056544.1, from coordinate 25,255,121 downwards.
CTGCTGGTGCTAGATAACTTGTTTACTGAATCTTGATTAATCTTAAGCAGGCCCTCATGTCCTGCCGTTAAGAACAGGGTTTGGTGTGTGTGTGTGTGTGCTCTGTTAGCAGGCCACACTGAGGGGAGAGGGAGAGCCTAGCTCAGCTGCATGCTGCAGCACAGCTGCAGTCCAGGAGAAGAGAGCCCTTTCTGTTGCTTCCTGCAGCAGTGGTGAGGAGAAAAAAGGAGGAGCAGAGGTGGAGTTCTGGTTTTGTTTACCTGGTGACATCATGAGTCACACTGACCAATGGTGATTGGGGGAGGGTTCGGGGATAGAGTTCATGTATAGGTGTGAAAACCTGGGGACTCTGGGAAATTGAGTTCATTTGTGGGCAAAGCTCGGTTTAAATCGCGCAAATTAACAAATTGATCTGTGGAGTTCCAGCGGTACCTACAGAACTGTTTTATGTAAACTTTTATGTTAAGTTTTTATACAGCTGTTAGTTTTAAAACAATAAGTATCATTTGAGATATTTGGCTTCTTTTGCTAAATAGAAAAGGGGTTTACTAAAAAAATGGGCACTAGTATCAACCTGGCTGTCAGTGTCTGTGATGTTCACTGGCCAGTAACTTGTTTGTTTCTTTTGTTTACTTTTTACAGTCATTTATTTCATATTTTTTAATGAGATTTCCAACCTTTGTCTCTTTTTTTATGGTTAACATTTTTTATGTTCGGATGAGCATGATTTTTGAATTCCACAAATAAAACAAAAGGCCACACATGTATATTGAAAATAAATGAATGAATAATTAAAATCCTCATATCAAAATGAACAGAGCTAACAAAAACAGATTAATTAATAATCAACTTCTATTAAAGAAGACGTGAGTGGTCTGGAGTTTTGAACAGCAGCTTCTGTTTGTGTCCGGCTGTGTGTGTGTGTGTGTGTGTGTGTGTGTTTGTTTGAGTGAAAGACAGAAAGTGATGGTTGCCGCAGCAACAGCTCACCGCTGTGAATGCGCAGGTGCTCCTTCAGGTGGTGCTTGTATTTGAAGGCCTTGGAACATTCAGTACACTTGAATTTACGGGTTCCACCTGTTCCTCCCGTCGTCTGGGAAACGTGATGATTAGACAAAAAAAAACAACAAAAAAAAAACAACAAAAAAAGAACAAGATGAGGAAGGTGATGAGAAGCTGCTGCAAGAGATGTGTCAACAAGTGTCCACATGATAGATAGAAGTGAAAAGCTTTTATTCTCTTGTTTCTATGAGTTGATTAGTATTCATAGGGGTCAATACGAGCTTTAACCTTTTAACCAACACACTGCAGTTTCTACTGCAGTTTTACACTTGGTCAAAGGTTTAAAAGGAACATTGATAATTTATGCAGAGGTTTTTGTTTTTGCTTGGATCTGCAGACTGTGAAGGTGCATGTTAATTTTGAAGGAAGGAATAATAAATCACAGCGCATGAAAGGAAACACCAAAGGTCAATGAATTCACTTACAAAACCAAAAGACCTGTAAGCAAAAAAAAAAAGCAAAGATAAAAAGCTGCCAAAAATAACCAGATACAGTTTAAAAAGAGCAACTATGAAATAAGCAACAGGGAGTTAACTACTGTGTTGCTCGCCTTTACATATGTATTTAGTAAAGCAGATAGACTTACATTAAATAAATATATTCCCCTACAGTGCATCAGCCCACTCGTGTCATGCACTTTGAGACTCTGTTGTTACCTGCTCCCTGGTGCCCCTGTGGTGGCTCATGTGCCTCTCCAGCTGCGAGCGGTACGTGAAGGTGTAGCTGCAGTGCGAGCAGCTGTAGTTGTCCTCGCTGGTCTCGTGGCGATACTTGATGTGCTCCTTCAGCGAGGCGTTGCGCTTGTAGCCCCGGGAGCAGTAGGGGCAAGTGTGCAACTGGGAGAAGGAATCTGGGGTGCCTGGAGATAAAAAAAAAGGTACATGCATGGTGACCATCATGTGATATATATATACAGTATCCTGCATGTATCCTGCAGTATCCTGGTGCTGCTTGAATCTTCCTGGGAGTCATATGTAGTCACAGCTGCTTTTAATGTTTTGTTTTTTGTCTAACGCAGCATTTGTCTCTTTCTTATCCTTCAGAATGAAGCCTCATGTAGCCTCTGGGGGAGCCTGTTCAGTCTCTACTTCCATGTTTAACTGGAATCAGAGATCTTAGAAAGAAGTGGTTAGTATTTCATGAGACTGTTTTTCATCAGTCTCCATGCAGCAAGTGAACAGCAAGAAAAACTGTTTCCATCACTTTATTTATGGCTGTTAAGAATCCAAATCAAGCGTTCTCCTTTAGTTTGTACTTGTACTGTGGGCAAATAATGCAATTTGTACACTTCACGATTAAGACTAATGTAATGTTTTTATTTCTACATTCAAATCTTGTCTAGTGCAGCTCTTAATACAAATGGAGCGGGCGTGGAACAGCACTGTAGTATGTGTGCATTGGTGTGTTTTGTGTGTTACCGTTTTCATCTGCGCCTCCCGTCTCTGCTGGACTCTGCTCGTCCTCGGGGGCTTCGGGATAGATGATGGCTGTGTCTCCCTGCTGGAGAATCTCCTCCACTAGGGCATCTTTCACCACCTCCTCTTCTTCTTCTTCTCCTTCTACTTCTTCTTCTTCTTCTTCTTCTGACACGCACTCTTCCTTCACTGAAAGACAAACATACAACCAGAGTTAAGGATCGTGTTAGCAGGTGGAGAGTGGATGTATACAGGGTGATAAGTGGAGTTTGTCCTTTGAACAAGTAGCCATCCTACTGATAATGTTGATATTTTAACCCTCTGAAGACTTAATAAACTCTTACTATACTGTAATGACTGAATAATCAGTTGCATGTGATGTTATTTTGTAGCGCCACCACTAGGGGGCGCCACAGGGCTTCCCAAAACCAAACGGCTCAAATCTGTAAATTCACTCCAAACTCACTGCTGATGCTCTGAAAGCTCAGAGCTGCTCAGAGTTAAGAGTGAAACCTGTTAAGGCCAAAAGTCAGTGGACAGAATAAAGAGAGCTTTATCATCAAAACTGGAATCAGAAGCTGAGAGCGAGACATCGGGCAAACATTTGAAACTCTTCACACCTTCAAGAGAGGCTGAAATCTTTATAAAAAGGCACTAAACTTTCTCAAATCCGAAGACGAGAAAAACCAAGCCGGCACCAACTGATAGCACTCAAAATGTGACTCTTTGACTTGCAAGAATATATCCCTTTAAAAATCACAGCTTGTTCTACTGACCTTCAAGTACAAAAATGACTTAGCAGGCGAAGGTTAAAAGAAAAACACCAACACTGCGGTTCATGCATCAGCTGTACTGTGCAGGAAGCTAACGTCCTGCGGGACAACATTCACTAAAAAACCTTCCTTCCGACCTCTCGAAGCAACAACCGGCACTGAGACCTGCTGATATTACACAATGTCACATCTTCTTAGCAATAAAAACATCTTCAATTTATAACTTGTAGAAAGTTACGACCAGCTTATATAATAACATGGCAGCAGCTGAACCGTCCTGATGAAATCTGTCAATGATGGAACTTGGAACAAAGTGGTTTTCTGTGAAAAGAGAAAACATGTGTTTCCCTGTAACCGTACTGAGCTTTATGAGGAACAATTAAACCGATGGGCTTAATTCTGTGACCTGGGGATCTAATAGTGGTATGATACTGCCATCCATCCAGCACTTCTAGCAGAAACGCCAAACATCCACTTGATTACTATACATGTGGTTTGACGGTGGGGTTATGTGTTGGACTGTTTCTCGTCTGGGAGCAGTGACGTCTCAGAGTTATGGACGGTTGCGAGGAAGTAATTGAGTTGGACGGAATCAAGCTGACTAACTCTCGGCAAGAATGTTACATATTTTCCAAAAGTCAGACCAGGCTGCATAATCACATTGGATATGTTTACATGGTTCCTAATATTCCGCTAATAATCACAATAATAGCCCAATCAGGATAAAAATACCTCATGTAACCACCTCAATCTGGAGAGACTGGGCCCGGTACTGGGCCTGATCGGAAGGAATTTTCCATCAGGTTAGGAGGGGTGGTGTAAACCTTTGATTATCTGTTCAATAGGAAAATATTAGCAGCTAATAACCATGTAAATGCTTAATCTGATCGTTTCTCTCTGGCATGAAGTTAGCGGTATATCTGTGAACGTAGCAGTGCAGGGTGTGTACAGTTTAGGCCCAAGCCAAGTTCCTGCATCCTGTTTACCACCTGCTGATTAGAGTGAAGGGGGTTAGCCCTGAAGTTGGCAACGATGGGTTAGCCTAACCTGACCAGTTCACTGAAGGTGGATGAGCTATGATCATGTAGTGACAATCTCAGCTGCTCCCAGAGAACGGAGAAACGTATGGCTCAGCCCAAAACGTTTAAAACCTGATCCTATTTATAACTTCTTGTAACATTATTTTGAAATATACCGTATAATAATACACTTACTTCCATTTCTTATCATTAGTGACAGAGTAACTCGTTGGTCTAGACAGGATTTCATCATTCTTGGTGGGTGACTGATGCCTTGTTAAGATCTGGTGAAGTGTTGTAATCTCTTTAACAACAGTAAAGGAACTGCGGCAGAGAAGTTATTTCACTTTCTGTCTGTAAAAAGATTACTAAGAACGAGCAGCGAGATGAAACTGTTAACCCCCGTTGCTATGGAGATCGAGCATTTTAAACGGAGGCAGGGCCGGTGCCAAAAGGCCACGCCTCTTCCTGCTGAGCCTTGTCAGGGACAGGTGCAGCTATGTGTGTGTGTGTGTGTGTGTCTTCATAGAAGAGAAGAAGAGGCGGGCCCAGGCCGAGCCCCGTTAAGCCTCCTTTTAAACACACAGATCTCTGCTTCCCATGATCTCACCCAAAAGCTTTCCAAATCTCTCTCTCTCTCCCCCCCACCGCTGAAAAACACTCCTCCTCCTCCTCCTCTACCTTGCATGTTTCTTTCTGCACCTTTCCCTTCACTCGTCCCTTTTCTTTTCTTCCTTATCTGCCGCTTTCCTCCTGTCATTCTTTCTCTTTTTATCCTTACTTTTCTGTTTCTCTCGTCTTTCTCTTCAGCTCTTCATTCCTGTCTGACACCATATCCCCCCCTTCCTCCCCCCCTCTCTCTTTCTCTCCTGCTCTATAATCTTAAAATTTGAAAACAGATCTTATTCTCTCCGTTTTGGCCCCTTCGTCCACCCTTTGACACCTGAAATCACAGCTTTTCCGACAGCTGATTAATCTGAAAATTGAGCTTTTCAAAAACAAGGAAGCTCGGTCACCGCCTGTGTGGCAGTAAAGCTAAGAAGACAACTTTATGTCCACTATAACCTTCTCTGTAATTACTCCTTTTTAAATGTCAGTATAGCTCATGACACGCTACAGGTGTAGTCGTCAGCCTGCGTTCTGTCAGACAACTTAAGAGATCATAAAGCTGACAGTTTATTGTTCTCCGGTTTAAAAAAGTAGAACTCATGAGCTGCTTTATGCTTGTTCGCTTGTCTGACAACAGACACACGAGCCGGTAAACGGTGCGTTGGGCTGTATTTAAAGACGGTACAGGTGAACGGAGGTTTAACCAGCTGAGACTGTCTCAGCTGAGTAACCAGACAGTCTGTCATACTCCGTGCCAGATGTTGGCTGCGAGGCACGAGGTTTTGTTGAAACTGGATGAAGAGGTTTCGCTGTTTTCCGATTGCGCAGGCATTTTGATGAGGATGGAGATTCTGACAAAAAGAAACTGCAAATGCAATGGTTTTCCCCGGAGTTAACAATGTTTTCTAAATAGCTCTCCTCCCCATCTCTTTCACATCTCTCTCTTTCCATCTTAACATTTTAATTCTCCCTCCATCCATCCATCAACCCAACAGGTCAAGGCAGATGGCCGCCCACCTAGAGCCTGGTTCTTTTCGAGGTTTCTTCCCATTAAAGGGGAGTGTTTCCTCGCTGCCAAGTGCTTGCTCATGGGGGGAATGTTGGGTCTCTGTAAATTAAAGAGTACAGTCTAGACCTGCTCTATGTAAGAAAAGTGCCCTGAGATAACTTCTGTTGTGATTTGGCACTATATAAATAAAACAGACTTGACTTCTCTTTGTTTCTCCCTCTCTCGCTCTCTCTCTCCTTCACATGCTTGCTTTATTCCCCCTCCATCACTCCTTCGTCTGACCCTCCTCCCCCCCTCCTCCCTTGCCGATACACCTCTCCGCATATTTTCCCACCATACTCTACAATTACACTTAATGCTTCACAAAAAAGCCACGCCGTAATGACGACCAGAACCTTGCAACACACAGATGTGGAATATCAGAATGGAATGAAAACAGGAAATCATGTGGTGCGCACACAGATACACACACACACACACACACACCGGCATACTTATTCACAAGCACCCACTTGTGCACACACACACACACACACAGAGCGGTAGCGCCGCACTCGTATACCTTGCCAGAACCTGTCACTCTGAGTCGGTGGTGAATTTATAAGTCAGGATGGATTGGAGCTGCAGTGCGGCCCAGACTGCAGGGGGAGTAGCAGACACTAATCTCTCACCAGAGGACCAATTCAACACCAGCTGCTCTCCCTGTTTTCTCCTCTCACCTCAGACGGGGGGAGAGAGTAAAGACAGGAGTGAAAGTCAGACAATTCCAAAAATATCACACCGAGCCTTTGAAGGATTCCCACTGTGGCTCTGCAGCTCTGCAACAATTCATGATGTTTTCCATGACTTCCCTCCAACACAGCCGGAGCGCTTCCATACACACTAAAAAACGTTCCTCCTTCCTGGTTTGTTAATGTTTTTCTAAACGGAGTGAGCGGGCTGGGTTCGGAGGCAGGTTCAGGAGAAAAAAACACCAGGTAAAGCTATGAAGCCATGACTCAAGTCAAAAACATTAACTGCACCCTCCTTTACTCAGATCATATTATTAAATCACCACGAAGAACTAATCAGATTCCCTGAAATTTCCCGTCCACACAACACTTATAAATCCAGTATTATTCCACAAACATGTCAAACCAAGAACAAACATTTGCAGCATATTAGGCATGTGAGGCATTTTAGTTAGTCACTAAAATGAGTGTATAATAAGTTCATGGTTCTACATGATAACAATGGAAATCAGCTGACAGTACAGGTCAAGGGTCGTAAACATTGCACACATTTCTCTCAGCACAACACTGAATCCTCCTCTCAAACTCTTAACACTTCTAAATGTTACAAGCAACAAGCAATAAACAGTAAAAAGCCAATGCAGCTTTCAAAAAGAACTGCTTTCTTATCAGAACCACATTGACCTACTCCAAACCTCATGCTGAAGTCCCGAACACTGTTCTGAAGCTAATCCTGACCCAGAGACACTTTTCCTACAGGAATCAACTGGATCACAATATAAATGAATAAGCTCACTAAGTGGAGCAGAGATCCAAATGAAACCTATAATGAAGATGTCATGATGCACTGCCACAATTTAAAAAAAACAAACTGTCATAACATCAAACATGTTGCAGTAGTGAGTCACTCAGCAGCAGTATTTCATCCTGAAAACCTCTTTATCTGTTAACATATTTACTGAATGAAGAAATCCCATGTTTTTATCAGCAGAGTTGACAGGTTTGTCTTTATGTGCTTCAGGATGTTGAGCTGGTGGATGATGTTACACTGTGAATTCTTAGACCAGATCTCAGACCTGACAGTAATAATTATTACAGTATAGTATGAATGGCACTTCAACTTATCTTTAGAATTCAAAAGGTGCTATAAAGAAAGAATATCAAGTGTTTTTGATAATGATCCATTAAATTTTGTTATTAAAGAATTGTGGCCAAGATGTGTACTGAGTGAGATGTTGTATGTTCTGTACTGTAATTTCTTGGTATTTGACGGCCAACAAATAAGCCTTTACCGATACATCTGATCTGAAACTAAATCCTGATGATAATATGAGCTATGTGGATGTATTCTGGGACACTGGGATGGGCTTTTTTTTTTACTAAAAAATGAATCAAGGAGGCCTAAAACTGTTTGAAAAGTAAGTTCGTCCGAAAGAGTCAAATATACGATGCTAACGTGGAGTTTCACCGAACAACAACAAGCTCAATAAACCTTCCATGGATAATTAACAGCTAATAATATCCAAAGTGGGAGCACCACCTATCACTTCAAACACTGAGGAGAAGCTTTCATATGATATCTGTGGTTGGATTCTTAGCAGAAGAAGACACAAGGAGAAAAAGGAAAAGGGGAAAAAAAGGGAGGAAACAAATGCAAAGTAGACAAGAGGCGAGAATACAAAGAGATGAAAAGGGATCACTGACTGTAGGAAAATAAAAAGGTGTACAGAGGAAACAGGAGAGAGAGAGCTCAGAGAGAGAAAGGGAGAGAGAGAAACAAAGTGAAAGAGAGTGAGCAGGCAGAGCACTGCTCACACCATGTAAGGCTTTATTCAGCAACAATGAAACAAGCCTTGAGAGCAATATCTCTGAGTGTCACATTCTCGCCGTCTCCATGGTTTTAGTATTTCCTGCTTGGCTGCAACTTGCTGCTGTTGAGATGAAGTCAGATGCTTGCGTAGGCTGAGCTGTTTGCAGGGAATCAAGGATTAAAAGGGACATTGAGAAGCGGTGTAAAAGACAAGCCAATCAACCTCTGCTGCTGAATGGAGACTCGGGTTCTGCCTGTGCTTATTAAATCTTGTGGTACTTTTTTTGTGCTGTTTTGTTTGTATGCTAAAAGTGTGTCATGTTTTTTAACAACGTCTGCTTGTATGGGTAAGCGCTGATCCCGCAGACTTACTTTTGGGTATCTGGGGGTTTAAATTTGTGGAGTTCTAAAGAGCTTTCAAGCTGTCTGGAAGTGAAACGAAAAAACCAATTTAAGAACAAAACAAAGACGCAAAGCTTCCAAAAGCTCTTTTTTTTTTTTTTACTGAAGCTAGTGAAACTTCTGAAAGTAAAAACGGGTAGAATAAGAGGGAGGACAGCAGAAAATTGATTGATAAGCGACACAAGGTTCAACCGTCTTTCAAAAAAAAAAAAAAAGCAGATATGATCCACCCTGCATGACTAAACCTGTTCTGTATTTATCTACCAGTGCAGTGTGAAGAAACCTGCCTGCACAGATAAACAAGAAGCAGTTTGGCTGACTCAAGTCCCCGTAGTCACACACAGTCTCGGCAGTGCTAATGAGGGAACCCATTAAAACCAGAAGTTCACTAATATCTCAGTCGACAGTCTTGTCTTTGCGTGGTACATAGGTGGTATAATAATAAAAAAACAATCAAAAGTAGAGCTGATTGAATCAATGTTTAAGTCGTTTTCTCTTGTTTCAGCTTCTCGGTTGTGAAGATTTGATGATTTTCTTTCTTATATGATAGTAAACTGAATATCTTTGGGTTTTGGACGGTTGGTCAGATGAATCAAGACATCTGAAGTCATCATCTCAGGTTTTAGGAAGCTGTGACGGTCACTTTTCTAACATTTATAGACCAAATAATGAATTGATAAATTAAGAAAGTGCTTGGCAGATTGAGCAATTGTGAAAATAATAAGTTAGTTGCAAGGTATGACTCTGTTTTTCATCACTAATATGTAAATTCATGCATCAAACAACTTCAAAATCTAGAGTGAATACAGTGTAGCAGCTTTAAAACAGCTTTTAGGCTATTATCATGAGGTAATGTAAGATTGTTTCATACTTAGCATCCTGATAGTTTGGCAGCCATTGTTTTTTTTGGGAGAAGCGAGTCATTCATTTTTAACAGAGAAGCAGCCTGACAGCAGTGTGAGGACAGAGATCACAGGGAATGATGATGAAGCTTGTCGCTATGTTTGATCAGAGAGAGAGAGAGAGAGAGAGAGAGAGAGAGAGAGAGAGAGAGAGAGAGAGAGAGATGACTGAACAGAGGGAGGCTCGGCGGTTCCGGGGGAGGAGAGAACACGTGTGTGTGTGTGTGTGTGTGTGTTGCGAGCAGGTTAGCCTTTAGGATGCAGTGTTATACGGGCGAGTCAGAGATGAGGCGAGAGAGAGAGAGAGAGCAAAACATCTGGCCTCTCAGGCGAGTGGGTGTTCCCCGAGGCTGAGAGGAGGATGGAAGAAGTAATCTGATCAAAGAGAGCAGGTAGATATACACAGAAACACTCTGATGCTTACACACCGGGCTCTAATTCATCAACGGTGATGCTGAATGGATCTAATAAAAGCTCGGCTGCGACCTGCGTCACACTGTACAGTCTCAGTTTTTAAGGGATGTCAAGATTGTGCGATAAATATCTAATTCAAGCACCGAGATGTTCATCCAGCCAGTGTATCCTGCATTATTTCATGCTAGATTCTGATTGGTTGTTTGGGTATGGGTCGTATGGGGCGATTACATGGTGAAAATTTCCGCCGCTGTCAGAACTTTGCAGCATGCTGTCGTTGGTCGCCTACAGTTGGCTGTTGGTGAACATCAGTGGATGTTGTTTTGCATTAAAAATTAAAGGTGTCAGTGTACGGAGGCGTTTAATCTGATGCCAGAGTGTTTCCAAAGGTTATACACAGATAAACAAAAAAAAAAGTTGAAGGTTGAAATAAGGTAAAAACAAATGACATCAATACTCCCGTGCTAATAATCCAAACCATTTGACACATCACTGTCTATTCTTATTCAGACAGCAACCTATAAACTCATTTTTCTTTGATTTAAATCTCTTGACTGAAGTTTCTATTCACCAGTCATCGCTCACATCTGAACTGCAGCTCAGTAATCTCACCTGAACATCTCTTGTATTTGCATCGTGCTGCACGTTGTGTGCCGCAAAGTAGTGCACGATTGCGTCTCATACTGCTGATATACCGAAGATTATAAACCGGGAAACACCTAGCCAGCCACTTTGCTCTTTACTGTGGGTGGAAAAAGAAATCTTTAAATCTTTTTGGTCAATTATTTTCTGTCATTAACCTGTAAAAGTCGCCGTATTCACAAAGCTCAGACACTGCAGCAGCGACGAAGCTGTTAAAAACTCTTGACACCTAACAAACAGAGTGAATGATTTCTGATTAAATTAATAAGGAAGAAACCAGACCAAAAATCACAAATGAGGAAATACACTTGTCATATTACTGGTGTGAATGGTGTCGTCAGGGAGATGAAGTATGAATAACCCTGTAAAGAATTGACCCGGGGCAGAGTGCTGTATTATTAAAAGGCATGTTAGCCTGTTAGGAAGCGTATGGGATTTATTCAAGTTTGTTGGATGAGAGAGAGCTGGAGATTATACAGAAAAACCTCTGCATGACTCCCGGCGAGATTATACATTATTTAAGACCTGCTTACTTTCCCCTTCTTCTGTCTCTTTCCGTTTTCTCTAGCTGCCTACCTCACATTTTCCATCTTTAGCGTGCTCGCGTTGCACGAATTCTCACTCTATGTTTCTCTGTTGATCTGTGTGTCAAAGTGGGTGAGACCACACCATTGGCCCCCATTGTTTGGCCGGTTTATGTAGCATTGCTCTCCCATATTATCCCAGGTTTAGCATTGTGTTACATTAACCTGCATTTACAGTTTAATTAGCTTGTGTTTCTGACCATACTCACCATGCTTTCCAGGAGACAAAGAGGGAGTCGCTGCTTCTTCTTCTTTTGTTGTTTACTGGCAGATGGCAGCCGGCTTTCAGGTGCATTAACACCAACTACTGGATTTTATCAGTTCCACAGTATAAACTATTAACAGAGTTCACCCAAAGGGCTCCCATTCACAACACTGTCCACTGCCTGAGTTTGTGCAAATCCCTCCCTCGGTGTTACATCCAGCTCTTCTCCAGAAATGTCCACAACATTCAAGAATCTCCTGGCAGCTTCCAAAATCATTTTAATCCTTTCTGACTTCCAATGTATTTCAACAGCACGAACGATAACCGTGGCGATGGATGCCAAAAAGCCTTTCTTGTCCATGCAGATATTTTGTTCAGCTTCATTCCTTTTCTGCTCCGGTTCCTTTTGGACTGCTATCATCTCGTCGTTTCTTTCCACCCTCTTAACAGCTTTGGTGTAAGACGACTCCATTTCTGTTCTGATTTTACTCGCTTTTACTTATTTAGTCCTTTTTGGACAATGTGCTGACCCCGCATGGCGATTCCCCTCACAGTGCAGGCATATTGTAGTTGTCCTTCCCACATCCTCTTACTCCTCTACACACTGCATCAACATGTCCATACTCCTGACAGCAGAAACATCTGAGAGGAGTCTTCTCATATGGCCTCACCTTAATCCAGGCACACTCTTCCCGGTACTCCTCCTTTAAAGGTCAAACATATCGATTTACTGTCATCCTTTTTTCCCTTCTATGATTCTTCTCATTCTTCTTGCTTCAAACACATCTTCATCCTCCTCAAACGACTCAGTGTCTACAGACAGCAGCACGCCACTTACAACTCCTTTCTTCACTGTTTCTGGTCCGAGTCGGAAACATTCCATGCAACTCTGATCTTTATATGTACTAATATTCCCTGATGCTTAGATACACAATCGACTTACAACAAACTGTCCGACCTCTTGTGGATTCTTGAAAATGCCATCTGGTCTTGTCGTATCCTCATTTTCAATTTCACTGTCCGATTCCTGTTCCAACGCCATCTCCGCCATCATCCTAGACTTCTTCTAACAAGGGGGAGTCACCCGACCACTTCCTGCTTTTATACTCTCACTGACATCATCAGTGATGTCATGGGTTAGACCAAGTACGGGGGGATTTATTATTTTACTTGGTTAAATGTTTGGTTTATTAACATATATGATTTGTACTTATTTTGGTTTATAATGAGGATTATACTGTGGATGATGTGTTTTGTTGTAAACACTGCTGACTGATACAAGTAGCATTGTTATATACTAGTTGGCATAAAGGAAAGGACACCCCTGTAATGAAATATGGTTCTTCCTAGTAGATTGGAGGGCCTATTTAAGGGGAGAGATGTGGGTTTATAGAGAGCAGAAATGAGAGGATGATCATTTGATTTGCTTGTATTTATTTCTGTTTTTTGAGACATTTGTTTTGTTTTATACTCATTCAACAAGCCTGAGTCTGCCTCCTACCACCTTCCTAGCCGCTCCGGTCAGGCTTCCTCACAGTCTGAAAATGTCACACTACACTGAGCTGTGACTGTGTTCAGCTGACTCATGCCCGCAGCGTTTCTACACACCAACACTGGCAGCAGAATGCTTAATTTATTAATGCGCCTATGTGCATGTGTACGACGCTTTTTTTTCTATCTCGGAGTCACCTTGGCATCACATTATACAATTAAGTAGCTAGGATCTTTTTAAATGCTCAGTGCTTTAGTGAGTGTATTAGACAGAATGATGAACACCCAACAGTGAACATAAGCTTGCTTCTCTTCTGGATTTGGTTCCACTTGATAACACTTGCATGGATATCTAAAGATGAGAATACAATTACACACTGAGCTGACTTCTTCCATTATTAATGCAACTTGAAAGGTTTATTTACAGCATTGGTAGAGGTGAATAGTACAGGCAAGCCATTTCACTGTTCCAAAAGCAGGCATATGTCCAGATTTGTCTCTGCATACAGGCTGGAAAACTAACAATCTAACCTCCCTGAACTACAACTACTAAGGTACAGCTGAGTAGAAGTTGACTGATCTCCTATGTGCTGCTGCAGAACGTTGTGGAGACAGCTTGTGTAAACCTGTGGGTGTACTGGGAAGCTCCCAGCTGAGAATCTATATAACTGTGTGAATCTGAAAGGGGGTACTGCTGACAAAGAGCAAACATGCTGAGCAAACCTCGCCGTCTTAACAGATATTACTAGGATCAATCTTAAAAGTCCAGTCTAAAGCAGGAAATGGCTATTTGGCCAACATTTACTTTTATATAACACATGCAAAGTGAACCTGCAATGAAAATCTACATTCTGACAGCCCTCCAAACTTAAACACATAATCCTCATGTTTCCACGGTGGCATCTCACCTCCGTTCCAGGAGCCGTTGACTGGTAATACTGTTGTGGCGGCGTCATGGCTGTCCTTCGGTGTGGTCCCATCAGCGCCGGCGACCTCGGGCTCCTGCAGACTGTCCTCCTCCACGATGTGTAGCTTGTCCTCATCGTCGGAGTCTGAACTGGCCTCCAAGCCATTGTTGAATTCTGTCACTGCGGAGAAGAGACGGAAAGATGCGAGATGATCTAACATGTAGCACTCACTTTAAGATTCTCCGTCTGAAATCCCAGTGCTGAGGATTGAGCGCCCTGCTGCTGTAATCAGTGTCTGGTTTACATCTGGGGCACAGAATAAAGGCAATTATCTGCAATTACTGACTGCCAGAAATGACATCAGTGTGATCAGCATCTACACTGAAAACAGGAAAAAGCACTGCAATGCTGTTTTAATAGGTAATCGCACCCTTACATGCATCTCCTTCATACATTTTCTAGCATAGATCCATAACAACAAGGGAAATGGTAAAAAGTCTTCTACTGTACATTCACTGTAAAAACATGTCAAATATGGCGGCCATAATGATGCTCTTATCTTTATGGTAATTTCCTCATGTGCTCTGATGTATATGTAACCCTGCTAACCTAAGAGAGAAAGGTTTATGCATGAAAAGCAGCACAGCACGGCCTCAATTAGCCCACCTTGACGGAGGTAGACTGCAGGCCACCGCGAGACCGGAAAATACACTACATCAGTTTGAATGAGACGCTGTAATTGAATCTTGTATGTTTTCATATTAAAAACAAATCAAGTTAACCGAAGTAAGAGAGGGCGAGGCAAATTGCAGTCCCGCGTAATCACAGAGAAATATTGAAAATTGCCGTACACCAGTCATGATATGTTCCTGTGCGAATATTAAGCACTTTCTTTACAAACGAAAACAAATAACCTTCGAGTTCTAGCTTGAGATCGCTCTTTTTCAGAACAGGCAGGATATGCACATGATGGCATTTTCTCTGACCCTCGCATCTTTAATTCCATAAACTAACCTAAACCTAGTTAACTACTGCAAAACAGGGTTATCTCCTCTAGCCTGAACGCTGTAAACCGGCCTCAACATGACTCCAAGTTCAGATCCACTCCCGTCATTTGCTCCGTACTGTGCAGAAGACCGTCACATCAATCAATACTGACTCAAAGTACACACCATTTCACCCTCCTATTCGTATACACCGAGAGGACATAAAACAGGACAAACGGCAGCCGGGGGGGAAAAAATAATCACTTGTTTATCATCCTGAAAAAGTAAATCTATTTTACAGAGCGCTGCAGTGGGTGAGTTTGTCTGTGGGGTACTGCTTCTTAATGGAAGCTCAGGGTGAAAAATAGATCAACTGGACTGGTCTGAATGAGCTTAGAGGAGAAGTGTGTATGTGTGTGTGTGTGTGTGTGTGTGTGTGTGTGTGTGTGACCTCTGTGTGTTAAGCTTAAAAGTTGTATATAAGGGTATATAAGGATGTAAGTGATGATCAGCGCCATACTTGAAGTATTTAATTGCTTTTTCACAGTCAGCATGTGTGTGAACACAAATGAGTGTATGTGAATGAACAGAAGTGTGTGTGTGTGTGTGTGTGTGTGTGTGCTCTCTGTAGGGGAGCTGTATGTCCTGGTGGAGGTGCTGAAGACGCCTAATGAGGAGGAGAGCTCTGGCTGTTTGTTCACAGGTGACAGGTGCACACACATGCACACATGCACACACACACACATGCACGCACACATACACACAGGTCCCAAACCACAAAACAAGCTCTCAGAGTGTGCTGTAGCTCTGCACTTCTACATGAAATAGTAGTAGTGCCGTTAACCACTCGTACACCACCGCATGAGAACACCTAACTCATTTCATCTATGAGCGCACACACACACACACCCTCTACACATGTGGGGTTACTGCTACTTCACCTCTGCAGGAGTGACGCTCTGCTTTCCGGAGATGATTGTGTCACTGCTCCAGACAGAGGAGTGGAGCTGAGAATGCAAAGATGTGTGTGTGTGTGTGCGTGTGTGCGTGGGGGTGAGATCGATGCACGTCTGGATCGATGTGAGGACTCTGGGCGAGTTATGGAGTGAGGAGCACGACGCGTATGTATGCAGGAGCTCTGGTTTGTGATGTTATATAAGCCGGATGACGGACAGAAATATGACATGTGCACAACTATTGCCATTTCAAATCCTCGGACGTGACAAGATTACGCCGCGGCTCTCTGCTCGGCACAGAAATTTTTGTGTGTAATATCACATAGATAGTGATAACTGTCAGAGATAGCGGGAGCAGGGGAACAAAATGATATCCTACTGTGACGGAACTGCAGTCGATCACAGTCAATCAAAATGAAAACATCCAACTGCATCTTCGCTCTGCACCGCGAGCTCCGTTTGTCCTGCGAATGATCAACTAGACAAGTTATAATATAGAGAATGACACGACCGAACAGCTCCCGTTCATCTGGGATGTGTAATGAACTGTATTTACGCCAGGACTCTTGTGAAAAAACGGATCCTAGTCCTGGAATCCATCCTAGATAAATAGAAGCAAAAATACTATAAGATGACAAAATGGATATGTTGAACAGAGCTGAAGAGTATTTTTGAAGAGCCTCTTGACTATTATCTGCTGCCAAGCATGACCCTGAGCCAGACTCTGACTATGTTTAACACTTGATGGCATACTGAGCATCTTCAAGTACAGTGTGAACAAAACCTGAGCGGTAAATTGAATGAACCGCTGCGGTTCACGCTGATGATGCAGGCACCACCTACCGCAGGCGGCGAGTTCCTAAAAACCAACAAACTGGTGTCTCTCTTCATTCAGACAAAAACACACATTATTAAGCAGACGGGCTCGTGGTGATTCCGATAATAGAAAGGTCTATACTTTCAGATGAACAGCCTGCGTCTGTCCGTACACACCAGAGGCTGCCTGATGCAAACTGGTGAGTTATTTTAACAGTTGCTGGCTGGAGGGAACGACAACCAGCTGAGCTCCAGATAACCTCCGGAATACTGGAGAAAGCAGGGAAATAAAAAGCTTAGGCATCGTACAACTGCTCTGAGCGAGATTTGAAAGTACAACCCGCCCTGTCAGCCTAAATCACAAAGCAGATGTGAGGTATAACAGATGTGAGTGTCTCATCCCGAGCCGTTTATATTCTGTAAATTCTCAGTGTTTGTGTCAGGTATGCACATCACGCCTACTTGCAAACAGCAGGTGACGAGACAAACGCTAAAAATGAGAAATAAACTGTATTACACAAAGGCAAGTCAGCAATCTCTCCTCAGAAAACTAAATTCAGCAGCACGAGATCTTTATCCTCTCTTGTTAGTTTGATTACAGGCTGGCTGGAATAGTTGAGATGCTTTATGGCTTCACATATCACAGTTTTTTAAGAATTATTTTAAGTCTAGTTAATACACACGTAGGTATTTTAATGATACTGGATAAAGAAACATGATGAGAGCAGCACATCCTTGCAAATGTTCCTGAGGTTTGTGATTCTTGCCAACTCTGTGCTTCCTCTGCTCTGACAGGAAGAGCGCAGTTACCATAACAACAGACAGGTGGAAGCACTGAGCGAATTAGGGAAAGACAAAAAGACAACAACATCTTTCCCCATCACACGTGATGTGCACAGAACTATGCACACATCCTACAAGCCCTTTTCTCCTGTCTGTGTGTGTGTGTGTTTTGAGTTAGAGAGAAAGGTATTGTTAAAGAGAGAGAGACAGAGAGAGAGAGAGACCTGTCCACATCATCATAACAATGTGTCAAGTGAAGTGTTAATTCTCCATCTGGAGGTCTGTAAAAAAAAAAAAAAAAAGGGGGGAGTCCAGCTACGAGAGGAAGAGGGAAGTCTAGACGATAGCATTCCTCCCTTCCTGCCATCCATCTCTTTGATTAGGACTCTGGGTGCTTTTCATTACACTAACTTTATGCTTCCTCGCGTCCTCTCTCTCCTCCGTCCCCCCCGGCCATGACCCGGAAACCATCATCGAGGATCTTCCAAACCCTTACGTGCACCTCAGAGGAGACGAGGAGCGAGGAGACGAGGAGAGAGGAACCACAGGTGTATCTTCTGCAGAAGTTTTTTTACCAGACAGCAACACCCCCTTTGATGTGTGAATGTGTTTATTGATTGGTCAGCTGATCTGATGGGACAGTAAACAGTCAGGCTGTTGTGTTATTTCAGTACATAACAGATTTAAATTGCGTCTGTGTGTCTAATTCAGATATAGATAATCAAATAATGAAAAATTGGAGCAGTTATCAGGTGTTTTCCTCCCAACTATCAGTAGAAATGATTAAGTTCAGAGTTTAAACTGTCACTTAATCATTTCTACATATTGACAGCTGACAGTTGAGCCGCTGCGCGTCACGAGCGGTCGTCGTCTCCTCTAAAATAACGCCGGGGCGAGCGAGGACGTCCCGTTCGATGAATTAAAGTCATCCGTCCCGTCGTCTCTCTCTCTCGCATCCTCGCCGGGAGGAGCTGAGACGCGAGGGAGAGACACGAGTGATTGAAGCGATGAGACGCGTCAGCTTAATGAAAAGCGTCCTCTATTTCATTACAGCCTCCTTCATTATGACTCCCGACTATTCAGATTTTTCTTCTCCCCGATCGTTGCAGGTTTGAAACCCGTCCAACATCATCTCCTGTTTGTTGAGTGAAACCATGTTTCATTATTTCACTAAACTCTCAGCTGGATGTTGGCTCAGCATCTCATGTTATTGAGAAAAAAAACAACAAAGTATTAATAAACTTGATTTATATTGCACTTCTAAAATCAGAAGCTACAAAAGAAGCAATAAAACAGCAAAGGAGTAATGAACACAATACTTCCACTCCTTGTATGCACTTGAATACTAATCCAAGTACACCTGTGTACTTAGATATTAGGGTTTTATACTGGAAAATACTTACATTTACAGTTGACTTTAACTACATCTAGCCAGTTACCCGGTAATATAAAGCATACACCACCAAATAATAAAACTGTGATTCAATTGCAAGGTGCGCTGCCAAAAGCACTTTGCTAGAAGGGTGAAATTCCCCTCTAACTTATCTCTTAATTAAAACAAGAGGAACATTACGGGGAGGGTGAGAGCAATAAGATCGAGGATGGAATTCACAATATCCTGTTTGCCTCATCCTGCTTTGTTTGATCTAACCTTTCTTTAATCAGGTAGTCCCACTGAAATTTTAAATACATGGCCTGAACAAAAAGTAGCACTGATGACCCAAATAAAAATATCACTGCTGTAAATGAGCACTCAATGCATCCCCTCTGCATCTATCCTGTATCCACTGATTTGCTCCTTCTCTGTGTCTTCATGTTACCTTTCAGAGGCTGAAAAGGGAGAAAAAATGACTAATTTCTCCCAAACGTTTCCTCTCAGGAATACAGAGAGAATAAAACAGCAACAGTTCACTGAGCGAGCAGCGGCAGCAGCAGCAGCATCTGACTTCCTCAGTGTTGGCATCGGTCAGCCATACCCACATGGAGGCACGTGACCCTGGAGGGGGAAATCATGTGTGTCTGACACACCACAACACTGACTGACTGACTGGACCACATGGCCTGGTATCTGGGTCAAAGGTCAGCTGTTGTGCAGTGAGGTGTGGGGAAGGAAGATAGAGTGTGTGTGTGTGTGTGTGTGTGTGTGTTGTCTACTATCAGTCTGCAGTTACAGTGTACCAGGACTGTACTGGCCTTAATAATAAGATTAAGATTATAAGGTATTGCAAGCAGCTCTGTGAGGCTGTACTATAGCATGCTTGGCAGGTGTAATGTTTACCATGAACACCACTTTAGATTAGCGTGTTAGCATACTTACATTTGCCACTGAGGCTGTCATTAGTTTTGCTGGTATTTGATCATAAAAGAAACTATTGGACAAATTAAAAGAATTTGACCTTGATTAGAGGCAAAAGTTAAATCCATCCGATACTATAGTTGCGGGGACATTACACTCAAAACCTCATGGTGGCGCTAGAGGAAAAGTCAGGAAAGTCATTGGGATTCATCGTCAAGTTGTTTGTCATGTCTGTGCCAAATTTGAATCCAGTCCATCCACCAGTTGTTGAAATATTTCAGTCTGAACCAAAGTGGTGGACCAACTGAGAGCTATCTGCTAGCATGGCTAAAAACAAGTTAGCTTTACACAATTTTTAGGTTTAATCATACAAGATAACTAATTAATAGTGAATAACTCAACACCATCATCAAGAAGAGGCTACCAGTGACGACTTAATCAGAGAAAAGTCAAAAACGGGCAGTTGACAGTTTGCAGGTCGGGTCGTGTTCGGGCGGTTGATTAACGCGTATTTCTGCGGATTGGCTTTTTTTGGCTCTCATAACGGGTCATGTGGGTGCGGGTATTGAAAAACCCAGACCCGCGCATCACTAACAGATAGTTTGTGTGTTGACTTGTGTGTGTATGTGTGTGTGTGTGTGTGTGTGTGTGTGTGTGTGTGTGTGTGTATTGACCCAGTGCAGCTGTGCAGCACGGGATGCCTGCCAAGCCTCTAACAGACAATTACCCCACTGTGTATGTGTGTGGTTGTGTGTGTGTGTGTGTGTGTGTGTGTGTGTGTGTGTGTGTGTGTGGGGGTGTGTGTGTGTGTGTGTGTGAGGGGGTGTGTGTGTGTGTGAGGGGGTGTGTGTGTGTGTGACAGCCAAACAGAGGAGTGTACATCACTAAAGCTGTCTGTCTGCTACTAGATGTGACCAGACTTTAACATGGTGAGCAGCTGCAGAGAGTTGGCCCACTTAAAGGGACAGTCACACATTTTATAGTCTAATACAGGAATTGAAGGGTTTCTTAAAGGTGCCGTGTCCATCCCACGTTACAAATATATTAACTACAGTTGCAACTAGAACTGCAATTTTCATTTACCGATTAGACAGTTGGCAGAAACTTATTCACCAACTATTTTGATAAACGATTAATTGTTTTGAGTAATTTTTTAAGAAAAAATCTGAAATTCTCTGATTCCAGCTTCTTAAATGTGAATATTTTCTGGTTTCTTTAATCTAAATTGATGTGTTGACTATTGGTCAGGACAGAACAAGACATTTTAGGTTGCATCTTGGGCTTTGGAAGAGGGTGATAGACTTTTTTTCACCATTTCTGACATTTTATGGACCAAACAACTAATTGATTAACCAAGAAAAATAATAAGTTGCAACCAAAGATTATTTTCATGTTTAACCTTTTTCAAATTTTTTTTTTTTGATTAATCAAAATATTTAATCTATAAAATCTCAGAAAATGCTGATAAATAACATCTTCTGAGTCCAACTGTCCAAACTCCCCAAATATTCAATTTGCAACAATATAAAACAGGAAATCTTCACATTTGAGAATCTACAACCTGCAAACATTTGGCATGAATCTTTTATAACTTTTCAGCCAGTTGATTAAATTAGAAATAATACTGATATTTAAATGTGACACCTCCACCCACTGTAAACAAATTACATCACAATTGAGAGACACAGTCTAAAGCCGGTGTTTGCAATCTCTTAAGTTTCCCATAAATCACATCGCTTCCTACAGCAAAGGGATTGTTGTTACTTCCCTTATTTCCTGATTTTAACTTATTCCACCACAGCATCTGAATGATTTAGATATAGTAACAGTGGAGGAAGAGCATCCTGTGTCTGCTCTGTGCTGTAAAGCAATAAATCATCAAATTGACCGAATGTAAAACGCAGCACAGTCATGGTAAAATGCTACGTGCCTTTGAGTGTGACGTTAAAAAAAAACGGCTACATCCGAAGAAAAGCTGCCCTCGTCGCAGGACTGAAAGCTGTTAACTTATGAAGCACTGAGTCATATTCTTGAGGTGTCTCTTAAAAGCCAACATCATGAGGTAAGACCGAGGCTATGTCATCCACACAGACAGGAGAGAGGAGGGGTGTGGTCGCTTATTTCTCTCTGGCACACCGCACCGGGTTTCCATGCCCACCTTGCCTTTTAAACAACCGACAACCTCTGGACGAACACACACTGCAGAGCTATAAATGCACAAGCTCCACACACACACAGGAAAGCCCCTCTAGTTGCAGCCAGCAATGTAAGCCAGAGGCCAGGGACTCCCCCCCCCCCCTCTCCTCCTCCTCCTCCTCCTCCTCGTCCTCCTCCTCCTCCCTAAGAGACAGAGCATCTGCCACGTGTGTGTTCATATATATGTGTGTGTTACAGTGAGACAACCCTCTATGTGCATGTGTGTGATTAATAACTGTGTCGTGAATCTTTAATAATTCACCCTGGGAAGTCACTGAAGCCTAACATGTTTCAGGAATTACGTGTGTGTCATTGTGTGTGTCTGTGTGTGTCTTTGTGTGTGTGTGTCCACAGAGTAATCAGGACTCTCCAGCTGCTTCCTGCTCAGCCCAGGTGCTCAATCAGACCTCATCAGACCTTTCTCTCACTCTCTGTTTGCCGGGACTAGTGCAGTGCCTGTTCAAAACATGCCTGCTCGCAACGAGCCTATCGCTCGGCCTCCGGTGTTGCTGCTTCAACGCATAGAAAAATTAATAATGTTGATGTGAGGTGTGAATGAGTATATACACCAACAACATGAAAGAAACTAACAATCTATTATACACAGATAAGTACTGACACAGCGAATCTATTCTTATTTCAAGCATAATGAGGGCTGCAATAATGTGCATCCTAAAATAAAGTGGAATGATCATATTGGCCTCTTTGATTGTTTATTTTCTGTGGCTTTAGTTCGGATCATTTGAGTGGGTATATTTGCTCAAAAGATTCGTGCTTATGTGAGACATACTGGTTTTGAACTGCCTGTGGGAAGTAGCCTAAGAGTCTGTCCATTCTTGATTAAAAGCTGTCTACTTTTCTCTTTTTAGAGCACGCCATGTGAAAAAAACTTTTCTCTGACTCGCTGTACGGCTCTGATCGCCGGCTGTGCTCATGATTATGGTTTTATTATTATGGAGTACAAAGAATCAGAGCTCATGCTTATGGTTTTATTATTATGGAGTACAAAAAAAAATCAGGAATATAAATATTTTTTGGTTAAAACAAGTCATGCAAGGACTTGAGGGTTTACTGAACACTCGCACTCAATATTTTCAGTAGCTTTTTCATTATTTGACTATTATGCATGTAATTTAGCCATTTCCAGTTAGTTAGTTTCCCTGTGCAATTTGCAAATCATTAAATTTTATCATGAGTAAGAATATCCACTCACACTAATCCAAATTCATTTCCAGATTCAGAGAAATGCTTCACTCCAGCAGTGGAGGATGGTAACAATTTCCAACACCCAGGCTCTTTTTACTCCTAGACAACCGACTCTGACACAGAGCTGAGCGGTTCACTGTTCACTTGTTTATTCACGGTTTATTAATATCAAACATGTCACTTGTCCAAGCACGCTGTGTGAAAATACTTTTCTCTGACTCGCTGTACAGCTCTGAGCTCCGGCTGTGCTCATGGCATGCAGTTGCAGAGCTCTGAGGCCCCACCTGCACTGAGCGCTGTTCGCCTGTTTATTCAAAGTTTAACAATATTGAATCGTGTCCAAATTGCACTAAATTCGACACTGCACGTCCTTGAGTCCCCAGTAATACACCTGCCAAGTGTGAAGTAGATTGGATGAATGGTTCTCAAGATATGCAAAGGACATACATACAGACAGACAGGGAGTCTTTGCTTTATAGTGAGACGGCCCCTTAGCAGAGAATAGTTGGAACTATAGAAAATCTGAAGGGCCTCACCATTCTGCACGAAAAGAGGGTTTAAATTGGGATGTGGGCTGGGCTAGACCTTAAAGGGTTTGTCATGCAGCTTAAAGCGTTTTTTGCTTAAGTTAAATGAGAAGATTGATACCACTAAATATGAGGCTAGAGCCAGCAGGCGATTAGCTTAGCTTAGCATAGACATTTTTTTTACCTTGCTGTTGCTTCCCCCTGCTTCCAGTCTTTATACTATGCTAAGCTAAGCTAGGTGGAGAGAGTATCTTTCTTTTGTTTTGTTTGTAGAGACAACAAAAAAAAATGCATAATCAATTCCAATTGTTAGAATTAAGTATACAATTTACATGATAAAGATAAAAAACATATGAACACAAAAGCCAGTATAAGAAACAAGCTCCTAATTGGCCTTGGCACTCTATACAAAGCCGTCTGATTGGTTAATTAGGTGAGCGCTGGCTGCTAAAAACAGAAAATTAAAGACAAACCCAAAAAAATAACCTATTTAAAGTTAAAATCAATATATCAATAAATGTACTGTAATCTTTGTACTGAATATTTTACACAATATCTGATCATATAAAACCAACAGCTAAATGGTTGCATGAAAAAAAACAGCGCTATAATCTTGGCATTTCATCTATTATTTACCTTTTCCCAGCTTGGCAGGTTACCAAAGGGGTTAATTTGAGACAGACTGCCTACCTGCTCTCCTGACTTCAAGTGATTCTGAGAGAGAATAACGGTGAATCTAGGTTAGTCCCACTGAGATCAAGGATCTTCTCCTACAGAGTAAACCTTTTAGCACACTGCCATGAGTGTGAAGTGTGAGCGATTGATTTTAAAAGTTTCATTTGCTTTCGGAGGGGAAACAGGAAAAGCTACCTGAAATTCACATTTCAACGTCACCACAGAGGTCTGTTTAGTTTTCATAATTTTCACTTTAAATACACTTATATGATGACACTCCTGATTGTGGATTTAAGAATAATGTATTTAAATCAGGTGAACTGAGGGTGGTGGTTTCAGTCACATACTGAAAATGTGCATGATAGACAGATTTTAGTAATAGTTTACAGAGGGGAGATACGGGCAGTACTAACCATTCTCGACATTACCAAACATATAAAAATGGTGGGGCTAATAAAAAAAAGTATGCTCCCTCAAGACCAGTAAACTTTCCATTGGTTGACATCCATTAGCCTCTAGACAAAACTAATTACATTTACCTGAAAATACAGCTTTGGACAGTATTTTGAGGGGAAACACAGTGTCTAATATATCAGGTGAAATAACACCACCACCAGTTTTATTTTGTAATATTTGAAAAAGCAATAATTTTAAAGTCAACCACTCAAAAACAAAATCAAATTTTAATGTCTATATTAAACATACAAGAGACAGAGAGGAATACGCCGCAATATAACAGGGTCTCTTTTAAAATGATTCATTACTTTAATAGTCACCATAAACATGTTTTTTTTTTCTGTGCCCGCAATCATTTTCTCACAACATATTTTTTAAGTATCTAAAGGAGGGATATATTTATATAGCACACTTCAGCAACAAGGCGATTCAAAGTGCTTTACATAAAACATTAAAAGCATCGTGCAAAAGAAACACACCATAAAAGGATATTTAAATACATTAAAAAACAGCCATTAAAGAGCTAAGAGAATAGAAAACAAAAATAAGCTAAAATAGAACAAAATACAAGAATAAAACTTACAGTGCAGTGTAAGAAATGAATAATTATTTGATTTAATCAAAGGCAGTGGTAAACAGAAAAGTCCTCAGCCTTGATTTAAAACAACTGAGAGTTGCAGCAGACCTGCAGTTTTCTGGAAGTTTGTTCCAGACATGTGGTGCATAAAAGCTGAACGCTGCTTCTCCATGTTTAGTTTGGACTCTGGGGACAGAAAGCAGACCTGTCACGGACGACCTGAGAGGTCTGGACGGTTCACAACGTAGCAGCGGATCAGAAATGTGTTTTGGCCCTAAAACCATTCAGAGCTTTAAAAAAACCAAGAGTAGTATTGTGAAATCAATTCTTTGACAGACAGGAAGCCAGAATAAAGATCTGAGAAGTGGAGTGACACTGTTTTTGGTCTTAGTGAGGCTGCAAGCCTGTAAGTTCCCAGACGTTATCAGCTGACTTACAGGTGATAGGTGGTACGACGCTGTTGCTGATGTCATTTAGTCAATGCTCTCATTTACTAGAACTTTAGCTGACAGTGCTATGACTCACTGAGCAACACTATACCTGACAAACCACTGACATCACTGCTAGAGTCTGTGTGTGTGTGCGAGTGTGTTAAGAGAGTGATCTTTCCACGGAAGTGTGGTTTAAGTGTTAAAATGCATTGTGGAGGTCTTAAACTGCCACAGTGCACAATGTATTTACTACTTCAATAACAAACTAGCGATAATCTCTATACTGCAATGCGTAGGATGCGTTCTGTCTATTGGGGTTTGATCTCTAACTTGTTTCCCTTCAGCTGTCAACAAAACAGCAACGATGTACAAATCTCGCAATGATTTTCTGACAAAATAAACATTTGACTGACATCTTCTCTGTAAGATTAAGTCCATTTTAAGGGAGATAATATGCATCAAGTTAATGCCATACACACTGGTACAAGCTGTGTTTGTGCATGTATGTGTGTGTGTGTGTAATGAGTCACTCTCTACGGGGGGTGGCAGTACGCAGGGGCATTACATAACATTCTCAGCTCTGATCTCAGTCCTGTTACAGCTGCCGGGAAAAACCACTGATTTGACTGCACCTCTAATCAACTGGAGTTCATCAGTGAGTCACAGAAACATTAATGGGTAAGGAGGTATGGTTTGAAGACGCCCTAAGCAGGATTTTCATATAAAACTCCACCAGTCTCGTTAGTCTCCTTAAAGTAGGGTTTCAAGAAGAAGAGGTAACACTAACTGAAAGGCTCTTTTTCTGGGTGTTTCTCTATGAAAACCTTTCATAAAACATGAAGAAAGAAATCAAAAGTGTCTCCTAAGCAGCAGAAGCAGCAGCGAGTGCTCCGAGAAGGACGGACTAGCCAGCGCTAAATCGTTTCCTCTCTTGTCCTTTTAATAGAAAGCTTCACAGATCAGCCAGAATGGGGAACATCATTAGAAAAAAAAAAAACACATAATGTGCAAAAAGACTCATGATGCAGCTTTGATTAAACAGCCTCAGATGAACTACGGTAGATATTAAAATGAGGAAACAGAAATGATAATCAGCTGAGAAACAATAAAAATAAGCCAAAGGCGTAACAAGATATTACATAATTGCGCTGCTTCAATCTGATAGGTGGTGAAGCAGTGGACAAACACAGAAGAGCAAAACATTTGCCTCTATAGTGTCAACTAAAGACGGAAATACAAATACACAAAGTCTCTATTTGGGCTAAAGATTTCAGATCTGATTCTTACTGTGAACTGTATGTCTTGCAAAAAAGATACAAATGCTTCACACTTAAACTACCAGCTGTTTCCATGCAAAACAAATCCTCCTTAATACACCAGATGGAGTTCAATACTCCAGGTATAAATGTAAAGTACTGCAAATGGCTGAAAACAGGTAAAACTCACTGGACTTACAGTTTATATACGCTGCAGGTAAGAGAAATAGTGTTTCTGTTCACCTGAGCATTTCGGTTTCCATTTAATGTAACGGTGAGTCAAACTGAAACCTCTCTGTACAACACATTTCCAGAAAGCTGTTATTTCTCAGATGTGCATCAGCAGCATAAAAGACAGCAGGAACCCCCCCCCCCCCCTCCTCTCCCCCTCCCCACCCAAAAGACGTGACAATGAGCAAAGTTTTTTTAAGACTGAGTATCTGTAGATTTCAGAGAATTTACACTGACTGTTTCTGTTTGAAGTCCATGAAACCCATTTGTTTTTTCGTAACGTGGGTAAGATGCATGCTGTTCTCGTAATACTGTCGCGTATCAAAGCAAAGCTGAAGACGATTAATGGAATCGGTTGATCGACAGAAAAATAATCAGCATCTATTTTGAGAATCAATTAATTGAGTCAGTGATTTTTCAGGCAAAAAAACATGTTTTTCCAGCTTTTAAAATATGACGATGTTCCACTTTTCTCTGTTTTATATCATTATAAACTGAATATCTCTTTGAGTTTTGGACTGTTTTATACAAAACAGATATCTTATCTAAGATATTATCTTGGGTTCTGGGAACTTATGGACAGTTTTTCATTACTGTTATCAGCAATGAAAGTAATTGTGAGTTTCAGGCTTATATTAGAGTGAGTGACCAGGTCACATGCAGCAGCCCAGCACTTGTTAGTGACAATAACAATGTTTTATATGCATATTTAAAGGTGTAATCCGAGTTGCAACTGAAATAATACTATTGCTGCTGCCTCCTGTTGCAGTGCATTTCTCTACATGCCCCTCGTCCTGCAGCCTGACCTTTGACCCCGTGGTGGTGGCTGTGGCGGTGGGAGGAGGGAGGCAAGACAAAAGAAACCGTGCTTTTGTGAACGGAGCTCCACAGTGAGAAGCAGGAGTTGGATTCTGCAGTCCCACTGATCCGGTGTCGGTAAAAAGCGATCTGCCGACTAGATGCATCTCCTGCCACACTGACTTTCCGCTACCTACCTGACAAAACACACACACACACACACTTCACTGTGTGTGTGTGTGTGTGTGTGTGTGTGACAACTGTAGGATCAGCAGGATTTAACTCTCTCTGACAGCAACTGGGTCACACGCAAACACAGTGCTGTTAAGAATTTACCCCCCACGCACATATATACACACACACACACATAAAGTATAAACATAGCTTTGACCTACATATCATCATATCACAGGCAACCTTGTCATGTATAATAAAACATGTCAGATCTCTCTCTTCATGACATGTCACACACACCGGCGGTCCTCTAACGAGGCTGACAAATGTGACCCGGACACCCTTCGGTAAGCAGAGGTCCACATACAGGAAGTGACATATGGGGAAGTGAGGGGTTAAAGCGGTCAGTGGTCACTTCCTGTTTACCTTCGCACCTTCTTCCCTCCTCCTATCTTCCCCTCTTAAGGCTGACCTTCAGTCTCAGCTCTACTTCGGCTTAAAGAAACTTCACTGGAAATAGCAGCTTAAAGGAATTTACAGAACTAGTTTCCATATTTTTAAATTAGCTGATATTCTGACGTTATGATAATTCGATCTGCGGTGAAGATTACACTTAAAAGCTGTGTGTTGTAAGAAGGCCTGACATTCTGATTTAATGGTGACGCTGCGGGTAATGACTGGATATAATTTCTAAATTTTACACGGCATCAACATTCAAGTAAAATTGACTGAAACTGCTGTGAATATATCATCAATGTAGCTGTCAATGTTGCATAGTTGTTGGGAATGAAAGGAAAAATACACTAATGAGATGCATTTTACAACATGAAAAGATGCTGTTCCTTTCAGTTACATTTAACTGGAGGCAGCTGGCAAATATAGCAAACTTATGGACGACAGTCGTGAAACTTTCTCCTTCCATCTTCCTTCCTTCCAGAGAGATGGGTATGATGTGCAACAAAGGTCCCTGGCTGGAATCAAACCAGGGATGTTGCGGTTATGTGGCGTTCACTGTAGGTACCAGTCAGCTACCGGGGCGATCCTCTGTCTGTCTGTGATTTTAGAGCTATATAAATGAGTAATCTGTTAAAAAATGATCCACAAACAAAAGCTAAACTTGACCATTGTGAAAAACAACATGGATTAACATCGGGTCTGGATGCTGAACCTCAATAACACCGAGTACAGAAATCTGTAACGAACGTTGGCATCAAAAGTCACATTTTGAATCTTACTCTCTTATCCTCTGATCAGATAGTTGCTGATTCAAATATAAAAGACTAAAAATGTCAATCACTGTTACCCAAAGACCAAAACCCCAAAGACATTCAGATTATAATCACAGAGGACTAAAAAAAAAACAGAAAATATTCACATTAAAGAAGCAGGAACCAGAGAAGCTTGGCGTCACTTCTACAAAAATGACTCACTGGGTAATATGACTCATGTTATCAAAATAGTTGATAGCCGATTCATTTTCCATCAAGCAATTAATCGATAAATCATTGCAGCTAAATTTAAACAAAGTTCTTATATGTATGAAGTGTGACAGTTTACATCTGAGAACGTCGTGCTGTAGGTGTACAACACAGCTACTAAGTGTCAATGAGGAGATAAACAACCTCTATTTGTGTCACTTCTTATCAGGTCGTGGCTTCACGGATGAACTTGCCAAGACTGAGTATTACAAAGAGAAACACAAACAGAGCTGCGGCTGGTAGGTCTAGAACTGTTTTTCTGGCCTAATTCACCGATTCCTTTCTCGTTTGTCACCCGCTCACTTCTGATTCCCGTCCGCAGTAGGAAACGAAAAAAAAAAAGAACATCACTAATAGCACCGGGGGCTGCTGGTGGAAACTCCCCTGCTGCCAGTCCAGTTCTTTTAAATGCACGAGAGGAGAAACAGAAGTACTCACTTCAAAACAATGAGTACCTAACAGCCCGCAGCCTGTGAGTATATATATGTGTGTGTGTGTGTGTGTGAGAGAGAAAGAAAGAAAGAGAGGTGAGAGTGTGAGAGGTGTGTGAAGGATGAGGTGAGCGAGCAGTTGATCACATAACCTGCATCGTCATACTCGCTCATAAACTCTCTCTCTCACACTCACATACACACGCACGCACACACACACACTCGTCCTCACTCGTGCAACCGCTCCGGTAGGGCGTTTCCCCCCCCATCCTCCCTTCACCGCCGTGGCTGCAGAGGACAACACATAACTGAAGCTTAAATCTAATTTAATACTACAGAACATATATTAATCTGCCGCATCAGGAAGCGTACACACACTAATCTTCTCTGCCAAAAAAGGGCCATCCATACCGGCTCTACACCTGGATTAAAGGGTTTTATACGGTAATCTATCGAGGATGATTTATTGTGTACAGCTACTGTTTGTACACCGGACTCCGGGCTTTACCTCCCGCGTGTCGATTAAGTTAGTGATCGGCTGTACACAAAGGCTGACAAGGTCACAGTTGATGAGGTGGCTGCAGACGGCATCACATTTTCACATTTATTCTCTTATAGAGAGCATCGGTCTGTCAATAATCTAGGTATTTAAAGTTATTTTTTCAATTAATCTATTGATTTTTTAGTCCACGAAACAATAAAAAATGCCCATCATGTTTTCAAAGAGCTACGGGAGACAACCAACACTGCAAAATGCAAAGATATTCAGTTTACAATGTGAAGTAGATATGAAATACTGATAAACTGCTTAGATCTGCTTATCATGGTTATAGCAAAGAGATTATCTTACAGGTTACAACTGACAGCATCAGAAAAACAAGGGCCAGCCAGAAAACATGGGGTAAAGGCAAGTTCAAGTTTCACCTTGTTTATTACATATCTTTTATGAAAAATACAATATACAGCTGCAAAAAATGATTATTTTCATGATCAGCGATTCTGTGGATTATTTTCTCAATTAATCAATGAATTGTTTTGTTAATAAAATGTCACAAAATAGTGAAAAATGCCTCAAATGTGTTGTTGACCAACAGTCCAAAATCCAAAGATACTCACATTTGAGAAGCTGCAACCAGCAAATATTTGGCAGTTCTAATACCATACAAATACCATATACAGTATGTTTATGTGTCTGTGCATGTGTTTATATTATATAGCCTATACAGTACTGTGCAAATGTTTTAAGCACTGAAAGTGAGGATGCTTTCAAAAATAATGGCATGAATAGTTTTTATGTATAAATGAACTTCAAACAAAGTAAACAGAAGAAACTTAAATCAAATCAATATTTGCTGTGAGCAGCTTTGCAGTTCTCCTCGGTTCACCTGCACACAGTTTTTCAGGTACTCGGCAGGTCGGTTGTTCCTGCATCTTGATGAAGTTGTCACAGTTGTTCTGTGGATTTCGGCGTCTCAGTTGCTTCTGTCTCTTCATGTAATCCCAGACTGACTGCATGATGTTGAGATCGGGACTCTGTGGGGGCCAAACCATCTGTTGCAGGTCTCCTTGTCTTCTTGTAAAAGTGAAGATTGTTCTTTATGACTCTGGCTGTATGTTTGTCACGCTGCAGAATAAATTTGGGACCGATCAGACGTTTCCCTGATGGTGTTGTATTATGGAGAAGAATCTAAACATCTAAAGTGCCTAAAACGTTTGCATAATACTGTATATATATATATCTAGCATAGTGCAGCCCTATCTCATGACATAGAGAGGGAATAGGGAGGGATCTACTGTCTTTATCTGTCTCTATCTGTTTACATTTTGTGTTTCTTGATAATAAATAATAAAATTTCATGAAAAAAATGGGTAAAAAACACTAAATCCTCACATCTGAGAGGAAAGAACCAGTGAGTTTGTGTCCCACTTTCCCTCAACCTGTCTCTCTAACTTCTACTTCAATTAGTGATTTCCTGCACCAGAATTATTTAATGATGAGCCAAAGGCGGCGGGTGTATGAACAGAGTATACTTAGTTAAGGATGGGATACTGGGATACTCGTCTCAATGGGTTGATCTACTCAGTCCATCATTAATGATGTATAGAAACTGCTCTTTCTGGATTTGCTTCCTTCTTTGCAGGAGACATTTTGACTTGCACAGGTGTTGCTGTTCACAATAGCTCGGTGCTATTCAAATGTGCCATAACAGTGTGACAGTGAAGCAGCATGCGCAAAACCAGAGCCAAAGCTGCTATCATTAATTTCATTATTTACACCGGTGCTTTTCCTACTGTGACATGTCAAAACGTCCTCTGTGAAAAAGGCCTTTTGTTAACCACTGGTGAAAAATGACATATCAAGAGAGAAGCCGTTACTCTTTGATTCAGAGGAGCCGACAGTGAAACCATGTTTGTAGTTAACTGAGGCATTTTCTGCTATTTTAACTTGTACACATTTTATCTGCGTTTAGCCACACACAGCATAAAGAAAACAAACATACGTCCAAACCAAAATAAAAGGCTCAGGACACTATTTTAAATGTTTTAGATAGGAAGTTTTCCTCTAAAAGGATTCTGATTCAACAGAAAAAACATTACATTTAAGGCTGCAACTAACAATTATCTTCATTATCATTTAATCTACCGATTATCTTCTTGATTAACCGATTATTCATGTGCTTCATAAAATCAGAAGATTGTGAAGAAAGTCCATCCAAGCTCTCAAAATGTCTTTTTTTGTCCAAAACTCAAAGATAATCAGTTTATTATCATGGAAGAGTATGAAAACCAGAAAACAGTCACGTTTACGTAGCTGGAACCAGTGAATTTCTGCCATTTCTGCTCAAAAAAATTACTTAAACGATTACTCGATCAACAAAATTATTGCCAATTATTTTCTGTCAGTCGACTAATAGATTAATTGACCAATCATTGCAGCTTTAGGCACATTTATCAGCACTCACAAACAATGCGAAAGGTCCTCTCTAGAGCCAGTGTTTGGTTTGTCCGTTCTGGGCTACTGTAGAAACATGGCGGCCTCTGTGGAAGAGGATCTGCTCTATATGTAGATATAAAGGGCTCATTCTAAGGTAACGAAAACAGGATTCTTATTTTCAGGTGATTATACACTAATTAAAACATACTAGATGCCACTAAATTCAACACGCTGCACCTTTAAAAGACACAGAGGCGTTATTATAGGCCCCTCCCATCACTGATGCTGTGTTTAAATCCCAGGACACCTTTAAAATACTGTTTTGGACAAACGGTGTAGCTGATGGGCTCTCTGCTGGTGTAATGTCAGTCACCCATGAGTAAGAGGCTAGCAGTCTGATCACAGTGATGTAGTCTGCCTGCCTGTCTGACCCGCCTCCCTGTGGTTTGACAAACAGCCTGGGGAACAAGAGGCTGGATTTTGGTGAAATATCTCTTTAATAGCCTTCTGAGTCTGAAGGCTTAGATGGAGGACAGGTTTGAGGGCAGGACCTGAAGTCAGGCAGAAAATAGCTCAAGGAGATATGTGTGTGTGTGTGTGTGTGTGTGTGTGTGTGTGTGCTGTCTCAACGCCGCCTCGCCAAGAAGAAGCGATTAAGAGGAGCTGGACTGACCCCGTTTTTCTACTAGTCTCAGAAGCAGACCCGTGGGGGATAAAAGACTACAGAGGTTACATAAGCTTTACTCCCAGAAGGCACTCACATATACAGTATAACATCCACTGTCATAGTCACGCAGACACTGACTGACAGACCGCACTACACACACTAGTGGTGACAGAATTCATGCATAAGCCAAGTGAGATAAATCAAACAGGGGGGGGGAGGACATGGTGATAAGCCTACTCCAGTGGGTCCAGCAGGCAGCAGCCCAGTAACCCGGGGCTCCCAGGCTTTCAACTCAGCTGGATCCAGTCGACTACTCAGACCATCCTTGAAACACCGGGCGGAACAAGAGGGGAGGCCGACCGCGCTAGAGAGCGAAAATCAATCTGATGGCTTGAGTTTCCATGCCAGGGGGCCGCACAAGAACCTGACCGACCGGGGAGCGACTGATTCAATTTACCTAAGAAGCTCCAGCTATTACTCTGAGGGAGGGAGAGAGACTGAGCATGTGTGTGTGTGTGTGTGTGTGTGTGTGTGTGTGTGTGTGCACCAAGGAAAAACTGCCATACAAGCACTTTTCTTTCTTCTTTCTTTATTTTTGTAATTCCATTTTTATGTAGGTCTCCACTTTGGCAGACATGAGATCCGAGACATTAAATCTTGTTGCCTTGTTAAATGACTGTTTGTGTGTGTGTGTGTGTGTGCGCGCTTAGTAGTTGGGTGTTTAGGCTCATGACAGGGTTTATATATTATCCATACATCACCTGCATGTGACTCTTTTGATTTCATTATGTGCACAAATAGACTGCAGTGCATACGCAGCATGACCTGCAGTAAACAGGTTGCTTTCAGAAAGCTGCTCAACACTCATTTCCTTGTTTCCCCCCTCCGCTTCTTGCTATAATATCAGTATTACAGCTTGCTGCATGTAGGTCAGTCTCTGCAGCCCTCGAGGTCTAGTGCAATGTAGTTTAGCTTTTAGACACACCTTGCCTTCTACGAGGCGTTACACAGCTCGTAACTTCTTTTCGCTTGTCGATAATAAACGTCCCGTCGTGAATTTTGACACCACTTTCAACCTTTGTTGAGCTCATTTTATACAACGATGTTCTGTGCTAGAAGACTACAGTAAAAACAGTGTTTGCAGAGATGAAATAGATGATAAATGTATTAAATCATATGACAAATGTGTGTTTTTTTTGCTAATTTGTCATGCAAAAATGAGTGAAATGATGTTGTGAATGTGTCAATTTGAAGTGTGATTAAAATCTCTTTGACCCTAGCTTTCAGGATAAAAAGTAGGTTTTTTTTGCAGGATGACCTGTGCCAGGAAGTAATGTGACAATATTTATACTTTTTTCTGATTTCTGCCGCCTGCTCTTTCACATTCTATCCCCTGGAGAGCAGCTGTGAGTCTGACCTCTCCGGCTTCTCTACTCGCAGCAGTGCCCGAGTTTACAGGAAAACCTGACTCACCCGGACGACAACTGCACCTCTGAAATACACAAGCGCGGCCAGTAAACAGACAGATGCTAGGATGCACACGCACACACACACACACACACAGCAGCAGTCACACAGATAACAGTGCAGGGACTGTAGACTCAGATATCCGTGTTTAACAGTTCGCAGAGTTCGCCCCGCAGTTGTCGTACAGTTAAACTGCTCTCTCCGGACTGGAGGTCCCCCCTTTCCACGAGTTTACTGAAAACACTGTTTCAGAGCTCAGGCTAATTGTGCTTCAGATCAGATGAGATCTGGCACTCGGAGCGGGAGAGGGTCAGGGAATACAGAGTTCTCATAGGCCTAGAGTGAGTCCGGTGCACCGTGCTGCCATCCGACATCTGTTTTATGCTGCTTCCACAACTTAAATGGTGCAGAGAAAAGCCCTGTTCAGAAAAAACATTAGTACTGGATGAGATCTGGAGGTAGGATGTAGGTTTTTACTGGAGTGAATCAGCAATTTAAATCCAGTTCAGGTTCTGGTGTTTGCTTAGTGATTTATTTTCTTGGAGACGTTACGCTAACGCCAGTAACATCAGATCGATACATGTGATTAATGAGGTCGGACCTTCTGTTTTCTGTTCTGCACTCACAAGACCTTCTTTTTAGGGAATTAGGTCAATTCTTTCCAAAAAACTTCACCGTCTCCAAAGGTTTTGTCTACAGGAGTGAAGAATATAAAAAAAATGTAAGTTTCCATCCAGATCTTACAGTATGTATCAGCCTAGATTTCTGAAATTAGAGCAGACACACAGACTAATTCCAGTGTTTTGATGCATTTTTCTGGCAGTATTAAAATAGTTCTATTTGTGCCTCAGCAATTTTTGTTCATAATAATCACATAATCTATATGTATCCATGTGTATCATCTACATTATTTGTTGCAGGTAGTTCTTAAGCCATCAGACTCACAATCAAGCGTATTGCAAAGCAGGTTTGCACATACAAGGAGTCTGCTCTGCTGTTGTGATGCATAACGATCAAAATATACAAGAGAAAACACCATGAGCAAAGTAATATTTTCCAATACAAATAGACAGAATATATTTTAAGCTAGGTAGCTCAACTTTTGTGGCTTGAGTTTTAAAATTAAAGGAAGTTTTGCTAATACCTCCTATAAAATGTGACTTGAAACTGAGCGCTATTAACGCACATCTAAGCTGACTCACTTGACAGTAGACGAGTATATGATGTGCAGATGGCGTCCACCGTGCTGATGGTTACCAACAGCCTCCGCCAACCCCCGGTGAGCAGACATGTTTCAGTGTAAGACCAGAGGCCAGAAAGGAGGAGAGCCCAAGCCAAGAGCCACGCCGCGCCAAGCAGCGCTAAAGAGGTCGCGAAGGTCGCTAGCAAGCCACCGGCGCCCACTGACTGGGAACGAGCAGCGACAAGCATTGAGAGGCCACTGCATGAGGGGAGGAGGAAGACAGGTCGCTGTGCTGAAGGGGGGGGGGGAGGAGAAACTCTGAGCACATGCTTCTATCTTGACCACATGACAAACCAGAGGAGAGAGGACAGCAGGGCAGCTAGTTTGTGGTTGAAATGCAACAATGCAAACAGAGCCGGAGCTGCTCCTGAATACATTTATTTGAATATAAACAGTTTATCTACCGACTGATTCAGGGGGGAATCTTCTCTGGTGGCATCAGTGCAGAGACAATTCACACAGTAACGTTACATGAGATTTTGTTTTACAGCACGAGAAGCAAAGTTGTGTAGTAAAATATGACAGAAAACTCTCCTAAACACAGTCTCAAAAGTTTTTAAGCAACAAATGAAAGTAAAATTTTGAGATCAGGGGGTTTTCTTCACATGTTTAACACCCACCGAAATAGGCACGCTCCCCAGTATACCAGTGATTCGACAGTATTGGTGTTGCTCAACTGCAGCTTCCTGAGGGCATGATGCTGCTGGTTTACTGCACCCACCACACAGACCACAATTCATCCTAACAACCACCTTATGAGTCAGCAAGCATAAGTGCTTCAAAAACAAAGCAAATTCAGTAAATGATCCTTACTGGGCTGTAATGGCCTGATCACAGCCTTTGATGGAACATCAACCAATTTTACACAACAAAGTAATACGTGCACTGTAAAGCATCGAGGATACCTCACATCTTGTAGGGCATAAACCCTCACATGCAACATGTACCTCAATCTCTATGTAGAAACCATTTTTGACTTTATGTGCAGAAACCCTTTATGTATATTCCTGTGACTATCTGTCTTTATGTTTCAGCTAGGGTTGGACTGATATGTCTGGCTTCTATTTAAAAACCAGATATCAGCTTGTTTTCTATGCATAATTCATTTTGTATTAATGGAATTGATCTATGTCATTTTGGTTGTGCTTCGTCATTGAACGGTCTAATTTAATTTAGTTACCTTGTCAATAATTTATCGAGTAGGTCAAAACTTGCCTTAAATGGGAAACGAGCATATTTTACACATCAAAGTGTTTTTGCAGGTGTTGTGGCTCCAGGGGGCGCTGTGCAAAGTCTGATGAGTTGCTTTAAGTGATGTCAGCATCGGTTGGGGATGAAGACTTGGAGTTATAAAATGAAAAGTATCTGGGGGAGTCGGAAAACATGAGTTTACAAGACGTCTGCAGGCTGCTGCTCATCATTGCTTGAGGCTAACAGATCGAGGTTACGATTGAACTGTCAGCGGTTGAGTTGCATTTTGGGTGACGTAGGCACTTGGTTTTGACAAGGAATAAGAATGCATTGAAAAAAAGATGAAATCTCTGGTTCTGCTGCATTGATTTTGATACTCTTGTGACTCCGACAATGTAATAAAATTGCAATGCTAAATCGGTGGATAGTCCTTTAATATAAAATAAATCAATAAATAATTTCTGTAACCCTCCCTGCCAATACTATCTGGAGAAAACACAGATTTTGCAATAAAAATGGTCAGATGCAAAGACATCAAATAATATCTGTATCACTGCTGGGCTACAAATACACTTTCTGTTCAATCCCTCTAACTGTATGATGGGGGAAAGTGTTGTGGACCAATAACAAATCCAGCTGTGGACAGGAGAACGCCTTTGTCTCCCATCAGAGAAAAGTCCATGTAGGTTTGTTCTACTTTCCAAATTAATTCTGTTCCTCGCCGGGCCGTTTTCTATATTTGTTGATTCATGAATACGGATTTATTCTGCTCTTTTAACTTAACCCAAATCAATCAGGATGTGAACGTTAGCTAAATGTTTAACATGCCAACATAAAAACACACACACACACACAGCTCCTGAGTCTCTGTTGTATGTCAGACCTGGTGCACATCTGGAACAGGAAGTCTTCTAACCAGCTTATTATCCAGTCCCGGATTCCTGTCAAATGTGCCTACTCGACACTTTCCCTGTCACACACAGACACTGCGCCCCGTGTGCCTTATGATCAACAAAACAAACAAACAGGCAGACACGCAGCGGATGACACTTTTATAAAAACGCAGGAGGTACTGGGGGATTTGTTATTTATTTTGCCGCCCTCTTCGGATCCTCTGTTGTTCTGCTGGATGTGACAGCTATTGGTAGGTGTAAATCTAGGTCATGGCTGTGTTTTGGATGCTCAGCATTAGTATTTGACCCAGTAGTGTCACAGCACGGTGGTTTCCCCAAATTTCATGGGATCTGAGAGTCTTCCTCCTCCTGCGTTCACATTCCCAACAACGGATTCAACAAAGTCGTCTCTCTTACAAAAAAAAAAAGGGTTGTTATGTGGAACTTTTTCAGTCACCGGCTGTCAACAAGTAATCACATTTCACCGCTTCCTTCTTCCCTTAGCGGTGAGATTTCATATCAAACATACAAAGGAAGAACATTCAAAGAGTAGGTCGTTATTGAAGCGGATGGCGAGTTTTCAATCTGATTATAATATCTGGGACCGCATGAAAGAAAAATACAGGATTCACCTGTAGCTCTGGACCACTACACAGATACAGATGACATAGTTTGATATTTTACATTTTTCTACATCACCTCCAAGCTTCCAAAAATAATCCAAAATGCCTTCCTCTAAGCAAGAAATACACTTCTCTCAAGTTTCTCCGATGAGTGGAAAAAGCTGTGATTATACTGGTTCGTTTCCAGGTCTGAATGTGTCCATATGTATAA
Organism: Thunnus maccoyii; assembly: GCF_910596095.1. Taxonomy (NCBI): domain Eukaryota; kingdom Metazoa; phylum Chordata; class Actinopteri; order Scombriformes; family Scombridae; genus Thunnus; species Thunnus maccoyii. Next base: position 25,215,642 of record NC_056544.1, on the reverse strand, counting down.
ACGTGAGCTGGGTTGTATCTGCTGAGCTTATGTGCTGAGTAAACGTTCCTAGGATTTAAAGAAACGTGACACAATACCTTCGTGGTTGTGTAATAATGATGAGAAAAACAAAAGCCAAAACCGGAATAATCGTGTAATTTAGATGGTGAATATTACATTCGGGGGGGGGGGGGGGGGGGGGGTGGCTCCACGGAAAACCGATGCACTCCTTTTTCCAGAATCGCCGCCACGTTTTTTAAATTACAGGTATTTTCTGTTCATGGGATACTGTTATCTTTGTACCGAGGTAGCTCGCACCGTGTCAGCTGTGAATACACATCTAGTGTCTCCCGGACTTATTACTTTCCAACTTATTGTTCTTAGTGATTCAAGTGATTGTGATTCTGATAACGATGCGGCTGAAACGCGGCAGAGGAGCTCATGTCTGCATTGTCAGACACTATTAAGCATCATAAGCAACCCCGAGAAAGAAAAGATGACACATAATTTACATGTTTTCAGTAAAGCTGGGACGATAACTTCATTAATTGAACAGTTGATGGAAATAATCCAACATTTTTGCTTATTAGTTGATTTTTTTAAGCAAAAAAAGCTCCTCAAATGCAATGATTTTGTTTTTCTTCGTCTTCTGTAACAGTTAACTGAACATCTTTGGGTTTAGGACTGTTGGTCAGACAGAAACAAACATTTTAAATATGTCAACATGGGCTTTGGTGAACTTGTGATGGAAATTTGTTGCTATTTTCTGACATCTTATAAACCAAATGCTCAGAAGAAGATGGCTGGAGAGGCTACCATGACGGTTGGACTCCTCTCCTCTCTTCTGGTTCTGCTGGCTTCCTCCTCTGACGTGTCAATCAAGTTCACCTATTAAGTCTTTAATCACACATAACGCTCCGTCCACCCCCCTGAGCTTCACCCCGCTCGCCACGGCCTTCGAAAACCATTTATAACATAATGATTATCATAAAATTTAATGTGAGGGACAGGGCTTCGTATCTGCTCAGATGACAGCTAGAGTGCAGAGCGGAGAGGACTCTTACCTCCGACGCGTCTCGTGTTTCAATCCACACCCTGATTTTTTCCAGACTGGTTGCGACACATGATGTATTTTCAGTTCGTACAAAGACTTAATGTAATATCCATTAGGCCTCGCGTTCTCTTTCACTGATGCCAAATGAAGGATATCCTCTAAGCAATCGGGTAATGTAGAAGCATTCGGCTAATCATACAGCCGATCAATAAAGTACAGTCAGTGAATCTGGCACCTTATCTTTCCCTGTGGAGTTTCTTTAATGCCACAATGTTTTAACAGTCTCCTGGCATGACTGACATGTCGATGTGTAGATTTCTAAAACGTCTCCCTTCCACTTTTTTTGGGGGGGAGGAAAAAGTATTTCCCAGATGTTCACAGTTCCTCATTCCTCTTCATTTTCTAACTTAAATATATTCAAGTTTTGGTTTTACTTTTTAGCCGGCAACCGTTCTCCTCACTCTCAAAATGAATTTCTCCTCCTATCTTGAGTCAGGAGACTCTACGCCGTGTGTTTCGACAGGAAAAAAAACACTTCCACCTTATCAATAATAATCTCTGGGAGGCTGATTTATGCCCCAGCAGGTCCTGTTGCACTACTGTGGTCATAATCTTATAACTCACTACCGGCTTCTCCCTACATTTTCCTCCTATTCTCACCTGCTCAGTATTCAGCTCACACACGTACGTCTCTCTTTCTGGCAGAAAACTCCTTGGGAAATAGGTCGGAGAACTGTAGACTTCCGCTCGGTGACAAAGAGCTGCTTAGCATTAGTGAGAGCTGAACGTTGTGATGTGCAAAACATCACATCTATGTGTTTAAGTCTGCGACACGAGATAGTCTGTTGGGTGAAGCGTGTGTTGCCGTGAGCGGTTTGTGTATCTGTGCTATGCTTCGCTAGGCTACGTTAAACTAAGAGCTTAGCGTACCGCTCGGCCAGGCAAACCTCACGTGTGTGTGTGTGTCTGCCTTTAGATTTAGGATAAACATGCCCGAGCGCACATAGGATGTCATGTCAGGATAGGATGCTGATGGATGACGCCGCTGACCTCCACTGTCTCAGCAGACTGAGGTCAACGTAAGGTAACGTCAGTCTAAACTGATGACTCGCAGTTAAAGTACAGAAATCACAGCCTACACACAAAAATGATGCTCAATTACCTGCTTCTTATTCTGTGTCTGTGCTTTAATTATTCTAATTTTTTTTTTTGGTATTGTGTCCAAAAAAAAGAAGCAGATTTTAAGAATTTATCTACCAAATTCTTTTACTTTTCTCAAATCAAATAGGATTATGAGGACCAGCTAATCCCTCCCATGATATAAAACTGCACTTCAGTAGATTATGGGTTGATTGCTAGTGGAGCGACATCATGCTAACTTTCAAATCTCTGAACAATTCACTTTAATCCATCTCAGAACTACACAATAACTTTTGCTCCTCTCTCAGAAAACAGTCACATTACAGAAGATAAAGATGCTCTAACTGACACATCTTTAACGTAGCAGCAGTGGTGATTGTTTACTTACATGAGCAAGACACTTCAGAAACCAGACCACTCTTTACTTCAAATACATACAGCTGTAACTGAATTTAACTTTCCACTATTCTACTTTCACATAAAAACATCATAAACAATATAAATCTACTTCTAAATACAACTAAATCCAAATACTACATTAAAATGGAATTACTACTGTACAACATTACAGCATTAATCCACCTGTATGACCGCAAATCCCGACTTCTTCACGACTGTACATTAACATCATAATGATGTTAATTAACTGTGTGTTTTCCCTAATAAATAAACACATACAGTTAAGTTTCCCCCCCTAACGACGCGAGCGCACACAACTCACCACAGGTTAAGCCTTTATGAATGGCTCTGTGTATCCAGTCATCAGCCTTATTATTTCATAATCCCAACACAGATGGAGAACGGACAGCACCGCGGCTTCCCCCCCTCCCTTCCCCACCGGCGATATATATCTCCATCTCCAGATCCAGCAGGCTACTTCACACCATCCCACCATCTTACATCATATTACTTAATCAGACCACTGTATTTTTGGCACTGCCGGCGCAAAAAAAAAACACCCGTCTACTGTATGTCAAGAGTTGGCAGCGGCCACGGCGAGCTCTGCGGGGCAGATCTCTGGCGCGGAGCCTCGGTTGGCACGGCGCTTCTTGTCCTCGCTAAATGAAGACCGACCCTGCGCTGCCGTCTGGACGTCGGACGTCTAGCTAGCTCGCTTTGAACGGGCTGTCGGCGAGGGGAGAGCGTCAAGCTGTGGAGATGAGAGGCTTCACGTTTGAGTGGCGCTGAACCAGAACGGCGGGACGGTCTCCATATGCTCGCAGCCGTTGGATTACAACTTGAACTGAACCTCTGGGGTGGTTTGGAACAGAACTTAACCTTGCGACACGACGACGGCGTGTTGGGTGAATTCAAAAGGGTTCGGTCCTCCGAGTATTATCTGGGAAAGTGTCTTAGATGATCTTTAGTCTACTAACCTTTTATTTTCTAAGCACATAGATCAAACGACCCTATTTGGTGCATTAAAACGCTTGTTCCAGCTCTTTATGTTTTACTGCAGCCAGACCCTGGGAACAGGAAAGACAACGCAGGTAAAGTAAAAACCATCCGTGTACAGACTGTAAAAACAGCGGCCTGTTTAGAGAGGATAATGAAACACTAGCCTACTTTTCCTTTACAGGTGTGTTTAGGGGGGGGGGGGGGGGGGGGAAACATCAAAAATAAACAACTCAAGGCCATTCTGTGTGCGTGGTAGGCAATAAAGACAAAGGCATAATCCTAAGCCTGCAGGCATACAAAGCAAACTCCCCAGATGTATAGGCAGCCTGTGAGGATATACACACACGCGTATGTGTGCGTGCGTGTGTGTGTGTGTGTGTGTGTGTGTGTCTGTTTACCCAGTCACACAATACAGGGAGGAGGGGAAGGAAAACACAGGGACAGGCAGGACCTTCCGAACGCAGTTTAGCAAAATGTCAAGCACATTCAGATCGCCAGTCGAGTGAAATGTCATCCAGGCGAGGCGGCGAAGAGGCTAAAGTGGAAAACACCGCTGAGGTCTGTCTGTACAAAGTGAATGCCACACAAATATTTATAATTATAACACCTTCTGGCCACAAATGTGCCCAATTTGCCATAACAGTTATAGGATACAGATGAATTAAATGTTTTTTCACTACTTTTGTCCCATTAAGCACCATTAAATTTGATGTACACTTAATGCTTCCGAAAGTAGGCGTGTGCTAGAGTGACTGTGTGTGTGTGTTTTGGCTGAGGTTAAAGTCTCAAATGAATACGTGGGGCAATTACATATTATAGCGTTGGAGAAGGATCCTCTTAAAAAAAAAAACTAAAAACTGAATAGTAGCCAGCTAGGATCAAGTGAAGAGCTTTTAAGAAAACAGGTTTAATACATAGAAATTAAAACAGCTGAGATTTATAGTCATAAGGCGCGGTATGATAGAAAGTATGTGTGCTCGGGGGGGGGGGGGCGGTGGGTACAGCTTTCCTCCCCCTGAAGTGTGGTATAATATAATTGTGCTGAAGGGCTGCATGCTCGCGCCACGGGAGGAGAGTTTTATATCGAAGCCTGCCTGCTGTAACGGTGTCAGGTGGTATTTATGAGACTTGTAATGGGGCTGAAGCCCAGACACACCTGCTACACTGTGAAGGGTATACACACACACACACACACACCTCTCCCATCCACACACATTAATGCTGGTATACTAATAGCGAATCCTAGATTTTGCTTGTTTTCAGCTGTTGTTATAAATGTATTAAAAGTGCTGTGTTGCTAGACGAATCTGATCAGGGTAACAACATAAATAAACCGGACTTGTCTAGACATGGACTGAGAGAGAGAGAGAGAGAGAGAGAGGGAGGCTGCCAGTAGCAGTTAGACTCAACAATTTTTCCAAGAAAGAACTTAAACTTGAGGAAAAAGATGGGAAGAAAAATTCTAGGTCACATACCATAAACATATTTCCTATCCTATTTGGATTAACACGTTTCATATATGCACTTTTTTTCCCAATTTTCAAGAGCACATTAACACAAAAGTGTGCAGGAATTAGCTTCTGTGACACTGCTGCAGAAGGATATAGTTAACCAGCTATATATGGAAGAACAACAAGTAAAAATAGTGCAGACAGAATAAATATTTAGGATCTTTCGCTGTAAAAAAAAACAAAAAAAAACGGCCCTTCTGTTGACCTCTAACAGCTCTAACAGCTACAGTCAAACACACTGTTGACTAGCAACTCCTGAGCCTCCACACACAGTCTCGCTACAAATTGGTAGAGATTAACTGATCTCTGAGCTCACATTAAGATGCCTGGTGCATGAGACTAGAGGGGAAAACAAACAGCCGTGATGAAACCCAGTCGAGCTGCACCTGTGCCAATTCTCTTACACCGATAACCCAAAAAGGAAAACTGCAGCGTAGCCAGACTTCTGCTTAGGTTTCATACTTGATGAAGGCAGGAAATTAAAACTTTTTGGGTCTCGCCGGTTGATGGCTTTCCAAAAGTCAACAGTTAATTTGAAATAACTTTTCAATTAAAGGCTTTACGTTTTAAGTTAATGATTTGCCATAATTTGATCTAAATAGTGTATTATTTTAGTGCCAGAAGTAGGTATCTACCTTTATTTTCCAAACAGACCTGTGAAAACTTCAAAATGAGTTACCTGGACTCGCCACCCACAGACCAGACTTCAGTTTGTCGCCGTGGATGATGTCAGTTTTCTATCCTGTCAATAAAACCTTAAAGATCAACTGTAATTTATCCAGGCTGGTCGTGTGGTTTGACATCTGATGTTTACACTTCACAGTGCGGAGCGGAGATGACGGTTTACCTAGGCAGGTGTACAGATAACACAGAGATTCCCAGACATGGGCTCCGCAGCGCTGCAGCAGCGAGGATTATGCTACGTTATGAAATTCAGATAGTTGGAAGATTAAGTACATAAACTGAGCAAACTGTAGGGTGACCACGAGGGCCACACGATGACCTCAGCCAACACTGCTGCGACACAATAACAGAGGAAACCCTGTAAGGACACACAGTCAAACCACGTCACTCACATCCTGCCATGACAGACGCAGCTCCTTCACAGCAAACAAGCTACACGGTCGCACGCTTACGCTCACATAACTGTTTGTGGTTGATGATTTCAGTCTCGTAGCGAGGCTTCACACCTATAGACGAGCGTGAGGAGATGCGTACGGCTTGACCGACGGAAGCTTCCTCATGTATAAAAAAAGAAACGTACATACAGACACGCTCGCAAACACAGACGAGGGTGCTCGGGCCTTTGCCCCACAGGTTTTCCTCGGTGAAGGTAGAGGGAGCCAAAATCCCACGCTACACCGATGCCACAGCTGCTTTGATCGACAAAAGATCTATCAAAGTGAATAAGCGTGCTGGCGTTCTCGGTGGCGGCGGAGAAGAGAGAGTGTAACGTATTCTGAACCCTCAGCAGGAAAAAGAAAGACAGTTAGGGAGGGCAAAGTTTCATGAGTGTTTGTACCATACAAGACAAGACGCAAGGACCCAATGAGGTACACAAAAACAACAAAAACAACAAAAAAATGTGTGTTTATTTACTTAAAATCCTGCAAAAATCTACCAGTGCCACATGGAAAGTATTCAGGGGAATATTATATGAAACTGAACACAGCAGAGCTCCATCGACTCACAGCAAACTGTCATGACTCAACAAAAAAAAAGTCTGAACCGTAGACTGGGAAGCTGAAATCCAGTCCATGATTACAAGACTGTCCTGTCTTATTGAAATACCAGACAGTCACAGAGCATGGACGCTATGGTAACATCTTTATTCTGTCTCTGTAGGTGGTGCTCTTTTCTTCTTTGTGGCTTTTACAGCTGCAAATAATGAACAATTAACCTACCTAGTTATGTTTTCCATCAATCAATTACTGGTTTAATCCAGCGGTGCTCACTTCTATGTATTTGAGAGCTCCATCTTTGCATATTTTGTTAATCAGATGTGGCCAGAGTGGCATGATTATCAAACAGGCTGCAACTGCTATGACAGTAAACATAAAACACTTTCTCTCTCTCTCTTGTTGCGAATGTTCCCTGAAGTCTGACGTCACGGGCCGGCTATACGCTGAGTCACTATTGTGTCACATAATCAGTGATATTAACATAAACACGTATAAAAAGCCGGTGCAGTATGACTTTCAGGGCCCTGCCGACACCCTGCTAGGAACCACGGTAGGGGTGGTGATGCGGTTATTGTCACAGCTCTGGTTCAAACGTGTTTCTTCTTGCCTACAGCTCATCAAAAACCCAGCACTCCTCTCGCTCGGCAGCCGCTTCAATTACAGCAGCATCACCCCCCACCCCCCATCCACCCACCCCCCCACCCCTCCCGGCTCCGTCATCCCTCCATCCATCCAGCCTGGGTGTAATTCATCAGGGCTGGGTGGCCTCCATTAGCGCTCCTCCGCAGGGACAGGACGGCCTCTAAAGCACAGCACTCAGGGAGCGCGCTGGGGCCCCGCACTTTACCCTAACAGCTTCATCAAGTCTGCATCCCTAGAGCCAGACACACACACACACACACACACACTCACACACACACAAACACACACACACACACAATCTCTGGAGGGCCCAATTAGCAGCCATCACCTGTAATTCAATAACAACACTGCCTTTCTTTCAGCCTCTCCAGCTCTCTCTTTCACTCCGCCGTGAATTCGCTGGCATGATTTAAAAAAAAAAGGAGGATTCTTAATGCTCTCCTCTATCGACGGATAAATCTGAATCTACACCGACAGTTTATTAAGAGATTTGAATAGAGCTGCGTATTTTTTTGTTTTTTGCGAGCGAGAGGTGTGTTCCGCCTCCTCTCCTTTCTTTCTTCCTCCACTTTTACAGCGTCGTATATCATCCCACGTGCTCCGTGCGCTGCAAATCAAGCCCACAGGACACAGGATGGAGGAGAGACACAAAGAGAGGATCCACATTGCACATCTCTACTCAGCTTCTAATCAAATCCTCTGTTCCATCCCGTCGTGTTCGCTCGCCATCCATCCCGCGTGATGGGAGAAGGGAAACAGAGAGAGACGCCTGCTCGGACTCCGTCCATGTAAGGAAAACGTTTGTACAGTGAAACGTCACCATATAAATGACATGACGGCCCAAGTTTGTATTAAAAACCACAAGAAACATGAGAAAAAAAAGCAAATCCTGACATCTGAGACCCTGGTACCAGAGTCTGTGAGGCATCTTTTGCTTCATAAATGACAATGAATTGATCGTCATTTGAGAGAAATTCAACTAGAGCTGTGACTAACAATTATTTTCTTTATTAATTAGTCTGCAGATTATTGTCTAAATGAATGAATGAATCGTTTCTAATTGTTTATATCGCCTATAAAATGGTAATTAATAGTGGAAAATCGCCTGTTGTAATTTTCCACAACCCAAGATGACGTCTTTAAATGTCTTGTTCTGTCTGACCAACAGTCCAAAACCCCAAAGTATTCAAAAAAGTATATAAAAACACAGAAAAGCAGCAAATCTTTGCATTTGAGAAGCTGAAATCAGCAAATTTTGGGGCATTTTTGCTTGAAGAACGACTAAAACAAGTCAGTTATCAAAATAGTTGCTGATTGTTTTTCTGTCGATCAACCGATCGATTAATCGACGAATCGTCGCAGCTCTATAATCAACTAATTGTTTCAGCCCTACCTAGAAAGCACAGAGCGTAAGCAGATCCAGTATAGTAGCATGATGTTTATGAACATATTAAAGGCAGACGGGTTGACAAGATACGTAAAATGATGATCAAATACCGATAAATACTAAATGTGTGGAAACTCCTCGATCTGGAGATGAACTACTTTGTCTCGCGCAGGTACAACGGCGGCAACAGCAGAAGATAACTGCCCAATCGGAGCTGAGTATGTAATTTACCTGCAAGCTTCAGGCTCAATAGCGGCAAGAGGGGAACCTGCAACTTTTTATGTGTGAACAGGAGAGTGATGAGCACAGGCGTTTCCCAGAATGCAACAGCACCTCAGATAGGTGGCATTAACACGGCTGATTTTGCTAGCCAATTATTTTTCAGCATAGCGAGGTGTGCAATCGCTATTATGCCATTTCACTTACAGTTCCAATACTCTTCAGTAGAGTTTTCCGCATCCAAATTTTGCCATTTCTCTTCGGATTTGCTCATTTGAATCACTAAACAACATGAGATGAAAAAAAAAGACCTGAACGGGAAGCAAACTACAGCGTGGAAGAGAAGAAATAAATCACTCTACAGTGCTTCTAATCTAATTCTCTATTCCACTCCCACCTATCCTGCTGCTGCTGCTGCTGCTGCTGCTGCTGCTGCTGTACTCTTTGAGGTCTCCGGGGTGTCTTTAGTGAGCTCAGACCCCTCCTAACCCACCTGTCCACCGCTTATGATTTATGTCTCCCGAGACCACTGAGGCTGCCGGTAGGTCGTCTCTCCCGCTCCAAGGTTTTGTTTTTTTTTTCCCCCTTTTTAAAGCTTTATTTAATCAGGTACTTTGAAATAAGTTGAAATAAGTCATTGGTTACGGTGGTGGTTTTATATAGCTTTTTTTTTTTTTTTTTTTTTACAGTAATAAAAATTTGGAATCAGAATGAATAACCCGCTGTGGTTCCTACAGTTCATTTTAATGCATATTGTTCCTATGAAAATCATCTGGTTCCTATGAGAAAGCATTTGAGCATGGTAAAAACCTTTAAAAAAAGGAGATATGCCATGTTACATTCCTTAAAGGAAATTTTTCCATTACTCTATACTGTTTGACTTTAGAAGGCGTGCGGTGCTGTAAAAGCTTTTCCAACAGCGGCCTGGTCCAGAAAACAAAGAGCAATAAAACCTTCTTCTTCCTAAAAGAGGAGATCAGTAATTACTATGACTCGTGCTAAAAAAGTCGCCAAAAGTGACTCAAATCATTTGTGAGGTCGTCTGTCTTTTTTGGATGCAGGTTTATTCAACATCCCTTTAAAAAAGTAAATCACCAGCATTAGAAATAAGATGAATTTTCTCATCCTTAGAGGGTAAAATTAGATTCTATAACTTTCACTGAAGAAAAACATTGCGGAGGTCATTATCTGATATCAATCTGGGCTTTAACATTGTACTGTTTTACTGTTTTTCGCTTTATTTATTCATCTCATTACTCTCTCCATCTCTCCTCGTGTGCAGTTTTCCTACACAGGTTTCTTTTTGGGGGGTTTACCTATGAGATGTGTCCCAATTTAAATGGAAGCGAATCAAAGCGAGCGGCCCCTATCACAGACGAGCCTGTATCCCACTTCAATGACCGACATGCGCGGGATTACGGTTTCGACTTAGTCCCTACTGTACGGCGCCCTCCTCGCCTGTGGCTCTTGTGTTGTGCCTGGAGGCAGGCAGGCGGCGGCGGCAGCAGCTTCGGGCTTTGAGTTTTCACTGATTTCCTCTGAGCTCCAGGAGCCGACGGCCTCTCTGTTCTGCTTCTCAGGCGGCAGGAGAGGAGAGAAAAAAAAAAAAAAAGAGAGAGAGAGAATGGAGGATGGCAGGATATGCAAATTCTACCACCACCAAAAGAGAGGGAGAGGAGTTTCCCACCGGGTGAGTGTGAAAGGCTGCCCCCCCCCCCTCTCCCTCTCTCTCCCACACACACACACACACACACACACAAGCAAGACTTTGAATGGGACTCTTTCTTTTGATACACACTGGCCTGCATGCACACTTTAGCCCCGAATATACTCCCGAGCGGACGCGTACACGGACAGCTGAGGACACCACGGATGCCTGGTAGTTCTGTTTATATTACTACTAAGTCCACTTGGAGGACGGTTTCCACGCACGCACAGTAGATCGGCGTCTATTGCACGGTCACAAACAAACCGGAGGTACAGGGGATGTCTGCACAGAGCCAGCTTCACACCGTCTTTAACCCACACAATCACACAAACTCACGTATGTATGAACTCAAACCACATGTATAGACTCATTTAACACTCATGCAATGGCACGTATGCCCTCATATGTGGGCGTTGAAACACACAAACACACACTTGCACGGTTTGTGGTGGGATGCTGGTCAGCAGCAGCAGCAGCAGCAGCAGCAGCAGAAGAAGAAAAAAATTGTGTCCCTTCACCACAGGCGGTCTTTCACAGCTCAGCCACTGTTAGCGCCGCCACAGTACAGATTAAAGTTTTAGCTGTTAGCTGCCGGTCGAGCCTCCTGAATACATGAATGTTCGGGTGTTTTGAACGGTACGGACGGAGAAAAGCATCAGCAAAGCAGGCCACCTTTAAGAAAAAGTGCAAAGACGAGTTCAGCGTTTCCTCTGTGATTTTATGCACCGGTGGGGCTCGGAGGTTGAATTTCAGTTCTGGTTTCACATTTGCCTTTGCTTTTAATGTAGGAGGTGCATCAATTTTAAATGGCATTGTAAGTTTAGAGAAGGACTCGGCTCGACTGTAATCTTAATTCAATTTAACACTCCAGACTTAAAACAGAAAAAACCAAAACAAATGTCTTCTACCTCTTCAACCTCAGCACTGCACTATCACTTCCTGTTAAGTTTGTCTTGAATGACATCATAGCCACACAGACTATATATTTTGGGCAACATTTTTTTAAAATATTATCCAGAAAGAACATCTTGAATGTTGAATTACAAGTGCCGTTTATCCTTTAATTGAGTCAGGGGTTAATGACCTGCTACTCTGCTAACAAATGTACAAAAAAGGGACATATATATATATATATATATACTCTGACACATCCAGTGATGTTCTGATAAGTGACACTGGTGCACAACAGTGAAGAAGTTAGCTTTACTATTACATGTATTCAGTGTTTTGTAGTGATTTGATTCCCAAAAATTGTGTATGTTTCTGTAATCCGAACGCAGCACAGAGCTAAAACACGCCAAACACTGAAACTTAGTGAGCATCCACGTTCTGTTTTCACACGATCATTGACATCACCGGGCTACTAATGATTTTCACTCGCACACCGTATGAGCACGATAACACCCTATGTAATCGTGAAATCGACTAGTGGCGAGGTCACTGACAGTTGAACCGTGGTCCGGGTCCGCAGCCAGACGCCGTCCTATCCGGATCCAGACCTATAACTGATAAATTATTGAGGATTATTAAATATTGATGGATCATATTTTATCTTAAGTCTTTTACAACACTGGTTTAGCAGCCCAGGAAACTCACAGACCACTTGCATGCATTGTAAATCATGTCACGTGATGCTACTCGGCCAATCAAACAAGTGCGTTCCGATAAGCGTCGCGGCTCGAGTCAGTGAGCGAGATACACAAATACAGGGGGAGAGAGAGAGGAGACGAGAGACAGCGGTCGGAGAAATAAGTGAGTCAGGGAAAAGTAATTTCACATGTCGTGCTCTAGAAAGAGAAAAGTAGAGCTTTTAATCAAGAATGGACAGACTCTTACATGTTCATTCTTCCCTTGAGCTGTTCAAAACCAGTATGTCTCATATGTCTCCCTCCGCCACCCTCCCCTTCCCCCTCATGTGTTCTGTGATGTAACACAGCTCCGAGGCCGCTAGATTGACCTCTGACCTCTCTGTGGAGGAACCCGGGTGGGTGGGTGGGTGCGTCTGTGAGTGGTGGTGGTGGTGGTGGGGGGGGGGGGGGGTTCTCGTCTGAAAATCGGTGTTGTCAACGCTGGAGAGATAGACGACTTTCAGACACCTAGATCTGAGTTTCAAACGCCACACAATTAGTTTGCTCTCAGTTTCGTATTCAATCAGAGGGCAGAGCATCATTTCCCTTTCACCTCAACTAAAAATAAGTCTCATGTGAGCGTTCCACCTGCATTGCAATAAGCACTGCCTTAGTCATTTGTCATGTGATTTGAGGTTACTTTCGCAATATGTGATTTTGCATTTTTGGGGTTCGGAAATGCCGGAGTAATGTGGACGCTACGCATAAACATAGCAACAGTTATGCTAATAGTCTAACTCTCCAACTTTGCCAAACACATCCTGAACATTAACAATGGATATCGCTGCTGCCTTTGGCTTATGACTCCATTAAAAACCATCAGATTAACCACAAAAAGTTGATATTTTGGAGGTTTAAGCTTTTCACTGGAAGGAAATTAGTTGTTAAGTGACTATTTATACCAACCATGCTATTCTGTTTTGTTGCGTCTCTACTGAATCGGTATCACATCCATGTTTGCTTTACGCTTCAGTCGTCGATGCATAAAACGATCAGAGCTCTGGATTCTTTTATCTGTTTGAACCTGCTTTAAACGCTCTATAAGTCAGATGTGAGGGCGTATACAGTTTAAACCAGATGTGTATGTATTTCTTTGCCGGCATGATGAGTCATCTGCCTTCATTTCACCACGCCTGATCTGTCAAGGTGCCTTTATCAGCCGCTGTCATCTAATTGAAACGCAACAGCATCAGCAGGAACCGCTGCTTCTCCCTCACAGACACCGTGTTAATGCATGTAAATCCCGACGAGGAGGCCTGTGTGTTGTTATGCAAAGCCTGGAGGAAAGTAGCTGTTTCCCACCTTGATGCTAACACACACACACACACACACACACACACAATCACACACACACACATTGCTCAATTAGTCACAGCAGCAGCATCAGTAGCCCTAACGCACCTCCCCCTCCGGACCATAAAAGGCGATGGGAGGGGTTAATGCTGACTTGCTAAAGACATCCTGTAGTGCTTTGTCATTCCACAGGCCCATTTGTGTAAAGGAAAACAGCACACACACACACACACACACACACACACACACACAGAGAGAGAGAGAGCTCCAGGCTCTTTAGCACAAGGAGAAAGTAACACAAATGACCGACGATCACGGATCAATTAACAGCTACTGTCGACCACGACCACTTCTAATACCACTCAGGATCATTTCTCTCTGACGGTGCCATCTCCCACATAGAGTACAAGGATAGTACATGTACATAAATATTCACATAAACATCAAATTGAAGGTAAAACTTTAATAATTAAAGAACAGTCCTCCATTTAAAACAGTTTGGTTGTAGCATGTGCAGACAAAAAAAGGGCAGATTAAAGTCACAATAACAAGTTGGATTTCCTGTAATTGCATTCATTAAACGAAATTATACGACACGATAGCATCTATGACTTGATATCACACTAATCTAATGAGAGTACCCGGATAAAAACCGGGCCGATGACGAGGCACATTAGCTGCAAACAAATGCTCAGTATTACCTCGGAAGCAGCGAGCTCACATGACTCCTCTGCTCTGTAGGACAGCTGTAACTGGAGCACCTTAGGATGACTGCAAGAAAACGCTTCATTCATACATAAAAGACAAAAGAGGCCTATAAACACGCTGCAGGGTTTTTTTTTTTATATATTTAACCGTTTTTTTCCTTGAGGTGAGTGTGATTGTGTAAGAGCAACTGACTTTTTTGAGCCTTGCCACAGTGTGTTACGGTCTAAGAAACACTGGTAAACAGAATATAGTCCTGCATTTGAAGCAATTAAGCTCAGTTTTACGGGTCACGACCCTTATACGATGATGCACATCTGGCTTGTGCGACGTGCGATGCGTTAACGGTGCAGTACAGCTTTAGTATCTACAGGAGAGAGCTGGATAAATACTAGAACACACAGAGAAAATGTTACTCATCTACACATCAAACCACAAGAACAAACTGATCCGAGAGCAAATCACCAAAGAGACAGAGTATTATCCTTTAAAACAGTGATTCAAAGCACTTTCACATCAACCAATGTCTACTTTCCTGACCTGATATGACTGATATAATACATCAGTCGGTGAAAAGAGACACCGAAAGCTGTTGAAAACACGGTTACTCGTCTGTCAAAGCAAGAGTTATTATAAGATATGAAAATGAATAAAGCACTTCATCGGCTCAAAACAGGAAACCTCAACGTTCTCCACTCCGAAGTACCGTTTCCCCCCCAAAAAAACTTCCAGAGGTCAGGCAGACAAGACGCTGGTCAAGGCCCGTTCCCCTAGCTGGCTGGCTGGCTGGCTGGTACGTATGAGACGTCCAAGCCTTGGAGTAGGCCGCTGTGTTTATCCTGTCAAGGTATGTTAACACCAGGCCGCATTCCTGTAGTGCCTAAATTGCAGTGTGTTAGATTACAGTCCAGCTGAGAGCGTGCTCGTACACACACGCAGAGAAACACGCAGCACTTTGAAGGGAGCGGAGAGGCGTTGTATGACGAACCCGTGACCAAAGCAGCAGCAGCAGCAGAAGCGGGCGGCGCACATGGAGGGCCGACACCTGCCATTTACAGGCGCTTAGCATGTGCGCCGGAGCTAAAAACAAGTTTGTTAAGGCTGCAGTTAAGCTGAGGGAAAAACTCTCTGCGCTTATTTCTGTACAAGGATGTAAATTCCAGCGTACAATGTAACAGAAAAATAAGTGCAAAGAGGGAAAAGTGAAGGTTGTCGGGGGTCTCCGCAGGTCTATAGCTATAGATTACACCCGTTTCTTGATCTGCTTTTATACAGCAGCAAGTCATTTCTGCAGAGAAGAAGAGCAAGGCCGACTTTAAACTACTTTAACAAGAGGCGGATCTGGATCTGTATTTACTCTTTAGTTCAGTTTTCTTGTATAGATGAGCAGAATACCATCTGAACTTTGGTGACACATTAGCAAAGCACCAGCACACCTTAAAATGAGTATTAAACAAACTCCAATGTGGCTCATTATGAATAAGACTATAACTAAAGGAACTTATTTCATCATATTAAGTTTTATGAGTATGAAGAGATGAGACTGACCCACAGGTTTTTGGTTATGCATAAAAAACTGAATCAAGGACAAACCGAAGTCTGAAATATCACATTCAGCTTTTTCTTTCATGTCTTCAAGAGAGCAAAGACAGTGTTCAGTTTAAGTTACAGAGACTTGGATCAGATTTGTCTCTGACCAGCAGGGACGACAGGCTACCAAATCTATCTGTCTAATAACCAATCAAGTATCACTTTGGTTAACGAGTTCTTGTTGACTTGCAGTACAGCCGGGCGATGTGAAAGTAAAACCACAAAAAATGCAACATGCCAACTTTTACACTATGGTTTGGTCCGAAAGGACACCAACAGCGGGTGTGAATGTAGCCTTAACACATATTGTTTTCAGATGCAAAGCTGTTATTGACCATGTACATCACACTCTTTCATAATTTAGTATCCTGTGGCTAATATGATGTGATTTGGAGACAGAAATGTGTGATATCTGTAATGTGCTGCCTCATGATGTCCTCAGACTGAATTCATCCAGCAAAATCTTTAAGAACGTAAAGACAGAGGATGTTAAAGCTGGAGTAGGCAACTTTGGAGACACCAGCAGGAGTAAGATAGATTCTGAAAGTATCCCAGCCCCTCCCTTCAGGCCTCCGCCCAAAACCGAACCCCCCAAAACACTTCTACTTTCATTTTTTTTAAAATGAGCCCGGAAGCGGACAACAAAGTCTAACTTAACTTGTTATCATGTTACATGTTATACGGTAACTATCAAACATAGAGAAATGTCCTCCCCTCGTCCGAGTAACGTCTTTGTACCCCCTCATGGAAGTGTTTGAACAGCTGTTCTTCCCATCGGTGTCTAAACGCCGGTTTACGTGATTGGCCACGAGTGCACAAGTAGACAAGCACGTAGGCTATCCAGTCATTTCATGAGTGCCAAATGAAATGATTGGACGGGCTTATTACAGGCCTGCGACAGCCACAAATACCAGATTTTTTTCTTTCTTTTTTTTTTTTTGTCAGAGTATTTGATTTATTGATTGTTGTCAGGATGTGAAGAGAATTTCAACAAATATAACAAAAAGTGCTTCTAAAATAAATTGCCTACCCTAGCTTTAAGAGTACAACTACCATGATAAATCAATTAATGAATTACTTGTTTTCAATATCAATTAATTGTTAAAGTAATAAGTTAAAGCATTCTTTGGTTCCAGCTTCTCAAATATGAGGATTTGCTTCTGTACTGTGGTTCAGACAAAACAAGTGACATGTTGCCTTGGGCTGAGTTCATACAATACTACAATCACTAATACAATACTAATACAGTTATTTTTTGACATTTTTTAGACAAACTAATGGATTAATAGAGAAAATAAGTGGCAGATCGTTCATGAAAATATTGATGAAAGACTTGCCTCTATAATAACTGAAACATGAAAGTGAATCTACAGTCACCTGAGTAATACCACTTATTATCAGTATAAACCAGGATGGGATACAGTTTCAGGTAAACCAACTGACTTCTGATATATATATATATATATACAGGAGAGTTCATCCCCCATCAGACTGGCATTCACACCAAAGCCAGTACAGTACCAAATGATGTGAACATATGAACTGTTTAAGGACATTGCAAGCACATAATTAAAGCTTTTGTGACAGTATAGTTGATTGTATCTGCAGCTGTGTGCCTCATCACGGTGATGACAGGCTGGAGGTCATGGTACATTAGCACCAGCTAAAATGTTTGGCTCATCAGCTCTTTTTGAAATTCACAAAGCTGTGAAGCTGAAGCTGTTTCATGTGGATGAAACTCATAAAAAAAAAAAAAAATACGCCTTTTGCTGATGCAAGGTGAATATAATGAAAACGAGACGAAAACGAGAAGCATGTGAGTTTCACCTGCAACAGATCAAAGCGGTGCGCACTGAAATCACAGCACCTTTTGCCATCTTGATTGTGCGCCCCGTTACACGGACCAGGATGCGCTCCTTGCACATTATAGGGGCATTTAACGTTATATTTTTGGAAAGTAAACTAAATGAGACGCTCAGGGAATATTTCCATTCAGTGTTTGTGCCATTCACGCCGAGAATATCACCGGGAAATCGGTTAAAATACACCTTTAAAGGTGTTGCATCACCTTGCGTACCTGGCTGTCTCCGGTCCAGAAAAAAAACAGCAACCCCGCCTTCACTGCAGTAATGGTACTGACCGCCATTCCCTTCCGCACACCGCTCAGGAAATTGTATAACGAATTACCGCAACACAATAGATGGAAACGAGAGGTTTGACTGTGAGTCGTAAGCACTGATAATACACACGGTGGGGGAATAACTAGAGTAATAACCACCTTATGCACCGCTCATTTTCCGCGCACACAGACACACACACACAGCTGCAAGCTGCACTCGACCAAAACCAACCAACCGGTGCACAAAAATACACGAAAAAGGGAAGATAAAACATGCACAAGTGGGTCAGAAATGCGTGTCGATGAGAGAGATAAATCCCGCGAGAATGAAGGGAAGGCGAGCATCCATGCGAAGCTGGCATGGCACACGGTGAAAAACTACAAAAAAAAAAAAAAAAAAAAAAATATCATCTCTACCTGCACAAGTTGACATTTGGAGCGGTTTTTCCTGGCTCCTCATGAGACGCAGAGCCTTTAGGAAACGGCGAGCGGATCCGGATCCGTCAACGGTGGAGAGCCGCAGGTGTTATTTCTGTCTATTTCTAGGCCATTTGTCAGCCCCCGTTATCCGCGTTCAGGTAAACATGATGATGATGATGGTGATGATGATGATGGCTCCTGTACGGACGCACCGAGTCACCGTCGTGTCGTCAGCAGGAGGAAAAAAAAGGTGCTTTCCAGCCCCTCGGCTCACACACATCAAGCCTCATAACGGTGACCAAAAAGAATATATTCATGGTTTTACTTTTTTTATTGGCTGATACGATGTAACAGGGGGAGAGTACAGGTGAGAAACCGTCCAATGAGGAACGCTGACACCTAAGGGTTGTCTAAATTTAAAGTTAAACCAACAACCTAGATTTATACTCTACTTTTATAGTATTTAATTCATAACTTTGATTTATTTCTATATTGACATCATAAAGATAAACTCTCTTTGGGTGATATTACAGCATTATTACAGATACAAACATCACTATGTAAACAATGACAACCACAGATACACTTTAAGTCCATATTAGGTACCAAAACCGAATATAAAGATGCAAAAAGCAATGGTCGAAATTGTGCAAGAGGAGCAATTTGCTGGATAATCAACATAAAACACGCTCAATTAATTAAAAAGCTCAAATAATGAAGCCAAGCTGGTGCAAGCAATAAGGAAACGCATGCATTCAGATAAAAAAGTAAAATGCCACATCCACTTCTGGAGAATCAATAATTTCCACTCTTACCTTAAACAAGGAAACATGTGCTGTAGCAGTTGTAGCAGGGAGGGGTGAGGTGGAGATAAAATAAACATCCCATGTCTTTACCATCACCGGAGCAGCATTGCATTGACCAGACCAAAGCCCATGCAAAAAAAAAAAAAAAAAAAAAAAAAAAAAAAAAAACCCGCATGCATTCACCGCAACAGCGCTATTCACCATCCGGACGTCAAAACAAGCAGCTAAAGTTGAATTATTCTGAAAGGCAATGAGAAACTGTGTCGTCCGGGGCCGAGAGAGCAGCAAGTTAGCACGAAACTAACCCCGCAACCTCGCCCTAAAAAAAAAAAAAAAAAAAAAAAACCTACACAGTCAACTACAAACTGCGCTCAACGGGCCACGTTGTTATGTGAAAGCAGCGCAACCTGCCGCCAAGTGTTGCTGCGGGTGGAAAAGTGGCAGACAAGTAGAGAAACATGAAGAAAGGAAAGTGTAAGAAACTAAAAACAAAAAATGCGCACTTAAGTATGAAGCGTTACCCGAGTTATTATAGCAGCCGGATAACGGTGCACTCGGCCGGGCGGCCCCGTGCACCGCTAGGCGGAGAGAGAGAGGAGCCAGCCAGGTATAACGGTACACCACCACACTGGGATATGAACACACTAACACTCCCAAAAACTCCCTCAAACGTGGTCCAACTCACTCCCAAGAAGTCTCCAGAAGGAGTTTACCGAGTGAAAAGCTCCCCTGCAGCCCGCCCGGAGCGCTCAGCGGCGGTCGCGGAGGAGTTTGGACTTACCGCTGCTCCTCTTCGGGTTCGCCTGTTTTCTGCGCTTACACCTGGGGCCATCCGCCATGATCCTCTCGCTGAGTCTGAAACGCAGCCGCTCGCGAGTCACCTCCTCCCTCCTCCCTCCTGTCTCTCCTCCTCCTCCTCCTCCTCCGCCTCACCCCTCCTCCCCTCTCCCCCGCAAAACACCTGGTTTGCGACACACTGGCCGCTTTTACGGCATCACCTACTCAAACACCTCAGCACATGGCCCCTCCTACTGGCCGCACATGGGTGTGTGAGTGTGTGTGTGTGTGCTCGGAGAGATGTTTCCAAGCGGTGGTCCTACAGCTCTGCCCGGGTCGGCCCGAGACTCTCTCTCTGCCGCTCCTGACTGCTGAAAAAAAGAAAAATATAACCGCAAGGTGGTCCTCCACAGGTGAATGTAGAGCTGTAGTTAAAGAGCAGAACTAAAAGGAAATAAATGTTTCAGTGATAAGCAGTGGGGGAGGAGGTTAGTCACTCACTTTATTTGCGTATATAGCAATAGTACAAAGAAAAATACTATATTACAAGTAAAAGGTCTGCATGAAAAGACATAGTACATAAGTATTAGTAGCAAAATGAAGTGAAAGTATTAAAAGTAGTTAGTCCCTCTGACCAGTGGTGGAAGAAGTATTCAGGTCTTTTACTTAAGTAAAAGTACCAATACAACAATATAAAAATACTCTATTACAAGTAAAATTCCCGCTTGAAAAATCATATTTAAGTAAAAGTACATTATTATTAGCAGCAAAATGTAGTTAAAGTATTGCAGTAAAAGTAGTGGTTTGGTCCCTCTGACTGATATATTATTATATATGACATCATTAGATTATTAATACTGAAACATCAGTGTTAGAGCAGCATGTTACTGTTGTAGCTGCTGGAGGTGGAGCCAGTTTCAACTACTTTATATACAGTTAGTTAGTTTAGTCCAGTGGTTTCCAACCTAGGGGTCAGGCCCCTCCAAAGGGGTCAGCAGATAAATCTGAGGGGTCATGAGATGATTAATGGGAGAGGAAAAAAGAAAAAACAAAGTTCTGATACACAAATCTGTTTTCAGCTGTTGGACTTTTTCTCTAATCTTTGATTTTTGGTGAAATATTGGATCATTTGAACATTTATTAAAATGAAAGCATGTGAGAAATTTAGAGGGAAAAATCACTATTTGGTGGAGCTGTTAACAACTCATAGACATCTGAAATGTGACCCCGACTACACACTGCTTTATGTAAGACATCAAAAGCCAAAAAAAAGTTGGAAAACACTGGTTTCATCTTTAACAATGTGTTGTATTTTAAAAGCTTGTTATATTATTCATTGTGTCAAATCTCCATGTGGAAAGTAACTAAAGCTGTCAAATAAATGTAGTGGAGTAGAAAGTAGCATAAAATGGAAATATTAGAGTGCAAGTACTTCAAAATTGTACCTATGTACAGTACTTGAGTAAATATACTAAGTTACTCTTGACCAATGGTATTCAGTACTACAAAATTATATATATATATATATATATATATATATATATATAAAGTAAAAAATACTAGTTTACAAGTAAAAGTCCTAAATTGAAAATGTTATCTAAGTAAAAATACAAAAGTATTAAGCAAAGTATTAGCAAAATGTAGCAGATTAGAAGTTTTCTTTATGTCGTTACATTGCCTATGTTTTGAATATTGAATGTCATGTGACTTACTGTGATTAGTCTGAGTTTTTTTTTTTTTTTTGATGTACTGCTTGGTAACTACAGCTGTACTGCATATCTGAAAACTTCAAGACAGAGCAAAAAGTCAAATATCCAACAAAATGAAACTTACAGCATATCTAGTGTCAAATTATATTTAACAATGGATGTTTACTCCCTTACTGTTCCTTTTATTTTATGCATGTTTTACTTTACAAGCACAAAACAATAATACACAATAACATCCCCTACCCAAATAACATTATGCTGCAAAACAAAACACCAGGTCCTGATCACTGTCTCTACAAAAATTAATAGAAAAGGTTCCAGATTTCTCAGAATTTGTCCAACATTTGTTTCAGGTCGTATGTCAGTCTCTCCAAAGCTATTAGGGAGGAAATCTGGGAAAGCCACATTTCCTCAGTAGGAGTGTGAGAGCTGCCTCACCTCCAGATGATGCTCCCACACTGATTTCGATGAGTCATATGATGAAGGAACCACATGGAATAAAAAGGCTTCAAGGGTATGCTGCCTAATAAATTGTGTAATTGGATACTGAAAAACAGCAAAGGTTTAAGTTTTGAAATCTCCTTCTTAAAATACTAAAAGGGTTGAAAGTAAAAAATTGTCAATGCACAAAAATGGCCACTGTGAGTGTTACTTTATGTATTATGTTATTGGATTATTGAGGCTGATGTATTAATGTGCAAGTAGTAGTATTTAAATAATAGTGTAATTATATAATAGTATTTTACTGTTATAGTTGGTCAACTTGGACCTAATTTTAATTATTTTAATACTGTTTTATTTACACTGTTGGTTCGTTTAATCTGTAACAACGCATCATATTTTATGAGCTAATCATATGTTTTTTATATTTGTGAAATAACTGTTGCTGTCAAATAAATGTAGTAGAGTAAAAAGTGCAACTATTCCCTGTGAAATGTTGTGAGTATTAAGTAGGATGAAATGGAAATACTCAAGTAAAGTACAAGTACCTCCAATTTGTCAAGTACAGTAATTGAATAAAATTCCAATATTCAGAATACACAACTATGACTAATGCTTCCTCAATATGAGGACGTCCTTTTGGGTCCATGTTTGAAGTACATGAACATGTAACTTACAGTCTCTTTATATGTTCAATTAGGCAATAAAGCCCAAAAATGAATCTAAAAAACCTCTTTGTATGTTCCATTACACTGCTAATTTTAGATTTTCAGTTGATTTGACTTTATACAGTATATGGTCTTTTATATAGGTTTATTGAATCTCAGTCTAATTGTAACTATCCAAAATCTGTCAAATTTAATATTTTGGTTATATATTTTACAAATAAGTAAGTTTTGTCTGTGATCAATCATTTAAAAAGTGTCCTCTTCCTGTTTTGTGCTGCATATAAATCCTCCTTTGTGTCATAATCAACATATTGTCCGCCAACTCTAATCCAGTCAGACACAATGTAAAATGTGTAATAGAGGCTAGCAGTTACCTTCTCAGTGGTAACTGTGTTTGTTTACCATAAACACATGTTTAAGATTTGATTAAAAAATGCAGCATGTGACACAATCAGTTGTTAAAATGTCAAGAGATATGAGCTTACATATACTGTACATAGATCACGGTTTTGTCCTCAGCAGGGACAGAAGTTCAATGACAGTTCACATCAGGTCAGGGGAGCGGCCTTTACACCCCCGTCAAGCTATTCTTGTACCTGCCGATGATCAGGTTTCCAGCTCAGACAGGTGCTGCCGAACGCTGTGCAAGCCTCTCACAACCAGCAAGCTTCCTTTGGGGGTATCACAACTCTGTGTTGAGGACGGGGGATGAAATTAGACTGGAGAGGCTCAGTAGGGGGACAGAAAGGTTGAGATGATATGCATGCTTCATTGTTGGTGAGGTGCATTCAGCTAACTGCCTGACTCAACTGTGCCCTTATGAATAAGCTTGGATTGTGTAGGTTTTATCCTGAAGGAAAACATGTGGAGCAAAAACGCTTTATTGTTAATGTGCTGCTGCAATGAGCCACTTATCACTTAGCAGTTTAAAGTCTTAACGCTCAATGCTCTTAAGGTCTAATGTTCTTATATTACCCCAGCTTGAAAGAAGTTTAAGTTTGTTATTTACACCTGTGCTTCTCCAACTTA
Organism: Thunnus maccoyii; assembly: GCF_910596095.1. Classification (NCBI taxonomy): domain Eukaryota; kingdom Metazoa; phylum Chordata; class Actinopteri; order Scombriformes; family Scombridae; genus Thunnus; species Thunnus maccoyii. Next base: position 25,191,737 of record NC_056544.1, on the reverse strand, counting down.
TAACATGTCAAACAAGCATCAACACAAAATCTATTACAATTTTGATAATTAATTAATTGCTTTCTGTTCAGAACTTCACACATGATTTTTTTATCTGTTGTATTAAGTTGAATGTTTTGAGATTGTTTTGTACTTGTATATTGTTTTACAGACTACCACATGAGTTCTGAATAGTAGTAGTTAGTGGAAATAGTCAAGTAGGCAACAGCCAATTACATGGGGAGGTAATTATTAACTGAAGTGGCAGCACAGTTTTAGGCTCAGCTTGAAGACTGTCAGAGATTTGTTTTCCACATATTTTGAGTTTTAACTGTTTTAACTGTGGAAGCATTAAGACTTTGGTTACTGTGTTAAAGGGGACATAACATGCTTTATGTGGGTTTCTGTCATTTATATACTGTTATAATGTTGGATGTCTTTGTTAAACATGGTCAAAGTTGCAAAACTTGAGCATATGTGAAAATGCCGCAAAAAAAAAAACAGGGCTTCAGTTTTCTTTGAATGCTTCATTTGCAAAGTTACCTGTGCTTCCTCCTCGTGATGATGTCAGATCGCGTGCATGCCCTAAAATAGCCGGCCATTCTGTTATCTTTGTTGCTAAGGTTGTTCCACAGGCTTCTTGCGTTGTCCACTCACATTTTTCGAATCAGAGGTCAGGCTCGAACGTGTACTGATATATTTGAGTAGCTTATGTTTTGAGTAAAGGGGAAACAGAAAAAAGAAGTGAAAAAGTGACAAAGAAGTGAAAACCTAGTACTGCTGTTTGTTTACAAAAAGCCTCCAGTTGGCGGAAGTCTGTCAAGGGACAGCTTCCAGGAACTGGCCAATCAGAACAGAGTGGGCTCATCGGCAGGAGAGCCTTAAAGAGACAGGAGCTAAAACTGCCTGTTTCAAACAGAGGATGAACTGAGGGGCTGCAGAAGGGGGCATTCAGACCGACATTATTCCTCTCATTCATTTGAATGGGCGAAGTCCGTTGACACAGCAGGGGTGCCACCGTCGCTCGGCAAAAAAACGAAGCAGTCGTCCAGCAAAAAAGTTGAACGGGGCTCAACTTTTGTTGCAAAGCAACCCGACATCATCTGGCCCAGTCCCACATACATGCAAGCGCATAGTCCAGGTGGATTACTTTGTAACGTGAACACCATACTTGACTGTTTACCTCGTGATAGTTGCGAGAAAAGATAAAACAGTTGCTGCCATCAAACTTTCCAGAATTGTAAAATCCTGTCCATGAGTATTACAAACCACTATGGCCAATATAAGATAAATAAGGATTTTCTTGCACCGTAAATCATGCAAAGATATTCCAGTAGAGCCCCAAAATAAAAATATAGACCTTGAAATGTGCATGATATGTCCTCTTTAAGTGCTCATGCATCTAAGGAACCACACGTGCACACAGACTAGTGTAAATGTACCTAAAAATAAAGATTAATTTGTGGAATTAAAGCCATGTTTGTGGGCATTCTTACCGTTACCCCACAGCCATCACAATCTGGGATCCCCCTCTGACCCCTCCCCTTGCACAACACCAGTAATGTTTTAATTGAATCTCACACTGGCAGGATATGAAGGGCTATAGAGTCCTCTCCTATCTGGGAGTCCTGCCCTGCTACATCACAACGTCTCTACAGGCAACCACTGTCCTGCTGCCTGTGAAGTGAAAGAGGAAATGGATGCCATTATTCAATGCTAATCTGGTATTGAAATGAATATTGGGCTCAGAGGGCTTTTGGGCTTTTTTCTCTTTAGTAAATTCATTTGTATTTCTGCTGGAGAGTCCTCCTCAATGTAGCTAACCAACAGACTATATGCATTGTTCTTTGAAGAGGAGGCATGCCCTCAGGCTAAATGTCTTTTTATTCCTTCCTCAGCAGTTTCCTTTGTTATGTGTCAGGTAGGGGTTCAACCTTAAGAGTAGAGCTGTGGATCTGACTGAGCTATACAGGGAATTTAACCTCTCAAGCTTTTAGTGTTAGCACCTTCCCCTAATCATTTACTGTCACATATGACAGCGTTCTGCACTGAGGCATACAGAATACAGGATAAAGATAAAGAATGGCTGCCATTCCCGTGGCGGCTATATTAAACTTGCAATATGAAACCCTACATGGAAGAAAAAGTATATTGCAGGTCATATTGTGTCCGTAAGGATCTTTTATATTTTTCTTATTTTCAACAAATCTCATTTGCAGAGCAAAACCAACAATGAATTGATCTAATTACAAGTATTGTGTGTGCATCCAAAGTCCTCTGTTCCATAGACCTCCATTGTTGTCCAAAAACTATTAAAACCAGGTCAATAAGCCACACTGCTGCACTGATGTTCCTTCATTATGAACAGTTTGGTCAAGTTGGTTTGTTAAGAAATCAGCTCAAAAGACTAAACAGCGAGCACAGTTTTCAGTCTCCGGGGAGAGCAGCTCCTTGTGAGGCAGACGCTGCTGGGCGAGAACACGGTTAGAGCTTCGTTAGTTTGTTGTGCTACATATCACAACATAACCGCAACTTTGTGCTTAAGTTCTTCGAGAAATTTATATTGTAGCACAACAAGCTAAGGCAGTTATTAGTCTTTGGAGCAGTTTCTAACCAAAAACGCCCAAAACTCTTTGTGGTGGAGGAACATGTCACCCAGTGCAGCAGTGTGGCTCACTGATGTGTTTTTAATAGTTTCTGGACAAAAACAGAGGTTATGTAATAATTCAGTTGTTTTAAACTACTTTGTTTTTTTCCCCAGAATTACACACAATTACTAGGCTGATTTTCATAAAGTGTTATACTAGTTTTATATGTTCACAATATGTAAGCAATGTGTTCAGGTGAATGGGTTAATAAAGGACAAGAGATCGGGTGAGTCAAGTCATGTTGAGGAGCACTTTTCAAATGCTAATACAATGCTGAGGTTACATTCTAATACAAACAAAGCAAGTAATGAACTAGTTCATTACTGTTATGCTTCCATCCCAGTCTGGCTCTAAGTCCCTCCACCAGTCCATCAGAAGGCTTCAGATAAGAGGTTGCAAGTTATATTTAAGGACCACTTGCTGAGATACTGTAGCTTGCGTCATCGACTCTCGTCGAAACTAAGTGCAAAAGTGAACTGAAACTCAACAGCAACAGTTGTCTTTCTTTATGTTGTTACATGCAGCCTTAATATGCAGCCTACTCCGCTTGACAGATTTATTGGTTCTTGTTTATGTCAACAGCAATTTATGTTTCTAGTCTTTATGGTAAAGGTTTCTAGGTTGGCAGTGTAATGCTGAAGTTTATTTTGCTGTGTTTGCTCAGTATGAGTTATATTCATGTAACTCCTAGACGGTTTGATTTATGACGGTTTATATATTAAGAGGATGTGCATGATTATATTGTAGACTTGTATTTTACTCATGGATGAAGTTCTGTTTTTGATTTATCCTCAGCTCAGAACAGTTATTGCCTGTTGTTTTCCCCCAGCCTGCTCTTCCCTCCACACCTGCCCTGCATCAGTCTCGTTAGTCCTGCCCTGCTCCCTGTGTCTTCCCCAGCCAATCAGCTCCCAGCCTGCCCCTGTGTCTTGCCACCTGTTCCTTGTTGTTTCATTAGCTCAGTTTATATTTAAGTCCTGGTTTTCAGTTCAGTCTTGTTGGATCCTTTGTTCAGTCTCTTCAGTCCAGTTTTTCTTTGCCTGCACTCAAGCTAAAATAAAGAAGTTGTTCTTCAGTTTGTACTGCCTGCATTTGGGTCCGCCTTCTGCTACTTTCCTGATAATTTCTTGGTTGATTATTTTTAATAAAGTAATTTGAGTAGTCTGTTTTTCCTGTACCCTTTTTAATTATGCTGTTAAGCACTTTTCATGTACCTTGTGTATTACTTCAGTGCTGTTCCAATAGTTTGTAATAATGCTTCTTATTGTCTCATTATACATGTCAATGTATTTCTACATTTTTATATTTATTTTCTGCTTCCTTGTTCTATGTTTTAAGAACTGCTTATATAGTAAATGTTTCTTTTTACAGGCATTTTCTAGTCCTCAGGTGATCCAGGACAGTGGTTGTCATATAAGGTGGCAAAAGTAAACAGAAATTCATCATAAGCTTTGTTTGGATCCACAAAAGTCCCCATGGCTTCTGCTGTTCTGTGTCAAATCAGTTTATAAGTATCAGAATTTCTGAGTTTTAATCTTAAAGTTCTGTAAGGTTTCAAAAAAAGGAAGGTGGTCACGTATGTGATTAAGATGCAGTCCACTTACTACTATACCCCCAGTTTCATTGGTAAAAATGTTATCTATTAATGCAGCACTGTCACTTGTTGTTCTAGTTGTTTTTAAGATAGTAGGAAATAGGAAATACATTGTGTCAAAGTCTCTCTTTTTGTCTTCATTGGAGTTTAACAAATCTACATTAAAATCCCCACATACAAAGACCATTTTTTTGTCATTCATCAGACATATCAACCCTCTTATTATTGAATGTGTCAAGACCATAGACTGTATAAAAATAACAGATGTAGCCACTGTGACATCACCCATTGGTTTGTGGACTCGCATTTTGAAGCCTCGAGTTTGGCATTTTGACCGCCGCCATCTTGGTTTTTTGGAGCCAGAAGTGACCATATTTGGATGAGAGCGTGGAGCTTAGGCTAACGCTAGCTGCTAGCTTGGTTCACTGTTGCCAACTTAGCGACTTTGTCACTAGATTTAGTGACTTTTCAGACCCCTTTAGTGACTTTTTTTCAAAAAAGCGGCTAGTGCCATATCTAGTGACTTTTTGGACGAACCTTAACTCCTCTCTTTGAAGGGAGTCACCAGTATTTCTCAGTGAATGAGAGCTAATGTGGCTCTCTGGATTGACTGTTCAGTTGGTGGTACAGAGCAGCAGCACGTTCAGTGGATCAATCACCAGCCAGACAGTCGTAAATGAGCTGTGAATGTGTGTACTTAATGACCACTCATTGATCCTTGTTGTTTTTATTCTAAATGATTGAACTTTACCATCGAAGTTTTTTTGTTTTGTCAAAATAGACAGTTAACAATAGTGAATTTATTCCAGTGCATGATCATCTCTCTATTCATAATTCTTCAGTTAGAGCTGATATAACAGCCTGCATAAAACAGTTTTTTAATATTAGAAGTAAATTTAGATGCTCATTGAGGAGCTGCTTGAAAAGAAAAACAGAAGTGTGTTATTGACAATGTACCGTCCATTATTACATTGCTTTTGAACTGTTCATCTGCACAATACTCACAGTTGCAGCTGATGTTATTATAGAAGTGATTCTCGGGGTCAATGTCATTCTCAATTTGTGTTCTATAAAGTCAAAAGTTTTAAAGTTCAGCTTTTCGTAGTTCTCATGTCCAAGTAAATTGTTACACACACAGTGAGATGATCCCATTTCTCCAAACTCATCATCATCCCTGTCTTTGAATGGAAAGGAATCATCCTTGTCCGACCTCATAGTAGCAGTCATCGTCTATTCAAGTATTTCCACAAAGAAATACTGTACTCTTGTCTCGGTCATTCAAATAATTCCACACACAGTTCATGCCCGTGTCTGCTGTATATGTTCATCAACATCACTGTCTATTGATGACTCCTGTTCCACGGGACAGAGCAAATTGTATGTCATCATCTGTACAGATCTAGGTCTTCTAGCTTCCTTTAACATGACCACTTTTGCGGTTTCAGGAGATGCATTCAGTCGAATCATCACTTTTCCAATTTCTTGTCCAGGTGGCTTGTATTTTGTTTTGCTTCTCCGTAGAATGAGTGCCTACCTGGCAATGTCAGCATTCATTTTGGTGAGGTGTTCATTCAGATACACTCCCGTCCCAGCCAGCTTCCTAGCTTGTCTTTAATAGCTCAATCTTGCTCTTTCAATTCACAAAACAAACTATAATAGCCAAATTTACTCTGCTGTCCTTTTAAGGGAAGTATACGACAAGCTGCGATGTTCTTGCTTTCAATGGACATGTTTTGTCTTTCAAAAAACTGTACGAGTCGTTGTTCCGGTGTGCAGGTGCATCTTCACCTTTGTCTGTGACTGACGTCGCCCTGGTATATGTTTGGTGCTTGGTCTCCAGTCCGATTATAATCAAGTCTTCCATTCATGTGTATGGTTCCATGTCATCGATTCAATCTTATCCTTTTTCCTTGATAAGCGTGTTAAGGTATTTCTCCTCATACATTAGCTCCATAAGTTTGGTTTGTTGTTTGGCGACTTTACTTATCTCCTCTGACATAGATTCCCTGATTTCCTCCATTTCTTCTTCCATCACTGGGCTGTTTTTGTTGTTTCGTCTTTGGTGGCATTTTTCTTTGGTGGCTTTGATGCCTCTATGATTTTATATATTTTTGATGTGATCAATGTTTTCATTCTTATGTCAGTGTAATGGCTCTAACAGGTCTGGCCTTTGAAGCAGCAGCTCTCCTCAGAGGCTAAATGCCTTTTTTGTTTTAATGTGTGTCAGGTGGTGAGTTAGCATGAAGCTTTTGAGTGAAAAGTGAGAACAAAGGTACAGTGTAGCTCTGCTTCTGATATGTTAATCTACCCAAACATGTAACATTTCCTCCGAACAAATCAATTAACTTCACTTGTACTATTCTCCACAGCAACATAGAGAGGCACTGTGACTAAAAGATGAATAATGTAATTTTGTGTCGTGGTGAGTAATGCGGGCGCAAATCACTTGTCTGGATGAGTGGCTGGGGAGATGATAATGGCAAGACCTCACATTGGGTTTATAAGGCAGTAGGAGAGCAGGAGATAATTCATCCTCTCTCTCCATCTCTGTTAATAATATGCTGTAAAAGCTGCGTAGCCGCATGACATTATGAATGAAAATAAGGGCATGGACCTAGAATAATGGAAATTATGTGCTAGGAAATGACAAGGTTAATTAAAAGATTAGTTTTGAAGTTCAGCGTGTAAATATCTTTACAGATGTGTGATATTGTGTATTTGTTTACAGATTGTCCATGACAAATATGATTATTCTTCGAGGTGACTCATTAATCTGTATATTATAGTAAAACCAGCCTCTTGTATTTCTAAAACTTGGTCATGGGGTTTCCTATCATACAAAGCCTTGTTTTATTGATTACTCATTGATTGAGACAGTTCGATCTGAGCTTCAGAGAAGTTTTTTGTTTTTCCATTTTGAGTTGCATCCTGGTACCTGAGATAAGAGCTGTGTTTGACAGGACAAAGTCTGGAGGGGTGTTTTTGGCTGTAGACAGGTAAAGCAAGGGTCGGTTGGCTGACTGATGTCACAGGTGTGTACGTGTGTGTCCTATACTTCTCTTCTGTGTGATAACAGTCTAAACACAACACAAAAGCAGGTAATAGGTAAAGAGATGAGGTGGACTCTTGCACATGCATGTTACCTTATTCAAATGAACAAACATCAGGTGGACAGAATCTTTTTTAGTTGGTTAAAATATTCTGATTATTAATTATTAGAAAGGTTAAGATGTGTCCAACTAACCACCAATGTTAATTTAAACATGCATTAATCATTATCCATGAGTTAAACACTGACTGTGTAATAGCTGTAATGATTTGTCGATTAGTTGCCAACTACTTTGAGAATCAATTAATCATTTTGAGTCATTTTTTAAGTAGAAAATTTCAAAATTCTCTGATCCCAGCTCTCCAAATGTCAACATTTAGTCCGCTATGACAGTAAACCGAATATCTTTGGGGTTGTGGACTGCTGGTTGGGACAAAAGAAGACATTTGAGGATGTCACCTTGGGCTTTTGGAAACACTGATCGACATTTTTCACAATTTTCTGACATTACATGGACCAAACAACTAATCAATTAATTGAGAAAATAAACGATAATGAAAATGATTGTTCGTTGCAGCTCTACTGTATAATGTGAGACAGCTGTAGTGCAGAAATTATGGAATAAACACCCAACTCTTGGCATTTTTTAGCTCATTGTTTTGGTATTACAGGGTTCAGTTTCTGCTGCTCTGAGCAACCTCATTGACAGTTATTCCTGGCAAAAAGATAAGATAATGCTACATTCATGTCATTTCGTACAGACTGAAATTATAAGCGGCCAATCAAGAAAAACTGTTCAGCCTCCTACTTGTAAGTCCAAGTTATACATTTCTGACAGTGTTAAACTGGTGACAAAGTTGCTTCAAAGTTTGCCAGCAGTTCCCTGCAAATAAATTTCAATACAATACAGTAAATTCAGCAAATTAGAAAACAAGGTATACATTGTTTGTATCTGGATTTACTTCTTAGCTGCTGTATAAATATAAATGTATTACAAATATGTAATACAGTAAAAAAAAAAATAGCTAATTTGGGGATAATCATTTCCACTTATGATAACTGTCTCACAATAATACGCTCCTAAGTCAGAATAAGGGAAGATTTCGCTGTTCTTCTCATTCTGCTGACATGGCAAGAAAGCAACATGAACATGTTATAAACTACCTGCGCAGCAGCGTACGATGGAATTACAATGTTAGCGATTACTGTAGGTGGTGAACAGAGTCAAGCATTTAGCAGTTTAAAAGTGCAGTGTGTAGACTTTAGTGGCATGTAGCGGAACAGACTTGGCAGAAATGTAATATAATATTCATAAGTATATTTTTAATTGGTGTATAATCACCTGAAATGAGCCCTTTATATAGGGAGCGGGTCCTCTTCCATGGAGCCCACCATGTTGCACCGCCATTTTTCTATAGTAGCCCAGAACGGACAAACCAAACACTGGCTCTAGAGAGGACCTTTCACGAGTTTTGCGAGTTTTGCGACCACTGTACGTTCTCCTACACACCTGGAAGAGGAAGGTGAGGAGAGGGGTATTAGATCCACTAAATCCTACACACTGCACCTTTTAAGACACATTTTTCTCAAGAGTTGGGGCCCAAAACATAGAGCAAATGTTTGACATTCATTCGTCATGTGGATAGAAATGAGTCCAAATGAATGTTAATGCTGCTCAGTGTCTGCTGGATATGTAAATAGGCACATCAACACATTAACTATATATAAAAAAAATTGTAGCCTGTGATATTTGTGGCTGTGTGTGTCTGTCAGCTTGTTGTTATGTTTTTCTGCCCCCTAGTGGCCAAAACCAGAGTAATGCCACTTTTAGGATATACGCAGATGCAACTAACAGCTGCACAAACATACTCAATCAGTCAATCAATCAGACTTCATTTGTATAGCACTTCTCATACAAATACAATGGAACACAAAGTGCTTTACAGGAACTGAGGAAACGCTATCATAACTCTCATGAATTTTCAGTGAGGAAACACCAGAGGTGAGTAAAAACAGAAGTGAAAGGTAGTGTATTAAAAAGAAAACAAAGGAAAGGAAGATAAAGATGAAATAATAAAGATAGAATAATAAAATACTAAAAGAGAGGAGATGTGTTGAAGTAAGTAAAACCAGAAATAATAAGTAAGATCTAAAAAGGAAAACAATCAAGAAAATAAACATAGAATAGAAGAATATACCAACTAATAAAACAGGCTAAAACATATAGATAAAAGACAGATAAATAAATAAAATAAACAAAATTCAATTAAAAGCCAGGCTAAAAGTTTGCTTTTAAAAACAACATTCTCGACTCAAACACTCAACATCAACATATATACACACGCCCACGCTGTCCACCCTTCAAATGAATCGACGCTCCGCTCTGAATGACACAGTAACACTCTCACCCCCGCTCTCTTACACAACATTCATTTCCTGTTCAGTGACAATCAGTCTCTATGGCGATCAATAAACCCATGTCCAGTTCAGGTGATGTTTGTGGTGATAACCCGGGCCTCTTTGGCCACTCTCAGCAGTGATAATGTTGAGCCTTTAGTGGCCAGTGTAATGAGTCACATGTTGTATGCAGAAACAGGAGCGACTGATGTCATTTTGCATCACTTCATCTCTGCTGGGACCAGACACACTGTCTGTTTGTGTGTATGCATGTGTGTGTGTGTGTGAGAGAGCAAGCCTTCACACATGCCTGGATGTGTGTGATTGTGTGTCTTTATTGCATGCCTCTGTGTGTGCGTGTGTGTGTGTGTGTGTGTGTGTGTATAAAGCCGTACCCTTCCTGGGGCGCTGCCTGCTGTTCGAGCCCATACCTGGAGGCTGACCTCATTTGTTGCAACACTGCAGCTCCGGACACATGGAAGTCACATGGCTTTAGCCCTCTGAACTCCATATGGAACAAAAGCCTCCTGCTACAACACCCCTAGTTGACCTTATTCTTATTCATTATTTACATATATTGTATAGCGTTGTGTGTAATGATTGAAATGTTGCATGTATGTTTGGACCTATGATTGAATTTTATTGTATTTGTATTAATTGCAATAGCTGTATTAATTTCTGTGTCTACCTGCCCAAGAAGGTAGATGGAAATTAGCTGTCGTTGCTTAATCTGTTGCAATACATTTTTATTTATTTATTAGTTTTACTTGTCAGGGACGATGCAAAAAACATTGTAACAGGTTAAAATAACATGAAACAGATGTGTTGCATATAGGATTTCTAGCCAAGGCTAATTTGCGACCCCTGTCCCTGGTTAGGCTTTTCTACTTAAAAATAGTCATGACATATCATTACCACAAGTACATTAGTTAAAAAGAGCTCATAGTAAATAGTGATATTCTGAATAACGACAGTATTTACAGCATACAACACACAATTTATATGTGTGTATGTTCTGTAGTTCATGGCAATATGTGTATATGCGCATAATATGCATCTCTTCTCCTTGTATGAAGTTCATGTTTTTTGTACATAGTCCAAAAAATGTAATAAACTAAATTAATTCTCACAGCGCACATTTTGAGATTTAAGCTATGAAATGTTACTTCTTCTAAACTTCTCACTCTGGCTGCTTAAAATTAAGTAGTTTGTATTTGTGACCGCTCATCACATGCTGCTTATGTCAGTGGGTTGTGAATGCAATGATTGTCCCTTTTCATTTTGAATATTTTTGGAGGCCTAAACAGGTAAAATAATGTGGTATTCTCAAGCGGCAACTACCACGGCTTGAGGCTGGAGCCAATGTGGAAATATCTTAAAATGCCACCGACGGCCACTAGATGCTGGCTCCAATTGACTCCCATTCAAAAAGCATCAACTTCTCTCCAGAAATTCTAAGTCGGTAATTTTTTTTCAAGTCATTATGGTCTCAATGTCTAAAAAAGCCCTCTAATAAGTGTGCTGGTTGTCATTTTGGAAATTAATAATAATAATAAAATTTGAAGACTTATAGTAGCTTTGATGTCTACCATGTTGGTGTTGATTGACAGTCGTCTCACCTGCCGTTCTCCTCCGCTCCGGGATTCGCAATGAGTCGGACTATTGTCGCAATATTTTGGTAAGTTTAATGTTATTTGGTTACGATACCCTGTTAGCGCAATTTAGCTAAAGTAGCTAACATTAGCCCAAGTATGCAGCGCTTGGTGTTCCCAGTAAGCTAGTGTAGCTTTGGTCCAAGGTAGCAGGGTGTGTTTCTAGAGCATGAAAGGCAACACCCCACACTCCTTATTTGGAAGGTCCTGGCTCAAAACAGAAAAGATGGCGCCGACCATAAGCAGCAACTCTGGGCTTCAAACCAGCTCCAATGCAAAACAATGGGTGACATCACACCTCACTACATCTATCTTTATATACAGTCTGTGGGTATTACACATGAAAAAACAATAATTGGAGAAAAATAAGAAAACACAGAATATAATTTTCTGTGTTTTCCTCTTTTTTTAACCTGTTAAACATCTTGGACACCTCACATTAATACTATGACACCTTGGAGGGCCCCAGAGCCACAGGTTTGGAACCACTGCTCTGGTGTTACTTCAACAGATAATTGAGAATTTCAGATACATGTAATACATATCAGTTTGATTCGCACTTACAAGATAAACTACAAATGATTGAATTTATCAGTAAGGTTAGATAACTAGAAAGATTCTAGGTAGCTAAGTACCCCGTTATAACCTCTTAGACTCATGTTTTAGTGTCTCTGCTGTAATCTCACTGCAGTGAACTGAAACTCTCTCAGATTGTCACTCTATCAAAGAAAAATAATAACTGTGTTATCATTCTTGTTAGCTGTTAAAATGGATCTGCACTGCAGAGTCACCTGCTGTGCTCCTGACAGCAGAGCTGGCGACTGTCACCTATTCTGTTCTTCTGCACAATCTATTCAGTATGTCACTTCTGGTGCTCTGCTTCTTTAGTTCAGTGTTGTTTGACATGCTGGTTTTACATAGATTCCTTCTGCTCAGCTGATGCTTTCCAGTCCAAATGAATTAAGTTGTGTTGTGAAGATGTATTAGGAACTTGATAATAACAGATGTTTTGATTTTTTCAGGAATAACACAGGTCTGTACCTGTGCATTTCCTAATATGAAAAGTCAAAATGTCTCTGTGAAAAATGGTCTTTTATGGGCTTTTGTTTATATATAATTCTCAACCAATGATTGTAGTTTTTAACTCTTTTTTATCATCTTTTCTAATCTTTTCCCTGTTGACATGACACATTTATAGTCATGCTTACATCGCTTACATAGTCATTAGTTACTGGGTATCAAGGCTCGGTGTCTGTTATATAAGCAGCACTGAAGGAATGAACGAGGGTGTGCTTTCAGACAGTCATGTGATGTGATGTGATAGAAGACACACAAACACTTCTTAGAATGCAACACACACCAGAAAACCACATAGCAATCCATTAAAATATGCTCACTTACAAAGTTTGACATATTTTGACATTTTGAGTATAACTTGTTTAACATTGCACCCTCGTTAAGACAAAAATGCAAGTCCCAAACTGCCCTAGAAGCCTTCACCGGGGTTTGTCTTTTACTCCACTAACATGTTGAAGTCAAGATGTTACACATTTGAATCGTGTTAAGATTTTAATGATATCTTTTGCTAAAAACATCTTCACTTCAGTATCTGCAAGGCCTTAACGACAAACTATTTACTGATAATTGTTTTCTAGAAAGCCTAAGGCTTTCTAGACCTGCAGGGTCGAGTCCTGAGCACCACCATCATTCCTACAGACTGTCAAATGTTTGGCTGTGTGACACTTTAAAATCATTTCAGGAAGAGAATCCTATTTCTAATCCTATTGTGTCCTTCATATCCAGTTTAAATGCAGTGTGTGATGTATAAATAGATGTACACACACAAACACCTGCGCCAAAGTTTTAATTACACCCCTTTTGTTAGATCTTTTGCTGCAGATTCACTACAGGAGTCTATGTTATCTTTTGAGTATAGACTCAGTGGGTACATTTGTGGGAAGATTAAATATTCTCTGCACGCCAGCATGCAAATTATATTGAATTAAACCACCTACTACGGTAAAATGTACACACGCCTATGAAATTTCCATGCATATGAGTAGAGGTGTGTGTATATATAACAACGGCACTGCAGAGGAATTATTACCCTACAACCCTTACAACTGTGGCATCTTTACTGCTGATGCACTGTGATTGATAAACATGATTTAGTGCTTTGTTTAACATTTTAGAGACACCTTAATTAGATGTCTATATGAGATTTAGTGGCATATTCGTGTATGTGTTTGTTGCTACAGATCTTAGATCCTTTCATCTTTTCATTGCAGGATTCAGCAGAATAATATGAGATTTTTTCCCAACCCATCCCCCATGGTCTCATGTCCCATCAGCGATGACCTCACCCTGCCTCAGCCCCAGTGTATGATGGGATAGGGAGCGGTGCTCTGTGTCAGAGTGGAGGGTAAGTCACTGCGACGACGTCTCTGTGACTCATCCCAGTTGACATTATTCAAGATGAAAGTCAGACTTGCTGCTTGTCGTGCTTCCACTAATAACTGGAGGGAAAGGAAAAGAGAGTTTAAGGCAAGGAAAGAAAAAGCTCATAATATTAATGCAGTTTTATCAGAAATGACTTGAATAGTTTATACTCACATGGCGCAGGATGAATGTCATGTGTCTGTAATTTTGCACACATCATTTAAAGGCTAATCTAAAAAGTAGATTACACAGTTGTTACATAAATAGCTAATTTCCAAAACTGTGTAAATCCATTTTGAACAAACATTACTTCTTGAACTTCAGGCTTCACAGGAGCAAGTCTGTTGAAATGTTTCATTTCACCCGAAGCCACAAATATCAACCTGCTGGTGGCGCTGAAGGAAAAAGTTAAGGGATCACCAAAGTCATTAGTATTCTTCAAGTTGAAACATTTTCAACTTGCGGAGACACGTCTTCATATCAATTTGCACTGCCCCGAGCAAACTTGTGTCTAACTCTTGTCTTTTCATTGACTTTATATGCAGTTGCGCCACGTCTAAAATTCGATTTGCATTCTGTCTGAACACACAGTAAGAGTCTACAGCCATACTCACAATGACAACTGGCAGATGTCAACTAGCTGACTGAATGCTGATGTTTAGCAGGCATGATGTTTATCATGTTCTCCATCTCACTCTCTGGTTGATGGGAATGTCATTAGTTTTGAAGGTACTTAGTCATAAACAGCTGTACATTTTGACTCGATAATAATGCATTAAAAATTAAGGGATCCCCAAAGTGATCAATATCTGTACCAAATTTTGTGCCAATCCATGTAGCACAGTGGTTTTCAAAGTGGGAGGTGTTTCAGTTTCAGGGGAGGCTTAGTGAATGGAAGTGAAAAAATATGACATTAGTTATAAAAAGGAGAACATGTAGAATGTGTGTGATTTGGTTAAAAAAATAGTTCAGAGATACAGTAGTTTTTGGGGAATTTTACTGTTTTTCCCACTTCCCTCAAGTCAGAAACTGATAAATGCCTCAAGAGAGACTTTTTTTGTATTTAGTGTAGTCTGAAGTTATGTAAAACAGCAATATTAGGCTATCTTGGCTCAACTGTTGAGAGTCTATGGGATCAAGTAACATAATGATGATCCCAATTGAGCGAAACTAAGTAAACGAAGCGGGGGTGAGGGGGAACCTTTTTCCAAGCTTTGTCTGAGGGGAGGCTCACAGTTTCAGACTTGGAAAACCCCTGATCTAGTATTATGTTTAGACATTTAACTGGATAAGTGAAAATTTTGACCTGTGGGTAGCATGACAAAGGCATCAGGAATCATCCTCTGGGCACCACGAATGTCAATTGTGGTGACATTTCATGGCAATCCATCAGATAGAGATATCTGCCTGGACCAAAGTTGTGAACCATAGAGACAAACCTGTAGTGTTATTGTAATGGTAATTTCCACAAGAAATCATATAGTGACAATGGAAATTATATAAGAATAAAGAACTGTTCATATTCGCCACTACAAACAGACAAACTGTGGGGCGCTTTGACAGTGCCTTCACCACAACACAGTTAGAGATGAGGTCATTTCCATCAGCTCTATCCATTAGCGCTTTACAGGTATCCATATATACAGAAAAACACACTTAAATTGCTGCATTTCAAGTCACTGAGCACCATATATCATCATACAGGTAACACCCACCCTCAGCCTGTCATTACCCTCAGATCAGCAGACACCATCTACCCTCCATTCTTCAATGTTTTGACACTAATTGCACTTTGTCAAGATCAAACTGCCTCTCAGTGTTTTCTCCACACATCCCAAAATTCACTCTGACACTTGGCAGTCACTGAAAGGGGGTTCATATCTCACACATCAGACAGGTATCTAGTGCAATGTGATAAAAGCCAAATTTAATATTCAAACCTTTTTTTTTTTTCCACCCTGCCATCTTCAACCTCCGCTGCTCCTCTCAACTTCACAATCTCACTTTAATCTGCCAGCTCTGGTTCAAAGTAGGCAACAGTGGAAATATACTGTCTGCACTGTTTGATGTACTCTTACTGCTGTGGCATGTTGTGCATGGTGCTACTGATGAAGATCTCTCCAAAAACCAGTCTAGGACTTTAAAATAGAGAGGAACCAGTCATAAAAAAGAGACAGGCAAAGAATTTTTTTTTTTTTTTAAACAGACAAAACAGACCAAGAAGCATCCTTTGTATAGATTTTCCCAGCATCTATCACTGTGAAAGAAACAACTTTCCATTTTTATCATCTTAAAGGTGACATAGCATGCACATTTCCAGATGTACATTTATATTCTGGGGCTCTACTTGAATATCTTGCATGATTTACAGTTCAAAAAACTCCTTATTTATCTTATACTGACCCTTTATACAGCCCCTCAGTTCAGCCTCTGTCTGACACAGGCCGTTTTAGTCTCTTTAAGGCCCGCCCTCCCAATGAGCCCACTTTGTTCTGATTGGCCAGCTCCTGGAAGCTGTGTCTCAGTGTCTTGTTCTTTACTAGAAATGGAAACTTCTCAAACACATCTGTACATTTTTGAGCCCGAATCCAATCCGAAATATGCAAGTGGACAACGTGAACCACATATGGAACAACCTTCGCAATAAAGACTACCAACAGTCTGCTGTTTGTGGGCATGCACAAACAATCTGATGTTAGTTAGAGGAGAAAGTAGAGGTAACACAGACAGAGCAAACAAAGCGTTCAGACTAGGCTGACACCCTGGTTTTTGACTTTCAGGGAGAATCTTTACATACGTTCACCTCAAGTTTTGGAACTTGGTCATGTTTAACACAAACATCTGACATCATAACAGTATAAAAACAGAAAATATATTCACTTTAAGCAAATACGGTTGTTGAATTTTACTCTTAACTCTAAAGTGTCTTATAATATATTTTATTAGGTGATTTGAAAGTAATGTCTGTGTTTTAACAGTCATTGCAACACAACATTTGAATTTAAAGATCCCCACTAGACATGTTTTAAGACAAATCCTCTGCATGGAATAATAAATTGGGTCTTTCATGTTTTTTCCATCAAAAATGTCCAATTACCTCCTTAAGAATCCTTAAAATGACATATTCTCCTTCTACCTCATTGAAAAATAGAGAATCTATAAATATGCAAATATTTTTCATTTCATTTCAAAAATTTAACAGCTGGACACTAGATGTCTTCTACTTCACTGTAAAGTCCGTCGTCAGTGTTTGTGCACTGGAGGCTTCAAGTTTCCACATCCCATTAGTGTAAGCTGCATACTGGATCACAATTGTCTCCAAACTAGTTGTGATGTCACAAATCATGCTTGTATGAGGTCGTAAATCTATAGATTTATGACTTAAACTAACTAAACATTTCCTCCCTTCAGCAGATGAATGTGAGAATAGCTCTCTAGAGTCAGACTCTGCACATACATCATTCTGGACAGTGAAGCTCAAATATCCAACTGAAGGAACAAGAGGAAAAGAGGGGGGACTTTAAAGATTCACCTTTATCTCTAAACACTAAGTTACTGTACAGTTGTAAACATACTGAAAACCCCCTCAGCTAATGGGTGATTATTTTCATTAATTTGTAAAAATCCACTGATATTTTAAGTTTTCGTGTAAGTGTTCGCTAGCAAATTCAAGTGGTGAGACACTAGAGAGAGTCCTTCGTGTGCAGGTAAGGAGCTCGGTGTTTTCTGTCCTTTTGTGAAGTGCACTCAGATGGGTGCTTCACAAGCATGCAGATCTGTTCTGCTCTTGAGAGATAAGAGAGGAGAGTTGACCATTTGTGTGTTTGTATGGGGTATTTTAGTGCGGAAAAAAACTACCAGTTTAGTTATCTCATTTTAAGGATAAGGCTGGCGATTTTCTGTATTTTTCTTATTATCAGCAAATCTCATGTGCAGAGTCAAACCAACAATGAATTTATCTACTTACAAGTATTGTGTGTGTATCCAAAGCCTGATATATCTTATTCCTCTGTGCCGTAGACCTCCATTGTTGTCCAAAAACTATTAAAAACACTTCAATAAGACACATCGCTGCACTGGATGACATGTTCCTTCACTACAAAGATTATGGGCACTGTAGTTTGTTTTAAAATGGCTCCAAAGACTAATAACAGCAGAGTTTTCGCTCTCTGGAAAGTATTTCTGTGTCAGGAAGAGGCCACCACGCCTGAGAAAGGACGTTGGTCTGTTGACACAACTCTGCTACTTCGTTGTGCAACGTATCAGAAGTTCTTGACGACGTCTACATATCTGCTATATTTGAATATCAGCCAATTCTCTCTTGTAAAATAGAGAATGTATCTCAAGAGATTTACTGGTTAAGTAAAGGATAAATGAGGGTCGGCACAATAAAATATATTGAAAGACATACAGTCTTACAATTGGATACAATTGGATTGTGAAAACTGACTTTTTATGTAGAACTGGATTAAAGTTAGTGTGTTTAAAAATGTCATATTGCTGTTAATTTTAACATTTTTTCCTTAGGATAGCAGTGATTTAATACAGAAACCATATGGTTTGTCAGATTCAGGTGCTAGAGTTGTTAAAACTTACTTTTAAATTGTGTTGAATTTAACCAAAAAACACTCTAAAACAAAATTATGAGCTTCTCCACATGCACGTGTATAGTTAAGTTGTTTATGAGAATGTCTCTCTTTAGTTTTGTCTCATAAAAACACCCCGCAGCTCCTCTCCAGCTACAGTCTTGACCCCCCATGTAAACAACACAATAAGAACAACCACTTTACCTGATAATTGACCCACAACAAGGCCAGCCGCTCGTCTTTGTGCCTGGAGGACGTCTCCTGCCTGATTGTCTCTGCCTATCTTGCCAGGAGCGCTGGCAACACCTAGAACAAGGGAAGTGCATAAAGGATTAAATTATGAATGGAGATCCAGCGAGGCAGAGGGAAAAGGATGTGATAATAGCATGACAGCATATTTAATTTGCAGATAATTGCACTTTGGGGGCTTTTAAGAGGCTCGTCTCACACTGGCATTTTTAATGAGAAGGGCAAATCACAGCTGTTGTCACCTTACTGCCTCTAAAAAAATTCAAGGTAGATTTTTCTTTTAAAGCAGCAATATAAAAGAAAAGAAAGACTGAATGGACCACGTCAACCATTTTGATGATTCAGATTGTCATTTGAAAACAGAAACCAGACCTTTACCCTGTCAACATTACTTGATAGCACTTTGACTTCAGCGTTATGAGAGGTATGTATGTTTTTTGTCAATTTCTTGTTTTCAGAAAATATTCACTCACATGTTTGAAGAGATTTGGGGTCACAGATGAAGGCGTTTGTGTTGTAAGCTTATAGAAATCTTTAATCTTGAAGTACAAACGCAACTGCGGAGTTACATCTTTTCAAGTCTGGCAGCCTGTCAAATCCTGTCCTACATACTGCATACTGCATCATGAAATATAATTCTCACATCTTTGCTACAACTACTTTCAGAAACATGGGGGAAAATCTTACACATGTCAAGAAATGTTAGGTCAAAAGCAATATTTGCAGGCCAATTTTTGTCAATGTATGCAACAAGAGAAGCAAAACTGTGTGGAATTCATTCATTTCTTTAATAAAATAGAGATTTCTGAAAAGTATTTTGCACATACTAGTAATTACAATCACTTAAATCTGCAAATACAAGATTGTCCTCACAAGTAAAACAATGTTATGATCCACTGACAATTGATCAAATGTAACGTGAAAGGTGTCGATGATGAATCCACAGAGTTATCATCAGTTACTCTCAGCTCTACAGAGCTTTTTAGCCTGTTTCAGTTCATTGTTTTGGTTTTCTCTCATCGCTCTCATCACCTCTGATTTATCAAGCTCTGATTAAACCTGCCCAGCACCAAATAGTAGACATATAAAGTTACCAGCCAGATGTTAAACATAGTGGAGAAATTTAGCAGCTAAAGAGACAGAAATGTCCTCTAGAAGTTGATGGAGACCAAAGCAGAGCTAAAGGAGGGGTGAATATTGGACTTAAATTCCCACAGGTGGACAGATACACAGCTCAAAATAAATGTGAATGTTCATCTGTGTCGTGATATACAGTGATAATCCATCAATGTTGTGTTTAAAGCTTACTGTACTGCCCCCTAGTGGCCAAAAATCAATTAATGCAGCTTTAACCAAGCCAAACCAAACTTAATCAGAACTTAAAACACACATTTGTTGCCACAAGCAGATTCAATCTTGTAGCCAATATATGAAACATTTCCACAAAAACATATTTTGCTAAATTAAAACAGTTCAACATAATTCTTGCAAGAGACATTGTTGCAGGGATTATCTAAGTGTCAGTACTGTACCACAAATGTTTGGACAAAGCAAATCGTATCAGTAATATCAAGAAAAAACTTGATTTGTAATGGAAGTTGGTAAAACAGGAACCTGCTTATTCTAATGCAATCTGTAATGAACCTGTTTTTAAAAGCATCTCATAAATAATTTTGAAATAATTATTTAACTTAACTATATTAAATTGCGTTATTCATTAGTAGAAATTTGCAGGGGTTAAAGTGGGCTGGAACGGTCTGGAATGTCATTTCAGCACCTTCAATTAATAAGTAAATAAATCTGATATTTTCATACATAATAATGTCAAGCGAGTTCATTTTTCGTGTGCTGCAGCCTGGCGTTCCTTCCAGCTGCTGCCATCAACATACTCACTCAACAAATCAGGAAGTTATGTCACCCCACGCATCCCTTTTCTGTTCTCATCACTTCCTTTCATGCGTGCAGAGGTCCATAAACTCACAGTCACGGTACTTCAGCATCTAGCTAGCCACAGAAGGGGAGCGAGCCAAAACGGAGTTGCTTTTTTCTGAAGTGGTAGGTAATTTCAAACGCAACATTTCAAACAGAGCTCAACAAATATCACTAAACACACAAGCTGTTTTATGTGCAACTTGGCTATGCGTGTGATAATGATAAAAATTTAAAGCTTGCATAAGTAATGTCATTAATTTTATTTTATTTCTTTTAATCAGACAGCGGATATGTACATGATGCGTTGTTGAAGTTATCTGGTCAATTCAAATGCAGCACAGCCCAGAGTAACTGCAGAAGCACAGTCAAGAGCCACAGCAAGAAATGAGTGCTTAAATGAAGGTCAGCTGATCACATATCCTTTCCACAAAGAAAACAAATCCACCAGAGCTCACAGTACAAAGTTATTTTAAGGTGAGTCATTTTTCCTTGCTGCACCGCTACACTAGATCTTAGGGTTCCCCCACCCGCTAAATCCCACTTGAACCCCTGGTAATTTGAATAATAACATTTACGAATTATCACTCAAAATTAATATAATATTAAAAATACATATATTTAGTCATTTTTCATACAGAAATCTGACTGGAAAGGCTTCTGCTGCTGCTGCTCCAAAGGCTGCAGGAGGGAAGTTTTGGCCTTGACCAGATTGCAGTACTGCAGATGACCTTTATAGTGGGGAGTCACTAATCACTCCTCATCCCTATGTTTGATTTTGACAGTTGCGTCATCAGTGAAGACTGCAGTGACAGAGACAAGGTTATGAGGCTGATGTTGCTTTCCTACATTCACTGGATACCTTAAAATATCATCCCACAAACAGCCAGTGTACCCTCGAAATAGCTGTAACATAATATTCTTGTAAGACACCACTCTGGGATGAAACCCAACACCCCTCTACTTTCTGCATCAGTCGTCCTGTCAACAGCAGACATTTGTAATCTCTTCTTCCTCTTGTTTTTTTTTTTAGTTGCTGGTCAGCTGAACACTTTGATTCATGTGAACACAAAAAGGTGGAAAAGGTAATCTGCGTCTCAGGAAAAGATGTGCACACTTGATGGCTTACAAGGATTGACACGAACTGTGGTTGGAGATTCTCATTTTGCCGTTTAATGAGGAAATTCATAAATTCATGTAAATAGTTTGATTTCTCATTACCATACTGTAATGAGGTGAGCAGCCTACTTCAGTCACTTCCCTCTTCTTCTTCTTCTTCTTCTTCTGCCTCAGCATCGGAGTGGTACGCTGGCGTTTACAGGCAAGTTAATACAAAGAGACAGCCGTGAACTCCTGAAGAGGGATGTTGTGCTTCTGTGTTCACCAGCTGTTTCATTCAGCCATCTGCGGTGTCAGATGTTTGAGAAACTTTCAGCATCCTTACAAAACTCGTGCGACGAGCACAAGTGTACATTTTGAGCATTATCTGGCACACACGCATGCACATACATCTCACTCTCTCATGCACCATCTTTTATAACATTGCTGGTCCCTCTCTCATCATTTTCACATCTTTCTCTTCATTTCAGTCTGGGTCATGTCAATTTTACTCAACTTAACTTGGTGCTTTCTCAGCATGAAATCAAACACACAGCCACAGCATAGGGTGACAAAATTAATTGGAACAAAAACAATTAAAACACATCACTCAGTATTGTTGCTGATCTGAATCATTTAGATGAAGGAGGGACTATCGGAGCAGGTGAGATTCATTAAAACACATTTTATTCTAATGTTATATTACAAAGCAGTGCCTTTTTTAAAAGATATTTCTGGATTCACTGACAAATCCACGCTATTTGTACGATATACACAAACAAGTTTATTTGGTTTGACGGTTGGATGAGGGTCATGTATGGTGGGATGACTGAGGGTCAAGAGGAGGAGTGAAGGGGGTCGAGTGCAAGGGGATGAATTTGAGTCGTATGTGTCTGGAACGTCGAGGAACCCAGGGAGCAACACTCAGGATGGGGGTGTATCTCGATGAGCTCCGGCTTCATCATCCCCCTGTTGTTCTTGTATTGAGAGAGAAGAAGAAGGGGGTTGAGGGTCATGAGAACTAAGACAAATGGGAGAGAAAGGGGTTAGGCACACCTATATACACAGGTGATTGGATTGGGGAGAGAGGCGTGGTCTTGTTCCTGGACCTTAGTTATAACTTCATTTATTACAACATGGGTTTTACTTTAATGGCTTTGGCCACAATTTCTTTAAATTATAATAACGTAGCAACAAGACTGCAACAAAGTTTGACAGGGCAAGAAAAACTAGCAGTCAGGTGATAGGAATGATGACTGAAACTATGAAGTATGAATTCAGAGTTGTATTAAACCAGAATTGTTCTTTATGGATTCTGGGCCAAAGTCAAATACAAGTCGAGTCTCAAGCATTCATAAGCAAATAACAAGTCAAGTCAACTCAAGATTAAAATGTTTCCACTCAAATCTCTTCAAGTCTTTTTGAGGAAGTAAAAAAGAAGTGCCACATGGAGTTTTCTTTTAAACATAAAAAGACACATCCAGTACATCCTTGAACTCTAACAAACATGCTGAGTGTATTTTCCTCCTCAAAAGTATCTGTAAAGATATTTGTCCGGATTTTACATCTACGTTTGCTGACTTGCAGTCTTGTCACAAGTGTGTACTGGGCTACAGGATAGAGGACCCAAATGCAGACACAGAGGCAGAAGTGGTTGTAGATCAATGCCAGGCAGGTCATAAACAGGCAGCAGGTCAAACCACAGTTAGCAGATATCAGGCAGAAAAATCAGGAACAGGAAAACAAGAACAAGATCAGGTTTGCAGTAACAGGATCAGGATTATGTGGCTGAAATGCAAAGGTGCACAGAAACACTGATGATCTGGTGGAGGACAATGGTAGGTGGGAATGTATATGTGAACAATTGATTAGGGGAATGAGGGGCAGGTGTGCTGGCAGGTGATGATCAGGTGGTGACTGAGGGAGGTGATTGAAGAATGAGAAACAGGTGAGCAGGAGGGGGGTTGGGAATCATGTGACTGAGACAGGTGGGAAAGTCCTAGGGCATCTGGTGGCCAGGTTCCATGGATTTGCAGGAGCCTGAGGAAGTGAGGAAAAATGGGCAAAATAAAAACAATTAACGCTTCTTCACTGCCTTTGAGGGCACATTGCTAAACTTCTTTGGGACGTTACTGCCACCAACTGTGAAGTTTCATGAAACTGGGGTCAGGAATGTGTATTGTGAAACTTGCATACATGTGAATGTAGAAAATGGCTCCACAGCTGCCCTAGAGGTCAAAAACTCCACAGGGTATACCTTTTAAAGGCCCCTTTACACTGTGCAATTTTGCACTGTGAGACCAAAGTTGACAACCGTGAGAGAAACATGGTGAAATCTTTGGTCATCAATCCAGCATGGTGCTCCTAGATCTCACTGTGAGACACGTCCACAGACGACCGATTTCTGTCAGAAATTTATGACCAAATTCTCACAATGTGACTGCTGGTACAAACCAATCAGAATACAACATGAAATGACACAGAATACACTGACATCTCATAGATGAACTTTTTAAAAATGAAATTTAGGGGAAAAACACACCTGTTCTCTTTATTATGTCCATGGCACTCAAAAACCAAAACGATGGAGGTGAAATGGTAAAAAACTTTTTGTGACTTTGCTGCATTTTCAAAAATAACACACTGATGTATCTCTACTTTCAAACACTTTTTTCTATTTACATCTTATTGCTACGATTCAAGATACATTCAGCTCACAATCTGACAGCCTTAATCTGATATAATGCAGTCAGACACAGACTGTGATCAAGATTTTATTATAGGCATCTTGCACAATCTGACATGCAATAAGCTTATACAATCGTTGTTGTCTCATAGTCTAAAGGTACCTTAAGACTCAAGTAAATCAAGTCTCACTGTAGTTGAGTCCAGATCAAATCTCAGGTCTGAATTTTTAAGACTTAACTCTGATTTGAGTCCAAACCTCAAGTCTACTGCTACAACCTGGCAGCCAGGATGTGAAGAGAGGCTGTGGATTTTGGGGTTTCTGAGGGACCCTCTTAACCCAGCGCACAAGTAAATATCGGTGTAATGACATAATTTGTTTGATGATGAAAGTTCACTCTTAACCTTTGGTAATTTAAAAAACTTCCACTCACAGGCTTATATGTTTTGAAATTGCAGCAAAGTCACACCGCTCTAAACCGGTCATGACTGGATGTGTCTCACAGTGAGATCTAGACACTGTTTTTGTATTTTATTTTTTTATTTTACCATTTTTTCTCTTATGACTGTGAACTTTTGTCTCAGACAGTCCAAAATCACACACTGTAAAGGAGCCCTAAGGGGGAAGATGGTAACGCCTGTCTCTTTTCAAATGGTCTTTGACATCTGATGTGAATGTCCTTGGTCTTTCTGCGGCTGTCCACTGCTGGTCTCCTGGTCGATGACTCTCAGTCGATGATGCTTTAGCCAGTTTTGGTCTGGTGTTCATAGACACCAGACCAGACTTGTTGTCTGTTTTCAGTATTGGTTCAATCTCTCGTACAGCGATGTAGCATTCCCACAGCTGTTGCATGTGATGTCAAACATGAACACCACTCCAGTTTTCCTTTCCAGGCAAGTTATGTCTTTAGTATTTTAATTTATGACATTTTCAGCTGAATCCATCGTCATGATGGAACAACGTGTGGAAAAGTTATGTTCCAACTGCTTCAGTGACTGCACGGCAGAATATTATGTTTTACTGTCATGTGTATGAATGTGACACAGGGTGATTGTTAGTCGACTGCCAGGATAAATAAAGGTTAAAAAAAAAGAAAACTATTTTGTCTCTGTTGGACTCCATCACATCTTGACAAAAACGACCCCATAAAGAAAGCTGTTTCCCTTCAGCTGATAGCCCAGATGATCAGAATGAATGCCAGGACACTGTAAAGGATTACACAACTGATGTCTGAACCGAACAGCAGAGCAGAGAACCGGTGAGATCCTTCCATGTACCTGTCAGCCTGAAATGATGGCTGACTTCCTGTGGGCTGGAGAAACACTAATAGTCTCCAGCTGGACAGGGAGAAATCCTCACTGTGTGTGTGTGTGTGTGTGTGTGTGTGTGTGTATGTGTGTTTTCTTCTAACAGCAGGAAACTTTACACCTACGTTAGGTCAGAGGATGACTTAAACATATGTGAATTTCTGTGTTCACCTGGTGTGGTACTTTCCCAGCAGAAGAAAAGATGTTGGGTCTGTTAAGGGTTGAGAATCAAACCGGAGGTGACTTCATGAACACTGGACTTTCTCACATGCTGTGGATTTCTCTCCTGTCAGGTTCAATGATACTGTGGAGGTTTGACATCACTGTATCTTATATATCCTGCCAACACTGTCTGCTATCATCACAGAGCTGCACTGGAGAATTTATATGTGCAGATAATGGCCAGATAGAGTGTATATCAACAACGGCAGAGTTGGTGAGAAATATGTACCTGGAAAGATTGCGGTGATGTGGCTGGAGGCTGATTTGAGCTACCATGAATAACTTGAACTAACTCACTTGGTTTTGGTGTTGAAATCCAGATAAATAGCTGGTGTACAAATGCTAGTTTTAAAATGTAGCATGTAGCTGCTGACCAACAAGAGAAGATTACAGAAATAAACATTTATTGGATATTTAAGAACAACTGAAAATATTTTAAAGAATCAATGGCATCTTAAAAGCTTAACAGTCTCAAAGTGAGACACTTTTCTTTCTTCAAACTTCTACTTATTTTGGTCGATTTGGGTTTGTTCTCATTATTTCATAACTGTCTACATGCATTTATTTCTGTAATTAAAGCACAAAAAGCAAAGGAAACATGGTTGTAAATTCTGCACAATTGTGCAAATACAAGTGTGCGTCTTTGATTTGTTCCTGTAGAAAATAACCACACCCAACATTGGTAATTTGGGTACTGTTTGGGATAGAAAATGTTAAATATGTTACACAAAATAACTTTTGACAGCATAAAAGGTGGATAATACTTAGTTATCTTTTTCTTCTAACTTTTCTAGAAAAGTGTCCTGCCTCTGACTCTGACTGAACCATCTTGAGCTCATCTAACTTGAGTGAAATGAAACATTATCAATTCATCTCTCCAACTCTGCCTAAAACATTTATTTTTTTTCCTACAGTCATCAAAATTTCTTTATACTTAGGCAAAAACTTCCTCTTGTGATCCTGTCATGTATTTTTCATATCGCAGACATCCACTCAGTCCTGTCGTGTCTGAAATTGCAGCTCACTTGCTTTGATCTGATGGGTAATACTGCAGTGTCTCTCTCAGGGGGGAAAGAGACGAGCAGGACTCGCAAATCTCTAACATGTATCCATGAATTTCCCCGGCAGATAAACAACACTGCAATGACATTTTTACACTATTAAACCATTTTAATGCCGGTTTGATGCATCAAATAGCAATTGGAAACAATTAATGTAGTTTGGGGTTTACAAACAACCATCTTATATTGATCTTTGAATATTCTCTTGTGACTTTTTAGCTCTGCCCTAAAAGGCATCCAAAAACAATTTAACCCAGGTCTGATCTATTGAAACAGAGGGATTGAAACCATATTGAAATCATTACCAAACCTGCATGCTTTGGGCTCTATATCTCAGCCTCTTGCAGGTAAGCGCTGAAATCAAACCGCAGCGCATACTTTAGATAGCTGGCCGGAGGAATGTGTGTGTGCCATGCCACTTTCCATCTCGAGGTGTGTTTTCAAGGTCTCCAGGCTGCGTGGAGGTCCCTGCTCTAGGCCTGCTCCACATTAAAGCCACATGTTTCTGTTTTTCTTTCCTATAGGCATGTCATCCCTGCATGTCATACCTGCAGCTCTTACACCGACACACGTGCACGCCGCCGTCTTAAGGTGAAAACCTCACACTGCTGATTGTCATGGTTTCACTCAATGTGAAAGATTCATTGGCTCACAGAGGTTTTAGAAATATTTATAGGCATATGAAACTCTTCTTAAAACATGTATGATGACTCAGAGAAGGGGTGAGGTAAGCAGTAATTGGGGGGGTGACTGGATATAAAGTCACATTTCATGTATTTGGAACTCACCGTGAAACTCCTGGCAAGAAAACTCTTCACCGTCGCCAATAAAATCCCTTAAAGCTTATTGAGGAATTTTAGCTTAGCATGATGATCAATGAAAAAGTAAAGATGTCTTTTGTAACTACTGTCACTAATGCTGCCTTAATTAAGAACATCTGACTTAGTGATCACATGGGATGGACAATATCTTGTAGAAAATGAGACATGAATGTCTGGACCAAATTTCACAGCAATCCATCCAATAGCTGTTGAGACACTTCACTAAAACAAACCTCATGGTGGCACTAGAGGAAAAGTCAGGGGATCACCAAAAGCTGATAGGATTTATCCTCTGAGAAACATGAATGTCTGTACAAAATTTTGTCAATCCATCAAGAAATGTTTCAGTCGGGACCGACATTTCTGGCTAATAAAAATACACAGTTATCCTTTTCTATATTGCCATATTGTTTATATGAGTGAATGTTGCTTCTTCAGTAGATATATGGCTTTGTAACCTTTTTATGTTTTTATCCTGGTAAGTATGGAAGATCTAAAATGCCTAAATAAAACAAATCAAACTGTAAAAAAGTGAAATATAACAATGATAATAATACACAGTTATATGTATGCATTTTGTGACTTAATAAAATAGAAACATGTTCAAAGGACATTTATTTAGCTTTTGACACCTATCGGTGACTGCTGAGTGATGTTTAATCCTTTTCATCCTACAAAATGAAGTCTGATGAAGGTCCGTGTGGATCAAAATCTTAGTTTAATGTACTGATTCAGTGGTTTGAACACAAGGAATCTTCTTTTCTCCAAGATATTAAGCTCCCTTCCGGTGCAACATCATAAGACATACTGGATTTGAACCTGTTTTTTGGCTCTTCTTCATCCCTTAACATGTGAGAGCCTTTATTGTTGTTTTTTATTCGATGTTCACAAGTACACACACACACAAACCCATACAATGGAAGCAAATATACCATAAGACACAATATACCAGGTAGGTTATCAAACATTTATTTATATGCACAAACACACACCTTTATCTATCAAGTGTAGGCTTACAACATGCAGCCTGTGATTTGCAACATGAGATCATTTCCGCTTTTTCAAATGTTGACAAGTTTCACTAATCAGAACAAACGGCGTGCTAACGACCCTGGCGTGAGAATGTGGGAGCTTTGTGAGACTTGCAAATGTATCTGCACTATTTGAGAAACGTGACTCTGCTTCCATGCGATCTGCGTATAAGCAGTGCTCACAGATCTCTCTTGTGCAGCGGGCTCCAGCTTCACATCTGTACAGTTACACTCACATGCACAATTATACAAACGTCATATGATATGATCTCGCTCTCTCTCTCATTCTCTCACTCACTCACTCAGACTCACACGTACACACACGCTCAGAGCTGGACAGGAAGGGGTTGGGTTACACGTTTCCTGTGCTGTTGTCTTGATGTGAACCGTTCCCAGTTTCCTGCAGCTCCCAGGTGAGTGTGCGGTTGCAAACTGATGTTTTTACTGGGAAATCAGAAATCTCCTACTTTCACCTCCTCCTGCCCAGCACTTGTGTGCCTGCATTTTTTCTCTCCACTACAGTCACACACAAAGAGACATAAGAGTGTTTGATTCTTGATAAATGAACATATTTTCAGTTGATCGCAAATATTGCAACTCCTATCACTTGTATCCTTCTTGTGCAATTTTCTAATTTTCTCTTTAGTCTATTTCCATGATTGTCAAAGTTATCATTCATTTGGAGTCATGTTTCTGTCCACCTGTTGAAGTCCAATATTCACTCTCTTTTAGCTCTATTTTTGCTCTCTACCAAAGTCCTTCCTGCAAAGCACTTTTTGACTGGCGTCTGTGAAAGGTGCTATATAAATAAACTTTGCTTGCTTGCTTGCATGCTTGCTCCTGAGGGAAATATCTGACTCTTTAGCTGCTAAATGCTCCACTATATTCACCAGCTAGTCTACAGCTAACTGTGTCTGTTTGCTGTTTGGTGCTGATTAGGGAGTGTACAGTGGGTTTTTAGAGCTTTCTCTCTGAAAACAGCTGCCTGCTGCAGCTGAAAACAATGGTATGAGAGCAGTGAGAGTGAACCAAAACAGTAAAGTTGCAGCTGGACAGTTAAACAATGAGTTGAAACTTGCTATAAAGCTCCGTAAAGCCGAGGGGAGCTGCAGAGTTCATCACTACGAGCATCACCTCTTTAATTACAGACATTTGATACAGTTATTATATATATATATATATAAATTATAGCTGCTTTTAAAGGACCATACAAGGGTTTTTGCTTGAGATACTGTAGGTATTCATAGTGGGCGGCAGTAGTTTGGATGCTAGAGCGTGTCAGTTGTTAATTGCTTGATTTCCTCGTGTTCACATATCAGAGTATCATAAGCGCAAGACATCAAACCCCATGTGCCTCTTGATGTGTACAAAAAAAGTAGTAAGTTGCTTTGAACAATAGCGTCTGCCAAGTGAATGCGATGTAATGAGCGTCTTGTCTTCATTTTATTTGTCAAAAGTTACATTGTCTTTGCACGGTGAGACATTTGAAAGCACAAAGTGCTTCAAAGTCTTAACTGCACCGAACAACAATGCAACTATGGCATAGATGAAAGTATTAAAGTGTATGCATATGACTGCAAATCTACTGTAAACTATTGAAACTATTGTCTGCCTAGAAGGTAGGAAAACACTCATGAAACATCATACTTAAATGCATCTATGGATTTGGGCCTGGAGCTGCAGTATGTTTAAAGGTTTTACCACTAAACCTTCCTTCATCTCTGTTTCTCTTTCTCCTCCACCCAACTGTAACATGTCTTTCACATATCATCTTTCTTTTCCCTTTTCCCTCCATCTTCTCCTCTTTCTCTCTCTGGTTTTTTCCTCCAGTTTTAATGCTGCTGAGGTGGAGTCTTCAGTCTTTACGATGTGCTGGTTACGATGCCTCGGGGCGCACCGTCTCCATGTTGATCTTCTCCTCAAAACAGACGCAGAAGCACTTTGCTGAGCACAATATCTGATGGCAGCACAGCGGTACAATACCAAAAAGAAAGAGAGCGTTACATAGGGACACTCACAAAATATAATATCTCAGGAGTGAATGTAAGATGGAAATTTAGCAACTGAATTTTTTATTCAGTTACAGTAGCTGTGTTGACATTCATTGTAGCAGATTCAGTCTTTCAGAGTCTCCTCTAAGAGTTTTAATGTGTGGGAGAAGAGACTCGCCAGGGCTGACAGCTGTGCAGCAGCAACTGTGGTGCAGTTCAATATAATGTTTTTTAATTGGAAGTGAGAATATTAAGCCCTCTGAGTAAATGCAGTAATTATAAAAGCATTATGTAGCATCAGTCCATTATAAGCAATTTAATATGTTAAGTTTCAATGTAGATTAATATTCAGACTAATATCCGGTCCCCCTGTCCTCCTCTTCCAACAATCTGTTTTCCACATTTCGTTCTGTGGAAATCTCAGGTACAGTTGTTAGATACATGCAGGAAGAGACAAAAAACAAAAAACAACAACCTCTGCAGAGGAATTGACCCGCCCTCTGAATACCTCACTCAGGCAGCTTCAGCTAAATATAGCCAGGAGATGCATGTCTGTCAGCCTCCCCCTTCCTCCCCTTCACCGTCCCCTCAAGCCCTTATCTTAATTATTTCCAGACCTCTCAGTCTACATACAAACACACACAGCTGACAAAAAAAAAAAAAAAAAAAAAATGGTGTTGTGTTTACAGTCCTTCCTGAGATTTTTAAAGGACCACGCCAGTATCTTTTCAAGTTTTGGCCCCTTAATTACAGCTTGTGTACACTTGTCATTTGTGTTTGCAATTTTCAACAGCATGCTGTACAGTTTAAAATTTTTGGATGCATTTTTCCCACCGTTCAAGGCAGCCATTTATTTTGATTAGATTCCTTTTAAAAGTGAATTAGCATACTCGTGCATAATTCATGATAATATACCATGTTATCATAATTTTCCATCAATATCACAGCATCATGTCTAGGCTGTCTGGCTTCAAAACGACTGAGAAAAACTCTAACCCTAACCCTAGCAGCCAAATATTGTTTCAACCTAAAGAACTTTATTTTTAATTCTAGCAGAAATCCCAAAGTTTCCAAAGAAAGCAAATATGTCAGGTTTAATTCGGAGGCCGGCGTATAAAATTATGCACAAGACATCTAGAATATTTCAGTTTGATGGACAAAGGAAAACTCTTGGGTTTAAATACTTCACTCAGTGTAAACATCATATAGATTCAATGCAGAGCTGGAACAAGTGGTTACAGAATGTATATAATACTGTCAAACACTGGAATGAGATGACTTTTCCAATCTTAAGGGCGCATGAAAGGGGAAAAAAACTGCATGTTAAGGGGTTAAAGCAGACTTAAAAATCATTGTGACTCATGCTGGTTTCAAATAGAAAAGAATACACACTTTTATAACACAGCAGCATGTTTTGCAAATTGTTAGCTGTGAAGTTAAGTACATGTGATTCATAGTAAATTGGCTATAACATGCAAAAGCACTGGTTGGGTCATTTAAATGTTGAGAAAAATAAGAAGTGGATTGTGCAAAAGAGTGTCAAGGATTCAATATATAAGCAGATCAGCTTTAATGTTTTGTTCAGAAAGCCTCTATCTACTTTATGTGTATTGTATCTACAGTGTGTGTGGCTCTGGGGTAACCACAGACTGTGTAGAGATGGAGGTGTGTGTTTGTAGTGAGTAAATTATGTCCATCCTCCTGACTCTCCTGTGCAGAGCTCTGAGCAGTGAGGTGTGAGATCCAAACGTGACTCTGAAAACCACCCGAGGAAACACACATAATGTTCCTGTGCAGACGCTGAGTTATGACTGCTGCTGGGTCCAAACCTCGTCTACGCAATATGGAGAAAATCAGCCTTTAACCAAAGTGCCTCCCAGCAGCGGGGGTACATATTCAGGATTGCAATTTCGTATAATTGTCTACTCATATTTTCTGAATACTTATTGATTTGGATTTGAATAGCTATCATCATCTCTACTCACATCTGTGTGTGTCTTCAGTTCAAACAATAATATTAGATTAAACTTTAATGATCTCAGTGGGGAAATTGGGTTGCAGCAGCACCAAAGAATACACGACTGACAACACAAAATGGAGGTTTGATAAACATACCATGACTGAAAATGTGGCTTCAAGGAGCTGTTGCCTCTGATATTGTTGTCAATGAACACTGCAGGTTTATTATCTTTCCTACTCAGATGTGTCATATCGAGACAGGCACAGATATCCATCCATCAATAATTCATCAATTCATGCGGCTAATTAGCTGCTCTTTCAGAAAACACATTCAAAACTGGTTTAACTGGTTTGTCTTCATCATAGGAAATTAATTTATGTGTGATCCTGAACACTGAAAATGAAACTAATGAAACTAACTAAAAAGTTATCTGCTATAGATTTCTCTGTAACACTTTACAATACGGTACACAAAATTGTGCATAGTTACTAAGGAATGATGTATCAGCAACGACCTGATAACTGATGAATCGTTAATACTTTCCTTATAACGAGGACTATATAATGATGAGTTACTAGAGAACAGACTGGGAGATACCATATTAATGAATCATTAGTTCAGTATCTGCAATATTGATCATATTGACAACTGTGTTCATGAATCCCTTTTGAGTAACTGTGAACCAGATGCTGAGCGGCACAAAATTGGTAGCTACTCATTAATTACTAATTACTTAAACATTAGTTACTCTCTTTGTGCACCCCCCAAGTAAAGTGATACATAATACAAAGTAGTTAGTAAGCAGTCATTACTTAATTATTTCATGATTACCTCACCATTACCCCAAAATTAATTAAAAAATGTATAAATTTATACAAATTTATACTTGGTACTTTTTATTCCACTGGGTTTATCTAACTTCCATACAGAGCATATGATATAAAACACCAATTTTAATGAGTAGTTTTACTTTTGATACTTTTAGTACATTTTAACGTCACTTACGTACTATTGAGTAACATTTTGAATGCAGGCCTTTTACTTGTAATTGAATATTTATAAATTGTGGTGTTGCTGCTTTTTACTGAAAGTCCGTCTCCACTCAAAAACATGTTTTTATTCTTGTTCCTGGAGTTGAACATTGTTGCTTCACTCTGCAGAATGATGTATGTGCACGATTTGTGACATCACAACTAGTTTGGAAGCCAGTCGCGGTCCAATATTTAACTTTAAGCCACCAATGCACATAAACTGAGAATGGACTCTACAGTGAAGTAGGAGACATCGTGTGTCCAGCAGTTGAACTTCTGAAATGAAACATATTTGCATATTAATTAGGGAGAAGGAATGGAGGCCATTTGACGGATTTTAACATGGTAATTATACTTTTATTTGTGGAAAAAAACATATCAGACACACAATATTGTTCCAAGCAGAGTATTTTTATGTCTTAATCCATATCTGGAGGGGATCATTAAGTAAAGAATCTGAATACTTCCTCTACCACTGGAAACAATCAGGAATCATGAGAGTATATTTCTGTTTTGAGTTCAAAATACAAAAAAAAAAAAAAAAAAAAAAGTTGACCTCAACTACTAACTGCTGGTTCGACATCCAGTTCTTGCATGATAGGAACCAGTGGCGTAGACGATTACACAGTCTTTGGAGGAGAAACTGGGACTTCTAACAGGGACGAGGCTCCAAGGAAACTCACCTCAACACATTTGCGTTCTCTTTTTCATCAAAACCTTTCTTCATTTTTATACAACAATAATCAGTCACATCTGGGAACTAACAATCACCATTCAGCCACTCCACTGTAGAAACTAGGGGTTACATGCCTTGCACAAGGGTACAATGCTAGCAGCTGCAAAGGGAGGGGAACATGTACTTTATATTCTTCACTCACAAAGATTCAAAATCTGCTGCTTTGCTGCCTTTGATAGTTTTATCCTTCACCTAATTTGTTCAAGAACACACAAAATCCCACAAGTGACATGCATATAATTTTGTACTTTATCTTCACAAAGCAACTCAGTCATTTTGAAAGTGTCATTGCCATTGTCACCCCTCAAGATCACATTATATAATGGAACCTTTTTTCCCTCCTGACACCTTCTCATCTGTCTTCATCTTTCCTTTATTCTTATAGGATTCATTATATAACCGCTGTACTCCCTCTCTCTTTTGAACTCCTGTCTCCTAGCTGTCACAAGCTCTTAAAATGAGGCCAGAGGTTCATTTGAGGCTTCTCTATCTTTCACACACACACACACACACACACACACACACACACACACACACACACACACACACACACACACACACACACACACACACACACACACCTCAATGCATATGGAAACTTAACCAAGCTTCACTGTATTCCACCAAAAGTTGTCTTCTGACAGTTCTTGAGCCAATCACAAAATGCTATTTTATTGCATTTTTTAAAGTAATATGATGAGGAAGAGAGGAAGAACCTCAGAACCATACAGCAATTTTGCTTAGATATATATAATCCATAATCTCTAACATTTTAATGTTATGTATGTTATATCATACTTCATTAAAGTGATCTGAAATGATTTCACAGCCTCTCCGGTTTTCTTTATGTAATCTTTTATTTTGTCCGAGTCCTTACAGTTTGACAAATGGATATACAGTATAATTCAGGAAATCTACCATAATAATTAGGCAGTATAATTCTCTCTTCCATCTCTGATTCAAAGATAAAGTCGACGTAGGAACAAAACAAGAAATAGTGAGAGTTTTTAATCACTCAGTCGTCATCTCAGTGATCAGATTTTAACTGTAAAAAATAAACTTAAAATTTAAGTGTAAACTGCTTTTTCCACCACATTTTTTTTATATGTATTCATTTAGAGCTGCAACAATTAGTTGGCGATTATTTTGACAAGCGATTAATCGTTTTAGTCATTCTTTAAGCAAAAATACCAAATATTAGCTGGTTACAGCTTCTCAAATGCATAGTTTTGCTGCTTTTCTCTTCTTTTGGGTTTTGGACTGTTGATCAGACAAGAACAAGACATTTGAAAATGTCCCCTTGGGCCGTGAAAAATCACAACAAGCATTTTCCACCATTATGACATTTTATAGATGAACTGAGAAAATAATCGTTGGTTGCAGTCAACAACTATATTGCATGCTGATGTGTATGATGCTGTTTAATGTCACCAAATATCCTCAGCAGAGATGAACTGATCATCTCACATACTGTATGGTGTAAAACGATTGTACGGCACTTTTAGCTGTATTCCTCGTCTATGTTTATAAACACACTTTCCATCTTTATTGCGGATGCATACACATGCAAAGACTCATCCAATCAACTTCTTAAACACCATCAATCCATCTCTCTGTCATTTCCCTCAAATACAGACTAAGATCTTCTAGCTGCCTGCCATGTGCACTATCTGTTCCTTCATTTGTGAGCTGGTCCAAGATGAAGACTCATCAGCTGCTAACTGGGAGTTATTCATGCAGACTCACATCCTGTTACACATCAGCAGAGCCAAGAGGGGCGAGATGTACACACACCATGGTACTGAGAAGAGGAAACTCTGTTTAGGAAACAGGGAACAGTGACAAATTATGGTGTACCACAGAGTAACTCTTTACTTGAGTAGTTTTAAATCAGCTGTCAAAGCTGGACCAATTACACTTGTAAAGTTGTGTTTGAGCTCAATATGTTCAACTATAGCACCTCCATGAGGCTAAATAAGGTGTTACATCATTAGGAAAAACCTCTTTCACTCTCTGTAAGGCAGAGATAGTTCTCATGGATATGATTAAAATACATATCGTACATCATAATGGACCTGTCAGACAGAGAGACAGAAAGAGAGGAGTTTGTTAAGCTGCATTTGCTCATAATCATACTCTATTTCTGTATAAATGCATAAATCTACACAGCATTAGCAGACATGACTCAGAAAACTATAAATATGAACACTTCTATCTAGCTCTGACACATGGAAGTCTTTCTCTGGTGTCTATGTTGCCGAGTCTCAGTGAACCTTTGCAGGTCTCACTGGGATCAGTTTAAACAACCGAACTCATGGGACGAACAAGCAATTTTTATGCTTTTACCAGAAACATGGAAGTCTTTGATCCTGTGTTTTCAAAGCCTGGCTCACACGGTTCGTCAACTGCGTCTTGGCGAAGGCCCGAGGATCGCTGCCAAACACACGGGCCGCTGAACTGTCGGGGGATTTGAATAAATGTTTCTGGAATCGCTGCTTCCTTGGGTGCTTGTTAAATGAATTAAACAGGAGATGATACGGTAGCTCTGCTGGTACTTAATGTATGATGCAGGAAAAGAAACAAGGACACAACAAGATAAAAAAGGATTCGAGCCGCTCTTGGTTATGTAAATGAAGAGGCAATTAATGTTGCTAGATGAAAACAGTGTATCGAATGCTGTGTTTTCTCATTGATGCTCATTTATTCATGAAATCAAAGACTACAAGAGGGATTTTCTTCATGGTTAATGAAAAAATAAACAGAATGACCATGCAAATTCTCTGTTCAAGTTAAATATCAATGCTGTAGTTCCATTTTTTAAAAGCTTAAATGCTATGACACTTGGGGAAATCCATGTGTTTATTTTCTAGATTAATTCAATATCCTCTGTGTGTTCGGTGCAGAGGTAGCTCCAGGATACGTTTAGCTTAGTTTAGCATCTTTAGCATCCATTTAGCATGCAGAGGGAAACTTCTAGCCTGGCTCCATCGAAGGTGACAACAAAGTGGTAATTTTCACACACTGTATGCATGTGTTTAACACATGTAGATGCAAAGAAGACATTGTGATTTAACAAGCAGTTGGCTTATGAAATTGAGCCATTTAAACATTAACCCAGTCACCTCACACAGCTCCAAACAGAACCCGCCTGACTCTTCAATATGTTGATGGCTTTATTGCTAATAAGATACAAGATGTAAATAAGACAGCTGGAGCTGTTGGAACCTCTTTTGGTGGAGGTTAGCTGTGTTACAGTCCCCAGTGTTTGTGCTAAGCTATGCTAACAACATCCAGGACCAATCTCTACTGATCTACTGAACACGGAGTTGAAATGACATGATTCTTCTCATGTAACTCCAGCAAACAAGGGTCCAAATATTGAAATGTTCCCTTTAAAACAACAAGTGTGATTCTGATGTTTAATGAGATGTAAATGGACCCTTATTGATTTCAGGGAAGACAGGAACAAAAAGACTGAATAACTTGCCTGTCCCTTACTATAAAGCATGATGTCAAGACTCTTCCAGTCTCAATCTGTCATCACATAATGTTCTTCAAACAAGCTTGTGGTCTATTGTTTGAGTGATTTTCACTTTGTAAACCGAACAAAAATTGTTCTTTTTTTAAGCACCATTTCAATCGATTAAAAGGTTATTATCAAATTTAGTGATGACACCCAGTTGGACTAAAATAACTAGTTATGTGGAATCTCGCCTCATTCAGTAATCAATATCACAGTTGCTGGAAACCAAATGCTTTCTTTAAAGCATCCTGGAAGTGCTGAAGAAAAGGATGCTGACGTGTGATGCATTATTGAGCAGAGTGCAAGAGATTCTTCTTAAGTTTCAGTTTTAAAAGAGCAGTGGCTTTCAAGAGTTGGAGCTGTCTGAATTTAAAGCACAGTTGGGTCTTTTTATGTTACCGTTGTGTCCCGTCTTTTGATGCCAACAATACCTATCAAGTTGGGCTGATTTTTTCATGATCAGAAATGCAGTATAATAATACACAATGAAGACATGCAGAAGACTCACACACGCAATTAAACAAATCTGCACCAGATGAGCACAGAGATGCCACCAGCCCTTGATAGCCTGCTGATCTAATTACATGGTGTAGACTACATACAGCCTAATAATACACAGAGGTGACATGATAGCCTTGTAATTTTCATCAGTACAATTCACACAGCTAAAACCAACACAGCTCTGATTTCTCACTGTTTTCTACTCTGGATAACCAGAGCTAGTAAACACAGCTGGAAAAAGAAGAAAATGGAATCTGAGAAGGTCTGTGTGATACTATATTGCTGAAATTTAGTCAGAGCTGACATATATTTGAGGTAATCAGGTGGATGAACCTGCATGTGCACAACACAGGCTCAGCAGTGAGGGTGACAAATTGCATGGAATAAATGTGTCAGACAGGTTTTTTTGTCGCCCATACTTTCTGCAAGACAACATATGATCAAATGAGTCTACACAGCACACAGTGGATGATGAGTTTGCTCTCAAAATAAGCTTCAGTTGACAATACACAATTATTATCTCCTATCTTCTGGTATGACAGATAACATTATCCATTTCTTGCTGAATTTCAGACAACAATGTTTAAAATAGACACCATTCGAAATACTTGTCTCGCATTTTCAAAAGCTAAAGCCACAGTTTAGACACAAAAACCTAAAAGTACCTTAAAGTCCCTGGCTCCAATTGACTCCCATTCAAAAAGCGACAACTTCCCTCTAGAAATACTAAGTCATTATTTTCTACGAGTCATTATATGGTCTCAATCCCTAAATTTTGGCCCTCTAATAAGTGTGCTGGTGGTCATTTTGGAAATTATTGCTCCGTTAATAAGATTTGAAGACTTATAGTAGCTTTGATGTCTGCCGTGTGGGCATTGATTGACAGCTGTGATTGGCAGTTGGCTCATAAGCTGTTCTCCGCGGCTCCAGAACTCACATTGAGTCGAACTATTATTGCAATATTTTGGTAAATTTAATGTTACTTGATTATGATACCTGCCATTTTAGCATAATTTAGCTAAAGTAGCTAACCTTAGCCATTGTGCACCACTTGGTGTTCCCAGTATGCTAGCGTTGGCCTCGGCCTGAGTGGGGTGTATTTCCAGAACATGAAAGGCATAACCCCACATTCCTTATTTGGAAGGTCCTGGCTCCAGATGGAAAACATGGCGCCAACCATAACCAGCAACTCTGGGCTTCAA
Source organism: Thunnus maccoyii (assembly GCF_910596095.1). NCBI lineage: Eukaryota > Metazoa > Chordata > Actinopteri > Scombriformes > Scombridae > Thunnus > Thunnus maccoyii. The sequence goes on along the minus strand of NC_056544.1, from coordinate 25,152,045 downwards.
ACTGGCTTCAATGCAAACCAATGGGTGACATCACACCTTGCTACATCTATCTGTAAATACAGTCTATGGCTCAGACTGAAATATTTCTATTGGAGATATTAGATGGATTGGATTGATTGCTAAGTTTTGTACAGATGTTCATAATGTCTAAAGGATGAACCATCCTAACCATTTTCGTAATCTCAGGACCATCTAGTGCCAGCAGGTCAGTTTTCTCTTACCCTGGGAAATATCTCAGCATTTACTTCCCAGACAATGAATCCTAATCAAGGTGATCCCTTGACTTTTCCTCTAGTGCCAACAGCAGGTTGTGCTTTTGAATTAAATGCCTTGTATTGGATGGATTGCCATGAAATTCGGAACATACATTCATATCGATTGTTAACTTCTTCAAATCATCAGGTCAAATTTTCAATTTGTCACTTTGGTTTAAAAATACATGGAAAACTAATGACATTCCCCCAGCTTTACTTACTACTTAGTGCTAATTAGACAACATTAGCATGCTAACACACTATACTCATTGGGCGCATGTGAGCATGCTGACAGTAGCATTTAGCTCAAAGCATCACCATATCCAAGTACAACCTTGCAGAGGGCTAGAATCTAGATTTAATTAGAAAAAAAAAGAAATATACTCACATAATCTGACACTAAAACAAATTTAGGCAACAAGGATTTTGCTGACATCTACTGTATGTTGCTTGATTTAACAGTTCTGTCTTAAGTTTAACTATGTGCAAATAAGGTTTCACATTCCTCAAATAGATTCATATCACTCTAACGAACTTTGCAGTACCATGATATTTGCTCTTTGATTTTGTTTCACCATCAGCACTGCTACATGCCTCCTTGTCGTTATTCCTCATTAAAAATACAGCAGTAATAGCCTGTGTACACAAGAGGCCTGTGGCCACAATCACAAAACACAGCATCATGATGGATGGCTTGTCACAGCTGCACCGGCATTTGCTCTCAATCAGGAAAGCAATGGCAGACTCCTGTAAGCTTAAGGGGATCCTATTATGCTCATTTCCAGCTCTTTATTTTTACTCTGGGATTCCACTAGAGTAGCTTTGTATGATTCACAGTTCAAAAAACTCTTTATTTGGCTTATACTGACCCTTTATGCAGCCCCTCAGTTCAGTCTCCGTCTCTAACAAGCAGTATGAAGAGGCGTCTGCCTCTTTATATTAAAAGCTTTTAAATGACTAAATAACGGGAGACTTTTACTGTGAAGAATTTACAGGATATGAAACATGTTCCTCACCGAATTGGCAGAGCTTCATTAGCAGTGTCAAAACCGATAGAGCTATTCATTCAGTGGATCATTTAGAAATAATGCAGGGAGGAATAGTACAAGCAGAAACAGCCACAGTGATGATGATGTTTGATGAAGAGCTGCAAACAACCAGCACACTTCCAACAGGTAAACTACTTGTTTTACTTTGCCCTGCTGTGTAATGGAAAATACTCACAGTGTTCCAGCTCAACTCGAGTCATGGCTCATCGTGACTACCCTCAAAACAATGGAAATATGCCATAATGTTAGCAGAGAGGAGCAGAAAACTCATGCGCTGTGCGTGTAGCAGATGACCATATAAATAAATCTGTCACGAGCTGATGTCAGCTCGGGCTGAAAGTAGAAAAAAATGTTGGAAACTGAGCGTTCAGAGCAGTCTGAAGCCGGTGCTCACGGGGATTACTTCTATGTACATTTACCTCATTATTTGAAACTTTGGCCACATTTAACATGAACATCCAACATTGTAACATTATATATATATATATATATATATATATATCACAATTAATACTGTATATATTATATATATAAGGAAAAGCATCATGGTCCCCTTTAAAATAAATGATGAAAACTGCAAAACAACAACAGTCTAGTAATGGAACCTATGAATTCTGTTTGTGACGGAGCAGTGAGATTGATGATGCAAGTGAAAAAGCTAGAGCAGCACACCAGGGTGTGTTTGAGTTTTTGTGCAACTCCCTTTCATTAGTGTCTCCAGCATAAGTCACAATAAATGAGAGAGAAGATGAAGGAAATGACTTAGAGAAGTGGACTCATGACTGAAAGTTTAAACATTGAACTGTGGGCGAAGAAGGGAAACAAGCATCCTTATTATTTTGCATTCAACAACACTGATATGAGCTATCAATGCCCAATGGGAATTGAAGTTGTCAAAGCCTAATGTTATCAATCACTGTTTTAGCTTTATTAAAAGAATGAGGTGCTCAAACTTTACAATTGCGTACAAATACAATTTAGAATCAGAATCAATTTCATTGACCAAACTGACGGTTAAACCGACTGATATAGATATAGATATATATACACATATATATAACAAATTCAATTCTTATTCTCAGTGGTTCTCTGCATGCTTACATACAGTGCCTTAAACACTATATGGCCAGAAGTACAAAATGCACAAATTGAGGTCCATAAAGAAATGGTTTACCCAGTTTAGTGTGAATGAACTTGACTGGCCTGCACAGAGCCCTGACGTTAACCCCAACAAACACCTTTGGGATGAACTAGAGCACTGAATGAGGCGTTGCTTGATGTTGTATTAATTATTGACAACATCTAAAGACTGTGAGAGAAAACACAGGCACCCCAAGCTGACCAATTACAGCTCATGTGGTCTCCGTAGGCGCAAAAGCCCAAAGATGTAATTACATTTTTGAGGAGGTGCACGTCAGCTCAAACATATACCAAGTAGCAACGGAGGCTACGCCATCAATCCCGAACACTCACATATAAATACACTTTTACTGAGGTACAACCTCAACCTCGAGTTTCTGATGCTTGTACATCTATTAGTGGAGGTGCAGTATTTGGATCAACCCCTGCCTTTCAAGAGCCAGAAACCTCTATGTCACTGAAAGGGAAAGGGAGCACACAAATACAGACACATATAGAACAAGAAGGAAAAAAAAAAGCTTTTCAACAGTGCTGCTTAATAAATCGAGGAGACAGATCAAGGCTGGCTCTGCTATCTTGATTAACCTGCGTTGTAGTGAGCCTGCTACGAACAATAACATGTTATCTCTTGTCTTTGCAGAGCGAGCGAGAGAGAAAGATCAGGGTGATATAGTTACCAAGAACTCGTGTTTTGTTCCCTGCCTCTCATTTCCTTTTTTAGTTTTATTCTCTTTTGCAAAGGTTGTTTCCAGGTGATTTGTAGCTGCTGAGTGTTATACAGTGAGTCTGAAGGGAAGATTAAAACAATATTAACACATAAAAGCTTCACAATTTTGTATCAAGTGTTCTTCCAATGTCTGAAATTCTTTGTTCTTTAAGATTAAAATGTGCCCAGGTATGTTTTTTTCAGCCGTACTGTACAGGGGCTGAGATTGATGTGATTCAATCTGTCTGGTGATCAATGGATATTATGAATATTATTCTTTTTTTTTTTGTGAAGTTATAAAGTTAAAAAAATAACATTATTTCATTTGCTTTTGAACAAAAATATACAAAGTAATTTAATTTGTGCACTTACAGTCAGAAAATATAAACTTATAATACTTAGTGTGCCACCATAACTGTGATGCAAATATTGTCCAATACTTCACTGTCACCTTCTTGTTTACAACAAATTAATCTACAAATAATGACAAATGATGAGTCACCAAAAACACTCCTCAGAGATCTAACATCTGTCCAATCCTATTGTTTCCACTTTGCTTCCACTCCGAAGGTATAGTTTTCTAAATATTGTTAGTGATTGTTTTCTGTTTTCTCACTGGAGATACTAATTTTGGCTTCATAAAGTATGTATGCTCCCTATGTAGATATAAAGGGCTCATTCTAAGGTAATGAAAACATAATGATTATTATTTTTAGGTGATTATACACTAATTAAAACATACTTATGAATATTATATTCCATTTCTGCCTAGTTCGTTCTGCTAGATGCCACTAAATGCTACACATAGCACCTTTAATTGTGAAAACATTAAATCAACTTAATTCAACTAAACTTGTTTTGATGTTGGTTATATAACCGTATTTGCATCTAGAGTTTGGCTGTTCCCTGAGTATCATTGCAGCTCAGGTGAGATCTGAAGAACTCCTGGATCTTCTTCCACATGTGGACTTCAGCTGCTGCGTGGGACCTGGGCTCACCGCCCCACATGACTGTTGTGCCTGCGATGTAATGGATGCTGGAGCGGCAGTAGGGTCCATAAGGTGGCTCTAAGTAATGTCCCGCTCCAGGGTAACACACACTTTCAAAGTTCATCTTCCCATGACGCTTCAGTCTCTCCACCAACTCGTCCATGTGAGCCTTACTGTCCCAGTTGAGGTCGTCCTCTGCCGCCACAAAGAGAAAATGTCCCTTGGCTTTTTCAATGGGGATCAGGGTGGCCTGGTTCTCCTCTGCCAGAGGATTGTTAATAACATTCTTGACAATGCCGAACCCTGACTCAGTGGGAATCATCCTGCTCATGTCAAACAGTAACCCAGGGTGAAGTAGGCTTTTCTTATAGTAGAGGGGGAAAAGTGTGTTGGCACAGCAGCCATTAATCCACACTACAGCATCAACACCTGCCAGATAAGAGGCCATTGAAAGAGCAACATCTCCAGTTTTTGAAAGTGATAATACACCAACTCCTTTGCTGCCCACCTGTAAAAACACAAAGTGCAGATTACAAGTTACAAAAACAGACTGCACATTAGTTGCTTTTTCACTTTATCTTTTTTTATTATTTATTCTTCTATTGCACTTCATCAAGACGTCAATGGCATCTCCAGATAAGAGCAACCCTGACTGGAATAGGGATATGGGGACTCTCTCACTGAGACTGACTTGGGACAGGAGCTCAATGATTTTAGGCTCAGCCAAAAGAAGCAACATGAGTCTGCTCTCATGTGGGCCAGACACCCACAAGTGTCGGGGTCTGGTCAGGTGCAATGTCAGAGGTGGGGGCCTTAGCATGCTGAACCCTGGCTGAGTAAACAGGGATGTGAAGTGTCTCTAGTTGGGAGGGAGCTGGAGTTAGAGCAAGAGGTGGAGCAATACCAGCTACATATAGTTAGCCCTGACCGCTACACACAGCAGTGTTGAAGCAGAGAGTTATAGAGGGCTGCTTTTATGCATCTGTGTGTCACAGGAAGGGAGTCACTGACTGTTTTCTGTCCCTCAGGATTCACCAGGGAGAGTTAGCTAAGTATAGAGGCATCCGGGCTAACTTACTTTTAGAAATCAAATTTCAGAAATTCAGAGAACTCACCTTATCTAGTTTTTTTAAGAACTGCATTGCCTCCTCGAAATAATCTAGCTGGACCTCTTGAATTTTTTTCGGCATGTCATCATAGCCATACGCGGCTACAGTCAGAACCACAAATCCTCGACTGGCCAGCAGAGAGGCTCTTTTCTCTGACAAACCTCCTCCTAAAGTGTACAGATCCAACACAGCAGGGAATGGACCTTCTCCTGGATCAGAGAACACATGAGAGCACAATATTAAATACATCTTTAATGTCATGATGCATCTTCATTTTTCATATTGTGTTTACAGTATATGAACTGCCACTACTATTATTACTATTCACGAGCATGCTGGTGATGTTGAAAAGCCAGTGTGGCTAAAGAGGTATTAAGCCAGCCAATGCTATAATATTGCTTTTCTGTTTGTTTTTAATAGGGTTTTTGGACAACAATTGACTTGGTACAAAGCATAAGATTCATATATAAGCCTGTGGCTACAGAGACAGTACTTTTTAGGATAAGGTCATCAGTGGGTTTTTGTCTCTTTTCAGGAACTTTTGATAAAATATAATACTTTTTTGATAAAATAACACTGGCATTGTGCTTGAAATTTAAAAAATGAAGTTAAAGCCTGACAAAGACAACAATAGCGACAACAATGAAGCAACCAACCTGGGGGAGTAAACAGGACTCCACGAATATTCCCCTCCTTGACACGGAGCCGGGTGACCCCCTTTCCAATAAAGACCCTCTCGTTAGTCACTTCTGCCAGGATTCTGCCCTCCCCCTCCTCTTCAAGCACAGAGAACTTCACCACCTGGGGGTTTAGCGAATTGTTTTTTTGAAACCTTTTTTGCAAGGTGTCCGCCCTCATCGACCACAGCAGACCCATGGGTTCAACCCCGACGTAGCTCCCTCTGAGCGAGGGGTCTCTCTCCAGATCGACCTCCCCGCTCCCATCAGCCCTGTAGGTGGCCGAGGAGCTGAACACCACTCCTTTCTCGTCGGTCAATCTGGCCCTCATGGTGACCACCTGCCTCGACCTCAGCCCAGCCACCTTCACCTGAACGGGCTCATCGAACAAGCATTTGGCTCTCGGCAGCAGCTTCACTCTGATTTGGGAGGCCATCTCTTCTGAAACTACTGTTGTTTTCTTCACAAGGTTTGACTTTGTGCTGAGATTGTAAAAAAAAAAAAAAATTTTTAAAATAGGAAAGTTACATTATTTCAGGAGACTATCAAATAGAAATTCATTTAAGTTGACTCAAACATGTTTTTCCTTAAAAAGAGTACTTTAACTGTCAAATCCCCCAAAAGAGGCAAAACACCCCTCCCACTACACTTGGTATTAACATGCCTCTCGGGTGAGCTCTAAATACAGGTGTAAACGCACCCAAGATGCACTGAAGACCTATTGGGATCCGATCACTCAGGCCACATTCGGAGGTGGTCAGGGCTGCATGTAACCACGTTCTTTTAGTAGTGTAAACGCAATGCGTCCTGAGCCACATTGAAGGATCGCCTACTCAGCTGACGTCCTCTATTTTCCGGCAGACTAGACACAGGACCCTCCGTCCAAAGCTGTTCAACTTGTCTGATAACAGACACCCTAACCGGTTTTCCTCTTCAAATCGACAATTAGTATAATGGAGGATGATAGCTCAAACTGTAACTGTAGCTAGTTAGGGGGTAGGTGACCACTGTGGTGCATCGGCAAGAATGCAGGGATGCTGGGATGCTCTCTTCGATGGTTTATTAATACCAACAGGTAGGTATACACAGGTGTGTGTGTGGTTCTACAAACAAGAATAAACAAACAGCATTGGCTCACAGGCAGCAACACTGCTGACAGGAATCATTAATCAGTGCTAATGCTAATAAATCCTAACAGCACCTCTCATAACTCTACTTACCCTAGAGGTAAAGTGCTGTTTAGCAAGTCACTTGTATTACGTACACTTTGGTCACATGAGACCACCGCCGTCATAAGGCACTTCAATAGTAGTCATGACATCACTGTTAATCCTAACATGCCCAGCGATACAGCCGGAGTATGAATATCAGAATATGTGAGCAATTACATTTCCACCATGGCGGTAACAGCCACTGATTACATTTACTATAGCGCGTGTTAGCATGTGGCTAGCGGACTTTATGCTAATAGCTTTGATCTGAACCGAACATATTTACATCGCTAATATAAACTTAAAGGCACAGAAAGTTACGTTACACGATCCACTTTCATGTTTCTGAACGCACACATACGAGGATAGCTCGTGAGTGGCCATTATGTACAATATACACTCGACTGCAGTCTCTCTCTCTTCCGCTCTCCATGGTAACTATGAAATAAAAAAAAAACATAGCAACCGGCACTGCTTGCATTGCTAATAACAAGGGCGCTGATTTGCCGATCCCTGCTACCTACTACAACAAGGGCGCTGATTGGCCGATCCCTGCTACCTACTACAACAAGGGAGCTGATTGGATGATCCGACTACCCAACTGATTGACTCAACTACTATTATACACAAACAAACGAGTCCTTCATCACAATTAGAATAGAAATTAAACCATTAATTTTTCGCTTGTTTGTCTAAAAAATATTTTAGAGGCTAAACGTTGCTTGATAGTTTCCTCTATCTGTCAAGTTGATAACTACAGTTTTTAGTTTTGCTGCGCTGCTCGACATAATGGAGCTCAGGATTTATCAGGAGGACGGCTGCTTTACTCCAAACAGTATCAACATGCACTGGGTGTGTAACAGCTGGCCTATTGGATGTGTAGAAGAACACAGAACATTAATTAACATCAGATCCTGTCGGCGTGTCGGAGAGGCGTAGCTGCGATGGGATCGCTGCTTTTTTTTCTAATTAACTAATTAATTATTTGTGCATCTATACAGGTATATACCATATTGTTTATGTAACTATGTATTTTTTGTGAGTTTGTGTTCCTTGTGGTCCATTTGGTCTGTTTTATACTCCCCATAATTTTCCTTTAAGGAGAAATGGGTCCGGGTTCTTATGGGTTAAATTATGATTACAATCCTCATTATAAAAATGAAGTGTACCATTTCTTTTAAATATTTTAATTTGTTAATTATATGAACACTTGATAAAAAAAAGTGTTAAAAAACAAACAAACAAACAAAAACAGGATTTATGTGGACAAGAAAAAAGTCTGAGATAGAAAAAGTCTTCGTTTACATGGTTTGTCATTTAAGGTATGACTCAGAGCGTGAGGGCTGTAAGTTGTGATATGTGTCACAACACACAGGATCACACACAGATTTATTACATACATGTAAAACTATAAAGTCAGAGCACCTGTCTAAATGACTAAAAAAAAAAAGCAAAATAGCCAGTGGATTTCAAAACAAAGTAGAGAGGCGATAAGGTAATCATGCACATACACACATATATCTGTGTCCTGTTCACAGATGATGGAGCACTGATTAAAACAAGACAACAATAGAAGACCTCAGCTTGTCAAAAACCAACCAGTCTTCAGACACAAAATGAAAAACCAAAGCCCTCTGTTCTCTGTTTCTTCCTGCCTCACATAAAGACTTGTGCATGTATTCCCTTATGGAAGCTGACAAGACAAGGGTTGACTGTGAAGGACGCTTGGAAAAAGTCCAGTGCAAATTAATACATAAGGATTAGGAAGGAGAGTGACTGTAATGGCTTTTATCTTAGTCCATCAAATACTAAGTGAGTTATCAAAATGATTGACTTGAACAAATGTTTAGTAAAGAAAGCAGTTTGTCACAGAGGAGACTCGTTTCTCACAATGTAATGTCATCATGAAATGTTAAGTTTTTCTAAAGAAGAGTTAGTTTTTTTTTTTAACAAAGTACCATGTTCATGTGCATCTTTTAATTTCCTTTCAGGGACTGCAGAGGGAAAGAAAAGTCAGAAAAGTAGAAATGTGACCTACCTGCGGTTAAAGCAAGTGTCCATCTAGAATGAAAATGACTGTAATGTGGGTTAAAAGTCCCTTATGTTCATCACAGTTTCCTGATGGTGCACCACCCAGTAAACTGTTTATCTCAACTGTCGGTGCAGAATGTTTTGTTTGTTCCTCAAAGGAATGGGTGTGTTTGTGAAATACAAACTTGACTTATTGCCAATGATTTGTGGTGCTGAAAGTTTCTTTTTAATGTGTTAATGTTCATCATTGTGTATCTCAGGCTCTGCCCACTGAGCTGATTGTTTCAGCTCAGTGGGTTTTTACTATTTTCAGACAAACCCAGTCAGAGACTACATGGAGCCAGTTTAACTGTCCGCTTTCCAGTGTCATAACTGTGCAATGATTAGTTAAAAGTAATGGTTAGGTAAAGAAGTGGACCTTGAAACCTTTATTTTATTCGTGAAAATGCAAAAAAAAGGGGAGATTTCACTGCTTTTTTCACATCTAGACCCCATCAGACCAGGTCCAAATCAAAAAACCACCACACTTAGACTTGTCAAATCTGGACTAGATTACCAAGGAGACCCCAGAGACTCTTTAAAACACAGTTTCAGATTTGTGAAACCTTTATTCTATTTGTGAAAATGGAAAAATGGGCAATTTGAGGTAGTTTCTCAGTATAATGACTTACAGGATCTTTTTTTTTCATCACATTTGTGGAAATGGGCTTCCATACACATTAACCTTGGAGCTCACGGTGAGTATTTCTTCTTTCTTCTCCTGGCAATATTTAAATTAATTCACTAACAAATCACCAGTGGGCGGTTAAGTCCCCCCTCAAATCTTTTCTTAAGTCCTCCTACAACTTTGGTCGGCAACTTCCTGAAATAGGAAACAGAATCAAAGTGGCGTCGCGCTATCAACAACAGTCACATCCTCCGTAGACAACTGGTAGTTGATTTGAATTGTGCAGATATGTGAAATTGGCAAACTTGTTTATTTCTGTTGTCATTTTCAGCCCTAACTGTAATGTTAAAAGGTAGGGGAGAACGGGGTAAATCAAGCCAGTGGGTAAAATGAGCCACCCCCTTCATCTAGGTAACCATAAACAAAAGTAATCATGTGACAACAAATTAAGAAAGTATAGTTCACATTACTCAATCCATCTTGGACTCAAGCACATGGAGAGAGTGGTCAGCAAAACAGAGGAAAAAAGAGAAAAAAAAGATTTTTCTCATGCCAAGTTACACGTTACTAAAGTTATCAGTCTTGTATCTTCATTAAAATAAGTTTTGGACATTATTACATGTTAATTTAAGTCAGTGTAAGCTCCAAAAGAAGGTCATAAACTTAGCATAATTGTGGATTTGAGCCACTGTGTGAAACAGTTTTGTCAAAAATGGAGGTTGTGGGGTAAAACGTGCCAGTGATGTTGGGGCCAGTTGAGTCAATGGCTCAATTTACCCATAAAAAATTATTTTCTGATATGCTAGACACTAGAGACACTGTTCATGTTAATGTTTGATCACTGGTTCAAGTGTTACAATGTTGATGAATAAATCCCTAATTGTTGACTAATGTTAAGTTTAATCCACACACAAACTTGCTGAACATACAGACGGGTGACAAATTAAAGGAAAAGCCAACATATAGTGTCTTAGTAAGGTGTTGGACCACCATGGGCCAGCAGAACAGCTTCAATGCACCTTAGCAATGATTCTACAAGTCTCTGGAATTATTCTGGAGGGATGAACACCATTCTTCAAAAAGATATTCCCTCATTTGGTGTTTTGATGATGGTGGTGGAGAGCGTTGTCGAACACATCAGTCCAAAATCTCCCATAGATGTTCAGTTTGGTTGAGATCTGGTGACTGTGAAGGCCACGCCATATGATTGACATCATTTTCAGACTCATCAAACCATTCAGTGACCCCTCATGCCCAGTGAAAAGGGGCATTGTCATCCTGGAGGAGACCACTCCCACCAGGATAGAAATGTTTCATCACAGGATAAAAGTGATCACTCAGAACAACTTTGTATTGATTTGCAGTGACCCTTCCCTCTAAGGGGACAAGTGGACCCAAACCATGACAGCAAAAGGCCCCCTACAGCATAACAGAGCCCCCAGACCCCCTCACTGTAGGGGTCAAGCATTCAGACCTGTACTGGTTTTTCCTTCAATTTGTCACTTGTCTGTTTACACAAAAGCACATTTACACACACATTCTTTCTGTAGCTAACACACAAAGATCACAGTTTAATCTTTACTGAAAATGTTTAGGTAACATGTTGAACAACAGGACACAAACAAATGTTAATTTCTTTTTAAAAACATGAGTTCCACGTAAGATTTTTAATTTTTTCTAGCTACTTACTTTGTGGTCTTTTGTCTGACAGATTATTATTTGATGTCAGTTCATCCCCTGAACTCATATATTCTTCTGCCCCATGAAAGCGGCTCCGGTCTTCCTGCTGGTCTCAGGGTTTATTGTTGGTGGGCGGTGGTTTGTTGGTCAACAGTAACAGCTGTCAGTCACACGAGGACACGATAAAAATATGAGTTTTTGCCTTTGTTAAATTGATGGCATTAATAAGGTTCAAAATTATTTCAAAATTGTATGATTTTGTGTCATTTTTATATCAGTATTTAATGGTATCACTTTTTACCCCTAGATCGATCAATTTACCCCCATGCTCATTTTACCCCTAAAGTTGGGTAAAATGAGCATGGGGGTAAGTTGTGCCATAGGACTTTTTTTTTTTTTGATGGGACATTGTTCTAAAACCATAATAATTAGATAACTTGTTTTAATTTCCATGGGTACACAACAACCTGAGGTATATATAGTAACTATTCTTTCAAACAAATACACTTTTGTTTTCCAGTTAAAATCACCAAATGTAAAAAGTGGTTCACGTTACCCCGTTCTCCCCTGTATAGTTAAACACATTGGATTTAATTCACCAAACGGGACGTCCTCGCTCATTCCAGCGTCATCTCAACTGTTACAATATGTAGAAGTTAGCTATCAACATGTAGAAATTATTCAGTTTAAACTCTAAAGTTTACACTTAAAATTCATTATTAACATTTTACACTGTTAATAATAATTTCTACATCGTGATAGCTGGAAGGGAAACACCTGATAACTGCTCCAATTTTTATCATTTGATTATAGATCTATAACAGCGTCTGTCTGTCACAGAATAAGACACGATTAGACGATTTTAATCCGTTAATTAAAGCACAGAACCGACGAAAAGGTGCAATAAACAGCTGCAGCCTGCAGATTATGTGTAAATGAAATATTACTTATTTAGTTTGTGGAAGTCTGACGTCTCTTTCATGCCCAGGATGTTATTATAGGAGACACGCAGCTATGAGGTGTCATATTTTCTTGAAGGAGCTGATAGGCTAATGATGAACAATGATAAAGTTACAAGAGTGTTTTGATTTATTGATTTGATATGATTGATTCATGATTCGGTCATTTTTTATTTTATGAATAGGCTAAATATGATCAGCTGCTGCTGGTGCTTTCATTCCTGTCCTACAGGTAGTTTTCCTGATCTGCTGTATTACAAGAACAGCCCGACCACATTAGAGAGGCTTACATCGCCATCTTGTGGTATCATGAACGAACGACAGGCTCCTGAGAGAAAGCTCCTTAAAACAGATTGAGCTCATATTTAGTTCTTATAATACATCCATGAGATTGAGCACTGCTCTCCTATTATAAAGTGATCTAAATTAATAACAAATATGAAATATGAATATATAAAATTATCAAATCCATTTTGTTTTACATGTGAAATCTCGATCTAAAAAGTAACCATAGCTGTGAAAGAGTAAAAAGTACAGTATTACCCTGAAGCATAAAGTAACGTAAAATGGAAATACTCAAGTAAAGTACAAGTACCTTGAAATTGTACTTAAGTACAGTACTTGAGTAAATGTACTTTGTTACATTGCAGAATCATTCTGATGCTTGTAGTGAGTAATATAGACTTAAACACTCGCAGTTTGTAGTCTTCAGCTCCAACTTTGGTGAAACTTCGTAAAGATCCCTCTAAAGCCACAAAACACTAGCCTGTCACACCGAGAGAGAGACTTCTAATATTCTGCTGATATATTCTTGAGATATTCACAACAAAACAGAGGAAAAGGTATCATTAAATTCACATACAAACACATGGAAGCAATAATAACCTGTATCATACTTTTGCTAAAATCAACACAAGTGTAAATAATAGAATAACGTCTCGATTAAATAAATTTTGCCTTTATATTCGAAGAAATACTTGAAAGAAATTATGGAAAATATTGTGTCAAGATGTTGAAACATCTTTGTAACAATGGCTGCTGACGTTTTGATGGATGGTTTTGATAAAGAGGCAAAAAATGCTAGAAAATTTTAAGTGCCTGTGCTTGTTCTCCTGTGTCCTGTGTCAGTTAAAGCTGTCTCTTTTATTTGTGTATTTTCAAATGTTTTTGTTGTGCGCTTTTTTACATGTGAGCATTTTTTCATGTGAGCTTTTCTTTTTTTATATTTAAGGCTTGTCTTTACTTTATATTCTCCAACATTTATATTATGGGCTGATAATCTCTATTAGTTCACTAAAAATATCTTGGCATATTCTCTCCTGCATTAGTTTATAATCATAATCTTTCAATAAAGAAATATTCAGACATCAAACATGAAATCGTTCACCTCGTCACAAAACATTCATATGTAATGATACACATGTAATTAGCAGCCAAGATATCATGACTGATCTGTTGCCACGTCTTTCTTATCCTCCTATTTGCATCTATAACTTGGCTGTAGGCCGTGAAGCTTCACAGCTCAGGTGAGATCTGAAGAACTCCTGGATCTTCTTCCACATGTTCTTTGTTACATTGCAAAGTCATTCTGATGCTTGTAGTGAGTAATATAGACTTAAACACTCGCAGTTTGTAGTCTTCAGCTCCAACTTTGGTGAAACTTCGTAAAGATCCCTCTAAAGCCACAAAACGCTTTATTTAACTTATTTCACATGTGCAGGAATATTCCTCAATACCTATAAACAAACCTTGATGTGTGAAATCATGTAGCCTGTCACACCGAGAGAGAGACTCATATAAATGATTGACTTGAACAAATGTTTAGTAAAGAAAGCAGTTTGTCACAGAGGAGACTCATTTTTTTACAATGTAATGTCATCATGAAATGTTAAGTTTTTCTAAAGAGGAGATTTTTTAACAGTGTACCATGTTCATGTGCATCTTTTAATTTCCTTTCAGGGACCGCAAAGGGAAAGAAAAGTCAGAAAAGTAGAAATGTGACCTACTTGCGGCTAAAGCAAGTGTCCATCTAGAGTGAAAATGACTGTCATGTGGGTTAAAAGTCCCTTATGTTCATCACGGTCTCCTGATGGTGCACAACCCAGTTCAAAGTTTTGTTTTATCTGTCAAACGTACTGTGTGTTCCTCCAAGGAATGTGTGTGTGCATGTGAAATATTGATTTATTGTGAATGATTTGGCTCATGAGCAGCAGGCGCCCACCTGGAGCCTCACGGCAGTTTGTCCACAGTCCTCTCCGTGATGTGACCTTGCTGCTACACAACTGCATGATTCAGCTTTTAACATTTAACCAGCCTCCTCCTGTATTAGCATTCAGTTGTTTCTTTTTAATGTGTTGATGTTCATCAAATGTTGTGTATCTCAGGCTCTGCCGGGGGGGAGTTGTGAGCTCAGGGACAGAGTGTGTCAATCACACTTGCCAAACTAATATGCATGTCACTAAAATAAAGGGTTCAAATCTTGAAATTGTGTCCTGAATGAAATGTTTGTGTGTCTGCCTCTTCTCTGTACTCATCAGGTGTATTCTCACAATAGCATGCATGTGTTTGTCCCATACCTGACAAGCAGACGCAAAGGGGACTGATTGTTTCAACTCAGTGGGTTTTTACTATCTTCAGACAAACCCAGTCAGAGACTGCATGGAGCCAGTTTAACTGTCCGCTTTCCAGTGTCATAACTGTGCAATGGTTAGTTGAAAGTAATGGTTAGGTAAAGTAGTGGTTTGGTCCCTCTGACTGATATATTATTATATCTGACATCATCAAGATCTAAAAAGTAACCATATCTGTGAAATAAATGTAGTAAAAAGTACAGTATTACCCTGAAGTATAAAGTAGCGTAAAATGGAAATAAGTAAAGTACAAGTACCTCAAAATTGTACTTAAGTACAGTACTTGAGTAAATGTTCTTTGTTACATTGCAAAGTCATTCTGATGCTTGTAGTGAGTAATATAGACTTAAACACTCGCAGTTTGTAGTCTTCAGCTACAACTTTGGCTGTCTCAGAATGAAAAAGATTATTTAACATTCATGTTATTGTGACTATTCGCTTCTTTTTTAAAAAAAAAAAAAAAAAATGAATACCTTTTTTCACACTACATGACAAAAAAGAGGGGAAGCCATCAAATTATAATGCAAGAAAATTATTTAATGGATAGAACACACATCCTCAAAAAGGTTTAAACATGAAATCAAAATGGATTAGTTTGAGGACAACATTCAGTACAGGGTCACATGGCAAACGCCGTATGATTTGGCCACTTTCCTGACTGATTTACCCTGTTTTATGTCATCTGAAGCCGTCTCCAGCAAAGGAAGTGGGACTCCCCTGTCTGTCTTCCTCTTTCTGATATTTAGCATGCTGTAAGCAAAGATGTGTCTCTACTGAATATTAGCATGCAACTAATGCAATTATTATTAACTTAGTACGTAATTTCATGACATTTTACATTTAATACATAGTCTTCAGCTCCAACTATGGAGAAACTTCATAAAGATCCCTCTAAAGCCACAAAACGCTTTAACTTTTTTCACATGTGCAGGAATCTTCCTCAGTACCTATAAACAAACTTTGATGTGTAAAATCATGTAGCCTGTCACACTGAGAGAGAGACTTCTGATATTCTGCTGATATATTCTTGAGATATTCACAACAAAACAGAGGAAAAGGTACCATTAAATTCACATACTAACATATGGAAGCAATAATAACCTGTATCATACTTTTGCTAAAATCAACACAAGTGTAAATAATGGAATAATGTCTCGATTAAATAAATTTTGCCTTTATATTCAAAGAAATACTTGAGAGAAATTATGGAAAATATTATGTCAAGATGTTGAAACTATCTATGTGACAATAGCTGCTGACATTTTGATGGATGGTTTTGATAAAGAGGCAAAAAATGCTAGAAAATTTTAAGTGCTGTGCTTGTTCTCCTGTGTCCCGTGTCAGTTAAAGCTGTCTCTTTTATTTGTGTATTTTCAAATGTTTTTGTTGTGTATTTTCATTGCCATTTTTACATGTGAGCTTTTCCTTTTTTATATTTAAGGCTTGTCTTTACTTTATATTCTCCAACATTTACATTATAGGCTGATAATCTCTATTAGTTCATTAAAAATATCTTGGCATATTCTCTCCTGCATTACTTTATAATCATAATCTTTCAATAAAGAAATATTTAGACATCAAACATTAAATCGTTCACCTCGTCACAAAACATTCATATGTAATGATACACATGTAATTAGCAGCCAAGATATCATGACTGATCTGTTGCCACGTCTTTCTTATCCTCCTATTTGCATCTATAACTTGGCTGTAGGCCGTGAAGTTTCACAGCTCAGGTGAGATCTGAGGAACTCCTGGATCTTCTTCCACAAGTGGACTTCAGCTGCTGCGTGGGACCTGGGCTCACCGCCCCACATCGCTAGCTGCCATGCGAACAAATGGAAGCTGGAGTGGCAGTGGGGTCCATACGGCGGCTCCAGTAAGTGTCCAGCTCCAGGGTAACACACACTTTCAAAGTTCTCCTTCCCATGATGCTTCAGTCTCTCCACCACCTGGTCCATGTGAGCCTTGCTGTCCCAGTTAAGGTCGTCCTCTGAAGCCACAAAGAGAAAATGTCCCTTGGCTTTTTCGATGGGGACCAAGGTGGCCTGGTTCTCCTCTGCCAGAGGATTTTTAAGACAATACTTGCCTATGACGGCCCCTGACTCAGTGGGAATCGCCTTGCTGAGGTCAATCAGCAGCGGTGAGAGGATTTTGCTCTTCTTATAGTAGAGAGGAGTGATCGCATTGGCACTGCAGCCGTTTATCCACACCACTGCCTCAACACCTGGCACAAAAGCAGCAAGTGAAAGTGCAATGTCTCCAGCCTTTGATATTGATAATATACCAACTCCTTTATTTCTCACCTGTGAAAGAAAATGAAGAATTAGAGGTGAATAAAACTTTACACACACAGAGCTTAGAAACTGAGCGATGAGGGTAAATTAGGATAATGATATATAAAAACTACATGAAATGTAGAGGTCTCTTGAGGCAAGGTGGCTCTTTCAGTTAAAAAACTGCATTACCAATATATTTAGTAAATCGTCTGATAAAACTGGATAAAAACATGAATTTGTCTCTGTCTCAGCTTTCAAGTCTGTATGAGTGAACGGCCAAATACACAAGTGTGATGTGGAAACTTGAAACCTCCAGTATACACACACACACTGAGTGAAGCAGGAGACATCTTCTCACCAGCAGTTAAACTTTTGAATATGTACGTATATATTTGCATATTCATAGATTCAATGAAGGAGAAGGTGAAGATGTCATTTTAAGGATTTTAACAAGATAATTGAACTTTTTGGCAGGAAAACCCTATCGGACACAAATTATTATACCAAGCAGAGTATTTTTTTACATATATTAAAAGGGGACATATCACACATTTTTTGATTTTCTGCTATTTATTTACTGTTGAGATGTTAGATATCTATGTTAAACATAATGAGTTCCAAAACTTGAGGTTAATGTATACAGAAATGCTACCTGTAACTCAAACGCCAGTTCTTCAGCCTGCTCTGAACACTCTGTGATGATTTTTCTGTCTTGCTGACAAACTGACCGCAACTTGTCGGATTGCAGCTTGAACATGTATGAATGTAAATGAGAAGTTGACATTTTGAGTAGAGAAGCAGAAAAAGCAGTGAAATCATACAACTACTGTATGTCCGATGGTTTGTTGAGTCAACAAATTCTCCTGAGGGGCATTTTCCATAAATTAACCAATCAGAATACAGTGGGCTAATTGGGGCCTGTTTCAGACAGAGGCTGAACTGAGGGGTTGCATAAAGGGCCAGTATAAGATAAATAAAGAGTTTTTTAAACTGTAAATCCCCTTTAAACAATGTCTGGAGGGGATCTTTAACAATGTCCTACAAGCCGAAAATCATTGCAGGTTTAATGTTAACAACTTAACAGACTTTTAGACAAAACGTTGTTAAGATGATATTAGAAGACAGTGATGGTGGATTTCAAAGATCAAGAGCTGCAATAATACCTTCATTGACATGCTAAAAAATCATAGGAGCTGGAGTGCTTTGAATGATGACAAATTAATTGTTTCTTAACTTAGTTAAAATCCTAAAGTAATAGTTGCTGACCACCTACTGTGTCATCAAAATCAAAAGCTTGTAACTTTATGCTACTGTGTTTAAAAGCAATAACTACTCATACAGCTCACCTTAGGTTGTTGTTGTAAGAAATCAACTGCTTCTTTAAAAAACTCCAGATGCAACTCTGTGACGTTTTCGGGCTTGTCATTGTACACCGACACAGCCAGAACCACAAACCCTTTGTTGGCCAACAGACAGGCTCTCTTCTCAGACATAAAGGTGCACATATCTAACACAGCGGGGAACGGACCTTCACCTGGACAGAAACACACACAATAATATCAATGGATCATCGAAAATATGACATCTTAATTCTTATATTTTGATGTTGTGATGACCAACCCAGAAACTAAGAAAGTCAATAACGTTGCACATTCATTAGACATTGCAGGAAAAAACACAGTATTAAGTTGTAATTAGATAATACTGAAGACAGAAAGTAGTGAGCCACTAACCTGGAGGAGTAAACAGGACTCCATGAAAGCTCCCCTCTTTGACAGGGACCCGGCTGACCCCGTCTCCAATTAGAAACCTCTCATTAGTCGCCTCTGCTAGCATCCTGCCCTCCCCCTCCAACTCATGCACAGAAAACTTCACCACATGAGGGTTTAGCACTTTGTTCTTGGAAAACAATTTGTGCAAGGTGTCCGCCCTCATCGACCACAGCAGTCCCATGGGTTCAACCCCAACGTAGCTCCCACTGAGTGAGGGGTCTCTCTCCAGATCGACTTCCCCACTCCCATCAGCCCTGTAGATGGCGGAGGAGCTGAACACCACTCCCTTCTCATCGGTCGATCTAGCCCTCATGGTGACCACCTGCCTCGACCTCAGCCCGGTCACCTTCACCTGAACAGGCTCATCGAACAAACATCTGGCACTTGGCAGCAGCCTCAGTCTGATTTGGGAGGTCATCTCTTCTGAAACTACTGCTGTTTTCTTCACAAGGTTAGTCTTTGTGCTGTGAATGTAATATAATGTATAAGGTAATCATGCACATACACACATATATCTGTGTCCTGTTCACAGATGATGGAGCACTGACTAAAACAAGACAACAACAGAAGACCTCAGCTTGTCAAAAACCACCCAGTCTTCAGTGTCAGTCTACTCAGACACAAAATGAAAAAACAAAGCCCACTGTTCTCTGTTTCTCCCTGCCTCACATAAAGACATGTGCATGTATTCCCTTTTGGAAGCTGACAAGACAAGAGGTAACTGTGAAGGACACTTGGAAAAAGTCCAGTGCAAATTAATACATGAGGTGTAAATACATAAGTGAGTCATCAAAATGATTGACTTGAACAAATGTTTAGTAAAGAAAGCAGTTTGTCACAGAGGAGACTCGTTTTTTTACAATGTAATTTCATCATGAACATAATTTCCTTTCAGGGACTGCAGAGGGAAAGAAAAGTCAGAAAAGTAGAAATGTGACCTACCTGCGGCTAAAGCAAGTGTCCATCTAGAGTGAAAATGACATGTCATGTGGGTTAAAAGTCCCTTATGTTCATCACGGTCTCCTGATGGTGCACAACCCAGTTAAAAGTTTTATTTTAGAACGTACTGTGTGTTCCTCCAAGGAATGTGTGTGTGCATGTGTAATATAAACTTATTGTGAATGATTTGGCTCATGAGCAGCATGCGTGCACCTGGGGCAAGTTTGTCAACGTCAAAGCTACTATAAGTCTTCAAACCTTATTACCGGAGTAATAATTTCCAAATTGACCACCAGCATACTTATGGGAGGGCTTGAATTTAGAGATTGAGACCATAATGACTCGCTGAAATGGGAGTCTATTGGAGCCAGGGACTTTTTAGAGCCAGCATCTGGCGACCGTCAGTGGTATTGCACTTCAAGGGACCTCCGCATTGGCCTCAATTTCAAGCCAAGGTTGTGGCTGCTTGGTATTAAGATGAGTTATTAGTAGGATAGACTGAGTGTTGACTTTGGCCTCTCCTTGGGATTTATTTATAAAATTAAAGATAAAATAATTTCAGCATTTTGCTTTAAATTAATAATTAAACCATTCAGAACACAACAGAGACATAAACCAACCTGGAGGAGTAAACAGGACTCCACGGATATTCCCCTCTTTAATAGGAAGCCGGGTGACGCCGTGTCCAATTAAAAGCCTCTCATTGGTCGCCTCTGCCAGCACGCTGCCCTCCCCCTCTACCTCATGAAAAGAGAACTTCACCACATGAGGGTTTAGTGACCTGTTTTTTTGAAACCTTTTATGCAAGGTGTCTGCCCTCATCGACCACAGCAGACCCATTGGTTCAACCCCGACGTAACTCCCACTGAGTGAGGGGTCTCTCTCCAGATCGACCTCCCCGCTCCCATCAGCCCTGTAGGTGGCCGAGGAGCTGAACACCACTCCCTTCTCATCAGTCGATCTGGCCTTCATGGTGACCACCTGCCTCGACCTCAGCCCGGCCACCTTCACCTGAACGGGCTCATCGAACAAACATCTGGCACTCGGCAGCAGCTTCACTCTGATTTGGGAGGTCATCTCTTCTGAAACTACTGCTATTTTCTTCACAAGGTTAGTCTTTGTGCTGTGAATGTAAAAAAAAAAAAAAAAAAGATTACAATCCTCTTTATAAAAATGAAGTGTACCATTTCTTTTAAAAAATCTTAATTTGTCAATCTCATGAACACTTGATAAAAAATGTTTTAAAAAGAAAAAAGAAACAGGATTTATGTGACTAAAAACATGGTTTGCCATTTAAGGTATGACTTAGAGCGTGAGGGCTGATTTATTACATACATATAAGACTGTAAAGTCAGAGCACCTGTCTAAAGGGTTAACAAATGATGCAATAGCCAGTGGATTTCAAAACAAAGTAGAGAGGTGATAAGGTAATCATGCACATACACACATATATCTGTGTCCTGTTCACAGATGATGGAGCACTGATTAAAACAAGACAACAACAGAAGACCTCAGCTTGTCAAAAACCACCCAGTCTTCAGTGTCAGTCTACTCAGACACAAAATGAAAAAACAAAGCCCTCTCTTCTCTGTTTCTCCCTGCCTCACATAAAGACTTGTGCATGTATTCCCTTATGGAAGCTGACAAGACAAGGGGTGACTGTGAAGGACGCTTTGAAAAAGTCCAGTGAAAATTAATACATAAGGATTAGGAAGGAGAGTGACTGTAATGGCTTTTATTTTAGTCCACCAAATACTAAGTGAGTCATCAAAATGATTGACTTGAACAAATGTTTAGTAAAGAAAGCAGTTTGTCACAGAGGAGACTCGTTTCTCACAATGTAATGTCATCATGAAATGTTAAGTTTTTCTTAAGAAGAGTTTTTTTACCTAAGTATCATGGTCATGTGCCTCTTTTAATTTCTTTTCAGAGACTGCAGAGGGCTAGAAATGTCGAAATGTTACCTACCTTGGTTAAAGCAAGTGTCCATTTAGAATGAAAATGACTGTCATGTGGGTTAAAAGTCCCTTATGTTCATCACGGTCTCCTGATGGTGCACAACCCAGTTAAAAGTTTTATTTTAACTGTCGGTCCAGAACGTACTGTGTGTTCCTCCAAGGAATGTGTGTGTGCATGTGTAATATTAATTTATTGTGAATGATTATTAACGGAGTAATAATTTCCAAATTGACCACCAGCATACTTATGGGAGGGCTTGAATTTAGAGATTGAGACCATAATGACTCGCTGAAAAAAATCTATTGCCCTAGTATTTCTAGAGAGAAGTTTTTTTGAATGGGAGTCTATTGGAGCCAGGGACTTTTTAGAGCCAGCATCTGGCGACCGTCAGTGGTATTGCACTTCAAGGGACCTCCGCATTGGCTTCAATTTCAAGCCAAGGTTGTGGCTGCTTGGTATTAAGATGAGTTATTAGTAGGATAGACTGAGTGTTGACTTTGGCCTCTCCTTGGGATTTATTTATAAAATTAAAGATAAAATAAGTTCAGCATTTTGCTTTAAATTAATAATTAAACCATTCAGAACACAACAGAGACATAAACCAACCTGGAGGATTAAACAAGACTCCACGGATATTCCCCTCTTGAATAGGAAGCCGGGTGACACCGTCTCCAATTAAAAGCCTCTCATTGGTCGCCTCTGCCAGCACGCTGCCCTCCCCCTCTACCTCATGAACAGAGAACTTCACCACATGAGGGTTTAGTGACCTGTTTTTTTTTAAACCTTTTATGCAAGGTGTCCGCCCTCATCGACCACAGCAGACCCATTGGTTCAACCCCGACGTAACTCCCACTGAGTGAGGAGTCTCTCTCCAGATCGACCTCCCCGCTCCCATCAGCCCTGTAGGTGGCCGAGGAGCTGAACACCACTCCCTTCTCATCAGTCGATCTGGCCTTCATGGTGACCACCTGCCTCGACCTCAGCCCGGCCACCTTCACCTGAACGGGCTCATCGAACAAACATCTGGCACTCGGCAGCAGCCTCAGTCTGATTTGGGAGGTCATCTCTTCTGAAACTACTGTTGTTTTCTTCACAAGGTTAGTCTTTGTGCTGTGAATATAAAATTAAAAAAAAAAAAAAAAGATTACAATCCTCTTTATAAAAATGAAGTGTACCATTTCTTTTAAAAAATGTAATTTGTCAATCTCATGAACACTTGATAAAAAATGTTTTAAAAAGAAAAAAGAAACAGGATTTATGTGACCAAAAAAATCCTAGATAGCAAAGTCTCTGTTTACATGGTTTGCCATTTAAGGTATGACTCAGAGCGTGAGGTCTGATTTAAAACTATAAACTCAGAGCGCCTGTCTAAAGGGTTAACAAATGTTGAAATAGCCAGTGGATTTCAAAACAAAGTAGAGAGGTGATAAGGTAATCATGCACATACACACATATATCTGTGTCCTGTTCACAGATGATGGAGCACTGATTAAAACAAGACAACAATAGAAGACCTCAGCTTGTCAAAAACCAACCAGTCTTCAGTGTCAGTCTACTCGGACACAAAATGAAAAAACAAAGCCCTCTCTTCTCTGTTTCTCCCTGCCTCACATAAAGACTTGTGCATGTATTCCCTTATGGAAGCTGACAAGACAAGGGGTGACTGTGAAGGACGCTTGGAAAAAGTCCAGTGCAAATTAATACATAAGGTGTAAATACATAAGTCAGTCATCAAAATGATTGACTTGAACAAATGTTTAGTAAAGAAAGCAGTTTGTCACAGAGGAGACTCATTTTTTTTACAATGTAATGTCATCATGAACTGTCAAGTAATTTTTTAACAGTGTATCATGTTCATGTGCATCTTTTAATTTCCTTTCAGAGACTGCTGAGGGAAAGAAAAGTCAGAAAAGTAGAAATGTGACCTACCTGTGGTTAAAGCAAGTGTCCATCTAGAGTGAAAATGACTGTCATGTGGGTTAAAAGTCCCTTATGTTCATCACGGTCTCCTGATGGTGCACAACCCAGTTAAAAGTTTTATTTTAACTGTCGGTCCAGAAGGTACTGTGTGTTCCTCCAAGGAATGTGTGTGTGCATGTGTAATACTGATTTATTGTGAATGATTTGGCTCATGAGCAGCACGCGCGGACATGGAGCCTAACGGCAGTTTGTCCACAACTGACCTCTCTCGTGTCCTCTCTGTGATGTGACCTTGCTGCTACACAGCTGCCTGATTCAGCATTTAACATTTAACCAGCCTCCTCCTGTATTAGCATTCAGTTGTTTGTGATGTTGAAAGTTTCTTTTTAATGTGTTAATGTTCATCATTGTGAATCTCAGGCTCTGCCGGGGGGGTTGTGAGCTCAGGGACAGAGTGTGTCAACCACACTTGCCAAACTAATATGCATGTCACTAAAATAAAGGGTTCAAATCTTGAATTTGAAAAATTGTGTCCTGAATGAAATGTTTGTGTGTCTGCCTCTTCTCTGTACTCATCAGGCGTATTCTCACAATAGCATGCATGTGTTTGTCCCATACCTGACAAGCAGACGCAAAGGGGACTGATTGTTTCAACTCAGTGGGTTTTTACTATCTTCAGACAAACCCAGTCATAGACTGCATGGAGCCAGTTTAACTGTCCACTTTCCAGTGTCATAACTGTGCAATGGTTAGTTAAAAGTAATGGTTAGGTAAAGTAGTGGTTTGGTCCCTCTGACTGATATATTATTATATCTGACATCATTAGATTATTAATACTGAAGCATCAGTGTGTAAGCAGCATGTTACTGTTGTAGCTGCTGGAGGTGGAGCTAGTTTCAACTACTTTATTTACAGTTAGCTAGTTTAGTCCAGTGGTTCCCAACCAAGGGGTCAGGTTTTACAAAATTTAAAAGTATCAAAAGTACAAGTGCTTATTATGCAAAATGTCCCTACTCAGTTACATATATACATACAGATACACAGTTCCTGTAGAAAGTATTCACCCCTCTTGGAAATTTTCATGTTTTATAACATCAAATCAAAGGGATTTATTGTGGCTTTTTATGACACTGATGAACAGAAAAAAATCATAATGCCAGTGTGAATCAAGTCCTCTATAAAGTGATCTAAATTAATTACAAATATAAAATATAAATATATAAAATCCATTCTGTTTTACATGTCAAGATCTAAAAAGTAACCATATCTGTGAAATAAATGTAGTAAAAAGTACAGTATTACCCTGTACTTGTCTTTACTTTATATTCTCCAACATTTATATTATAGGCTGATAATCTCTATTAGTTCACTAAAAATATCTTGGCATATTCTCTCCTGCATTAGTTTATAATCATAATCTTTCAATAAAGAAATATTTAGACATCAAATATTAAATCGTTCACCTCGTCACAAAACATTCATATGTAATGATACACATGTAATTAGCAGCCAAGATATCATGACTGATCTTTTGCCTTGTCTTTCTTATCCTCCTATATGCATCTATAACTTGGCTGTAGGCCGTGAAGCTTCACAGCTCAGGTGAGATCTGAGGAACTCCTGGATCTTCTTCCACATGTGGACTTCAGCTACTGCGTGGGACCTGGGCTCACCGCCCCACATGACTGGCTTGCCTACGACACCATGGAAGCTGGAGTGGCAGTAGGGTCCATAAGGTGGCTCTAAGTAATGTCCTGCTCCACGGTAACACACACTTTCAAAGTTCTCCTTCCCATGACGCTTCAGTCTCTCCACCATCTGGTCCATGAAAGCCTTGCTGTCCCAGTTGAGGTCGTCCTCTGAAGCCACAAAGAGAAAATGTCCCTTGGCTTTTTCGATGGGGACCAAGGTGGCCTGGGTCTCCTCCACCAGAGGATTGTTATTACAATACTTGATTATGATGGCCCCTGACTCAGTGGGAATAACCTTGCTGAGGTCAAACATTAAAGCAGGGTGGATCTGGCGTTTCTTATAGTAAAGTGGTAAAACTGTGTTGGCATTGCAGCCGTTGATCCACACTGTGGCATCAACACCTGGCAGGTAAGAGGCCACTGAAAGTGCAAGATCTCCACTTTTTGAAAGTGATGTTACTCCAATTCCTTTATTGGCCACCTGTGGGAAAACAGACAAATTAAAAGCAACAAAATGAAAGCTGCTGTGAACAATTTAAATATGTTTGGACATTGGCTCACCTCAGTAACAAACTACCATCTGTGTCCCCAGAAAATCAAGCTTTTTAGATTAATTACTACAATACATAGCAATTACTTCAAACAACTCACCTTATCTTGTTTTCTTAAAAGTTGTATGGCCTCTTCAAAATAGTCCAGATGGACCTCCTTGATGTTCTTTGCCATGTCATCATGGCCGTAGAGCGCTACAGTCAGAACCACAAATCCTCTACTGGCCAGCAGAGCGGCTCTTTTCTCTGACAAACCTCCCCCAAAAGTGTACAGATCCAAAACAGCAGGGAACGGACCTTCTCCTGAACCAGAAGATACACGGAACACAAAATTATTGTAATATTCATAAAAACAAAGTACAGAAATTAAAGGTA
This sequence comes from Thunnus maccoyii, assembly GCF_910596095.1. NCBI lineage: Eukaryota > Metazoa > Chordata > Actinopteri > Scombriformes > Scombridae > Thunnus > Thunnus maccoyii. The sequence continues at coordinate 25,125,457 of NC_056544.1, read as the reverse complement.
ACTAAAGTAAAAGTTAGTTACAAAATGTTTCATTTTGCCAAAGTGACAGACAATGATTTGCTGCCTGATAAACATAGTTTAACACTCCATTATCATCCAAAAACAGCATAAAATAGATAAAAGGTCCATGAATTTGGATTTGGATATTAAGAGTTGAACACAACCAATTTATTTATTTCAACATGTGAATCCAGCAAAACAGAGTAAAATATGTTCCATGATTCTGAGAATGCGAAGTGTATGAGGTTATTTATTAGTTTGTTTGTTGTTTTATTAATAATAATTATTAGTATTTGTTTGGAGTGCTTGGTTGCTCTCAATTTATTTGGACTAGAATTCAATAGTATTCTCTCTTATTAGTTATTTGTTTACTTTAATTACTGGGTACTATTATGGGCACCTCAGGTTATAGAGGTAGATAGGCAGGTACCAGACCAGCATGCATCTGTAGGGTCTATGTTTTCTTACCAGAGCAAGAGAAGCAGCAGGATTTCATAAAGACTTGCAATGAACAATGTATAAAGCCCAAAGTTGCAGCTTCTGGTCATCTTTTCTATTTGGAGCCAGAACCTTCCAAATAAGGAGTGCAGGGTGGTGCCTTTCACACCACCTTAAAATGAAGCTAACACTAGCTAACTAACAGAATAGATATCATTATCAAGTAACATTAAACTTATCGAAATATTGTGACAATAGTCCGACTCAGTGTGAGTCCCGAAGCCGGGGAGAGCAGCAGGTGAGCCAACTGGCAATCACAGCTGCCAATCAATGCCCACACGGCAGACGTCAAAGCTACTATAAGTCTTCAAATCTTATTAACGGAGCAATAATTTCCAAATTGCCCTAGTATTTCTAGAGAGAAGTTTTTTTGAAACTGTCTGTCTGGCGACCGTCAGTGGTATTGCACTTCAAGGGACCTCCGCATTGGCTTCAATTTCAAGCCAAGGTTGTGGCTGCTTGGTATTAAGATGAGTTATTAGTAGGATAGACTGAGTGTTGACTTTGGCCTCTCCTTGGGATTTATTTATAAAATTAAAGATAAAATAATTTCAGCATTTTGCTTTAAATTAATAATTAAACCATTCAGAACACAACAGAGACATAAACCAACCTGGAGGAGTAAACAGGACTCCACGGATATTCCCCTCTTTAATAGGAAGCCGGGTGACGCCATCTCCAATTAAAAGCCTCTCATTGGTCGCCTCTGCCAGCACGCTGCCCTCCCCCTCTACCTCATGAACAGAGAACTTCACCACATGAGGGTTTAGTGACCTGTTTTTTTGAAACCTTTTATGCAAGGTGTCTGCCCTCATCGACCACAGCAGACCCATGGGTTCAACCCCGACGTAACTCCCACTGAGTGAGGGGTCTCTCTCCAGATCGACCTCCCCGCTCCCATCAGCCCTGTAGGTGGCCGAGGAGCTGAACTCCACTCCCTTCTCGTCAGTCGATCTGGCCTTCATGGTGACCACCTGCCTCGACCTCAGCCCGGCCACCTTCACCTGAACGGGCTCATCGAACAAACATCTGGCACTCGGCAGCAGCCTCAGTCTGACTTGGGAAGCCATCTCTTCTGAAACTAAAGATCCTACAAGTTTCGCCTTTGCTCTGTGGGAAATTCGACAAAAAATTGGCATAATCACATTCCTCATCTGTCTGATAAAAAAAACTAAACAGAAAATGTTCATTTCATCCCCTGTAAAGTTCTTGTAAATTCCTTGGCTGTGTCAGCATACTTGACCTATGTGGTTCATTTTGAGTCTGGTTCATCAAAAACATGAATAGCATGTTGTGTGAATAGAAGTCCGCCAACTAGCTTCAGTGCAGAGGGTTTGTTTGTTTTAACTCCTGCATATCACGAGTGGGTGGTGGTTTGATTGTGGCTCCAAAGTTCTCTCAGTGTCTCATATGAGGACAATGTTCAATAGGAAAACAAAACAAACACCCCTACAATCGACAACAGAAACTGTGATAGGAACCCATTCTGAGCGCCCTAAAGCTTTATTTATACTCCCAAGCGGACACCTACAAGGACAGCTGCGGACACCACAGATGGGTAGTTGTTCTGTTTATACTACCTTCTGGGATCGTTCCACACATGTGTAATAGATCGCCGTCTACAGGAAGACAGCTTGTGACCATGCGGACACAACAAATTGCAGGTTTGCGGCTGTCTGCACAGAGTCTACACCCTCTGATGGCCACGCAGACCATAGTGGACCCTCGTGGACGCGGAAAGTATAAGTTCAGCTCAAGTGTAAAGTGTAAGTATAAACATTTACTCAGGTACTATTTAAATGAGATATTTTTACTTCACTTGAACATTTCCAATTACAGCTACGTTATACTTCAATTTTTACTTGCGTAGAATTTTAAAAGCAGGACTTTTATTAGAATTCAGTATTTATACATTGTAGTATGTGGGTTAATATAATTCATTACAACTGTCATCCAAGGCCAATGAATACCACGTCAGGTGCAAATGCCAGAATACTCACCTTACACTTAAATTTTGACTGTTCACTAAAAAAACACCAAACTACCACTTAAAAAACCAACACATCTGCAAAGATCTTAATACATATTCGTCTTATTATTATTATTACATTACTGTGATTTTAGCTGGGGCTCTTTTCTCTGTCTGTTCAGACAGACTTTTTTTTTTTTTTTTTTTTTACAGGGAGGAGATACTTACACATAAGTGGTTTACAGCAATATATGCACCAACAACCAATCAACATGCACTCAAATTTTAAAACCACAGAGGTATTAGCAGCAAAATATACACAAAGTATCAAAAGTGAAAGTACTCATGGCAGCATGGCTCCTTGCAGACTATTACATTATCATAATACACTGTACATGATATTATTGGATCATTTTCATTGATTCATCTACATGTAACTACTTTATATACTGTAATACAACAACGTTCAAACAGGGACAGTTTAAGGCTCATATCAACTTCATTGGCCAAGTATGTTGACACATACAAAGAATTTGTCTCCAGTTTCTAGTAGCTCTCAATGTACTTACACACAACAATCTGCAGGAAGATACACAAGGACAACAAAGCTGAACAAAGATAATTAAACATAAACAAGACTTGCACTAACAAGGTACAAATTATAGCCACACACTGTCCTTGTAAATATTTAGAGCTGAGCATGGTCCAAATTGTTAGTTCAGTAAATCTCGTCACTTTTTTTTTCTCCCGTAACTACCAGTTATGTCCATATAATGGTTGCTGCTGTAGCACTGCAGTTTCCCTTATTGATTCATAAAATGCTCTTATCTGGAACGACATTTCAATCATTAACCCTTGAAGGACGAGTTCACATTTATTTATAGTATGTCTTAAAACAACTGTCAGGTGCCCAAATGAACACTGACACATGGTTTTCTTCCCATAATCATTCCTCCTGTTCATACAGACCATTAGAAGATCTTCATAATGCACTTACAATGTACAAAATCCACAGTCCTTCTGTGCAAAAATGTATTTAAAAGTTTATCTGAGTCTAATATGAAGCTTCAGTCGTCCAAAGTGTCAAAGTCCCTCTTTTTGTTACTGTGTTTCAACTGCAGATCAACACAAAGAGGAAATTTGATGCTAAAAAGACTGTAAATATGGCCACTTGATATGACTAACTCAGACTACTGAAGCCTCATATAAGCTTCAGATCAACTTTTAAATGCGTTTTTGCACAAAATGACTGTGGACACACTGTGGATTTTGGCCTCCATCACTTAGGCTACATTGAAAGCACATTTGACTATGGATTATTTACATTATCGATTAATCTATCGATTATTTTCCTGATTAATCGATTAGTAGTTTGGTCCAGAAAATGTCAGAAAAAAGTGAAAAATGTTTCCCAAAGCCCAATATGACATCCTCAAATGTCTTGTTTTGTCAACAACCCACAAAGATATGCTGCTTACTGTCATAGAGGCCTAAAGAAACCAGAAAATATTCACATTTAAGAAGCTGGAATCAGAGAATTTGGAATTTTTTTCTGACTCAAAATGATAATTTTGACTATCCAAATAGTTGCAGATGAATTTAATGGTTGATTAACTGACCAATCGTTGCATAGCCAGTATGAACATGAGTGATTACAGTGAATTACAGAACAACTTCTTTCAGTGTTCATATGGAAACCTGTTGATTTAGACAGACTTGAAAAATTGTGAAGTGATCCTTTAATTATGAGGCAGTGAAAGAGAACTGCAGTTTTGAGCGGAGCTGCCAAGAACTACTGAGAAAATAGAAGTGGGTTTACCATCAGCCCTGTTTTATTAACAAAGTTTGGATGGGAGAAATGTTTTCCAATTTATCACTAATTTGTTTCTTTTAATTGGCAACAATTTGGACTTTTTGTACGTTGAAATGTAGCAAAAAAAATCCGTTTTTGACCATATTTCATGTATGTGTGCACAGGTGGTGCCTGAAATACCACATTTATATAACTCCAGGTCATGCATTGATCATATTCCACAGGCAATAACAGTCTGATTTGGGAGGTCATCTCTTCTGAAACTTTCTTCCTTTGACTGCGACAAAGTAAACCATAAAGGCCCATTTTTTTTGGAAAATACACCATAACAGACACAAAATCGATCAATGTCTATCAATCTATCAATATCTGTAGTATTGTCTCATCGCTTGGAGAGAAAACAGAGGAATTGGATCAGATCTCCTCGAGGTTATTTTAAGAGATTGTTTGAGTTCATCAACCCCACTTTTAACTAACTCATCGATTTAAAGTTGAGAACTCTTTCACCTGGAGTTGCTTTAAGACAAGAATCTGTCATAAACATTAGTATATAATATAAACTCACCGGTGTGTCAAATCTAGTTCAAAGTGTCCAGCGGTTTGTTTCTCCTTTGACTTGTTTTCTCCCGTTAAAAATGAGGTTTCTCGGAACTGTGATTGGCCACTGCAGCCTTCAGCCGCTATGACGTTGATTGTGTTTCTCCAAAACTTGACTCTGGCTCAACTGTCCGGTAAACGGCCACAGCCGAAACACACTATTGACATGCAGGAACTGGTGTTTTCACCCTACCCCCTGATATGGTCTGAGGTCAGAGGGTCCGACTGTTCCCTGTACACTAGAAAGTTCATTGGCACAACGTAGGCCTCCCGTTAAACCCTCGGGTGTAATCCCCCCTCCGACGACAATGTGGGTTGCAATGGCAGAATGGCGCTGTCTGTGTTTCCGCTCGTTGACTCTGCGGGAAGTGAAGACTGCAGAAGAAGCGATTCAAAGTCAAGTTCAATGGGTCCATCCAAAGGGTGTACCAATTGTACCAAGGGAGGAAACGAGACGTCTTCTCCTCTCGTCACGTGAAGCGACGTCCGTTTCTGATGACGGAGACAGCTGATCACATCTGGATCAGCTGAGCTGATCCAGCTCAGGAATTTTCAGCCTCACATGTGACTGAATGGAAATGACGATAAATGATGTAAAATATAAATGTGTTATTATGGATCAAATTAAAGTCAGGAAGAGTCTGTCTGTCAGCAAAAAACAGTTTAATGGAGGAAATAACAGATCATGAAGAGAAAAATCTTTCTAATAAGAAAGTTGTTCATGGTTCTTTTGTTGATCAGACCGACAATTAATAGATTTTAATCATATGATGAATCAGAAAACAAAAGCAAAGCATAAAACTTGGGAGTGATACATTTAAATTGAATCTGTAATCTGTCTCCACTTCGGTATGAAACTGCAGTGATGTATCAGATCAGTCAGAGCAGGTGTAGCGTCCAATCAATAACTGATATCCAATAAGGGGGCGTACACCTGATGCTGCTTTTCAAGTAAATATGCACTTGTGTTTATTTCATAGTGCAGTGTTATTTTGTGTACGTTGTTTTTAGTGAAGTAATGTTTATTTTGCTCGACTGTGTTTTTTATTTAGCCTGGTAAAAGCTCCTGTGTTTCCTTGAACTGGTCTCATCTTTAGTCCTTCAGTGCATAAGGTCAACATGGTGAGGAATGAAACTTTTAATGCTATAACTTCTGTCTATCAACATCATCAACATGTGTATAAGTCATATTGGCTGTGTTATGTATGATTTGATCAAATGTATTGAATTATAAACCCAATAAATGTCCTCAATCTATCTATTCCCTTCCTTGATTAGTTGTGTGAATAACATTTAGTGATCTTTACACAGACTATATAATGTTTATCAAAAATGACAAAGTTAAGAAAATGTGCGTATGAAAAGAAAAGAGCCTAATAATAGTTAATAATGATCATTAGTTAATAGTAATGATCATCACCACTCTGGGCAAGGACACGGCTGAAAAAGATTGTCAGTGTCATCTCAATGAGGCTTTCCAGGTTAAGTAAGAAATTAATTTATAAAAACAATAATAAATATAGTCACAAGTGGCAATAACTGGGGTCCAAGCGGATTGCAAAAAAATCACAAAATCTGACATTTTTAGAGCAGAAGACAAGACGCAAACGACTTGAGAGATTAAAATGATGAAAGAACTTTGACTACAAGCCAAGCCATCTTCGAGATAATTGTGAAAACATAAACTTGTTTGTTTCAGTGCCACCTTGAGGTCAATGAATGTCATTATATGTGCCTGAGTAGTGGGTGGAATTTGCAACCCACCTGCCTATTAGGGTGACTTTTGGTCTAAACACTTTTAGTGGAGAAAAATAATAAAAAAAGAAATTTTCACAGGGTCACAGTAGGCAATTTTCAACTTAATATGACCTCAATAAGCACTTGAAAACATATCACATGCATGACTCACTACATTGTTGTCAAGTAGGACCTGTCCACCCAGGAATTTGAACCCTGTATCATAGTCAACAGTTTAATCCCTGGATTATCGGCTCTGCTGGTGAACAGGCTGTCTTTTGTTTTCACGACCTCAAAATTGAATACAAGGGAAGTCTGTGGGTCTTAATGCAGCTGAAGTTCAAATATTCACCAAAATTACAGATTTATAGATACATACTTGAAAGACTAATCACATGATATCAACAGAGAAATGTTTCCTGATATTTTCATGAAGTTTGCTTGGTGCCGATCTAGATGCAGACCAGTGACCTTACAGTTATAAGGCTTGTGTTTAGACTACTAGACCATCAGGAGAGCACAGCTGTCTCACCAGCTCTTGAGAAAGGAAACCCAATGGGATAAATAAAGTTGTCTGACTTTGAATCTGAACCTGAAACCAACCTCACAAGCAGAGGTTAGAGAGAGGGATGTTATAAAACTTTTTAAAAAAATCATGACAATTTACCTGTTGGGGATACAACTCTGAAAAAAATCACACATCAACCTGCTTTTCTCAGGTGTATTGTCAAATATTTTGGTGAAATATGTTGAAAAATGGGATGAAATAGAAAATGTTGTGCATACAGTACAAATTACAGTAAGATCATTTATATCACTGCAGACTCATCATTTGAACGATCTGAACATCATTTGAAACATGTAATATCTGGTATCCAAAGAATGTCTAAGGTAATTTTGGTAACATATGAATGAAGCCTTGTGGAGATATAGATTTTAATTGATTTTGCATATTTTGAAAAATATAGAGTGACGGACTTCTGAATTGACCATAGGTGGCACTGAGGCAAACTTCTGTCACAATTCAGTGGATGTGCTAAAAAAAATCTGCTCTGTAGGACACTGAAGGGAGATTTATTTAGATTTTTTAAAGATTGGAATGTGAAATGTCCAGAAATATAGATTTTTTTTGTAATAAGCCATGCCCACTTTAATCAATCATTACCAAATTTTATGCATTGACTGAGTCAATACGCTAGATCGTGCAAACCAAATTTCATACAAATCCATGCAGCCAATTACAAGATATAAACCTTTCACATGTGTTGCGCCCCCTAGTGACAGAATATCCCAGGACTGCGTAGCAAAGCTTGGACTAAGCATCCATTTGGTTTGTTAGGTTACAATAGCTTAAGCAAATTGTGATTTATGAGCATTCATGTAAAATTGAAATTAAAGACACAAAATTTAAGAGCAGGAGACCACTGCAGCAAAGATGCAGATGAAGTGAGAGATTAAAATGATGAAATCATTTTTACTACAGACTAAACCATTTCTCGATTGTTTCAGCGCCACTTTGAGGTCAATGAGTATCATTTTATGTGCCTGAGTAGTGGGTGGAATTTGCAACCCACCTGCCAATTTAGGTGACGTTTGGAGAAAAATAAGAAGAAGAAGAAAGAAAGAAATACAGCTGCAAGCAATAACCAGGGTCCAAGCAGATTGCAAAAAATCGCAAAATTTGACATTTTTAGAGCAGAAGACCAGATGTAGACGACTTGAGAGGTAAAATGATGAAAGAATTTTGACTGAATGCCAACACTTTTAGCGGAGAAAAATAAAGAAGAAGAGGAAAGAAAGAATAATGAGAACAAAAACTATAGGGCTCCAGCACAGTTTTGCTGCCTGGACCCCTAATAATAATGTCTTTAAACGGTAAATGTTATAACTGTTTCATGGTTAGATCACCTTTTCTTCAAGTCAAGAGCAGTCCACTACATTTTGCAGAACATGATTTTGCCATGTGAGAGTTTGAAACATTGGAAATGATTTGAAAAAGAGTCATTTGGACAAACTTTTCATAATTATTTTTCTATTGTTACTTTTCAAAAATGATATTTACACAGAACACAGTGATGATGAGAAATTAAAATAAATCAATGACTATGGGAGTAAATATTTACATATTTACCATAAGATGGTGCATGGTATCTGTATATATATAAAAAAGAAACAAAAAAACATCAAAACTGTGTTCCAGATGAGATTTGTGTTTGCATGAGAAGACAGCAAGAGGTTACTTCCAGTCATGAAAGCCCTCTTCACTTATCCACAGAGTAATTAGTCACATTTAACGCCATTACAAAATTAAATTACAAAATAAATGTAATTGTAATCTGTTACAATTACAGTTATTGAGAAAAAATATGTCATTAAATTATAGTTGCTAATCAAAGTGTTGGTGATTACAAAGGGGTTACATCCGAATGTATTCATTTTGGTAAAAAAAAAAAGAAGCTTATATGTAGAATATAACATTAATTCTGTTGCAGGAATGCCTTCTTTCTATTTCTGAACAAAACAGGTCAGCAAAGCCATTGGGACAAGTTTGACTGCAACACCATCAAGGTTAGGATGGCTTACAAGGAGCTGTCTCTACTTCTAGACAGGCTCCGTTCATTTGGCAGTGTGTGCTCAAATTTTGAGCGTTGTTTTTGATTGGTTCTCTCATTTGAATTTGCACCACCTCTCGTCTGCCAATCAAATCAATGCTCATTGCACCAAGTAACCTGAGTCTACCATGCCTGCGACCAGCCAACCACGTCGAGGCGGGTGGCCATGTCGTCGGACAAGAACGCCTTTCAGTACTGGAAATTCAACAGTGTTTTTTCTTCTGAAATCAGAAAAGGGCTCTAACATTACTGTTCAGTGTAAAGCTTGTTTACCAGCGGTGAAAATGCTGTCAACATCGAAATGCTCAATGTCAAAGCTGAGGAAACATCTGCAGGTGAGTTAATTGCCATAGTTTAAAATATCTGTTAGAAAAGTAATCAACCGTAATAAGTTACATTACTTTGATGAAGAATTTAAAATAGTTACATTACATATTACATTTTTAACAGGGTAACTAGTATGTATGAGGACAATGCTCCCATCACATGTGGACAGTTATGTTGTCTCCCAAAAACTTGCAGCCTGTTCTTGCAACACTGGCAGCGTCTGCTCTGTGCTGAGAGGATGCTGAAGTGGAGAGGCTTACATCTCCATCTTGTGGCTACAGTGACTACTGACAGACTCCTGGAAGAAGGCTGAGCTGTTTAGAATTTGGCTGCAGCAATACGGAGAATACACTCCATAAGTGTAGTGTTTTTAGACAGATGGGGTTGGGATTGGACGTCAGAGAGTATTAAGACAGTTTTGGTCTTTTTGTTGGATTAGTTGACAGTTAGAACATCTGGTTTATCTTTTAAAGCTGTTTGTGTCCAGTGAGGGAAAAGTTGCCCTTTTTTCATAAAGTTTTGACTTTAATTCTAATTTTTTTCATGGCACGCACTGGTTGGTAATCAATGACCGTACTGTACACTGAGCAGGCACCACAGATGCCAAACACTCTATTAAAGCACTAAAATGATCTTTCTATTTTCACTTTTACATGTAGTAAGCCTTAACCAGGTTGTGATAAGCAAGTCATAACCTTTCAATATGTTTCTGTCGTCAATCAAACATTAAATAGATTAATTCTTCACAAAACATTCAACATGTATAATTATCTTAGGTTAACTGGCAGCCATGACATTGTGATTTTGTAACGTGTTCCTAATCTTTCCTGTCATCCTAACTGAATCTATCACTTGGCTTTCGTCTGAGTAACGTCACAGGTCTGACAATAATAAGGTCAACTGTTCAGGTAGTCTTAGTTTTTTATGTGAGACAACCTGAGGGAATAATAACACTAGCAGTGAGAGGGAAATTAGTATTAATAAGATATATTTATGCATGAATACAGTAAGAGCTAACAGGCATACAATGGCATGTACTATATGATGTCCCAATTCAGGCAAGATTATAGACATGATGTTACAAAAATTTCAAATTTATTGATATTTGACAGACAGAAAGAATTTAAAAATAACAGTCCACCTATTTATATTTTAAATATAAGAAAAATGACTTTAGAAAAAAAAAAAAAAAAAAAGAGTGGATACTCTTCTTTTGAATTCTAGGAATGGCTCCAGCCCTGCATGGCACTGAACAGGACTAATGTGTGTAATTCCTATTTTAAAGTAGTGTTACTCTGGGTTTTACCAACAATGATTGGCTATTTGCTTCTATGCCTCCACAGCTTCAAGCCACACTTCCACGTTTACAAAAAGACTATTTTCAGTCAGAGCGGACGAATTCCTACTAACTTGGTGAAAGGCTACTTTAAATTTTGAAGATGTCGCCAACTTTTGAAAACGTCTCACATTATGCTGTCTTTTCCATGTCCAATTTTAATGATTTTTTAAATTAATTTTTAATTAAAGCTGTTTCAGTGTAGTTGTTTTTCTTTTGTCTTTTTTTCAATTAGGGTTTTTTTGTAGCCATTTCAGGCTTTTTGATTTCACTTTCCTTGCTCAAACTGCCATTTCATGATATCAATTTGTCATTTCAATCTCAAATTCCTATTTTCTATTTTGTTTTTACATTTTAATAATCAAAAACATTCAATCTTTATTCATGATACAGCAGTTAATTGGCAGTCATGATGTCATGATTGTTTTGTGTTCCTCAACCTTTCCTATCATGGTTTTTGCATCTATAACTTAGTTTTAGTCTTCATAGCTTCACAGCTCAGGTGAGATCTGAGGAACTCCTGGATGTTCTTCCACAAGTGGACTTCAGCTGCTGCGTGGGACCTGGGCTCACCGCCCCACATGACTGGCTTGCCTACGACACCATGGAAGCTGGAGCGGCAGTAGGGTCCATAAGGTGGCTCTAAGTAATGTCCCGCTCCAGGGTAACACACACTTTCAAAGTTCTCCTTCCCATGACGCTTCAGTCTCTCCACCATTTGGTCCATGAAAGCCTTGCTGTCCCAGTTAAGGTCGTCCTCTGAAGCCACAAAGAGAAAATGTCCCTTGGCTTTTTCGATGGGGACCAAGGTGGCCTGGTTCTCCTCTGCCAGAGGATTGTTCATACAATACTTGCCTATGATGGCCCCTGACTCAGTGGGAATCGCCTTGCTGAGGTCAATCAGCAGCGGTGAGAGGATTTTGCTCTTCTTATAGTAGAGAGGAATGGCCACATTTGCACTGCAGCCGTTTATCCACACCACTGCCTCAACACCTGGCACAAAAGCAGCAAGTGAAAGTGCAATGTCTCCAGCCTTTGATCTTGATATTATACCAACTCCTTTATTTCCCACCTGTGAAAAAACATGAAAAATTAGAGATGAAGAACTTTATACACACACAGAGCTTAAAAACTGAGCTATGAGGGTAAATAAGGATAATAATGTAAAAGCTACATAAAATGTAGAGGTCTCCTGAGGCAAGGTGGTTCTTTCAGTTAAAAAACTGCATAACCAATATATTTTGTAAATTGTATGATAAAACTGGATAAAAACACTGTATGTCATTATAAAACAATAGCTGAAAGTGTTTTGTCCCTTCCAAGAGGCAGCTTGAGAAACCACAACAATGCAAAAACTGCCAAAAGCTAACTTTTATGTTTATTATATTAACTACTAGAACATTACCTTACTTGCCAACATGTTGAGCTGTTCACTCAATTTGACTAGACAAAATTGTTTTTTGAAAAACTGTGTAATACCACATTTCTGAAATAACAGAAAGCAGAAATTAAAGTCCCCCTCCACTAAAAAAATGTGTTTTGCTTATTGTTACTTCAGTTGGATGTTTGAGCTTGACTGTGCAGAATGATGTGCAGAGTTTGTTTTCACATTCATCTGCTGAAAATGAAAATTTTCTCTATGCTCACCTTAAATCTGAGTTTAAGGCGTATCCTTATGAACAGGATTTGTGACATCACAACTAGTCTGGAGCCAATCATGGCTCCATATGCCATTAACAGTGTGTTCACACATGCAGTAGTAGTATTCAGTATCTGGCCTCTCATGAATCTGTAGTTTTGACAAAGACTTAAACTTGCTGTGTGTACTTCCTAACAGTAAGAGGCAGCATGAGACTGTGGTTTAACCAGAGACTGTGGCTGTATGTCTGTGAGCTCTGTTTTCCTCTCATTATACCATAGGCCACATCTCCCAGCCTCATTTGTTCTTTCCTGAATTTCAGGTTATTCACTGTTACATTTGTGCTGCCGGGTGATATCTGTAACACTAACAAATTAACTGTTGCTTAACTTAGTTAAAATCCTGAAGTAATAGTTGCTGACCACCCAATGTGTCATCAAAATCAAAAGCTTGTAACTTTATGCTGCTGTGTTTAAGAGCAACAATTACTCATACAGCTCACCTTAGGTTGTTGTTGTAAGAAATCAACTGCTTCTTTAAAATAGTCCAGATGCATCTCTTTGACGTTGTTGGGCTTGTCATTGTACACCGACACAACCAGAACCACAAACCCTTTGTTGGCCAACAGACAGGCTCTCTTCTCAGACATAAAGGTGCACAGATCCAACACAGCGGGGAACGGACCTTCACCTGGACAGAAACACACACAATAATATCAATAGATCATAGAAAATATGACATCTTAATTCTTATACTTTGATGTGATGACCCCTGTGGGGTCATCTGTTGTGTGCTGTTTTTACTTTGCAATTCACTGGATTGTCTGCTTTGTTTTTGCAGGTGATCATTAGCACATTAGGTGATCGTTGCAGGGATTGTTAGTTCATTTAATTCTGGGCTGCAGCACAGCTCAGTCTCTGGCTGACACTTTGGGCACTTGGCTGCTGTTCCAGCTCTCCCATCTTCCCCACAGACACTTTTTGGTTTTGTTATGTCACCTTAGTTTTGTTATGCTTTATTTTCATGCACTGTGCAACACCCCCACACACATCTTCCACACATGCACATTATACTACTGATTATACTGATATCCACACTCCCTATTGCAAATATTTAGTTAACTTTTGATTTGATTTTAACTTTTTGTGTCTCCTATTTTGTTGTCGCAAAGAGCTGGGTCATGACAATGTAGTTACACAATAAGTAACACAGGTACCACTACTACTATTACATCAATAATTATATTTAGGCATTTGATTAAGATCATTTAACTTAGTTTATTTCAACAATCAAAAAGAAGCATATATTACAGTCAATACTGAAAAATAATAGGCCTTCTCACATCAGACATTTTGATTGTCATAATAGAAAAAGCACAGATGTTACTGATAATATTAATGATGACTCTGAAGCAGCTACTTCAGCCATCATTCATTTTATTATTTACAGCTGTGCTTTTCCTACTATGACTAGTCAAAATGTCTCCTGTGAAAAGGGCTTTCAATCAATGTGACAACCATAGCTATGAATAGTTATTTGATTGTTTAACTAATTTAATTCAGCAATTCAATTTATTCAATTCCATGTTTAGCTTTTTTTAGTTATAGCTGAATATAAGCATTTTTCATTTCATTTGTTAAAAGAAAACCAAAGAATCTCGCACACTGTCCATCACATGAACTCAGACCTCCATCAGAAAAAATTCATACAAACCATTCTGACCTTAATCTGTATACACAGTGGTAGGGATTGTTACAGAAGCCCTGGAAGACAGATGAGAAGAAAATGCTGGTGATTCAATTTCCTAGTCTGATCTAAATTGTTTTTCTCCTGTGTTTAAGAACGGGTGAGGGCTGCGCGATATGGCAAAAAATATGATCACAGTAATTTTTTCCATGTTGATCAATATCAATATTCATGACAATATATGATTTTATAATGCTGCCAGTTTGAAGAGTATCCGGATAATGACTAAGGCCTGAAGAAACCAGAGGGTTCATTAGTTAAACTGTAGAATAGTTTATTAACATAATAAATAGAACATAATGTAAGCATTTAACTTTGCAAACATGCTTACCTGCCTAGCAAACAACGCAAGTTAGCTTGCCTTGTAACTTATTAAAATACTCTAAATAAAACTAGAAGTTGTGACTAGTATCACATCAAATTCCTTTGGCCATCTCTCAGTTTTAGAGGTAGAAATCTGAGTAAAAAGTGCAAAATTCTAAATCAGCCATTATGCTACATCTTTATATACAATAGGGTCCAAAAGTCTGAGACCAAAGGGGTCTCAACTGTGTATATATATAAAAACCTCTTCATTTATCTTACTGACTACATTATTTGCTGTGCTTAGCTCACGTATCACTCGATTCGCCAGTTTTCTTCATGAAACAACACTAGTGTTAATGATTAGTAGCCTTACGTTGCAACTCTGTTTACTTAGCTTTGTGCTTAGCCTAGATTAGCAGTTAGCCTTGTGAATCAATAGTAAAAGCAGCCTCATTAAAACGATGATGTGTGATGACTGAATGTCTCTACTAGAGACAAGTATCCATGAGTTAGAGCAGCTTTTTCGGCTAGGGTTACTTTAGACCAGACGGGCACTCTAGCTGTAGCCCTGCTAATGATGCAGATGAGGCAGAGTTTGTCCCTCTTCGCCAGCCTGGGTTCACTGTTTACCCGGGGACAGACTCTGACATAGAGGCTAATCTGAGGGTGCTCGTATCATCATATTGCTTTCGTGCCCCTCGGTCCCACATTTTTTTTCCCTCTTTTTCAGAGGACATCCACTTTCTTCACCAGGAATGGCCATGTACTTTGACATGCAACCCAAAAAGTGCAGACTGACTGGCTGTTGTCACGTTTATTTCTGCTGCGTGATAGGCTGTTAGATCTATCTATATCAAGTAAAAAATGTCTGAAGTTTATTATCGTAATCGACATAACTTTTATTGCGATCCTGTATCGAAATCGTTTTATCGCCAAGCCCTATGTTTTGCCAGGATAATCTCTCTAAGTTCCTTTTTTTTCCATCTGTGAATTTCTCCATGCACTCTAAAGGCAAGTTACACATATTGCATGTTAGCGAGTTATGTAACATTATTCTCCGAACCCCACCTAGAGAACCAATGACTTAGATCAGTCACCCTAGAGGCCAGTCAGCTCATTTTTGTTTGTTTAATATTCCAGAGGAAATTGACTGGTGGGTCCAACAATTCATAACATAACTTGCTAACACACAATATATGTACTTTGTGTTTAGAGTGTATGGAGAAATTAAAACTCAACTGGAAGAAAACTTGAATGATTTTAGTCCTATTTAGAACATGGGGTAGTGGTGCACTTCAGCCTCTTGTGGCCAAAATGAGTATTACAACACCAAATACTTTGAGAAATGATCCTGGCAAAACCAAAACAAAACAAAACAAAAAAATAACCTGCTAAAACTTTTAGCTAGAAACTAGAAAATGATCCTGGCAAAACTTTGTTCACGTGCCAAAACCTTTTCCACATGTTTCACAGATGAAAAAAAACAAATATAGGAACTTGCAAAGATTATCCTGGCAAAACCTTTTTCTCACCCGTTTTTAAGTTATAAACACAGGAGAGAAAACAATTTAAATCAGAATTTTTTTCTCACTTGCATCTCAGGATTTCTGTAGATTGTTGGCATCCTCTGATTTACAGGATTTTCCACCTTTATATGAATGATACTGTTACATGTTGCCATTTGTTTGTATGAAAGTCTGAGGACTGAAACGTTGTGTTATTAAAGTGAGTTCAAGTGATGGACATTATGCAAGTTAAGTTTTTTTGATCTCTAAGACCTTATGGTGTGCCGTTATCACTTTATTTTTTAAAATGTTCTTCACTTGTAAATGTAATCCTTATATAAATACTTCACCTTTAGAAGAAATTTGGTTTCTCACACATTTTTTCCTGTTTGCTTGTCAATATTTCATTTGATTCACATCAGGCTGCTACAGGGACAATACAGTGATACAATGATATATGCAGATGAATAATGTGGTTTGTTCACAATTAGGCAGAGTATAGTGGCAGAAAAAAGAATGTCAATAACTTTGTTGCACATTCATAAGACATTGCAGAAAAACACACTATTAAGCTGTAATTAGACAATGATGAAGACAGAAAGTAGTGAACCACTAACCTGGAGGAGTAAACAGGACTCCATGAAAGCTCCCCTCTTTGACGGGGACCCGGCTGACCCCGTCTCCAATTAGAAACCTCTCATTAGTCGCCTCTGCTAGCATCCTGCCCTCCCCCTCCAACTCATGCACAGAAAACTTCACCACATGAGGGTTTAGTGATCTGTTTTTTTGAAACCTTTTATGCAAGGTGTCCGCACTCATTGACCACAGCAGACCCATTGGTTCAACCCCGACGTAACTCCCGCTGAGTGAGGGGTCTCTCTCCAGATCGACCTCCCCGTTCCCATCAGCCCTGTAGGTGGCCGAGGAGCTGAACACCACTCCCTTCTCATCGGTCGATCTAGCCCTCATGGTGACCACCTGCCTCGACCTCAGCCCGGCCACCTTCACCTGAACGGGCTCATCGAACAAACATCTGGCACTCGGCAGCAGCCTCAGTCTGATTTGGGAGGTCATCTCTTCTGAAACTACTGTTGTTTTCTTCACAAGATTAGTCTTTGTGCTGAGAATGTAAAAAAAAAGTTTACAATCCTGTTTATAAAAATAAAGTATACAATTTATTTTTAAAAAATTGATTCGTTAATCACATCAACACTTGATGAAAAGTGTTTTAAAAATAAAAAAGAAAAGTGAGTGTCCTGGAAACAAAAAGTCTAGATAGCAAAGTCTTATTTACATGGTTTGCATTTTAAGGTATGACTCAGAGCGTGAGGGCTGATTTATTACATACATATAAGACTGTAAAGTCAGAGCACCTGTCTAAAGGGTTAACAAATGATGCAATAGCCAGTAGATTTCAAATCAAAGTAGAGAGGTGATAAGGTAATCATGCACATACACACATATATCTGTGTCCTGTTCACAGATGATGGAGCACTGATTAAAACAAGACAACAACAGAAGACCTCAGCTTGTCAAAAGCCACCCAGTCTTCAGTGTCAGTTGACTCAGACACAAAATGAAAAAACAAAGCCCTCCCTGCATCTTTTAATTTCCTTTCAGGGACTGCAGAAGGAAAGAAAAGTCAGAAAAGTAGAAATGTGACCTACCTGCGGTTAAAGCAAGTGTCCATCTAGAATGAAAATGACTGTCATGTGGGTTAAAAGTCCCTTATGTTCATCACGGTCTCCTGATGGTGCACAACCCAGTTCAAAGTTTTATTTTAACTGTCGGTACAGAACATACTGTGTGTTCCTCCAAGGAATGTGTGTGTGCATGTGAAATATTGATTTATTGTGAATGATTTGGCTCATGAGCAGCACGCGCCCACCTGGAGCCTAATGGCAGTTTGTCCACAACTGACCTCTCTCGTGTCCTCTCTGTGATCTGACCTTGCTGCTTCACAGCTGCCTGATTCAGCTATTAACATTTAACCAGCCTCCTCCTGTATTAGCATTCAGTTGTTTGTGATGTTGAAAGTTTCTTTTTAATGTGTTAATGTTCATCATTGTGTATCTCAGGCTCTGCCGGGGGGGTTGTGAGCTCAGGGACAGAGTGTGTCAACCACACTTGCCAAACTAAAATGCATGTCACTAAAATAAAGGGTTCAAATCATGAAATTGTGTCCTGAATGAAATGTTTGTGTGTCTGCCTCTTCTCTGTACTCATCAGGTGTATTCTCACAATAGCATGCATGTGTTTGTCCCATACCTGACAAGCAGACGCAAAAGGGACTGATTGTTTCAGCTCAGTGGGTTTTTACTATTTTCAGACAAATCCAGTCATAGACTGCATGGGGCCAGTTTAACTGTCCGCTTTCCAGTGTCATAACTGTGCAATGGTTAGTTAAAAGTAATGGTTAGGTAAAGTAGTGGTTTGGTCCCTCTGACTGATATATTATTATATATGACATCATTAGATCATTAATACTGAAGCATCAGTGTGTAAGCAGCATGTTACTGTTGTAGCTGCTGGAGGTGGAGCTAGTTTCAACTACTTTATTTACAGTTAGCTAGTTTAGTCCAGTGGTTCCCAACCTAGGGGTCAGGTTTTACAAAATTTAAAAGTATCAAAAGTACAAGTGCTTATTATGCAAAATGTCCCTACTCAGTTACATATATACATACAGATACACAGTTCCTGTAGAAAGTATTCACCCCTCTTGGAAGTTTTCATGTTTTATATGTTTTATAACAACAAATCAAAGGGATTTATTGTGGCTTTTTATGACACTGATGAACAGAAAAAAATCATAATGTCAGCGTGAATCAAGTCCTCTTTAAAGCGATCTAAATTAATTACAAATATAAAATATAAATATATAAAAATATAAAATCCATTCTGTTTTACATGTCAAGATCTAAAAAGTAACCATATCTGTGAAATAAATGTAGTAAAAAGTACAGTATTACCCTGAAGTATAAAGTAGCGTAAAATGGAAATAAGTAAAGTACAAGTACCTCAAAATTGTACTTAAGTACAGTACTTGAGTAAATGTTCTTTGTTACATTGCAGAGTCATTCTGATGCTTGTAGTGAGTAATATAGACTTAAATCACCTTCTATATCATACTTTTGCTAAAATCAACACAAGTCTAAATTTTGCCCTTATATTCGAAGAAATACTTGAAAGAAATTATGGAAAATATTGTGTCAAGATGTTGAAACATCTTTGTGACAATGGCTGCTGACGTTTTGATGGATGGTTTTGATAAAGAGGCAAAAAATGCTAGAAAATTTTAAGTGCTGTGCTTGTTCTCCTGTGTCCCGTGTCAGTTAAAGCTGTCTCTTTTATTTGTGTATTTTCAAATGTTTTTGTTGTGTGCATTTTTACATGTGAGCTTTTCCTTTTTTATATTTAAGGCTTGTCTTTACTTTATATTCTCCAACATTTATATTATGGGCTGATAATCTCTATTAGTTCACTAAAAATATCTTGGCATATTCTCTCCTGCATTAGTTTATAATCATAATCTTTCAATAAAGAAATATTCAGACATCAAACATTAAATCGTTCACCTCGTCACAAAACATTCATATAATAATGATACACATGTAATTAGCAGCTAAGATATCATGACTGATCTGTTGCCACGTCTTTCTTATCCTCCTATTTGCATCTATAACTTGGCTGTAGGCCGTGAAGCTTCACAGCTCAGGTGAGATCTGAAGAACTCCTGGATCTTCTTCCACATGTGGACTTCAGCTGCTGCGTGGAATCTGGGCACCCCACATCGCTGGCTTGACTACGACACCATGGAAACTGGAGCGACAGTAGGGTCCATAAGGTGGCTCTAAGTAATGTCCCGCTCCAGGGTAACACACACTTTCAAAGTTCTCCTTCCCATGACGCTTCAGTCTCTCCACCATCTGGTCCATGTAAGCCTTGCTGTCCCAGTTGAGGTCATCCTCTAGAGCCACAAAGAGAAAATATGTTTTCAAAAGTGGTTTTGGGCAACAATGGAGTTCTGTGTCATAAGACATAATCCATATCAATCAATCAATCAATCAATCAATTTTTATTTATATAGCGCCAAATCACAACAAAAGTCATCTCCGGGCACTTTTCACATAGAGCAGTTCAAGACCGTACTCTTTAATTCACAGAGACCCAACAATTCCCCCATGAGCAAGCACTTAGCGACAGCGGTAAGGAAAAACTCCCCTTTAACAGGTAGAAACCTCAAGCAGAACCTGGCTCTTGGTGGGCGGCCATCTGCTTTGACCGGTTGGGTTGAGAGAGAGTCTAGGCCTATAGCAGCATAACTAAGGGCTGATCCAAGGTGAGCCTGGCCGGCCCTAACTATAAACTTTATCAAAAAGGAAAGTTTTAAGCCTACTCTTAAACATAGAGAGGGTGTCTGCACCCCAGACCGAATCTGGAAGATGGTTCCACAAGAGAGGAGCCTGTTAGCTGAAGGCTCTGCCTCCCATTCTACTTTTAAAGACTGTAGGAACCACCAGTAAGCCTGCATTCTGGGAGCATAGTGTTCTAGTGGGATAATACGGTACTATGAGCTCCTCAGGATATGATGGTGCCTGACCATTAAGGGCTTTGTAAATTAGGAGAAGGATTTTAAATTCTATTCTAGATTTTACAGGAAGCCAATGTAGCAAAGCTAAAATGGGAGAAATGTGATTTCTTTTTCTAATGCCATTAGATAATGTGTTTCTAAGGTGTTTAGGTCCAAGCACAATAACTTCAGTTTTATCTGAGTTTAGTAGTAGAAAATTGCAGGTCATCCAGGTCTTTATGTCCTTAAGGCATGCTTGGAGTTTGTTTAATTGATTGGTTTCATCAGGCTTCATTGACAAATATAATTGGGTATCATCTGCATAACAATGAAAATTTATGGAGTGTTTCCCAATAATATTACCTAAAGGAAGCATATACAAGGTGAATAGAATCGGTCCAAGTACAGACCCTTGTGGAACTCCATGTCTAACTTTTGCCTTCACGGAGGATTCATCATTAACATGTACAAACTGAAATCGGTCTGATAAATAGGACTGAAACCAACTTAATGCAGTTTGATTAATGCCAATTAAATGTTCCATTCTCTGCAAAAGGATTTGATGGTCAATTGTGTCGAATGATCTAAGATCTAACAGGAAAAGTATGGAGACAAATAAAGTTAAAAATAAAGTTAAAATAATTTCAGCATTTTGCTTTAAATTAATAATTAAACCATTCAGAACACAACAGAGACATAGACCAACCTGGAGGAGTAAACAGGACTCCACGGATATTCCCCTCTTTAATAGGAAGCCAGGTGACGCCGTCTCCAATTAAAAGCCTCTCATTGGTCGCCTCTGCCAGCACGCTGCCCTCCCCCTCTACCTCATGAACAGAGAACTTCACCACATGAGGGTTTAGTGACCTGTTTTTTTGAAACCTTTTATGCAAGGTGTCTGCCCTCATCGACCACAGCAGACCCATGGGTTCAACCCCGACGTAACTCCCACTGAGTGAGGGGTCTCTCTCCAGATCGACCTCCCCGCTCCCATCAGCCCTGTAGGTGGCTGAGGAGCTGAACTCCACTCCCTTCTCGTCAGTCGATCTGGCCTTCATGGTGACCACCTGCCTCGACCTCAGCCCGGCCACCTTCACCTGAACGGGCTCATCGAACAAACATCTGGCACTCGGCAGCAGCCTCAGTCTGACTTGGCAAGCCATCTCTTCTGAAACTAAAGATCCTACAAGTTTCGCCTTTGCTCTGTGGGAAATTCGACAAAAAATTGGCATAATCACATTCCTCATCTGTCTGATAAAGAAAACTATAACAGAAAATGTTCATTTCATCCCCTGTAAAGTTCTTGTAAATTCCTTGGCTGTGTCAGCATACTTGATCTATGTGGTTCATTTTGAGTCTGGTTCATCAAATACATGAATAGCGTGTTGTGTGAATAGAAGTCCGCCAACTAGCTTCAGTGCAGAGGGTTTGTTTGTTTTAACTCCTGCATATCACGAGTGGGTGGTGGTTTGATTGTGGCTCCACAGTTCTCTCAGTGTCTCATATGAGGACAATGTTCAACAGGAAAACAAAACAAGCACCCCTACAATCTACAACAGAAACTGTGATAGGAACCCATTCTGAGCGCCCTAAAGCTTTATTTGTACTCCCAAGCGGACGCCTACAAGGACAGCTGCGGACACCACAGATGGGTAGTTGTTCTGTTTATACTACCTTCTGGGATCGTTCCACACATGTGTAATAGATTGCCGTCTACAGGAAGACAGCTTGTGACCATGCGGACACAACAAATTGCAGGTTTGCGGCTGTCTGCACAGAGTCTACACCCTCTGATGGCCACGCAGACCATAGTGGACCCTCGTGGACGCGGAAAGTATAATTTCAGCTCAAGTGTAAAGTGTAAGTATAAACATTCACTCAGGTACTATTTAAATGAGATATTTTTACTTCACTTGAACATTTCCAATTACTGCTACTTTATACTTCCATTTTTACTTGCGTAGAATTTTAAAAGCAGGACTTTTATTAGAATTCAGTATTTATACATTGTAGTATGTGGGTTAATATAATTAATTACAACTGTCATCCAAGGCCAATGAATACCACGTCAGGTGCAAATGCCAGAATACTCACCTTACACTTAAATTTTGACCGTTTACTAAAAAAACACCAAACTACCACTTAAAAAACCAACACATCTGCAAAGATCTTAATACATATTCGTCTTATTATTATTATTACATTACTGTGATTTTAGCTGGGGCTCTTTTCTCTGTCTGTTCAGACAGACTTTTTTTTTTTTTTTTTACATGGAGGAGATACTTACACATAAGTGGTTTACAGCAATAAATGCACCAACAACCAATCAACATGCACTCAAATTTTAAAACCACAGAGGTATTAGCAGCAAAATATACTCAAAGTATCAAAAGTGAAAGTACTCATGGCAGCATGGCTCCTTGCAGAGTATTACATTATCATAATACACTGTACATCATATTATTGGATCATTTTCATTGATTCATTAACATGTAACTACTTTATATACTGTAATGCATCATATTTTATAAGATGATCCTATAATTTGTATGTGAAAGCTTAATCTGGAAAGCAACAGTTGCTGTCAAAGAAAAGTAGTGAAATTTTAAAAATATAAAGAAGCATATAATAAAAAATACTCTAATACAAGTACCTCAACTGCACTTAACTGCTGTACTTAAGTAAATGTACAATTACTTTCCACCTCTGATGTTTTTAATTTGATCTCAGCAGTGTAAAAAGACACTGAAACATTTTAAACAATTAAAGACCGGTGGCGAAAGTGTTGAGTTGCACAGAGCTTCATTCACAAACACCAACTACTGTTAGCAACAACGTTCATACAGGGACAGTTTGAGGCTCATATCAGGGTCAGAATCAACTTTATTGGCCAAGTATGTTGACACATACAAAGAATTTGACTCCAGTTTCTAGTAGCTCTCAATGTACTTACACACAACAATCTTCAGGAAGATACACAAGGACAACAAAGCTGAACAAAGATAATTAAACATAAACAAGACTTGCACTAACAAGGTACAAATTATAGCCAGACACTGTCCTTGTAAATATTTAGAGCTGAGCATGGTCCAAATTGTTACTTCAGTTAATCTCGTCACTTTTTTTTTTCTCCCGTAACTACCAGTTATGTCCATATAATGGTTGCTGCTGTAGCATTGCAGTTTCCCTTATTGATTCATAAAATGCTTTTATCTGGAATGACATTTCAATCATTAACCCTTGAAGGACGAGTTCACATTTATTTGAAGCATGTCTTAAAACAACTGTCAGGTGCCCAAATGAACACTGACACATGGTTTTCTTCCCATAATCATTCCTCCTGTTCATACAGACCATTAGAAGATCCCTTCATAATGCACTTACAATGTACAAAATCCACAGTACTTCTGTGCAAAAATATATTTAAAAGTTTATCTGAGTCTAATATGAAGCTTCAGTTGTCCAAAGTGTCAAAGTCCCTCTTTTTGTTACTGTGCTTCAACTGCAGATCAACAGGGAAACACTGTCCGAGGAAACACAAAGAGGAAATTTGATGCTAAAAAGACTGTAAATATGGCAGATATCCACTTGATATAACTAACTCAGACTACCGAAGCCTCATATAAGCTTCAGATCAATTTCAACCTCCATCACTTAGGCTACATTGAAAACAAATCGTTGCATCATGTCTGAACATGAGTGATTACAGTGAATTACAGGAAAACCTCTTTCAGTGTTCATATGGACACCTGTTGATTTAGACAGACTTGAAAAATCGTGAAGTGATCCTTTAATACTTACCATGAGATGGTGCATGGTATCTGTATATATATATATATATATATATATATATATATATATACATAAAAGAAACAAAAAAACCATCAAAACTGTGTTCCAGATGAGATTTGTGTTTGCAGGAGAAGACAGCAAGAGGTTACTTCCAGTCATGAAAGCCCTCTTAACTTATCCGCAGTGTTGGGGAGTAATTAGTTACATTTAACGCCATTACAAAATTAAATTACAAAATAAATGTAATTGTAATCTGTTACAATTACAGTTATTGAGAAAAAATATGTCATTAAATTATAGTTACTAATCGAAGTGTTGGTGATTACATAGGGGTTACATCCAAATATATTCTTTTTGTTAAAAAAAAAAAGCTTATATGTAGAATATAACATTAATTCTGTTGCAGGAATGCCTTCTTTCTATTTCTGAACAAAACAGGTCAGCAAAGCCATTGGGACAAGTTTGACTGCAACACCATCAAGGTTAGGATGGCTTACAAGGAGCTGTCTCTACTTCTAGACAGGCTCCATTCATTTGGCAGTGTGTGCTCAAATTTTGAGCGTTGTTTTTGATTGGTTCTCTCATTTGAATTTGCACCACCTCTCGTCTGCCAATCAAATCAATGCTCATTGCACCAAGTAACCTGAGTCTACCATGCCTGCGACCAGCCAACCACGTCGAGGCGGGTGGCCATGTCGTCGGACAAGAACGCCTTTCAGTACTGGAAATTCAACAGTGTTTTTTCTTCTGAAATCAGAAAAGGGCTCTAACATTACTGTTCAGTGTAAAGCTTGTTTACCAGCGGTGAAAATGCTGTCAACATCGAAATGCTCAATGTCAAAGCTGAGGAAACATCTGCAGGTAAGTTAATTAAGTAATCAAATGTAATAAGTTACATTACTTTGATGAAGAATTTAAAATAGTTACATTACATATTACATTTTTAACAGGGTAACAAGTATGTATGAGGACAATGCTCCCATCACATGTGGACAGTTATGTGGTCTCCCAAAAACTTGCAGCCTGTTCTTGCAACACTGGCAGCGTCAGCTCTGTGCTGAGAGGATGCTGAAGTGGTTTGTTTTACATACATGCACTGTTTGTGAACCAGAAATGAACAAAATCGCAATACAACAATACAACAATACAACAAACAAGCAATCGCAATATGAACGTGTGTGTGTGTGTGTGTGTTTGTCTAGGTGTGTTTGTCTAGGTGTGTGTGTGTGTGTGTGTGTGTGTGTGTGTGTGTGTGTGTGTGTGTGTGTGCGTACATCTACACAGCACACGAGTGACATGTCACCACACTGTGCTTTGTGCAAATGAATTTTGCACATTTCACACAGGTCATGCTTGTCTTGACATCGTCAGATGGCCTGCAGACCTGGCACCTCTTCCTCTTTCTTTTCCCCTCAGCAGCAACCTAGAAACAAAAGGACCATGATTACTTTTCTATGGTGTCTTTTTGCTGATCCCAAGACACACACAACACACTCTCATATACTTATACACACACATGCACACGCACCACACACCACACACACACACACACACACACACACACACACACACACACACACTTACTTACCTCACGCACTGGTGTAGTACTTGGTGCAGTCCTCTCCTGGATGTCCCTCAGCGTGGCTGCTGGGGTCCTGGGGACTGGGACTGGACTGGACCAGGGACTGTCATCCTTTTGCTTCTGCTGCTCATTTTGTAAAGGTTTGCCTGACAGAGTGTAATGTTGGTAGGACTCCCATACAGAGAATCTTTTATATGTTTTGCCCCTCCCCTGTTGAGTGTCCACTGAATGTGGGTGGAGTTTTCCCGCGAGAACATAAATGGTTCTCGTCAAATATCATAACACCTGCACCTGTGTGTGTGTGTGTGCTCTGTGTGTGCTCTGTGTGTGTGTGTGCTCTGTGTGTGTGTGTGTGTGTGTGTGTGTGTGTGCTCTGTGTGTGTGTGTGCTCTGTGTGTGTGTGTGTGTGTGTGTGAGTGAGTGATTGGGATGAAATATGTCTCACAGTTGCAAAGAAAAAAATACTCTGACATTTCTGACACCCTTTTACCTGCAGTTTGACTGCTGGGTCAAATTGACCCGAACAGTATCTATGTGATATAAACATGCAGGGGGTGGTTGCAAATATGTGAGATGAACCATTTTCATATTATATGTTGATTACACTAATTAAGGCAAGCAGAAGAAGTTTCATACTGAAAAAATACTTTTAACTATTTTTCCTAGATCTTCAAACTTTAAAACGGGTCAATTTGACCCAGAACATAACAGGAGGGTTAACCAGCTTGTGATAAGCAGGTCATAACCTTTCAATATGTTTCTGTCATCAATCAAACATTAAATAGTTTAATTCATCACAAAACATTCAACATGTATAATTATCTTAGGTTAACTGGCAGCCATGACATTGTGATTCTGTAACGTGTTCCTAATCTTTCCTGTCATCCTAACTGAATCTATCACTTGGCTTTCGTCTGAGTAACGTCACAGGTCTGACAATAATAAGGTCAACTGTTCAGGTAGTCTTAGTTTTTTATGTGAGACAACCTGAGGGAATAATAACACTAGCAGTGAGAGGGAAATTAGTATTAATAAGATATATTTATGCATGAATACAGTAAGAGCTAACAGGCATACAATGGCATGTACTATATGATGTCCCAATTCAGGCAAGATTATAGACATGATGTTGCAAAAATTTCAAATTTATTGATATTTGACAGACAGAAAGAATTTAAAAATAACAGTCCACCTATTTATATTTTAAATATTTATATATAAAAATGACTTAAAAAAAAAAAAAAAAAGAGTGGATACTCTTCTTTTGAATTCTAGGAATGGCTCCAGCCCTGCATGGCACTGAACAGGATTAATGTGTGTAATTCCTATTTTAAAGTAGTGTTACTCTGGGTTTTACCAACAATGATTGGCTATTTGCTTCTGTGCCTCCACAGCTTCAAGCCACACTTCCACGTCTACAAAAAGACTATTTTCAGTCAGAGCGGACAAATTCCTACTAACTTGGTGAAAGGCTACTTAAAAATTTTGAAGGTGTCGCCAACTTTTGAAAACGTCTCACATTATGCTGTCTTTTCCATGTCCAGTGTTAATGATTTTTTAAATTAATTTTTAATTAAAGCTGTTTCAGTGTAGTTGTTTTTCTTTTGTCTTTCTTTTTTCAATTAGGGTTTTTTTGTAGCCATTTCAGGCTTTTTCAATTTCACTTTCCATGCTCAAACTGCCATTTCATGATATCAATTCGTCATTTCAATCTCAAATTCCTATTTTCTATTTTGTTTTTACATTTTAATAATCAAAAACATTCAATCTTTATTCATGATACAGCAGTTAATTGGCAGTCATGATGTCATGATTGTTTTGTGTTCCTCAATCTTTCCTATCATGGTTTTTGCATCTATAACTTAGCTTTAGTCTTCATAGCTTCACAGCTCAGGTGAGATCTGAGGAACTCCTGGATCTTCTTCCACAAGTGGACTTCAGCTGCTGCGTGGGACCTGGGCTCACCGCCCCACATCGCTAGCTGCCATGCGAACAAATGGAAGCTGGAGCGGCAGTGGGGTCCATACGGCGGCTCCAGTAAGTGTCCAGCTCTTGGGTAACACACACTTTCAAAGTTCTCCTTCCCATGACGCTTCAGTCTCTCCACCATTTGGTCCATGAAAGCCTTGCTGTCCCAGTTGAGGTCGTCCTCTGAAGCCACAAAGAGAAAATGTCCCTTGGCTTTTTCGATGGGGACCAAGGTGGCCTGGTTCTCCTCTGCCAGAGGATTGTTAGTACAATACTTGCCTATGATGGCCCCTGACTCAGTGGGAATCGCCTTGCTGAGGTCAATCAACAGCGGTGAGAGGATTTTGCTCTTCTTATAGTAGAGAGGAGTGATCGCATTGGCACTGCAGCCGTTTATCCACACCACTGCCTCAACACCTGGCACAAAAGCAGCAAGTGAAAGTGCAATGTCTCCAGCCTTTGATCTTGATAATATACCAACTCCTTTATTTCCCACCTGTGAAAAAACAAAAGCTAACTTTTATGTTTATCATATTAACTACTAGAACATTACCTTACTTGCCAACATGTTGAGCTGTTCACTCAATTTGACTAGACAAAATTGTTTTTTAAAAAACTGTGTAATACCACATTTCTGAAATAACAGAAAGCAGAAATTAAAGTCCCCCTCCACTAAAAAAATGTGTTTTGCTTATTGTTACTTCAGTTGGATGTTTGAGCTTGACTGTGCAGAATGATGTGCAGAGTTTGTTTTCACATTCATCTGCTGAAAATGAAAAGTTTATCTGTGCTCACCTTAAATCTGAGTTTAAGGCGTGTACTTATGAACAGGATTTGTGACATCACAACTAGTCTGGAGCCAATCATGGCTCCATATGCCACTAACAGTGTGATCACACATGCAGTAGTAGTATTCAGTATCTGGCCTCTCATGAATCTGCAGTTTTGACAAAGACTTAAACTTGCTATGTGTACTTCCTAACAGTAAGAGGCAGCATGAGACTGTGGTTTAACCAGAGACTGTGGCTGTATGTCTGCGAGCTCTGTTTTCCTCTCATTATACCATAGGCCACATCTCCCAGCCTCATTTGTTCTTTCCTGAATTTCAGGTTTTTCGCTGTTACATTGGTGCTGCCGGGTGATATCTGTAACACTAACAAATTAACTGTTGCTTAACTTAGTTAAAATCCTAAAGTTAAAAACCTAAAGTAATAGTTGCTGACCACCTAATGTGTCATCAAAATCAAAAGCTTGTAACTTTATGCTGCTGTGTTTAAAAGCAACAATTACTCATACAGCTCACCTTAGGTTGTTGTTGTAAGAAATCAACTGCTTCTTTAAAATAGTCCAGATGCATCTCTTTGATGTTGTCGGGCTTGTCATTGTACACCGACACAGCCAGAACCACAAACCCTTTGTTGGCCAACAGACAGGCTCTCTTCTCAGACATAAAGGTGCACAGATCCAACACAGCGGGGAACAGACCTTCACCTGGACAGAAACACACACAATAATATCAATAGATCATAGAAAATATGACATCTTTATTCTTATATTTTGATGTTGTGATGACCAACCCAGAAACTAAGAAAGTCAATAACGTTGTTGCACATTCATTAGACATTGCAGGACAAAACACAGTATTAAGCTGTAATTAGACAATGATGAAGACAGAAAGTAGTGAGCCACTAACCTGGAGGAGTAAACAGGACTCCATGAAAGCGCCCCTCTTTGACGGGGACCCGGCTGACCCCGTCTCCAATTAGAAACCTCTCATTAGTCGCCTCTGCTAGCATCCTGCCCTCCCCCTCCAACTCATGCACAGAAAACTTCACCACATGAGGGTTTAGTGACCTGTTTTTTTGAAACAATTTGTGCAAGGTGTCCGCCCTCATCGACCACAGCAGACCCATGGGTTCAACCCCAACGTAGCTCCCGCTGAGTGAGGGGTCTCTCTCCAGATCGACCTCCCCGTTCCCATTAGCCTTGTAGGTGGCCGAGGAGCTGAACACCACTCCCTTCTCATCGGTCGATCTAGCCCTCATGGTGACCACCTGCCTCGACCTCAGCCCGGCCACCTTCACCTGAACGGGCTCATCGAACAAGCATTTGGCGCTCGGCAGCAGCCTCAGTCTGATTTGGGAGGTCATCTCTTCTGAGACTACTGCTGTTTTCTTCACAAGGTTAGTCTTTGTGCTGTGACTGTAATATAATGTATAAGGTAATCATGCACATACACACATATATCTGTGTCCTGTTCACAGATGATGGAGCACTGACTAAAACAAGACAACAATAGAAGACCTCAGCTTGTCAAAAACCAACCAGTCTTCGGTGTCAGTCGACTCAGACACAAAATGAAAAAACAAAGCCCTCTCTTCTCTGTTTCTCCCTGCCTCACATAAAGACTTGTGCATGTATTCCCTTATGGAAGCTGACAAGACAAGGGGTGACTGTGAAGGACACTTGGAAAAAGTCCAGTGCAAATTAATACATAAGGTGTAAATACATAAGTGAGTCATCAAAATGATTGACTTTAACAAATGTTTAGTAAAGAAAGCAGTTTGTCACAGAGGAGACTCATTTTTTTACAATGTAATGTCATCATGAACTGTCAAGTTTTTCTTAAGAAGAGATAATTTTTTAACAGTGTACCATGTTCATGTGCATCTTTTAATTTCCTTTCAGGGACTGCAGAGGGAAAGAAAAGTCAGAAAAGTAGAGATGTGACCTACCTGCGGTTAAAGCAAGTGTCCATCTAGAATGAAAATGACTGTCATGTGGGTTAAAAGTCCCTTATGTTCATCACGGTCTCCTGATGGTGCACAACCCAGTTCAAAGTTTTATTTTAGAACGTACTGTGTGTTCCTCCAAGGAATGTGTGTGTGCATGTGAAATATAAACTTATTGTGAATGATTCGGCTCATGAGCAGCATGCGTGCACCTGGGGCAAGTTTGTCAACGTCAAAGCTACTATAAGTCTTCAAACCTTATTAACGGAGTAATAATTTCCAAATTGACCACCAGCATACTTATGGGAGGGCTTCAATTTAGAGATTGAGACCATAATGACTCGCTGAAAAAAATCTATTGCCCTAGTATTTCTAGAGAGAAGTTTTTTGAATGGGAGTCTATTGGAGCCAGGGACTTTTTGGAGCCAGCATCTGGCGACCGTCAGTGGTATTGCACTTCAAGGGACCTCCGCATTGGCTTCAATTTCAAGCCAAGGTTGTGGCTGCTTGGTATTAAGATGAGTTATTATTTCTTCTCAAACTACAAACCTTTCTTCCTTTGACTGTAACAGAGTAAAGAAGGTCACAATTTTTGGAAAATGTCCCACAGCAGACGCAAAATCTATCAATGTCTATCAATCTATCAGTATTTGTAGTATTGTCTCCATTGCTTGGAGAGAAAACAGAAATTCAACTGCTGGTAATGTCAGGATGAAATGTTAGGTTTTGAAATTGGATGTTTTATATTGATATTTTTATGATAAATTTTACAATTAGATGATTTATATTACATTTTGATACTTTTATAATTACCTTGTTTTTCTATCTTCTACCTTTGTAGTTAATCATCAAGGAGGGTTACACATTATGCTGATGTGCCAATATCATGGAGTTGTATGTCACGTGGAGGTATGCAGGTCATAAGCATTAACTTACGGTGTGAAGAGTTGACACAATGGAAAGCATTGAATCAACAACGCCGGAACCAGACAGACAACAACAGTAAAATGGCACCTAGGACGTGTTACTAACTGTCTGATCATCAGTGATCAGAAAACAAAGGGAAAATGGGGGGAAACAAAGAAGACAGTGATGCACTCAGGGAGAAGGGGGTTCACCATTCAGGGAGACCAGGAAAGCAGCGGGGGGCATTTACATTTGGGCAGGATCAAAGAGGACCAAGCATTGTCTGCATAGGACCAGCAGAGCAGGAAGAGAAGGACATTTACATACAGACAGGATCAATCAAGGAGAAATCAGTATGGGGCAGGAGATAGGAAGGATATACATTTGGCATAGAAATTGGGAGCTGTCTATAAATTGTCAGAAATGATGAAAAATGTTGATCACTGTTCCTGAGATGAGACCTCAAATGTCTTATTTTGTCCCCACCAATAGTCCACAACACAAGATATTCAGTTTACTGTCATAGAAGACTAAAGAAACCAGAAAATATTCATATTTTAGAAATAGGAGAAAGAGAAAAAAATGACTCAAAATGATGAATCCATTATCAAAATAGTTGCTAATTAATTTTCTATCGATTGACTAACATATTAATCAATTAATCTTTGCAGCTCTATTTATCACTTTTTGGTTAGTTTACTATGAGCCAAACTGAAGACTGGGAGCTAAGATTGGTCATCTCTGTTTATCTTACGGTATAGTATGTTCACTTCTCCCAGAAGAAAAAACACAAATTACTTAAACAGAGTTTTGAAAGGAGCAGAACTTCTCAGGGTTATCTCAAGACGTTGTTGTTAGAGTGCACCAACACCCCCTTGTAACTCACTCATCAATTTAAAGTTTAAAGAACTCTTTCAGCTGGAGTTTTTTTAAGACAAGCAGTTGTCTTTAAAACTTAATATCTGATATAAACTTACCGGTGTGTGTCAGATCCAGTTTTAAAGCTGCCGGAGGAGGTCTTATTTCAAAGTTTGTGTCTCCTTTGAATGACTTTGGTCTCCTGTTGAAATGAGGTTCTTCGTTGTGTCATTTGGGGTCTGGAGTGGCAGGAATAACTGGTTGGGGGCAGGTAAGGTAAGGGGAGGAAGGGAGAGAGGATGAGGCAAGAAGAGGGGAGGGAGACACATATTGACACAGACAGAGTCTACCTGAGGCATAGCTGATAAGAACAAGTTGTTCATAACAGCAATAACTAGGTTAATAATAAGCTTTGTGCAACTTGACACCAATCTATGTTTGTTTAAAATATTTCAGGGTTTTTAGCACTGCTGAGAACAAGTTTATAAAAAATTAGAGGAGGAAAAAACATTGACTCAAGTACTACAGTATGTGTAGAGTATTGTGATACTTTCATAATAGAATAACAGTGAAACTTTTAATAGATACTTGTATGTTTGCATATTCACAGAGTCTGGATTTTTCAATGAGGGAGAAGGTGTAGATGTAATTTTAAGGATTTTAACAAGGTAATTGAACTTTTTTTGGTGGGAAAACCCTATCAGACACAAATTATTATCCCAAACAGAGTATTGTTTTACATATCCTAAAGGGGACATATCACACATTTTGTGATTTTCTGTTATTCATTTACTGTTATAATGTAGGATATCTATGTTAAACATGGTCAAAGTTGAAAATAAATAAATTGAATATTCAAAAAAGTAAATGCTTCCCTATCAACCAACCAGCCTTAGAAATATTGTCGTCGTCAAATCTATTTTAGCTCTCCAAATTAGGATTCAAATACTTGGGCATCATTATCACACGATCCATTCATTCATTACATGAACAAGATTTCATGGCCCTAACAACAAAAATTAAATCTGAGTTGCAAAGGTGGAGCCACTTGCCTCTTTCATTGGCGGGGAGAGTGCAAACTGTTAAACCAAATATACTACCCAGGTATTTATACATTTTTCAATGTATCCCCATCTTCTTACCCAGATCCTTCTTCAAATCTATTAATTCTATCATCTCCTCATTCGTATGGGCTGGTAAGAACCTGAGAATTGGTGAAGTTTTTCTGCAATGGAGTAGATCATCAGGCGGACTTGGCTTACCAAACTTCCTGTGCTACTATTGGGCTGCAAACATGCTCAAGCTCCTCCTTTGGTTCACGTCCCCACAGAGCAGCTGGTGCCAACTTGAGACTAATTCATGTATCTTCTCTTCACCCCAGGCTCTGGTATGTGGTACCTTGCCCCTCTCTCCCTCACAATATACAACTAACCCCATCGTTATTGCCACCCTGAAGATATAGGCACAAATAAGACAAAACCTTAAGTGGTCCAGCCTTCCTCGTTCAACTACTATTTGCAATGACCATCTTTTCTTAGCAGCTAGAATGGATCCAAGGTTTATGTCCTTGGCAAGAAAAGGTCTGCATTGCTTGGAGGACTTGTATGTAGATGGATCATTTGCCAGTTTCTACCAATTTCGCGCCACTTTCAAACTCAACAATTCAGACTTTTTAAGATACTTCCAACTATGCAACTTTGCAAGGACCCACTCTTCTGTATTCCCTCAAACCCCACCTGCCACCGGTTGATACTCATGGTTGATACTTTAACTAAGGGTCATGTCTCTTACCTCTATAACCTTTTATTGCAGACAAATGAATCAATTATGGAGAAAATTAGAACAACCTGCTTGTGATCAATTCTGGGACAAAGTTTTGGAAGCTGTTAACTCCTCCTCTCTATTTACCCAGATACATTAGAGGATAAATACAATAGATGCTCACTTTCTCCATGTGATCCAACCCATATGTTCTGGTTGTGACCCAAATGATTTAGGTTTTGGGAGTCATTCATTACGCAAACTGTCTCCCCACATGGCCATCTTAGATCGTAGATCAACTGAAGATAACATCACAACAAATATTCAAAGAAATGTAAATGTATTTACCTCACTCACTGCTTGCAGAGGAATTCTGTTGTGAAAATCCTCCTTACCCTCGTCATCTAAATCCTGGATATGTCATGTCATATCCTTCTTAAAAATGAAAAAAAAATAAATCAAATTTTCCATAAGAGTTTCCATTGATAGATTCTATTTGTATTGGCAACCATTAATCAGCTGTTTTGATCAGCTGCCTGCCAGTGAAATTTCACAATAGAGGCATGCTTTGGGCTTGTCTTCGATGTGTGATTGGTGCCACCCTTTAAGGAGATATATGTGCATAGGTATGGGGGTTATGTGCGTGTTCCCAGATGTGCGTACCCTAGATTCTAGCTCCATACTCTAGGCTAGGAACTCTGAACAGTACTGCAAAAGCCTTGGTGCTATTAACGACTGACTTCCTTCTCTTTATGTAATTTATTATTTATATATTTGCTTGTTTTTTAAAATCTTATTTACCTTTTTTTCTCTACTGTATTTTTGTATTTTAAATGATGTGCTTTGTTGATCTGGTGTCCCTATGTTGTCAACTGTCCTGTTTTGTTTTTGGTTTTTTTTCTTTTGGTGCAGCATGCTGACACCAAAGATAATTTTCCATATTGTGGACAATAAAGTACCTTCCTTCCTTTATGTTTCCCACTCAGCAACAGTCACCATCTGAACAGAGAGAAGAGTCCCAACTCTGACCTGAAACTAGACTCATCATGAGTGTAAAATCTCCCATTTAAAAAAAAAAAACACATTATGAAAAGGCACATGGAAGATCTAAAGAGATGTGTCGGTTTTTAAATGGTAGATTGTTATTTTTTGTCA
This sequence comes from Thunnus maccoyii, assembly GCF_910596095.1. Classification (NCBI taxonomy): domain Eukaryota; kingdom Metazoa; phylum Chordata; class Actinopteri; order Scombriformes; family Scombridae; genus Thunnus; species Thunnus maccoyii. Next base: position 25,090,048 of record NC_056544.1, on the reverse strand, counting down.
GCTCTCCTCTCAGGACCAGTGATACTTACCAGGAGTGGCTTACATCTCCACCTAGTGGCCACCATAAATAACAACAGGCTCCTCAGGGACATACTGCATACTACACTGGCTAAAAGTATGTGGGCATGTCATTCCAAAATACTCTTCTGGCAAGACTTGTTGGATCCTGGCTGCAGGGATTTCCTCCCATTCAAGCAGAGGAGCATTAGCAAGGTCTGAGTCTCAGTCGGAGTTCCAGTTTGTCCTAAAGATTTAAGCTCAGGGCTGGGGAAACCAAACTGGGAAAACCTTTTCTTTATTTTGGAGCTGGCTTTGTGTACGGACACATTGTCATGTTGAAACAAGAAAGGGATGAACACAAACTGCCTCAAATATCTCTGTATGTTGTTCCTTCAAGTGGAACTAAAGCCTTGTCCCAAATGATGATGTAATAGCAGCCATACACAGTCTCTAGATATATATATAGATATATATATATAGTATATGTATATTCTATATATTGGTGACTGTAAAATGGTCACAGTTTTGATTGAATGTAAATGCTTGTGCTTGTCTGTGTGTCAGACCTGTGATAGTCTAAACTGTGCACTCCTCATGCAATAAGACTTCAGACCTTTTATGAACTATTAGCTTTTTGTTGTTTTATATATTTTATTTTACACAGCTGAAATAATTAGTCATTTGTCAATAATCAGCAACAATTTGATGATCGATTATTAATTTCAAGTAATTTTTCCACAAAAATTAGTGCAAAACTCACACATTCCACCTCTTCAGATGTGATGATCCGCTGCTTTTCTTTGTCTTTTATGGCAGTAATCTGAACATCTTTGAATTTTTGACTTTATTTTGGTCAAAACAAGCAATCTGAACACATCACTCTGGATTCTTGGAAATTTTTGATAGACATTTTTCACAATTTTCTGACATTTAAGAGATCAAATGATCAATCAATTAATTGAGAAAATGATCCAGAAAAATGTTAGTGCTTTAATTTACGAAGCAGGAGACACAGACTGACTCATACTTTTAGTTGGGCATAATTGTGATTTAATTCACTATGTCTTATATCACAAAGAAAGTCTTTAAAAATGCAGACTAGAATTTCTGTATATAAACTGTACACAAAAAGCAAGGCACTATACATTCAGATTCATCAAGCTGCTGTTTCTCTTCCTCATTAAAATCAAACCTTTAAATTACAACTCTTAGCTCTGCTCTCAGGTGCTCAGTAAAGTCAAGAGTCACTTCGGCAGTTTAACACATTCGAGCAACATGAGCTACCACCTACTTGGCCTGACAGCATCCAGACACTGTAGACAAGAAAAAAAAAAAAAAAAACGACACTCACAACGTCTGACGTGACAGCTGAATGAGCCGACCTCATCCTGCTCCTACGGGTTTGTTTTTACATAAATACAAAGTCACAAACGCACCTACACACACATTTACACAAACATTACGTACATACACAAACGTTATATACAGTCGCACGCACATACATACACAACCGTAGCATGGCACTCTGACACCAAGCGTCCTAGTGTGCACATTTTCTTTCACAAGTCCATGGCGTGAGCGGTGACTGTAGTGCTCGGAGGAGACTCCAAATACACACATACACCATGTATGAACCAAAGCATGGTGGTATTTACCCTCCATTAAACCACTTGAATTTAATTTTTGTTATGTAATGACAAAGATGAAAGGTGGAACATGACTATAAGCGAGGCGAGTGCATCTCGAGTCTCAACCTTCATGTAGCTTTTTTTCTCAGATTCGGTTTCTGTGTCAACGTCTTCAGACGTTACCACCAAAATCAGGTTTACAGGACATTTCCTTTATCTCCATCTCAATCCACTCTTTGTCCTCTTCACGTGCCGTCGTCCATCAAAAACTTCCTCAAAACAGTCCTTTGGCCTTCTTTAAGTTCACTTGCTTCCACCCTGGCAGACGTTCGTATTCCTCTTTCTTCATCTCTAACGCTTTCTGTAATGACAAAGACACACATGCAGTTTATGAATCGGTTAAGAAGACGACACAGAGAGTTCAACACTGTGTTTGTTGCGTTTGAAATGATGTTTCAAAGGGAAGTATCGGTGTGTTTTCTGTCACTGATACTGGCCACTGTAGTTACTAAAGAACAGGACCAAAATGACACAAGAAATGCTATTTTGTGATCTGTAATAGTGTTGTTTCTAAACTATTAAATACCTGAATTACAGTCGAATTACAGTACATCATATTTACTGCTCGTGAGGAATTTTATGCCATTTAATACTTCTAGAGTAGATGTATACATATTAAATTACATGTTAATAAAGCAATATATTCTACATATGTATACAAATATGACTCTTAACCCATATTGCTGTGTTCCAAGATAAGATAACATTTCATTGATCCTTGTAGGGAAAATTCAGTGCAGGAGTCTGAATAAATACAATAAAAAATATACAAAAAAATATAATAAAATGTAGAATAAAGTAAATAATATAATCCAAAATAAATTAAAAGGATTCAGATGTTTTTTAATGCTGGTTTGATGCCTTTTTTCTCTTTCTCGACTTCATCTTTTATCTGCAGTTTTGTACGTTTTGACATTTGTACATCTGTGAATTGACTGTTTATGTCATAAGCTGATTGTTATAACACTATATGACGTGAAGCTGACAACACATCTACTGCTCTGTGGGTATTCCTGCTCTATCACACAAGGACAGTTTAGTTGTGGTTTGTTTTCATGCCTCTATTTTGTGCTCCACAGACAGACGGTGAGTCAGACTGCAGTGTGGTTTGTCGGTGAATCATAAGTGCGTGTATTTGAACTGAGAGAAGAGAAAGTCTCAGGTGGAAGGTGAGTGTGAAGAGAAGAGTAGCAGCAGCAGAGTGTGGTGTAGTCGAAGGTGTTGAGCAGGGAGATACAACGGGCTGCACAATTAAACGTGTTAATGACCACAATCAACAACAGTATTAATTTAGCAAAAAAAGTGTTTAAACGTCTAATTTACAACTTCAGCTGTTCATATACAGGAGGGAGGTGTGTTAGAAGCTGTTGGAGCGTGAGTTATTTTAATATTTTTCTACCCAGTTAGGTTTTTACAAGTTGTCCTCGTTATCACTGGAGCTCGTATTGAAGCCCATTCCTGCTAAAAAGAAACAGATGATAAATTAAGAGTATGTTTTTCTTGTCAAATGTATGAAATGTCAAGACAAAAATTGGGACTTACTAGGTAAAAATGGTGAAATAATACATACTGAGATACTAAGTCAAAAATGTTGATTGTTGATTGAGAAGATATTAGCTGAGTTATCAGTATGACATTCTACATATATATATATATCTGTACTTTTGATTAAATATTACAATTTTGACTTTTTTTCAAATATTTTAATAGTAATAATGTTGACTTCCTATGAGAGCTTCTACTTTATCATTTGTAATTTTTCATCTATGTATTTTCTTGGCAGGAATGAGCTTCATGTTTGGGTTGTGTGTCATTTTATATTTATCTGCTCGGTGAAGATGTGGGAGTCCTTTATGACTGCAGCTGATTTAAAAGGACTCGACCGTAACGTCTAACCGAGTCATCAGGATGATCTTTTCAGACGTAATCGTGCAGCCGTGCGCAAAACTTTCCTCCTCCTCAACCGGCACCACACTTAAGAGACAGGAGTGAAACAGGAGTGAGTAAGAGTTCAATCCACGTTAAAAAAAAAAAAAAGGAAACACAAGCTGACGTGCTCGAGAGAAGGACAGGTAGGTCGCCAAAGTGCTGATGAATCACACGAGTGGTTCTTCTTACCTGAATCCACCTACAACTTGGTCTGCAAAGTGAGAGTTAGATGGAGTTAGGATGGATGATATGAATGAGGTGTTCAGTCTCAGCACACTGCAGGACATTTAGAGATGTAATGTACTGGCTTTACATCAGGCTGCATCAGTCTTCGCCTCGTATACGAGGGATTTCTTACAGTGTGACTGTTGAATGTTAGCATAAAACGGCTCCTACAGAATCACAAATTACTGAAGCTGTTTCTAGAAACATTTAGATGTCCACTTTTCATGCAGGTTAGTGTAATTCAAAGTGTTTTACAGATGACGGACAAGCTGATAATAAGACAGTAAAAATGTAAACAGGAAAACAATTTGAGACTAATGAGCAGCGGAAATAAAAATGATGAAAATGTTATTTAAAAGAAAAAACTATAAAATGGATTTGAAAAAGTAAAATAGATAAAAGATAAATTAAATAGATAGGAGGGAATAAAAGATTTAAAACATTAATAAAATAAAATAAATAATGTCTGCTCTCAGATCAGGCACCAACGGCTCTGAGCATAAAAAAAACTAACTAACTAAAAGACGCATTAGTCTCTCTGTGTTTTTGAGATGTTAAAAAGCAGATTTGGTAACATGTGACACATGAACCCCAAAGTTTAGTTCTGAGTCAAAGACAACATCAAGGTTTCTGGCCTGCGATTATATATGTAACCCGTCAGTGAAGAACAGAACAGAAATGCACAAAGCCTGACTAACAGATGTTAAAATGTCAGAGAGTAGATTCTTCGTTTTAAAGACGATGATGAGAGATAACTGAAAAATAAATCTGTTGTCCTTGAATCACAAAAATCTCTCACAGAACGTGAACAGAAAGTGAGAAAGAAGCATTTGTTGTTTTACGATTTACTTGCCGATATGGAAATGTTTTACTTCATAATTTAATAAAAAATGCCTCTTGAAAAGACAAAAATGCCCTAAAAGTCTGATCAAAAGAGGGAAACGCACTATTTTTAACTCTGCCTCCAACATTGCAAACAAAAAAAAGAAAAAAACAAACAAAAAAAACCTTAACTGACCTCAAAGTCCTGGTCAGACAGGTAGATCTCCAGGCGGAGCGGATCGACTCCCTCTGGGAGCGGCCGGGCCTGCAGCTGAGCCAGAGGGAAGGTGTTCTGACAGAGCCGGGCCAACACGTCCTCCACCAGGATGATCTGGTTACACACCTCCGCCTCCTGCAGCCACAACACAGCACACAGCGTCAAGTCCTTCCTAACAAGGGCCGGTATTTAGACAACTAGTTTATGAATGTGTGAGAGTATGAAGAGGCAACACAGAGGCTTGTGTTTATATACTGTATACTGACAATGTCATTTTTCAGTTTTTTACTGCATGTACAGTACGATATTCAGTAAACAGTAAAATATCAGACAGGGGCTCAGTATCAGTAAATACTCAGTATCAAATGAGCCCAATAGAGGGTGATATGAGGGTATATTTTGATTGCTTTTTTGATTCCACTCATGTTTTTTTAATGTTTTTTGAGTGAGTACTTTATATATCAAACTTTATGGACAATAGGGCATGTAGCTTAATGTTAGAGTAAACAAGATATGAATGTAAGCAAATAAAAATGTGTGTGTGTGTGTATGTTGCTGACCCTCTCTGTGATCTCAGCCACGTCCTCTCTGTGCTCCCAGCTGGGAAACATGTTGGTGAAGGTGAGTGGCTCCAGACCGGCGTGGATCAGATAGGACTTCTGAGACTTCTTATCGTTCTTCTCTGGAAGAGGAAGTCAGAAATTACTTGGATATTGAAATGAACTGAAATAGGTCATCTAAATACTGTCATATAATGTCAGCAGATCTGATTAAAATTAGGGAATGTGCAGATGTATTCATTCATTTCATTCAGGGTTACAATTACTCTTGTAATTCAACAGTAAATCCATAAATTCTTAATTTATTCATATAAAAATGAATGGTTGGCAGTGTGTGAGTAGAAACTGGTATCTGGTAACCAAATTTCCCTGACACCAGTGATCCCATTTGCTGGAAATTTAGCATAAATATGTAATTTTAAGGGGAAAAAAATACATTGAGGGACTAATTCCTCATATTTATCCAGATAATTCATAAAATGTTTTGCATATACAGTGCATACGTTCCCACCTGTCATTCACTTACCTTTGCAGTACTGCAGCACAGTCTCCATCGCACACTTCCGGTCTGCATCCCAGCGGATACGAGCCGAGCCGGTGCACTCGCTTTCCTGAGGCCACCACCCCTGCCACAGGTAAACCTCGTGGAAGTTATCCACCAGGAACAACGCTGTGGAGGAGAGAGAGATGTCTCACTCTTTCAGTCTAAGTTTCACTCTGCATACAGCCTGTTGTGCATCTAATTAAATTACAAATCTACAGCATATAATGTACAGTAAAGAGAATTTTTAAAGATCATAAATTCTGTTCTGTACATAAATTTCTGCAAAAGCATCATTACATTTTGTCTTTAATCTAATGCTAGATATTAAGTAATGAATCTCCCCAAATGATCTACAAAGGATAAAATAAAAACCCCTAACATGCTGTGTGTGTGTGTGTGTGTGTTCAGGTCTCACCAGGTTGCGGTGCGTTATACAGGTCTTCCTGGAGGAAGGGCAGTGAGCTGACCAGGTCTGGGGCTCTGGACGGGTGGAAGGACTCAGACGCCACAAACTCTCCAGATGTGCTGCTCAGCTGGAAGAGCCGCGGGGTGAAGTTGAATTTACCCGGATCTGAAAAAAGAAAATCAGAAACCAACATGTAACAAGATACATCATCCCTCAAGTGACGACTGTAGCACTCGAACTTAGAGATCGGTATAGCATCTCAAATTTTGAGTGCGGAAACTTAAAACCAAACACTTACTGGTCAAGTTCTTAGTCTAGTTTGCTCATTTGCTGATCGCATAGAGTCTGATTTAAATCATTATTGTTAATTTTGTGCTGTATTTACTTTTGGCAACCATCTTGTCCTGTGTACAATATTTATGAGAACATTAAAGGTACCCTTGCGCATGACAGAAAATACCTAAATGTAGAGGACTTGGTGTAGGTTTGTATCAGCAAGTGAGGTAATAATACAAGTATATACTGGTAGAAAATCATATAACATAATATCACTTTTCACCCGAAAGAGGTTAAAATTGAGTGATGGTTCTTGTACCTTGCAGCATGCAGTCATACGCCTTCCTGTCTTTTCTTCCCAGAGCCTCCCAGAAGCCCGGAGGCTCCACTCCCTCATCACATTCATGGATGGTCACCTTGCTGCTGCTGTGGAGACCTGCTTCCAGAGGACACCTGACACAAGCAGGAGGCAGACAGAATTCATTACATGTGTAAGAATATGTGATGTTTTATGTTTGATGGTATATTTTAATCTGTATTGATGTATTAAATAACATCTTTAAATTCATCCTAAAGCAAAAAAGATTGAACTCACTGTTCTTTGATCTTGAGCGCCGCTGTGTTTCCCACACCGCGAGTGTGTAGCTGCGTCTTGCAGCCGTGCCACAGGTAGATGATGGCCTTGTTGATGTTGAGCAGGATCATGGAGGCTCTGGAGCGCAGGCTGCTGCAGTGACACGCCACCTCCAGCAGGTGTCCCTCTACCGGCACCTCGCCCCGCACGCAGTACAGACGCCACTCACCTGAACAGACGGGCAGGTGAACACGATCAGTGGAGAGGAAGAAAGAGCTTCCTTTTTATAACAGAACAAAAACCCAACTGTTTTGTAAGTAAATTATGATAAATGACATATATTTGTGTGTCAATAAAAACAAAATAATTGTCAATAAAACTGATCTATACCCACTATGTTGTTTACTTTTATTCCAGTAAAACCTGTGCAAGAATCAGCAAATACTTATTCTGATATATATATATATATATTGCTTTGTATTTCATAAACTACCACAAAAAAAGGGGGCAGCTCGTCATAACTACTTTAAAATGACTTTTAGCTTTTTACTGCTGCCTAAAATTTAGAAAGACACAGGAAAAATAAAGCAGGCAGATTCAGGCTTTGGTAAGTGAGTTCACCCACAGCACAAACATGCCAGTATCACTGCCTGGAAATCAGAAGTCACAGTAGATCTACAACCTGAGAAAAAAAATGGAAATGTCAAAAATATTTACTCTGGGTGTTCTCCTCCTCCTCCTCCCTCTTGCCAGCGTGGACAATCATCCCTCCGTTGAAGCACTGCAAGAAACATGGAGGCTCCCTCCCCTGCTGCACCTGGACCTGATAAACAAGGGAATACAGTACAGGATGCTGCTAATGTAAACAGTATACAGTATATACAGCAGTATACTGGTAGAGTAGCAGAGTAGGTTCTCATTCAAATCTTATTCGTACAATGATGCAAAGTCATTAAAGTCCTTAAACTGGTTGAACAAATTGAAAGAATCACTAAAGATAATTTGTAAAAACATTTCTTTGACCACATTATAGTAAATAATACTGATATGAGTGCTTGCTTATTAGTATAATCGACTGATTTTAACACCACAAACGAATTAATCGTTACATTAGTTTGTGTTTTGTTTGTGTGACTGATTATCTCTGCAGTGTGAGGCCTTGTCTCCTGTACCTGCGCCCCTCTCTCCTCATCCAGCTCCACCGTCATCAGCGCTGACGTTCCTTTCTCGCTGACGGTGGAGTATCGGCCCTGCCAGAAGAAATAGCAGCATTTCTCCTTCCCCGGCCCGCTACTCCTCGCCTCTGGGTTCTGCCTACGACCAACTGGGACACAAACATAAATACACAACAAAGAATTTGCAAAATACTCTGAATTGTCAATATTGTTAAATGAATAATGTTATTATTGCAGCAGAGCCTCCTCGTACAAACTGTTAAAACTTCATTTTAAGGCTTTTAAAAATAGTGCCCACATCTACAACTCACTTCACCATAGAAGAAGGTGAGTCCACGGTGACTAACCTGAGGTGGTGACCGTGTACTTCCACTTGACCACGTAGGCGTCTCCTTCGTGGAACTGGCCGATGCTCTGGCGTGGGAGGCGGCTGTAGTCGAACTCCAGGATGTGCCAGACGTCCACTGAGACTGTGCTGATCTCCTGAGTCCTCATGTGGTCCTCGGTCTCCACAGGACCATGACCGCGGCCGACATTTACACCATCCAAGATGGTGGAAACGGATGATTGGAGGACAGGCAGCATCAGGGTGGCGTCATAAGGCCGGCAGTCTCGCCCCGGAGCCTCCTGGGAAAGAAAAAACATTAAGTGAGTGACCTGTGTAATTAATAAATGTATATATTCCACCTTTTCTGCCTGTTTGATGTGCACCTTCTGCTCAGGTACGAGCTCGCATTCTTCCTTTGGTAATGGCGACTTTGCTTCAGTCCAGTCCATAAACTTCTCCTTGAACAAGATGGTCTCGTTGTGCTCTGTCAGTCTGCCGAATATCGCCCAGTCAGGACGGCCCTGGCCCTTCCTGTGATGAGATGAACCCACACACACACGGAAAAGGAGATAAACATGTCAAAAATTAAACTTTATTCCATTCTTTGCTACGCTAAATCAAAAAGCTTTAAAAAAGTAAGACCACGCTTATTAAATTTGTATGTGTGTGTGTGCAAGTTCACAGCTATTGTTTTTTAGATACAGTATATAACTGTAGCTAAAATATAAATATGCAGATGGTGACAATACTATAATCCTACATAAACTATAGAGGAAAGTAAACATCTTTGAACTGTGCGTCTGTGTGCTATTGTGTTTTTATTGTGAGAACCAATTTGAGTTTTAGACCATGAGAGTGAAGATATACAAAAACACTCCTGCTTCCTTCAAAAGGGTTATATTGGTTTAAAGATTAATGTTAGATTTAAGTTAAGGTTAGGGTAAGAGTTAGGGTTAGACATGTAGATGTGATGGTTAAGGTTAGGGGCTAGAGAAAGCATTATGTTAATGACAGTCAGCTTGTGGGGCCATATATCAGGTCACATAGTCACATTATGGGGACACATCTCCCATTTGATGACAAAAAGCAAGATAAATTATTTATTTTAGGGTTAAGACTTGGTTTTAGCTTTTTTAGCTAGCTAGATTTAAGCCTCAAGGAAATGAACGTAATTCAAAACAATGTCCTCACAAGTGATAAAAACAAGCGTGTGTGTTCCCACCTGGGTATGAGTGTGTTGCAACCTCCGGGGTCCAGCGGGTTGATGTCACAGCAGGTGTAGTCAAACGTCCCGTTCCAGAGGTGTTTGGCGAGCTGGAAGGCCACCTTCCTCTGGGCCAGAGTCACCTCTTTGCCGTGCCACACGTACACCTCACTGCCGAAGTCAAACACCAACACCTGCAGCATACACAGCACAGCGACAAAAACAATTTAACTTCTTATTTTATACTAACTAATATTCAGGTCATTTTTAGTTTTACATTTTTAAATTCAAAATGTAAATGATTTAGCTTTTGAAAGAAGGGTTTACAGGACAAACAAGCATTGAAAGTATACTACAAAAACAATCAGCACAAATCACAACATGCAGAATCCAGTAATCCAGTAAATCCAGTAACAAGTAACAGTAACAGAGTAACAAGTAAGAGCATTTGATGCTTCATAATCTATATGCAGATTACATAACGTAACTGCAGTCTTAGTTCCAGTGTCCTGAGCCTGTTTCATTTTTCACCAGCAGCAGTGCACTGATGGATGTAGATGGTGCTCACCATGGCACCTGTTGTTGCTAGGCAACAAATTAAAACCAGTTTGAAGCACAGAGCTCCTCTGAAAAAGGTGTATAAAATATTTTTAATATTTAGAGCAACCTGTGCTGTAAAGAAAAAGCCCACCATCAGATACTCTTACACGTTAATTTTAAATTGATAATGAGCTACAAACTGGGATAAAGCTCATGTCTTGATCCCATTGCGCTCTGGTCTAATGAGGCTACTGGATCAGAAAAACAGGTTCTTCTCTGATCAGAGTGAGTCAAGGTGCAACCAAAAACAAAAGCCACAGCCAGTGAAAAGCATCGCTATGGCTCACAGTATGAATATTAATTTAATCTGTCACTTTGAAAAGACTGACAGGATATATTTACCACCAGAAAGCAAAGGACATAAAAAGGTTTTTGTGCACAGACAGGAAGTTCTACTGACCTCTTTGGACGTTAGCAGAGAGCTGCGAGGGACCTTCCCCCACTCGTCATCATCAGGGACCAGTTTGTCATCCAGCAGACGGAAGATACAGTTGGTTTCCACGATGGCGTTCTCAAACTGCTCATCCTCCTCTGGTGGACCCACCGCTATCACACAATTACACAGACATACAATTAGCCATATATCAATATAAATGCATGAGAACAACCAAAACATCCAGAAAAAACAACAAATGTTAACAGATGTCTGTACATTCACTTTAAGACAATTTAAATGCGGAGCGACGGCTTCAACTGCTAATTTTTAAGAGCTAATTTCTTACATTGGTAAGAAGCCTGTCCTCTTAAAATTGTCCAAAACTGCTGGGTATCTGGACCCTGTGGGTTGACCCCTTCCTCGATGGTCTGCACCTGGTTCGCCCTGCAGCCCATGTCCTTCTTCGTTTGGATGAATGTGGCCAAATCTCTCGCCTAAAGGCAAGAAACAAGGAACTGTTTTTCAGCGAGTTACAGGGATGATGTCTGGGTGACTTTGATGTAAAAACAAAAGGGAAATTTGACTTGATGAACTGAGATCTTCACATTTATACACAAATTCTGAAAACCCAGTGCAGCTAAACAACTCTGTCATGTACTGAAGACAAAATAAGACTTGGTGAATCATGTTGGGCTTTTTGTGCATAAAATCATAATAAAATAAGTAAACAGCGCTGAGCGAGGAGGCGAGAGTAGAGAAACAAATGTTTATTAGAAAGTGTCTAGACAGGCCTCCTTTGGGGAAATAGAAGAGCTCTAGAATAGCCTGAAAGCATGTGTTTGATGAGGAGCACAGATGGAGATATGTGTCAGAGTGTGTTTGTGAGTGTATGAGAGAAAAAGTCAGTGTGTGAGGGGAAAAAATGAGAGGCACAATCAGCAAATGCCAATATTATGGCAACAGCCTTAATGCTGGATGCCTACAACAAAGCTCTGTATATCCGGTACAGTCTGTTATAATGAAGGTAAAATACTCACCTTAGCTCTCTCAATGACATTTGAGAACTCTCCTATCCAGACGAAGCAGTGCTCTGGAGTGACCAGCAGGAAACAGTCTCCACTGTTAAGTGACGACGCTCTCGGCTCTACTAATCTGGTCTGAACGTGACGACGACCTGCACAGAATGATGTCAAATTTATTCATCTGAAATAGAGCCTCAAAACGCGGGTAAAACAGCACACAATATAGCTCAGCACTGAGTCAAAAATAAGGTTTTACCTTTGATGTGCATCAGCATGAGGTTCTTGTACGGCACAGCGCTGTTGTTGGACATCTGCTCGGAGATGTTGACGCTGCGCAGATTCACATTGCTGAAGTTTTCTTTACTGGCCAGACCCGCCAGAGCAGCTTCAGAGTACTCTGAGGTTTTATTTACTGGAAAGCAAAGAGTTCACAATTTATATAAAAAAAACAAAAACGCAGCTCTACAGGGGGTAGAAAAACACATAAATGCTTCATTAAACTTTAATGTGACTAAATTTCGGTTGTAAACTCTGCTGCAAAAGTGGGTCATATGAGGCTGCATGCCAATTTGTGCTGTTTATACAATCATCAAAGAGGTGAAGATGGATGTATTTTTGTAGTGCATGAAGCACATTTTCTGGTATTGGAGGGAAAAAAAGAAGAAGAAGAGGAAGAAGAGGATAAATCAAAAGAAGACAAAGAAGGAGAAAAAGAAAAACAAGACAAACACTCTATATTTTATAGTTTCCAATTTTCAGCTGAGATTTTTCACCACAAAGCACAAGGCACAGATGCTGATTTGTCACCTTCCCAAACACACACACTGTCATCCAACCACTCACTCTTCTCAGTCTTTATCCTCTTGCTCTCTAGCTGTGCCACGTTCAGTCTCTGCTCGGTGTACTCGTGTCTGATGTCCTCCCTGGCTGCCAGCATCTTTAGAGGGTTTCTGGACGACTGGACGTTCCTGGACGGACGCACCGACCGCTTGTGCTGCACCATGGCTGAAGTCAGCCTGGTGGAGGAGAAAACAAGGGTTTATGAGAATGATGAGATATTTTATGGCAGTTTTTATTTCATAACTAAAGATCTAAATAACTTGCAAATATGCTGTTCTTTAAGTTGTTCACTTAAACATGTAAAAGCCATTACGTATTTAAGTAAAACTAAGCGAACTAGCAGTACAGTTTTCCTGCCTCACATTCATAAAATACAGAGTCAAGTTGTGTTATATGCAGTCCTCCACTACAGTCATCATTCAAAGTTTTATTATTTTCTCACTTGGGGCCCTGAGAACCGAATATGGCATCAAAGTCCTCATTGATCTCAATCCTGGTGGGCATGCGTGGGAATTCAGCAACGCGTCTGTAGAATTTGGAGAAGATCTCGTCGTCCAGCTTCATCACTTCCTTCACTGCCTTCTCCGTCACTGTCAGAGTGGTTTCCTGCAGACCTGCCACTGATCAAAACAGAGAAATACAAGAGAGAAAAGATTAGGCGCCAATATAAATCTATACACAAAAAGTACAACACTTGCCCTAAAACTAGAAAAAAGGCAGATGACTAAAACTTTTTAAAAATTTAAACCTTTTTAAAATCAAAGACAAATGTAAATGTGTAATTTAGATCTCAAAAAGAGTCACTGCAGGCTCTGCAAACCCCTCATTGGATGAATAAGTTATATTTCAGTGATTTAATACAGGTGAATAGGTCATGTTGTTATACAGCATACTGTGTACAATTTGCACACTAAAAAGGAAAAATTAACTAAATGCAGCAAAGGACCAGCAGTGCCAGCAACATTCTCACAGTCACTACGTTACTATCAAAAATATTGCTAAGCTGACCTTAAAGTAAGAACGGAAGTGCTTACCTTTGCTATTCAGACGTCCCAAGAAGCTCTCCAACTTGTCTAATTTCTTATCTGATTCCATTTCTGGTCTGGCCTCAATTTCTAAAAATGAAATAATTAAATTTTTTATCAGCAATTAAAATCTCTTTTAAAAAAACTCATTTGTCTCCTTATGATAAGTCATTTTAGAATACGCATTTAGTAATTTGCTGTTTTTTTAAAAAAAATTGAAGTATAGTGTGTGAGCTACAAGCGTTAAAAAGTAAAAATAATGTTCACCTCTGGCTTAATCTGAAGGTCAATTTATATGAATGAACAGCAAATGAATCAATTCAGTTTACATCAAATTACACTGGTTAATAAAATCTTCTCTGACTGGGATTTACACAGCTGACGTGGCAGTGATGACACAGGATTTGCAAATTTGTCTCACCCTCTTGTGGTTTGTTGACAGCAGGCATGCTGCTCTTGAGTTTGGTGGAGACCGGTGACAAGATGGGACTGATAACTGAGGAAGAGGCTGCCAGACCTGTACACAGACAGACAGACATTCACACAAGATAAGACAAAATATCAGCCAATGTGGAAAGAATATATTCAGAGTTCACTACTAACTATTTTCAGAAGGAATATTACACAAAAGTGTATTATTATTTTATAAAACTGTGAACAAAAACAAAGCATTTAAATGCTGTGCTCATGTTGAGCTGTCAGAGTAGGTGTAATTTTTGATGCTGGGCTCTACAACTTCACACTCTAGCAGCCCCAAATGGCAGTGTGAAGTAATTGTTTGGATTTTTAAATACCCTGAAAACCATTTGAAGTGACATAATCAGCACACTCTGTCTCCCTCAGACCTCCGCGCCTTGTTTCTATGTGGCTGATGGAGGTGGAAAAGACTTCTGTTTGCACATTCAGCTTTCTCTGGGAAGAGCAGCTTCTGTATTTTACTCTTAAATTTTGATTTTGCAGCTTCTGTGTGCAGAGAAAATGTTCCACATGACTATAACTGGTTTCAAAATGTAGTACAAGCAAACAGAGCTATGCACGAGAGAAGAGCGAATGGCATGTTAGATTTGTGCACTGACCTTTCTTAACCATACGGGCAGCCACAGTGTACTGGGTGGAGTCATTGGCTGCTCCTTTGCCCTTTGTCTTCCAGGCATCCTCACGAGTTGAAATCATCTGTTTCCTTTCCTCGATTGTCATCTGGGCGTCAATCTCCTCTCCACTCTTCTGCATAGACATCAGCAAATTATCAAATTATGAATGATTATCAAGTTTGTCAAGTTGCCAAGTCTTGCATGCAAAACAATCATCTACGCAAGATGGAGCCCAACTGTTGGCTTTAATTTCAGGGTGTTTTCAATCATGTTGGAGTTATTTCTTTAATAGATTAACATCAAAACCTAAAAGAGATCTTGGAGCCGAACCAAAAAGCTGTCATAATGTTCAAATATTCACAGACTCCATTGTATAAGCTCTACTAACCAACACTAAGAGAACTACATCACCTCTCCTTCAGCTTCGCTATAACTTCATGTGACTCCTCGCTTCCCTCTGGAGCAATTATTCATGTAGTAACAGTATCAAACCAAGCAGATATAAAAAGATTTGATGCATCGGGGCATGCTAAGTGCATGTCCTTTCTAGACTACGTAACTGACATGATTTCACAGTAAGAGTCATGGCAGTACACTGAATTGTACTCACGCTGTCATAACCAAATACAACTCAACACCACCCGAACCGCCCTTCACACGAGTAGCTGCAAACCAAGCGAGAAAGATAAAACTCTAGTACATGCAGCCCATTCGAGCGTTCCAGGTGCATGTCCTTACCTGACTGTGATGGTCAATATACTGACACTTTTGGCCAAGGGAGATAGGAGGAGAAAAAGTGGAAGAGAAGACAGGTTCCTGAGGATGTAGAGGTGGATGTATAAGTGGAAGAAAAAGGAAGGAGGAAATGGGCAGAAAACTGATGAGCATGCACAGGTGAGATGAGGGAAGGATGCAAAGATAGGCAGTGCAAAGCTAGAAACAAGGAATGCAACATGTACGTTTTTAAATCCATTCGCTATCCTATAATGTCAGAATTAATCCAAAAGCTCTGTAAACACCAATAATCTGTGTGCTAAACAGATACAATTTAACTATAAATCCAATAAGTTTTTGGGGCATACAGTACATAGATGATATAAATATCAATTTGTCTTTCTTGGATTAAGAAGATTAAGATTTGTCCTGTTTGTTTGACCCATCCTACACACTCTAAGGGCAGCTACAGTGCAGCGTCTGGGGACCAACTCTAGTTCTTTTTGCCAGTGCCTTGGTCAGGGGCACCCACGCGACTATTAAACCCTAACAAACATGCCTTTTGATGGTGGTTGGATGGTGGATTGATGGCGATGGTTTTTTGTTAGTGGGAGGAAACCGGAGCACCCGGCGGAAACCCATTCAAACACAGAGAGAACATGCAAACTCCACAAAGAAAGGACCTGGGACAGCCAGGGTTTGAACCCAGGACCTTCTTGCTGTGAGGAAACAGTGCTAACCACTTATTAAGCATTAAAAAGTAAAATTCCCTGCTCGTTAATAAAAAGCCCCAAAATAAAAAGGCTCCTAAAATCATTAATGGCCACTGAATAAGATGTACATGTTTACTGTTAGTAACAAAGCAGCAAGCTGCAAAAGCCTTTTTCTCTCTGCTGCTGCTGCTGTGTAACTCAAGACAGGCACAGCTTACATATTACATTACCAGCACAGTGCAAATGCAGAACATGCTCTTGAAATGATTGTAATACTTCTATATAAGATCTGCATATAATCTACTGTATATCAGTGGTTCCCAAACATTTTGGCTTGTGACCTTTTTAAACAATAAAAAGTCAACTCACAGCCCCTCATCAAAGGTCATTTATTTCTACGAGCTGTAGAAACAAGGAAAGAGTGACTGTTTTTTTACTTCTCAGATTATTGATTTTCAATATTTTTGAGGCTTGAAGAGGTAAAACGACAATATATTTTACAAGAAAAAAGCTACAATAAATGTCCTAAAAAATAAAGGTAATATTACAAAGCCGATTAATGTTTTTAATCTTCTTTCCTAACTTGTTAATCATCTCACGACCCCTCAGATTTAACTATGAGACGTCTCAACCCCCAGTTTAGGAACCACTGATCTGTATGTAGTTTCTGGACTGTATTCTTAGCTTTGGAACTTGCTATTTTTTCTTACTTGAAGACATTTGGTTCTCAAGCAAAAAAGGTAAATGAAAAAGCAGTATGAATGTGTTTGAAAATATTATTCTTATGTACTTGTTTTTATGAAACAACATTTTTCTGTAACTTTTCCTGAAACTGTAAAAATGTCCATCCATTAGAAGACAATGGATTTTTCCCCAGACTCTACTGACTTCATTGGTCCGTAATAAAAAGTGTTAAAAGTCTATTTTGAGTCTCAACATTCATCTCAGTCATCCAGGTGGTGCAATGTCTGAAGATGGTAGAATCCATCAGTGGACTAGAGTTTTAATTGAACACTGAAGTTTGTTTGAAAGACAAAAACAAAACTGATTTGGATTCAACTTTCCCAAGAAAAGTTTACTTTGAAGTGAATTGATTACTTAACGCCGCTTTAAGACACAATCAGCAAAAGCACAGAAAAGCTTAGGAAAGTTCCAGCGCCGGCCGCTTTCCAACTATCATCCCACCGCTTCAGAGAGTAGCGTTTAAGACTGCAAGATTCAGGAGATGCATTCAGCCTCACACAAAGTGCACACAAAGCTCTGATTGGACAACGCATGTCCCGCATGAAGCTGATTGGCTTGGGGTTGGTGTGTGGCTGTCAAAGGATCTTACCCACAGCTGTTCAGACACAGACACAGCAGAGTATTCCTGAACGACCACCCCTTCCTCCTGAAGGGTTAAACACAGGGGAAGTACTTGGTCAGAGGGAGTGGGGAGGGGGGCACTCATTGTTGCCCTGGGTTTAAGGGTGAGACTGCCTGGAGGATTACCATCCAGGGTTTAAGCAGGCAGTTTCGCCCCCCAGAATACTAATGTAAAGTAGATGAGCCCAGAAAAAAGTAGTCTTTTAAAGTGTCTGAGCCCTAAATGCTGACATTAGAGGTTCTTTGAGCTTATAAATTAAATTCTAGCTGCTGTTTAAACCAATAGAGATGGATAAAAATACATAAAAGAATACATTCTTGAAACATTTCCCTTCTGTCAAATAAGCTTTCCATGGCATTATCTCCTGAGACTTAAGTGAAAAGTGGATCTTGCAGAAAAGAAATTCTCCCCAAATACCCCAGACTGCTAATTCTACAATCAGACTGTCCCATATGCTTTCTAGTCTACAGCCAATGGGGGATGGATGCTGCACAGATCTGGACCACTGGGCTCAAAGAACAGATGGACTAAAGGGGGTAATGAAAGGAGCACTTAGCGAAAAGAGCGGGGACTGGAGCTGGCATAGTAACCCCAAAGCATGGGGGATAAAATGTGGCACCAGTGTTTACTCTATTCAATGATATTACCAAGAAGTGTAATATTTCTCAGGAATGCAAATCATATTTATTTTTAAATTCAGGGAATATATAAATATTATAACATGAGCCTCAATTCAACAGTACAAGGAAAATTTCATTTTTTTCTGTAACTTGGGTTATATTTTCATTATTTTGGCCTTCATTTATATTGATTATGGTAATATGTGACTCACCAGCAGTACTGCAGAGATTTCAGAGACACGTAACTAGTAAATTAGTTAATGTTCAAAATTGGAAATCAATGAGTGCCATGTACGACTTGAGGTTTAACTTGAATAATGACCTACAAACTATATTCACCTAGGTTTGTTCACAGAAATGCAGAAATGTATTGACAGAAGGTAAATAAAGAACAAGGGGGAGAATAATAGTGGTAACATGTAGATATTTCTGTATGATGCTGTACTTGGGGAGACAGGTGGTACTGCAGAGTCTCTTCACTGTGCACATCTGTCCTGCAAAGACTGGGACAACAACCCAGCCGGTGCAACTCTTACAGAATGTAAAGTCATGCACATACTGTAGTTAGCCAAGTTTGTGGTTTGTTTGTGTTATCTAATCACTGATGCAAATGTCTCAAATGCAAAAACAAAAATAACATCAGGGGCACAATTTGGGGTTAGCATGGATATCCTTTGCCGTTTGTGATGTTTGCTATAATGGACGTTGTGAATGAAGTAATCCAGAAAGAAAGAAAGAAATTGATTTTCCTTTAACTTACGCTGCAAAACTCTGAATTGAGATGCAGACCAGCTTTGCTGATATAAAGGTCACAGATTATATTGATAATAAAGATAAAATTTCCTGTGTTGAAAGCATTCTGTCTCTGTTTTATAAACCTTTGAAGATAACCACAATAATGTGACAAAATGTTGTTAATGTTTCCCAACCATCTACATGGCACTATGACTGTCTGGTTATTGTGAATGAGAATGTGATATGAATCATCTATTGTTAACACTGCAGTGTGTAGAGACTAACCTTCTTCTGGTAGGTCTGCTCTGTCTCCCATAGCTGAGCCTGCTGCTCGCTGGACGCCACCTTAACTACTTCCTGTTTCTTGTTGATCCTGTTCCTCCAGTCCTCCTCACCACTCTTCTTCAGCAGTGCCACTCTGAAATAAAACAAAAAAAAACCCATTTTTAATAGAAACAATAGGCAAGAGGCAAGTAAGATGACTACAGTCCTATTACCACTGCTGTTCTATAAATCCTATTCTTGATTACAGTTTATCACCATAATGTTTTTCATTCCAGATGAAAATGTATTCCACTCCTTAACTCTGATAATATTCTGAAAAGTGCTGTATCATAGAGTTATTAGATTAGCCAAACGTATTTTGTCCACGTACGTCTAAATTAAATCTAAAATATTAATATTTTCCACAATAAGTGGAGGAGAAAATGTTCTTTATTCGAAGCTAATTCATGTACTGAAAATGACTCCAGTCGTGCTGGCTTCAGTAATATTTTCAGATGTTAAAAAGATAATAATTTTCTGAAGCAATAAAATACAAAAAGAATGGACAGTCATAATAGAAAAGTACTGTAAAAGTGACTGGATGTTGACTTCATAACTCTGTGTCAAACTAGCTTAAAACAGTATTTTGGTGTGATGGATTGAGACCTCTTGAATTGCTCTGGCAAAATATGCTTCATCATAAACACGGGCGTTTATTTTAGGCTCAGTGACAGTTGTTGTTATCTGTTATTAAACGTTAATCAAATTAAAGGGGACAAAAACTGTGCTTAATATTGAAATTGCTTTTGTAGCACACCATTTTCATTATTTTCATCAAGGTTATAAGAAAAAAAAAAATCCTTCAAGGCTGAAAAACCAGGTCACAGACTTCTGCTCTACTGCCAGTAAACGTGACTGTTGAAAAAAGGTCTCCAAAGACTGTATGAGGAGCGCTGATAACGGATGGCTGAGGGGTAAAAGAAAGTATGTCATCATATCCGCTGCTTGCGTGGACAGGGCAGAAATGAGGGCATTAGGAGGAATCTGCTAAGTCTCAGAGGATTTCTTCAGTCCACACAGCTCTCTGCTGGCTGGCAGGAGAAACACAATGTTGCTAAAAATGAATCTCTCTCACCTCCAAAAATGTAAAAAAAAAAAAAAGGGTGGAACAAACCTATATACTGCAAGGAAGGGCAGACAGTGACCTCTGCCTGATTCTGTCAAACAATGCAAAGCACAAGCAGAGCAGAAAATCTCTATCAGTGTCTCGTCTTTGCTGACATCTCAGGTTTCATCTTGTAAAGAGTTGAGCTCTGACTGGATTTGTGAATGGACTCAAGGTTGAATAGTGCCTGCAGCTTTGCTTTAAAGGAACACCCTTTTCCCCAGCCTTTATTTCAGAAGGGCTATTATTTTTAACATGTTGCTATCGGAGATCCAGTTGGTATCCAACAATTAACAGCAGACTGAAATTCATCGACACTGACAGTTGATATTGATACTGAAAGTCATTGTGATAGTGATAGGAAAGTGATGTGTTTATTGAGTCATGACAAAGCAAGAGTTGACCCCCTTACCACTAATCACATCTTCTGACCACAATGCATTCTGGACTATTGAGTTTAACATCTGTGAAGTGATACTCATATCGCTCATACATATATTTGCTCTTAGATTTCTGGCCAGTTACCACAGATTTTTCAATTTAAGGGTTTTTAACCTTTTTTGTAATTAAATTTTATATTGACAATGTGGTTGCAGACTGACTGAGGCTGGGGGTAACTACCAAAATAGTTGCAGACAGACACTAAAACTTTTCTTTGTGTGATCTGTATTTCTTTGTGATTACTAACTTAATAATAAAAAAACAGACAGTAACACTCAGGTAGTGTCACACAAATTTCATGTACTGGTTACTTTGCATACAGCTGACCTACTGTAGTTAAAAACCAGTATGCTGTTGTGGGGGGCATTATAAGGATTAATTAGGGAAAATGCAGCACAAACAAATTGTTCCACATTTAGAGTAATTATTGTAAAAATAGCTTTACTAGCCTATGCAGTTATATAATAATTACTAATTATAACTATTACTGGCGTTTTTGAAGCAGTAGCAAAAAAGCTGATAAAACAGTACAAGGCCCAGCACTAGTCCACAGACCAGGGGTTTGGAGTCTTTGTTTTAGCTATTGAAAAAAAGAAGCTATCATACTGCAGAGCAGAATTACACGGTCTAAATTTTCCAGTTAGGTAAGAAAACACTTGTCAAAGTGAGCTCTGAATTGCAAGGCACACTGTGAGAAGCTGTTTGAATGTCAGAAAATGCTCTTGTTTGGACTTTTGTAACTTTTGCAACTGATTTCAGTGTTGAAATCAGTGTTTTTGGGGAGCCGGACCACTGTAACTCAGCCAGTGTTGGCCACACAACCATAATAGTATGTAATCATAATTTTACTTTACTTGTAATGTGTTTTCAACATCACACCTTAAAATAACAAACTTTGTTGTAGTCCCCTCACCCTCATCTGCCTTACTGTCACCCTTTAAATACATATTAAAAATAAAACCTTTCAGCCATCACTCACCTCTCCTTGATGGACATCTGTTTGGAGGACATGCCGTCAGACAGTTGGTCCCCAGACTCTGTGGGGGACAGTAGATCTCCAGAATGGATACTGTGCCTGCTGAAGTCCTCGCTGTGGTCCAGAGGCAGGGACTGGGACTTGACCAGTGCCTGGGGGAAGGACTGGGGTTTTGGTGGTGTCTGTGGAGGCACCTGAGATTTGGGCTGAGGCTGGGGGGGTGTCTGTGGGTAAGGCTTAGGGAGAGACTGGAGGAATCCCTGAGGTTTTGGCTGAGTTTGTGGGGACTGGGTGAAAGTTTTGGGATATGTTGGTGGGGGCTGGGAAGGCTGGATGTATGACTGGGATTTTGGTTGGGTTGGAGGGGGCTGCTGTGTGAAGGGTTTAGGAAGAGTTTGAGGTGGTTGGACGACGTGTTGCGGCTGTTGTTGGCTGCTTGACACGTGAGATACGGTCCTGGATGATACTTTAGCTATAAGAGGCCTCAGTGATGTAGATTGATCTTGCAAGTCTAAAAGAAAAGGATAAACAATCATGTAGTTACAATGTCTGAAATAAACTTTAATTGGATAAAAGGATTTATATATTATCAGAGACATGAAAAAAATCATTAGTATCTTTAATTTTTAGATTAAAGATACTTTGAAACACTGCAGATGTTTGAAACACACTCGAGAAAACAATTAGGCATCTTTAGTTACAGTAGTTATTATTGCATTCAGGGAGGCTCCAAAATTTGAGATTTGGGAGTTTGATGCAGAAGAAATGACCAAATTCTTCTTTCCATTGCATAATTTTCACTCATTGTTTGTCTTCTGAATTACATTCATAGCTCATCAGTTGCATGTTAGGAAAGATCACTCATTTTCCAGCATTGTGGCGTCTTTGAATGCACCAACAGGAGTTTTGAAACAATACTTTGTAGATAATGCACTACAACATGAAAAAGCAATAGTATGGTCATTTTGGATTTTGTAAATACTAATGTGCTGTAAGTGGCAGACTATCATGTCCATTATTGTATAGCATGAATGTTTTGGAGACATAAACATCTACATAGACCGATATTAGATTAACATAATCATCCTTGAACATGCACATATGCAGCTGGCTTTATAGGGAAGAAATCTAATTAGTATAATACAAAGCCTGCTGTGTGTGCTGCATAAGGTGTGTGCACATTGTGAGGACGAAAAACTGTTCACAGAGTCACATTTTGGGAACTCGCCTCCCATTTGATGACAAAAATCGAGTCCCCACAAGAAAAACCACTACATCTTAGTCTTAGGACTTGTCTTTCGTTAAAGTAGGGTAAGGTGTTGGTGTTAGGCATGTAGCTTCATCATGTTTTAGTATAATAGACATACTTTAGTGAAGATCTACCCATGCAGAACTAAATAAGATTACAGCCTGCAGACAAGGCTTCCATTGTGTCCTTCCTGTCCTCTACCTGCTTCATGTAAGTGCAGGCCAATTGTTCTGCACACTCTCACTGAGTGCTTTCATCTTTCCGTGTACTGTTTGTGTGCATGCATGGGAAAAGACCACCCCTGAACACATTCGGCATTGGCACATAGAAACAGGTCAGGCCCATTATACTGTTGTATGTGCACTGCTAACCCACAGGCGTAATATGGTGCAAGGGGACCACAGCCCCTTTATAGGCCATGACAGTGAACACAGACAGTTCAGTATAAAAAATATTGGGTGTCTATTAGCTGACAAACAACATGTCAGGGAAGGGCTTCCTCTTTGTAGACAAAGAGAGCCACGAGGCAAATGCATGGAAAAATATGCTAATTAGATGCCTCCTCAGACGTCTCTCTCTCTCTCTCTCTCCTTGACACACACTCTCTCTCTCTCTCTCTTTCTCTCTCTATCAGCCAAATCAAATACCCCCAGCTGGGACAAGTGTGTGTGTAGCCGGCAGAAAGCAATCATGCGTGGGAGCATGCTGCATCAGACAATGAGGATAATGAGAACAGCCCCTTCCCTATACATTGCTTCCTCTCTCTTTTTGTCGCCCCCATTCTCTTTTTTTTCTTTTTGTCCACTCTATTTTCATTTCTCTTCCTCCATCCCTCCTTCTAGGCGCAGCTATTCACATCTCTTTATTACTCCTTTCCCCACCCTTCTCCATCTCCTTTCTGTTTAGGTCATCAGACAAGCCTCCTACCTGAGATGCCTGCTTGACTCCGGCCACTGCTCCTCTCAGTGAGGTGCAGCTCCTGTGTGGAGGAGCTGTGAGCTACTGCAGCCTCTCTCAGGTAGCCTCCTCTTCCTCTTCCTCCTCCCTCGGCTCTCTCCTTACTCTCCTGGGAGTCTCCGTCTGCGGCTCTCCAGCTGGGCACAGGCTCTGTCTCGCCCCTCCACAAAGAGGGCTTGGCAGAGTGCTGAAGCTGGGGATGCTGCTGCAGCTGCCCTTCTTCCCGGTCCCTGTCCGGGGAGTGTGGCTTTCCCTTAATGCTGCTGTCTTGGTTCTCTTCTTTGGCTCCTCCCTGCTGTCTCCCCCTAACCTCCTCCTCTTGCCGGTCTCTCCAGCCCTCCTCCTCTGCCTCCCCCTGCCGCCTGTGACTAGTGGAGGAGGTGGGAGCCCCCACTCTCTCTCGGCTCTCAGGGAGGAGAGGGGAGGAGTTGAGCTCAGACTCAGGGTGGCCTGGGTCCCCACTCTGGGTCATGGAGAAATACCTCAGCGCCCTCTCCTGGTGGCTGGTTGTGTTGCTGGAAGCCTGTTGTTGGGCAGGGATGTAGGGGATGGCGGTGGATTTCCCTGGATGGAGACCGCCATCATCTCTGATGCCACTGCTGACCGGCGTCATGGTTACTGAGGTGACGGAGGCTTCGGAGGTGACGGCTGCCACAGAACGGACCAAGGAGGCTGAAAGGGGCTCCAGTTTGATCTCTCCTCCATTTTTCAGCTGCAGAGACAGCAAGCATCATGTCAGAAAGTCAGAAAGGATAGAAATACAACAGGAGAGATGAAGGGATTGATATGGAGGAAGGATGGATGAAAAGATAAATGTCGGTAAATGATGGTACAGGGGGTATGTGATGATGAACAGATCGATGGATGATAGAATAAGGTGGGGTGATGATAAATTATGTTTAAATTATGTTTGATTATGTTTATGCAAAATAGGGCAAAGATGGATGGATGAGGGCTAGGAAAACAGCAACTGAGGCAAATTACAAAAAAATGAGTTGTTCAGGTTTACTCTTCAAGTCGCAGCTTTATAACAACTCTGTCATTCACAAAACACCAAAATACAGTACATGTATAATGTATGTATATGTATAAAGCATTGCCATTCAGTTCTTCCAGCAACATCTCCAGTAAAACTGCATCATGGCAAACTGTGGTAGTTTTTTTTCTAATTTTGATGCAACAACCAAAGGGATTGCAATACACAGCCATCTTTAAGATGCATAAACTCCACACCAGACTGCTGTGAATTGATTTTAGTTGTAATTCAAGGTCTTGTATTGACCCTCACGCACCCTCTGTACAATGTCAATATTACGGCCAGACTCACCCACATACTTTATTCCCCAGATAAGCTAGGAGGAGGCCTTAATGAACTAGCATGCACCATTTGCGCTCAGATATCCCATGCTTGTTATGCAGCGAACAAGCATGTAGCAGAAGCAGCTGAAATCCAATAAAAGGGGAGCCACTGAAAACAAACAAGGCACCCTAAACTTTAAAGGATAGGTTCACATTTTTTTCAAGTCTGTCTTAAAACATCAGTCAGGTGTCCATATGAACATTGAAAGAGGTTTTCCTCGCTGTAATCATTATTCCTGTTCATACTGGCTATTAAAGGATCCCCTTCAAATGTACTTTCAATGTAAGTGATAGAGGCCAAAATCCACAGTGTGTCCACTCACTCATTTTGTTCAAAAATGCATTTACAAGTTCATCTGAAGCTTATATGAGGCTTCAGCAGTCTGAGTTAGTCAAATCAAGTGGATATCTGCCACATTTATAGTCTTTTTAGCATCAAATTCCCTCTTTGTGTTTCCTCTGACAGTGTTTCCCTGTTGAGCTGTGGTAGTATAGTAACAAAAAGAGGGAATTTGACACTAAAAAGACTGTAACGTTGAAAGATATCTACATCATTTGGACGTCTAAAGCTTCATATTAGCTTCAGATAATCTTTTTGCACAGATGGAGGACTGTGGATTTTGTCTCCCATCACTTACATTGTAAGAACATTATGAAGAGATCATCTAATGGTCAGTATGAACAGGAGGAATGATTATGACAAGAAAAAACTACTTTAATGTGCATTTTGGCACCTAACTGTTGTTTTAAAACAGGCTTGAAAAATTGTGAATCCGTCCTTTAAGGCAATGCCCTACTTATGCAAGTTAATGTTTAAAAATACACACTAGTTTGCATTTATGGCCATTATTAAGCTAATTATTAGGCTCAGCTACCATAAGTAGCAACTGCCATACCAAGACAACACGGGTCACTATAGAGACAAATGAGATCAATTAATGGCGGGATCAATCAATGCAACCAATCAGAAGCTCCGTACAGGCAACAGGATCTTACATGTTCCTCCTGATTGGCCTCTAAGTCGTTGTTACACACTGCAGAAGTTACCGGTGGCTCAGCTTCCTGTGTGGACACCAGTGATACTATGACTCACTGCTGAGAACATGGTGGAGGTGAAGTCAACATATTACGTAGCATCTGACACTGACTTTCTTGTTTTCGACAGATCTGCTTTGAAAACGCAATTTCTGCTCGTAGGACAATATATCTGTATAAGGTGGTGATGCATCAGTAGATGTTTTGGAAATGTAGATGGGAAACCATCCAATCAATGTGTCAAAAATAAGATCCAAGGTAAAAAAATATATATTCCTTGAATCAAACTGTTCCTGCATGATTGATGCATCACTATGGTGGACAGTTGCATATCAGCTGCCCAAAATACATATATATATATATATATATATATATAGTATTTCTGACATCCCTTACTGTATGTGAATTGTTGGTGATTTGTGACATCTAGAGGCCACTGTGTTATAAAGCATAAACTCTGTGACCTCTGTATTCTGTGCTGTCTAAGATTCATTCAGCTGCACAGAATCCACAAAGCACAAAAAGAAATTGGTGTGCTGCAAAACACTCACTGCACTGAACGTAAGTGACCTGGAAGTAAATCGTCTGTAGCTGCAGGCCTGTTTGAGAAGATCCAAGTAAAGCTTAGATGCAATAATGTCAATTTACAATGTTTTCCACACATCTGTGCTACTGTAACTGAAGGATGTCACAAATTTATGATTACTGTTGGTATGCAATCTTAATCATATTGCAAACATTTCAAAATAGCGTCTACCTCCCTAACATTTGGCCTGCTCATTATTTTCTCATCTCTTCATCTTCATTATTTTGTTGGGGCTGTTAAGATGGACACCACCAAAGATGGTGAGCGGTTTTAGGGTAAGGAAACAGGAAATAAGTTAATCTATTGTAGACATTGTAAACATTCTTCTTTCTTCAGAGACAGACTATTGTTTTTGTTTCTTCTATTTTATAGAACTTTTTACTTTTTACTTTATTTGCTCAGAAATATTATATATATTATATATTTATTATGATTATGGTAGAATAAAAGTTAATACTGTAATTGATCTTGCACTTTTTCTCAATTTCTTTCACATTTATAGTTCACGTTTTTATTTATGACAGTGCAACTGATTTTAGAGTGCCACAGTTTTTTTTCCAAAAACATCACATGAATTAAAACATCTGTACCTTCTCCACCTCTCCCTGGGTGATGGGCTGAGTCTGAAAACGGGTGTTGGCCCTGCGCTGGCGGGTGTCCCCTCGGGTACCCTCAGCAGTCTTGCCGGCAGTATGGGCGAGGCGGTTGAAGAGGGCCATCTTCTCAGCCAAAGTGAGGGTGGACAAGTCAGGCTCTTCCGAGACAAGCTCGTCTCCCTCCATCCCAGCACTAGGACCTGGTTTTTGGTGCTCCTGGAAGTTGTGAATCTCCTGCTCCTGGCCTGGCTGGGAGGAGGCCTGGATGCTGAAGGAGGGATAGGAGGGCAGTCAGTGGGTGAGTGATGGGCGTCAGTCTTCTTATAACAACAAGATTAAAATGAAAGCTCGACTAAGTGGTTACACCTTAAAGGCAAAAAAACATGGCGAGTGAAAATATAATTTTTACTAGTAATAAAATTTTTGTCCAACTGATTCAAAATTTGCATCATCATCACCATCCCTTCATCCTGAAGGCATACATCTAAAATGTGACATATCTAAAATTTAGATACTTATCTAAAATTAAATACAGGTGTCTTTATATAAAATACCAAATCCTGTTGTCTTTGATTTCAGACTTTTTGATATGATCTGGATGAATGACAATCTTCAAGACTGAAAAAAAAGAGTATTATCAAAAACCTGTTAAATCTCAGTTTTAGATGAGATAGTTGTAACCTGTCTATTCAAACAAAAGTCCTGAGCCATTATATTAAGTTTGACTAAGTTTATTAGTTTAAACCTGCAGTGCAGAACTTTTACATATAAATGAACATCTCTTACATTTAAGCCCTTGCCAAATGAGATCACACAATGCTGATTAAGCCTATCACCACTAGATAAATCTCTCTGTATTTCACTGTATACAGAGTTTTTAATTCTGGTGTCGAGTTTGACATTCCTGTGCCGGCGGGATGAATGCATACTGAGCATGCTCTATAGGCAGAGCATGTGCATCAGAGGCTTCCACCAGCCGAGTCGGCTGATATCCGATTAGCCCTCTGCTAACTTGAATGGGGATAAAATAATTTAATCATGCAACTCTCTAGACTTTCCAAATGTTATCGGACTGAATGTATCAAATTCTGATAGTGAAACGAGTCGTTCGTGGGGGTTCTGTGATGCTCAAAACAATTTATCCACCGTTTTACAGGAGTAGGCTACTGTGGAGCCTATGACGTAAGCACATGTCAACAGTGTTTTTGTAATTACTCTCACTGCCAGAAGGGGGAGACACAAGTCCCACACTCCAGCTTTAAGGTGGCTAAAGCCAAAGTATTCCTCCCCTAAATATCAATGAACTGAACATGCATGCAAATACCAGCCAGGTAAATAACTGTGATAACTGTGCAAGTTTACAGGCCCAGAAACAGAGACTAAAGTAGATGAGCGCATATTTGCAAGATAATAATATAATGCACTCAGATGTTTGCAGGGGTTTGCAATCTCCCAGCAGTGTACTAAGTTAAACCAGAGTTGGTAAACAAATTGCAGGACACGTGAGCCCTGACATGCAGAGGGCTTTAACTGGTTCAACCTCTGACCTTTCCATAAGATATGTAACCTATTTCCTCACTGATTTTCATGATGTGAATGTGGGAGACGCTGCAAGAAAGAATGCTTGCGAACTGGGCATGGAAAGCACTTAATGAGTTATTGTGTAAACAGCAGCTTCCTTTCCCTATATGGTGCGCACAGCAACGAAGCAGCACATGAGGGGGCAGAAATAACAAGGTAAGATGAGCTGGTTAGACAGATTGCCACTGCAACCAGGAGAGGGAGATGGAGAGTAAAATGTCGATGGTGTACATTTTCATAGGTTAAGTTTGTTTTTAGCATAATTGCAATTTCACCTCTATGATTGGGTTCTAATAGCAGTTTGATTTTTAATCTGGTTCCAGGTGGTAAAATACCCTGCTCTGTGTCAAAAAATCTTTTTCTAACTTTTTTATTTGCATAGAGCAATTTAATAAACATCAAGAGGATTCTGATTCTTTACATGGATTCAATACTATATATACATATGACATTCTAGATGTCAAAATATAACACCACATACAGATGCAAACACACAACAAGTAAGCACCCAGACGTCGGTCCAGCTGTACCTGATGCTAGTCACATTGGTGCTGACTACAGTGGGGCTGGGGACATGAGTGTGGATTCCCACAGGCTGTGATGATGTTGCGGGGTCACTTGTAAGTGAGGAAAATTAGGTACAGATGGAAAAAAAGACACATATATATGAAATACAGCTGATGCAAGGCAGAGGAAAAAAACAAGACACTGCCAGAGAGGAGAGAAGAAGTAAACAAGGACTTGAAAGACTTTGACAGAGGTCTGAAGATGGGGTAAAAGCGGAAAAGGAAAGAAAAAGAGAGGGACAGAAGAACAGAAAAATAGCAATGCTACATTCTCTACAAATTATATGATGCAAAATAAAGTGATATAAGCTATATCTAAGACCTACCTTGAAGCATTAACCACCTCCCTGTTGGTGACGGGTTGTGTGTGTGACCGGTCCTGAACTCGTCTCAGACGTCTCTCTACAGCAGCGTTTCGAGAGCGTGGTTTGGGAACACCTCCCTCTGATGTCCTCTCCAGCTCCTGGAACAATATGTCAGGAAACATCAGGAATATCATTCAATATGTAAATGTTAAGAAACACAAAAATATCTATTTGAGCATTTGTGAATAGCCAGTTAACTTGCTGGTACAAAATATTAATACACATCAACCAGTGTCTGTTGTGAAGCTACACACAACTCAATCTTTTGGTTTTCTGATTATGAAATTTAAAACATTAGTCATCATAAAATATATCAGTTATCTGTTTTTATTATTGAAATGTCCATAAAATAAGAAGTGTACCCTGAAGAGAGACCTCTTGGCAGCCACACTCATCTTGGCTCTCTCATCCAGTTTTTCTTCGTCTAGTGAGAAATAAGTAAGAAGAATTGTGTTATATAACATCAACTGTATGTAAAATTCTGAAAAAATGGCACTAATGTGCCTTAAATGATAAGAAGCAATACATTTTTAGTGTGAGTCATTTGTTTTTTTTATTCTCTCATAGCATAAAAACAAAAACAATATAACAAATAATACTAATATACAAATTTTTAGCAGTGGAAATTATGTGCTTACCTTCAGCGTCCTGTAGCTGTGATGGACTTAGACGGGATCTGAGGAAAACATAAATATACATCAAACATCAGCATTTAGACTGGGTTTTTTATTTGAGGAATTACAGGATACTCTCATGATCTGAATGCTAAATGTTGTATCCATCATGCTCTGCCATCCAATGCAGTATATTGTTCTTTGTCAATCAAATGACTCTGAAGCGCTCCTCCAGACTTCTACAGAAAGCCCTTCCTGTACCTATCAGACTCCAAACGCTCTGCAGAGGTGATGGGCTGCGTCCTAAACCTCTCCGACATGCGACTCTCTCCTGGTGTGATGTAGCGTCGTGGCCTCCGAGCACCCCTGTCCCGATCAGCTGGACTAGCCGGATCTACCTCCATTGCTGACAGTTCTACTTTAGTAGTCTCGCTTTTGGAGCCAAATTGGAAAGATTGACGAAGACAACAATAAGGGAGAATACAAATGAGAGAACTATTAACGATGATTGGTTTTGACGTAGTTTTTAGTAATAGTTTACTGTAAACTGCACTAAAGTTAGAAAAACATTACTCACACATTGATTTTGCCACACACGCTGAGCACAACCTAACTGCATAGCAACCCAACTGTGAGGAGCCATTAGCCAATCTTAACATGCAGCATCAAACTGTCAAAACTTAACTTCATATGATAGCCATACACTTGGATACCATTCATGCCACAGGAAGATATTCTATCAGCAATTTCTTCCCATTGATTTTATTATTACTTATTTGCAACAGCATACTAATGTAAAGTTAGATAGTAATTAGCAATGCCACACAGAGCCCATGCCAGTGGACCTACAACTCAGGCTTCCGGTTGGCATTCTCCAGATACGAGTGTCGCAGCTGTGCTACTGACACCCTGGTGTCCAGCGTGCCCATGTCACCGTTAGCCATCCCTGATGGAGGGGCGATCCTGGAAGACTCTCTGTTGGCAGCTGCCCTCTCCAGACGATACATGGCAGAATGCTGGCTTATACCTATATCTGACATGGAGCGGGTTCGTGTCTTGGGTTTGGGCCCTCCGCTCATCTCCATGCTTCTATGCTTGGCCTGAGGCAAAGAGGAGCCTTTCTGGAGGTAGATGGCTGAGTCAAACCTCTGCTGCCCTGATGGATCCTGCTGCTGCCGCCTCTGAGGCTCAAATTCTTCGTTTTGTTGGGGCTCTTGTCTTCTCCTGGAGTCTTGCAACTGACTGTGAGGTTCTTGTCTTTGGAGTTCATTCTCCTGCTGTCTTTGAGACTGCAGCTGTCTATGTGGCTCTTGGGGTTGTCTAAAGTGGTCAAATTGATGCTGCCTTTGAGGATCTTGCTGTTGAATTTGATGTTGTCTATTTCTGTTTTCTGGTTCTTGCAGCTGCATTTGAGGCTCTTGATGGTACACAGGCTCTGAAGTTTGCTGCTGCCTAAGCTGCTGGCGTACAGACGAATGAGAAGGCTGTACAGATCTAAATACTCTCTCCTCTTGGCTGTCATGGCCAGAGAGATGCTCTCTCCCCCTTTCTCTAACCCTGTCGATATTTCTCTCCCTTCCTCTCTCTCTCGGTCTCTCCCTGTCCCAGTCTTCTTCACCTCGACTCCTCCTCCTCCGTTGTGGGCTGTAGTTCTGCCAATCCATGTCTTCATGGTGGCCCCTATGAATATCATCCACACTCCTTTCTCTTCGACGGATCTCTGAGGGCAACACAGCTTTCCTGCTCTTCAGCAGGCCCTCCGTATGGGCTTCTTCTTTCAGGGCTTGTCTGGCCTCCAACCTTGCCTCCTTGTGGGCGGCAAAGATTTGGTCGGCACTCACTCTCCTTCGTGGTGGTACTTCAGGTGGTCCAGGTAGTTTGGCAGTGGCCACTGGGGCAGGCATGGCCAAATAGGGCTCGTGGGCCACAGCAGGGCCAGAGTGTTGGTACTCATGAGCAGAGGGAGGGTAGGCTGTTTGGCCATGGACTGGTTGGTGGTCTGCACTGTGCTGAGACTGGGGAACAGTTCTTTGCTGGGTGGATTCTGAGCGCTGTGGCGAGAACTGTGTTGTGTTCCTCCGAGCACGATGTCTACTACCCTGGCGGTTGTCTGGACTCCACTCAAGGGGCCTCTGGACAGTTTCGTCCCTGGACAATCGTTCCCTTACTCGAATTCTTGGGGGAAAGGAATGGATAAGGGACACTGAGATTCCAGTTCCATAATAGACCTATGACAGCCTCCACACAAAGACACAGAGACTGGTAAATAATGAAATACACCAGTCACAAATTAACTATCCAATATAATAGCTCAAGTAGAGTGGTGTATCTGAATAATAGTCAGCTACTTTAGTATTTGATTGGTTTTAATTTGGCACAAACATATTGTGAAACAGAGAGTTGTTTATTTCATGGGACTATCATGGGACCAACATGAGTTCCGAAATCCTGCACTAGAATGGCAACAAGGTCAAGCAGCAGCATGCCCCAGGTTTAAATTTGAGTCTTAGTTCAAACAACTCTCTCTCTCTCTGATGTCTCCGTGCCAAAAAAGTAAGCCAAACTATTTTCATCTGTAACCTTCTGACCACTGGTAGCCAAAGGTTGCACTAATCTCATTGTAGACCACTAAGCCAGACATAATTGATGGGCCTCTGCCTTATCTGACATGGCATGAAGGACTTAAACAGTGCTCGTGCTACATGAGTACACACTAATACCAGCTAGCATAAGCAGCTGATAAGGCCACATGGGCAGTTAGTGCCAGTGGCATACATTGAACATACATACTAGCTAAAAGTGTCCAGAATATCCTCTGTTGAGACATATTAGATGTGCAAAAAAAAAAGTCTGGCAATGGGCATTCAGCCATTCACAGGCTATCAGTAAGCCAGCAATGTCACATATCGGGGTCACTGTGCATGTATACTCAATGACCTAAAACTTTAATGTGTTTCTAGTAAACCCCATCTCTCTAGAATCCTTTTAGCAAAAAAAACCAAACCAGGTGATTAAAAACATACATCCAAATTCATTGTCAACATCACTGAGATGGTACAAGAGTCAGATGTAATTTCATAAGGGTTAACAGGTCAGAATCAAGGGGGGGTGGAGGGGGGGGTGTGTGAGTGCAGTCTCAGTTGACAAGTGCTGAGTCAGTGGGTCTTTGACCGACTGGGTCAGGGCCTGGAGCTGACTAATGTTGTCACTCCATCAACTCTGGTTCACTAACAGCACCACTCAATCTCTCATGAAACACAGGCCACACACAAACACACTGATGTAAGAAGAATGAAGGTTCAGTGGATGGTATTGTACCAATGAAAAAATGTTAATTTTACAGAGTATAAGGTATGTTTATAGAACATAATGCAACTTGTTTGACAGAAGAGTTGTAACACTAAGTGTGCCAACTGCCTCTGCTTCCTGGAACTGTGCTATGTGATTTTAAGGGAAGGTCTTTTAGGGACAAGGTATTTAATTTGCAGATAGATTTTGGCTCAATAAAATATAGATGATACTATGCTTTAAGAGATCAAAAATGACAATTGGTGGCTAAGACCAGATACAAAAATAAAAAAGAATTAAACAAGAAAATTTATTGTTTGATTGCCATGTGGGATGTACAGGGGATGAAGTCACGATTCTACCATCATTACTAAATGCCCTTAATCAAGGCAGTTTTCTGAGATTATAGCACAAATAACGATCACGTTGACACAAAAAGTAAAGTGAGCTACAGATATATATTCAGCAAATATTTTGATGAATAAATGTTGAGATGTAAGTTAGGAATGAAAGTTTGTCAGTTGCAAAATCAAAATCCACTGAGGTCCATTAAACACTTGTTAAACGGGATACTATGACATCAGTTAATCAGGGAAGTATTACTGAAAGAGAAATGTATTATTGGACAGTTATAATATATATCTACTGGAATGAGTTAGCTGCATGTCCACCACGGATGTGTTTTTTAAGTGCTGGCTTATTATCTTATTACATCCCTTTGTAAGAGGTTCCCAGACGTATTTCTACATGGTGTCTGCCAGTTTTAGAATATTTACGAATTTTTAAGACCTTTAACATTAAGATATTTCTAACTCCTGTCAGTGTTTATAAGGAACCCTCTGAAAAAGATATGAGTGCAAGAAAAAATAAATTTTTCAGCCTGGTTTTTTAGTAATTACCAGCTAAAAACACAGGTCCGCGGTGGACTACATGGCTTTGTAAGGTCTTCTGATGGCATCTCGAGTTGACAGTACCTTGAAGGCAAGCTGGAGACTGTCTGAGCGTCACTCTCTGAGTCTGTGTTGAGAGACCACTCGCTCTGTGACAGGGCGGCAAGGCTACAGAATGACGTGTTGACAGTGTCAAACCCTGAGGCAAACTTCTTATCATTCGTTCAATGATCAGTGTAAAGTAGACGGGCACTGATCCACCACAATTACAACAACTTTCAGGTGTTTGCAGAAGTTTAACAATCTGATTATCATTTAAAGGATCAGTTTAAAATTGGCTGTTGTACACATTGAACATGTTGATGAAGTTTGTCACGGGTAACATTTTCAGTTCTTTGCTGATGTCACTTCATAAATATGGAGAGTACTATTATAGGCGTCATTACAGCGTGTCTTAAAACTTGTCTCAGCTCCAGTGTCATCAAGTCACATTCTTCTTAATTTACTTAACAAGTGTTACAATTCTCATTCCTTTTCTGGTAGCATATTCAAGTTTATAATAGAAAATGACTAAGCTAATGAACCAAGCTGAAGTTAAATCAGGGTTACCTCTCAGGGCAAGCGGGGAAATCATATCCCCTCCAAAAACCAACCCCCGCAATCTCCTCTCTTGCCCTACAACCTTTCCCTGATGAGCTCCCCAGAGCGCCTTTCTATGTGAAACTGGAGCAGGGCAAGTGTGACAGAGATGGACCCCCAGTCTAGAAAGATCCAGAGACTATCATAGTGGAAGAAGCAGCAGGTTAGCTAAGCTGAGCAGCCAGTGGACAGCCCCAAACTGCACTGCATATTGTAATGCTGAAATATCTTGATTGCAATGTGCTCATCCATCACTTTTTGCTATTCAGATTTCTGCAGTGTGGTTGGAGTTTCTACATCATGCAAGTATAGTTAAGAAATTTTGTAATAATCAACGTTTGCCAATAAAAAAAGGATCTGTGTAGCACATTCTTACAGGAAGTTACAAGCAGCCAGTGGATTTGTGTGAAAATCAGCAGGAAATCAGGGTTGTATGAGACTAAATGTAGTCTGAAAATACATTGTAGACACAACATCAGACTCTTCATGTACAGTGCCCAGAGAGAAACTTAATGACCTGTGATAATGATCTAATCTATTTTGGAATTCAAAAAGAGCTACTATTATTCTCAAATTACTAAAGAACTGTATCTGCAGGTGCACACAGTAAAACTAGAGTCAAAATAGGGATTAAGAAACATTAATAATGTGGCGAGACAGACATGACCGCACAGACCACATTTATGGGGCTGTGTTGCAGTGTGTAGACGATTAAAAGTTCCAAAACAAACTACAAGAACCAAGATACATGCAGAGTATGTCTATTCTTGATTCTGCTGTCATGTCAGACATTACCAGACTCCAAATCATGAGGGCAAGTTGTTTTTGTATTATTTTAGCTGTAAAACGGTGCCTAAAAAAAGCATTATCGCCTGCATCATAAGTACTCATCTAATAAGACAACCCGAGTATTCAGACTCATATCCTTAGGGCACTTTGTCGTACATTTGCTCTCTATTACGTAAAAAAGCTTGTGATGACCTTATGAACTGACTATGTGTTTAATGAATGTTATAACTTGTTCTTTGTAAACTTACCCCTGCCTGTTGAGGATGCTCTGGGCCTGCTGCTCTATGAATAAATCCCCAGGTGAGATGCCGTAGCGCGTGGAGGGCAGGGAGGCCCTGCGGCCGGTGCGAGGAGAGCTGGGCACGGCTGCAATGCTATAGTCCCTAGTGGAGGTGGGGCTTGGCTCCTGGTGGGCGGCGTCTTGGTGGTGGTGGGGGTATTGTTGCTGCTGAGGCTCGGGCGGATGCTGCTCATGGGTTCTGGTTCGAGAAGTGACTTGGTGCTCTTGAGCCCCGCCGCGTCGGTAGTTCTCCATGTTCATCGCTCTTTCCCTCTCCGAGAATCTGCTCGATCTCTCTTGTGAGGGGGGAGGGGCTTGGTTTGTGTGGGCGGGACTTGATGTGTTAACAGGTGTAGTATCTGGGTGAGTTCTCATGTAAACCCTGCCCACTCCAGAGCGGTATGGCACCCTGGACTCCTGTCCTGGCTCCTCTGCTTCCTGCCTGTCTCGCCTGGTAGTAGTTTGTCGGTCAGAGGCGTCATGGTCACGGCGGGAACGGTAGCGTGGTGTGTAATCCATGTCTGCTTCCTGGTCCAAGAGGATGCCGTACCGCTCTGACAGCTGGCGGCGACGCTCGGCTTTGTAGCGGGCGATGCGTTCAGCCTTGGAAGTGAGGCTGGTGGTGTCTGTAGCGCCAGATGTGGGTGTAGAGGAGGTGGATAACGATACTGGGTCAACGTACACCAACTTTGGCTCTTGACGGCCGCTGCCAACACCTCCTTTAACCTGTGCAGATCTGTCCGGGGACGACACCTGCTTCAGGGGGGCCTCCAACTCCTCTCGACTGTAGCGCCTCACTGTGGTAAATGATGGAAACACTATGATCTATTACTTATTACCAACATTCCTCGACAACCATGAATTAAGCCGCATTCATGTCATGTGGGAGTTGCTGTAATTACCTTTTTTTAACTTCCATTTACTTTTCACTACAACATTCATGTCATTATAATGACTAGGAAACTTGAAGTTTACTGAAAACTCAGATATATCTGCTTTGTTGAATGTAATTAAAAGCTAATTTAATGGATATAGTGCTATATTGACCATGCACTGTAATTTTTAAGACTCATGTGATCAATTCTGCATTCACACAACCATCTTGAGATGTCAGACGTGAGCGCTCACAAGTTAAAATTATGGATACTTTTCCACTCGTTACCTTTCATCCCACATGACGCAAATGTCATATTATTCTAATGTACTTTAGCAAAACACATTATAGGCTATTCATATCAATCCTCTTTAATCAGGGAGCTCACTCATCATGCAACAAATCTTTGATGACAGTTACAGCCACAGACAGCATAGCAACAGTATGACAATCAGAGTCAATCATATCGACAGTGCCACTGAGCAGTTTCACAGCTCGCCAGGGGCGCTCAAGAACTCGAAAGCACGTTGAGGTAATAGTGAATGTAAATAGGCTGACAACATTTTTATGTAGTAAAACATATGGTTTAGAAATATCTAATGACAAACGCGAGTTAATGGTTCTTTTTCAAATACAAGACACATTTCAGGAGCGTTTATCCTAAAGGCGTCTACTAAAGGCAGCATCAAACTGTCCCACTGTGCAGCGTGCCATGCTTACCCATCACACAAGGCTCACAGGGGTCTGAGGCACGGGTGTACCGTGGTGGATCCTCTTCCAGCATCCTGTTGGCTACCAAACCACCGGGCACCAGGGCAGGTGGAGCGTCACTTTCAATCCCCTCCAGGCGCCTGGCTATCCTCTCTTTCCTATTAGAGACAAAAGGCAGAGGGTAAAGTTTAGCAGCTGGTAAGATTCACAAATGTTTGTAAAAAATATTGAGATGTGACTAAATTAAATTAATTACCTGTTCATTCCTAAATCTTTTGGAACAGCTCCCTCAAAGTATTTCTTCAACTCTGAAACTGAAAGTTTGAACAGAAGTTTAAAACGTAGTGTGATAGAAACAGTTAACTTATGTATTAATTTTATTCTGAGTTATTGTAAAGTGCTTAGAACCAATACACACCCTTGGGAAGGGCGGCCAGAAGTTTGGCATCTGTATCCGAAACACTCTTGACCAAGGTGGTCTTGTTGCCCAAGGAGAAGTCACTCTGAAAACTAAATGAGAAGGCGAAGTCAGAAACCTGCTCTCAAGATGAAATATTACACTTTGAGGGTTAGGAAATTGTGCATTAGAACTGCTTCCTTTTCATCTCTAAACAGCAAATATAAAGCCAATGATGATTGATCAGAAGGGGCTTTTATTTAATTTGATAAATTATAAGAGACGCAAATTGGTGACAGTAAAAGAACAAAATCTCAAAAGCTCATGGTAAGACTTGTTATTATTTGGTAAAAAGAATTCAAATTACAAATGAATCTTGTCTGGATCCTTATGTGAGCCTTCAGCACACCTCTGCCTTAAATGACTTAAAGAGGTGACGGCAGGTAAAGGTAAAACTCAGCTGGTGTGACTTCCATCAGGATCCAGATTAAGAACTAGGTCGTCAAGTCTTGACTCTCCTCAAAGGGGAAACACACAATCAAGCTGTTCTCTTAATGTCTTTACCTGGCAGAATCCACAGGTCACATAAGCACAGATACCTAACTCACCTGTTTTATTTTTCAAAAAGCGTCACAAACTATTTCATTTATTGTTTAAATAGAATTTATAATATAATAACTTATAAATAAGAACTTTTTTCAATCTCTATTTTTTTTTTACCAATTCTTCTTACCTCTTTATAAATTAATTATGTGCATTAATCTTGGAACTAAAGTTCAACATTTAGTAAGAGTGAATCCCAATGTTAATATCTAGTATATTAACATTGGGATTTGTGGGATAAACACCTGATTTTTTAAGGAACACGCCACTTTAAACTTCTTTTCACTCAGACAGAAGAAGAAAATGGGGATTAAATACAAGTACTGCTCATTATGCAGCAAACTGTATGTTTAAAATCTGATGTCAGTATTGTGTCCTTTATTTTTAGCACTGGATATCAGTTATTGAAAACTGTAACTTAGTTACATTAATATATTATATCTCACATTTACTCTAGACGTGATGGTTTTTACTTGTTATGCCAGAGCTTGAATGCTAAACAACCAGAGGAAATACTGTAAAATAATGCAAAAGGGGACTGGGTGCAAAGTGTTCCTAGAGGAGGTATTACGGCTCTAATGCTATGTGAACAAAAAGTGTCTTAGGATAAGCTGTGCCAGGCATCTCCAGCTTTTAATGCTTACTATGCATGATAAGCTAATGCACTTTAGTAAATCTATATCCTTACATATCCCCATCTTGATGACAAAGCAAAATGAGAAGAATATAAACACAATAACACAAACTCTGCTTTGAGTTAAGGAGAAAAAAGTCCATCCATCTGCTGAAAAACACGAAGACCGTTTGACCCGTGTCTATATGTGTGGTGATTGCAAACAAAAAGAGACTTTTCCTTCCTCACCTTAAGGCGTCAGTTGGCAACGAGGCTGAGCTACAAAGTTTGGAGGGAGCGTTAGATCCAAATCCTGAGAAAAAAAACAAAACGAGACTTCGTCAAAAACTCGAAAAGAAATCAACACTAACTTTTAATTCAATATTCAGTATCTCTGCGCTGATATTAAGAGTAAAAATCAAATGTACATTTCTGGAGTAACTATATTAACAATATATTAATTTATATTAATAAAGCTGTTAAGGCAGAATTTCAATTTCCAGTTTAACAACATAAAATACACAATAAAACCATTGGCATTAATCTTAAGCTTCTGTAGATGGTTTTTGCAGCAACACAACACGACGCCATCCATGGCACACATTTCCAGTATACTACTTTGTTACGTGAGCTGTGTAATTCTATTATTAAACTTGCAAACTGTCAAGATGGAAGATAAGATTGTTGTCTTTCCAGAGTTGTAAAACCCTGTTTAATAGTATTATAAACTGTTGTTTTAGCGTCTGAAGAGCCTTTAAAATCATGGACGATTACTCAAACTGGACTTCCTGGATTGTATTTAATAGTCTCATTGGTACCTCAGACGTTGGTACTTTTTAACGATTAGAACGATTTTAGATCTTTTGTCAGTCTGATTGCCTGATATTCCCACTCAGGCCAGCAATATAAAAAATACATATTCTTTTGATACTGCATGGTTCTTTGATGTGTCCTGAAAACAGGAGGAGTTTGACCCATTCATTCATAACCCTCTCTTCAATGATAACACGTCCTTTATGAAATCTTAGAAAAGTATAGTCCCTAGAAAACCACATTATCAAAGCAACACACATCTACTCTCATTAACACAATGCAATTATAGCATTAGGCTGGTATATGTACAGTAATAGAATCAATTAAATGATAGATTACCTTTCAGACTACCAATTTTTACCACTTTTCTAGTAAATTCATTTTTATAATATTTTGAAATAAAATCACAAATAAAAGAAACAAAAACTGTTTATGGGAAAAGTTTCTTTTACTCTCTCAGAGTAAACAGCAATGTGCCATTTGGTCCCGACAGTAAATTTCAATGAGTCACTTGTCAAAAAAGGTTACTTAGAAAGTTCACATCCAGTTCCCAGTTCGTAGCTGACCCTCTTGCTCTCATGTCACAGCAACAGCAGCCTGTTGTAAAGTTGTATCCCAGTATAGGAGACAGATCGTGTTACTGCTCCAGATGCCTCCAGAACACCTCCAGCTTATTTTGGCCACCGAAGACTGTGTGGCAATACAGGGGGGACAGGGAACTTTTGGCAGGACAGCAAAGTACGAGTGAGGGAAAAGTGTGGTGGTGGTGGTGGTGGAGTCCTAACACACACTTCAAAGGTTTCTCAGTGTCTTCTGAAGAGACTTGAGGTGATTCAAGGGCTCAAAAGTGACATGTTATGACCCGAATCAAGTCAGAAATCTGGGTTGGAGGTTTTCATTTTATAACTACTGCTGTATGAATGTAATTCTCCATCTCATTTTTCTATGGATGTAAAGCATTGACAACTTTGGCGCTCCGTTATCATTCTCAAAATCCATCATTTTCAAAGCCTGTGGGAACCTTTTGAGGGTGTGTGTTCATCCATTTGTCTGTTTATCTGCTTGGAAAACCCCTCACACAGAAGCTTTCCTTGGAAACGTCTGCAGGTTGTCAACAAAACAAGCGGCGCAGGGCTCAAGGCTGGCAGTGCCAGAGAGGAGCTTAGGCTGCTGACGATCCCAAAGTGAGCATGGTGAGGAGAAGGATTTTCTATAAATATTCAGAGGTGCAAAATAGACTCTCTGACTGAACCGGGTCCTCAATTGCTCACAATCTGTGTGGAAAGGTTGCTGGTGGAACATGAACAGCCTTCCTCCATCTCAGCAGGCAATGATACACCTTGTGATATTTGTAAAGGGCATTTCATATACAGTGTATTGACAACGTAGAACATCAGAGAGTAAGACGCAGGAAAATTTGTAAAAGATACCACACAGCAGCACACACCTGTTGAATATGCATCACCAAATGTGTGTACTAAAACTGCTCTGTCACTCCTAAACCACACACTCCATTCATTTGAAACAGGCTGTATGCTAACATTCATGTCTGTACCAATAGAAACCCTCTATACCTTCTCATAATAGCCATGATATCATTAACTGTATCCATGTATCCATGTTTTAACTGGTCCAACAAAGAAAACAGAGGTAAAATAAGGAAACAAGCAGGAAACTCTGATGTTTCTACACACGTCTGGTGTCGACAAACCCCCTTGTCTACTGTATCACTAGCAAAATCTGTCATTTAGCTCAGTAACGAGCTAAATTGTATTAGCCAATTCCCCAGTCTATGGAGTTAAGGGTAATCAGGCGGGTTAGGGAAGCCATCCTAGACCCAACCTTCCCCCTTCTACAGGCCTTACCTTGGCCACAGTGCTCCACATGGTTCACATGGTAACTAGAGATCCATGGGTTTCGAAACATGTTTAGGGAAGAGAATAGAAGGATGCCCCACTGCTAGACTCCCCTCCGGTCACAGCGGTGGTGGACAGCAGGAGAAGCAGCGGTGGAAGCGAAGGCTGCTACCAGCAAGCAGACAGGCAGGGATGGAGGTGGTGACACGACCACACACACACACATTCACACACACACACACACAAACACACGGACAAGCACACACAGCCACAGCAGAGCAATTTCCCCGGCTACACAGCAAGCTTCAGCATACACAGACTGGCTGTCATACATTATGTGTGTATGTGTGTGTATATGTGTGTGCAAATCAGTGTGTGTGTGTGTGTGTGTGTGAGTGCAAGGGAGCTGAGAGAAAGAGAGAGAGACAACACAGCAGGGTGCTAAAGCAGCTCAGAGCCCTAATCAGATTACAGGCAGAAATTAGCCTTGATGATAAAAACTCTGGAACAGGATTGGAGGA
This sequence comes from Thunnus maccoyii, assembly GCF_910596095.1. Lineage (NCBI taxonomy): Eukaryota > Metazoa > Chordata > Actinopteri > Scombriformes > Scombridae > Thunnus > Thunnus maccoyii. The sequence goes on along the minus strand of NC_056544.1, from coordinate 25,046,970 downwards.
GGGTGCCAGCAGGGCTGCAGGGGGTGGTATGGGGTCCAGGGCTACTCAAAGTCAGATGGTATCCTGGTTTTAACACACATTAGCCACGCATGAGTAGAGATGGCCCACCGCCATCAAATTTCCTAAAACTGAAGCCAGAAATCGCATTAGTATTAATTATTATTATCAAGTTGTCAGAAAGTTTGGCTGTGAAATATTCCTTTTTCCTTTTTTTTAAATGCAGCTGGAGTCCACTAGAGCATAAAATTCACTGTGTCACTGAGATTATGATAGCTCGATTACAGTTGTACAGCTGACAGCCTTGTCTTAATGCCAGTTCAGCCAGTAAGAGAGGCTTTATTAAGCTGACACATTCAGCACAATAGAGTAGTATCCATGATTTCCTGTCATACTTTAATCTTTACTCTATAAGCAGAACACCACTACCAAGCATTTCTGACAATGTTGAAAGTGATACTGAGACTTTCTTATAAAAATGACTATGTACCACAGATGAAAACACTCTCAGAGTCACATACATAATCAGATAGAGTGGGTCCATTTAAGAAATGAAAAAACCTGCTTGTCTCAATAATCACCTCAGGGAGAGCAGGATTGACCCTTCTGGTGAAAAAAATAAATACCTGCTAGGGGAAGGAATAGAAAAAACACTTCTTGACATTTATTGTTAGTATTTTAGATATTTGATTAATTAAATTTTTAAACACTAGAGGTTTTATCTTTTGTATGTTGAACTTTTTAACTGTTTACAAAAGTTAGCATGAAAGGTGCTGCCAACTCCATCTCCAGCTGCCAAAAATGAAAGATAGTGCTTGAATCACAAAGACAATATAAAGTAGCTTAGTTTACCGTTATTTACACAACCTGAATAAAAAAGTTAAAGCAAAAAGAAAAAATCTGAAGATGTACATGCATGTACTCAACTCTGAACAAAAGCTAAAGGAGGGTCTTGGGTCACAAAAAAACACACACACATCTTCGTAATTAAACAACAGTATAGCGCTAAAATTCAGCCAGCAAAAAGTGACCTATAGTTATGTTTACACCATCTATCGGCAGAAATAGTGCACTGCAGATCGACCCGTAGGACCATAATATGCTGCTCTCCAAAACCGTTACAAATCGCAAAAAATAATGATGTTTTATTGTGTGGCAACTCTATGGTTGAAGGTATACTATGCAGGATTTGTCAGTTGGTGTTTGTACATAGAGCATTCAAAATCGGCTCTTCCTGCACGGCTCCACCAGAGTGAGCTAAGAGCAGAGCGAGAGAGAGAGAGTAGCGTTGGTTGAGCGAGATAGAGAGTGAATGAAGAGAGTGAGCAGTGTCGGCGAGAACAAGAACAATAAAACGTTATTTTCTGATTGTTTCATGGCGGTTACGTTCTAACACACAAATTAACACGCCCACACCTCTGCACAAGCCTGCAGGAAGGTACCACATTGCTGGATATTGTGTGAACGTAGAGCTTCATCCTGTCCACTGTGGCCTCTCTGCTCTGTGCGTGTGTAGTTCAGTCCCGCCCTCGGTCAACAGACACACAGACCTGCAGCTCTTTATACATCCATGACACAGAGACAGAGAGCAGAGCGGAGCAGAGGAGAGAGACAGAGACAACAATGTAATCTGGTCACTACGCTTTGAGTCCCTACCTCAAACCCTGCACGCTGTTATTGGCTGGGGGCTACACACCCGCTACCCAAAGGTTGACGCCCAGAAGCATCCTGAACACAGGACTTTGTCTTTGTTGATCCATACACTGCCACACACTTCTAGTGGGTCATGTGATGATTGAGAGGGATTATTTTTGTATGAGTCTATACATTGTTTTTTAGGAAAATCTTGCATAGTATACCTTTAAGGTCTCATTAGGTTTAGGCACAATAACTACTTGGTTAGGATTAGGGAAAGATCATGGTTTGGGTTAAAATGATCACTTCGAACATGATTTTTTACTTCTTTAAGGTTACGCAACCTTTGTCGTCATGACAACAGTAAACACCATGATGTTACATTTTGTTTCGTTTTTTAAATGTCCCGCCTTGCGGTTGGAAATGTGAGCGGGAGAGGGGGGAGGGGTATTCAGTTTGTTGCAATTTGCAACCTCACCGCTAGATGCCACTAAATCCTACACACTGCACCTTTAATATAATGTGTATTAATGTATTAATAATGTAAGATCTATGTCACACTGGACAGGCAATAGAACTTAATTCCTCAAATAAAAACTATCTGCACTGTTACTGACTGGAAAATAAACGCCCAGCTCTTTTACTCTGTCACACACTTCTGGACTCTTCTGGACCACTCTCTCTCTCTCGGTCTTACTCACTTGCACACTCACTCGCCTCCTCTATCTGATGCTTTTTCTCACCATGTTCACACCCCCGTCCCCCCACCCCCCATCTTCCAGTCTGCCTCAGCTCCCTGTAGACGCCCCTAATAAGGCAACATGTGTTGTGAGTGGCTGCCTCGGGGAGAGGTCACCCTGTCAGCCAGCCGGCCGTGTTTACCAGGGGACCATCTCCACGCCTGCTCGCTGCTCTGCCTTGTTTTCTTTCTCACTCCTTCTCCTTTTCATTCCCCAGATTTGTAATGCTTGCCATCAATCTTAGTCTTCCCTCTGACCCCTCCTCCTCATTCCTATCAACTCCCTTTATCCCCTTTATCACTTTCTTGCATTCTTTATGTTTTCTTTTGTCCAATTTCTTCTCTATTTGCCTCTTCACCTCTCCCGTTTCACTTTTTATTTCCCTGTTTATCCCTCCTACCAGTGCCAACCGCCACGCCAGTGCCCAGAGAAACAAACATGATACATCTTCCGGCACTGTGTCTCACCGGTTGCATACAAATGCACAATTTAAAAACAGACCACACGTCACTTTTCCTAGAAATGAACCACACTTAAGTAACACAAAATATATTTTGAGGTGGGCTAAGAGAGGGAGAGATGATGACAACATGGGACCCTGTGTCACACATTATGACAAGTACAAAGAAGTGAGATCTGGCTTTGCACACCTCCTTTATTATTTAACTTAACAGCAATTTGTTGACAAGTTGGCTCTCTCATTTTGCAGGTGAGATGTTCTTAAAAACCCTATTGTATCTCACACCATCTGCAACTTTCTCTGCTGTTTTTGTTGTTGTTTTTATAGAAACAAACAGTAGATATTTGAATTTGTTCAGAACATCTATGACTATACACTATTATTTGAATACGGGGGAGGGTCCGATAATTTTCTAACCTAAACACATGGCCAGATTACAGCTACAAAATGGTTAAAAAGGTTATTGCTTGACTCTCATGAATATTACAAATCTAAGATTTGAGACATCTGGGGTTTAATCTCTTGGGTGAAACTCAGTTCAACAATTTCATCATGCAACACAGGATGTACAAACCAGTCAAACACTTCCATAGAACTGAGCACCCAGAACACCATGTAAACACCACGAGGCAAAGCATCTCAACAAGTCCCTGTGTGACTCAACATCAAAGCATCTCTCAGCTAATCAGACTCTAAGCTGTGAAGCTCAGCAGCACACTGGTGCATAAAGGGTTTAGGCTAAGGATGGAGTTTTTCCTATAGAAACCAATACCATATGATCCTTTGTTCCAATCTTTATACAGCCTGAGCTTTACTGAGCTTCAGACTTTATATAATGTACATTATGACTGGCTGGAGTTGAGCCCAGACTTCTGCTTTAGACTCCTAAGCTAAAGCCCTGGTTTCAAAACACAAAATAAGTGATCAACTCCCTGGCAGTGACCGTCCTTGGTACGGCAAAGCACTTGCAAAACTTATCGTACTTACAGATATTTTACCAGCTACTTTAAGAAGAAATTTGTTAAGAGAAAAATAATCATGGTCACTTCGATTTGGGGAAAATCATTTGGCGAGAAATTCTCCAGTTACTGTTAGTTGGATTAAGGAGTTTTTCACCAGTAACTCATGTTGCATGTGTTTCCCAGGCAACTGTTTGAGAACCAGATACCTGGTGCTCAGAATAGCAAGGTGGTTATTATTATTCTAGGAAAATATTAAATACTGCTTAAGAGGCTTCTTTACACTTTAAGCAGCAGCAGCAGACACTGTGCTCCATGCTGACCTGCCTTTATTAGGAGAAACTCTCTCTGTTTAGGTTAACTAGCTGCTGAATGCACGAATCTACACTGAGAAACAGACATATGTGCACTAATGTGAACACATGCACACACATGCACGAGTACAATCAAAACTCTCCCTCATAGGTCAAGTTAGAGCCCAAGGCAACAGAGCTAGAACCTTCACTCCGCTTCCTTCCTTAAACATTTACTCTGGCATTCCCTGTTTAGATCCAGATCTGCGTTCCTCTCTGCTGCCTTGCATCAACTCTGCATGACACTCGGCACACAAATCTGCCTGCTCTGCTCTTATATGGATATCGATGAGCACAGAGCCCAGTTCTGTGGAGAGACACTTAAGAAGTTCTGCAACTCTTAAGCAGAGCGAGAAAGAGGGAGGAAAAGAGACAGAGACAGAGTGAGAGAGAGAGAGAGTGAGGAAGGAGAAAGAGGAGGATTTCATGCCAGAAATTGTTACTTGAGGATTTGGCTGTCTTTCCTTAAAGGTACATCATCCAAGAACATCTTCACATTATGTAACATGATAAGGTAACTTAAAGTAACTCATGAGCCAATCTGCCACATAATTTTTCATGTTGTTCATGTTCATGTTGTTAGTCATTGGGACAGAATGTTATTTGTGCTGCTAAGTTTGGATAGATGGTTCACAGGAAATAAGGATGGGAGAGAATAGATGATATGTAACATAAGTCACTGCTCTGATTATAACCCATGTAACAGTATGTACCGTAACCCCTTCAGACATCCCGATGTACAACCATTAATAGGAATATGGTGAACTTGCAAAGACAAATCAAGTCACAAATCAATAAGTCAGAATTAGTGTTACAATACGAAACTGTGACATCATCCTTGTTTCTTTTTGGTAACCATCGAGTAGACCATCAAATACTCCACATCACAAGGTTTACAATACAAAAAACAGTTTACTTAAAGCACATTTACAAATCTATGCTGGTATATCTACACTGTACATGTAGTTATATTCCTAATTATGTCACCTATGTCTAATTTCATTACCCACATTTACATAAACTTTGTGACAAGTTATATCTGTGCATAACAACTTTGTATAAATGCAGCAACACCTATCATTTAATCACATTAATAATCCTTTTACCCATATTTTGCTCAAATATTGTCTTTCCAACATGTATAAAATTACATTTGTGCATTTAGTACCTAAAATGTGGACATACTGCACCTTATGAAGTAATTTTTGAATGATTGTTTATAATCGGTTATTAGTAATATTTATTGTTAAATTCTATTGGTATGATTATATTTACATTTAGATTTACATTGTCTTTTCTCTGCTGAATTCTGCTGCTGCAGCCTTTTTTCCAAATGGGGAAATAAGTTTGTTAGATTTACAAGTTTAATAATAGTAATATACTTAACTAAAAATACACATAGTTTGATGCAAAACATATCAGGAATAGAATAGAAATATTATTCCTTATGCATGCAAATAACATGATATATAAGTAACTATGAACAACTTAGAATACAGGACCTATTTGGGAGCATGTACTTTATGTAAAGGCCATAATCCATGTTCCATGTTACTGTACATGTGACCCAAACAGCAGTCATACATTCAGAAAGAGGCCAGCGTGTTAGCAGGCCAGCAGGAGGCTGTGGACAGCTCTTTGATGGTAACAGTAGACAGTGGGGACAGTTAGAGATGGTGCTGAATACAAGCTCCAGGGATGATTGGTGCATGAGAGTATGTACGACATTCTGAGGGTTTATCTTTTAACAAGGAGGAGAATGATGGAAGAGAAGATGTGGATGAGTTGGCTGTTATATTTGATATTACACTTAACCAACAATAGGTTAGCTTGGTCTTAACCATTGTCATTTACAATGATGGAGCGGGTAATGATAGAGGTTTAAAGTCTCACTAACTATCAACAGGCCACTTTGCTGTTCTGAGGACTAAATCTTTGTCCTATTAGTCACAAGAAAAATATTCTTACAACTACCACAACTTCCTGCTACAATCTCCAACATTGCTAGTACTCTCACACTACAAACACCAAAAAAAGATAAGCCATATGTCAACATTGAAAAACATCCAGTTTGTAAGAATATGAAATCTCTATATAAAAGCTTTTTGTTCTACTGTCCAGTCCAATCACTGGCAAGCGAAGATGCCAACAGGATGCAACATATATGTATTTGTTCATATATATAATTAACTTTCATCAAATGAATGCTTATATCACAGCTTGGTGACAATATACACATATGCCTACAACAGTCGCAGGTCTGTGCAAGTCTGTGCAAGACAAGTAGAGTTCAGTGGCAGAGGGTGAAACATGGGGCCGGCCAGTAAACCTGTCGGTTCATTTTGACGGGTGCAGCAGGTGCAGGGCACTAAGCAACTGCCATACGGAGTCACGCACACTCACACACACTATAAAAACAAAACTGTGAAGAAATGACGCCAGGCCAGTGCTGGAACAACACACCGGCCCAACACATAGCTGATAGATCAGCTGCACACACATACCGCCATACAGCCATAATCTGGAGCTTGGAATGCTAATACCCATGTGGTTACTTGAGACAGTGCAAAGCACAAGAGGGAGGCTTGGTGGAGAAACTACATTCAGTCCTCCAAGGGAGAAAATTAAAGCCAGACACTAATCAAGCACTGCACTGCTGAGTTTTGGTTTTGGCACCAAAGTTTCCCTTTTCTGGGTAGTTGATAATGAGTGACATTGAATGACTTTCACAATCCTAACGAGATTTTAGGTATAATACTGGCTGCCAAACTTTTAAATCCACTTGGTATTCTGACTGATGTAGTGGAAAATACTACTGTGCTGCTATCCTGTGTTATTCTGCTTTGACTATTTATCCAGGTTTTTGCAGCAATGTGATTAAATCAAATTCTTGTGGGCATGATATAAAATTTTGTCTCTGATTGTGAACCAAGGTGATTTAAAAAAACAAACAAACAACCAAACTTACATCAAGCTAATTTACCAGCCATGACCAAATTTTTAATTGACAGCACATAATGCCAAGTCAGAGGCAATCTTTTTATTTTTCAGTCGCAACCCAACCGGCCAAGGCAATTGGCCACCCACCTAGAGCCCAGTTCTGCTCGAGGTTTCTTCCTGTTAAAGGGGAGTGTTTCCTTGCCGCTGTCACCAAGTGCTGCTCATGGGGGAATGTCGGGTCTCTGCAAATTAAAGAGTATGGTCTAGACCTGCTATATGTGAAAAGCGCCCTGAGATAACATCTGTTGTGATTTGGCGCTATATAAATAAAACTGACTTGACTTGACTTGACAGTTAGGGATGATTTCATTGTTCAAACTGAAGACAGATAAGTTATTTGAGATATTTTTATATTTAAGACACGGGGGAGGTAATGTAGGATGGAAGTGAATTACTGTAAATAGCGCAATGGTGAAACAATCTGTTTTATACCTGACAATATATGATTTGCAACTCATCAATGTCACAAATGATTGTTTTTCAGATTCATAATAAAATAACTGTTTGCTTGATCTAATATATATATATATATCATTGCATGCAATTGATAAAACCAAGACATAGGAAGCAATACTTACAATGCTTAAGCTTCAATTTGACACACAAATTGGTGAAGTCCATTTATCCTGATGGTAAAGTTCAGGGCTATGAGACCACCAAATAAAAGGTCTCACTAGTTCCTTATTCAGAGCAGAACAGATGTTGAGGAGGCAGGAAGTGCAGGTGTGTGAGCAGGTAAACCACAAACAACAGAGGATCCAAAGTCATCCACCATGAAGCAGGTCCAACCTCAGCAGCCGACAAATATAGCGTGGTGCTTTCCCACTTGCTCTGCTGCACCCGGCCAAATAAATAAGTCCAGGAACAGCAGAGCAAAGAAGAAAGAGACGAAGGGAGAGGGAGAGGGAATGAGAGGGAGTGGGGTAAGCAGGAGAGGGGTAAAGGAGAGAGGGAGAGAGACAGCGGCTGAGGTGAGAGGAAGGGTGAAGAATAGCTGAGAAAAATACACAACAGGGGTGCTCGAACAGACTAGTCCTAAGTGGTTCTTCAAACTATTCCGAAAGTCAAGCTTGTGTTTCTTAAAATGTCCATTCTTGTAAATCAGGTTTGGGACTCTGGTGTGTTAGTTTAGACTGATGGTAAAAGGCGACCCAACACTGCTTCCAAAGGGTTTGGGGAGTGTGGGCCAAAATCGGCATGGTAACCTTATCCAACAGCAACCATGTATGGGCTGAAGAGAGCGGCCTCGATAGAGGGGCATCTGCCATAAATAGCCAGGAAGCGTCGGGCTCCCAGCACAGGGTGATCGAATCAGCTGTTAAAACTACAATCCAGCAGCACAATGTGCTCCAGGCTCTGCCCTACAACACTGGAGTCTTACAGCACACAGCTGGACCAAACCAAATCTTTGAGCAATGCATGATTTATCTATACACTGAAATAAATCAGTGGTCATGTGCAAATCCACAAAACCTCAGTGGGATAAGCGCCGCATACAAAATTCGAATCTATTGCCTGAAGAAGACCTGTAGTTTGTCAGTTAAAGGGAACTTTGATTTAGTGTGCAGGTACTCCTTGTATGGCAGTTATTCTACACATTTGCGTTATATTTGTGACATTTATGTCTGCATTAATTAACTGATACAAATAAAAAATGTATCCAACTTTAGGATAAAGCATCAGTGTTATAAAGATCACATTGTAGGTTTTTAAGGACCACAACTGACAGGAGATTAATTCCAAGTAAAATTAAAGGTACAGAATTGAGCCTACAGTATCTCCACTTACCGTTTAATGTGTTATGACCATGATCCTTGCAAAAGTACTTACTACACAGCAGCTGTGAAATGCACAAAACAGGATCTCTTCTGTGTTGGTCATGTTGGGTTGTTCACCTGCACAAATACACAGACACACAGGACAATGTAAATATTTATGAAAAGTTTTGCAGCTTTTGTTTTCTCCAAAAATGGGAATGGAAATGGGGCATATAAACATTGCAAAGAATGCTTTAAAATGTTTTTGCCACCACAGGGGGCACTGAAGTCAACCAAATGTTTGATTTCCCATGCTCCACACCTAGATACTGGCATTTCTTTTACAGCGACAAATGGCATTTGCCACAATATCAGCTGGTGCAAAAAATGAGTTTGAAATTGTACAACACAGCAGACATTGTAGCTGGTGTAAAATCTGCTGTTCATAGGTCGAATTGTTATTGCTGACACTTTGTATTTTTGATATGTGTAGGCATATCCAGATTGGTAAAGACTGATGCATTAATCTACTGACATTTACTGTATGTGTCCAGGTGACAAGATGAATGCTATTTATATGATAAAGGCATGATGAAACCTGTTAGTGAAATAGAAGGAGGGTTAGTCATGGGTTGTGGTTCTTATTTCTGTTAATTTGTTGTTTGTCTCCACCTTGTGGCCTTAAGTATTTACGACAGGATATGCAGTTCCTTCTGTTTCTTCCATTTTTCCCCTGGTAAATGTTTTTTTTGGATGTCGTATTGCTGTGCATACTATGAAGCTCCCTGAGGCAAATGTGTGATTTGTGATTACTACACTAAAAGCGTTTGCTATAAATGTGCTGACAAGAATTTGCTTTAACTTTACTCGTAACATATATCAACTCAACATAACACAAACAAGGAAGTTAGTTAAGTTAATGTACCTGATCTCCTAATTTCATATTTCCACTCAATATAACAAACACTGAGAACAAAACAAAGCTAAAGAGTGCATAAAGAAGTATGTGCACATTTTGTAAATTTGATATTAATTCACACGAGGATGAATTTTGACGATGTCATGATGTCAATGATGATCATTTTTAAAATTTTATATATATTTAATGAAAAATTTATCAATTTTATTTTCTAATTTGCAAATATGTTGCACTAATTTCATAGTCTCAATGCGCCACGCTGTTGTTGTACACGCCCCACATGAATTTACAGTAATTGATATCACAATATCATCAATGATATCACATTCTTGTACAGTAGTTCCATTGATCACGGTCATGCATAACTGTCAGCTGTTTTATTAACATATTTTATTGGTTCCATTTATATATTTTTACTTTTTATGCTGTATACTACATCTGTTTGCTATTGCAACAACCCAAGTCTGCAAATGGGAGCCTTACAGTTGCATTTTATTACCCACTTTTGGGGTGTGGTACAGTCGAGAATGCCATGTATGTGTTATGACTGAGGAGTGGAGGAGAGGGAGGATAACTGTCACTGTGCCATTATTGGAATTACTTATTCCCCAAGCAACTGAGGCAACCAGGATTGACAGGTGTACAGTAATAACAGATATGTGGTTTACTTACCGAGGTCTGGCTCTGAGACTAAGGCAGCTGCAATGGAGGGACAGCTGGAGGGATGGATGGCAGTGAGGTCCAGAGAACAGTGGCATACTGTTTCAATTTGAGAATGCCACATATCTGCAGTGGGAAAAGGTGTGAGATTTTACCAGACACTGTGTTTGGATAACACAGACAATTGCGTCATCTCATTGTGTGATCATTATAGTGATTATAATACCCCATTATAATGAGTTTTAATTTCACTGGCAAACATTAAATATTCAAATAGTCAACATTTGACTTTGGAATGAATCTCTTCAGTTTCTCAACAACGTGTGTAGTGTAACATGAGTGAGGTTAGAGCAAGTTTAACAGTAACTAGTATTAACAGCTAGTGCCACTACTAGGATATTGATATCAGTTGTACATTTTGTTGTAGCTCCCTTGATTAAAATGTTACATTATTTAGGAAATATGTACTGTTTGGAATACCAGAAGATAACTCTTAATGGAATTACCAGCTATATATAATAAATCATTTGATTTTATTGGCTAAATTTCTATTCATAAAAGCTAATTTACAGGTAAAGTCTAACTTCTTGGTTTTCACAAAGGAGGTCGAACAGTACACTGATTCAATTCAATTTTCCTTTAATCCAAAGGCTGTAAAAACTATGAATAACTGATTTTTGTTTAAAATCTCCATATGAACTGTAAGTCCCCCTAGCTCAGAGTTAGTTTGTTGTTTTTTTATTTTTCTTCTGCAAACCATAAGATGAATATTTTGATATTCTATGTATGATCATTTCGTGGAATCTGAGGAAATTGTGACTGTTTTTATGTCAATAAATAAGAAAACAAAAATAGTGCCACTACTAGGGTAGCAGTCAAAATGGCAGTGATAGAAGTAGCAGCATATATCCATGGCGTATTATTAAGTAGTAGCAACAGTGGCTTAGTAATAGTAGACATTTTTGACATAGTAAATGCTGTCAGTAATTTAAACTTAGCTGTTAATTATATTAATAGGTCTACACAGTAACAAAATAACTTGCCTTTAGCAGAAATTGAAGAGAGGATTTTCTTAAAGTCTCTCAATGTCACAGCTGCAATAAATTAAGATTCACTTGATGACTCACATGAGAACTACACAAAAAAAAGTTGTCTTCTGTTAGCTAAAAGTGACAAAATAACAAATTTTTCTGCAGTTCTACTTTTTCAAGATGGTTACCAAGGTAAGCAACGGTTAATAACGGGACTAACGTACAAAAAGTGCACAAAGATTCTAACAGTTAAGCATCAACTAACCAGCTTTGACTTTAGCCTCCTTTCTATGACAAAGCTAAGGACTAACTTCCATTTGTAAGAAAACCTCTTCTGAATAATGTCTAACAACAAAGGTAAGACCCAAACATACCACAACAAAACATTATGTGGAAAATTACTGTAAATAATTTCAGAAAAAGTTGTCTGGTTTAGGGCTAACGTTAATGGCAGCGTTAGCATAAGTAGTTAGCTTAGTGCACTAAGTTAAGTATGGGAAATACAACTTACCCACAGTGTTGGAGGAAGTATTACTCAAATCTATACTCATTCAAAATCTTACTTAAGTAAAAGTACATAAGTATTGTCAGCAAAATGTACATAAAGTATCAATAGTAAAAGTGCTCATTATGCAAAATGTCCCAGAGTGTAATATTTATCATACATGTATATATACTGTATATACACAATTTGAATATTAAAACTAATCAATTGATGTGTATGTGTAACTTAGGCAGCATTTTAATGTTGTCAAGGTAGAGCAAATTTTAATACATTCTGTTGAATACTTTAATCTATGACAATGCATAAAACTGATCATATGTTTTACTTATACAATACTGACTTGAAAAGTAACTAAGTTAGTAACAATAGCTGTGAAATAAATGCAGTGGGGTAAAAAGAAGAATATTTCCCTCTGAAATGTAGTGGAGTAGAAGTATAGAGTAGCACAAAATGGAAATACTCAAGTAAAGTACAATTACCTCAAGACTGTAATTAAGTACAGTACTTCAGCAAATGTACTTAGTTAAATTTCACCACTGCTCACCCATTAAAAATTTAAAAATATGTAACCAAGTTAAGTGCAAAGACTCCTTACTGGTTTTCTGGAGTTTTCCACCGTGGTAGCTCCTTGGCCTTAGGGATGATAATGTTGGTTGGTCGGTCTGTCAGTTGGTCAGTCGAAACACCACTTTCGCCCAGATTCAACAGACATTCATGGTTCCCTCGGGATGAATTCTGCTGCCTTTAGTGATCCATTGACTTCTCCTCTAGCACCACCATTAGGTTGACATTTTTGGCTTTTAGTGCACTGCCAACTGTTGGACGGCTTTCCGTGAGATTTGCAATAACCATTCATGGTGTCCAGAGGATGAATCCTAGCGACTTTGATGATCCCCTGACTTTACCTTTTACGCCACCAATAGGTCACATTTTGTACTCATTCAGAAAAATATTCCATCATCATCATCACATACTGGATGCATTGGTACAAAACTTTAACACAGACATTCGTGGTGTCCAGAGGATGAATCGTAATGACTTTGATGATCCCCTGACTTTACCTCTAACGCCACCAACAGGTCACATTCTGTACTCACCCAGTAAAATATCCCATCATCATTATCATCTTATCATGGATGAATGGGTACAAAACTTTGTACAGACATAAAGGTTCCCAGGCAATGAATCCTAATGAGTGTGGAGATCACCTGAGTTTTCTTCTTGCACCACCATGAGGTTGACCTTTGTGGTATTGAGGGAATGTATTCGTGTGACATGCAGTACATACATTCATGACCCGCTCAGAAAGAATTATAATAACTTTTTGATTGCTTTAATTTTAATTTAGCACCATCATCAAGTCAAACTTAAATTTGGTGTATTACTAAATACCTGTTACATTGTGAGGCAGCTGGATTTGCAAGATCACAACATCACAAAATCACACAGAACCCATCTTGTCAGGCTTCAAGTTATACTCTTGTGTCCACCAGTGGTTCGGACCAATCAGCGTCGCCAATCTAGCTACCTTGCAAGGTAAGACAATGTTAGACGGTGATAGACAGATGGTTCACCTGCCAAGTATTTTTTGAAAGGGCCTGACCTTTTCCAAACAGTTTCCATGGACGACTTCTCAGATGGTTTTGTGTAACAAACCATCTGGCGTGTCAGGTTAAAATACCTGCAAAACTAATAACAATCCCGTCAGCCTCAGCTGTACTTAGCGTTAACCTAAATAAACTAATGTCAGCATGCTAACGCGATAAAGTACAGCCTCACAGAGCCACTCACACGGCTTCAGACTCTAGTCTTCATCCATCAACCTGAAGCTAGTAGACTGACCAAACCAAATTATTGCAATATTAACTTAGTTAACCTACAGCACCGGCTAAAGTGAAGTGACCCTTGGAGCTGAAACACTAATTCTGGCTAAAAGCTGTTAAATGAATTAAAAAGAAAGATGTTCAATTAATATGTTAATTTGATATTTATAGGCTAGTGAAAATGAAATTCAAATTGGTTATTAGAATTACTCCTTCACCTGGCAATATAGTGTTACTGCTGTTCTTTAAAAGCAGCATTAATTAAGTATCATGTGGTCACAGGTGCCAATTATTATGTCATCAGTGTTAAATTAATGTGGCCCAGGGGTGTGTCTGTATTTTAATAAATCAGTTATGTGGTCACAATTATGATATGAAATGAATAGGTACAATTAATATAGAATAAACTGTTGTGTTGTACCTATATTCTTGTTTTACATTATATTATTACATTATGCCATGCACAGATGTTATTAGTGGGCTATATTAAAATGTTATGTGGTTATATATCTAATCTTTCTCCATTCAAAGTAGATTATTTGACACCAAACTGGCTAATTTGGGATGCTTACATTTGAACTAAAACAATGTAAAAGTTGTTTTTCTGTTTTTGTGATTGTGTATTTGTGTGACAATATAAATAACAACTGCCTTTTCATTAGTATGTAGACCTAATTATTTGCTAAATGTTATGAAGCACTGACAGATGCTGCATGTACATAAGCTATAATGGTAGCTGGTCTCTGTATATAACCCCTCCTCTTTCTCAGTCCTCCTGCTGTTTCAAGCACCCGTCAAAGTGCCTTAGAGCAAAGGATCGGGATACTAATGAAAAGAAAGCTTTCCCATACAGGGATCAACAAAGTATCACATAAAAGGAAGTACTAATCAGTCTTCTCTCTCCTTTTAGAGAAAGATGGCACACAGAGGAATTTGAAAAGCGTCTGAGGATGGATGTCCTCCAAGCCTCAGAGAGCATGCTGGGAGGTCTTTACAGTTTAGGTTCAGCTCAAGTATTGTCTTTGCCAACACTTTGATCCAGCAAGTGGAGCTCAGTTTGATAGTCTGGCAGGGTAATTGGGCTCAAATTGCCAGTACACCAATGTGCATGTGTGAAAACATGCACATACTTGTGTACATACACATAGGCTCTTTTTCTACTGCTTTAATATTTTAAAAATGGAAGTCAACTATAACTGGAGTTTCATTTCAAAATGAAATATCTGTGCTTTGTAAAATATGACTCAAATTCTGACATTCTTGCTGTAATCACGACTATTGTTTATAATTATTTGCTTCCTTGTGCTCTTCTCATACAGCAACAGACGTGTTAGAGAAAAGAGAGATTTAATACCCACAGTGGACAATATATGACATAATTCATGTAGCCCTTTTAGGTAATTAATCACAAACACAAATTTCATGCAAAGAGTTTATTTATGAATCAGACTGCAGTATCATACAACAGTAGCACAATCATATGACTATGGATTATGCTCATATTTATAGATACAAAGATAAAGGCATGTCTTAAAGGAAAAAATGAATGAGTTCTCTTTTGATTTACTCTAAAAATAGCATTTAAATACTTGGCATAGTTTTGTAAATTAAATTATGAAACATAATGTTTTGCCCACTGGTTTTACTATTGGAGTACCAAATGCAAATATACTTTATGAAAAACATTTTTTTTCCTCCTCTCTCTTGCATTTCATGCAAGGAAGAAAAAAAGATGTCAGTGAGTACAAAAAGCACTTAAATCTCATATGAAAATAGAAAATATTACAAGTGTGCATAATTACTTCATGTTGCACATAACCTGCAGTACAAAAGTCAAATGACACTATGTTCAAGTGTACCTGACATGCCAATTATTGGGGGGGCGTATGTACTGAAATAGCCTATTTAAATGTAGTCAGGGGCAGTTTACACACAAGACTGAGGCAAGGCCTTTCAGTCTTTAAATGAATTGAAAATGAGATGTGTTAGTAATTATGCCAGTACACAGCTTGTCCTCCCTGTGATGCTGACTGTTGCCTTGAAACACTGAATCTCATCCTGTACTTTTTAAAATTATGCTTTTAGTATAGTTTGGAGTTCACAGTTTTGATTCAATGTTCCTACAGATATTAACAGCATGAAGAGCAGAAACTATCCACAATGCTACTGTACCTCTCCAGCTGGAGGAATGGCAGATCAGTAAGTTGTTTGTAAAAACCTAATGTATGAAACAGTGCTTAGTACGTTAATATTTGGCATTGCCTGGAGTATAATGTAATGCACACATAATAAGGCGACATGAATATTCAAAATTTACAAGAAATGTTTGAAATACTAAGACAAAGTTCTGAGTTGATAAAATGCTACAACTGTAAAATGCTACATAACAATTAAGTGATACTTGACGAATGATTAAACAGTGATGAATTCCTACAGATCTGTTGTTGATACGTTACACCAATGCAGCGCTACTTTGTCGAAAAACCACGTAAATGCAAATTTGTTTTTATCCACAAAAATATTTTTTTTTTATCATTACATGTGTTGAGTTAGTTTTAAGACTATTATGCTTTTAACTTTATTTAAAAAACCCTGTATTTTTTTCAAAAATCTTTTTCATCCATTTTGCAGATACATGGTTTTAAGACAAACATAGCACACTGCATTGTATCCTTTAGTGCAATCAATGTTAGTGACAGCAGAACCATTTACACATAATGAATACGCTGTAAAATTAAAGAAACAAAGAAGGGAAGGAGGAGGAGGGAAAGAAGGAAGGAATGGAGGAAGGGAAGAAAAGAAACAATTTCCCAATTTTATTTCTAAACATGTTTCGAGGAACCAACAACAGAACAGTACATGATCTGAATTGGAAGACATACAAAGACAAAACTAAGACACAGGCCATGACTGACCACCAACATAGGAAATACAACTGAGATGGGGTTGATGTATCAAATATCACAAGGAGCGTCCAACATCGACTCTGTTAGCGTATGAAAAAGCACTATCAAATAGGAAATCATGGCACAATCAGAAAGTTTCCATCACGTCAACACTCGCAATGATGAACCCTATCGCTGACTGAAACCGAATCGTGTGATCAAGGCACACCCAGGGCCATCCCATCTTATATCATTCTGTTAGATTTTAAAGCACTAGAAAATTATGTTTACTCTCAATATGATACTTTACAGACATATGATACTTTCAGTTTGATATAAGTGTGGAGAAATAAAATTTCATGGTTAAATACAAAATATCTCTTAAAATATTTAAAATATACTTTATTTTGTACATTATGCAAACTGATTAACAATTCGATGATAAAAAAAAAATAAATATTCAGTGAAATGTCTCTTTGCGATACAGATGTATGAACATAGATATATATCATGAAGTAAAGCACCCACCCCCTGTTAAGCGCCCCAAATACCCTGACACGATTCCATATACCTGTAATATGATTTGAATGACACGTTCACATTAAAACTCCTGACAATGGTTCCTACAGGTAGCTCCACTACACCACTGAGCTGTTTGTACAACAATATTGCTCTACGTATCTTTTTTTTGTTTTATATCCATATTTCATTCTTTAATGTTTAGCAAAGTTGCCAACCACCACTTTAACTCAATCCGTGCCTTTATTGCTTCCTGAAATTACCTGGAAATGGGAGCTATACATCGGATTGATCAGGGGACTAACCAGCAACTTCACCTGATCCAACCAGGAAACACACATCTGGTTAAAGAAGGCAACTCTCCCTCTCCAGCGTAGAAACAATGTATTGTATAATAGGTAACTGATCTATCATGTCATATGGTATAGAGTCACTCTTCATTGAAGAGCTTAATGGGCTATGGTTGCAGTGTGTACAAAAGCAATGAGAAAGGGCACGATGTCTAAATTTTAAAAAAGAAAGGCTGATTGATCTCATCTGAAAATCAAAACAGTTCTTGAGCCAGAGACAGTGATGTCCAGTTCTTAAACAGCTGTCGCCTCACCACGACAATCAGATACGCAGTTTATTTTGGTGTAGTTTAAATGCAACGGAACAGGTTTATGACAATAACCTTTCTATGTCTACGTTAGGTTAAACATAAACGCTTACATTCATATCCAGCTCGCCCGTAAACAAACAGATTCGTTCAGTATGCAAAAAATGTCTCGACTGTATTCACAATGGACATTTTAGAAGTTCTAGTATGCACGAAATAATTGCATAATGTCTGCCAATGAGAAAAGCATAGGGAGGATAGAATAGAGAGGACAAGCCGCTACAAGAAGACTAACTAGTAGAAACCCTATAAGAGGTTGGGCTCGAGGATGGAGGACAGATGGGATAGTGGGAAGTCAGTGTGGGAAGGCTGGGGAAGGGTTTCGGGGTGGAAGTTGCCCCACAAGTTAAAGGGGCACCTCCCTTTGGCAGTGGAACAGCACTCTTAGTAGTCAACGCAGCGCCGAGGGTGAGGGTGTACACAATGCTCTTGTCGGACAAGAAGGCCATTTCAGTGTCAAGATGAGATGAAGGCATTCTAGTAGGCAGCCAGGTCACAGTGTTGAAGCTATAAACCTCAGATGGAGATGATGGACGCAGTCTTTCTACACTGTCTCCACTCGGCTGGGATCATGGGGTTCTGAGACGTAAAGAAGAAAATTATTCACTCAAAAAACTGTATTCTATCTTTATCTAGTATTGTTATTGTATACTGACAAAAGCTGCAATATTCATCAGAGTCAAAAATAACTGACTTTTGACCGCACAGTAAAAAAATGTGTTGTGTTTATTCCAGTGAAACAAATGTCAGTGGGTTTAATTTTCAGCACTTGCACTGTGTTTAAGCAGTGACACCATCTTGTGGAAATGTCTTTAACAGCAAGGCCTATATATAGTTACTTCAATTTTGATTACCTGTTACCACCAGAGATAAATGAAAAATGTATTCTTAAGATGCATCCTTATGAACAATTGTGCTCCCATGATTAAATAAAACTTAAACTTTTCTTATGAATTTTTATTTTCATTATGGGTGAGGAAATACCCATAAAGTGTGAAACAATAAGAACTACAATGTGATTTCAGCCATCTCACACAATTTGTGTGTTCCTTTACTGAGTAAACCCTATAACACATTTTGGGTCAAACTGACCCATATAACATACAATGACTCACCTCTCTAATAGCCATATACTTATCATTTTGAATTAACGTCAATAAACACTGAAATTTAAATGTTTAAATGGAATTACTGGTGGTTTAGTCTGCAGTCATCCTAAAGCAAGCATAATACATCTGTGGATATGGAAGTTGTATGTTCCACTGAACAAATATTTTTTATATTTTTTATTTTTTATCTACAGAAACTGCATGAACCACAAGGAAAATAGAACCACAGGGCAAATTAAAGTTTTACTTACTTAATGTTACCCTGATTAATTTTGAGATGGGGGTAATTTTGTTTAGTTGTATGCATGGTCCACAGTTTTGTTTCTTCTAATTTTCTTATCTTACCTGAGAAAGATGACTCCTCATCTTGCAATGCTGTCTCCTCAGAGACTTGCCGTGAATGGGTGACCTCCTCATCATTCTCCTTGTCTCTCTGAGAAGCAGGGATGGGCTCCTCTACTTGCTCGTCCTTGCCCTCCCCCTCTACCTCTGCCTCCCCCTCCCCAGAGTCAGTACTCCTGATGCTGAGGCGCCTCATACGATACATAACGTCCACCTCCCTCATTCTGGCCATGCGCTCAACTGCTACCCGGCCTGGAGAAATAGCCAGCTTATTCTGCAGAGCTTCCATTCGGTGGGAGGGGCCCCTGCTCCTCTTCTCTCCCTCCAAACTTAGAGACAGCCTGCGGTCTAGGTTCGGGGGAACTGAGAGTGGCAGTCTATCTGGTGGAAACTCTGGTAACCCTGGGTGGTCTCGCCCCAAATGGGTCCGTAGACCAAGTCTATGCTCTGGGACAGCAAATGGCTTCTTCTCTTGCTCCTGCTTGTCATCAGGCATTGTATTGTCTTGTTCCTCGCACTCACTTTTCACTTCAGCTGTCTGTTTGTCTGCACTGCCTTCGGGTGTTTCTCCTGTAATGGCTTCTCTCTCTCCCGATTCCACTTCCTTAGTTACTGTTTCACTTACACTCGGTTCCTCTGTGACTTGGGGGTCTGCAGGCACATCAGTTGCTAACATCGTGGATGTGCTGTCCTCTGTAGCTCCATTCGCTGGTATGCTCTCAGCAGGATTAATCACGCACAAATTGTCCAAGTTTTCTACCTGAACATTGTCTGTGTTTTCACCCCCTCCCGCATTTTCCTCCGTCAATGAATGCTGATCCCTTGTTTCAGCACACAGTTCAGACCCTGATTGATTCAAATTTGAGTCTTGGAGCTCCTGTGTTGTATCTTCTGCTGGGCTTTCTAATGCAACGCATTGTGGTGGACTGCCATTTTGATTGGCGGAGCTGTCCGAGCTGTTCTCCTCATGAAGTGGAGGCAATGGGCCCTGTCTCATCTGATTCTCAAGCTCTCTTTTACAAATAGGACACTCCTCTTCTGATTCAGCACTGAGATCTTGAAGAGTCTCTGCGTCATTAGGTTTGGAATTGCCTGCGGACGCTTTATTGACATCCGAGTCTCTAGACTGACGCAAAGCCTGGCATATGTCCTCATAATCAGGAGGACTAGTGAGTGTAGAGGCATCCTGCATTGGCTGTCTATCTGCCCACGGCACCTCTGCTGCTGTGGTGTGCGTTGTTGGACTAAAGTCACAAAGTGGCGTCTCAATAGGCTCATCTGGCAGGTCTAATTTCACTGTTCTGCCATCATTGCTCCGTCTGCGCGAAAGATGCGCAACAACCCTGTATTCTCTAAAGCCTGTTTCCCGAGGTGGGACTGGGAGCTCCTCCCTAAGCTGCTTGCTGAAGGTTACGGACTTTGTTGCAGGCCTGGAGAAGGCGCTCTTGACCTCCCTGTATTCTGGGTCAACAGACCAGCTTACTGCACTGCGCCTAAGGCTGCTGGGCTTGTTGAGAGGTTCTGATGTCAATCGGATTTTGATACGCTCAGGAATTTGAACAGAACCATTTGGGACTTTATTGCTGGCAGTGCCTAGCTCCAAGATGTCTTTGTAGGCCTCATTGAGGTCCTCTATGCACTTGTCAACACTGGGCTGTTTGCTGGGCTGTTTGCTGCTCTGTTGCTGCTGTTGATCCTGGACTTCTTTTTTGATGGTCTCCAGCTCTTTGACAGCATCCCATGGTCGCTGGCTGGCCGGTTTCAGTAAGAACTCAGGAACTTCGAATGACTCCTGCCCACTGTTTGCTGCTGGTTTGGTCTCCTCCACGTTTCCTGAGGGTGGTACTGCTGGCTGCTGAGCTGTGCTCTTGTTCAGCTGGTTGGAGAAGGTGGCGGTCAGGGAGAAAGCGCTGTTGCTTGACAGTTTCAGGCTCTTCACTCCCTTTATAGGAAAACTGAAGGCAGTGCCCACTACACCGCTGCTATCAGGAGGGACTTCAGTGCCGGGAGGGACAGGGTCTTGTTGTGCTTCCTTGTTTTCAGGGGCAGGTTTTCGGGCCTCTGGGCTAGTTTGTGTCTCTTGGTCTCGATACTGGTTTGCAGGCCAGGATCCCGACAGTTTCAGCTCCTTGTAATGGTTTATTTTAGGGGGTCTACAAGGTACTTTTTTAAACATTTTGCTGCTCGCTCTGCTGCTTGTTTTGCTGCTTGCTATGCTACCAGTTAGTGCTTGCAGCTCAGCCTCAGCTGAAGATGTGCTTTGGAGACTTTGGTTTGTTAAATGGCCAGTTTTGTTGTCACTAGGACTGTCTGATGGGTCTGGTGACTTCTCATTGTTGTTATTCTGATCACGGATGGTCCCAGTGAGCTGTGGAGTAACAGGGACAGACACCAAACAAAAAATTGTCTCACTAAGTCTCTTTTTTAGATTCTTGGTTTTGTCTTTCTCTGGTTGTTCAGGTTGTTCCACCTTTTTTACTTCTGTCACAGTTTCAGAGACACCCTGGTCAGCCGGCTTGCATGGGGGAGGTGGTGGTTTACCCAGAATAGATGAAGGAAAAAACTGACTACGGTTTTGCTCAGGACCTACACTGTCACTTTTTTTGTTCATTGCCCTGTTGCACCATCGATTACTGCTGTCATTGTCATTGAGAGCTGTTTTGCGGCTGTCAGTATTGAGAGCTGGCCCCTGTTGGGGAGGAAAGGCACTATCATGTGTAGATTGTCCTAAAATCTTAGCGGACGGATTCTCTTTGTTGATGTTACGGATCTTGTCTGAGTCAATGAGAGAATTTCCGCCAGGCCCTCCTGAGATTTGCTTCCCTCTTGGGTCTTCAGTAGGTAATTGACGTGCATGACCTGGTTGTTCTTCATGTCCAGAATGTACCAGTTTTCGATAGGACGCTCCACGGTCTCCATAATATTCTAGCCATGAACTACTTGCCTGTCTGGAAAACCACCTTCCAGGATCTGAGCTGGGCATCTGCAGAGCTTCCGCCCTCCATCTTAGGTTTGCCATTTCATTGCGATTGATTGAAACTGCTCTTGGGGGTGGGGCTCTTTTATAAGATGGGGGTGGGATGTAGCCAGGGGGCTCCATTCCAGAGAGGGAGTGTTGTGCGAAATAGTCTTGTCTCAGGTCCCCACCCCTTGGATAATAGATAGACCTGTCTTTTTGTTTGGCACCCTGGTCTATAGCAAGCATTTCTGCGCTACCCCTAGTCTGCTGGTGAATCTCATATGACGGAGGCTTTAAAGGCCTGCTGAACCTGGGCTTTGGTAAAAGTGCAACATGGCTGCTTGGCCCGGCATTCCTGCCCCATCGGTCCCTGCCTACAGCACTGTAGATATACCTACTATAGGGTCCAGAGAAGACAGTGCTGTTTATCCTCTGTTGTCTGTCAGGTAGGCTTGGTCTGGATGGAATGAGATCTCTGCTGTCAGTTCCATCAGGTGACAAAACTCTGGGGAGAGACTGAGACTTTGCTTTAGTTCTAGGGTGAAAAAAACCCTCAGGTGTCCTCAGACGGTACTGGTCCTGAGCCCACCTCTCCCCGTCCCCATCCGACAACTGCCTTCCCAGGCCCACAGCAGGCCTCCACTCCTCTGTACCAAGGCTCTGGCACTTCCTCTCCCCAGTCACCCTTAGCTGACAAGGGGCTGCGTCTGGGTCTCTCAGCCAGGAAATGTCCTCCCATAGCTGCTGCGCATGCCGCTCTGCCCTGTGTTCCTCTGCTGCAATTAGGGCCTGTGGCCTCCATGCCCCAGCAGAGGCCCTCAGCTCCCTGCCATCAGCATAGTCCAGGAGAATGCTGAAGTCCTGGCCTCGCCTCCGCCAGTAGGAAACATCCCTCTCGTCATGGCTTAGCGGTTCTGAATAAGTCAAACTAGGAACATCATAGAACCTATAAAGACAGAAAAGCTCAGTGTTAATAAGACAGTTACTATGTACAGAGAAAGAGTGAGTTGGACTCTAGATCTAGGAAATCTTGCAAACACTTTTTCATATTTTTCTGGGTGTAGTTACAATAGTTGCCCAAAAAATTAATGAGTCAACAAATGAAAGAGCATGATCTCAGTTTTTATGATAATATAAAACATCAACTGTATCCTCTTAAGATTTTACAATTGTTACAAGTTGCATGTCCATCCCAGTTTCAAGCCTGTGTTTTGGCTTTGGCAGTATTGGCTTTCCTACACAACTTAATCGAGGAGAGCCAACACATACAGTATGAGACAGAAGTGCTTAAGTCAGCTGCTCCCAAGTCCCTTGAAGACACCATGAAATTGTGATGCTACTGCAATATGATCTGCATATTAAATTGTGCTGACCTTATCTTGGAAGCTGGTCATCTGGACAGCGACAGTGGTTCTTAAAGAAAGTCTAAGTAAAAACACCTCATTACCTGATTTCACACAAAAGCAGAAGCATCTCTCTCCCTCTGTTTAATTGATCACATAATTCAATTAGCAAGATAGGAAATACAGTATGACCTACCTATAAACGATAAACATTTAAAGCAATCAGCTTTGGGAGACGGTCACAACAAGAGAGCGTTTTTGATTGTTGCTAGGGAAAATAGGTAGTATCACAAGCATTTCTACAATTTATCAAATGCTTGCAGAAACTAACATCAAATGGCAACTGCATGACGAGTTACTGTTGGCATGTTCAAAACAGCGGTTCCACTGTAGTGTGATAAAGCAGTGCCGCCTGAAGATAATTTTAGTTATGGTTCCATATTTACCTCTTAGGTGCAAGATATAGCTGTAATACATGTTCCACTGCCAAAACAATTATTTTAGAAGTAACATACCTAATCATAACAGATTAAGTCTAAAAATCAGAGCTGCACTTCTTTGTGTGCAAAAGGGCCATTTTGTTAAATTGCACCATAATTTTAATTTTCTAATTTTCTTAAGCAGTTGTGGTAATTTTCTTGTTGTGGTGGAGCGGCACTGCTGAATGAAGCAGAGGAAATACCCCATGACTATCCCCAAGTCATCAGTCACATCCAAGCATGTTTTAAGCCACCTTGATGACCGTCAGTTATAATGAAATGAGGGAGTGTGGTTTGAAATCCTTGTTGGAATTCAAATGTAACAATTGGATCTTTCAAAAACAATAAATCAATCATTGTATTTTCCTCAGGGTAGGTGATTCATATTTATAAAACAACCGCATAAGGCCAGTGATTTGCAGTTAGCAGTTCCATAAAAAACAGAAAAAATATATCATAAAAACATATTATGATATGTTTGTAAAATATCCAGTCTAATCAATAATAAAAGAGAACTCAAAAAATGAATGAATAACAATTAGCCTTTATAAGAGCTCCATCTCATATCTGCACTGCACTAAATCACTGTGTTAGTCACTGTACTCATTCATTTAGCAGCAAAGTCAATGGATCATCCTCAGCAGCATATGCTACTGTATGGCTGAGGGGAGCCGCACTGTGCACACTTGCCCAGCAACATGCTTACATCACAGAGCACGTGCTGGGCGTGATTCAGTGTGCCAGTGTTTACAGTGGAGTGATTACGCGCCTGTCTTGAGGCATGTTCAGTCCTCCTCAGTTTGCTCACTGTCTAGTGCTGCTGTTTACATCTGCCTGCCTGGTAGACGCTGTGGAGACGATACTAGTGCATGGGTGGGCTCCACAGAGACACAAGCTACCCCTCTGTTCAGGCATGCAAACAACTTAAATGAGTGCAAAGGCACCTTTCATAATTCCTCATATCCCAGCATACGATATGTCAGCGGTGCTGCTGCAGCCACAGTGTTCTGCAGCTCAGGAAGGAGGGGAAAGGGAAGAGGAGGAAAAAAACCCTGCGCAGTGCAGACTCGGTTTTGCATGCAATACCGAAGGGCCCCAGTGAGAAAGGGGAAGAGGGAAAAAAATGGAAGGTAAAGGGTGTGGGGGATCGCAAAAGAGAGGGGGGAAAAAAAAGAAAACTCACCCACTATCTGTGGCAAGAGAATCACCCAAGGGCTGAGCGTCTAGGATACCGATGCCGGCTTCTTTTCTCCTTTGGTTCCTTTCCCCGCTCTCGTTGTCTGTGGCGGGGTAGCCCTTCACCAGTGCCTGCCTGCTGCCATAGATGCCTGTGATAGATGCCCCCCGGTCTGCCTCATACCCGTTCAGTGTCCCCCGGCCAGCCCTGTTGTCCACAAGTTCACGCTGGCAATCAGCAGGGCGCTTGTCATAAGGCGTGGCAGACGGAGGACCGCTCTTGGGCAATTTATATCCATGCGAAATGAGTAGGTCCTCCACGCTGTACATGGTGGTGTCTCTCTCACTTCTGGGCAGGAGGGCAAAGGTGGGTGTGTTGCCTTATGCGCAGTGCTGCTGGTGGAAGCTGGAGCACGGTTGCTCAGCAGAGGCCATCACTGAGGGGAGCACAGGGGAGGGAAGAGGTAACATGTGAACAGATTATTTCAGCATGCACCTAAAATGAGGATGTGTGATTTTCAACGCACTAGCTGATGTCAGAAAACACATGTTTGCGTTTCCTTTCAAGATGTGTTAATGCATTACTTTTTTCAGCCTGAGCTATGTTGCAAGCTTGTCCTAAAATAAACACGGTCATTATTGTGTGTCCAAGAGTGACTCTAGAATGTACAACTTCAATTTTAACAGTGCATATCACAGAAATTATGAACTCATCCTTTCTTAGTCTGTAGTACAGTCCAGGTGATATCTCCTAGTTACACCCTTGGCTCGTCCTAAAGACATTTTATCATCTTTCCAAAGTGTCTAAAACCATTGTCTCGCATAAGAGGTGCTAAATTGAGAGCTGTTCTCATCCATTAAACCACTGCCTATAATTTCTCTATTTGTCTGGTATAAATACAGTGGAAAATGTGATTAACCTCAGCACAAGCAGGTTCTCGGTGGATAGGTTCAGTCAATACAATCACTGCTCTCCAGAAACTTAGAGCAGCGTCTGGGCATGTGGATTAATATAAGCATGTGAACATTCAATGCTTCACTTCTAATATGCAAGAATAACTGTATTTGTTCACAGAAACTACAAAGAAATTCCTCAACATTAATTAAAAACAAAATATAGATAAGATTGCCTACTCTTAAAGTAATCTCTACCAGTATATATATATTTACCATCCCCCCGTAACTCCTTACTGCAACCGCTCTGTATGCCCACAGACATAGAGAAAATGGAATATTCAGTGTGCATTAATGTACATAATGTATACCACCCTTTGCCTCTGGGCTGTGTGTCAGTATACATGGTGTAAGTTCATAAGTTACCAGTATTTCTTCTGTAGTAATGGCGTCAGGAAAAAAATATGGTACATTTATTACTTGTAATTAAAGTGATTCAGCTTCTGATTCATAAAATCCAGTTCAAGGTTCAAGTCTAACTTGCAGTGTCAGTGTTATAAAAGTTAACAAAAAACTGCAATGAACACGAAAGTGAAGTGTAAAGTTTTAAGCCCCTGAGAATGTGGCTTTTTAATCATCTTAAATGTTTCTCTGCAGCGTAAAATGATTATGTCTAAATATTCAACGATTAATATTCATAAATAAATATCCTTAGTTGTTATTTATTAAAAGTTAAACACTCAAAAATTCAACTAATCTACTTCATCAGGACTGTGTGGGTGTGGTTTGATCAGATTTGATTGACAGTGCTGGAAACATAAGCAAACAATCACATCATCATCACTTTTTGATTCAAATGTAGCTGTGATTGGTGCACAGACATACATCACATCACCTTTTCCTACCGAGCTCTGCCCACAATAACTGATATAACATGATTTCAGCTTTAGTTACAATGTCATATCTCAGCCCTTATACAAATGTATATATTGATAATTCCCTCTGGACAAGTATATTCTGATGATCATTTTGTATTTATTTCTTTATTTATTCTATGACAAACACTTTGTAACCAAACCAACCAAATTTAAACTTTCCAGGCCACCACACCAGGCGTGGCCATCGCTAAGTCAGTTCAACAACAAAGCAACCAAGTTATTTCTTAAGTTTTCAGACTAATTAATCTGCCAGTTACTGTCTTTATTAATAAATGAATTGTTTGGTCTATGAAAAGTCAGAAAATGATGAAAAAGGCCCATCATACTGTCATCAAACAGCTTTTTTTTGTTCAACCAACAGTCCAAAACTCAAAGATATTCTGTTTGCAATCACGTAATACAAAGAAAGGCAGTTTTGCTTGAGAATTAATGTATTTATACTCAAATATTATCATATATTATACTCTATACCTTTATACTTGGACACAAACTAAATTTTTCTGTTAAGTCTGTTCTCCACTCTGAGTTCCTATACAGAGTGTGTGTTCGTGTGTGTGTGTGTGTGTGTGTGTGTGTGTGTGTCTTTTGTGATGTGTATATGAGTGCACAAGCAGCCCTGCCTGTCTGATATATTAATTAGTGGCTATAACAGTCTGTCCTGCCTGGAGATGACAGTGGATGGCTTATAAAACAGTAACGCAGTGATCAAAGGCTTTGCACACATTAGCATTTTGGCTAATCGTGTTTGGACTTGGATAGTGGCTCACTATTCATTTTCCATTAAAAAGGTGTCACTTAAAGGACAAGTACAGTGTTGAATCAAAGACGTTAGCGTTAGACTAGACTAACATACCACTAGTCACTTGAAGTTATGGAGATTCTTTGACAAATTGTTCACAGAAAAGATATTTATTTATTTTCCTACTCCATCTCTGTTGTATTTATTTACAGACCATGGAATAAACTGAACTGAGAAGTATTTTAATGTGATCCAAAGACACACAGATTAATATCTGACACCAAACATTACACAGACTGAAAACAGTTTACAGCGCTACAGTAAGCACCACACCTGCAGTACTACTTCTCTGGAAGTTTCCCAAGACAGAATACTTGTTGTTGCAGTGTCTTGAGTTTTCCCCAAAGTATGAACAAAATGCACTGGTTTCATATTTACCATAAGCAGCAATACCAACAAATCAATGTATTTAAATCAGCTTATACGATACTTCCTTGTGTCCTCTTTCATGTAAGTGACAGACTTTTAATGATAGACCAATACAGTAAAAGACTAGGAACTGGAAACAATAAATATTCATATGATAATATAGAATGACTTTGTTTTACATCTTTGCTAAATTTTACATATAACTTCTCAACTGGCAATGCTAATTGGGTGTAACAGTAACCAAACAGGAAAAGAGTCCCAAAAAAAAAGTTTAAGGTAAATTCTTTTCTTGCTCTGTCTACATCAACAACGCAAAAATATCTATTCTAAACAAGATCATTTCATTCGAATGGATTTGGAGAAATTCTCTCCTCTTCTCTTGACCTTAAGGTGACCTTAACATTTCTCACTCCATAACTTTGTCCACTTTGCAGTTAGGAGTTGCCTCTAGCCTGGGAGCTTATTTCACACCGTATGAGTCACTGTAACACTTCATATCAGCCCATAGCCTACAGATAACTAATACAGCTGAGCAGAAAATCTCCACTTTAAAACCACACTGTGCATAACCATATTTTCAAGGACAACATATGTGAAAATGGATTATCCAATTTATGAATGGTATTGTAACTTCACTGACTAGACAAGCTTATGCGGAGCCTAAAATAACATCCAAAAATCAGCATGCTGAAATCGGGGCTTCTGATGTATAAGTCCTCCAACTATTCCTGGCTCTTCAAGTGGAGTGAATAGGTAGTGTGATAAATGCAGCAAAAATCAACTCAAGGGCTTCTTGAATTAGCCAAATCCAGGAGCAGTCGTGACCAGTAAAGATTGATTCTACGTAAAAAAAAAGTGGCTTCCTTTAACACTGACTTTTATCAGAGGGAACCAGAGTGAACTATACACACAGTAGTCCCTTTTTTGACAAGGTCACAGCTTCAAATGATTGCAGTGGGAATATGGCACATGAGCCTTTTTTGCATAGCAACAACAAAACTGCCATAATAAATTACAACAAAACAAGATTTTTTACATTAGCATTGTTGATATCCTTTATTAGGAATACGATGGGGGTTTAAATGTGAGGAGAACTAACAATAACAGCGGCTGTAAAAGTTGTTTTTGAGGTCATTCATCAACTGATAATTGCTGCTATTAAAGAGCTGAGTCCTTTTTATGCATTTGGAAACAGGAATCAATTTTAATCTGCGGTGATAACTCTCATGTGCAGCACTAAAAAACATAACTTAAACTGAAGGGGGGGAGGGGGCTGAGTCTAAATTTACTTTGAACTTTTTAAAAATGTAGTTTTATTGACCATCACCCACCAAACCATTATCCTCCCTTGGGGAGCTGAGGAAGGGGGGGAGGCCCCCCAAATGTACAGCCAGGCCTAGCAGTCTGCATGCACAGGTAGTGGCCACTGTAACACATCAGCACTAGCAGGCAGCACCACCCTAACTGCTAAGGGAGTGTACCTACATCTTACCTAGTGACAGAGAAAACAGAGCGCCACAGCTCAGCCTATTCATAAAAAAAAACTGCTTATGCAAACTCATTTAAATTACAAGTTCAGCATATGTATGATTAAGAGTACTTTGTGTTAACTAAGTCCATCTGATTTTACGAAAAACATCTTCCTCACTATTTTTTTCCTCTGAATAACTCAATGTATTAATGATTTGAAATAGATCCGTTGTATCATAACACATAGCTATCAATAATATATGACTATTGTAGGAAGAACTGTCTATGCATGGATACAGTATGACCTACTACAGCCTTGCTATAGCCTACTGCAATATGGCACAGCCTACATAAAATTGACTGCTATGAAATGATTTTTCAAATCAGCTTCCAATACCTGCTTCGCCCCCTTGCCGCAAGTCCAGCGCCTACCAGAAAAAAAGAAAAAAAAAAAAAAAAAAACCTCTACCTGCACGCACTGTAAGTTGAAAAATATAGTCAGCGGTCATGTTTTGACGAAAGCTGCTTGGCCAAATCATAACCCCGTTGCAAATTTTTCCCCGAGAAATACATGCAGCACAGCAGCGAGCGCACATCCCCGCCTCGCCACCACAACCACCACAACCAGCAGCAGCAGCAGCAGCAGCAGCGGCTCCTCAGCGCTGGTTGGTGTGTCGAAGGGCGAACATTTTGAGGTGTGTGCAAGTTGACGCGCGGCTAACGGAGAGGGTTTTTTTTTTTTTTTTTTTTTGCAGATGCGTCTTCGCTGACTGTGAGTGTTTACCAAGACCCGCTGCCCTGCGCTACCGTGGAGGCTACGTGAGCAACACAAAAAAAAAAAGAAAAAAAAAAAAAAGACACAGCAACCCCTCCCTAGAAATAAACCAGTGTAGGCAGAGCAGGGAATATCATGCAGCAAGGATGCCATAACATTGCAAAAACGAATAAGGGCGTAGCGACAGAGAGACGCATACCTGGGAAGATGCTTGGCGCGGCCGTCGCAGTTCCCCTGCGCCCAGCTTCAGCTGCTGAGACTGAGAGCACTGCACAGAGCCTGAGCCGAGCATGCCTATTGGTAGGCAGAGACGCGCTGGTTGCTGGCTGCCTGGACTGGGCTCTCCTCACTACAGCTGAGGTGGGGTGGGCTCTTCACATGCAAGCAGCAGCTACAAGAGAGGGATGTCAGAATGGTTTCTTCCAAACTGTTTCTCCTAACTTTGCTTTTTTTTTCATAGCAACAGTCTTTTTTTTTTTTTTTTCTCTCATTCAATCTGGCATATTGACTTGAATGATAACGACAGATATGTGGAGCAGTGAGGCGCATGTATCTCCTGTCTCACACACACACACACACACAGGTTTGGCACATTAAACCCTCACAGGAACACACCTTATGCATTTCTACAAGAAAGGTCAGTCATTGCTTGGGCTCATTTTTGCTGCATTACTCAATTTCCCAATGAAGACTCCCATCTCCCAGTGACAAATGTCTATATAAACACCCATGTGTCCTATTCCCATCCTGTTAAGTTTTAGATGTGCAGTATGGCAATGAGCAGCACCGCGCCCTTGGTGATGTTGATGACTCGTCACTGTGTGTGTCCCCCCTCCCGTCCAATGCCAAGACAGCTTGGCTAATTAAATGTGCTGGGCTCAGGCCTTCCTGTGCCAACTGTGACATGCTGCACTCTGAGGGATCCCTTGTTCGGAGGAGTGACGGGGCAACGCACACGTCCCAGATCTACTCACTGATGAAGAAGTGTTGTAGCCTGACCTCTGGGGTTTTGTAAAACTTATCCAAGGGTTTAATGGACATACATGCTTTTTTTCATAGTCATGCCTGGCCGTCAAGATACTCCTGGACACTGAGCCGCTCAAAAAGTTTTTAAAAAATGTCCATGATGGCTTTTTAAATCAAATATTGTCACATGATTCATCTGTATGTCTGATAAAACCCAAAAACCGTAAAACTAAAACAGTCATTGGAGACATTTTTCTTACACTCCACCACTGAGAAATGATGACCAGCTCATTTGGTTGCAGCTGCCGTGGTTGACAAAGCAAATAAACTCTGCTCAGAGCAGAGGGAGTGCAGAACAAGTAGCCAAGATGCCTTGACCCATTACAGGCCTTATTCTAGGACACCCGGCTGTCAGACTGATGATATATGACGCACCTGGCTGACACTGGCCCCAAAGCTAACCTGAGTGTTGCTAACTGCAGCTGATTTTCATTCCAGATTCATTCGAGCGCACATTATCAAAACCTATAGCTGAATCTGGAAGCCATACATGTTCCAGAGACAACTCATATCAAGACTCAGCCAAGGCTGCTGACATTCTGCTATGACTGTGTTTCACATCATTGTTATGCATAAAACTCAAAAACTCTGCTGTCTTTCCAACACTTTAAATAGGATTTCAGTTACTTCTATCTGCTGTGAGATGTGCTGTACAATATGCTGTAAGTTTTGTATTTCAGTCTTATGCTCTGCTCAAAGATAGAGCCTTGTTCATTTAATTTACAGATTTTCCAGCTATTGTTTTATCTCCTCTGGCCACTGCCCAAAATACTTAACACTAAGATGTGTGGTTGTGTACATGTGTGTATGAGGGTTTAGCTTTGTGTGTGTGTGTGTGTGTGTGTAAAAAGCTGACAGATCCGGTTGTCACTACGTGGAAATGTCCACATGTTTAATTTATTGGATGTCCCATATCTAAAATCCTTTTCTATTTATGTAATATCAGTCGTAAACTGCAACAGATGTTTTCCCTCACTCTAGATGCTGACTGTGATAATGTGAATATGCGTGAAAGATAATTGTGATGTATATTCTTGAACTGGTGATGTTGGTTTGTTTGCTTCCATTTTTGTCATTTCCGTGAAGAAACTTCCTGGATGTGTGACAAAATAATCTCAATTGAGGATCCACTTACTAGCTTTTGCAAACTTTGTCAGTGAAATTACGCTGATGAGGACAGTGAAATATGATTGAAAGCTCAGGAAAGGCTAGTAAGTGGACCTCGAGTTAAACATTTTTTTCATACATACTGATTCTAAGGTCAACGAATGAACTTTCTTGCTTAAGAGTTTTTAGTTTTTTATAGAGTTTGACTCAACAATACATTCTCACATGCTACTTATAATTACCACTGGGAGGCTGATGTTTTACAATGAATAATGTGTTAAATAAATGAATAAGTCAGTGAAGTTTTCACTGAATGACAACAAAGGATACAATACCTTCATTTGATCAAGATGACAAGACCTTAGATGGAGATGACCTCCATGTTTTTTCAAAAATCCTCTTTTTGTGCAAATCAATGTCGTCAGATTTATTTATCTTCTTCGACATGTTCTCCTCGACCTTAACAATCTCCTGGCATCACAAGTGTTAACTTGGAAGATCACACATTCATAAGCAAGACAATAGAGCTCTACAGTTTGATGTTCTTCAACCAATTTTGAGCCATGAAGTTCCTCACTAGATTTCCAAAGGAGCTTTTATTAATGCAGAAAAAAAGGTCATAAGCATAAAGTATTTGCTCAGCCACAAAGTAAAGTATTTCACATTTGGTTCTATGAAATTATTCATACCTCTTAATCTCCCACCTGTATATTTTAAAGCTTTCAGTGTATATCAGTAGTTCAAATTGAGATTTGAAAAGAAATTTCACATTTCTGATTTAATTCACACAGGACCTCAGCAAACTGAGGTATAATCAATAAATTAGGATTTAGGTTGGATTTAGGTTTACTGCTATCTTACACCTGGACGAACATTTAAGAAAGTCTAACTACATAACCAGTGAAAAACTTTGAAACCTTCTTCCTACAAAGTTCAGCTTTATCTCACTATATGCATCATCATATGTCCTGTAGATTCAATCAATGAGTGTATTGGTAGACCACTGTTACAATGTGTTTGATATAAAAAGCTTTCTACCATACAGTCAAGGCCCTGCCACTGATAGGCTACCATAACATACACCATTTGGCAGACACTAGTGTCCAGTGTGCCTTTTAGTACTTGGGTGCATACTTCTTTTGTAGAGCGACTTTCCAAAGGGAGCTAAAGACCTGACAGACAGAGAGTTATTGACCTGCTGCATGTTTAGCGCTAATCTTAAGTTGTTAAAGAGCTTAAAGAGTCTTGTTCTCATGCTGAGTTTGACTCTGATGCATCTTGATCTTTGCCAGAACTGGATGTTTTTCCTGCATGTATAAAACCATAACGATAGTCAATGTTTTTTGGATGTTTTACATATTTTCTTCCCATCATCATTAAAAAGTTAAGGGATTTCACATGTGCAATCTTAGTGGTGTGACGGGCTTTAACTTAAATGCATTGATAAGTACATTCATATACACGGTGTATAGTAACATATGGAAATAAAAGGAACCCCAGCTATGGCTATACGCCACTGGTGATATAAAGAAACTTACTGTAATTTATGCCTCAGAATGGAGCTGAATGTTGAATTTCCAAGTTCCTTCTTGAGCCTGGAAACAGCAGATGACAAAACAATTTCAACTCAAATTTCCACTCTTTCTCAGCACTTTAAGGATTGAAAGATTGAACGCTCCAGAGCTGCAGTAAATGGACCTCGAGATGAGATCGTTTTGCCAATAGCTATATGTTGTTTCTTATAAGTATTGGCCTCGATCCTGAGTAGTCCTCTAACACACTTTTCTCTGATCAAGACTTGATCTCGATCCCCTTTAGACCTCCTCTAGACTCAAACGTGACAGGATGCGGTTTATATCTGCCTGCTGTGGCAGTGTGATATAGAATTATGTTATTTGGCACACAGAGAATTACTTTGCCATTTCCATAGCCCATCATGTTGCCTCCTGCATGCTACAGTGGGTGGTCTAACACCTTCAGTATATCGGTTCTGCTCTACTTCAGATGGCAGGCTGACTTTTACTTGCTTTTAATTCACTGATTTTACAGTAATTTGACTAAAGGCTCATAGAAATGTTATAAAAGAAGCTGCAAGAAGACTGTGGAAGTCAGGAGGCCTCCTCTAGTACTGATAGAAAGCTTGCACAAAAAAGTGTACCCTGAAATCCAGTTGATGTTTCTTAAAAAATAAGATTAATGATTCCTTTAGAAGTTTTATTTAGTCAAATGAGAGCATAAGTAACTGGCTTTCCATTAAAAAAATCTATATATTGATTGAATTTTGCACTTTAATTGTGCTTATTCTTAGAGCAGCTGTTAGCCGGAGGTGAATATCTCACTTTAAATTGAACTCATTACACATACAAGAGGTGTTGCTGCATGTTTTTCCCATCAGCGATACAGCAGGAAGAAAGATCTGGCTAAGTTGTTTGAGACGTGATGAAGGTTGGTGGCTTTGGAGAGTTTTAGTGGAGCCTTGTGGTTCTTGCAGTAAAGGAAATGGTCATGAATATGTACAGTCAGCAGGAAAAATAATCAGTGCGGCACTGTGACTTTATAAATCACTAGTAGCCTACATAATAAAACATAATCATTTCCACACCTGGATGTAGAAGACCAGTGTGTAGGATTCAGTGGCATCTAGCAGTGAGGTTGCAGATTGCAACCAACTGAATACCCCTCACCTCCCCTTCCAAGCGTGTAGGAGAACCTACGGTGGCAACGAATCTCACAAAAAACGCAGAAGGCCCTCTCCAGAGCTACTGCAGAAACATAGTGGTGCAACATGGCGGGCTCCCTATGTAGATATAAAGGGCTCATTCTAAGGTAACGAAAACACAACGATTCTTAGTTTCAGGTGATTATACACTAAAAACATACTTATCGATATTATATTCTAATTCTGCCAATAGATCCCCCTGATGTCTTAAAAACAATTACAAGTATAGACCTGCTATAATGTTTTAAAATACTTTATATGTTATTCTAAGATATTCTAAGCTTTCTGGCAGGCACAACTTTCCACATTTCTCATGTATCTGTTCTGATTTCCTATGTAGTTTTACATAAAGGGTTTTGGTCAAGCATCTTCTGACCAAAACTTCTTGCAAATAACAGTTGAACACCACATTATATTATCATATCTGAGATATATAAATTATTTTTCAGTATTCACAAATACATTATAGGCATTTGGCTACTAAATCAATAATAAATATAAAGTTGAATTATCACCTCCAACAGTATCACATACATACATTTTCATATGTATGTTACATATAGATTAAACTGTATGATTCATTCTTTTTTATACTCATCAAACCATTCAGTGACTCTTGGTGCCCTGTAATGAAGCATCAGCATCCCTCATGTTTCTGCACTCCACATTTTATTCGGGTTTTCCTTTAATTTGACACCCTTCTGTATTTAAGATGAGATGATTCAAAAGCAGCTTCTAATGTTCAGGTTTATTGGGTTACATGCTCATCACATGAAAAAAGTTGACAATCCAAAAACTGATTGGGTGCCCTGAACTTCATCAGCTTATATAATGCTACTGTAAAGCACTTTGTAACAATGTTAAGAAAAGTGCTATATAAATAGTTTATTATTATTATATGTTATTCTTTAAATTCTCTTCTCCTCCTCCTCCTCCTCCTCCTCCTCTCTCCAGACTGAAACAAGACTGTCATGACTTCCCTCCATCAAGAGAAACATTGATTTCGGCTCAGTGGGGATCATGCAAAACAGCCTCTCATTAAAATCATAATTAGAACTTGAATGGCACATGGGGTTCAACTCTGGGGCGAACTGAAAATCACTGGAAACTATTAAACTTGCACTTAGCCTCTCACTCCCAAACAGAACGTGCCTGATCCTGGTTATGACTTGTGCAACGTGAGGTGAAAGCTAACGGCGTCATCACTTCTGCAGAAGCCACATGTTTTGAATCAAATGTACTTTCTGCTTTATTTTGGCATATACCAAATTAAGTCTTTTTTGGGACTTTATTGGTCACTAAAATGGTAGTTTTGTAAGATTTTGGAGTTACTTTTATTGTGAGATGTAATAAAAAAATTGAAAACATGTCAATTTGAAAACCATTGTGACTTATTTCTCAATGTCAAGGCCGTTCGTTCTTTCCCACGTGAAGGTCACCGCTGTGCATCTTCTTCATCATCATCTGTTCTTACACAAATATGAGACTCAGATGTCACATTAACTCTCTGAAAATCCTCATAAAGTCCCTTATCAGTTGTGAAGATCCAGTTCAAACAACACGTAAACACACACACACACACACACGCACACACACACACAGGCACACACTCTGCCCTCTCCCTGTCCCCAGCCCCGGTTACCTAGGAGACAGCTGAGACGGGGACCCCATCTCATTACACACCAATAGGGCTGTGTGACTGGCTGGAGGAGGGAGCGTGGGATCTTTATCGCCATCTATCAGCCAAAACGGAGAAAGACATTTCTTTTTTTTTTTTTTCTTTTTTTTTTTTTTGAAGCAGTGATTCTGCCTGGTAACCCAATATGCTGACTTCTCCATGGTGCTGAGATCCAGCCCTGAATCTCTAATGACGTACATGGCATTATGACGCTTTACACAAAGACAACGATAAAAAGTTTAATAAGGGGCCATTAGTCTG
This sequence comes from Thunnus maccoyii, assembly GCF_910596095.1. NCBI lineage: Eukaryota > Metazoa > Chordata > Actinopteri > Scombriformes > Scombridae > Thunnus > Thunnus maccoyii. The sequence continues at coordinate 25,009,625 of NC_056544.1, read as the reverse complement.
ATAGTAAGTTACAAGATAATCAGTGATCAATTGTATTAAATGAGGACAAAATTTGTTTTTATGTTTAATGCAGCAAAGTGACTTAAGGTTTTTAAACCATTTTTACAGAGTAGCTCCACTTGGACCAAATAACATTAAAATCGCAACTATAATAATTATCTAATAATATGATAATGTAACACTGAGGAGACAGAATATTTGATTCTTCACATACATTTTGTTGCCAAAACTTCTGTAGTTTTACTTAACTATAACTGTGAATTCAGGATTTTTACTTATAATAAGAGAAGAGCTGCAATGATCCATTAGTTGATCGAACTATTTTTAATGATCGATGAATCGTTTTGGGTCATTTTTTAAGCAAAACATTACAAAAATTCTCTGGTTCCAGATTCTTAAACTTGATTATTTTCTTTAGTCCTTTCTGTTCATAAACTGAATATTTGGGTGTGGACTGTTTGTCGGGACAAAACAAAGATATTTCAGGTTGCATCTTGAGCTTTAGGAAACAGTGATTGACATTTTCTGACATTTTATAGACCAAACAGCTGATCATGAATTACGAAAATAATTGCCAGATTAATCAATGAAAATAATCATTAGTTGCAGCCCTACATAAGAGTATGTTGATGCTACTTTTATTTAAGGAAATTATGTGAAAGGTGCCCTGAGATGACTTTTGTTGTGATTTGGTGCTATACAAATAAAAATTGATTGATTGATTGATTGATTGATATGAATATTTCCTTCATCTCTGCACCTAAATTATTATATTTCTGCAGCAAATATTATACAAAATACAATCTGATCAAGTTCAATAGGAGAAAATTCATTAACTTCATTAATTGGGTTCAATGTTCAATGCAGATCTTGCAGATCCTTCATAATGGAGTTTTAAAAAATAACCCTCTGTACAAGAAAGTAGTCTACTGAAAATCCTAATGATCAATAGCTTCTCTCTCAGTATCTGCTCATCTAAAAACATCCTCACATGGAGTCAAAACAATATAAGAGTCGTGATTTTGAACAACACAGATTAGATTTGGCGGATTACTCCATTATGTTAGTCAGTTTGAGGACAAAAAGAGAACTAAAACAAAGTTGCTATGTTTGATTTCCTGTATTATATACAGTCAGGGAGAATTATTCAGATCTTTTACACAAGTAAAAGTATTAATACCACAATGTAAAAATATTCCATTACAAGTAAAAGTCTTGAATTCAAAGTTTTATATTATCAGTAAATTATCTAAAGTAAAGGTGCTCATTATGCAGAGAAATATATATTATACATCACATGACTTAATTATTATTACAGCTACTTGAGCAGCACTTTAATGATTTAGCTGGGAGTGTTATTATAAATTAGTTATCATTTTAACTACTTCATATACTGTTAAATCTGTAAAATGCACTATATTTAATAAAGTGGCATAAAATGAAAATATTTAAGTTAAGTCTTATTATACTTAATTACAGTGCTTGAGAAAATGTATGTAGATACTGTACAATCCACTGCTGATTAAAGGACGGGTACAAAATTTTTCAAGTCTGTCATAAAACAGTCAGGAGCCCAAATGAACATTGAAACATGTTTTTCTTGCTGTAATCATTCCTCCTGTTCATACTGGTCATTAGAAGATCCCTTCATAATACACTTATAATGTAAGTGATGGGGGACAAAATCTACAGTCCTCCTTCTGTGCAAAAATTTATTTAAAAGTTTATCTGAAGCTAATATGAAGCTTCAGCCGTCCAAATGAGTCAAATCAAGTAGATATCTTTCAATGTTAGTCCCTCTTTTTGTTACTATACTTCCACTGCAGATCAACAGGGAAACACAAAGAGGGAATTTGATGCTAAAAAGACTGTAAATGTGTCAGATATCCACTTGATATGACTAACTCAGACTGCTGAAGCCTCATTTAAGCTTCAGATAAACTTTTAAATGCATTTTTGCACAAAATGACTGTTTGGACACACTGTGGATTTTGGTCCCCATCACTTACATTGAAATCACATTGGAAGCGGATTGGAGTGAGGAAAACCTCTTTCAGCGTTCATACAGATACCTGACTGTTGTTTTAAGACAGACTTGAAAAATTGCGCACCTATCCTTTAATTGTTGATCGTTAAATTGCACAATATTTTAAAAGAAAGACAAATTTATTGCTACTAGAGGTTACTTTTAAATTATTTTCCATGTTTTATAACATAATTTATGATTAAACCTGTTTTCAGAACCAAGTTCTTATTTCTGCATCATTGCAAGATCAGATCTTAAAATTGCTTGAGTCTGATTTTCTTACCAAACATGCAGAAAACACTCAAGCTCAATTAAAGTATTCATGAACAGCTTCAGTATATGTGCATACAGCATGCTTCTATGTATCCAGAAGACCAAACAATGTGAGGCAGTTGCTCTGGAATATAATGTTGTTTATTAATTCTAATTGATGTGTTATATTACTATTAAAAACATCAAGTAAAAATGAACACAGCAGCAGAAGCAGGAGTTTGGGCTGAACAGAGCAGGACACTGTTGTGCTTTTAATTTCTACTTGATTGGGGACAAAAGATAGATAATCCTTGTGCTACACACGTCCAATGTGAAACAAAGCCACAGACACACTCGAGTGTTAACCTGTCTCTATATAGATTAAAGGTTTTAGATAAGATACCCTACTCACCATATTGTGTTGAGTGCAGTTAGGAATGTCAGCAAATTCATACTGGTGTTATTAACAAACATAATACTCTGTGCCTCCAGAAGACAAGAAATTGCAGGGCAGGAAACCATCTCTGTTGTCCGCTGGCCACTTAAACTATTTTGTCAGCCAAATAGATTTTTCTAGCACCAGCTGATGGTCGGTTTCACATGAAGTTTCTAGCAGACTCCACCCTGTTAACACCTGATTGATGCAAAATAAATCTTAGAATAATCTTTGCATCTAAAGAAATCCAAGGTCATTACCATTCCAGTCTTTATCTCCATACCATCTAGTGATATTCATGCGCAGGTGAAATTAAAGCATCTATGCACTGAACCTATTTAAATGTGAACAATCCGTACACTTAACTCTGCATTAACAACCACGGTGTCGTCTTTTCGCTCTCTATCTGTTTTAACATTCTGCCTTGGTCCCTAGGATATACCACCTAAAGCATAGTATTGTCATTTAAATGTAGATATAGGCAAGGGTGATTGGAGCTAACACAACATACTGAAAAAGATAGCACACATACACTTGTAACAAAGATCAACATAGAAATAAAAGACAAAATATCAAGAAATAAAACCTCTTCATATGGTAACATAAGATATGGCATATACTGTAGAACTGAGCTTGATGAAACTACTCATTTGCCTCGAAAGAAAAGATCTGCAAACACTAACTACGGTGTGGTGGTGATATACTGAAGGTCTTTGTAAACATTCTCTGATCTAGGCCTCTGATTCGGATTGGTCGGTGGCGACGCTGCCGTTCAGCTCGCCCAGTCCTGATTGCTCTTGGATGTCAGTCATCTCTCCGACAATGAAGGTAGGCTCCCCTCCTTTGCTGTTGGCCGAGCCGCTGTCCGGCTGCTTGGCCGCCTGGTTGGTCAGGGTAGGCTCTTCATCCAGCCTGCTGGAGATGGACCAGTAGAGGTGAGCGTCAAGTCTGGCCGCAGCCAATGAGAGCTCTCGTGCCGAACAGGAAGGCGTGTCCACCTAAGGGAGGAGAAACATAAGAGCTGGTCAAGTTACCAACAGGTCACTTCAGATGTCCACTTAATGAAGTTATTATCATCAGTTATTGCCATTGGGAAGAGGAAACCCCATTCAAAGACTTATTTTTAGCCATGCTATAGTGGCATAGCTCTAACAATGGCGATGTCGGTTGGTCGGTTGGTCGACCACTTTGGTCCAGACTGAAACATCTCAACAACTCTTGGATGGATTGCCATGAAAGTTTGTACAGACATTCGTGTTTTCCCACAGGATGAATCCCACTGACTTTGGTGATCCCCTGACTTTCCCTCGAGCATCACCATAAGGTTGACATTTTTGGTTTTGAATGAAATATCTTGGCAACTATAGGCTGGATTACTGGAAATTTCAACTTTCTACAAATATTAAAGGTCCCTACAGAATAATTTACAATTTACGATTTCATTTAGAAGACGCTTTTATCCAAAGCGACGTACATCCGAGAGCTGATACAACACAAGCAGGGATCTAGTCAGGAGAGAACAACACGAGTAAGTGCCATAAAGCTAAGGTTGAGTCCAATAAGACGTAGATAAGAAGTAGGTTTTTTTTTTGTTTTTGGGGTATTTTTGTTTTTTCTCTACCTCCAGTCCATCAAGTGCAGAGGTCTTTAGTCTTTTCTTAAAGATTGAGAGGGACTCTGTGGATCAAACAGGAATAAATTCTAAAAACTTTGGGCCCATCATCAGGCCAAAGTTTTCCATTGTCTTTGATTTATGACCAAATGCCTACAAAATTAATGACATTCCCATCAGCCTCAGCTGTACTTTGTGTTCAGTGCTGTTTAGAACGGTCTGTTTTGCGTTTTCCTGTTGAGTTGTACACATTTGTATAAAGGCTCATCTAGGGATGGGCATCTAAAACTAGTTTGGGCCATAAAAGCTTTGGTATGCGGCATAAACATGAAATAAACACTTAAGAGTTCCTACATTTCCCAGCATACCTTTCAACAACCTCAAGGGAACAGCAAAGTGTGAGAATTCAGCTGATGGTTACATATGTAGGTGGAGACAGGAATAGGGATAACAGAGCAAGAGTTACAGTTTTTCTTATTCAAAATCTTGTAGTTAAAGTGAATTCTGGTCTGTTTAGGTTACTGTCGGTGGAGGAACCGGTATGTTTGCCTCTTCCACAATAGTTTGATGAATAGCAGTGATGATTTTTATTCAGGAGTAACACCACAACCAGACATTCGTGGTGATGTTTTCAAATGGTTGAGGTATTTTTTGCTAAGTATAGTGGGGCTGAAAGGCAAATATATCATATGTCACATAGTCTATGTCTGTCCACTTATTACCAGCAGCTGTCGTGCTGAAAATTCTTTCGCTTCTTTCTCAGACAGATACAGCGTTTGATCCGTATTTCATATCAGGCGTCTCACCCAGGTTGTCAAATCAAACACCCCTATATCAGCCTGTTCTTGGTCTTTATCACTCCACCTCTAGAAAGACGTTACCTCAAAGGTGTGATGGAAGGCGCCGTAGTCAATGTCGAAGAAACCTTCTGCCAGGGACATCATCGGGCTGAACCTGTGACCCCACAACACCTCCTCCGCTAGGTAAGAGCTCCTCGCCTGGCATGTCATCCCTGCACACACACACAAATTTAAAGTGATAGATTCATAATACACTATCAGTTATTCCTCACAACATTCATTTGGGCTCTTGTAAAACATAAGAGGAAGTAATCACAATTATTGCGATACACGGCCGTGGCCAAACTAAGCAGAAAGTGATAGCCACGCACTCATAATGCCGATGCAGAGATAATTAATTTATCTGTTTAGTCACAAACAATTTACTGGCAAGCTGTCTTTACATGAATATTATCTGCAGCTCTGAGTTATGACTGTCGGCTTCTTCTTTGTTACCCTCCGCAGCACTCACTGACTAAGCTAATCAATATTTGGAGTAGGCAGTGAGGCCACCTTTACCTCATGGAGACACATCATGAATAGCTCTGATGCACTAAATTCTTGCCAAGCAAGTGAGGAACAGTTGAATATTTTATCCTCTCAGAATGAATTTGACACAAGGAAATATGACAAAGGGGTAAAGAAAAAGAGATAAACTTGTTCAAATCTATGCAGGGATGGTTAACTGGGTATTTCTACTAGACTAGACTCTTTTTATACCTGTTTGGATTAGTGGATTAGTTATCAGACAGTGAGGTGAGGACAAGTCGATGCAGCCAACAACATGAAATACAACAGTTAATATAAAATACGTGTTAAAATTGGCCTCACTAAAAACTCAAAAAATGTAATCGATGAGGGTATCCATGAAAGCTTCACCTTTTCAGCTACATCTCAGTCTATTAGTCCCAATCAATATAAATCCACATCTTATAAAGCTTTAATGAATTTGGGTCAAAGAAAAACCTCTTGGTGGAGGGTGTTTGAGCTTCAGAAATAAAGAGTGAAATGTGTTTGAATCCTAAACTACAGCAAAATGCAAAGCAACCAAGTGTACCAGGACACATTCACAATTAACTGACAATTTATCAAGACTAGTTAACAGCGAGGGAGCTTATATGTATGTTCACTGACACACACTGACTGATGTCAGGATAGATACGCTTATAGATGTTCTCTCTGCCTGCTAAGACACCTCGTTGCGTATACTGTAACTTCTATTAAGTGATGGGAACATAAAGTATGAGACCACAAAAACATCCACTTGCTTCAGTGTTCTGTCCCCATTTTTTATCCACTTTATAAAATATTCACTGACATTTTAAATATATGTATATTTCCCATGTGATCACAATATAAAAGCACACTGAGGAAGCTTAAAGCACAAAAGTGTGCATCTTAACTCTGGACATCCTGGAAGAACAATTTCATTTTCTAATGGACAGTTTTAGAGGCTAAGCTTTCTGTAAAATAGTGACGGCATTACTGTAATATCAGACAGTCGTATGCATCTGCAAGATTAATTTCTTAATGCTCATTTCTAGTTGCCAAACATAATTTTACAACGTGGAAGCCATTAGAATTTTACAGTCAAATTAAATTGCAAGGTCTTATTTCCCATACAATACAATCTTGTTAGTTGTTATATTTTATATGTTTTTGTATCCTTTTAATGTACAAAAACTCGCACAATAAATCACAATAGACCATTCAGTGAGAAAATGTTGTTAATGATATTATTTATTTGACTTTTACCTTCATTTTTATCTTCCTTTCATATGCAGACAAGGAGATCTAACCCTTTTCAGTCATTTTTATGTTGTTATTTTATCTCTCTTGTGCACAAACCTGCCAGACTTAATCACCTAACTTCTCATTATCTCACTTTTGAAACAAAACTTTCAGCATGGAGCACTGAGGAGAATGATTTACCAGGAAAAGACAGATGATTTTGGTGTTTGCGTTCTCATTAATTTACAACTATGTTCAACCCATTCCTCACCGGTGGCCTCCACCATGCCCTCCAGGATGACCACGATCTCAAAATCCTCCTTCTCCAGCTGGGCCTGCGACATGTCCCAGAAAGCTGAATGTGCGTCGATCTCATGTGAGATCACCAGCGGCGAGACCAGGAAGAGGCGATCATCGCCCGTCTCGAAGCCCACGCTGATGTCTGTCTGGTCCAGAGGGATGAACTCACCTGGAGGGAGACGAAGAACAAGAGGTGAGGAGAAGGGAGGTATGTAAGAGGGAGAATGAGGGAGGAAAAAAGAGCCACAGCAATCACATCAAATTTAAAAGGAAGGTACTGGGAGTTGAGTAGTAGAGATGTCACAGGATCAGCAGTAGTGGTGATAGTAATATTTGTGGTAACAGTCATCATCATAGTCATATTATTATCTTATCATTAACCGTCTACTCTGGCAGTCTCACCCTCTTGAGTCTGTTTGGACTTGATGAGCTTGGCCCTCATGTTGGCCCCTACAATGTGAGAGCTGCGCAGGTCGCCGACCCTGAACATCAGGCAGAGCTTGTCGTCCCTCAAAGAGATGACAGCATGTTTGGAGAACACCAGCGTCTCGGCTCGTTTGTTGGGCTGTGAGATTTTCACAAACATACAGCCCACCTGGACAAGAGAGGAGGGAGGGGAGATGATGTGAAACTGAGGCTCTGTGCAAAGACAGAGGGAAATAAATGCAATAACTAGAAAAAGACAGATTTGTTCTTCATGAAACTCGCCCACAATCGTAGCGGAACATCGAGCCTTATATGGCAATTTTAGGGGCGTGCATTATACTCATGATCACATCTCACAAACGTGCACCTACTCATGAACAGGTGACACTCATCAGGCTGAAACGAGTGATTTACAACAAGTTCAGGCAGTTAAGAGAGTTTGTTGAATCTGACTTGGAACACTCGTATGAGCAAACCTCAGAAAAAAGTAAGAGAGGTTTAGGATAAAAATACGAAAATGTTCTTGCATGAGGCCCGATGTGAGTGCTGAATACAGACAATATTGCTGTTTACAGTTTCTATTGTTTAAAATAGTAGTGACACCGGCATTAACCTCTGACTCAGTCATTTCTAATATGCTCAGTAAAACAGCCCACATTTCCATCGGTTTCTGATATGGCACGGTTCCAGCTTGTAAACATCCATAAACGTGATTCTGCTTGGACGTCTGTGTGTGGATCCGTCCTCATCGAGAGTGCTTACTTCTTGCAAAAAAAAATGAACTCTATCAGCACTTTCAAAGTAAATATCCTTTTTCAAGAAGCATAGAAGCATACCATCTGCACTGGGTCATTTATTCTGCAAAGTGTTCATGCATTCATTTGTATCTGTAAGCTAAGGAAAAAAACCCAGTAATTTCATATTATTAAACTGATTCAGCTGAACTAACATGGGGTCCCCCACTAAACAAATAGACTTGAGTTAAATAATTGCTTTTATATTACTTGGGTGAAAGTGGAATTCACCCAAATAGGATGAGAAAGTTTGATAATATTACAAAAATATTTTAAAATGCCAATTTTTAATGTTTTCTTTAACCTGATCTGTCTTATTGTAATGTGCTAAACTGCAACTCCATGTAGGTGAAACAGTTTTAGTCTAGTAATATAAAAAATAATTAAATAAGATGCATTTATAGAAATAAACTAATTTATTTTCCTCAAATTATCTCAATAAAGCTCTTTATCAATAATAAACAATCAAGATTATAATTTAAGCTTGTTATGTAACATTGATATCTAATGATTCCTTTATATTATGTCTTTTACCAGCCCCAGTGCTCACCATGAAGGCGTTGACCATAGATCCCAGTATAGCTTGCAGCAGCAGCAGCATGGTGCCCACCGGACACTGGTCGGTGATGACGCGGTGGCCGTAGCCAATGGTGGTCTCTGTCTCGATGGAGAAGAGGAAGGCCGAGATGAAGCCGTTGACATTGTTGACGCACGGCGTCCACGTCTCATCTTCCAGATGGTCCAAATCACCCCTTGAGAGGAAAGAAAGAGAAATGTGTGAGAAAGGGAAGGGGGAGGGTGACAAAGTGGGTGTCAAGCAGAAAAAATAGACAAAGAGCGAGAAGATTTATATATTTAGAACAGAGTGGCAGAAATATATCATATGAGGTCTCATCTCTCACTTTAAAATCACCTTTTCTTTCATCTAATTCCTATAATTAATAAAAAACAAGTTATTCGATCTCTCATATTTACACATACTGATGAATTTGCAGTGTTGTGGCCTGACTCAAGCTGTCCCTTTTGCTTGATGCAGCAAAAATCAACCTTTTTCATTGTATGTCAACACATCCTGTATCTTCACTGCATCAGCTCGGAGTTCAGTCTTCTGCCAATAAAAGTCTGCAGATTTCCTTTCCAGCCACGCACTACACAGGCTAATGTCCCTGATTAACACGGCTGTAGCCAGAGAGGGAGAGCTAATTAATGAAAGTGGTGTTAAGTAATTTATATAATCTATGACTTTTATTGACCTGTGTTGGTGACCAAGGAATTGAAGCAACACCGACAGCTCTCTGGCACAGCTTAGGGTGGCCTGTAATTGATATAAAAAGGTCACAATTTTATGAGACGAATACGTTAGCTAATTAGAGCGGGGATCCAGCAGACACATCTCCTGTAGAGGTAACATATCATGATGAAATACACTGTAATATTAATACTGCTTTGTCATCTGCTTTTTTGGCTGAAAAATGGGGCTTTTTTAGCCGTCGTAGCAGAAATGTCATGCGATGCTAGACACTCGCTCGCAGCATCACCCTCCATCTTTGAGCAGTTAAAAAAGTGTGGTGAGAAGCTTATTCGATTTGTCGCCAAGAGTTAGATGAGACGATCGATACCACTCATATCTGTCTGTTAAATATGAAGCCACCGCCAGGAGACAGTTAGCTTAGCTTAGCATAAAAACTGGAAACAGATGGAAATAGCTTGCTAAGCTCTTTCCGTTCGAAGGCTATAAAATCTGCCAGCCAGCACTTCTAATGTTCACTAATTAACACATTATATCTTATTTGTTTAATCCGTACAAAAACCAAAGTGTACAAACAACATGTTGTGGTTTTACGGGAGGTTATGTGTGGGACTATTTCTTGGCCATCTCATCCAGATGTATCTTCATATTTAACTGCCAGACATGAGAGTGGTATAGATATTCTCATCTAACTCTCTGCAAGTGTATTTCTCAAAATGTCGAACTGTTCCTTTAACTAGCTTTTAGGAGAAGGGAGGAAAGAACAAAGCTAAGGAAATCAGAGTTTTTGGTAATTCACATTTTGGCACAATGTCTGAAAGTGAGATTGATTTGAAATCCAGATCCATCCACAATATTTTGTGAAATAATTGTGTTTCTAATATTAATCAAATCAAATATTCTGGTCATTTTGGGCTCAATGTCACTGGAATCTAGCGAGAGTAGTAGTAGTAGTAGAGTCTATTTCTCAGGACCGGAGAGATCCAAATAAAGAAACTTGTTCCACACCTTGCTCCACTTACCTACAGTAGGCTATGAGGTACCAGATGGCCCCGAAGAAGAGCCATGTGACAGCGTAGGCCATGACGAAGACAAACAGCGAGCAGCGCCAGTTGAGGTCCACAAGCGTGGTGAAGATGTCAGTCAGGTAGCGGTAAGTCTCCCGCATGTTGCCGTGCTGCACGTTGCAGCGACCGTTCTTCTCCACATAGCGCTGCCTCTTACGCCGAGTCCGGGCTGGCGAAGAGACGGGGTGATGGGAGAGACAGAGGAGAAGAGACACGGTTTGGTTATTGAAGTTAGAAATCTAGAAATACTGCAAAAAAAATGGGGCTCTTGCTCTTTTTGGAAAAGACTTGCAGCCTCAGTTTTGGTGATTTTCTAAGACAATAACCCTAGGTTCCACAAAACCCTTTCAAGCCCTCTTTGAAAACTTCAAAAATACATACAAGACTGCCCCTCTAAATGTTCTGAGAGGTTTTTTGCTGTTTGAAGATACAACTATGACTACAGCAGAGGATATGAGTTGAATGAAGGCTCGTAGAGAGATTGGAAGATAAACAGAGGAAGGTGCCAGGGGACAAAACTACTCAGAGAGATGGATTGTGGCTCAGAGGAAAGCCAGGCTGTTGAAGAAGGGATAACAAATGAAAACAGACAGGTGAGAAGAAGAGAGCAGATGAGGAATAATCGGACAACATTATCAAATACTCAAAGAGGAAAAGATACAATATTAGACTTTAGTTACGGTACAACCCTGATAGCAACTAATGATTTTGATTCTTTGTAAAGGGCATTTTTACTGTGGGTGCACCAAGTCAGAGCTGAGATTATGACACAGACAGGATACAAAAGTATTATAGTTTTTTGACACTTAGATTGTAAACAATTATGACCATATCCATCAGTGTGCCTCCCAGTCAACTAACTGTGTTATAGCTAAAGCTGTAAAGGAATAGTCTCTGCTTTTTCTGTGATACATTTCTTACTGTATGTTCATATTTTAGTGTAAATTGATGGCTCTTTCTCTTAGCCTAGTCTTTGACACTCAAACATGATGTCTACCATTAATCTTTTAGCTGTTTAAAAGGTTTCCTCTTGCTGAACTCCACTGTAGCTGAACTGTAAAAACTCATTGTGATGTTTGTTTTATTCATGGCCAAAAAAACCTCCAAACTACCAAACTGCTGTCACGAAAATCGTGCATTTCCCTACTTCTTTCTTTAATTAACAGTGTTTTTAAGGTTTCAGGGTTTGTTGTTTTTTCTTCCTTTCATAAAGATGTACAGCAAAGAGGAGAGAAAACTGGAGCAAACAAAGAGCAGAGCTACACTGGAGAGGCCTAATGAAAAAAGATGTGCAAGACTGTCAGAATCGCTGAGGGGTGAAAGCGCTGCAGCACGGTCCAAATTAGAGAAGATTCACGACTATTGCACGAGAGATGGAAAAGAGTAGGAGGTGCAGAAGTTCAGTTGATATACGGTGTGTGTGTGTTTGTGTGTATGTGTGTGTGGAGTGTAGAGTATGAAAATCCAGACTCTGGGGTCAGTTAATAGCCCCCAATCTCTGGAGGAGCTAAATAGATGCCAGAGAAGCCGATAATGACGTACTTGCAACCTTCATTCAGCTTTATCCAGACTTGAATGAAGTGAATAGAAAGCAGTTGTAAGACTTTACAAACATTTATCTCATCAGTATCTAGACCGGAAGGCCATCAAGGACAGGAAGTCGCATTCAGAGTCACTCACCCCACCCGAATCGTCCCCTCTCCTTCTCCGTCCCCTGGGTCTTCTTCCTGTGCTGATTGGCTTGGGCCTCACGCTCAGCCAACTTGGACTGGAACGACCTACTGACCTTGGCCAAGAGCGGGGGAGACGGTGCCGTCTCTGTGGTGACGACGTGGCCCAGCTCTTCTGATAGGTTGAAGACTCCGGTGGAGGCGGTGGCCTCGGTGGCCACCTCCACGTCTTCTTCCCCTTCCCCTTTCTCCTCCACAGGGAGCGAGAGGGAGTCCGGGCGGGAGGGGAAGACCGAGTTCTCCAGTGCCATGGCCTATGTGTGTGTGTGTGTGTGTGAGTGTGTGCGTGTGTGTATGTGTGTGTGTCAAATGTATTAGTGTGTTATTGATACCCTCCCTATGGCAGACTCTGTCCACTGGCTATTGATTGTACCATTTGTTTGCTTGAGTGACGCCTGGAATATAGAAGAAGAACATAATGATAAAATGAAATCATGGAATTGATTAGCTGTTATTTTGTCACAATAGTCCACTGACATGATGTTTTTAAAGAAATAGGGCCTACTTCTGGTGCTCTCCAGCTCTTATGTCCCCTAATTTTTCTTGAGTTTCTTGGAAATATTTCACCCTTATTTTGTCTTATTCATTAACAACCAGATCTATACACTCTGTCTTACTTGTAATATAGCTTCGACCTCCTCTATTTCATCTCTTCACTCCCATTTAAAGGCAAAATTAGCTAAAATAAAGAAGGAGATCCTGATCTTTCATGTTGATATTACACAGTAAGTCCTTGGAATTAGACATGAAGGGGGAATACATTCAGGCTCTCTTTTTCTTTGAAAGGCAGCCAATCCTGGAGCACTCTTACTGTTTTGTATGTTTCATAAAGGGCCTTGGGGTAGCTGTGTGTGTGTGTGTGTGTAGCTGTGTGTGTGTGTGTTGTGTAAGAGCACTTTCTCCTCTGTTCAGTATGGTAGATTTGTATTAAAGGCCTACCGAGATTTCTTACATAAGTCCCATGTAAGTCTAAGAAACTGAGTTAAATATTTATCTAAACAATGAGACATGATGAATATTTGCACAGTAAAAACTGAGTCCTAGTCTCCTGTAGCCTGATGTTGTGCATCCATTTCAACAATTAGCGGATTGGCCGCAAGAGGAGACTAGTGACAGCCAAGATGACGCACTACGCCTGACGGATGGATCAGAAATAGACTCTATTACAGGGTGTCTGTTAGCCAACCAACAGGTTAAAGAAAGCATTACGCAAGACAGCTGTAAGAATTAAGGAAATCTTACCTGCTCGGCTCAGCAACTTAAAAGACCTGGATTTGTCAGATGTTTATCATAAGAAAAAGGACAATCTGGTCCAAGAACGAACCGGGATCTGTAGTCTTGGTTCGATGACACCCATTTCTGGTGTTTACCAGCGACGCAGCATCAGTCCAGACCTGCTCGCTTTTCCAGGAAAACAAAGACCCCCACGATCCGACCACTCAGCATTCACGATATATATAATCTGCGAGCCCCGCATCCACAAAATGACCAAGCATAAAAAATAAAATTAACAAAAAAAAAATCAACTCGGTAAATAATCTTCACGTACGCTGATTACCGCGTTTGGAGAACATGTGTCGGGCAGCGGACATGCGAAATGGTGGCAACATGATAATAACCCGGCAGCACGGAGAGCTCCATCATCTGTGCATCTGATGGAGTCGGTCAGGTGTGGAGCCACAGAGCGGTGGAGGATGCTGTCATCAGCCCAGCCCCTACCAACCCTGCCTGCCTGCCTCTTCTCATTTCCACAACAGAGGGGAACAGTCATCATATCCCCCCCATCCCAACCCCCCCCCAACCCCCCTTCTCTCTCTCACTCTCTCTCTCTCTCTCTCTCTCTCTCTCTCTCTCTCTCTCTCTTTCTGCCGGCTATCAGAGACACCTTTAGCATCTGCAAAGCGTTCAGAGATGAGCAAATGCAAAGGCCTGTTTGTGATGCAGTTATAATATAATAGCGTTTGTGTCTCGTATTTAGTGTGTTGGGAGGGAAATGACCCACACAGTAATGTAGCTTATGTGGAAATTTTGTAAACAAATGGTTTTCTTATAGGCTACACACTAAAAATCACTGGGTTCAAGTGGGTCAATATAACACCAACACAATACTACTATACTGGGTTAATGTTACCCAGAAAGCCACTCAAGACAAGGGGTTGTTTTGACTCATAGTGTTATTTTTTATGTTGCTTATTTACCCAAACTAAAGCTTTATAATCTGCTCTTTTTAAACGTACATGTGACAGTTTGTTATTGCATGTTAATAAGTTGTGTGTCTTTTGAATGTAAATCTATGTGTGTGTGTGTGTGTTTGGCTCTGCAACAAGGACATAACGTCCCTTAAAACCTGATTAGCATAATTTATAAAGCTTTTATTCACTCACTAATTAAATAACATCTGCTAGTATCAAATACAGTCATATGCTCCTACATTATACCATCAATGGATTTTAATAAGCTAAGTTATATTTAAATGGTCCGTGTGTATTCCTGCACTGATCATTTTCACTGTGCTGATCTCTGTACACTTACTGTACATAGAACAAAAATCTTTAAACACATTCATTTAAAAAAAAATGTTGCATTGGTCATAAAGTTCTCACTATTCTTCTGTTTATGTAGATTTTTTTGTGTTTATTTCACACTTGCTTTGGCAATGTAAACATCATGCCAATACGTCCCCTTTGAATTAAATTTAATTTATACTTTTATCTACTTGTGTGTATTTATATAATTCATTTACTTATGTTTCTGAAACTTTCTTAATATATATATATTTTCTATCTTTAGTAGTTCACTTTGTTCAAATCGTTTATTCTACAAGTGCACAGTTTTTGGTCTGTGAGAAACTGAATTTCATTTCAATGTATACAACCACTGAGAAATGACAATAGTAAGTATTATGTGTGTGTGTAAATAATGTGTCTTAATGTCTCTACATTTTCATAAATTTTCCACTGTTTACATTTTAATCTTCTGTCTTAAAGGTTTTTTTGTATGTATTTCACTGCCATTGTCCTGATAATGTGTATGTGACAAATTAAATTTGAGTTGAAAGTGATATTGAATCTTGAGTCTTGAAAATTGAATATATTTAATAAGCGCTGTTCACCCGCCGGCCTGCAGGCGGCGTTATATGTGATCACCGGAGCGGCTCATCACTCCTCCTTTTCCAACATGTCGGTGTTCGGGCCAGTGGTGAAAATTCACCCCGTCGTTCTCGCCTCTATCAGCGACTCATACGAGCGGAGAAATGAAGGAGCGAGTCGTGTGATTGGGACCCTACTGGGTAAGCAAAGAAAAATATACATTTATCCACAGTTTGGTGGATTGGCGCCTAATAAAGCCAGTGGAGGGTAGCTAGCTGCTGTTAGCTTGTCTGCTAACGCGTGCTGCCTTGGTTCAGTTGAAGATACTACGTAGATGGAAATCACGACAAACTGCCGAGTCATTTTACCTCTTGACGTTATAATTTAGAGTGCGTTGAAGTCTAACAATTAGGGTTGAACATTTGTGATGTTGTCACAGTTACTCACCAGTGTTACGGTTCAACTAGTGACCGTGTTAACTGGTGATTTTCAGCCGGATGAGTCCATGGCGGCAGCTGTTGAAAACACACCATCTGAATCATCTTTATTTGTCCACACATATAAGGAATTTGACTCCGGTTTTGTGGCTCTCAATGTACCTACACCGAATAACAACACAGCAATCTTTAGAAATATACACAAGGAATAACTACATACTGGTGAAACCGTGTCTGCGAACTGTAAACAGGATACGAAGAGTGCAAAGAAGTGATGAGATAAAACATGTAAAACAAAATAAAATAAGGAACATTTACAAGTTCAACTCTAAAAATTCAGATTTCAAAGAGTTTAATGACTTCTCAAAGTTAAAAAATACTAGGAGAAGGAGACAGGGTATAATAACTTACTACTTACTTATTAACGTGCCAAACCTTAGGGACAGTGAATGACACACACATAAAGACATACATAGGATATACTACATACATATATATGTCAATCTTGATGTTATGTAAATGCTGTTTTGTTTGATTGACTCTTGATGCTTTGGCAATATTGTTGTTATGACATTCATGGCAATAAAACGAGTTTGAATTTAAATGGTAAAAAAAATTATATATACTTTATACACATATAGTAGGTGGTTATGTACATTATATACAGCCTGTTCAAATGTACAGTGGTGAGTGAAATGTAAAATATAAAAGGTTATGACATTGTGCAGTATTTATATACGTAGTATATAATGAAATGAGAGTGGTGAGGTACACAATAGTAATTATCCATTATGCAATGATTATATACATTATATATAATGAAAAATGGTTAAAAAAATAAAACAAGAGTAGAATTGTTATATACATTGTGCAAAATTAGGTCTTGGTCCCTATTACAGAAAGTATGGTCTCATTTTTGAATGTAGAGTCTAACAACAGTTGAGTTGATCACTCAATAAAATTGCTGTGTCTTCTGGGCAAACATGATATTCACAAAACCAGATTTCTTCAGTTTCTTCCAAACAAAAAGTTGTTTTATGTTGAATTTCAGACAATTATATGTTTCTTAACCTGGAAAACAAACCGTCACCCATAAGCTGGCAGTGCAGTTATAGCCTGTGTTGAGATTTTATACAGTTATCCTCAGTAGGAAAGTGGCCCATATTCAACTTATTAACCTGTTTGCCATAGTGTACACGCAGTATATTCAGTTCATGGCCACATATTGTGTACTTGTCACACGGCCAATAGCCACCCGGTTTGACCAGCCTACTGTCTGTTTAACTTGTGACTCATCAGTGTGGGATACTGCAGCGAGATTCAGCGTTCCCTCTCAAGCTATTTAAAGAGATTTATTTCAGAAAAATGAATTTAGAGATGTGAATGCTTCTTGGTGGTGACACCATTTAATTTATATAAGGTAAGTTAAAAAAGGACCAGAGGAATAGCTATATATTGTGTCGTTCTGTTCGTGTTTTCAGCAGCTGCCATCACTACGAGCAACCATGACGCATTCTGCTGAAAGTCACCAGTTAACACGGTCACTAGTTAAACTGAAACACTGGTGCTTCTGGAGTTTTTTTTAAGCCTCTCTGATATCGTCATGTGATGGTGGCTTGCTAAAATAATAATGTCTCATCTGTCCTCCTCAGGTACAATCGACAAGCACTCTATTGAGGTGACCAACTGCTTCTCTGTTCCTCACAATGAGTCTGAGGATGAGGTGCGTTATTACACTAATTCATTCATGTATTAAAAGAGAAGTTCACACTTTTTCAAGTGTGTCTCAAAACAACAATCAGGTGACCAGATGAACACTGAAAGAGGTTTCCGTTCATACTGGTTCATACAATGTTTCCAGTAGAACGACAGTGTCTTGTAGGACTTTTTGTAACATCTGCATAATACCTACAGCACTTCTATACATCTAAAATATATCCCTATCAATATTGATAGTTATAAAAGTAAAGAAGAGAGAATAATTAGGTAATGAACATTGATTTTAGACCTAGATGGCTGCCTCATATTGCATACTGTAAAAGAGGGGATGTTGTGAAAATATCGTGGCCATGTGTCAAGTTTATCCTCTTTGACAACAGGTCGCTGTGGACATGGAGTTCGCCAAGAACATGTACGAGCTCCACAAGAGGGTGTCACCCACTGAGGTCATCATCGGCTGGTGCGTCAGACGTTCTGATCATATTTAGCATTTGAAAGATTTTTTTTTTTTTTTTTGGGAGAAACACTCAACACAGTGACATTTTTTCCCTGACAGGTACGCCACAGGCTTTGACATCACAGAACACTCAGTGCTCATTCACGAGTACTACAGCCGCGAGGCCACCAACCCCATTCACCTAACTGTGGACACAGCGCTGCAGAGCGGCAAGATGAACATCCGCGCCTACGTCAGGTCGGGCTGATCTGCCTTGACTCTTTGTTTGTGTGACCGACGACAGACTGAGAGTGTGTGTCTGAATGTGTTTGTGTGTCTCTTCCACACAGTGCACAGATGGGCGTGCCAGGAAAGACAGTCGGTGTGATGTTCACCCCGCTGTCTGTCAAGTATGTCTACTATGACACTGAGAGGATAGGCGGTAAGAATACAAAGAACACATTTTAAACAAATGAATAAATGTCTAAGAAAAACTTGTACATGTCACTGAAAAGTAAACTTAGTTATTGCCTGTAATATTTTTTCCAACCATTATATTTTTCTCTCACTGTGCTCTTCATTCTCACTTGTAACACATCATCTGTGTGTTTCAGTGGATCTCCTGCAGAGGACACGTGCAACTCCCAGTCGCACCAAGGGGCTGACCTCTGACCTGTCCCAGGTGGCTGGCTCTGCAGCCAGAGTACAGGACATGCTGACCACCGTGCTGGCCTACATCGAGGATGTGCTGGTGAGTGTTAGAGCTATTTGTATCATTGTGCGCCTCAAACCAGATGAGCGCAAGTCCATAAAAAACCAGAAAAACTGTTCCTATGTATATCTATTCATAAAACACTGCCCCCTACTATTCATATCCCTGCTGCCAACTGTATCAATCAGCTGCGTCTCTAGAGGTCATTTGTGGAGTAATCCAATTATGGTTGTTAATGTAATGCTGTTTGATCGGTCTCAGTCTGGCAAGGTGGCAGCAGATAACAGCGTGGGCCGTTTCCTGATGGACCTGGTCAACAAGGTGCCCACCATCTCAGCCGAGGACTTCGAGAACATGCTCAATTCCAACATTAACGTAAGTCCTCCTCACCCAACTATAATATTTCTAATCACTGCTGATTGTTGTTTCCCCTCATTGGAGCCTTTATTTACTTGCTGCACTCAGGCTTGTTTTTAGCACATTCTCACACTCCCGTCCATTATAGTCGGAACCAAATTAGACATTGCTTCCTATTTTTAGTGCTCCTCTGGCTCTTAACTTACCACATGTCCATCATACACATGAGCACCAGAATAGCAGTGATATCTGTAGTCACGACTGTTTCTGATGTGTAGTTCGTGACTTTTGTTTCTTTTGTAATGCAGTTGTGTCAGCAACTCTTTACTCTTAGATTCAATATATGTCGCTGTGAAAAAGAGTTTTATAACACTACAATGTAACTTCTCTTGTTTGGCTGTTACAGGACCTGTTGATGGTGACCTACCTGGCTAACCTCACCCAAGCACAGATTGCTCTGAATGAGAAGCTGGTGCTGCTCTGAGGGAATTTCTTTAAAGTGGTTCATATTTAATTTTTGTACACTTTTTTTTTTTTCTTTTTTTTTTTGGCTGAGATTAATAAAGATGTTAAACAGTCATAAAGTGTTCATTCCCCTTGGGCTTCAGGCATTGTTATACAGTAATCACAGTTTAACACAATTTGGCTAATGAACATTACAGGAAGGGTTGTATTGCTAATGTAATCTGGTTTTTTGAATTAATGCTTCTGAGCCACACATTAGACAGCTCCCATTTACTGCTGTTAACTCTTGGTGTCACATGTCTTTAACTCAAACTAGTCTGAACCTCATTGTGTGCATTACAGAAGTAAAACTTTTTGCATCTAAGGTGTTTGATATAATATTCAGAAGTATTAAAATGTAGATTTGTAGAGCTGCAAATATTTTCACTTTAATCTTGTTTATTTTCTCAAATAATTAATTATTCACTTGTTCTAGAAAATGTAAGAAAGGAGGGAAAAGTGTCCTTAACAATTTCCTAGAGGTCAAGGCAACTGTGCAAAAGCCAAAGACATTCAGTTTAATATAATGTAAGACAAGGAAGAGCAGCAAATTCTCCTATAAGAAGCCAGAACCATCAAATGTTTTGCCATTTTTGCTTGAAAAATGATTAATGATTAATTCTCAAATAAGTTGCAGATTAATTCAGTTAACTAATAAACTTGTTTCAGCTTTATATGGTTTTGAAAGTGCTGTAACACTTGACAGTCTACAAAAACAAATGTTTCAAGGCTTTAAATGTAAGACAAGGTCAATTTTATTAATTCTCTACATAAATATACATTCCAATCAGAAGCAGAAGTAAATCATTCAAGTTGCAAATCCTTTGTGACAGGCCATGCCCGGCCTGAGTTACATTAGAAGCTTAGTGCAAAAGAGTGGGCATGAGAAAGTCACACACATGAGAGAGAGCCTGTGTAGGTATCGCATGTCAATCTACAGTAATCAGGAAAAGGCTGATTTCTTATTGCTGAGCTGGTGCAGAGTTCACACTTGAGATCATCAGGGTTTTGGTTGGGGTTCGGTGCCTTTGTCGGTTTTGTTCGGGGGGCCCTTGAACATTTTCTCCACGGCGGCGAAGCTCTGCACCGCGGAGTCGTACATGGAGTCCCCGGTTGACTTTGCGATGGCCGCAGCCTTCTCCGGGTAGTAGAGGGACGTGCTCACGGTCATCAGGCCCGCCGGGTAGACGAGTTTCTTGATCCTGGAGCCTCTGGCGAGAAACAGCCCCAGGACGCCGCTGAAGGCGATGACTCCTGCCCGCGGGTAGAAGTCCTTCGGAGGGTTCTTCAGATAGGCGTAGCTGTCATTCCCGAACTGGACGACCTCTTGAACTTTGGGTTTAATTTTGCCGTAGGCGCCTTGACACCAAGCCGTGTACGGCTCTATCGCCCTCCTGACGGTGGCGACATTCTGCTCCAGCTGACCGGCTTCATGTTCCACGTACCGGGTCTTAAGCGGAGGAGGAGCGGTGTACAGAGACAGCTCGTCTCGGATCAACGGAGCGGCCGCTTCTTTATGCCCGTTCTCGGCGGCCGCTTCTTTGTGCTCGTCCCCGGGGGTCGCTTCTTTCTCCCCGCTACTGGGAGCCGCTTCTTTCACTCCGTCACCGGTGGCAGCGAACACGGTGACCGGCAACAAAGTCAGAGCTGCCGGCATTGCACTACCTGTCACCTTCAACATGTTCCCCACGGGCCATGCATTCAATACGGTGTCCGACGAGGGACATTTCATTAACTCAAAGCGATAATGACGCCGCCTTTCAAATCAAATTGACAAAAGTTTTAATAACACCTGAAAGTACAAATTAAAATGACAAGATGTTTCAAAGTGTATTGGATGTGATTTTATTTATAAAGCTTTGTTAATTAACAATAAATACATATTAACTACAAATGTATAGTTATTAATAGCCCAAATTATGGTTAAGTAGTGTTATATGGAAAGTATAGGGCTTTTATATTGTGCTTTTTATTTATTTAATCCTTTATTTAAACAGGTAGTCTCATTGAAGAGAGACCTGTGTACAAGAATAATACACAGATAAATCACAGACATGCATTAGACATTTTTTCACATTAAGAAAAACAATTAAAAGTGCCTTTTAAAATGTTGAAGTGAAATAAGACACTGTAACGTCATAATTTTGTGCAGTTCCTTCCATTTGTACGCAGAAGACTATTTGAACCCACTTTTTCCAAGTTCAGTGTGAACAAAAGGCACAGTTCATGTTAAAATGTCATGACATTTTAACATGAGCTGACAGTATACAAGTACTCTATTTAAATGTAACCAGAGCGCAGAGGTAACTTGACAGTAAGTAGTTCTGCTCCACTTGGACACATTTAACAGAGAAATATTGTAGTTTCTGCTCCACTACCTTTATTTAACAGCTAGATGTGTACAGATAGATTCCAAACCTATGATCATTTTTATAAATTACATTACCCAACAGTACATTATATAAAGAAGCTAAACCCCCACCAACTTCACCATTAAAATAATATGACAATAGTATAATAGGCCATACTGTATAACATAATATTCTTAAGAGGGCCATTCTGCGTCATGCTTTGACATTTATAGGCTATGTACTTCTTCTTTAATATGCTGGACTTTTACTTTATTTGAATTCCACTACTGGGAGTTGGACAGTTTTCTAATTGTATTTCTAATAGCTTGCAATAGCTTGTGCTATTATGTTTTTTTTCTGTTAATAACGTTGCTGTGCCTCCTCTATTCAATATAACGACATTGCATTAAAACCAACAATCCTCTTTCATCATATTCAGTCAGTCATTTCTTTTTTCCCCTCAACTTTATTGAACACAGTCAAATAAAATAAATAAATAAATAAATATAAAACAGTAACATATAAAAAATATGAAAAACAAAAAGGGGAAACGATGTGCTAGGGAATTCAATTATGACATAATAAAATAACATTAAAATATATTCGGTAAAAGAAGCTTTTCCAGTTCGATAAAACACAAAATAATACACAGGTGGAGGAAAGAACAATCAGTCAATCAATAAATAAAGGGGTACAGATTAATATTCAAGTAATATTAGTGAATGATTTTATATGTTTTAGAAATTATTCATTCATTTCTTCAAGTGTTTTTTTCCTCTTCTGTGACGTCAGCGAGGTTCCCATGGCAGCCTGGTCTCCAGGGAAACGGAAAGCGTCAACAGCAACGGTCCATCTAACTATACATGGAACTAGCAAGCTAGGCTACATATAATCGTCAGGCTGACGCTAGTTTTTATTAAGAGAGTGTTTACCATTTTGAGTTCAGCTATTGCGGTTATATTAGAGTGTTAACGCCAGTTGTTGTTACTTTTTACGGAGGAAAAAGCGTCAATTTGTGCTTTTCTACATGGAGTGTCTTGGAGTTTCATCTGTCCAGAACCTGCAGGCTCTGTCTGCCTTGTTATCCACTCAGCAGGAGGAAGAGGAGGAGGAGGAAGACTGTAAAGTAAGATGCTGTACACTAAACTGATCTCAAGTCAGTCTGTCCAGATTTGATGATCAGATTTCTTTTTGTTCCTATACTTCCACCGCAGCTCAACAGAGAAACACTGTCCGAGGAAACACAAAGAGGGAATTTGATGCTAAAAAGATTGCAAATGTGGCAGATATCCACTTGATATGACTCACTCAGACTGCTGAAGCCTCATATAAGCTTCAGATCAACGTGTTAATGCATTTTTGCACAAAATGACTGTGTGGATACACTGTGGATTTTGACCCCCATCACTTACACTGAAAGCACATTTGAAAGGGATCTTTTAATAGCCAGTATGAACATGAGGAATGATTACAGTGAGGAAAACCTCTTTCATTGTTGGTATGGGCACCTGACTGTTGTTTTAAGACTCATTTGAAAAATTATGAACCAGTCCTTTAAGGTAAGTTGGTTTACAGTAATGTTTATCTCGACAGAATGTGACAGCCTGTGCACGGCTGGGTCCTGGACAGATTGGCCCCCCACCCAAAAAAGATAAAGAAGGTAAAACTTTCTTGGACATAGTTATAAGTCATAATAGTAACACAGATAGCCTGATGAGAGGCACAAACAGAATTTGCATGTGTTTATTGCTTGTTATATAGAGCCAGCTGCCTATGCGAAGAAGAATAACAAAGACATCTGGAGCGAAGAGGAGGTGGCTGAGGGCTCCCAGTACGACGATCTCGCTGACCTGCGGCCACAGCCTGAGTAAGACTACAGGGCCAGCAAATAACAGGAAACAAAAGGTCAAATACTGGGCAAAGCAGATGTCTCCTCCTCTGTACAATTTTCATCCATTCTCTTATTCGGGATTGCACATTCTACTGAAGTCAAAAAAGCCACAGTCTTCAGCTTTTGAGTATATTTGAGCCTTAAAACCACCAGGACAAAATGCTCCATGTGAGGATTGAAGTCACACCTTATGTCCCTTTTGATAAAAATCTAATTATAAGGGGGTGAGACTTGTACAGACAAATATGTATCACAATTATTTGTCGCATTTTCCTCTCTCCATTGACCTCATTTGATACTCGCTCCTGTTTGGCTGTTTGTGCTCTTTGTTGTTTTTTGTTGTTGATTATTGACGTGATGTAGATATACAGTATGTGTTGATTATGTGTGTTTTTGTGGGTGTTAAACCTACTGTATATGTACAGGTATGAAATAATCCTGAAGCAGAGTGTGGGGACAGAGGATCTGTTCTTGGGCTTGAGCAGAAAGGATCCATCCTCCATGTGCTGCGAAGCCATGCTGGTAATTCATCGACCACCACGAGATTGTCATACTTAACTCTTTTTTTGACACAGAAAAATGAAATGTACAATGATGTGATTAGTTCACAGAATCAGGCACGATAGCAGAATTGCCAAGTGTGTGCAACTTTCAGAGATTTTTTTCAGAAATAGACTATTTCAGGACCGACTATGGCTGTAAAAGCTATTGGTGGACAGTATAACATTAGTTAAAGGACATAAAATTCAACTGTAAAGCAGCACAGAAAAGGTAGAGAAAAGAAAATAAAGGAAATCAGATAGACTTAAATAAAGAATAATATTAGAAATCTTTTATTTTACCATACAATGACAGGATTCAGGTAGTAAATATCATTACTTTTCAGACTTTATTCTTTAAAATACTTAGAAAATTATTACTCGGATAACACGAAACCACTGGAAAATGTTTCTCTTTGAATAAAAGTGAAGAATTAAACATGCACAATTTTCTATGATATGATAATATTGAAGATCCCGACCTTTTCTCCCCACACTTAGGTAAAAATCAAACTACCAGACACTAAAGCAACGGATGTGGTCCTGGATGTAAAAGAAAAGTTTCTTGATCTACGGACGCCGAAATAGTAAGAGATGCTTTGAAAATGTTCTCTTTCATTTTTAATCCCCTCAAGACGGAGCAGCAGCAACAGCTCACACCAAAAAGCTCTCATTTCCACAAAGTTCCTTTTAATCAGAGGTTCACATCTTGATCTGAGCTTTGCTGTTCCACAGGGCTCATCACATCATCCTCTCTCATATACTATAAACACACTCTCTCTCTTGTGCTCTCTCCATCTTTTAACCTGTCTTCTCTCCTCCCTTCAGTAAACTTGGTCTCCATCTCCCACATCCGATCCACAACCAGGAGGGCAAGGCCCAGTTCTTCAGTGAGAGGGAGGAACTAGAGGTCACTCTACTAATGAAGCGTCCCATGGACTTTATCAACATGCAGTAAGAAAGAATGACAGAGACAGAGAGGATCTGACACCGGTGTACACTGGAGATTACACACACTGCCTTGTTTATGGGTTAAAGGAAGAGAATTATACCTTGTTACAAAATGTGTTTGGTTTCTGTAATACACATTCAGTAAATGTTGAGTTCATGCTGTTATTACATGTGTCATCATTGATTCTGTGAGTATTAAAATATGTTTTTCTAATAAATATTTCTTACTATCTGACTGCTTTAATATTGGATAACCAGTGATGTACAGTTATAAATAGTAAACACTTCTTTGGGCTGAAATCTTTATTAATAGCGGTACACCTATACTACACATACTGACAGTCATGGCCAGATTGATTATACACAAACTGATTTAGGAATATGCATGATGTAAGCCAGTATCAGCTCAAATAATAAATAGATCTTGACACTTATGATCAAAGCAAATCAAACTTCATTTGTATAGCACTTATCATACTGTTGTGTAACGTCATGTCAGTTGATAGTAGTGTATATTCCACAACAAAGTTACAATTTATCATTTAAATCACAAACCAGTTGTCATACAGTGATCCTGGGGCTTTTGGTGGTCAGGGGCGCTAGGAAGGTTGTCCTCTCCGCTCCTGTCTAATCCAGATAGAGTTTATAATAGTACACATTCAGGGGAAAGGGGCTCAGTAATGCTTTTCTGACAGTCTAATTGATTTTGAAGTCACAGTTACACATATTAGTTGCTTCCTGTGTCGGCAGCAGCAAAGGCCAGCAAACTTATAACTGGAACATCACCAGTTCAAATCTTGAGGCCACAAGTATGGATGAGAAAAAGTCATGTAGTAGGTCTTTTTTTGTACCCTGTAGGTAAAGTATCCTTGCCTCCAACTTCTCCTATTTGTACTGGACATCTTGCAGGTGTGAAAATATGTATCCAACTATGAAGCAAGGTCTCTGCAAAAAAAACTGGATACACAAAGAGTCAATTTGGCTGGTTAGAGAAGTATTCAGAAGAATTATCAACATAATGCACTGTATGTATTGTACCAGTATCAATAGTAGAAGCACTAATTGCGTACTCATTGCACATTTTGGGTAAATGGACCATATGCTTTGTCTGTAAAATCTAATGCAATGTAAAAAGAGCGACGATAACAGTGTGATTGCTGCAAGCAATGAAACCATGTGAGAAGTTTAGAGCGAAAAATCACCATTTGATGGAGCTGTTAACAACTCATATACATCTGAAATGTGACCCTAAAGTACAGTACTTGAGTAAATGTACCTAGTTACTTTCTACCACTGTAATGTATTTAGTTACTTCCTGTCATCACTGGGTGGGTAAAGGTTAAATTAAAAGTTCCATATTGAAACTTTCTCACGGTAATGCAGACGTCACCGTTGTTGGAAAATTAATTCCCATGTAATTAACATGAACACACATTTGGAGCATCCCCGGGTGTGCGGTGCCACACCCCCGAGCCCCGTTACCGCAGCAGCGGCAGCGGCAGCAGCGGTGGTGGTGTGATCATGTGACGCCTGCATTTCCGACACAACAATACACCACCTTATCGGTCCACATTCACGCTCCCACTCTTCCCCCCACGCCTCGCTGTCGGTATGGCGGACGGCGAGAGGTCCCCGTTACTATCAGATCTGGGAGATGGTACTCTTGGCAGCGGTAACGGCGGGGTGTCTCCCGGTGCAGCGCCCTACGGCGTGCCCAACAAACCACAGAGTGAGTATCCATGGAGCTCTGAGTTAGCCTAGCTAGCGTTAGCATCCACTGACTGGGCATTCTGCTTATCCAGCTAGCTCAGCTGTGACACTGACAAAGAACCGGCGTGTCGTGACTGTGTTTGTGTGGGATATGATGTAAGCTTTTACATTATTGCCCAATAAGCATCACCTGGGAACAAAATATGCGGTTTTGCAACCCTAACGTGTAGCAGAGGCTGAAGGAAATCAGCTAACCTAGCAACCGTTATATTAGCTTGGTAGCTAGCTCTAACTTCAGGTTTACAGCTCAGCGTTATTACCACTAAACTACATTTTATTTACGGCTCCTAAAACAAATTGTTGCAGGTGATTCAACAGCTGAGTGGCGCTCACTGTTCTCGCAATCTAGATTCTCTATTAATGCAATTTCTGGTGGTTTCTACAGTGAGTCTTTTATAAAGCTTTAACTTTCACCCTTAAATGAAATCAAGAAGCAGTTTCCTGAAAAACTTGAACACTAGACTTAATATAACGCCATTTGACTGTCAGATAGAAGCGTTTTATCCATGTAATTACTGAAAAAAAGCCCTTATGTATTATGTTCATGGTAACTGTGCCGCTTAGTTAGCTAGCATCCGAGAAACACCTGATTTGATTGACACATGATAAAGCCATTACAGAGGCTGCTGAGGGATGCTGCGACCAACGAGAGCTCAGTTAGGGAGGGACTGTGTCTACATATAGTATTGGATAAGGCGTGAAATATGGCTCTTAATTGTGTTTTGCTCCCACAACCTGCCCTAAACACTGTCATTCACTCTACTTGCTAGAAATGTCTTGTTCAGAGCAGGTAGCAGTGAACAGGGTAGGAAATGAGGGTTTTTTTTACCCTCATTAAAGCTGTTTGGGGGCATTTTGGATCATTTCCTGGGCATTTTTTTCAAATAATGGGAGATACCTTAGTTCTACGTTGCATGACAGACCAATACTCAGTGACTCTTATATAAAAAAGTGAAGGGAGCAGCCAAACTTATAATGCAAGAACATTTAATGGGTAAAAATACTCACACTGTGTTATAATCCCAGTTGCAGATTATAACTGTGTGAGTATTTTTACCCATTTAATGCATATTTTATTTTCAAAAGTATAAACCATGAACACGTTAAGCAACAACATCACAGTTCAACATCTCAACAACATTGCTTATTGTCTGGCGTGTTATATATGGCACGCTAAGGTTTAAAATAACATGTACTATGACAGCTTTGGTAGCTTTTTTAGGGACAGGTCACACTGGGAGGGTCAGCGACTGTCGAGATTTCTATCGCACTTTAATTTCGAACAGATTGTGACTCAGCTGGAAGTGTGACAGGTTTGGGAATTTAAAAAACATCCCAATCCCAAGGGCAATTTTACTTTTTTTTTTTTTAGGGGCATTTGGCCCAGACCCCCGTTAATTTGCGACCCTGGTACTGTATGTTGCATCAGAGTTCAAGATAGAAGTCTGTCCCCTCATTTACTCAGTCTTGCTCTGCTTTTTTAATCTTTCTCTTACAAACACGTAGACTCCTATTTGTTGAAACTGACCCCACTCAACATTCCAGGAGAGTTTTTCTTCTAAAGCTCCTTTCAGCAGAACTCGAGACCAAATCTTATTATCTTGTTAATCATAAGAGGTTACTTGTCATGGGAATTGAGCCTTTTTTCAGTCCGTTGTGCAACTCTTGTGACTGTGTCCTTTCGAGAATCTGCTCTTTTGTCGCTAGTCTTACTACTTTTGTTTTAATCATTCATTCCCTTTCTTGTCTCCATCCCTGTTCAGGCTTCCCTCCGTTCCCCGGCCCCGCTCAGTCCTCGGTGCTCCTAGGGGAGGACCCTCCGCCCTACTCCCCTCTCACCTCCCCAGAGAGCGGCAGTGCCCCTGTTATCAGCTGCAGGGTGTGTCAGAGTCTGATCTCTGTGGAGGGTAAGATCCACCAGCATGTGGTGAAGTGCGGGGTCTGCAATGAAGCTACGGTAGGTCTCTAGAATAATCCGTAAATGCATTCAGTTGTTACACACACTCACAGGCAATGCACACATTTTCTATTTAATGGTTGGTTCCCCCAAATAATAGTCCATATAGTCTATTATTTCCATCAGAAAGTAGCTCCAATGAAAAACTGTTTGCGTTTGTTATAATTTGGGTGAACCAACCCTTTTAAAATGATACGTGTTGGATTTAAAGAGATCATAGCTGAGCAGCTTGGCAGCCTGTATCAGTTTCCACAGTCAACACTGACCTCTGAATAGGATTTGCCGAAAATCAAGTGGTTCGCTTGAAGGCACAAAGCAAATAGTTGTGTTACCAGGGGATCCAAGGACACACTCGCACCTGACCAGTCCTGTACTGTAATTTGGTTGGTTTGGTCAGGCGAGTATGATGTCATTTGAACAACCAACCTTGAAACTCCCTGTAAAGGTGGTCGTATATATGTCCTCTTTCAAGTGGGCTGAGGAGCTTTTGGCTTTTGATTCTCAACAAACCACATTGTATATGATTTTAAAAAAGCTTAAGAACTTCATCTGGTTCATCCACTGCCACAAGTTTTATTTTGATTTCTCCCCACGACATAAAATGTAGCAGGTAAGTTCATGTGACATGTTTACAATTATGGGGAAAATTGCAATGGAAAATAGCAGGGAACAGGTGGCGTCGTTCTCATTGTGACAAAAAATCAACTGGTTTTATGCAAAACATGGTACAACAGTTGAAAAGCTGCCAATACTTCTATTCTTGTTACTAACCTTCCACTGCAGCTGAACAGGAAAACACTGTTTGTCGAGACACAAAGAGGATATCCACTTTATTTGACTTATTCAGATGGCTGAAGCCGTATATGATCTTATCAGATAAACGTTTAATTACATTTCTGCTCAAAGTGAGGACTCACACTTGAAAAATTGTGAACTTATCCTTTAAGGCACTAGATAGCATACCAGTCATCTTGATAATGATCTCATTTATATATTTATATCGTATTACACAGCTCTCACAATTTGACAACGATACGCTGAAGTTTTCTATTTCCTACTTGTATTGAAAAGTGTGGCAAGATACAACAAACACACAGATGCACAGCCGCACTTTTACTTCCCCAATTTATGAAAAGCTGAACACACACAGTGGTCATTTTAATTACCAACTTTTAATTATCTCTTTGAGGAAACAGGAACCACAGAGAGAGAACTTTAGATGATGGGAACGACTCAAGAGCAGTGCCACGAACGTGCATCACTAGCTATGCATATCCTTGTACAGATGGAAGAAGAAATATATAAAAAATGTGTCCAGATGTACCAATTGGCAATACGAGCAATTTACAGATGGAGGGAGCATATGTAGACACACAGAAATGTGTCCAGGGTGTGTTGATATGGATGGATTGTGGGCCGTAACCTTAGGAAATGCAAAGATGAAGTCGTATTTACACCGAAATCTGTCTGGATGTGCAAATAAGCCTCGGAAGCATCACAGATGGAAGTTGCATCATATAGAGCTGGTGGAGAAATAAATATGGGCACAGATCCAAAGATTTGCACAGGAGGCAAAATATCTTAACAGTATTTGTGGACAGCCAGTGGTTGATGTGAGTAATTGGGTATAATCTGCAGGTTGTTGTGTTAGGGTTAATGTGGAGCTTTTCTATGTCTCAATCATCAACACCCCCCCCCCCCCCTTGTTAATTACGCTGATAAATTAGACATATTGTGACATAACAATTTCGTCTAGCCCAGTAGGGGTGGGAAGAAAATCACAACATAACTAATTGCTATAAAAAATATTAATGGTTGTTTCACTGCCACAGGTTTATACAGTATTGAAAAAACTATATCACAGTTAACGGTTCTAATCTGGAGGCGGATCATCTCTTCTTCTCTTCCAGTCACACTGTGGCTGAGAGACGACGGTTGAGATAGTGGAAGCATGACTTAGCTTATTTAATCACAGAGCATCACACCGCTCCGTTGTGAAGAAACATAGTCCCCCTTAACTGCACATGAAGTTGTTTTAATCAGGAGATTTTGTTGTGAAATCTTTGTGTTTATGTCTCAATAATCTGTTAAGTATTTTGGTAATTTACTTCCTGTCATTCGTGTTGAAAGAGCGTCACGGATGAGGAACAGCTGATTCATTGAACTCCTCAGTTGAAATGAGGAATCGCCTCTACAATACCTCTTCATTTCACTACTAAAACCTAAATAAGGTAGCAGCCGGCTGGAGGGAGATCACCAGGAAGCTGGAAGTTTCTGGTGAAGTTGCTGTTGGATATGTTTTATGTCATTTCCAGTAAAGAAACATCTAAATATCACAATGTAAAACCTGTGTTTTCTGTTTAAAAAGTACAAACATAGGTTACTCACGTACTCACCCATCTTTTACTTGAGTGATTATGTCTCCAGTCTGATCTTGAGTGCACAGCTGATACATACACTGTTTGTTTACATGACATAACTGAGGTGCATATTTAACGGACTCAGTGTGGACAGAGAGTGTCCGATGTCATGCGATCTGACGCGATAGTCGGACTCTTGCTTGCTGATAGGACACGGCGTAAGGGGCGGGACAATGGGCCTACAAGCATGATTTGTGACATCACAACTAGTTCGGAGGTTAATCCAGGTCCAGTATGCAAGTTACACAAGTCTGATGTGGAAACTTGAAACCTGCAGTAAGCAGAGTATTGTATTTTCTATATATCTTACAACATGTCTGGAGGGGATCTTTAACTTTTTTGTGTTGTTTGTTTTTAACACCAAAACAAGACTTAAAAATAAATGTTTGTTTTTTTTTTTAAACAAAATTAGTTTTTTAAGATCCCCTCCAGACATTTATTAAAACACTCTTCTTAGAACAATAATCCACAAAAGAAATGTAATTACCACTTTAAAAACCTTCATGATATTTACTCCTTTCTCCCTCATTAATAATCTATAAATATGCAAATATTTTTTCATCTCAGAAGTTTAACAGGTGGATACAAGACGTCTCCTACTTCACTGTAAAGGAGGCTTCAGGTTTTAACATCACTAATCACTTATGCAAGTCGCATACCGGACTATGATAGGCTCCAAACTAGCTGTGATGTCACAAAACCTGCTAATAAGCCCGCCTACCCTTTAAAAGGGTTTCATCAAAGAGCTCAGAGAAACTCTCTACTCTCAACAGATGAATGTGAAAACAGCCTTTCAGTGTCAAACTCCGCACGCTGTCTACAAACGTCACCGCCATAGCCGGTGAAGCTTTTACAGCTTATAAAGTGAAGTTGATAACGGAGCGGGGAAACGCACAGGACGCCGTCTGATGCGGTTAGTCAGAGTTTAATGATACGGCGGAGAGAAACGTCGGCGGGGCGTACGACAGTCTGACAGCTAAATGTTCTTCTGAGCTCAGAGCAAGGTGTGTGATTTGTTAAAGTGGTGCTCAAGCGTAAAAAAAAAAAAAAAAAAAAGAATAAAGTTTCCATTGTCTCTCTGCGAGCTCAGGCGATGTTGCTTGATAATTGATTTGACTTTCAGTATTATGGATCAGTGTGACCTAGTGAGATGACACACAGTCCGTCAGTACGTACACTTGGTCACTTGGCTGATTATGTACTTCATACATTTATAAAACAGAAGTCTGTGGCTGTCAATTATCTGCTGTATATGTAACATAAGGCGAGAATCAGTGCGAGAGAAACTGTCCTTTCCCTTAACACAAATCTGATGGCAAAGAGTTCTTAACATTCACAAGAGCTGTGTGCTTGTGTGTCATTCGAAGAGCAACAAGTAGTTCCTGATCTGTTGGGGACAATAAAGCACCGGCAGAATCATTGTAAGGTAACGCCGCCCCTCGACGCCTTTACCGTAACCGCAGTACAGCCTCTCCTGATATCTCTCTGAATACGTCTCTCTCTCACATAGTGTTGCTTCATTCTTGTCCATCAGGAATAATTGGCTTGTTTTCTACTCCTGTTCAAATGTGTTGTTCTACTCTCTTCTTATCTTTTTTTTTTCCCCCTCCTGTGTCTCTGTCTCCCTCTGCAGCCCATTAAGAACGCCCCAGCAGGGAAGAAGTACGTTCGCTGCCCCTGCAACTGTCTGCTCATCTGCAAAGTCACCTCCCAGAGGATTGCCTGTCCCCGGCCATATTGGTGAGATATTCTCTCCAAGCCTCTCTCTCTCTCTCTCTGTGTGTGTGTGTGTGGACACCACTGCGAGACTGCAAGAACACTCTGTGTCTGCGTGTGTGTGAGAGAAGTGAGGCAGAGGAAACAGGGTGCAGTGGGAGCAGTAGTCCCTCAATTAAGGCTGTGCTCCTAGCGCAATATACACGCGGTGCTCAGCGAGCCCGATAAGGAAATAACAGCCTCATTAGAACAACCACATCATGCGTTTTACCTCCGCATCTCATCCTTTATTATGAGAGAGAGAGAGAGATCGTCTGTACTGGCTAATATATGTATTGTTTTATTTTCGTGAGATATTTTCCTCAGGAAAGAGGTTTAATTATCAGGTCAATAAATTCTGCTTCTTTAATTATGCACTAACTAGCACTGCAGGCTAGCTACCAACCAAACGCACACTTAGCAAATCCATTCATAATAATAATATCAGAGGCTAGAACAAACACTCAAACCTCTTTCTTTTTGAGCAGAAAATAATAGATAAACTAGAAAAAGTTAGTTTATACAACATGTCATGTGGCAGTTTGTTGATTTTTCTAGTGCATAAAGAAAACATCACAGGTTTGCTGTAAATGCAGTCTGGGAAAGAAAAGTTTCTGATGGGTTTGGTCAGGACATAAACTACACAAAAAGCCAAAAAAGGGTCAAACTGATGCCAGTGTGTTTGAGGTTTTTATTGTAAAAACAGAAGGCTTATGTCAGTCACCGAACGCGCTCGGCTCTGGCAGCTCATCTGAACATCATGCTGCTGCGGCCTCGTGTAATTGCTAAAAAAGATAAGATCCCTTGTTTATGCCCGAGGCATAAAATGTGCAAAAACATTTTTAGCATTTTTTTTTTGTTTGTTAATTTTCTGCTTCTGTATGAATATCATTTTAAAACTGTACATCTGAAAATCTCTTGTCATAAAGATCTGAAACACATAATTCATCTGTCGGCTCCGGTGCAGATCATAAGGTAGGGCTGAAGGCTAATTTTGGGTTTGCATGTTTTAAATGTTTTGCGGTTTTGTAATGAATGCAGTAGGCAATTTTTTATTTTTTTTTTTCATTCCAAGCTAAATGAATTGTGAGTGTCTCTGACAGAAATATCCCACAATTTATCATTTAATCATTTGCTTTGACTTCACATTTTGTGCCTCAGGGGTAAAGGAGGACTCCAAATGATTTTCATTTTTAACTTTCTTTAGAAATATTATCCTTGAACCGTGAAGTTTTTAATACTACTACTACTATTAAAACTGGAGGAGATGCTAAAATTTGTTGGCAGAAAAAGCAACAAACTTTCATAACTGACTAAAATATCTCTGCATGTTTTTTTTATGTATCTGTTCACATTCCCAGTGTCGCCACAGTTGACCAAAGGTTATTTATTTAATGAAAGCAATGTCAAAAGGTTTTATATATTCCTCATATGCCACTTTGCATTTGCCTGTATTAAAATGCTCCAGAGAGTTTACCTCCAGACTTACTGTTTAGCATTCAAACCAGACACATTTCTGCGCCGCCGTCTGATCAGTGATTCTGAGCTACTGTGTGGAAGAAAGGTTTAGAAAAGCAAGTGTTGGTAGTAATGAGATGGTTGGCTAATAATGGACCCCAAAAATTGACACCGCTGTCAGCCTTTCTACACCAGCCGTGTGAGACGACGACTCACAATAAAAAAAATCAAGCTGTGATTATTAACTTGCGTTGACGCCGGGTAATATCTGGAGTCAATTGTGCTGTCAGTGCTGACTTTGTGTGTTTCTGTGTCTGTTGGTTTCTTTCTAGTAAGAGGATAATCAATCTGGGTCCAGTTCATCCTGGTCCGGCCAGTCCTGACCCCCAGCCAGCCGGGGCCCGGGTCTCCTGTGGACACTGCAGCAACACCTTCCTGGTACTAGCCAGAAAAAAAATACAATTAAAAACACTTTGATCTTACAGCAGTAGATTGACATTTCTGCTTATTTGCTTTCTCAGCGTGACTGAAGCTACCGCCAGGAGCCAATTAGCTTAGCGTAGCATAAAGACTGGAAACATGTTGGAAACCTGTTGCCTGCTTCTTGTACAGGTCACACAAACAAGATTTAACATGTTAATTTATGAGATTTAGAGGTGCTTGTTGTCAGATTTTGTTACCTTTGGACAGAACAAGGATATCTGTTTCCAACTGCTTTCACTGTTTTTATGCTTAGCTAACTGCCTTCTGGCCGTAGCTTCATATTGACCGTACACTACTGTAGGGCTGCAAATAACAATTATTTTCATTATTGTTTGATCTGACGATTATTTTCTCGATATATCAGTTAGTCGTTTAGTCTATAAAATGTCAAGATGCAACCTCAAATGTCTTGTTTTGTCCCAACCAACAGTCCACAACACAAAGATATTCAGTTTACCGTCATAGAGGACTAAAGAAACCAGAAAATATTCACATTTAAGAAGCTGGAACCAAAGATTTTTTTCTTAAAAAAATGACTCAGGACAACAAATCTATTATCAAACAGTCACTGATTCATTTTCTGTCAATCAAGTAATCGATTAATCAACTAATCGTTACAGCTCTACTCTACTGCACATGAAAGTGATATAAATTTTCTCATATGACTCTCAGCAAGAAAGTGAAAAGGCTTATTTCCCAAAATGTAGAACTATTCCTTTTAATCTTTTGGAGTTTTTTATGATTCTGAAGAAATACACTTCAACCACATTTTTATTAGTTTCATAATTAGTTTTGAAAGTGTCTTTGTTTTCTTTTCAGGTTTAGATTGCAAACAAACTCATAAACATTTTATTGTGTAGAGTAAATGTAATGTCATCTCTGTTGTAGGAAATATATTACTAAAATACAGAAAAGCAAACAAAAAAATTGACTTTCAAATTATTAACAGTGGCGTCAATAGGACTGCTTTTATTTAGAAAGCGGTTCATTTATTACCCTCATCAACCTTAATAGCAATCAGTAGAACCTGCATCATCAGTACAACCACCGTTCGAGTCTCTGGCACATTTCCCCACATCTCCGATCTGCTTGAGTGACATAAACCTTAGAAAGACATAAGCAATAAAATCACTTTGGAGTGCCAAGATCCAATAAAAAACGTTTGAAAAGGTGATGTATTACTATGCAAAACAGCGGAATCGTAAAAAACTGCTTTGGCTTTGCTTCTTTGGCTTCTCGAGTGAAGCTTTTATCATTTGAACTGAAGTATCTCGTGACAGTTTGAGTGAGCCTGAGAGGTTTTTGTTGTGGGGGCATACTGTAGCACGGCCCCAGAGAAGTGAATTATTGTTAAATCAAAAAGTTCTTCAGGCCAAGTAAATGTTGAGTTACTGATGTAGATCAATAACTCTATCAACTCTCTCTGCTGATATATTCTGGTCATTCTTTGCTAAAGGGGGAAGTAAAAATGTGAACTTACTGCCCTTTAATAATGCATGGGACAGGTAAAGACGGTTTAGATATGTGGTAAAAGAGAGGAGGCTGGCAGATTCAGAGAAAGAGAAGCATAGACGGATGCTACGGGGTGTTTAGTATTCAGTCAGACCTTCCCTTCCCTACCTGCTTAAAGACAGGGTGGCTGAATGAAAATACAGATCCGTGGGTGGCGTCGCAGCGATCCTTTTTGTCGCAGATCGAGTGATAATGTTCTCTGTGCTCTCCCCATACAGAATCTTTCTTTCAGAACAAGAAGAATATACGGCACGCACGGCGTACTCTGCTAGCAGGGTTCACAAATGTATCACGGCCCCCGACGTCAGGGAATAAATACCTGCACACTGAGAGGAGAGACCGTTTTTCTTGCTCGTGTTGCGGCTGACACAAAACACCTGTTGATAAGAACTCGGATGGTCGTATTCAGAATCTTTTTAAAGTGTATTATCAATCCAGGCAGCAGGCGGATTTAAACAAGAGACAGAAAATCAAACATCTTGATGGAGTCAAGATCTGGTTTCAGCTTCTCAGATGTGAGGACTTCCTGTTTTTCATCGATTTAGATGATTGTAAATTTGAACATCTTATGGCTTTGGATGGTTTTGGATGGTTGGAAATGTCACTATTTCCTGCCAAAGAATCAATCTGTTAATTGAAAGTAAAGATTAGTCACAGCCTTACAATCATGGGCATGTAGTAAGCAAAAATCTAAATATGTAACGCACAAAATCACAGGCCTTGTGTTTTAGAATAGAGGTCTATGAATCATACTGTGAACATCACAGTCATGTCATCTGGCACTTTTGTTACCACTTTTAGTTGAATCTCTTCCTTTTGTAATTTCAGTGGACAGAGTTCACAGACCGGACGCTGGCCAGGTGCCCACACTGCAGGAAAGTGTAAGTAGCTATAAGCAATTCATCAGTCACACCACTTCACTCTCACTGTACCTTTTTATATTTTTAGATTTACATCACTAACATTTGACGCTTGTATTACACTCGCAAAGACTAAACAGGGAGATGTTTCAGGGTTTTTCTCAAGGACATGACTAACTTTGAATCAACATCCTGTTTTTTTATGATTTTTCTCTCTCTTAACCTGAAAACCTGCAACACATTTTCCCCTTGCTCGCCCCAGATTGGCATGTGTTTTATAATATCATGAGGTTTCTGATCTGTGGGACTTTGCTCTATGTATATTTCCTGCCTCAGGATTTTCTTAGACCTTTGCCACAAACTACATTCTTCATTGCTAGATCCATAAGCTTCTTAACCCTGTGAGAAAAGTTCATAGGAGTTTAGTTCACAATAGTGTATGTTCTGTTTTTGTTTGTCCTTGCTTGGAACAGATTATAATGTAAGTGCACACTATGTCGTAGAGAAGAAAATGAGTAAAAACCATCCTTATATGACGCAGTATCAGTTCTTAAGATGCTAATATGTATTGCAATTAAATCAGAACAGTTACAGGAATATTTCAGGAACCCGTCAGGCACATAAAGCTACAGGTGGCCTTCTTTCTTCTTCCTCAGTGTTTAAATCCACAAGGTGCTGAAAATAGATGTTATATTACTGTGATACACAGGTGTGCACAGGTGCGGTCTTTATGAACAGCTTTAGTCATGAGATTTCAATTTGTCAAATCCAAAATAGCTTAAGAATATGGATTGAGACAGCTGGGCAGATGCTACTTGAAGCTTAATTTGTGCAGGTGTGTCATCATTTTTCTTCATGTGACATTTCAGCCCTGCACTTCCAGCAACAGTTTATCTAACCACAGTAAAACAAGCAAACTGAAAATATTGATTGTAGAGTTATTGTTGTTCTTTAAAAGTTCAGATAAACACAGGCTCATATTGTGTTATAAACAGGCCTGATGTTAAAACACACACAAATGATTAATACAACTAATTTTTCTGGTCCTGCAGCTCCTCCATTGGTCAGAGGTATCCCAGGAGGCGGAGCTTGTGGTGTTTTCTACTCTGCTTGCTATTCAGCATCTCGACCGCCGGGCTGATGGTGAGTTGACGCCGTCGCCCACCATCCTGACATCCACCGTACACCATACTCTCCGTCATCCAGTAGAATTACAGGCCCGTTCTCGAGTTTTGAAACGAGATTACTGAAAAGGTTGCAGGGCAGGCGTTTACCCTTTAAACTGGACAAAAAAACACAATGAAACGAAAACATTTATGAACAATATCCTCGCCAGTGTTCTGAAACTGCCCTCTGCTTGTAATTAATAACGTGAAAACTTTGCCCTCGCACAGCAGGAAGAAGCAATACAATTACAGTCCCTGTTGTCACATCTCTCACATGGTAGCGCGCACCATGCACCTGCTCTCTCCAGACACTATGACAGGCCTCTATTTGTCAGTGAGATATAGTGCAAACACAACCTAGTTTAACTGTAAGGAGCATTCACTCAACAACACCAGCAGACACACCTACTGAAGAGCAGGAAATATTATTCCTGTTTAAAAATTTGACCTTCTGTTTTGCCTCGGCTCCTCTTCAGATTGATGTGAATACAATCATACACTTAATTCTTATTTTCTTTGGTGTTTTTAGTTATTTTTGTTGCTCTCATTTAATTGATTATAAGAGTGCAATAATAGAATAACCTCTTAACTGTAGATCTGATTTTTTTTTTTCTTAGATAATCAGTAATTTATAAAAGGAGGAAATGAACACTTAGACACAACTAGACGGTCGATACATTCCTCTTCATGAACAGCAGAGGGTGCAAGATGAGCACCAAACAGCAGCAGCAGTATAGACACACTGAACATGTGATGAATATGTGCCTGCCTGCCAGCATGGAAGAACAGTAAGCAAAGTGCAGACAAAAAACACCGAATGCTGTAGTGACAGCGTTGCGTAATGCTGGTGTGGTGACATTAAACGTCACATCAACGTGGAATCAGACTCTGTTTCAAACAAAAGGCGGTTTTAATAAAAATAAATCGTTGAAGAGCAGGGGTTTGACAGTTTAATCTGCAGAGGTGTACATTGTATCAATAAACTTTATCGGCAACAACCCAAGACAAGTAACGGATCCATCTTTATTTCCAGTTAATTAGGCATAAGAAAGCAGCGAATTTTTTTTTTTTTTAAATGAAGGTAGTTAAGATTCATCACCATAACCGCCGTAACTTTCCGGAGCTACAGGAGCTGCAACACCAGTTAAGAGGAGCCAGTTAAAATGTTAAGTCCTCAGAGCAGACTGACTCATTAAAACTTCAGACACCATTTACTGGAAAAGGGGAGGAATCTCATCTGAGGCCGGTGCGTGTGTGTATATATTTCTTTTGAGCGTGTTTGATGTTTCTTTTTTTGGGGGGCTTGTATAAACCGCTTTTATACTTTTATGGTGAGATCTAACCGCCTGAGCGTTTTTAAATGCTGATAAACAGCATCTGCTTGACTTTTCTCTGACAGTGTTTTTGAAGCGTACCTGTAACGCACACAAAACCTTATCTGGCTTTATTCCTAAATGTAAAAAACTACTCGTTGGCCACAAGTGTGTATCATCCATCTCTAGGTGTCAAGCACAAGAAAAAGAACATCATTTATTACAGGAATTTATTACACGTCTGGAACAAATCCTTCCTAAAATATTTTTTCTTTTTTTTTCTCGGACTTTTTTTAATACCTAAATTAGCTCTGCTCAAGTGTTGTGACTTTGAAATAGGAATTCATCTTTCTATATTTCCACAGCGTCCCTGTAGGTTCTCTCAAAGTCACTTTTGCCATCTTCATTAAATAATTTTCCTCTGAGCAGCTGCACACTTAATACTTGATGGGATAGCTATTTTCTCCCTCACCCCTCAAGTCACACTTAATTATTGAATATGTACTCTTCCATGAAAATTTGTCCATTTGAAACTGTTAAATTATTGTCAGTGCAGGTGGTTTAAGTCGTCCCTCTCGCTGACTATAGATACATAAAGTAAACTAAATGTTTTTTTAACGTCTGTGTGACGTCGCGATGAAAGCCTCCCACAAGTGAATTCATGTCGGATGCTTTTGTTCACTTTTAATACGTGAAAATTGCTGAATATTTGGCTTAATTTTGATTAAAAAATGTATGAAAAGCAAAACATTTTCAAGCCAAATTGTAGCTTCAGCACTCAGTTGCATTTAGCCTGATTGGACTTGAGCTAGTTCATTATAATCACCATTACACACCCAGAATGTGCTGACGATATCTTTTTACAGGGTTTTTATGAGCAACAGCTGAATTATGGCGTCTCTCTCTCTCTCTCTCTGTGTGTCTTCAGGCCGGGACGTGGGTGAAGGCTCAGACCTACCAGGGGATCTACGCCTCGTGGGCCGTGTTGCTGCTCCTGGTTGTCGTCACCCTGGCGCGGGCCTTCTACTGGGCCTGCATGAGGGTCAGCCAGCCCCTCCAGAACTTCACATAGAGTCAGCTCCCAAACCTGCCGCACCCTCTTCCCAACCCGCCAGGATGGAGGAAAAGATGGCTTAAAAAAAAACAAACAAACAAAAAAAAAAAAAAACAGAATACCGAATATTTATTTAAATCCAAACTCCTGAGAGAGAAAAGGTTCTCCTCCTCCTCCTGTCCCTTTTCCTTTTAGTCAAATGTGTTTCTAAAACTGGATGGCGGTGGCTGCGACTGCTATATATCTATCGGTAATTATGATGACGCGTATAGCCTAATGTACTGTTTATCTATTCTAATCTCGTGGCCAGTGTGGGTTCATTTTAACATTTGTAACACTTTTTTCTTCTTCTTTCTCCCCCCTCCTTGCGCTGTTTATAAAGTTTAGCTTTAGTCTGTGGCACATCTGTTGCACTCCCGCAACACCTAAGATGAGGGCTTAAAGTTAAGTAGATGTGAATTGTGCCCTTGTTTTCGTTTAAGGGGACTCCCCCCCCCCTCCCCCTTTTCTCAGCATTTCACGTTTTTTAAACCGGAAAAAAAAAAAAAAAACAACAAATTATTTTGTGAAAGCAGCGATGAAGTCAGATGAAGCTAATAAAATCGATGCCAGTAGAAGACGATTGGCTAAAGGGACATCAGCCTCCCTTTTTGTGAATCAGAACATCAAGTAGGTGTTGAAATGTGTCTGAAAAATTGGATTCAGCAGTACGTGAAAGGTAGGCTATGATGTTTCTGAACTCAGTGTTTATGCTGAATTATCCCCTGGGACTGACTTTGATCCAAAGCAGCTTGAAAGCCTTAAAAGGAGTTGTGATAGAAGGATTCAACGCACGCACACAGAGACACACACACACACACACACACACACGTACATACACACGTACATACACAGCCATATGAATGCATACCAGCACACAACAAAAGAAGGATGCTCTTTAAGAGTTGCAGCTCAGAAACCAGTTAGTCAAAGGCGATCCCAGCCTCTGTCTTCAAGGACAGACACGCAGACATTCTCCTCAACGCTCTCGTCCTTGTCTCGGTGACATGCGTGCCACTTTTGTGTGGAAGTTGGATATTTTCTGGTCCAATAAGAGTGTGACCGCTTTTACAGCTCGTTTTCATTGATCCAAAAATATAGAAAACAGGTTTACTTTCTTTTGATTTTCAGAGTTTTATTATCTCCAACCAACATATCGCTAAATGTTGCAGGACCCTTCCTCCCGTTTCCAAGAGTCACGTTGACTTGATTGCATTTTTCTGTATTGTTTGACCTTGTTTCTTCTTGTTAATTTTGCTTTCTGAAACAGAACAATTAGTTTTTAAGACGTCGATATCTGCCTCTTTATACCCATAAGACCCTTTGAGAATGAGTATTTCCTGTAGTTGCTTGTATGTGTTTGTTTTTTTTTATCCTTATGAACTGCACATATTTTTCTAGCTGAGGTTAAATCTGTGCAAACTTTAAGCTTAAAAATACCATACTTCAGTTCTTAAAGTCAAACTTTGGGATTTTTCACCCTATTTCCCCATCATTTTGTGTCTAAGTGACTAATGGGGACAACAATTTTTTAAATTGGTCCAGTATTGAGTGAGATTGCTGCAGCTACCAAACAGGCTGCAATGTAATCTTTTGGAGCAGTCGTGACCCATCACTGACAGGCTCAGATTGTTATTATAAGCATCTGACAACATTATAGAAAAGATCCCTGCAGAGAAATACAACTTTTTTTCTTTACCTTTCTCTGGATCCGGTCTGTTTGTTATCATGTCTAACCAAGTCTCGCTCTAAAATCCTGCGAGAAGTTGTCGCGGGAAGAACGCTAATTATTCAGCCATGACTTTGAAAATCTTTTAGATAACACTAAGCTACACTTCCTGTACTCCCCGACACTCCTCACTCCAACTCCTTACTCACGTGTCCACTGTTGTCTTCTTGCGACAAGTCACCTCTCACATGATTTCAGAGCGAGACTTAGTTAGACGTAACAAACAGACCGGATCAAACAAATGGTAAAGATAAAAGTTTTATTTCTCTGAAGGGATCCTTTCCATAATGTTGTCAGACACTTATAATAACAATCTGAGCCTGCCAGTGGCAAAAACAAGAACTTTTAGTGGACGTACATTGACGGGGCGCAACTGGCCCCCCAAAGGATTACATTTCAACCCGTTTCGCGGCTGCCGGCTGCAGCGCTCTCGCTCAATACTGGACCAATTTCAAAAAATTGTTGTCCCCCATTAGTCACTTAGACACAAAATGATGGGAAAATAGGGTCCAGGTTGAAAAAAAAATGCCAAAGTTTCCCATTAATATCTCCTGAGAGCATACTGAAAATTTTTTGGATGTACATCTACAAGGAGTAAAATGCTGCAGAATTCAAAT
Organism: Thunnus maccoyii; assembly: GCF_910596095.1. Lineage (NCBI taxonomy): Eukaryota > Metazoa > Chordata > Actinopteri > Scombriformes > Scombridae > Thunnus > Thunnus maccoyii. The sequence goes on along the minus strand of NC_056544.1, from coordinate 24,966,044 downwards.
AACATGATTGGCATAAAAGCACCATCACACTCAGCTCTGCCAGGGTTTTTTTTTTTTGATTCCTACCGGAGCCATTCATGGTTAAAACATGTCCAGTTTATGTCAGTGAAGATGGAGGCTGGTCCTGAGCTTTTCTTATTGGTTGGTTACATTTGTTGTTGTGGGCAGTTGGAGCTTTGACCTTAAGGCCAGTGAAATATTTGCTCAGTGAAGCTTAATATCAGTAAGAATAACAAACACAAAACACGCACGCACACACACACACACTACATGTTACATTCTCACTCAGTATAAGTCCCATGATGACTTGTCTGTGGTTCTGAATGTGGTAACATTGCTTTTGTTATGAATTATGTATTTTGGTTCTGTTTGTAAATATATTTGTTGTTTTATGTAAAAGGAAGTGACTAAGCGGATTATGTTGCACTCCAAGCTTAACACTACTGCTGTGATTGCTGCAGAAGTTTTATTTGTCGTTTTTAAGAAGGTTATTTTTGCAACTCTTCACCTGTTACATATTTAATGATTTGTTGAACTACTAACCTAATAAGCCTCTGGACACCCGGTCGTGTCCAACTCTTAACCACAGTACACACACACACATAAAAATACTCACATACATGTGATGTAAACACACACACACAACATACTTACACTAATAAAACATTTGGACAGGTAATCACATTCCGAAGGGATGTTATATCTCTCGCACACACACATACACACAAATACTCACACCCAGCACCTTATACAGTAGTGAGAAACACTGCATACACCAAGTAAGATGAGAAGACGTTACCCTGCTAGACTGAACTGAGGTTGCAGACAGCAACGGTTTATGGAAGTGTCATGTTATTTATTATACACGCTGCAAAAAAAAATTCCACTTTAACAAGTCAGTGATTTATTATGTCCTAAAATCTTATTAATTATGAAAAAAAGTCTGTTCGTGGGGTGATAGTGTTTCATTTTCTTCAAGACTGGTCCAAGGGCATTTGTTTTTTTCCAGTTATGTACAGTGATTTGCCAGTTTCAAGTTATGGTCAGTGCTTATTTTTCCCCCCTCCAATACATAAAACTGTGTTGGAAACAAATGAAAATTGAGATTTTAAGACAGAATTTAAGATTAAATGACTTGTTAAAAGGGATGTGGGTTTTTTTGTAGTGTGGTGATCATGTTTTATCCATGACTGCAAAAGAAATCAATCATGTTAACGCCAATAATCAAGAACCTGGCTGATGCTCTTTTCAGAGTTTGTTTACACACAAATAAAGACATGATGTGTAAAACCATTGACTTGAACTTTACTCATTTACCAACACACCGGATGTGAAGATGTCCTGAATTTCAGTCCAGTAAGTGGAATGCATTTTAGATATTTTTTAATTGCCATTTTGCAACTCAAAAGATGCCGTAGGTAAAAAAAAATAAGTACAACTGTCCCAATTTAAAGTATGGATTTCTCAGTGTTACAGAACCTGTCGTTTTATGATGCAACATTGTGAAGCAAACATTCCTGACAAAAACCCCTATGGTCAAACAGTTGCATCATAAAATTTGTAGTGTTCAGTGTGCAGACTACCTCTCCTTTTACCTCCTTTGTATGCTGCTTTTGTCCTGTACCTGCATCCTGCTGTGGTCTGGATCAGTGCACCAAACTCCTCTGTATGACTTATCCCCACAGCACTCTGAGATGGGCTCAAGTACCCCCTTATCAACACTACTGTCATATTTTCATCATGATCTTTTGAATGGCTTTTGAACTACATGTTTCTAAAAAAAAAAAAAAAGTATACAAAAGTGTATATTGTTACTTTTTAATGCCATTCAATTGTCAATGTTTAGGCCAGTTTGGTGAAACTTGGTAATTTGCATTTCGTGGAGTGGCAGAAGGTGGACATTTCAACCGTTTATCCATCACATGTTGCTACGTATTTCAATTATCCATTATTCTGACTTAACTATATCAATCATTTATGAATTTCTTTCAGCTATTATTCATAACTAGCTAACTTTCAACCATTTTCACATTGCTTTTAGCAAACTGTTTCAACTGTTTCATTATTCTTTGCCAACAATTTAAACCATATTTATCCAATCATGTCCAGCCAACTATTTAAACCATTACTTTGAGCTATCATTTGACTATTCCATTACTGTTAGCTAATTATTAAAACGATTTATCTATTACTTTAGCTAGCTAACTGTTAGCCAAATATTTCAACCTATATATTTCAATCTGTTACTTTTAACTAGCTATTTATTACTTTTAGTTATACCTTTCTCTTTAATTCATTATGCTTACATCCTTACATTCAAACAAAATATGACACTCGTCTCCCAGACGGTCGTCATTACAAAGGTTGCAGATCCTCTGGTTTCTATCCAGCCTTTTATATCTTCCAATGAACTTGGGAATCCTGGTGTTGTTCACTCTAAAGTTAGAATTAGCTTGTCTGTACTTTTGGTTTTCATACAACAGATACTTTTCCAGTTTGAGCTCTTGTTTAAATTAAACAGTACCTGTTTAACCTGCAAGACCCGTGGCAACGCATCTGAATTATGCAGGCTGATCAAATAGTTGTACATTATTCAACTGAGTTTAGTTTCTTTACCTTCTTTCAGCCTCCCCCAGTAGTCAATAATTCTCTTTTTAACTGTGACACAGAGTGGGTATCTTCCCAGCTCCCCATAGACCATGTCCTTGCAGGTTGTCATTTTAACTTTTACAGTGTACTTAAGAAATTTGAGGTAGTTTTTCCAATATATCTATTTTTTCAAACCCCCACACTTCACATGCATACAACATAACTGGTGTGACTAACTTGTCGGAAAGATCTAGTGTGATATCTACAGGTAAATCAAATTTTCCACATTTACAGAGAGTACAAACATTGCATGGGAGGCTTGCTTCTGCAGCTCCAGGTAATCTTAAATGAACCGTAATAATTCATAATGACACCGAGATATTTAAAGCAGTGGACAAGCTCTAAATTTTCTCCATTGCATACAACTTTAGTTTGATAATATCAGCTTTTCTGCAACCAAAAACTGTGAATTTCCATTTCTCACAGAAATCACACATATGGTCTATTGCTTTCTGTAACCCTTCTGTTGTTGTGGACATGATAAATGTTTCATCCACGTACATCAGTTCTATAAGCTGGATATAAATACCTATCAGGTCATTAAAATTAATAGGCTGATAGCCATTCTGTAGTAGATAGTCCTTTAAGTCTTTGATAAATAATGCAAACAACAATAGCGATACATTTTCCCCCTGTCTAACTCCTGCTAGGCTTACAAAAACTCAGATTTAATACCATTAACAAATACACATGATTTGATGTTTTTGTACATATTCATTAGGAATTTACCATTAATAACCATTTATCTATTATTTCGATCATTTATCTATTACTTCTAGCTAACTATTTCAACTATTTATCTATTACCCTGAGCTAAATCATTTATCTATTACTCTATTTAAACCATAGTTATCCATTACTTCTGGGTAACTATTTCAATTGTTTATAGAATTACTCTTAACCATTTCAACCATTACTTTTAGCTATTTTTTGGCTATTCCATTACTGTTAGCTAACTATTTCAACCGTTTATCCATTACTTTTAGCTAGCTAACTGTTAGCTAACTATTTCAACTGTTTATCCATTACTTTTAGCTAGCTAACTGTTAGCTGACTATTTCAACTGTTTATCCATTACCTTTAGCTAGCTAACTGTTAGCTGACTATTTCAACCATTTATCTATTACTTTTAGCTAGAAATTTCAAGTGTTTACTTTTAACAATTGCAACCATTACTTGTTATTTCAGCCATTTATCTATTATCTTTAACTATTTCAACAATTTATTACTTCTAACTATTTGAACCATTTATCTATTACTTTTAGCTAACTAAGGATCGTGATCATACAAATTTGTAATCATATTTGTGTGTTTAATATCCTCTTTAGCACAGATATCTTGCAATCTGTCCATGTATACCTGTTAACTATAGCAACCCCTGATGGGCTACAAGTACCCTGATTTGGTGTTCACCGCCCTATTTGCACAGAGTCTTGACACAACCCCCATCTGTGATGGTTTTCAGGTATATTCATTTATTTTAAAATGGAAACTTCAACTGTCTAAGTTAGGAGATAATGGTGGTGCCTGAAACCTGTGATTAAAGTTGTCATCCACACTCTTAATTGGGATAATTCCCACTTACTGAAATGAGTGAAATAAAACTATCGCTCTTTTTTTGCTGAAGTTGAAGAGCTCCAATTTTAGAATCACTAATTTAAAGCTTTGTGCTTCTCTTTAAAAAGAAGCCAAATTAGTTTTTATCTTTCACACTTTCACTTTTGTTCTCACAAAATGCTGGAAAGAAGCTCGTCTTTTTCTCACACGACTTGGCCCCTGTCGGCCTCTTGAGTTTCATGCGGATATATTTTTTGCCTGGACACAAAGAGATGGAGGGATTAAGGACATTGAGAAACCTTTCAGAAACCACAGCTCCCCGGAGAGCCGCTTGAATCAGGGAGGCTGAGAGACCAGAGAGTGGAGGGGGGAAAAAAAGCAATGAGAAAGACAATTGGTCCCATAACCTTCTGGTTTTAAGTGAGCGAGCATTAGCCTGCTTTCATTCTGTAACACAACACACACATACCTCTTTCTCACAAGGACACAACTTAATTATAACTTAAAGTGCCTCAGGTCCGTTCTATTGTCATCTTATTGACTTAATTTTTCATTCACGATATTACACTGCTTTATATCTCCTTTGGGAACGTTGCTGTCTCTGCTCTCCACTTTTGTTCTCTCTTTGCCATCTCGATAGTTTTCACTTGTGAGATATTTTCAGCTGATGTGGAACTCATAAGAGGAAATCTCATTTGGTGTAAATCTTTACCTTTTTATCTATGTCTTTCTTTAAACTGCATTTATCCTTGTCAGATCCTTTACTTAAGCACAAGTACCAATACCATAATGTAAAAACACTTTGTTACAGGTAAAAGTCCTGCATTTAAAACCCTACATAAGTAAAAGTACTCGTTTTGCAGAAAATCGGGCTTTGACTGATATGTTGAATAAATTTAACAAACTACATTATTCATACTGCTTTGTGAGGGTCACAAGATAAATCTTAGGGGTCGAAAGATGATAGATTGGGTAGGAAAGAAGAAAAAACAAAAGTTCTGCTACATAAATTTGCATTCATTTTTCAGAACTTTTTCTTTAATCTTTGTGTTTTTGTGAAATATTGGAGAGTTTTACCTCAAACTGTTATTTATTTGAAACCATGCCAGAGGAGACTTCTCTGGTGGAACTGCTAACAACTCATAGACATCTGAAACATGACAAGAAGACACAAATACGCTCTGATTTTTTTGTAAGGGTGCACAAGCCGAACATTTTTGGATCTACTGGTTTCATTTTTAACAATGCATTGTAATTTTTTAATGTAAGATTTTAATATGAAACATAACTAAAGCTGTCAAATAAATGTAGTGGAGTAAAAAGTACAATATTTCCTTCTGAAATGTAGTAGAGTAGAAGTATCAAGTAGCATAAAATGAAAATAGTCAAGTAAAATACCTTAAAATTACACTTAAGTACAGTAGTTAGTTAAATTCCACCACTGATCCTTGTACAACAACCGATGTAGGTATTGCAACTATTATCACAGACAAGGCTTTTTGCACATCATTTAATATACGTCACAGCAGTTGAGAAAGCTTTTGCTCATTGCTATATGGCTGATTAGGATAATTATTTTTCTACCAGCATGACTGGATTCTTTGAAAACGAAGCAATGAAACAAATCCAGTGTCTGAATAGTAACTGCTTTTGCATCATCCACAGCTTTCATTTTGGATGCTATATTACATTTTGAGGCCAAAATTCAGAGAGAATTTGGTATTAAGAGAAACTGCAGCCTAATAAACAGAATATGTGACGAGGTTAAATTAGAGCTGGCCCAAATTATATCATAATATTAGGAATATTTTTCAGAATTGAATGTATATCCTGTGGTGGAAAATATATTTCACTTAAGCAAAAAGAGCACATTGTAGAAATGCATTCAAAATTTAACTAAAACTTTAGTAAAAGTAAAGAAGTATTACATAGCAGCAAAATATGCAGCGGTGTTATATTACCATATTTTGTATTGGTGTATCATATATTATCAGTTTAGTATTGCTGATGTATTAATATTTAAGCAGCATTTTAATATTGTAGCTGCTTCAAGTGGAGCTAATTTTAACTACTTTATATACTGTTTTACAATGCATTACTTTAAAAACTCATCATTGGTTTTATGTGTGTAAAATAACTGTAGATGTCAAATAAATCTGGTGGAGTTGAAGTGTAAAGTAGCATAAAATGGAAATACTCATGTAAAGTACAAGTACCTCAAAATTATACTTACTTGAGTCATTGCATTATTTCCATCATTGTAGTATATGACAATATGACAAATGTTGGCAAAACATACAATAATGATGTTCAATGCAAATACTTGTGTTCCAATGAAAAACAAAACAACGAAGCATTTCATTAGTTTTTAATTAGAATTTTCTCAGTTGGAGTCAATAATTTGGACAACAGAGTATTGTAAAACGATAACACATTATGATTATACTATTCCACAGAAAGTCAATTTATAATACAATTCATTCTCCCAGCCCTGGGCTGAATACTATATAATTATGATTACATAACAGATTATTAGATAATTACTTGACGCTGCATTAAATAGATGTGTTTAGTTTCCAATATGTTTTTAGATCAGCAGTGATATACATATCCAACAGGGTGCAGCTCAAAGAAAGATGAATAGAATCTTTACAGGAAAACTATGTTCACATCTTTATTAGACATCAGGTAACTCCATTTGGACCCTCAGTGTATTTTATTCAGGTCTTCAGCTGTTTCAATGATGTTTAGTCCCATGATTACGTTGAAAGTAAGCTGATATGCTTCTAACAGTCCAATAATCTGCCTATACTGTGCCACAACGCACCTGAACTCCTCCTGTTTGTCCAAACATTATTCAAGCTCAAATTCTAGTAGAGATCTTTTTTCATTATCTGGAATTTTATTACAATAACACCCCTTCAGCTTCTCCTCAGTTTTTAACTATATTCATCCTTATGTCCTTGCACATTGGCTGCCGCCCAATTCTAACATTAATTTTAATATATAATAGCAGAAACCCAGATAGTTCAAGTGAATGGTTCTCTGTCTATGTCCCCTGTCAGAGTAATCATAAAGATAGGGGATGACTCTGTGATAGTCAAGCGATGAGGAACAGAGCAGAATTTGTCAGTTGGTGCAATCAGACCTTCCTACAAGTGGACATTTCTAAGACCAAAGAGATGCCCATCAGTCTACAGTCGTCTACTTTTCTTGCTCCAACTTCCATTAAAGAGGAGCCTGTGACTGCGGTCCAGCTTTACAAATATTCACTATTTGATTTTATTATCAAAAAGGCAAAAAACCAAGATTAGTCTTCTTAATTCTAGCAGAGATCTAAGAACTTTCAAACATACCGAATATATGCAGCCATAAAAATCATAGTCTCACTCAGAGGAATCATATACTGTCAATATGCAGATTATGATACTATCAGAGTGGAATAAGATGATTTTTAAAACTACTTAATGGGACTCTACAGATTTTTTATTGATGCCACCTGCCACCTGTCATTTTCTTCCCTCTTCCATCTCTGCTTCCTTATATGTATAACTAAGCTCAACCCAGTCAAACTAAACGATTTTCAGCTGCTCCACAGACGCACACACTCTCCGCATGTGTCTCGTACACACTCGCAGAGCTCCTCTTGCACAGCGTCAGTGAATATTGCAACAGGAAAAAAAAAGGCAGCGCCTTGCTAAAGCCTTGATCCCTCTTACTTCTAACAGGATTTGACCCATAAGACCTGGAGCATGACCCTCATCTGCTGCAATACCATCATCCTGTTTAACATACACTCTCACTATTGTCCTCCTGTCTCACACACACATCACATGCACACACACCTACACACACACATATTTAAGGTCCCAAACGTAGAATGGCACTCAAAACACACACACACATATGCACATTTTAGGGCCTGAAACCATCACCACTACCCTCCTTCCCATCCTCCCACATATATATATACACACTCACACATGCACCCACTGTGCTGTGTGATGTAACACTGCTTAATTTTATGCATAACACACAACCTGATGGATCCAGTTCAATGTAAATTGCGCACAACCGCTCCTGGCGCCACAAAGAAAGAGGAGAGAAATAAGGAGATGACAAGAGTTGGAGGATGGAGACAGGAGGATGATGGAGAGCCGGTGTTTTGGCAGTGTTGGTGGTGGTGGTGAGGGGACAGGGGATGGGGGGGGTTAACACGCTGCAAGACGATGATATGATTGAGTGAGTGAGAAAGGGATGAAGGGGGAAAGAGAGAAGCAAGGAGGATGAGAGGATGCGGGGAGAAGAAGGAGAGGAGAGATTGAGCAGGCAGCTAAGCACCAGATTAAACTCTGTGGTCGTCAGCTGTAAAACAAACAGTCCTTTTAGCAGGGATCAAATCCCGACTTAACCCCCCCTCCTCCTCCTCCTCCTCCTCCTCTCTCCTCATCTTCTATCCACACGCAAACACACACACACACACACACACACACACACAGTTCGTCACAGAGGAGATAATGCTGCTCGGTGAAGGAGAGGAGGGAAAAAAAAAAAAAAAAAGAGGATGACAATCTCGGTGGAAAGCAAATTCCCGTCCCGATTTTGTGTGCCGCTACCTAAATTGCCCCTCAGGGAATGTGAAGTCTTATTATATCCAGGCAGAATCCTTCATTATATTTGTTTTGTTTTTTTCTTCCCCCTTCACAGCTTCTGTTTGGTGATAGACTGGGCTAATATCTGGCACAGAAACACTGGAGAAGTAAATAAGGCAAAGGAGAGGGCTTTCTTCTTACATTTCTGCGTTACATCTTTACAGTACCGTTCCCCTGACGACGACGCTCGCCTCGATACCCATCCCGTTTGTTTAAATCTCTCTCTCCGCCATCTGCTTTCTGGATGCTGCCTGGGCGGCTCCATCAGTCCGAGGGCTCAATTACCAAACTGTCAGCTTTTATACTCACTGTGAGGCCTCTGCTTTGTTGTGTGTGTACATGTCTGAGTGAATCCACAGGCAGCAGTAGTGTCTTTCATCGTGGTTGTGTGTGTGTGTGTGTGTGTGTTTGTGTGTGTGCTCTTCTATTTCTATCTCATTTGAGGTTTGAGAGTGATGGTATTTTGTCCTCACTTGCAGCTCTCACTTCTTCAGATGGATGTTTTTGACAGTTGAAGCACCTGAAAACTGTTCACAAATCGATCTCCACTCATGGTCCACTTTTACTCGCTCGTTCTGGAGCTTTTGACTGTGTCATGCGATCCTCATCAACACTAAATAACAAAGTGCATTTTGTTTGTTTGACCCACACACAAAAATTAATCTAAAAATGATAATATGTGGCTTAAGTAGGGATACGTGCTGTAACTATCGCTTGACAAACAAACAAACAACAGTTTATCCATCTGCTCAACATTTAGCAGCTCTCCTCTGGTTACCTAGCAACCTCTCTCTGATTCTGTGAAATAACTGCACTTCCACTAAAACTACCACTTGGCATTTTTCCATCTCGGTTTTGGTTAATTAGTGAGCTTCAGACGTGTTAATAGGCATATTTTTGATCTTTGGACCGCTGCTTCCTGTCTTTACGCTAACCTAAGCTAAACTAACCATCCTCGCTCTAGCTTCATACCCCAAACAAACGAACACAAGAGTGGTGTTGATCTTTTCATCTCAGCAAGAAGGTGAATATACTTAACTCAATGTTCAAATCTGTCTTAAAACAACAGTCAGGAGCCCAGATGAACATTGAAACAGGTTTAATCATTCCTCCTGTTCATACTGACCATTAGATGATCCCTTCATAATGCACTTATAATATAAGTGATGGGCGATGAAATCCACAGTCCTCCTAATGAACCTCCTGATAGTATTAGGATTCAGCCATCCAAATGAGTCAAATCAAGTAGATATCTTTCAATGTTAGTCCCTCTTTTTGTTACTATACTTCCACTGCAGCTTAACAGGGAAACACAAAGAGGGAATTTGATGCTAAAAAGACTGTAAATGTGTCAGATATCCACTTGATATGACTAACTCAGACTGCTGAAGCCTCATATAGCTTCAGATAAACTTTTAAATGCATTTTTGAACATAAATGACTGTGTGGACACTAGATTTTGGCCCCCATCACTTACATTGAAAGCATATTTGAAGGGGATCTTTTAACAGCCAGTATGAACATGAAGAATGATTACAGCGAGGAAAACCTCCTTCAGTGTCCATATGGGCACCTGACTGCTGTTTTAAGACACACTTGAAAAATCGTGAACCTGTCCTCAAAGGGCCTTTAAGACTTTAGAGTTAATGTTAGAATTAAGGTTTTTATGAGTTAGTTTTATCTGACCATTCACTGAAGCTTGCTGTATTTTTTAAAATATTTGCAGCCTCATTTAACAGAATGAGTTGTGTAATCAATCTCAGTGAACATTAAATCAGATTTTTTTTTTCTCCTCAGAGTACTGTCGTTGTTACATCGCAAGATAGTTTGTCTACATTATGATACCTCCCTACGGTGACATAAATGACAAAAAATGAATGCACACCGACATTAACTCTGATGGATTATACAAGTAGTTAAGTAGTCAAATAAATTTCAAGCATCTGCTAATTGATTTTCACACCATATGGAAAATTTATGGCATTGACACACTGCAGCAAAATCATCACCAGTTATATAAAGTATCGTTGATGTGTAATAAATGGGCTAAACATGCAAAATCACATATTTGGCCTTTTAAGGTTATAGTTGATGCATCATTGCAACAAATGTCCTCACATGTATATATGTGCTTGTGTGTTTGTGTGTGTGTGTGTGTGTGTGTTTGGTTTCAGGCTTTTTGCATGTGACCCAGGGTCCCCAGGCTGCTAAAAGCACAACATTCAACTCAATTAGCGGCATGCATAATTGATAGCTGTCTGGGAGAGTATTTGTATTTACACTGGAATTAAAAGCCTCCGGTGTCAGCTATCGCATCTGAGGGACGATAAGTGTGTGTGCATGTGTGTGTGTGTGTGTGTGTGTGTGTGTGTGCGTGCGCATGCTAAGGTGGGATGTATAGGGATATATGTATAAGCCTAAATGGATTGCTACTCTGAGCTTCTCTTTCTGTCTCCTTTTCTGCTGCAGAGAAAACCAAATCACAGCTAATCCACCTACAAACACAGCAGCACATTACGCTGTTTGAGTTAAGCAGTCAAGAACTATCTTTTAACCCTTTTATCACTGAAATCACCTTGTAAAACATAGATTACAATATTTCTGTTATTCTATGACATAGATATCTTACTTTGAGAGATATAGACAGGAGACTCTACAAAGCAATTTAGCAAAAATAAGCCAAAGTCCTCAAGTGTTAAAGTAATAGTTTGACATTTTGGGAAAAATGCTCACTGAGGTTGCCAGGCAACCAGCTGAGACTCCAGGAAGCTATGGGTGATTTATGGCAGGTCACTCGACACTTTTGATAAGTGTCGCTCAAAAGAAATTAAAGAGTCGTGCAACGTTTTCAATTCATGCTTCGGTGAAAGGTTTCAGTTGTCTCCATGGTAACCAGATGCTATCCTCCAGCCAGCTTATTTAGTTACATTATATCATCCTGACAGAGACTAATTACACAAGGATGCTACAAGCTATCTAAAGTTACAGACCAAAATATTAATGACGAAGTTCAGTGAAAAGTACAATTTCCATGGCAACGTTAGTAACACTACCCAATCACATTGTGCGACCATAGAGTGACACTTATCAAAAGTGTTGAACGACCTGCCATAAATTAGCCTTTACTGCTTACTTTTGTTTTTAATACGGATTAAACAAAGAAGATCAAACGTGTTCAGTAATGAGTTTTATAGGTGTTGTTAGGTGGATGGAGCTTGGCTAGCTGTTTCCAACTGTTTCCAGTCTTTATGCTAAGCTACGCTAACCAGCCGCTGGTGAGTGGTACGGTGGTCACGGCAAGAAAGCAAATAAATGTTTTTCCCAAAATGTGAAACAATTTCTGTAAATGTTGTCTGAACATAAGCAGCAGCAGTACAATAACTTAAAGTTTAAATAAAATTGTCTAAAACTGGAGAGAAAAAAAAAGTGTTTAATTTAAACCAGGAACCTTCAAATCAGAGTCAGGATCAGAATAATCTTTACTGGCAAAGTATGTTTCTACATACAAGGAATTTGACTCCAATTAACTTTTATACCAGGCCTGTTTCTGATTAATGTGTTTTCAAATTTTAATTTCCTCTTAAAAAACAGAGGGAATTATTCTGGTTTTATGTCTTCATGTAAAAAAAAAATAGAAGACATAATTAGAAATAGTATTATTAGTTCCAGTGTCAGCAACTCAAATGTACATATACTTTTTAAAAAGTCATTTAAATTTAGTTACTCATATGTGTACTTTTAAATCCATTTTGTCTCATCTAACATATAATTTTTAGATTTTCTTTAAGAATCTTGCACCTTTTATGGATACGTGGAAAAGCCAACTACTTTTATATGTAACATTGCAGGATTCTGAATTGAAAAAAAATATTTAAATGCCCATTTTGAGCTTCCATACCCAAAATTATAAAGAGAAGCATTTTCTCTTCCACGGTTGTTAATTTAAACGACCATCAATGGTAGAAAAACTAATGATATCTTCTCTAACTCTACAGAATTTGAGCATAATGGGGCTTTTAAACCATTTTTAGTACTTCTAGTGTCGTAGGCTGTAGGAATTTCACTTGAGTGAGACAAGTACTTGAGACTCAAGTACTTATGGGACCGCTAGCAGGACGTGTGCTCGAGCAAAATGTGTCACCGCTCGCTCCACCTCTAACAGCCTCCTGAGCCTGCGTGGTTGAGTATTGAACAGCCTGTTGACCTTGGCCAAAGTCACTCCCCGTCAAGTGAAAAAGCGTATTGAGTTCATCACCTATTTGATTCAGAGGAGGAGAAAACCTCCAGTCACCTTCACTCAGCTCAATCATATCTTCCCTTTTGGCTCACTCTAATACGCTTCTATCCTGACATGGAGGAAAAATACCTTCACCTATTTCCTTCTATCTTATTACTTTTTTTCTCTCTCGCTCTCTCTTTTGCTTGTGCTTCTTTCTTCCTTGATGCCTCTTTCTTTTCAGACCTGACCCCAACTCTCTCTCTGCTTGTAATGATGGTGATCTAAGCTTAATTTACTGCCCCTATTCACTCCCGGTAATCGCAGCGGTTGACCTACACTCATTTCTGCTTGCATGTACAAACAACTCCTAACGCATCCCAAGTAGGGCTGCTGCAAATACGGATCATTTTAACTCTCGGTTAATCTCAGTCAGTTTCTAGTTGTTTACTCTATAAAATGTCAGGAAAAAGTGTGAAAGGTCCTTCACAAGTCCCCAGAGACAAAGGTTACATTTATAAATTGCAAGGATTTATTCAGTTTGCAATGATATACAACAAACTGTCACATTTAAGACAGATTTAACGACTAATGAATCATAAATTTAGAGCTAAAACAACTAGATGATTATTAATTTAGTCGACCGACAGAAGATTAAACAGCTAAAACCATTTTTTGAGCAAAACTGCCAAATATTCTTGGATTTCAGTGCTTCAAATGTGATAATTTGCTATTTTTCTTTTCAACATATGGTAGTAAACTGAGCTCTTTTCATTTTGGACTGATGAAACAGGGAATTTGAAGAGCATTTTTCACAATTTTCTGACATTTTAAACAGAAAACGACTGATTGATTAATGAATTTATCAAAATTGTTGTGGATTAATTGACTAATTGTTAAAAAAACTACTTCCAAGGAAAGTATTTCTTTTTTGTCTGCTTGTTTTTTCTTGATGCTTTGAGATTTGTCATTTTTAAGGAGCTGAGATACTTTTAAAATCCTACTTGTTTTAACGTCTTTGAGTATTTCAAGGTGATCGGCATTAGATGGTTTAGTTTTGACCTAGTCTACCTAATTCTGGGATGGGGGAGAGAGGGAGGGATGTTGTAGAGGGGAGAGAGGGGATGGGTGTGTGCAGTGTAATGTGTGTGCGTGTGTGTGTATGTGTGTGTGTGTGTGTAGGGGGGGGGGGGGGTGTTGTGATGAGATAGAGGGTTTAAGATTCGGTCCATCCATCCTTCAGTCCTCCCAGACTTGAAGTCTGCCGGCAGACAAACTAATCATTGTTATTCATCCAACAAAACTCTGCTGCTCGCCTTTTCCTCTCCGGCTCCAATCAAGGTAACAAGAGCAATTGAATTACTACACTAACATACGAGTCTTTCATTCGCATTAGTGATGGAGAATTTGTATAAGTGATTAGTTCAATTAGATCTGTAAGTTGTCTTCTTTTAGAAATTCCCTCTCTGTTGACCTTTTGTGCTTGAGGCGTGATGATTTGAACTTATTATTTTTGATTGTAGTATTCAGTGTCATGTTCATTTTCTGGCTATCATCAGATTGATGGTGCATTTAGATTTGCATGTTGCACTTCAGACACTTAAAAGCTGATTTCCTTACCCAGTAGAGCAAGCTTTAATTGGTGGTTAACCAACAAAATAACCAATAAAGAGGATGAAATACAAAAATGTCAGAGCCAAAATAACAGAGGGAAGCAATCTACTAGCAATTATATTATATTATATCTTTATTTTATTTCCTCATAATTGTTTTCTGTTTATGTCCTCAGCAATCAGATCATTTTGGAACTTGTTTTAGTCCAAATGCCCCCCCCCCCCCCCCCCCCTACCCCTCCCAAAAGTAAAAATGTCTTTGGCTCAGCTCTCTTTAGTTTCCTGATAATGTCCCTGTGACCCTGCAATGATCATGTGCGAGTGCCAGTGAGGAAATAAAATAAGAGCTAAGGGAAGACATCGTTTTTTTGTTGCTCCAAGATAAGAGGATATTACAGCTTGTGGAAGAGGGCTTATAGGAGAGGAGACATCATTCAGCGGGGGAAAAAGGTTATGTGAAGTACTTCTTGGAGAGATGAGTTTTCAGCCTTCCAGGGAAGATGGTGGGCGTCTGTGCCGCTCCGAATCACCTGGGAAGGTCGTTGCGGCTGTGGGTGGATGATATGTGTGTTTATAGAATGAAATTATAGGGAAATACTAAACACTCCCTGCAGGGCAAATGATGCTTTCACACAGTTACGGTATCGTAAAAGAGCCTGATATGCTACAACTAATTACAAATATTGAATTAGTATGTAATTTTGAGCATATGATGACCTGACAAAGACTTATCAACCATATATTTAGTTACAACTATACTGATATTGGTGCAAAACACAGTGTTTTTTTGTCCTGGATACAAATAAAGTGTCATTAAATTAATCTGTGGGAAGATTATTTAACTGTATAAGTGATATTGAGAGCAGGAGCTGTTGTAATCAGTTACATCTGAGCTATGTTGTGATGGCTAATTTAACGCCACATGACAGCTAATTAATATTTATCTCAAGTAGGGTTTTTGTGGCCCCCTTAAATATCAGTGTGATGATGATCACAGTAATGAAGATACTGAACAGTTTTATCTGTTTTTATTTTGCGGTGTGTTATCAGATGCAGTGCAGCTGTAGCTCTTCCGTCGGACACCTTTCATTACCTTACTGGAGTAGAAGTAAGTGTGTGTATGTGTATGAGAATTCATCTACTGTATTTGTTGTGTGTGTGTGGGTTGTCATTCGTGTGGGAAATCCTGCATGTTTATGTAACGAATTCTATGTATTCATTTGCCCTTTGCAGAGTGAATCTGCATGTGCAGCGACGTGATAAAAATAGATAAAAATAATGAAAAATAAACAGTTAAGACCCCAAAACAAATGCAGATTCCCTCTTGACTAGTCAGCCATTATTCCTGTATGTTGCCCTATTTTGATCTGTGATTTTAGTGCTCCTGTTGGCACAATCAAGTCAGTTTTATTTGCTTAATTCTACTTAAATCGAAGGAGTGGTGTCCAGGTTGTACGGAGGACCAGAGATGACAAGTTTTGTGTATTTCTCATGATCACAAAATAAAATTGTTTTATTAATTATTATGTTGTTGTGCTAAGAAAACTGTATAAATGTCATGCTGTCTTGATATAACATTATATATATACTATTTAGTCATGCAGAACATTTTTCTATGGGGTACACGTTAATCACTGTGGAGCTAATCACTGTTGCAAAGCATCGCGTATCATCACACACTGAATTTCTAGAAATCATTCTCTGTTTAGACATGAGATTGAATATGTTTATCCTGAATTTCAGGTTTGTTTGATGAGCAAACACCAAAAATGAAGGATGCAAAGCAAATTCTACAGTATAATTGTTTTTTAATCTCACATCTAAATGAAGAATAATTTCTAGACACAATGCACAGAGACAAACTTGATCCTCTGTAACATTCTGTGTAATCGTTTTGTGGTCTCAATTTAATAAGCTAAGCTTCATTAAGCTTGAAATTGTTTTCTTATAATCAAGGATTGAAAACAAAGCTTTTTATCTTGAGAGAATTATTTCGTGATCAAGAAAACAAACATGAGAAATTATCACTCATACTGCATCCCGTCCAGCTCATAATAATGTTTTGCATGACATGTCTTGTTGAACAAACTATGTATTACTGTAGCGACTCCTCCAATAAAAAAAAAAAAAACATTAAAATTTTGGGGAGACAGTGGTCAAAATCTGAAAAATAGTCACATACTACAAATAGTTGTACAACCCAATTTAATATTGTATGAGGAATACTAATATTGCAACAGAGGAATACAAATACTGCAACAAATTATGCAGTATCTGCTCTCAGGGAAATGTGTCTGTAGTTAAGAAATGCAATTACGTTACTGTGAGATAGAAGAATTTCCCCAACGATTTGTCAAAATCCAAACACTTTCCAAAATATTGTATGATGTCAAATGAACCAACAAACCATGTAACAAGTGCACAAACAGAAGACTTAATATTTGTTGCATGTTGTTTCCCTCTCTCCCTTCTCATTTCCTATTGACTCAAGGATAAAATTCCCCAAAAGTACTTTAAAAACTGCCACAAATCACAGAGATACATAATTACCCAAAGCATCATTAAACTTCAATGTGCGGTTCCACTGACAAAGCATACACACAAATAAATGAATAAATAGACTTAAACCTGATATAGCCTGATTGTTTTGGCTACTTTTGGTGGTGGTAACAAGCTGTGAACATGATATATCATCACCTTTTAATCTTATATGTTGAACTTGTTAGCAAACAGTTGCTTGCATTTCCACATCCAGGAGTTACAGAGCAACATTATCATTCATTTGGAGCCGTGTTTCTGTCCACCTGATGAATGTAAGTCCAATATTCTCTCTCTTTTATCTCTGTTTTTACTCTCTACCAACTCCTGAGGGAAATATCTGGCTGTTGAGCTGCTAAATGCTCCAATATGTTCACCAGCTTGTTGCTGAACTGTGTCTGTTTGCTGTTTGGTGCTGAGCAGATCGTGTACAGTGGGTTTTTCATTCTTTTTACTTGAAAACAGCTGACTGCTGCAGCCGAAAACGACACTATTAGAGCACTGAGAGTGAACCAAAACAGTAAAGTTGCAGCCGAACAGATAAACAATGATCTGAAACTCGTTATAAAGCTTTGTAAAGCCATGGTGAGCTGCAGAGTTGCTGATAATTCTCTGTAGTTTCATCAATACGGGTCATGCCTCTCACCTTAGACATTGTCATTTGATACATTGTTAATATAAAAATTATAATATTTCATTCATTTTCACTAAACTTCCTCTTCCTCTCATCTCTCCAGCAGTGCTGTTCCCTGACTGGGCCTATAAGCCGGCCTGGTCTCCGGGTTCCAGACAGGTCCAGCTGTGGCACTTCCTGCTGGAGCTGCTGGGGCGCGGCGAGGGCGGGGCCATCGGTTGGGGAGGGGAGTGGGGCGAGTTTGTCATCCGGGACCCCGAGAGGCTCGCCAGGTTGTGGGGGGAGAGGAAGGGTAAACCGCACATGAACTACGACAAGCTCAGCCGGGCGCTCAGGTAATGCAAAATGCACGAGTGAAGCCGACATATTCAGACCTGCACACATAGACACCTACTGGCTGCAGCTCTGTTAAGTGTGAACAAACCCTCCCTCTCTGTGCTGCTTCTCCCTCAGGCTGATGCTGTAAATAAAATGTACTCCTCACCAACATATGTTGTCAAATTAAATTTTTAACATTTAAAATGCCCACAGATGCAACAGATGCCATTTGGGAGGCATTTTTATCTAAAGTGCCCTACAGGAGAATGAGTGCATACCATACACACACACACACACACACACACACACACTTACAGCTCGACATAAACACATACATCCAGTGCAAACAGACACAGTGGGAGTGTAGTTTGACACAGAAAACATTTTATTTCCAGATACTACTACAACAAACGCATCCTGCACAAGACCAAAGGGAAAAGATTCACCTACAAGTTCAACTTCAGCAAACTCATCCTGGTCAACTATCCAGGATACCCACCATCACCACCAGCACCACCAGTACCACCAGCACCACCCAACCATCAGGTCATCACCACGTCTTTACATCTCATGTCACAACTTATAGGACTTCACTGTTTGCTGGGAAATTGCTTTATCATGTTTTTAATCACATAAACTGTAATTTGGCCAATTTCCAAAAACACAATTAGAGTCCTTTAAGAAGAGAAAAACATAATTACCTTAACTGTACTATGTAACATTTTAAAAATGGTCTGACTCATGTAGAGCCAATTACTGGCTGACTTGAATAAAAATCATTACTTAAACGTTATCATTTAATATAGAGGGTTAAAGTTTAGCACATTCACAGCCAAACTAAGGGCTTAGGTTACTTACGTTCCTTTAGAAAGCACCATAATTTAATGATATGACTCATATTTTGTAGGAGTTGGGATTAAGGTTTTGCAAAAGGGAAATCCCTATTTGGAATGAAACTCTTAATAAGATTCAGTATGTTATCATAAAGCTAATATATTTCAATTTAAATTGAGACCACCAGTGTACAAAATATCAAGAACACCTTGCTGGTACTGAGTCTGTCTTAATCATCCCATGATCCTTATATAACTACTACTTCCTGTCATCTTCCTGTATCAGTGCTCTTAATGTTTTGTGCACACATCATCTCAAAAAAAAAAAAAATACATGTTTCCATTTCAATCATCCTCCAATCTCATCCTCCATCCGTCCCTCGTCCATCCTCCAGCTGGTCCAGAGCGGCCCTCTTCCCTTCCCTCTCCTCCCCGCTGAGAGTGGCCTTCCTCTGTGTGGAGGAGCAGGGTCAGTGATGGACAGAGGTAAGGACACACACTCAGGAGTGATTTCCCCCATACAGCGACATGTAAATAGTCTCTCAGTCAGCCATCGTAATGAGATTTCTGTCGCATTCAGTGTCAACATCCCCCCAAAAAAACACCTATTTTAGGAGATACACCTCTAAGTTATGTGTCCAATAAGAGCACTAATTGTAGTAAGACTACTCTTTGCTGTGAAAATATTGGGGAAACACTGAGTGAGAGCCAATCACTTCTCCATTTTCCTCATATTCATTCAGTTTGACATCATCACATAACCTTCACTTATATGCGTGGATGTCACATATTTCCAAACCGCTCAAGTTCCTTTTAGTTCAAGTCACAAGAAAGCTGCCTCGTTTCTTTAACTCCTTGTATTTCAAGGTGAAGCAGGATCTCGGTGATGGGGAATAATGCAAAGATACAGTTCGATCTTGACCTTGAAGGCAAATTTGGGGTTTTCTTAAAACTGTGAAAAGGGTTTTTTTTTTAGATTTAACAGCAAACAGCTACTCTGCACCTTGAAATCTGTAATACTGCAAGTTTACTAGTCAGAATTGATTACATTATTAGTTGGAACCCCATTGTCTGAATACTATAATTATGCCGTTTTAATGAAATGAGAGTAATAGATATTTAATCCATGATATAATGTCAAATGTGTCTTAAAACAACAGTCAGGCGCCCAAATGAACACTGAAACTGTTTTTTCTTGCTGTGATGATTCCTCCTGTTCATACCTGCCATTAGAAGATCCTTTCATAATGTGCTTACTAATGTAAGTGATGGGGGCAAAATCCACAGTCTTCAAAAAGTGTATTTAAAAGTCTATCTGAAGCTAATACGAAGTGTCAGCCGTCTGAGTTAGTCAAATAAAGAGGATATCTTACACAGTTACAGTCTTTTTTTAGCATAAAATTCCCTCTTTGTGTCTTGATGGACAGTTTTTCCCCGCTCAGCCGCAGCTGAAGGATTGTAACAAAAAGAGGGAATTTGGCACTAAACAGACTTTAACCACAGCCGAAGCTTCATATTAGCTTTAAATAAACTTTTAAATACGTTTTTGCATGGAAGGAGGACTGTGTGCATTATGAAGGGATCTTTTAATAGTCAGTATGAACAGGAGGAATGATTACAGCAAGAATAAAACACATGTCAGTGTTCATTTAGGCACCTGACTGTTGTTTTAGGACAGACTTGAAAAATTGTGAACACGTCCTTTAATTCAAAAAAATTCCACTTACTAGTATTTTCCTTCCTCAGAAGAGTTTGTTAAACTGTCAAGAAAATATCTTTGTTGTTCCAAGATCAAGAATGTACTTTCACACCTGATAATTCTTTTCTTCTATTTTTATTTGATCACTTTTGTCATAATAATATCAAATATGTGAAAGTTACACTATGCAGCATCAGCTAACAAGGTGACTTGATATGAGATCAATCAATGTTTCAAGTTCATTCTGGAAAATTGTTTTGTTATATTAATGTATGAATATTGATAAATGAATATATATCCGAGCTCCTGTTGTCTATTCCCGTCTCAGAAACATCATGAAGAAGTTCCTTTGTACTTGACGTGACTCTTTCTCTCTGTTTCAGCGGTCCAGCCTGTGCCTCACCCCCTCTTGCTTCCGTGCTGCCTCCCTAAGCCGATCCCAACGCCGCGGCTCCTCCAGGGCCCCTTCCCCTTCATCTCCTCCCCTGCACGTCCAGGGGCCAGCCTGAGGGAGCTGGAGTCCGGCCTCCCGCCTCTCGCCTCGGCCCTCCACGTCGCCTGGCCACACAAAAGCCCCACAGAGTGGGATCTGAACCACATCAGTCGAAGCCTGTTTGGTGGAGTGAAGCAGACTGAAAGAGAGAGAGGAGAGGAGAGAGGGGAATGATGAACACATGGTGAAGAGAGAGTGAAGAATAGGAACAAACCACAACAGATGGACTGTTTTCCCTCCACAAATCCCTCAAACATTCACTCTCTTTGTGTTTTTTTTTTAGCTCATTGTACAATAGTTTATTATTCCTCGCCTGTGATTCAAAATGCACAGACTTCGTATTTATTGAGTCGGACCATGTTATGTTTTACTTTTGGATAGAAGTACTGAGAAATCTGCTTTTCTTATGTCAGCTCTTTATGCCACAGTAGGGGAATTGCACTTGTAAACAATTAACAACATGGCACTTGTGTTTGGGTGAATAAAGCAGTGCACTCAAGTTGTATTATTCAGCTGTTTGTCATGCATTCTTCCCGCCTACTTCAGCATTCATGAAAATAACAAGAGCCGCATAAATGATGCATTCAAACAGACACTGTGAAATTTTCATGAAAGGAGCCTTCATGTCTTCTTAGCAGCATCAGGACCAGCCGCTGCCATTTGCAGCTACCACTCCGACGCAGCAGGTGGCGGTAGCGAGTTTGACGTCCTACAAAGCTTTTAGAGATTTTCCCGGGAGAAAGTCAGAGCTGAGACGTGAAAAAAGGAGAGAGATGCCACTCTGTCGATTTTTTTCGGGTACCATCATCCTACATATGCTACCGGTTTACTGAAATTAAAACATATAACACTATATGTATTTTCAAATAAACCTTGTAATGTCTTATCACATTATCTATATGTTTTTCTTAACTTACCTCAGACTTACTGTTTGCTTATTAATCATTTTTGTGATTTTAATGCTATTTAATTGTCATATAGATAGCTACATATGATATGTCACTGTTATTTGTCAGTATTACCGAAATAGAAACAGAAATAACTTACAGTTGCTCTTTTAACATAGGTGAAAAAAACTGTTGTGTGGTATTTAACACTGTTTCTCATTATTAACATGTTAACTGTCGCCCCTTTTCATCATACAAAGTCAATCAATCAACAGTAGATGTAAAGGATGGGTTCACAGTTTTTTAAGTCTGTCTTAAAACTATAGTCAGGTGCACAAATGAACACTGAAATAGATTTTTCTTACTATAATCATTCCTCTTGTTCATACTGGTCATTAGAAGATCTCTTCATAATGCACTTATAATCTAAGTGATGGGGGCCAAACATGTATTACGTTTATCTGAAACTAATGTGTAGCATCATCATCTTAAGACAAACTTGAAATACTGTGAACCTATCCTTTACCTACCAACCTTTAACAATCTTCCCAGAACAGCACTTATGTATTTTAGAGGCCACCAGGAAAAACGGGTCTGGTTTTTGTCTTACGAGTGACTCCACTTCTCTTTTTGACGATCTTTGAGTGACATGTCATTTTGGCGCCGAATATTCCAAGTGTTTTGTCATTCTGCAGCGCGGGAGTTGCTGTTTTTGTATGTGTGTGTGTGGATGTGGCATCTTGTCCTGTAATTTAACTATTAGTCTAAGTTCAGTGTCGGGTGAAGGAAAGAGTTTGACGACAACATGCAGCGGAGCATCGCGTAAGTGACGAGGAAATGTTTTCTGTGTCGCTTGCTAGTGATGGAGTAGCATTAGCTTGGTGACGTCTGAGTATAAGTTACGTTAGCCTTAACTAACCCGGTTAACTGTATTGTAAGTTGTGTTTAGGGGTCTTAAAGTGCTTCTAGAGGGGGTTTAACCCTATAACGTGTAGCTGAATTACAGTGTAACTGCGCTAATTGTACGTTAGCATTAGCATGATCTAGTTTAGATTGTAACGTCTGATATTGATAAACTCAACTAAACAGTGGAGTCAAACGCCATAACTCCTCTTAATTCAGTTACTGACTTATCACCAAGCTACCAGCATACTAACCTAAAGTTACACACAAGTCAGCTTAAAGGCTGAGTTCACAGTTTTTCCAAGTCTGTCTTAAAACAACAGTCATGTGCTCACATGAACATAGAAACAGGTTTTTCTTGTTCTAATCATTCCTCCTGTTCATAGTAACCATAAGAAGATCCCTTCATGATGCTCTTACAATGTAAGTGATGGAAGACAAAATCCACAGTCCTTCTCCTGTGCAAAAATGTATTTAAAAGTTTATCTTAAGTTAATATGAAGCTCCAGTCATCCAAATGAGTCAAATCAAGTAGATATCTTTCAGCCTTACAATGTTTTTAGTGTCAAAGTCTCTCTCTTTATTACTATACTTCCACCACAGCTCAACAGGGAAACACTGTCCAGGCAGGGTAGGAAATTAACTTTTTTTGACCTCATGAAATATGTTTGGTGGCATTTTGGCTACTTTCCATTTATGGTATTTTTTTCAAGTGATGGGTTGTATCTTAGTTTAATGTTGCACTCCAGACCAATATTCAGTGACTCCTCTTAAAAAAAAAAGTGAAGGTAGCAGCCAAGCTTGTAATGCTGGAACATCTAATGCAGTTACGTAACAATGTCAGAGTTCAACATGTCAACAACATTGCTGTCTGTCTCTCCTCTGCTGCGCTGCACGCACACGGAGGGCTCAGCCCCGCCTGCGCTGCGAAATAGTAGAAGAGAGGAGATAAGCAGCAAGTAGACGACCATAAATGACAGCAAAACGCAGCAGAGACTGTTTTTTATTTATGTTATTTACCACATTTATGTGCACTCGTTTAATTTCAGCTCAGTGTGAGAGTCTCTGTTATGTTTTGCTGTCATTTATGGTCGCGCTGCGCTGCTCTCTGTGGTTCATTGTGTGTTTGCTGCACACACAGGAGAGACAGTGAACCAGGTCATGTACTCGAATTGCAAAGATGACAATTGATATATATATATATATTTTGATTGACAAGTTTTCCCCAATACAGCACCAATGGTTTACAACATTCACCATCTCTACCATAAAGAATATACTTATTATATCTATCTATATATATCTTTTTAATATGTAGACTAATTAACATCAGACCTTTTCTCCTTATTGACAAGACCCTTAGAATAACCTTTCATACTGTTGAACTGATTAACGGTTGAAGCTCTCAGACTCTACTCTCTGAGTGTTTCTCCACTCCGCAGAAACGCTGCCGGACTGGTTAACAGCTGTGTGCCATCATTCATCCTCTCCTCTGTCTTCCTCCCTCCGCCGCTGCCGGTCAGACTCGCTGCTGTAGGTACTGATGGTAGAGAGGCGGAACGGGCTGGTGTCAGCCTCAAGTCTACAAGAATTCAACTCATTTTCAGATATTTAGCTCATTAGACTGGCTCGTTACATATAATGAATGTAAGTTTTGAGCTCTTAACAGTTCGCTATTAACATAACAAGCTCTGGACGTCTGTAAAGTACAGCGTCTGTGGATGAGAGGGGGAGCGGGAGTCGACTGCTGGAAGTCAAAGATGTGGTATTTAAGTTTATGTTCTGCTTGTCCAACAGTTGTTTGATAAATTGCTCGTACCGTCTCCCTAACTGCCGGATTTTGTTGCACTCACGGCTGCGAGCAGTCGTAGTCGACTCTCATAAAGTAAAACCTAAAGTCCGTTTCATCCTGTCTGCTGTGGCCTCTCTGCTCTGCTCTGCTCTGCTCTGCTCTGCTCTGCTGTGTGTGTGTGTGTGTGTGTGTGTGTGTGTGTGTGTGTGTGTGTGTGTGTGTGTGTGTGTGTGTGTGTGTGAGTGTGTGTGTGTGTGTGTGTTAAGCTCAGCCCTGCCCTCGTACATACAGGCACAGAGGAGAGAGAGAGAGACGGAGAGGCAAAACTCCCATCCTCTCTCCACCAGCTCCAGTCAGCTGCTGGAAGCGCGTGTGGTTTGCGTTCGTCGTGATTATCATGTACAATGTGAGAATTTTAGCAGTCGCTTCATCATTTAGCAGTAGCGCTGCACCGCCGGTGAAAGTATATAGAGAGGAAACACTGCACTTCGCAAAAACGTATTAAGTCTTAACGGTTTATTTTACAAGGGCATTGAAAGGCCCCCGTCATCCCAAATCCAAGGGCCCATTAATTTCCGACCCTGGTCTGCGGAAACACAAAGAGGGAATTTAATACTAAAAAAAAACTGTAAATGTGGCAGATATCCACTTGATATGACTCACTCAGACTGCTAAGGCCTCATTGAAGCTTCAGATAAACCTTTAGCATAAATTCCCTTTAGGCTCCTGACTGTTGTTTTAAGACAGACTTGAAAAACTGAACTCATCCTTTTTATTTGTCATTGTCAAGCAGGTACAATATGTAAAGACCGTATTACTGTTTGTCACAGACGTCAAGCTCGCTGCTGCCCATCAGGTCAGCATTATCTTCCTTTTAACTGCTTTTTTTTTTCTCCCATTAGATCCTTTTTTCAGCCCAAGAGCAAGGACAAGGATATTCAGAAAAAAAACAGTGACGAACCAGTGAAAAAGTAAGATTTTCCTTTCACACAAGAGGTCGATGCCATTCAGTAGTTTATTATACATGTCTGATGGAGAGGTGCTCTGTAGAGATCCTTTCTACAACAAAAAAAATCTTCTATGAAGAGGGTCTGAAGGAGAAAACCTTGTCTGTTTGTGTTGAAGTGGCAGCTGCTGGCACTTAAGAAGTTAAAAAGGCATGACTAAACTCATTGGCGGTGGCACGGTCTGTTTGAAGAACTGAGAAATCTGTAGTCCTTTCTTGTAAGGTTATTTTACTCGCCTTACCTGCCTTTTGTTTTACTAAAATAATCAGAGAAATAACGGTGTAGGTATTAGTGAACCACACCAGTGCATCAGCTAACGTTGTAACATATTTTTTTTTTTGTACTGGAACCCCGCTGACAGTCTGAGTATGTGCAATTATCTTTATATTACGCCGAGGCTTGGCTCTCTGTTGCTCAGCAAAACGTTTTGTGGCCAGCAGTTATTATCCAGAGAGAGGTAACAACTTTTTGTTTCTGATCTCTGAGCCGCTTTGATGATGGAGCTCATCATTTCTAGACTATATCATCTTTTAAAGTATGTCTTAAACTGCCTTTAATAGGCTTGTCTTTATGTAACGATCTTTTCATCACTGCTTTGACCTCTCTTTTATGACTCTTGCCTTGAATTTTTATGTCATAGCTGTTTTTTATTGCATTTGCTATTGACTTGAATCCCTTTTTGAATACTTAATATAGCACCTCATGGCTTTGCCTCTGAACGGCATCATATAAATGAAAATTATGGCTTTTTTTATTTATTTGCGTGGCACGGTGCCGTAACCGTGTCGCCTTCGCTCATCTCCAGGCCGGTCAAAAGCCCTCTCAAGGTGCAGAACGGGGTCCAGGAAGTCGATTCGCCCGTCAAGAAGGTCGCCAAGCGCAGCCGTCAAATCCTGGACAGCGATGACGATGAGGCACCGGTCGTTAAAGAGCAAGTCGCTACCAAGGGACAAGTAGACAAAGGAGCCCCCGGTAAAAAAGAAAAGGTAGAAATGCAACTAACACTTCTTAATTGAGACTTCAGAGTTGATTTGAAACCACATGTTCAACACAAACACTGGATTTTCTCAGTGGCGTTTGTGTAAAAAAGACACACATACTTTATATAGCGTAGTCTTGCTTTTGAATCGTCACAGTATAAAGATATAAACCCATAAACTGCCTTTTTTTTTTTTTTACTGCATTTTTTTCATTGCACGGTGAAAACATCAGTGAATAAGTGTCACCTATTACATGCTCTAAATCCACATTGTAAGCTGCACAAGCTGAGTCTAATAAGACTGTTAGAGCTCCTGTAGGCGTATCAGTGCCTATTGTTTATTCAACGGTGGGAGAAAAAAAACACTGTCGCACAAAGGCACACGATTGTACAGTGAATCACAATATTGAACGCATTTGTCAATATAAGCAACGTAATGGAAAAGACCTGATTATTGGTTTTGGCTGTTGCTCAAACACCTGTTTGATAAATACTTCTCTTAACTGCCCCCGTTGATTTTAGTTTGTAATATCTCGGGGGAATTATTCATTATTTGATCATTGAGCGAAGAGTCTGTGACACAGTTGTGAAGTCTGTCAGCATGAGCCACCCTGCGTCACTTTGATATGATTACAATTATGAAATTGTTTTTATTGTTTTTGTGATTTGGAGCTGTTGTACTGGTGGTCACAGAGCAGCTCCACCAGGGATAAATGTAGGGCTGCATCTAATAATTATTTTCATTGTGATTAATTTGTAGTTCATAAAATGTTTTAACAAAAAAAACAGAACTAGCAGCATTTTGCTTGAAAATTTCCTGCATATGCATTGATTGACTGAATTGTTACATGCTTACATGCTGTTCAGGTCAAATTTGACCCATTTTTACATTTGAGAGCAGTAAAAGATGCAATCCTGTAAATCTGAAATTGCTTATTTGTTGCAGCTGATACACATTTTTGTACATATTCCTGGGTAAATTTGACCCCTATTTATTCAAAAACCCAAAATTTTCATTCTTCACATTCAATAAAACGCATTGAAACCATTGTGGCTGTTAAGTCCTCCGGTTTTAGGTAACATAGGACTGTAATATAATGTGATAGTGAGTGTTTTTTCTACATAAACAGTGTAAAACTTAAAGATTACGCTCTAGGCTCTATGAAATTAATGAGTAATAAGATATTTATGAATAATAAATAGATTTGTGTTTCAGTAGTTTGGTATAGAGACTAATTATGAGGAGATACAGTGAAGGATGAGAATATAAACAGTATATAAGAGTTTCTGCAGATTAACTTATCGGTTAACCGACTAATCTTGTCATCACTTTCTGAATCACTCAGCTGATCGTTCTGTTTCTGTGCTGCTGTAAACCTTTATTCTGCTGTTGAATATTTAGATCGCTTCATAGTCTTCTTTACTTTGCCTTTTTTCTCCTCTCAGTGCAGAGTGTTTGAAAGGGCTTTGCAGTTACTAATACTTTATAAACCAGGATTGTAGAAGATCTCGTTGAGGCAATAACAACCCTACAGCGTCTGTTAATTGGGAGTATTGAGACGTTTCATGTTTAGGCCCCAAGTGGATGGCAGCCTGCCTGCTCTAGTGTTTTCTGCCACATCTGTTTTATTTATTTATTTATTTATTTTTTTAAGCCGCCTTCTCAAAACGATGCGCTTCATTGAACAACAAACTTGTTTCCTTACTGATGGAAGTGTTTTGTGGCTCAAGGTTTGCAGTATTGTTTTCTAACACTTTGTTTCTTTTCGAGACGCTGAGGTACTTCGCCTTATAGACTCTGAGTTGAGGTTTTGGGTTTTTCTCTCATTTGCTTTCAGTCTCTTATTCACAGGTCCTTATTTGACTAATTCCATAAACTAATTTGTGATCTTTTCTTCACCGTTTACAACAAATGAAATCAGCGTTTGCTCTCATTTACTGCAGCAGAAGATTCTTTATTGAGGATGAACGATGAAAACAGTCCACCGTGATTCAGATTGTATTTTTCCGGTCGGCTGAGCAACTGTTACTGTCAATTCATGCATTTTGAATATCTGCTGTAGCTTTGAAGTAATAAAAAAAGAGCAGAGTTACATCTAAAAATCATATCCAGCAGTAATGCTGGTCATCAGCTGTAGTTTACGCTTCCTCTCATCAAAGCTCATTCTGGTCTTTTTTCAACAGGATGACGTGTTTAAGGCGGTTCCCACCCCTCTATCTCCTCCGCCTGCCCCGGTCACCCCCGTGACTCCAGCCACTCCGGCTACCCCGGCCTCTTCAGCTTCACCGGGGACCCCCGGGACCCCCAACTCCATCTCCCCCTCCGGAATCGCCAAACGCAAGACCGGTTAGTCTCTGATCAGATTTGATTTATTCTTTATCATTTCAATAATGTATAATATATTTCACCCCCAGGCTTAAACTCAGATCTGCGCTTCTCAACTTTTTTCCTTCAAAGTTGCAGAATTTTCGAACTTTGACATCAGCTGAGGATTGATAGTTTTTGTGCCTCGAGCTATTTTACTTGATTACTTGTTAGCAGGAGCCTAATGGTTCCAAATTCTCATTATTTTACAATGAGGGAAAAACAAGACATTTATCACAAACTGAACGCACGAAACGTTTGTTCACTAGAAATAGCGAAGCATATTTATCTCTAAGGGTCTCCACCTTTAGACTGACAACGGCTGGACTTGACTATGTCGCACTATTTGTCGTTTATCTCATCTGCTGAACCACAAGTAAACACTGTGATATTTCTCTGTGTGTATTTGCATTGTGATGATATGATATTATTATTATTTCATTGTCTTGCCATGTGTCGTTTCTACTTGCTGGGCTTTAATGAAACCAGTAGAGCAAGTCGTATTATTGTCAGTGTCTATATATGTTTGGAAGCTTTAGTAGATTTCTTAAAAAGAAAAAAGCGTGAACATATGTAGAGATTATTTTGTTTATAGCTGCCGTCTATACGTGAACGCTTCAACATTTCAAATATACAAAGAGAGTGAAAGAGAGCTACTGCTGCTGTATTTTTTTTTCCCGCCATACATGTTCATTATCTGTAACTTCTAAGTCAGATGCACGCGTCTAACGATCTGCATTTAACATTAAAAAAAAGAATATCCGAGGGATTGTAATTGGAGCTTTGTACTCGGATGTGTTTTTTCATATCACATCAGAAATGTAGAATTTAAAACGGAGACTATAAGCTACTTAGAGCTACAGTTTTTCTAGTATCGCAGCTTTTTTGTTTTTGTTTTGAGAAGCACCTCCTCTCTCTCTCTCTCACACTTTGTTTCCTTCATCCTACTTTTGCAGCAGGAAAAGCGGGCTCATTCTCTTTTCATCATCTCGTTCTCTTTTGTGTTTTGACGGGAGCAGTGTTTGCTTTCAGCAGTGGTGCGTCGCCACAATAAGATCCCTGCCACCATCACCACTGGAGAAAACATCACTTAAAAGTTAATGCGCTAATTTGACCAGAAATTGCATTCTTAATGTCCTGGGTTAATGCTTTCATTATAATATCTGGGAAAGAAAAAAAAAACAGCAGCTGTGCTACCTGCACGAGAACCTTTAACAAGGACCAAAACAGAGGCGGATGTGGAACCAAAACCAAAATTACCCTCGAGCATCACTGCTGCATAAAATTACAGAGGAAATTACACTGGAACCCTAAGCTGCTGGGCTGCATAATATCTTTCAGGATGGAATTAGTGTTTTCATTAGCAAAGTACGTATCTGTGATTCTCTTTTTTTTTTTTTTTTCATTGCCCTACATCTTCAGTAAGAGAGCAGACTCGTCTTGTTTTCATCTCCACATTCTCTTTCTGTTTGATCATGGCATGATTTCGGCTGGGATGCCTCCCACTTCCCTTCTTCCCCCCCCTCTCCCCTCCTTCATTTAATTTAATGCCTGTCCTGATGTGTGCAGCGAGGAAGATGTTCCCCAAGAGGAAGCTTGATGAGAGCAGGAGCGGCAGCGAGAGTCAGAAAGAGGAGACCGAGGCCAAAGAGGAGCAGGGTCAGCAAAACAAACGACCCCGTGTGGAGACCGGCGCCGACGCCGCAGGTAAGGCTTCACCTCAGCTACCGGTCTGATAAGAGTAGAGCTCCTCCCGCACGGGTCTGGAACGTCTTTGTGAGAATGATCTAAATTAACTGGAGTCTTTCCAGGATTTGCAAAGTTGGGAAGTTGCACAAACACCTGCACGAACTCATACATGGGGGAATAAAAGAAAGAAAAAGCAACAAATAATTAAGCATTTCATTAACAACCAATGATAAATTATTAATAATGATGATTAGACTCAGATTTTGGTGATAAAGAGCTGCTTATTTTGCATCTTTTATTTTCTTATTTTCTAATTGAAAAAAACAATAGAAGTGATGAATGCGAATATTTAAATGGTTTTACAATATAAATACAAGTCTTGCTAGTAGTAAAACATAAAATGCACCATCAACATAGTTCCTGATTTCCTCACAACACTGACAATCTCCTCTAGCTGAACAGAACCATTTGATGCATGTGGTGGGTCAAACTCTGTTGTGTTTATTTACTCCCATGAAAATATATCAACACTATACTAAAAATTGAAAATGCAGCACAGAGAGAGTTGCCTGTATGTGTTGTAGTGTCTTGTAGGATCGGGCCGATGGCTGACAGACATCGACCACTGAACCTCTACCATCGAAACATCATTATTTAAAAGATATAAAGTAGTAGATAAGAGAAATAAAGTAGTAATTACATGCCAGACGATGGTGTTTCTGAGTAGCCTAACTTATGTGAGAACAATATCAACTTGCATAAAACTTTTTTTTATACATTTCTGAGTGAGTTTGAGGATTTGTTGCTTTTCTCTTTGTGGAATTGTAGACGTGGACTGTTTGTTGGACTAAACAATTGATTTGTAATGTCAGCTTGTGCAAAATTGTGACAGGAATTTTTCACTACTTTTGTTTTGTCTTGACCGACAGTCCACAACTCAAAGATATTCAGTTTACTGTCATAGAAACCACAAAATATTCACAGAAAATTTGGACTTTACTTTTCTTAAAACTTGACTCAAAACCATTAATAGTTTATCAAAATAGCTGACAATTAATTTAATAGTCGGCAACTAATCAATGAATTGACTATTTGTTGCATCTCTAAAACCATTAATGGATTAATAGGAGAAATAATTGATATAGCTGCAGCCCCAACATGACTTTGTGTTGTGTTGCACTTCACTTACCCAGAAAATAACGACGTGGCGTGACCACCAAGGACATGTAGCGATGATGCCAGAAGTCTGCGAATAAAGGGATTTAAAATTGAGCGAGAACAGCCCGATGCTCAGAGGATTAAAGAAAGTCAGTTCTCAGTCATTGCTCCCAATATGATTTAAGAAAATGTAGTTGCAGATGGAAAAAAGTAGAATTTCCTTGCAAACTGTAGGAACCCTGCTGTCTGACAGAGGTTTCCTTTCCGCGCCATTTGTTTGGTGTCTTTATCCTAAACAACTCAGAGAAGTTTTTTACCATCTGTGAGAACAAATCTGGGAAATTTACACCATCCTGCGAAGCTGTTTGCCTGATCTCTTTGTCTACAGTTTGACATGATGTCTTATTCAGGACAAATGAAATTAATGAGTATGCAGAAGTGGGCAGCAACATCTTTCCCCTGCACAGTCAGCACCTCCAATACTGGTGGGTTTTTTGTTTGCTTGTTTGTTTTTTTTGGGGGGGGGGGGCAGCAAGTGTACCCATCACAACAGACAGAGAAATCTACTCTATTTACTGACCTTGGCTGGTAAAACACTAAGAGTGACTGTTGGATCCTCCAGTCCAGTCTACTAGTCATTTTAAGTTGTGGAGGAGAAAATTAAGGTTTCGTGTCTGGCTCCTCATCCGGCCACTATCATGACTCCAGCTCGGCCTTCTGGGAGTTGTTGCTGTTTGTCAATAGTAGTTTCTTTCTTTACTTGACTTTCTCAGGTGAAAAGAAAGCCTCAAAAATTTAACTTGCGACATTTATCGAAGAAAGCTTCAAACACAAGCTCACCCAAAAAAAACCGGGTCGCCCTCAGCAACCCCTGTTGGCATTTATCTCTTTAATGACACCACCCCCTCTTTTCTGTCTCACCCTGTTTAGGGAACGCCGGTGAACCCATGGAGGAGGGAGCAAAGGAAGAAAGAGTTGATAAGGCGGTGACCGAAGCTAACAGCGCAGACGAGGAGGTGGAGAAGAAGAAGAAGAAGAAAGAGGCAGGAGAGAAGGCCAACAAGGAGGAGCGGGCGGAGAGAAAGAGCTCTGATGAGAAAGGAGAGAAAGCTGAGGGGGCGGAAAAGAAAAACGAAGCAAAAGGGAAGACGGATGATGAAAAAGGGCCCGCCGTTTCCAAGGAGGAGGTGGTTGAAAAGGACACGCGAGAGGGAGAAGAGAGCCCAAAAAGTCAAACGGCGAAGAAGCAGAAAGAAGCAAAAGGGCAGAAAGATAAGGAGCCGGCCAAGAAAGCTCCCATCAGCAGTTTCTTTGGTGAGGAGGAATTTGCATAGTTCTATGCTTGCACAAAAAAAAAAAAAAAACATGTCCGTAAATGTGCTATGCTTTTATCAGTTGGGAAAGCCTGCAAAATATTGCACTGCTCCAACCTCTGCTCCACCCTCACCTTCCTTGTTATTTATTTCCCTTTTTTTTTTTTTTTTTTAATAGCTCCCAGAAAAGCTGCAGTGAAGACAGAGAAACCAGAAAAGGATGAAGGAGAGAAAAAGATGAGTGCAGAGAGGAAAAGTTCAGCGGAGGAGAGCAAAGACACAAAAGGGTAAGAAAAAAAGTTTGGAAGGAAGTCTGTCAGTCTTCTTATTTACCTGTCGGTGTGCTCGGTGGTTGGAGAAAGTCCTTTATGGTAGCAGGTTCACTCTCTACAGCAGCAGACACACTGAAACCTGGAACATGTTTGTCAGAGAGGAAGATGAAAAGAAACTAATTTGACATGTTGACATGCAGATCAGGCAAGTAATGTCAGATAAGAAGTTTTCCTACCAGCCACCGTCAGCCCCAACAACTGGCAACGCAACCTACGCACTGAGCTTTCCCTTAAAGGAGCTACTTGTATAACACTATTGTAAGTCAGCCCGAAAAAAACCAACCGGCGATGAAGTCAGCCGCCTGCCAGTCGCTGATATATTCATCCGGTCGCCCAAGCCTAGTTGAGATGTTGTGAGGCGTCGCAGATAGTCAGTTGGTTGTCGTCCACAGGGACACACAGGATGGTCAAGCCCAGTCAATTTTATTTGTATAGCCCGATATCACAAATTTGCTTTAGGGGGCTTTACAATTTGTACAGCAATACAACATCTTCTGTCCTTAGACCCTCGATTCAAACAAGGAAAAAGTCCCTTTAAAAAAAAAACACCTTTTGTGGGGAAAACATTGAAGAAACGTCGG
Source organism: Thunnus maccoyii (assembly GCF_910596095.1). Lineage (NCBI taxonomy): Eukaryota > Metazoa > Chordata > Actinopteri > Scombriformes > Scombridae > Thunnus > Thunnus maccoyii. Next base: position 24,931,836 of record NC_056544.1, on the reverse strand, counting down.
TAGGAGCAACAGAGGTTGGATTCCTCTCCCAGGATGGACAGATACGCAATAGATGTGTGATAAGACGGGCTGATCAACGCTGATTTATTTATTTATTTATTTATTTATTTAATGGGACAGTGTGCAGTTTGAAACATTTAAAGATGCACTGCACCAGAGTTAGCTTGAAACTATATTGCATCTGTAGTCCCTGACAAAAAACATACAACAGCACAACAACAAACAGTAAAAAAAAAACAAAAAAAAAACACCCCACGTTTATCAGGTCGTGCCATTATCAGGCTGATATTGTGTCGTCTGAATTAGACCGGAGATGCAGTTTAACATTTTATACATTTCTTAAAAGGGACATGTTTTTTGTGATTTTTAAGTTGTTTTTATTCCGTTATAATGTTGGATGTCGATGGTCAAAGGTCTAAAACCTGAGGTGAACGTGTGTAAAACGCTCCCTGAAAGTCTAAAGCCTGCTCTGAACGCTTAGTTTGCAATATTACCTCTACTTCCAACTGGTGGTGACATCAGATTGTTCGTGCACGCCCGTTGTCTGTTGGTGGCCTTTATTACTCACAGTGTTTCCCACAGTATTAGACTTTGAATAATAACTAACTCACCGTCTCCCTCTGCCATCATGGAGGATCTTCTGATCTCTTAAATGCACCTCAAGGAGAGAGGAGCCACAGGTGTGTCCCTTGTGCAAGTTTTTTACTGGATAACACCCCTTTGATCAGTGTGATCAAGTGTTTATTGATTGGTCAGCTGATCTGATGGGACAATAAACAGTCGGGCTGTTGTGGAAACTGCTTTAACGTAGTTGAGCTAATATTAATTTATGTAATTGTAATACAGCAGATCAGGAACACTACCCGTTGAACAGAAATGACAGAACCCACAGCAGCTGTTCATATTTATTCATAAAATAAAAATTACTGAATCATGAACCAATCACAAAAATCACTCTTGTAACTTTATTATTTTTCTTCATGAGCCAAAAGGCTTCTCCTTTCTTCTTTTCCATTTCAGGTACGTCTCAGCTCCTTCAGGAGAATATGACACCGCACAGCTGCGTGTCTCCTATAATAACATCCTGAGCATGAAAGGGACGTCAGACTTTCACAAACTAAATAAGCTATATTTCATTTAGACATATTCTGCAGGCTGCAGCTGTTATTGCTCCTTTTCGTCGGTTCTGTTCTTTCAGTAATTAATGGATTTAAATTGTCTGTTTGTGTCTTATTCTGTGACAGCCAGACGCTGCTACAGATAATGAAATAATAAAAGATTGGAGCAGGTATCAGGTGTTTTTTCCTTTCAGCTATCACTATGTAGAGAAGTAACAGTTAAAGTGTTAATTAATTGTACATGAATTTTAAGTTTAAACTGTTACTTGATCATTTCTACATATTGATAGCTGACTTCTACATATTTGACAGTTGAGATGCTGATGTCGTCTCCTCAAAATGATGCTGGAGTGAGCGACGACGTTCTGTTCGATGAATTGAATTCCTCCGTCTCTTCGTCTCTCTTGCATCCTCGCTGGGAGGAGCTAAGACGCGAGGAAGAGACGCCAGTGAGGGAAAGCACCCCATATATACCCCTTCTCCTCCTCTTCTTCTTCTTCTTTGGTTTTACTGGCGGCCTAGAAACCAAAGTTAAAGGTGCACGTCGCCACCTACTGTGGCGCACCTACCGCAAGAGCGGGGTGATTTGAGCTCGAACATGTACGGATGTATTTGAGAAGTTTCCCTTTCAAAAAGAAAAAAGCTTCCATCTCGTAAAGAACGAGAAGAGAAAAAGAAGCGAAATCCTGCTGCTGTTGTATAAAGGTGCCGGCCAATCAGAACAGAGTGGGCTCATTTAAAGAGACAGGAGCTAAAACGACCTGTTTCAGACAGAGGCTGAACTGAAGGGCTGCAGAAAAAGCACAGTATAAGATAAATAAGGAGTTTATTGAACTGTAAATCATGCAGAGATATTTCAGTAGAGCCCCAGAAGATAAATAAAGAGCTGGAAATGTGCATCATATGTCATCATCATATGAGGGTGTCGTAGCCTCAGCAGAGGTATTCTCTAAGTGCTTTAAGGCAATCATTTTTTATTATTACTATAACTTCATTATCTATCTCTTACATAAAGCAGTGTTTTAATTACATTAGATAATCCAGCAGAAGCAGCAGCATATTACTACTTTGTCATTTTTGAGGTCATGTTAACTATTCTGGCCACAAAACTATTTTTAGCTGTAGAAGAGAGGAAATGCATTTTTCATCCTGCTAACTACTTATTATTTTTTATCACTGCCTGCTGTGTGACAGTGTAGAAGTGATGGGTACCGCATATAAAAAAAAGTTATCGCTCATGGTACCTCTCCGTGTGATGAAGCCAGCGTTAATGATGTCTTGTTTACACCTTCCAGTGTGTGAGGATGAGAAACACACAACATATCTCACAACATATCAGTAAACATCAACAACTTCAGGTTTTTTTTTTTTTTTTTTTTTTTTGCAAGTGTAAATGATTTTATAACACTGTGTGGGAAAGACTCTTTTAGAGGTTGACTGATGGTGGATTTTTAAAGGCCGATAGAACGACGATAGTTTGAAGCAGGAAAAAGCCGATTAATTGGCCGAAATCTGAAGTGAACATCAAACTCAAAATAATAAACACCTAAAGATGAATGATCTACATCTAAATCTACATGAATGATTTAAGTTGTGCTTTAATATGTGGGGAAATGAAGTAATCCTTCACATTTTTATGAGTGATTGCACTGTGCACCATAAAAAATAACTACAAAATGACATTAAACAAAGCTTATAGTGAAGGGATTTGAACTGTGGATTTGCTCATCAGTCAGGGCGAAGCTACCAACCAGCTGCAGGGATGGGTATCTTATCTTATCCATACTCTTGTTGGCCCGGTTCACCATCTTCAACAAGAATTGTTTTTTTTTTTATTATAATTTTTAAGAAAAGAATAAATTCAGAACATGATTAGAATTGATTTATATTTTAAATTCAACTAAATATTGTTTCTAGAGCAGCAACAGTAATGTTTACAACAGCAAAGTCACTGTAAAAACTCAATAATATCTCAGTGGAAACAAATCTAAAATGTCAAATTTCTCACATCAAAATACTGAAGTTCAGAGAGAAAGAAGAAGACACCGTCATTCAGTTAAGGAGGAGCTGCCGTCTCGGCCAGCAGCTAAGTTTACAAGAATTTGCCAAATTTTAAGATTCGTGGCAAACGAAGATCAACAGCTTTCGTTTTAACTTGTTCGTAACAATTCGCTATTAGCTTAACAAGTGTGCTGTAGTTGTGCGGAATATACCAGGAGACTGCGGACAAAAGAGGTGGAAATATCGCTTCTCTACATGCTACAGGTGGTTTGATAAATCACTTACTGGCTTTTTACTCGCAAAGGTTTTATTGCATTTACAGTAACAAATGTAGTTGTCGTCAACTTGAGTAATCTTTGTGTTACCTTCACCTGGTTCACTTCACTGTGACCGTTGCACCGCGGCCTCTCTGCTCTGCTGCTCGCTCCGTGTGTGTGTGTGTGTGTGTGTGTGTGTGTGTGTGTGTGTGTGTGTGTATGTGTGTGTGTGTGTGTGTGAGGACCTGAGACTTGCCCTTAGAAACACAGAGAGCAGAGAAGCAGCACGACCATAGCAACAGTAAAACACAACAGAGAAATCTCAACATAGTTTTTTATTCTTTTCATTCGGCTTATGCACTAAAAAAACACACTTAGGTGCTGCATTTAAGTGTCATAATGGAAGGTAAAAACCCTGATTAGCTTGACTTTGTGTACGGAGCCTCCATGAAAAACGGGGATGTACGTCCGTGCCGTGACCGGTGGAGGCTGCACAGCCGTCGGCCACTGCCAGAGACAAGTTCCACCGATATTGATAGTTTGTTAAATGTCCTATCGACACCTTTAGACTCTTTTATTAAACATGTTGAACTTGTTCTAAATAAGAACTGGTATTTCTCTTTTGAGATGAACTTTGCTTCCAGTGTGAAGTAGCTACTTTCCCAAACACTCATTATATTTCAAAGTATCTCATTGTTATGACAGTAGTGTAATTGTGCTTGACTTTTAATCTTCAAAGAAATGTGAATTAGCATCAGTGACCGTAACAGCTGTCACCGTCATTCAGTTAAGACGTTCATTTTTTCCTTTTTTGCTTGTTGAATTTTTCCTCAGTGAGTCATCGTCAGGACAGACAGACTACGACCCGTCCAGGTCCAGCTACCATCCTGTGGACCACGCCTGTTGGAAGCAGGGCCAGAAGTAAGTCCTCGTCCGCTTTTACTTATCCGACACACTTCTCATCGTTACCAACTTTTGCAGATATCGAAACCCAAAGACTCAAATGTAATTACTCCACCTAGAGTTCCCAGTGTATGAGGAATTTTTGGAAAATCACTGAATGTGATGCGAATGTTAAGAAGATGTTACTTGTTTCTTACTTACTTCTAGGGCTGCAACTATCATTTTTAATTGATGAATTGGTCTCAAAAATATCAGAAAAAAAAGAAAAAAATGTGCATCAAATATTGCTTGTTTTGTCTGAACCACCCAAAGAGATTCAGTTTACAATCACATAAGACAAAGAAATACAGAGAATCCTCACAGTTCAGAACCAGGAACTAGAAAATATCGATTATCATATTATTTGCAGAATTTTCTGTCGATCAACTAATTGATCGATGGACTGTTTCATCTGTTCTTATTTCAATGATCTGTCTCTGAAACTTTCTTGGGTTATCGCCATCCTGTAGAGAAGACTGTGATCCTAAAGTAGAGAAAGCTCTGATTTAAAGGTGCAATGTGTAGAATTTAGTGGCATCTAGCAGAACAGACTTGGCAGAAATGGAATACAATATTCATAAGTATATTTTAATTAGTCGATAATCACCTGAAAATAAGAATCATGCTTTCGTTACCTTAAAATAAGCCCTTTATATCTACATAGGGAGCAGGTCCCGCCATGTTTCTACAGTAGCCCAGAACAGACAAACCAAACACTGGCTCCAGAGAGGACCTTTCACATTAAGTTTCACAGCCATCTACACACTTGGAAGGGGAGGCACTCACTGCTAGATGCCACTAAATCTTACACACACTGATCCTTTTAATATCATAAATGGTACCAGTGTAATTTTAAATTTTTTGGCTGAGACTCTGGACATGAACTAGTGTTGCATGTCATCCCCATCTTTTTCTCTGACAATTGTTTTTTTTTTTTTTCTCCACTTCTGACTGTGAAATGAAGGCAAAAAGGTGCACAACTAATCTCCACCTGATACAGTTAACAGGATTTGACTGTTAACTGTTGGTTTGCACCCAACAGTGATGACAGTTGTTGAATTACTGTTGTATTTTATTTTATTTTTTTTAATCTTACCTGTGAGCCAAACTGTTGTGGAAAGCAGCCTGGTTTTCTCTGTGCAACCTTCCTGAGTTAAACATTAAGAATAAAGACTCAGGAATCAAAATCTCAGACGAGGCAAGCTCTCTAGCTTGATTGTGCATCAAGGCCACGGTTCGAGTCGTGCTGCTTATACCTGACTTGGACTCCAGTCAAATCCTGTGTACAGTTGTGTTTTGTATTTGTTTTACACTGAGTACCAGATGGGTGAAGTTTATTGCTTCTGGACAGTTGTAGCAGTCACAGAAAAAGTCACTAAATCGACTTTTAAATGATCAAATGAATATTCCGGCTCTCAGATTGTCTCATATTACAAACAAAACCCATCTGCTACTCCAAAAGAGATAATTTGATTTATTTCTAAGACCGTAGTGTTCAGAATATTTAAAATGCATTTAAATCCGATGGTCGGTCTGAACAAAGCTCTATAATAAATTCTCTTTTGAAAGTTTTGCTTATTAAAAGATGCACTTCTCTCCAGTTTAGCCCCCCCTAATAGATGTTTTTAGTCTGTCAAACTTTATTATAAGGACACAGTTTGCAAACCATGGCAGCTCTGACCTTTGTCCTCCTCTTTGTTACTTTCAATGAATTTTGATAACCCAGAATCAAAGCTTTCTCTACTGTTGCACTAATAGCTAGTTGCTCTGAACAGCTTAGTCAGCTACATGCTGTGAATGTGAAAAAAAAATCTTTTGTCGGCGTGGATGCTTCGCCTGCTAACTACCCCCTCGCTCATCGCTCTCTAGAGTGCCGTACTTGGCGGTGGCTCGCACCTTTGAGAAGATTGAAGAGGACTCTGGCAGGTAAGAGCTCCATATGGGAGGAAATGATTTTTATTCCAGAACGAGGTAAAGCACCATTTGGGAGAAAGTGATCACTCCTCCGTTCAAAGGATATACATATACCAAAGCATTTTTTATAGAATTACCATTCAAGCTTCCTGCTGGGAATTTCTGGTATATAATTAGAGAAGTGTGTCCCAGCCAGGGGAAAGTGAGTGAAATTGGATTAATTTTCTGGGGGGAGGGCAGGGAACTTGAAGAAATCTTACAAATAGGTCAGTGTCCAATGTAACATTTTTTCCCCATTGGCTCACTTGGCCAGTAGATCAGAGTTTTTACTGGCCGCTTGTATGTTTTTACTGGCCCGGCAGCCAAAAAATTAAAATAACTCTCCATAATTTATTAATTGTATACATAATACGTACAACAGTGAAGTCCCCCTTTAGATTGGGTTGTTGTCCTGTAGTTATGGATATGTAATGTTGATATATTACACAAATATGCAAAATCAGGCAGTAAATGAATGACGTATGAATGTAGTCTGCTGAGACTCGCTGCTGCTGCTAGTAGAGAGGAGGGGCATGCAGCCTTAAGTCTACAAGAATCCAACTAATTTTAAGATACTTAATTAATTAGACTCAATCGTTGCATACATGAACAGTTCACTATTAGCATAATGAGCTCTGTATAGATGTAAAATACAGCAGCTGTGGATGAGAGGGGAGTTCCCTCACTGCCCGGATTTTGTTGCGCTTACGAGCAGTCGTAGTCGACTCTCGTAAAGTAAAACCTAAAGTCCGTTTCATCCTGTCCGTTGTGGACTCTGCTGTGTGCTCTGTGTGTGTGTGTGAGGAGCTCAGCCGTGCCCTCGTGCACACAGGTGATGAAGGTGGAAGAGAGAGAGACGGAGAGGCAAACATCCCATTCTCTTCCCACCAGCTCCAGTCAGCTGCTAGCAGTGGAGGAAGTGTTTGTTGTGATTATTATGTACAGTACAATGTGAAATTTTCAGCAGCGGCTCTGCACCACACAGCGATGCAAACCTGGCCCTACGCTGTGATTCCAAATTATTTATCGCCCGCCTGGCCAGTGACCCCAATTTATTTGTGTGCCATGACTCTGATTGGCTGTTATGGACCAGTGACTAAACTTTTATTGGCCCCAGGCCATCGGTTATGTCAGACCCTGTAAGTCACCCTCTAGGAATCTTCAACAATGTTTTTCAAGAAAGTTTTTTCAGTTTGATTAAATTTAATGACGGTTTTCAGCAGTTTTTCCTCTGCAGCTGTCTTGGGAACCTGGCTGATGACTACTCTTGTCTTCTTTTGCAACTCTTAAGTTAAAAATGACAAACAGCGAGAAATAAACTCTTTCAGAAGGGGGAGTGTTTGTGATTTTTTTTTTTTGTTGTTGTGGAGGAACTCTAAATGTTTTCAGGCGACTGTAGGAATCCAGATCATACATTTTTAAAAGAAAAGTCTCTTGCCAACAAATTGAAAACGCCTTTACAGACTCTCTTAGAATTTTTTTGAGGATACTGAATAACAAATGTCCCGGTAGAACTAATGTCTTGTTTTTCTCCCCACCCACTCGTAAGTGATGTATAGCATTTCATAAATGAACTCTTCATCTGCCTCCCCAGCTTCCGCTTCCGATTAAAACCTCCAGACAAATCTCATTTCCCCACCCCCCCCGGTATTTACAGGACGGCTTTAAAATTAATTTAAGTTGTCTTCCTTGTCTCAAAGCAATCCTGTTGTCATTTCCTAGACTGAGAAACATCGAGACGCTGTCGAACCTATTTCGCTCCGTGCTGCTGCTCTCACCAGGTAAATGGTATTTTATCTCTCCCATAATGCATGCTGATGTAGCTACACAGGCAGCTGGCTGCCAGCCACTCTATCAAGGAGATGATGATGAAGCCAGGTTGTACATAAAAGTGGGAGGATGAGTCAGTTCATTGATGTGTGTATGAGCATGTACCTGTGGGATTCTGATGGTGTGTTGTGTTTGTGTGTGTGTGTGCGTGTTTTTGAGCCTCTGTTTTTCGTGTTCGAGTGTGTTTTATGTGTATTTGGTGGAGTCTGAGAGTTTGTTTCTGTGACTCTGTGCCCATTTATTTGTGCGTGAGTGTGAGTGTGTGTGTGTGTGTGGCTGTGTCTGAGTCTGAGAGCGTGTTTGTCCATGTGTCCTTGAGTTTGTGTGTCTGTGTTGACTCCTGTGTGTGCAGTCTGTTAATATGTGTGTGTGTGTCTGTGTTTTTCTGTTGGTATCCACGCATGTTTGTGTGTGTTTTCAGTGTAATAAAATGTGTGTGTGTGTGTGTGTGTGTGTGTGTGTGTGTGTTCCCTTCCCAGACGACCTGCTGTGCTGCGTGTACCTGTGTTTGAACCAGCTGGGTCCTGCCTACCTAGGGATGGAGCTCGGCATCGGAGAGACGGTGCTGATGAAAGCTGTTGCTCAAGCAACTGGTAATAGGCGCGCACACACACACACACGCAATCACTTTGTTGCACCCAAACACTTGCTCGTACATTCCCAGCTTAACCGCTAATGCCACCCCTTCTCTGCTCATCAGCTGGCGATGTGGCTGCTATTTACCGTCTCACTCTTGTTTCCAGGGCGACAATTGGACAAAATCAAGGCAGAGGCACAAGAGAAAGGAGATTTGGGCCTAGTGGCTGAGAGTTCCCGTAGCAACCAGCGCATGATGTTCCAACCGGCCAGTCTGACAGCAGGGGGTGTGTTCAGGAAATTGAAGGAAATTGCCAGCATGAGTGGGAACTCGGTGAGCCACGGAATAACATTTTCATTAAGGGAAAGCAGACTTGGGAAAATATTGTTTTCACACTATTTGCCTCTCAGTATTGGGGTCAGGGAGGGGGAAAAAAGAGGAAATGCTAATGTGTTTGTGTTTTTGAACAAGTAATTATTAGTTTATTTGTCTACTTCAGAGGGAAGGAGGTAGTCTCTCAGCCCTTTGAATAAGTCGTCACCTGGCTGGAATCTCGCAAGCAATTAGTTCCCTCTCCTTCCTTGTTGCTGCTGGGTTTTCTTTTTTTTTTTCTTTTACTCTAGACTGAACATGGAGTTTGTACTCGCTGGTGACCTCAGTCTTTTTACATTCTGTCTCCTCTCGCTCTTCTTCTGTGAATCTCAATTTCCTCCCGTCTGCCTCAGGCCATGAATAAGAAAATCGACATCATCAAAGGCCTCTTTGTGGCATGCCGCTTTTCCGAGGCCCGCTATATAGTCAGGTAAAATAACACTCTCTCCAACACATTCGCAGACGAGCTCGACCGCGTGTGTGTGTGTGTGACCACGGGCACACATGCACACACGCACATCTGCATCACATAGACACACAAATATCGCAGTGCCTTCTTGCCTCTCTGCATGTATGCTCAGGCATGTAGCTGTTGTCATGGGTAGCAGGTGCAAACGGATGTCAACACTTACTGCCGTTGGTCTTGTGGTTTTTGATCGACAGGTCCCTCGCTGGGAAGCTGAGGATAGGACTGGCTGAGCAGAGTGTCCTTTCAGCATTAAGCCAAGCTGTGTGCCTGACACCACCCGGTCAAGGTATTTGTTAATGTTAAAACCGTCAAGCACCCGTCCCGGTGTGAAGGCTCTGTAAAAGCAGTTTGTGCTTTAATTCATAAAGAGATGCTCCTCTACATGTGGTATGACCGAATTATCCTCTTGTGATATTTAATGCTGCGAGGTGACACTTAAAGAGAAGAAGGTAGGGTGTTACAGCAAGTAATAATGCATTTTATTTATAGGACGCTTATTAAAGCAGTGCTAAAATATTCTTTGCAGTCATTAGAACTGTCATAGATGAAACTGGAAACATGAATTTATCAACCGAGCCGATATACAACCAATGAGTAACCTCCAAAAGCATGATAAAAATCAACAAACACAGAAATCCTGAGTTAAATAATTGAAATATGAAATCAACATATCTGTGTCGGTGAATCCATCAGTATGACGTTTCGACGTTCCCCCCCCCCCCCCCCCCCCGCTATTACCAAACACCACAGAACCACCAAATTAAATAAATTCGTTTCCCCACTTATTAGTATTCGTGGCTTATTCACGACTGGAGGTATGCTTTAATAAGAGTCAATTAGACCAGAGGCTCGGTGGGGAAATTTGCATTGATCTGGTCTGGAAATGTTTTTTGTAACATTTTTATTTATTTATTTAACCATTATTTAATCAGGCAGGTCAACCAAGAGCAAATTCTTTGTCGGGCTAAAGTGGATCATTACGATGAATAATGTATTCGAATGATTCAGTATTCAGTCGTATTTTTGAATATAGCGTAATTATTCATGTTAAGCTGGGAAACAAAATAATTCATTAGTCCCTCCGTTTTTTTTTTTTTTGCAAACCACCTGACCACATCGGCAGTGAAATGAGTCCAAGCAGCACGGCGGAAAACACTCGAGGTGCAGCTGTACACAAGTAATTGCAACCGTCGCGAGTCTCGTGTGTTTCCCGGTCCCTTTTGAAGTGCCTCTGAACTTTCATTCTAACAAACGTCGGGCCATACAAACTGTTCAAACATTTACACTGGTCTGTTTTTAAATGCATCTTTTTCTCCCCTTTCCCTCCTTCCTTATAGGTTTCCCTCCCGCTGTGATCGACGCAGGGAAGGGGATGAGCGCCGAGAGCAGGCGGGCTTGGATTGAACAAAAGAGTCTCATTCTCAAACAGACTTACTGGTAACTGAAGCCTAAGCAAAACCACCACCCCCCCCACCCACCCACCCCTCATTTCACTTTGCAGTCTCTCCTCAGCCCCACTACAATGCTTCATCCCCCTTAAGCCCTGTCCCTCATTCTCCCTCACTCATTCTCCTCTTTCATTTTGGATGATATTGATTTTTTTTCTTCTTCTTTGTTGTTCTTCCCAAACACCCTGCCTTGTCTCCTGCTCACTCCCCAATGCTCTCTCTCCCCCCCCCCCCCCCGTCCAGCGAGATGCCCAATTACGATGTCCTCATCCCCGTTCTGCTAAAAGAGGGCATAGACCAGTTGCCCAATCACTGCAAGCTCACTCCAGGTAAGCAGCCCATCAGGTGACGTACACCATTCAAAAACGGTGGCTGGGTGTGTGTGTACGCTTATCGATCCGTTCAGCGGAGGTGAGTCAGTTATTTTAGTTGAGTCATTTATCACAGAAAGATAAAAGATACCCCTAAACTAAGGATTAGCTCCCAATTACACTGTTGTCAAGCTATTTGTGATAAGAAGCCTTGACACCAAGGTAGGAAATTAATACCAGCCGCCATCTCAACGCCGCTAAATTGGGAAGCTAAATTGGCTGTGGTTGGTCAGGTAGATGAATCTACCAGCTATTCTGGCAGGTGAACAATTGTTATTCAGAAGGCTGCTCTGTTCTAAAATGCAATATAGTTAAAGGAGCCGGTGAATTTTAGATAGCACCAGCCGGCTCGGACAAAACGTTACTGTCCTGTCGTATCTGGCTCCGGTGCTCCGTAAGCTGCAATTAAAGGAATTTGTTTGGTACATTTACATTATATCACTCCCGCTGCTGCTTTTGAAGCTTAACTTTTTAGCAGTGCAGCCTAAGGGGATGTGAGTCAGAGAACTTTTCATATTAGGGCCAAATTAGAATACAGACAAACTAATTTTCAACTATGGTTCTGTCACAGAAAACAGTTGTGGGTGTGATGCAGTCGTGTCATGCGGGAATGTGTCAGCAGAGCTAATTTCACAGCTACTGGGGTTTTTTTTTTTTTTTTTTTTTTTGCATTTGGCAAAATGGATCTGAGATCTGCCTCTCTGTCTAACCTGGAGGCCTGTTATTGCTCAGCCCCTCCCTTCCCCTCCCTTCCTCCTTCCTCCTCGTACAAGAAAGTGGCAAATGAAGAAAAGTTCTCCTGGGCTAACTCACAATTAGATTCTGAACTATTTATGATTCATGAAAAATGCATCACTGCTTTTTTTTTTTTTTTTTGTAGGTAGCTTTAGTGTCCCGCTGTTTTTTAAGCTGTTTACTTCCTCCAATTCTCTCGTCACCTGTCCTCTCACAGGTGTACCGCTGAGACCTATGTTGGCTCACCCCACCAAGGGGGTCGGAGAGGTGATGAAGAGGTTCGACGAGGCAGCGTTCACCTGCGAGTACAAATACGACGGAGAGCGTGCGCAGGTGTGTGTGTGTATATGTGTGTGTACACAGTAGGTGGCAAAGTGACGGAGTGCAACTGTTTGTTTTTTCTTCCGTTTGGCACCGAACATATGCCTGCTGAATTTTGTATGCATATACCTCTCGGCTGTGTTCTTTGAGTGTGAGGTATTGCCGTTCTGTGAGTTATTTTTCCCCTCTCTCTCTCTCTCTCTTTCTCTCTCTCGCTGTGTGTTCACTTGACTGTGTGCACACATGCATGGCGTTTCTGTACGGTGGGTGTGTGTGAGTGCCTGTGCCTATTCTTTTAAGATAAACAGTAGTGCTGCTTTTGCCCTGGGCCCGTAGGCAGAGCGAGCTACTTCTGCCATTATGGACCAGAGAGAAGAAGAAGAAGGAGGAGGAGGAGGAGGAGGAGGGGAGGGTGGGGAGATATAGAGAGAGGTGAGGAAAGAGGCTAGAGACAGTGAAGGCAAGACGCAATAGAGGGAGAGGGAGACCGACACGAAGACGCGACGGGAGACATCAGTCGAGCTGTGGAAATTCGGAGACAGAGAGACATATAAAGAGACACAGCAAGACAGAGATTGTAATGTAAACCCCTCCAGCTGTATTGGTAATTTTGGACAGTCATGCCAATAAAGTGCCTTTGAACTGAGTTGAATTGAGAAGAAGAGAGACGAGCAGAGAGAGAGAGAGAAACAGGATGGAGACAGAACGAGTGAGCCCTATGACGTCCTCCTTTTCTTTCCCTTTCTCTCACTCTCTGTCTCTCTCTCTCTCTCTCTCACACACTGGTCTCACCGCAGTGGACACTACCTCAAACAGCCAGCAGAGGGACTCGTGATACACCACTCAGTAAAACACTCCCTCTCTGTTAGTGTGTGTGTGTGTGTGTGTTCAGATTTTGTGAATAACCATAAAGTGTGTATCTGCGTGTGTGTGTGTGTGTGTGTGTGGCATCTGATGAATCAAAATAAGTGTGTATGCATGCAGGGAAGTATGTGTCCCATCAAATCAGCCGAGTAAGTGATTGTCTGTGTATTTCATCTTTATTTTATGAGTTTTATTTGTCAGAGACAAGGCTCATTGATCAATAGAAGAAAATAAAAACTGTAATTGAGCCAGTGTCATCTGTTGTCCCGTCCACATGTTCAAACGACGTCCCAACAATCGACTAAAACAACGTTTCATGTGAATTTATGTATACGAAACAGAAACATAATAAGAATTGCGCACAAGGCAATACATTATAGCTCAGACTTGATTTTAATGGCAGTGTAATGGCGGTTGGCCTCATTAAGCCGAGACAAATGATAATAAAGAAAATAAAAAGATGTAAGGAAAAGAATAGAAGAGGAGCGATGAAGACAAATAGAGCAAGACAGATTATAAGATGCTCCAGAGAAGAAAACTAGTGTTATAATGTTCACATGCTTGATTGTTAATGACCCACATCTTCAACTTTTTGCCAATGAAAAAAAGGTAACTATTGATTTCTCTCGTGCAAAGCTCATACTATTCAATTTTGTATTGCCCAAAATCACAAATCATCAAATTAGCCTTAAAGGGCTTTACAATCTGTAGAGCATATGGCACCCTCTATCTTTAGACTAGTCAGTTCAAATGAGAAAAAAACTACCCCCCAAAAAAACTAGAAAATGATAAACAGAGGAGGAATCTCTCCAGAGTATACAGACTGGACAGAAATAACAATAGTAAAATTACAATATGGAGAAACAGAATGATAATTTTAGACATTGCAAAAGTGTATGAGTTGCAGGAGGACATTTCACAACTTCCAGTCGTTGCCAAAACCGGTAGAACCTGAGACACACGAGCTTTTTCTCTATAATGTTGCCCTGGAAAGAGGACAGACTACACACACACACACACACACACACACACACACACACAGACACAGGTGATGCAAAACTCAAGGATAACATTCATTCAGAAGGAGAGAGAGAGGTCTGACCCAACAGAGCGACAGGTGCGATTGCTCGTTTTATCCTGTGCGGTGGGACTTCTACAGCGTGTTCTGTGATGTCGGCCCCCATTGAAAGCACCAAGTGCTCTATAATGCACATCTGTAGACATGGCGGAGTAAAAGGAAAATGTTTAGTTTATTTTAGTTGGATGCAATGTCGCCCTGTTAGAGTCAGAGCCCACATGGTCCCAGGTTTACTTTCATTCATAAAACCGTTGTTGCATAAGTAAACAGGTGAGGTTGAAGTTGTTCTCAATCATCTATGTACGTGATGCAAGTCATGACAGACAGCAAGCTGTGATTGTAGTCTGCTAGCAAGTATTTGAGTCTATGATCACACAAAGTGACACAGAGATCATCTCAAAAGACAAAAGTATTGTGTAGATACTGAGATCCTGAAGACTAACGTGATTTATGACTCTATAATCACCTAATCTGACACAGTGGCCCAATCTTGGCATTATACTACCACTATCTATCAAGCTAAATCATAAAAACCTACATTTCATTTGTAGTATTAACATTGACCTGTTTTTAAACATGTGTTTACTTACTAAACTGAAACTGTATTTTATTCCTTGTGTTTTGTTTTGTTTTGTTTTGTCCCCCCCCCCCCCTATAGATTCACATTCTGGAGAGCGGTGAGGTTAGAATATTCAGCCGCAACCAAGAAGACAACACCAGCAAATACCCCGATATCATCTCTCGCATTCCCAAGGTAAAACACTCGAACACACAGAGCGACGCGGCTCGGTCCCTGGGAGAGAAGAGAGTCAGCCTGAGCCGTGATTGTCAAATGAGGGCTTTTTACAGCTGTGTGGATAACAACTGCACACATTTATCTCACTCAATCTGTCTTTCATTTTGCCTTTTTTTTTTCATATTTCTGGTTTCCATAAGCCTACTCTTCCTCTCTTTGCCTCGTTCTGTCTCAGATTGAAACCCCTTTTTTCAAAGTTTATCTGCTCCTTTTCTTGTCCTCTTCCTCCTTCAGTCACTAAAAGCTACTATTAGTCATCAAATTTTATTTTTTTTTTTAATTCAGAGAGTTGTTTATTCAGGCGGGATAATTTTCTAGTCATGCGGATGCTGTTGTCACCCTAATAGATGTCAAAAACACTTGTCATTTAAGCTAAAATCACAGAAGTGGGTAGACTTGCCAAATTAGTGAGGTTCTGCTTGCGTGGGAAGAGAAAGAGAGAGAGAGAGAGAGATCACCAGGACCTGAAGCTCTGGCAGTTGGCCTGGGAGGTTATCTGAGCATGCTCACTACCTAGACGCCTGCTGAGCATGTTTTTTTCTGCTTTTAGTAAGGAACTGCAATGTAGTACCAAAATAAAGCTACGTCTGTTTGCTCTCTCCTTTCAAGACTTTGTCCGGCACACACACAACTGTTATTGAAACATCAATAACGTTAAAAGAAAATCATGTCTCGTTTCATTTTATCTACACCGCATGGCCACTTTTTCCAGTTCAAACCCATCCGTAGCAGAATTCAGGCTCGATATCACTTTGGAACGTTTCTCAGCTGAAATACAAACGTGGCACGCGTGATATCTCAGATGTCAATCACTGGAAAGTATTGTGTTTTTTTCAGGGTTGTCATGAATTAAATCCCAGACACAGACGAGTGTTAAATACAGTTTTTTGGACATCGTGGTCACTTATGTCTCCTCCTCTTAACTAAGCTGTTTATTGTGTTAAACTGATCATGACTCAACCTGTGCGGATGTGCTGCAGACTAGAGAAAAAGCAGAAAAAAAACCCTCTCAGTACTTTTTATAAGTAAACTTGTAACTGAATCTCTGGTTGTAAATCTAGTTTCACTCCTACGTTCCTGTTCTTATTTTCAAACATCAGCCGTATTTTATTGTTTACTCGTAGCTTTATCAGAGTCGGTTTTTAAGATAACGGAAACGCACATTGAACATTTTCTACTGCTTCATATCAAAAGCTCTTCACAGGCCCTCGGTGCCTTTTTTTTTTTTTTTTGGTTTTAAGGCACTGACCATGAACCAGAACATCCCGGGGTCTAGTCTAGCCGGGGACCCTTGTTGCATGTCGTTCCCCTTATCTTTATCTCTCTTTGATTTCCTGTCATCTCCCTACAGTCGACTCGCTAATTCGCCACATTAAAAAAAAAAACGCCTGAAAGAAGGCTGTGAAGCAGTCATAGGAAATGTTTTAGTCAAGTTAGCTTTATTAGCAGTGCCATTGTTTTAAAGACAAGAAATTATTATTTATTAATTATTAGGAAATAAAGGCTCTTACTGCACACTTCCATCACATCATAAATGGTAAACAACTTCTTTTGTGTGGAAAGTCAATCACGCCGTGCCAGCATGACTTCAGCGGTTGGTTGCTTATGGCTTAACCCCGTCTATCATAATAAAAAAAAAAAAAACAGCATTAGGTAATTGCAGCGAAGGAAAAGTTCACTTTTGAGTGTTACCCCCCCCCCGCTGCCGCTTCCTGTCAGTTTATCTGTCTTTCTCTCTTCACACCCTGTATCTCATCGTTTCACATAACATCTGCCCTCTCACGTTTTCCTCTCGCACTGATTTTCATTTCTCCGGTTATTGCTCCTTTTTTTCTTTCTCATAACTTTAAAAGCTACGTGGCTCTTTGTCTCCCGCCCTCACCCCTCACCGCGCCCCTTCTCTCTCTCTCTCCGTCCACCCGTCTAATCAATTCTCTCTCTCTCTCTCTCTCTCTCTCTCTCTCTCCTCTTTTCTTCTTCATTACTTCTTGATGACACCTGTTCATTCCCTCACTACTCCCTGCTGTCTTTTTCACCTCTGTTTCTCTTCTCTTCTCTTCTCTCGCTCTTTTCTTATTCATTCTTTGTCTCCTTCTTCCTCTCATCTTTTCTCAGCGCTTTGATTCAGCCTGTCTGTAATTTCACCTTTTTTTTTGGGTCCGTGTATGTCTCTTTGCCTCTTTTACCCTTCCCCTCTCACCACTCTTCTCTTCTCTCTCCCCTTACATATTCTCCTGCTCCTGTTCTTTTTTTTTTTTTCTTCATTGCCTGTCGGTGCTCCTGACTGCCATCTTCTCTCACCTTTTTTGATTCTGCTTTCATTTCCTTTTTATCCCCCCCCCCCACCCCCCCTCCAATCTCCCCTCACCATTTGTCTTTCACACTCTCTTTCCACACACCCCCCCCCCCCCCCCCCTCACTCCCTTTTTAAAACCTTTTCTTTCACTTCTTTCCCCAGTCTTTTCTCTCCTGCTTGTCTCACTTCTCATTCTCTCTAACCAGTTTTTTTTTTTTTTCTCCGAATCTTTCTCCTTTCTCTCTCTCTCATCATTACCTCTGGCTAAACTCAGAGGGGTTTCGGATGAAAAAAAAAACGATAAACGAAGTGAAAATTTTGGGTGTCAGCCATTTGTTTTTCATTTGCACGTCGTGTGGGGAAAAGCGCATCGTTATTTTTTTTTTAAAGTGATTGCATCATTTTATTTAATTTGCGCTCGGGATAACTGTCTCCTGTTTACTTAATTTATGACACTTCATTTATTTGCGCTGCGAAAACACACCATGTCTGTTGTTTTTAAAATTAAGCTCTCATCGGAGGAAATCGATTGCCGATCATTAACTCGGGCCCGACGATTGATTAAAGAAACTGCTCGAAATTTGCATCCCCTTGTTCCCTCACATTAGGTTGTCATGGCAGCGTCTCGGTGAGTGTCGACACATCCTTGTGAATGCAATGAATGAACAGCGGCTGAGTGAAACTTCACACTAACACACATCGCCTTGCACAGAGGAGATAGTCTGATTAGATTTTACAGCACCTTGCTGCATTATTTTGCATATTAATGAGGGAAAAGTAATTTTCCTGAAGCTAGCATAGAGCTTTAATGCTTTAAGTTATGAATTAATAGTAATACATTAATATTAATACAAATACATTAATTGTTCATTAATGCCCTACTTAGCCTAATGACCCACTAACCGGTTGTGTGTGATATATAACGGTGAGACTGTTTTCCAAACAACCTGTTACCTCTAATGCATCCCTCAGCCTGATTGAATTGATCCCTCTTAGACTGGAGCGGCTGATGAGCTCTCTTTCTGGGTCAGGTTGTAAATTTTAAAGGATCCTGGCGGCCCCCAAATCGACCAGGAAGTAAGAGATTAACATCCTTTAAGCCTCACACGCAGGATTTTGGTGGCAGATAATTAGCAGTCACTTCAGTCTGATCTTGATGGTCAAAGCAATCTGCCCATGAGCTAGATGCTTTATTTCCCAGACTAAACCCTATCAGAGTTTGTTTCCCTGCACAGGGAAATAACTATCAGCTGCTGGAGCCGTTTTTTTACTTAATGCCGGGGAAAAAAAACAGCTGAGAAACAAACTGTAAAGAGTCTCATGTGGAGCATTTGGCTTTTGGCACAAAGTGGGCATCTGACCAAAAGAGGGGGTGTGTTTTAACAATTTGGCAACTAGCGAAATACAGAAGAAGAGACGGCAGCAACAGATACGGCTACTCAAGAGAAAGCGATAAATGTAGAGGCGAAAAATGTTAATGTGTTGACTTTTTTGAAGTATTTGGTGATAAATTGAGGGCAACTGCAGGTCCTGAAACAGCCTGAACATGTTTTCAGATGGATTTCCTGCATTCATGCCTGTTGAAAGCACCCAGTTGAGTCTTGTCCTCAGTTTAAATCTCTTAAGTTTGTTAAATTTTCTTCTATTACATTTCCAGACAGTCTACAAATAACAAAATCTGACTTTTTTATATATATAATGGAAAAACCCTCCTTGTCCCTCTGTTGAATATCATCTCTCATCTCTTTATTCATTCCCATTTTGCCGTATCTTCATCATGTCTCCTATAGATGAAGAAGGACTCGGTGGTGTCCTGCGTCCTGGACACCGAGGCGGTGGCCTGGGACCGTGAGAAGAAACAGATCCAACCCTTCCAGGTCCTCACCACCCGTAAGAGGAAGGTATGGATGGAGAAACGGACAGACAAAAAGATGAATGAAATGCTTCAGGTGTCAAAAAGGTAGAGAGGAGGAGGTGGGGGGAAAAAAAGGTTGAAGGGAGAAAACAAGAAAGAGATGGAGACCTGAAGAGGAGAGGAGAGGTGGATAATAGAGTGAAATGATGCAGCAGATGGACGGAGAAAGAGCAGACAGAAGAGGGAGAGAGACTGATAAGTAGGAGAGAGAGGAGTCAAATGGATCGAGGGGAGAGAGGTAGTGAGGTAAAAGGGGGGGGGGGGTTGAGATTGCAAATGTCAGCAAGGTGTTTTTTTTCAGTGTTGATCAGAGTAACGGCCTCTTTTCACCACACCAATCACATTAGAATGAAACTGCTGCCTTTACCTTGTTGTTTTTTTGGTGTTTTTTTTTTTTTTTTGGATGCATGATGACATCCCTGAAAATTAGGAAAGGATAAAATTAGTGTGCAAATACAGAGAGCACGATGATGAAAATGGGTGAAAATGATTATCCTGATGATATTTTGCTGGATATTGTTACTGCCACTATGAAATCATGACTGTTTTTGTAATGACGATTTGATGCACAAACTGATTGTACTGCCCTTCTGGCGTTTTTGTAACAATATCTTCACTGTTTTACCACCACAAGTGTTTCTGCTGAAATGAATTTTTTTTTTTTTTTTTCAGATGAGGAGATTAAACTAATATACAGACTAATTAAACATCATTAATGAGCGGAGGGGAAAGTAATGAGAGACTGAAGAGGAGAATGAAGGAGAAGAGGGATAAATCAGGAGAGAAAATGTTTTATTGCAGATGCTGCCGTTTCATTTTGTGTCGCTGATAACATCTCTTCACCGCTGGCTACTGGTCATAGGATTTATTTATTTATTTTTTTGTGATATCAAGTTTTGGGAGAAGTGATTTCTTAAAGAGGCGCTTCATAAATTCACGTACACGACCCTTTTAGAGCGAAGAATAAAGATATTATATGTAAGGCTGCGACTAACGATTAGTCTCATTATTGATTAATCTGCTGATTATCTCGATTAATCGTCTGGTTTATAAAAAAAATCAGAAAATAGTGAAAAAATGACGTCTTCAGTTGTCTTGTTTTGTCTGACCAACAGTCCAAAACCCAAAGATATTCAATTTAACATCATATACGCAGGACAAAGACAAGCATTCAATCATTACATTTGAGAAGTTGGAAACAAACTGATACATTTCCTGTTGATGGACTTTATTGATTAATCATTGCAGCTGTAATTATGAGAAATACGGTCAACACATCTTACTCAGTGCTTGATAAAATGCTGTAATTAATGTTGTAAACTGGGAATATTTTTAATCACATTTCACAAAAAACACAATTTATCTCTGATTATAAAATGTTATGCCAATAACTTTTTGCTAAATTAGTTTATAAAATTAGCAAATGTTTGGTTAGAATAATCTGATATTTCATATTCATGCTGCGTTTCTTCTTGGTGCGTTACGTCACCTGTGGATCAATGGGATCATGTAAAACCATTGGCAGGGATGTGTGTTGTAGGGCAGCAACTACTGATTATTTTCCATTATCAATTGATCTGCTGCTGATTAATCGTTCTGTCTATAAAATGTCAGTAAAAATCCAAAGATACTCAGTTTACTGTCATGTATGACACAGCAAATAAAATAGTTTCCAGTTAATTTTCTGTCAATTGATTAATTAACTAATCATTGCAGCGCCGGTGTTTTGCATCACTGGCAAAAAAAAAAACCCAACCTCCACAGGGTAGCTTTTAATTATCGGGATGCAACCTGATTTACTAAATCACTGGTTTGAAACTTTTAGCTAGGAAAGAAAGGATTTTACTCACAAACTTAGTGATTTTGGAACAGCTGGTGCAACACTGGGACGGCGGTAGAAATCATATAATAAGGTAGAGTAGATGGTGTAGAAACCGGCACAAGTAAACAAACTCAGAATAAACAGTATGAGGTGCAAGAGAGGTGAAAATAGGAGAGGGAGAAGTAGGAGAGGTGAGTGAAGTGAAGTGCAGGAAGTAATAGGCTGAAAGAGGGAGGGAGGGGCGGTGGGGGGGGTGAAACACAGCGAGGGGGGTCTGATGCTGTTAAAATGTAGAGAAGTCGTGTTGGTTAACTCTCAAGATGAACGGGAGGGAAATCAAAGGCCTCTTTGTAACATGTCCCAAGGTTGGATGTAGCGATTTGTGAATAAGATGCGTTTATTTGCATATTTTTGTCAAGGGGAAAAAATATTAAAATGTATATGTGTGTGTGTGTTTGTGTGTGTGTGTGTGTGTGTGTGTGTGTGTGTGTGTTTGTGTCTCGATGCCTCCCTGCAGGATGTGGATGCCTCAGAGATCAAAGTCCAAGTGTGTGTGTACGCCTTTGACCTCCTCTATCTCAACGGCGAGGTAAGGGCCCGGTGATGATGAGGCAAATATAACCCTGACATCTCTCTCAGCGCTGCCGTCATCATTTTAAACCGGCATGCGTGTGTATGTGTGTGTGTGTGTGTGCGCGTGTGTTTATTGTTTGTAAGCGTGCCTGCATGCTCGCCGCCCTGCCAAGATGCCAACGATGTCCCTGAATACCAATGATGGTGCTACTGGAGCCCGTAACTAGATAATGATTGTAATGCTCAATGTAATTCCAGTAGAGTGTGTCTGAGTGTGTGTGTGTGTGTGTCTGTCTGAGAGTGAGAGAGAGCTTTTTTGAGACTGTGTGTGTGGTGGACGGTAATCGTGACTCATGGGACTGTGAGTGTGTGCTTGTGCGTACACATCTCTTAAAAAAAAAACCAACAACTTCTCTTTCCATCCAAATAATGCACAATTTTTTTGTTAGTTTCCTGAAAGTCAGCTGAAGAACAGACAATGTAAATCAGTCAATGTTCCCATCAGCTGGTGGAACCTGAGTTTTCCCAAGTGGACAAACAAAATTACATAATTGAAAGAGCACCAGCGAGTTTTAAATTGTGCCATTTCATTGCTGTTTCCAACACAATATGGCATTTACAGTTGTCTGCAAAAAATTCAGGCACCCCTTAACAAATAATTTTATTTTTTTTTTACTTGAAAAGATGTAAACACAGTCTCTGGAGGATACGGAACATAAAACACAATATTTTCAGCAAACATTAATGCAGTTATTTTTTTTTTTTATGTCATAAAATGAACAAAAATAAAAAAACATTGTGGCGTGTGCAAAAGTTTGGGCACCCTACAGATTGGGTACTTAGTAACAGCCCCTCTGGCAGTTATCACAGCTTGCAGACGTCTTTTGTAGCCAAGCTAACAGTCTTTCAATTCTTGTATTTAGGATTTTCTCTCATTCTTCCTCGCAAAAAAAAAGGCTTCTAGTTCTGTAATATTCTCGAGCCGTCTTGCATGCACAGTTCTTTTAAGATCCACCCACAGATTTTCCACTAATGTTTAAGTCGCAATTATAAAAAAAAAAAAAAACTCCCTCAGCTCACGAGTCTCGAGGTAAGTCAATGATGGATTTCGAGGTATGTTTAGGATCGTTATCCTTCCTCTTTTCAGCTTTTGCTTTCAGAGTTTGCTGGTATTTAGTGGAGTCCAGTCCCTCCACCGGTGCAACGTTTCCCGTGCCACCTGCTGCAACACAACCTCAAAGCATGATAGATCCACCCCCATGTTTAACAGTTGGCAAGATGTTCTTTTTCATGAGTTTTTTTGTTTTTTTTCTCTCCCTACATACCTTTGCTGATTGTGGCCAAAGACTTCTATTTTAACTTCATCAGTCCGCAGCACGCATCAGGCTTCTGTAGATGTTCTTGTTGCATACTTCTGATGTTGGATTTTTATGATGAGGATGCATGTAAGGTTTTTCTTCTACTGACTCCTCCATGAAGGTCTTGTTTGTGCGAGTATCACTGCATAACAAGGAGGAACGCTGCACCGCCACTTCTGAGTCTGCTAAATCTTCCTGCAGTCAAATGGGGGAGTTTTTTTTTTTTTTTGATTTGCCTTTTCCGGCCAGCGTACGAGCAGTTCCCTCTGAGAGTTTTTTTTTTCTTGATCTTCCAGATCTCATCTTCTCCACCTCCACAGTTCCCCTTAAAGTGCCATCTCTTAATTACATTTCGCACTGTGGAAACTGCAAGCTGACAACACTTTGCTATCTTCTTGTAGCCTTTCCCCGCATTGTGGGCTTCAACGGCTTTCATTTTCAGAGTCTTACACAGCTGCTTAGAGGAACCCGTCGCCGCTGAGTGTTCGCACATGGTTTGAAGAGTCAGAGTATTTGTAAAGCTTTTTGAAACTGGCACCAGCTGACATTTCCTGACAATTATTGACATGCCTGAAGGTCTAACAAGCTTATTAAGGTGCGAGACCTTGTAAAAAGACGACTTTAGTACTCGTAGGGTGCCCGAATGTTTGCACATGCCACAGTTGATGTTTTTATTTATTTATTTTTGTTCAATTTATGACATAAAAAGTAACTATGTATCAATGTCCTTATATCCTAGAGAGACTGTTTATACATTTTCAATTAAAAAATCACCAAAATATGTTATTTATCAAGAGGTGCCCAAACTTTTGCATGAATTTATTTGCCTCTATAAGCTCATTGTCTTCTTCTTCTATTGCCTTTTTTTATTTTTGTGTTATTCCCCCTTTTCTAACATTTTGGAACGTCCTATTCCCAACGCTCTGCAGTCCTTGTCACTACTAACTTTGTTGTTAGCCTGGGGAGAGTTTTTCATGCTATTCCCCCCCCCCCCCCCCCCCCCCCCAAAAAACCATCTGTGCCAACACGCAACCAAACCAGCAGGACAGTAGCTACCACTGTGGACAACAAGGTCACGTCCTTGGTTCTGTGAGTTTTAACAGGTTTAAAAACCAGAGGAAGAGAATACTTTCTATTTACTTTAAATACTTTTTATTTTTTGTATTTTTTTTTTTAGGCTGTGTTAGATTGTGACTTTTTTCATTTGTCTGTTATGGACAAAACAGCGACATCGTGGAGAAGTCTTTAAAAACAGCTGGATGATTTAAAGGCAACACACTGGCAGCTTATGACACGTATCAAAAACTTTACACCCTTCTGTTTTCTATGCAAGCACAACAGTCTCGATGCATGTCACCGCGTCAGGATACCCGACTGTTTTATTTCCTATCATTGACATGCATCATCTCTCTGGAAAAGTAGTGATTTTATCACACTTTGAGATTAAATGTACAATAAATGTCATTGTCAAAGTGAAAAAATGGGTTGCACTAGGAGAATTTGGATTTATGAGCTTTCCTTTCTAAAATCGTTGCTGTGACCACGTCTACTAATGCACCAACAAGGGCGTAATCCCTCATTGGCTTCCCATATATGGTCACTCTTGTGTTAATGGGAAGCATGACTTTGTGTTTTACTGGCAGCAGTATGCAGATGCTGGATATTAAGTAAGAAGAAAAGGTTCAAGCAGTGTCATAAACTGGAATAACCTGCATTTTTCAAGTTCTTTTCCACTAACGCCAAGTGTTGAAAGGAGGTTTTGGGGATATTTAGGTGAATTTGTGGCTATTTGATTTTTTTTTTTTAAATGCACAAATCCAAAAGGCCCCTAAAACTACTGAAGGTGTTTTGAAACATGCTCATAGTGATAGCATGTGTGTTTTTCTGGTGGTTTGAGACTGTTAAGCGTGTGTGTGGGGTGTTTCATGTGTGTCCACTGTGTATCTGTGAGTATACTCTGAGACTGTGTGTGTGTGTGTGTGGGTAGAAGGTTGAGACGGCATTTCATCCTTGTCATTGCAAGGCCCCAAGCTATGAAGAAGAGATGGTTGTAATGATACAGTTTTGCCATTTGTAACGACGTGTGTGTGTGTGTGTGTTCTCGTGTGTGTGCACAGTCCCTGGTGCGACAGCCGTTGTGTCGGCGTCGGGCTCTGCTGAAAGAAAGCTTCTCAGAGGTGGAGGGAGAGTTTGTGTTCGCCCGATCCATCGACTCCGACAACACCGACACCATCGCTGAGTTCCTGGAGCAGTCGGTCCGAGGTGTGTGTTTGTGTGTGTGTGTGTGTGTGTGACAGACTTTAATTGTTTTCTTTCCTGCTGTATCTATTTGTGTCTTGAACTTTTTGTGTGTTTGTGCTAAGTGTGTACTTGTTTCCTAGCCTGCTTAACCTGTGTGTCTTGAACCTTTTTGTGTGTGTGTGTGGGTTTGTTGCATGCTAGTTTCATTTTGTTTGTGCCTTTCAGAATTTCCTGCTGCCTTCATGTGTAAATTGTGTGAGGTGTGTAGTAGTTGTGTACTTTTTTCCCCCTTCCTGCTGTCTCTTTGTCTGGCCTGAACCTTCCCTCCTATGTTGGTTGTGTTATTGTGTGTTTGCCTGCGTGTGCAGAGTCTGTGAGTTGTGTAATTGAGGTTTTTTTTGTGTGTGTGTCTGTGTCCGACTCTGTATATGAGAAAGAAGATAGAAATGTGTTTCCCCATGTGTGTATGTGAGTTATATTCCTGTGTCCTTGTCTACTGTGTTTGTGTCCTGGACCTCTCTCTCTTTGTGTGTGTGTGTGTGTGTGTGTGTGTGTGTGTGTGTGTGTGTGTGTCTCAGAAAGAGACAAAGACCTTCCATGTATCTAAAAGATAATCTGTTAATTTCCTTTCTGGACGACCAGAATCGTGTTTTGGTGCTTGAAATATGTGTGTTGCCTGTATGTGCAGACTCCTGCGAAGGCTTGATGGTGAAGACTCTGGAGAAGGACGCCACCTATGAAATTGCCAAGCGCTCTCATAACTGGCTCAAGGTGTGTGTGTGTGTGTGTGTGTGTGCATTGTGGCGGGGGGTCAGTAACGTGACACAGCAATAACTCACACAAATTTAACACCTATCATAAACATGGGCACGCACTGACCCAGTGCTGGAAGTTAACTTTTTCTTCCACCAATTTTACCAGCTGCTCTTTTTTTTTTTTTTTTTTTACCAGCCACTATTGTGAAATCTCACTGTTAAATCTCACTTTTGTGTAACACCCAAGCGATGCACAGTAGATCCATTTTAAATTAGAACTTTAACAATCTACCACACATTATTACACACACTCTGGAGCCGACTATCCTTCTATGATGCAGATCACCTGGAGGCTTTGTGGTCCTTGATAGCCACCGATTTGAAATATTTGGTGCCCACAATAAAGCTGTTTGTAGAGATGATCAGCTGATTGGTCGTGACCAGTGAGCGGCTCCGATTGGTCTCATTTATCCGTTTATTTTTTTTTACCAGTCAGGTTAACACATCCCACACATAACCGCTCGATGGCTCATGTTGTGCAGACAGACAGTAACGTCACAGTCACACACGCTAAAACTTAGTGATATGAACTGCAGCAGAGACTCGCCGTCGACTGGTAACGTTACAGCACGTCGGCCATCGTGCCCAGTAGGTTGAGCAAATTCACCAGGGTTTGGCTAATTTCCATCCCTGCGCTGACCCCGACATGGTTGTTATACAACTGAAAACATTTTTCTATTATGACACAAACACTTATAGTCAAGTAGAGAGTGACTATAGAGTTCTTTATTTGCCCCTCTGTAGGTATAGTGTGCAAAAACTCTTTATGTTATTATTCTATTACTATTCTGCTAATTTAAATATTCTTATTAAAATCAAGAGGAGTTTGTTCTACATACAACAATAGACAAAATACAACTACCATAACTTTGTTACAGTAACATTTTTCAAACACCTCAGTTCATATTTCCTGGTTTTAATATTTCCACACACATTGATTTTTAGACTTGTGGACATTGATTGTCAGGCTGCAGTTAAGAACTCTTGACAGTTCACATTTTTTATAAATTAGATTTTAATTGTGCCTTCTGGCATTTAATTCATGCAAAGAAAATTAGTACCTTTTGGGAGTTCTAATGAATTCTGGGATTCTATTTTTGGTGGGTTCAACAATGCATGTTGACAGTGTGCATATATCACGCCATATGTTGTTACACCCCTAATCATGAAACGTACTGTATTTCCTCTCGCACGCTGCCGTCTTTACCTCAGCTGAAAAAGGACTACCTGGAGGGTGTGGGCGACACAATGGACCTGTGTGTGATCGGCGCCTACCTGGGAAAAGGCAAGAGGACGGGAACATACGGAGGCTTCCTGCTGGCCTGCTATGATGACGAGAACGAGGAGTTCCAGTCTGTCTGCAAGGTGTGTGTCAGCGCAGTACACGTTTTAATACGGGTGAAGCTTTACATCCAGCACCTGATTCAGTAGGATACAAGGCTCATGGTTTGTTTCACTGGTAATATTTTCAACACAATTTGAATAAAAACAGATGAAAACAATTATTTATTCATTCCTCCTTAGGCATAAATTTGCAAACAGGGCTTTCAAGTTTAAGCATTTCTTACTTTGCAAAATTCACGTAATGCAATCTCTAAAATGATCAAATTGAATCAGCTTTTTTACAAGCAGATTCTTATCTACTTAAACCTTAACAATGGAATAAATCACAGTGTGTTCATTATGAGAAAATGTCTGAATTGGACAGGACCAACCGTCTCTGAAAACAACACGACCTGTGCATGCGTGTGATGTCATGTATTTCAATGGAAGGATTACTCAAGGGCTGCAACTAACCATTATTCTCATTATCAATTAATATGTTTATTTTCTAGATGAATAAGTTAGACATTTGGTCTATAAAATGTCTTAAAATTGTGGAAAATGTTGATCAGTTTCCTAAAGCTGATGTCCTCAAATGTCTTCTTTTGTCCTGACCAGCAGTCCTCAACCCAGAGATATTTTGTTTACTATCATATAAAACTAAAGAAACCAGAAAATATTCTCAGTTGAGAAGTTGGAACCAGAGAATGATTGATTTATCAAAGTAGTTGCTGGTTAATTTTCTGCCTGATTGATTAATCAACTTATCGTTGCAGCTCTAGATTACCTGTGCTAGAGCTGTGTGATATGACCGAAATCTCATCCCGATATGTCATTTCATATCTAGATATCGGTGCATATTATGACGTAGCACATTTTCTGTAAATTCAATGAATAAATAGTTTCTAGTCCCTGTCAGACTTTTACCCAAACCACATCTATGTGACAGAAGTAGCCCCTCTTTTAAACACAAGCTCCTGTTTTGTCTTTGTCCATCTTCTGCACAGATTACATTAATAAATTACTCTTCTTGGCTTTTTACTGGAAAAGCTTTTATTGCACTTACAGCAAAGTTAGAAGTGTAGCTGTTAACTCGAGTACTTCACCTGGATCACTGTCTCTCCTCTGCTCCGCTGTGTGTGCAGCACACACACACGGCAAGCTCAACCCCGCCCTCGCTGAAAGACAGAGAGCAGAGGAGAGTAGTGTGACCATAAATGACAGCAAAACACAGTAGAGACTCTCACACTGAGCTGAAGTGAAGCGAGTGCACATAAATTAGGTAAATAACATAAATAAACACTGTCTCTGCTGCGTTTTGCTGTCATTTATGGTCATGCTGCTCTCCTCTGCTCTCTGCTGAGCCCTTTGTGTGTGTGTGTGCTGCACACACAGCGGAGCAGAGGAGAGACGGTGATCCAAGTGAAGTACTTGAGTTGACGACAACTACACTTGTCATGTGGCGTACGGGGGGCGTTTATACCGGAGCCCTGAGCACAGTCCCCAAATAAGTTTTAAAAACACACATTTACTGACCTAAGCTCCGACGCTGACAGGAGCACCAACCCATGGATACAAAGAGATGCAACGGATCCATTTCACCAGCCTGCACCGTTAGCATTATTAGTACAGCTGCGCTAGTCAATAAACTGTATAAAACTAAGGTGTAGCCGCAGTGTTTCCGGTTTAACAGCACCATGCTGGGCAGGTGACAGGTGTGTTAACAGTGTTTGTGCGCTGTGAAAGACGTCACAGCGCGGATATAAAGTTACACAGCTGACAGACTGTTAACCTAGCATGCTAATCCTATTTAAACATATGGATGAGACCATATGTTTACAGACATCCGCAGATAGAAACGGATGAAAGAGCAGCAGCAGGAGTTAACAGATAAATCAAACATCCCATGATATGAGAGGAAAGTATTGTTCTTGTAACTGCATTTATACCTTGAACGTTTGTGATATGCTACTTCAAGTACACTTGAGCATAAATAGCAGATGAACATTTCATATCCAGGAATTCACATTATAGACGCCACCGCTGACTGTCCCTGTAACAATTTGGCCACAATTTTGCACATTTACGGTCCAGCCATATACTAGGTTTTGACCTAGTCTTGTTATGTTTGTGCTGAGTGTGTTTTGAATGTGTTTGTTGTATTTAGTGTGTGTGTGTGTGTGTGTGTGTGTGTGTGTGTGTGGCTGCTTTTGAACTGTCACTTTTCCCCTCAAATCTGAGTTGGAGAAAAATCTTTATGCGTCCATAAGTGTGTGTGTGAAGGCTCGACTGGGAGCGTCTTAAGATAAGTTGTAAGCATGTATTGGAGCATGCGTGACTACTTGTGTGTTTGTGTGTGTGTGTGTGTGTGTGTGTTTGAGATAATAAGAGCGTGAACAAGCCGGAGTATGACTTCACCACAGAGCATCAGTTCTGTCCTGAACAAACCTTCCATCTCCAATTTTTTTCTCCCCCCCTGTCTGTAACTTTTATGTCTTTATCCATGGTAAAGGGATTTAGTGAGCTATGAACACACACACACACTCTCTCTTTTTCCCCCCAGCACCACTTTCCTCACTCTCACATACTTTCACACATTCACACCTGGCAGCTCCTTCGTCATAACCGCAGAGTTCTGCTGTTGGCCGCCGAGCAGCTCTGCCGGTTGCCAACGGAGGTGAAAGCGCCCATCAGATTGAACTTGTCATGCGGCGGTATTGGTTTTCTCTGTTCATAATATTTCTTTCTATAAATAAAATCTCTTTTGGAGAATGTTTTCAGACATGAGATAACTTATACCGGATAAGTGAGCCGAGGCCGGATGTTGAGTTTAGATTACACAACAGAAGATACCGCTTGCTGCGTAAAATGTCAGATGAAGAATTCCTGTCTTTTGTCTGTTATTGATTCTCATATTAATCTTTTTTTTCCTGCTTGAATAGCTTTAAGCTGCAGTATTTTCACATCTTTACATTGTCAAAAATGTTAAAATATTCAGCTCTCCGGCTCTAAATAAATGATGATTGAGCTGCAGAGTGGAAGTTCCAGTTGTTATTTACTTTTACTTTGCTATTTACTACAGACGGGTGACGAATTAAAGGAAAAACCATCATAAAATGTCTTAGTAAGGTGTAGGGCCACCATGTGCCTCAGAGTTGATTCTACAAGTCTATGAAACTCTACTGGAGAGATGAACACCATTCTTCCAAAAGATATTCCCTCATTTAGTGTTTTGATGATGGAGGTGTAGAGTGTTGTCTAACACCTTGGTCCAAAATCTCTCATAGGTGTTTAATGAAGTCTTTCCCATAGATCTAAATGCTGATGTCACTTTAGTCAATGTTCATATTGAATCACCAGCCAGTTGAGCCATCTTTGTGACTGAAGCTCCCGCCATCCGTTGCCCCAGCGATGAACCCTCTTTCAAAGATATTTTCCTCTTGTCATTTTCAATCACCTGGTCCTGCTCAATATACTCATACATGCCACAGTCTATATATGTATATATTTAAATAATATTTTTTTTCTACCGCTCTCTCATTGCACTCGTACCACGGCTCTTTCTGAGTCACTGTCCTCTAACGCTTGATTGTCTTGCCTCGCTCGTAAGTCAATTTGTATAAAAGCGTCTGCCAAAAGACAAAATAATGTAAAAAAATATATAAGTACTCAGTCATACCTGTCAGTCAGTGTCACCTGTCCAATCACAGAGGTTTGATCTGATCTTTTAAAAGTGTTAATAACACCCTGAGGTGTCCTGGCTCGGCGTTCCTATCTGATCTCAATTTACACCTTGTACTTTCTTAAAGTTCTGTTGGTGCACCAGAAAAGTTAAGTAGTACATGGAGGCCTGCAGGACTCTGTAAAAACCAGAGCCAACATCATTTTATTTCATAATTAAGTGGTGGGCTGATGTCTTTTCGGCATTTGGCATTCAGCTTTCAGCGTTTGGTGGGCTGCCATGTCCTTTTTTTTAAATATCGCTTGACATGAAATATATCACAATGTGGATATTTTCAAGTGTTGTCATTTATTTATCAGGTCCTTCCTCTTTGATGTGCACAAATGAGAAAGAAACTCAGGAGAAGAACAGTTAAAGAATAGCTTCACCTTTTTCATATGTACATTGGCAGCTGTAATTATTCGTCCTGCCCGCGTTTACTGCAGAGAGATCCCTTCCCTGAAGTAATTTCAACGTAAGTGATGGGGGACAAAACCCACAGGCCCTGTTCTGTATAACAAAGCATTGTGAAGCTCAGCTGAAGATAATGAGGCTTTAGCAGTATGATTTAGTTCCCTGGACAGTGTTTCCTTGCTGAGCCGTGGCAGAGGGAAAGTAACACAAAACAGGAGTATTCAATTCAAAATACTTTATTAGTCCCTCAAGGGGCAATTTGGAGGCAACCGACTTTTCAAACAGAAGTACACATAGTCAATTAATTTACACACATAAAAACTATCTAAAAATATAAATATAACCTCCTCTCCGCCGCCTCTCGCTGAGAGCAAAAAAACTCAGAGGAGACAAAGCAGCCAGATATTTATTTTGTTCTCTGTTAAAGAGCTTAGATTGACACTAAAATGATAACAGCCGGTCAACCTTAAAGGTCAGTCCACCTTAAATGAGCCTGGTCAGATTAGCCTCAGCTCACATTCACCGCCGCTTGCTATACACATAGATTACACACACACTACCCTACTCCTTAACGGGGCTACTCTTATAACTGCACCTTTGACGTAGACGTCCTATGAAGAACGAGCAGAGGGACGATGACTCAAAACAATCACACGGTAACCAGGGTGTTATCATTAGTGAGAATCATTAGAAGCCCGTTGATATTAATGATCATGTGAAATTTTAGCGGCGGCACTCATAATTGTGCAGCGATGGTGCACCGCTGCTGAATGAATTTAGGGGAAACACTGATATTTGTTTTAAAAAAACACACTGGGGTTTTCTCATCATCCCATAATTAAGCTGTAGCCACCAACCAGCTGTAGGGACGGATATGATCTTTCTTATCAGTCCGGTTATTTATCAGTACTCTCATCAGTTCCTTTTCAATACTAAAGAATCGTTTGTTTGTTTTTTAATTTATGATTTAAAAAAAATCAGAGCAGGATGACTGTAGTTTTCTATTTTAAACATGACAAAACATTGTTTCTCCAGCAGCAACAGTAATGTTTACAACAGCAAAAGTCACTGTATAAACTCAATAATATCTCACTGGAAACAAATCTAACATGTCAGTAAAATAAATAATATTCTCGACATCAAAAATACCGAGTGAAGTTCAGAGAGAAAGAAGAAGAACACAGACATCAGTCAGTATCAGTCATTCATCCTGTCCTCTGTCCTCCTCCCTCTGCTGCTGCTGATGTGATTCACTGCCTGCAGGTACCGCCGCCGCCACCGCCGCCGCCGCCGCTGCTAGAGCGTCACAAACATTACAAACTAAGCTTAACAGTTAGGAAACATACAGACAGCTTTTAGTTTTAGCTTTGTTTGTAACAATTCGCTATTAATTTAACCAGCACGCTGTGGTCATGCTCCACCGCGGCCTCTCTGCTCCGCTGCCCACTGCGTGTGTGTGTGTGTGTGTGTGTGGGGCGGCGAGGGGGGAGCTGAGCCCTGCTCTCGATCAAAAGAGGTCAAAGAGAGCAGAGAGGACAGAGAAGCTAGTGTGACCGTAAATGACAGCAAAATGCGGTAGAGACTCTCAGCATAGTTTTTTTTCGGTTCATTCAGTTTAGACGCTGTGAAAAAACACTTGGACGCTGGTGCATGCTGTATTCTGTATGTGTAGGCGTCCCCTATACGATGACAAACGTTCCAGGAATCATCAAAAATCACATGACAAAAGGTTCATTTGTTATTCGGTCGTTATTGGTACAATCATACTGTTAAACTGAGGAGTTTGTCAGTAGAAGAAGCTGAAACATCACATTCAAATCTGTGTAACTTAAGATAAACATAATACACTTATTGCTGCTTATTCTGTGAACATAAAAGCTGCTTTTTAATATTTTCCTAGCATGAGTATTGGATATTTGTCAACACCAATCTCCCTAAATGTTTTTGTGCTTTGTGTTAGAGCTTCAAGCAAATTAAGCCCAGTTGGATGCCTCAGAACAGACTTTCTTTCTCTTGGTTGCTGAATCCACTTACTTGCTTTGATGGAGTTTTAATGAAGGGTCTGTAGCTTGATTGCATGGGACGCAGGAATGACTCGGAGCGATAGGCTAGTAGGAGTGCGTGTCAAAAAAAGAAAACTCTAGAAGGACATTCAAAAAAACCTTTTGACTTAGAAGCTCAGAACAAAGTGTGCAGTGTTGTCTGTTCAAATACAACAAGAATTTAAGCCCAGATAATAAAAAATACAATTTCAAACAGGTGTTAGAAGCCGTTCCTCTCTGTGGTCCTCCTGTAGAGCCGAGTAAAACCTCAACCTGTTGGATCCTGCAATCAAAAGTGTGTCAGATTCTTAGCTTTATCTAAATCATAGTTTTATAACAACATGATTTATTCACCTCAATATTTTCATCTTTCTTGCCTTCATCAGGGTGTCTGAGATTTTGTAGAGATGAAACAATGAGTTTATTTAATCCATCATCCTGATAAACAAAACAAAAGATCAGAAACTATTTTGTTAATCAATTAAACATTTCATTCATTTTTCAAGCACAAAGGCCAAATATTCTTTGGTTTCAGCTTCTCAAATGTGAAGTTTTGTGGTGCATCGGTCAGTCGTGTGATTTATAGATCACGACAGATGCAAAACATCTTTTTAAAATCCTTGTGACACCGTTCTACATCCAAGACTTAAATCCAAAACTTACAAATACTAAATCCAACTTTTCAGAACATTCTTCATCAAATACGTTATCGATTCATCTGTGGATTATTTATTTTTTGGTTGATTAGATGTTTGGTCTATGAAATGTCTAAAAATGGTGAAAAATGTCAATGACTGTTTCCCAAAGTCCAAGGTGACGTCCTCAAATGTCTTCTTTTGTCCAGACCAACAGTCCACAATCCAAAGATTTAGTTTGTCATAGAAGTAAATAAATAAACCAGAAATTTGAGAAGCTGGAATCAGAGAATTCAGACATTTTTCTTCTCATAAAATGACTCAAAACAAGGAATCAATTAGCAGAATGCTCTAATCTGTACCAAAACTTCAATGTTGTTGTTTCACTGGTATTGAAAACCTGCCTACCTCCTAGTAACGTTAGCTCTCACACACCTGTGTGATTACATCAAACAAAACATAAAACATTTTAAATTTTCTTAACTAACAGAAAACATCCCTACAGGGCCATTCTGTATCTGTATTTCGTGTGGATTAGTTGTTTCATATGTCCTTACTCCTACAAACTGCACTGTTTGCTGGGAGCAGGCCTTGGTCCGGCCAGGTGGATAAAATGAAAACCATAAAGGTGCCACGG
Source organism: Thunnus maccoyii (assembly GCF_910596095.1). Classification (NCBI taxonomy): domain Eukaryota; kingdom Metazoa; phylum Chordata; class Actinopteri; order Scombriformes; family Scombridae; genus Thunnus; species Thunnus maccoyii. The sequence goes on along the minus strand of NC_056544.1, from coordinate 24,896,912 downwards.
TTTGAATGAAACACCTCTAAACGCCCTTGTGGCCATTGCAGCCTCAGAAACATAAAGCATTTGTTGACACCTGCAGAATAAACCTTTTTCGAACACATCTGTGAGCTGGAAAACACTATATTTGCATGATATACCAGCCCCCCCCCCCCCCCTTTTTTTTTTTTTCTTTCCCTTTCTGTGCATGTCAGCCCGTTAGGTGATTCTCGTGTCTCAGCGGGTTCGGGTCTTTTGAGAGGTGACACGACGCTCCAGGCGAAGCAGGCAGACAAGACGCTTGTGGTGTCGGGAGGGGATACGCTCGCTGTTCTGTGTTCTGCCGCCTCGCTGCCAAATGTCTGCTGTCTCACCATGAGGGAATACGTGTATGTGTATATCTGCGTGTGTGTGTGTCTTATCTCCTTTTGTCTCTTCCAGATCGGGACAGGCTTCAAGGATGAAGATCTGGAGCAGCATTACAAGTTCTTAAAGGTAAAGTGGCACGCTGTAACTATTGCACTCAGTTGCTTGGCAAAAATGTCACAATCAACACTTGTTTTGTCTTCAGAACCTGAGCTTTTAAAACTGTGAAGCCACAGGTATTTCCTTCTGAATCAACGTCATTTTTTTGAGGTTAAAAGAGCCGGATCGAGTATCGCTGAGCTCTTCGGAGCCCGTTCATTTCAGAAATAATCATTCCCTAATTGAGTTCTTCACTCATTCCATCTATTCAGATATAAATGGAGATATTCACACCGAAATGAGACGGCTATTGTGCAAAAACACTTCTGAAATAAAATTCAAATACCGCAACCATTTCGTAAACGATGCCTTCAGGTACTCTTACCTCCCCAGCATGAGAGAAGTAATAGAAATAAGCTCAAGTGTTACAGAATATAAGTTTCTTTTTTCCCCCTCCAGGTTTTGTCCACATAATATCTACAATTTTAAACATGCTATGAATTTTTTTTTTTTTTTTTAACGCATCAATTTGTGGATTTAGTCTGTACGTGGGGGAAAATATCGGCCAGCGACCATAAACTACTTCTGTTTCACCAATAAAAAAAAAACGTGCGTCCGGAGCGACTGTTTAGCAGCGCTCTGACGTTAGGTAATGAATTGCTTTTTCAATTTACTTTTGAAGAGGTTTTGTTCCAGAGCAGCAGCAGCAGCAGCAGCAGCAGCATTTGAAGAAATTGACAACCGCTCTCTGAAAAATGAGAGTCAGAGTTCATTTAAGAGCTTTATCGGTTATATTTAGACCTGTTTTTTTACAGAAATAAAAACAGAGAGGCTTTTGAAAACGCGGTCATTTGTTTATCAAAGAGACTAATTGTGAGATAACACTTGACAAACGTAGCACACACTGTTGTTGTTTTATTAAAGTCATATTTTAAAGGTTAAGGGTTCGGACTCGGCGGTACAAACTGCTGCACCGTGCAGAATCACAGGGAAACAGTGATTGAGAAGGCGGTGTAACCTTTTTTTTTTCCTCCAGACCAATACAGCCTGTACTGTAGCGCTCTGTAATGAAGCCCTCCGTCTGAAGGTGATGGATGGTGAATTAAGGCAAACCGGCGGTGTGGCCGTGTTGCTTTGGTTGCAGAGCCGCGGGCCGATGGGACTCCTAGACAGGAAGATGATTGGCTCTGTTCACACTCCTCTGGAAGGAGAGGTGCTGAGCTATAATGAGGGACGCACTGATCCCAATGTTTTTTATTTTTTTTATTTTTCTGTCTGGATGTTTATTCTGTTACCCTGGCCAGTACAAATCTGACACCAGTGCTCCTACATAACTCACTGTGTAGACGTCGAGGCTGTAAAAACACACCATTAAAGGAGAGTTGTGTAGCTCGGGTCTTGTCGCGTAGTTTTGTCCATCATTACATCGCCAAGAACATCAATACAACGACGTCTGATCAGACGGGTTGTAGATGAGCCAAGAGTTTAGTCAAATTATTATTAAAGACTGATTTATTTGGAGGTAAAACGAGGTAAAAAAGCGCCGTAGGACAAAATTTGAACCAGGAAATGTGTTTATGAACAGTTTACGACCAGCAGTGTGTATTTTCACTATTCTTCTTCGATCGTCTGACTGCTTCCTGTTTAGTCTAAGTGATGTTCCCGTTTCTTCCAGATCTCAGTAATTCACTCGGTGAGCACAAGGGTATTATTACTGATAGAAATGATGTCCAAAACTACATAATTTCATCACAAAAAGTACAAAAGTACTTTAAATTCTCAAGTAGAGGCTTTGATAAACTGATTCCAGTGTATATTCTATCAGCACAAAAAGTTTTTACTCTGAAATTATCTCCTATTTATTTTTGAACACTGTCACATCGCCGCCAGTGAAACTCAGCACTTCCTGCACAGATGTTTCACATGTAAACGTCTAATAAGAACATGAGAGATTACGCTCTACGAGGAGCCGGAGGGCTCTTATTCCAGACTTTGCCACTATTTGAATAACAGATTTTAGGAGGGATGATGAGTACAGACCCAGTTTGTGCTAAACCGGAATACGGCTCGGTTAATCTGTTGATTATTTTCTCAATTAATTGATCTATAAAATGTCAGAAAACAGGTTAAAAACGTCAAAAGATGCAACCTAAAATGTCTTGCTTTGTCCCGTCCATCAGTGCACAACTCAAATATATAGTTTTCTATCATAAAGGACAAAATAAATCAACATATTCAGATTTAAAAAGCTGTAACAAGAGAAAAATCCTTTAATATCCTGTCGTGACCATTTGCTTTACTTAAACAGCCACTGAGAGGCTGCTACTGATTTTATAAAATCTACAATTTTTCTATTAAACAATGAGTCAACTTCACCTTTTTAGCTTATCATTATTGCTACATAGTCCACTGATCCATTTAATTTCAAATAAACCAACAAGCAGGAATAGTGTATGTTTCCTCCAGCAACAACACTAGTGTTTAATGTTAATTACCCTCCTTAAGTATCAGTACATATGCCCTCCAGGTGAATGCTTCACCCAGGGCTCCGGAGGCGTACATGCATATAAATCAACACAAATATTTGCATATAACGGACTGCACACATTCATATCACAGCATTTTTAGACTTAAATATATTTTATTTATATTTATAATGTTCTAGAAAGATTTGTAAAATTGTATTGCTTCATTTTATAACCAATGAATACAAAGAAACTATTTAATCAGCTCATACCTGACCTGTCTACAGTACAGTTACATGGATACGTGTAACCGAGAGGCTGTGAGTCAGACCCCAGACAGGACTCAACGTCTATCAGCGGCAATGTTTTATAAGACTCCGCACGCCTACCAGCTCACTCATTGTAATTCACTCAGTATAAAGAGTGTCACTCCAATGCCTTCAGTATAAATAATGTGTGCGAGAAAAACCACCACCACCACTACTGCTGGAGCCCTTCTTCTTTTTTCTCCAGCTTTACTTGACTATGACCCAGTTCTGTGGACACTGCGGCAGTCTAGTTAACATTATACTGTTTCAGAGTCTCATTCATCCGCTTGAAACGGTTGTTTCACGCCAAAAACGAGACGGGTGTCATTTTTTGTAAGTGTAAGTGTGACACCTACGCTGACGGAATGATTACTTGTGTCAGAGTTAAAAAAGGCGACTATTAAATATCGTACAAGTTGACAGTTTTCTCTGTTTGCTTGCAGAACAGGAACATTTGAGTTCCTGGTTTCGAGGTTTTATGTTTTTTTGGGCTTTTTTTTTAATCGTAGGTGAATATCAGGAAACAAAATCATGTATATCAAGGTGTTTCTGAATGAAATCTTTCACGTGGGCGTTAATGCGGTTTGAAAATCACCCTCTTATGTTGTCCTTCAGCCGAGTAGGTATCATTTGAATAAGAGGGTGTTCAAACCGGGGCCGTCTCTCGGGGACGTGATGGTGAGGCGGCAGCAGCAGGATCCAGCAGGGGCAACCAGAGCCACTCTGTCACTGTCTCTTTTTCAGGCTCTTCATAAATGCATCGCCCTATTTTTTTTACATTATGTATGTCTCTACATATCTACAGTCTATACTGTATATCTTTTATTATATTATAAATGTAATATCTTGGAGTTTGAGGCGTCACCTTGAGTTCTGGAAACTTAAAAGCATCTTTTTTAAAATATTTTACTCACTAAATGAATATAATTGATAACGAGAAAGGTCCTTTTTCTTATTTTATGTTCTGCAGGAGCACATTCTGCCCAAGCCACGTGCCTACTACCGCATCGACCAATCAGCGGAGCCCGACGTGTGGCTGGACGCCGTGCAGGTCTGGGAAGTGAAGTGCGCCGACCTGTCGCTGTCGCCCATCTACAAGGCTGCCATGGGATTGGTCAGTTCACCCTGTTAAATTTTATTATGGTCTGTTGTCTACAAGGAAAAGTCACAATCGGTGCTTGTTAATAGAGTTATTAAAAATGTTGTAAAAGATGCTGCGTTTAATGGCTGCATGTTGAACACAAAGTCCTGCAGTGTGTTTTTCATAGTAGAAGTAACTGAAATATGGTCAGAATATTAGTTTTTACCTTTTATTAGTCACTCAAATCTAAATTTAAAGGTTCTACCTGTTGCTTTTCATTGTCATGAAACCTTAAAATATAGTATTTCTAGTTATGGCATCATGTATCTACAGCTTCACTCGCTGGTGGAACAATCACTTCAGAGGGTTTATTAGAAATCGTATCATGACAGCAACACTTGTAAGACATCGGCTACCTGTCATCTCCACCGTTTTCTCAGATTATTACCATAACTACACCAATAAACTCACAATTAATCACAATTTGTCAACGATATCAATCCGCAGCGTGACACTGGCTCCGCGCCCGCAGTTTAAGACGTCTGCACACGAGACGTCTCGTCACCAGTCGACACATGAATAACACACAGGGTCCTTCAGAGCAACATGAGCTGTGGTTCCTGTGTGTAATAATGCAAGCAGGTTGTGTCCCATTCTCCTTAACGGGAGAAGAGGCTGTAACCAGTTCACTTAATAGTTGTTTATGTTGTTTATTGGTCGGGATGCTTTTCTGTTATTCACTCGTCATATTTGACACCCTGAAATTTTGGTAAAATGCATTTTGCAACTGGATTTTTCTTGGCAAACCTAAATTTTATGTGTGTGTATGATCCATTAAAGCATCCAGAATGCAGTGATTCACATCCAGCATTTTAAATAGCACTGGTTATTCTCTGTTCAATGGTTTGAAGGTAATAATGAGAAGTTTTTAGAGGTTATCTAATGGAGCTCAAAGGGTTTAAAAATCACTCTTATCTTTGATATTTTCATTGAAAGAATTAATTCACTACATTTCCAGGACAAACGCTCACATGTAATCAGCTGATTGATTATAAAAGTTGATTGTGGTCCTGTTTAACTGTCTTTTATTTAGGTGGATTCAGAAAAGGGCATTTCTCTGAGGTTCCCCCGTTTCCTCCGGATCAGAGACGACAAGAAGCCAGAAGACGCCACGACCGGAGCTCAGGTACATCAGAAAAGTTCATCTGTACTGGAAACAGCAGATGAAAGCAGTGAAATACGTTTTCAGCATCAAACACTCTCTCTAGATGTTCAGTGCAGAGGCCCAGCAGGTCAAACAGGTCAACCTTGTGCAATAAAATAATGAGCGTAAGCCATTAAAAATTCAATCATGTTTGTTTGGCGAGGTATTACGCCGTGTTATTTGAAGTGCTGTATAGAGACGGCGCGTCACCATGGTCACTTCACAAGAGATGCTCTGTAAAATTTCAAGGGTGAATAACACTGCAAGGACAATGTTGTATAACAGTCGAGTAAAGCTTTGTTGGAATCCGTGTAATGTATTGCAGGGCAGTAAACAATGAGTTATGTTGTACAGTAGACATTTGCAGGTCGAGTCTTACCTCACCTGAATCCAAACACACGCTCGTCTATCGGCCAGCAAACACACTCACCTGTGATCATATTCAACATGAAACCATTACCTCTTAATCAGTGGGGCTTACTGGTTTATGGACACTCGGCTCAATGACAGTAAATTTTGACAAAGACATAAAAATTTCAGTTATTTGTCAGGATGTTTTTATCTTTCTAACATGATGTTTACTTGCTCCTGACCTCTGACCTGCCCTACCGACCCGCCAGCACATCTTTTTTTTTTTTATAACCCATCTCAGCACATTGCGAGTCAACACATGCGTTGCTTTGTTATTATATGAAATACTTTTATACCAACTAACCCGATCCACCTCTAAGATATATTGATCAAGTCTAAACTCTTTGCATATAAAAGTCAATCAATAGAAAAATAATTAAGACTGCATCCAGTGATTATTATTATCTGTAAGTGTCGGTTTATTATCTTAATGAAACGATTAATTATTTTGTCTATAAAACATAAAAAATATGCATCACAATCTCCCAGAGGCCAAGCTGACATCTACAAATTACTTGTTTTTGTCTGACAAAAAAGTCCAAAACCCAAACAAGAGAAGAAGAAAAACTTTTCACAATGGGGAAAAAAGCTTGAGTTAGAAAAAGTTTAATGACAATCGATTATCAAAATAGTCTCATAATCATTTTTGTGATTTATTTTTCTGTCCTCTAAAATCCTACCCAGGTATCACACAAAACATTAATCATTGTTGTGTAACAGCGAACACAACAGTTACACAAACGTAGTATCGATGACACCCAAAAACTGTTTTAACTCAGGTCGTATTCACTGACTTTAATTAACAGCCGTCTGTTAACTCTCGAGTCGTTTGTGCCCGTTAGAGTCGGGAGTCAGGTCGGAACATCAAATGAAGGATGCAGCTGCATTTAAATACTTTTGTCAATTATTTTCACACACTTGTTAGCGCAGAGTGTGTGTGTGTGTGTGTGTGTGTGTGTGTGATTTAGCAGACAATTAAATTGAAACTCAGTCAGTTTGAGGCGGAGAATCAAAGCTTAACCTTGATTCTCTGTAGTAGAAATGTGATGTTTCAGTGTTTTCCTCTTCACTGTGCCACCCTGCTGTACTGGAACTAATACAGCTGATTCGAGGTGGTCCTGCTGTTCACACATTATTCATTGTCCCGCCTTCCACCCCTCACCCTCAAATCCTGATGAGCTCGAGCGAACATAACCTCCATCTCCCAGTCAGCAGCTGGGAGTCACCGACTTCAAAGCCTCGGATATGAATAATCAAACTGTTATTTTTAGCTTTTTTTCTCTTCATGTTACTGACCTGACTTCATGATGTTCTCCCTCCCCTCCTGCCCTCTTTCTTTCATGCGTGCTCTCTCGTGTGAACCCTGTCCCCCCTCCCCCCCGTCCTCCTCCCTTCCTCTAAAATCTCCGTCCATCTCTTCTTCTCTCTGCAGATTGCTGATTTGTACAAGAAGCAGCAGCAGATTCAGAATCAGGGGGAGAAAGCTGACCCGGAGGACTACTACTGATCAGCCAGAAGTGATCAGCAGAGAATAATAAATAATGGCAAATTCAATGTAATTGTAAATAGTGTCTTTCTTTTTGTAATGTTGAATGAAAATAAAGGCTCTCGCCAGTTTTAAACATCCTGTCATTTGTGTTATTGATTCATTGAAGCCGCTCCTTTTATTGACTACGATTTTCCTTTCAGAGCCAAAATTGCGTAAACATCATGCTGCATACCCTGCACATAAATTCCCAAAACCTGAATCGACTCGGCACTTAAGGCATACCTGCCGGTAATAGATCCCTATCAAAAATTCAGTGTGCAAAATATGAAATGTAAGGGCGGCATACCAATAATTTCAACTGGCCTGATTTCTGCTTGAGCACTCAAAAGGCAGCAGCAGCAGCAGCGAGGTGCATTCAATGTGTGTGGTAATAAGAGGACATGCCAAGGAGATTGCTGGCTGCCTGAGATGTTGTTAGTATTTTAAAAAAAAAAAAAAAAGACACAGGAGCAGACAGTTGCTCAAACAGCAGGACAAAAGAGAAGCACTCACAGCTTGCATTAGATGATGGAAATCCACTAACTGTCCAACCTGAATCAATCCGAAACTGATGGTGTGTGTGTGTGTTTGGTGGTGGTGGTGTTAGGGGGGAAGGGGGGGGTCAGTTTGAGAGCCAAGGACGGACAGTTATTACATGGAGAGGCAAAGAGGATTGTGAGAGTTTTCTGCATAGTGATGCTGTGTGAGAGGATATGAGTGGGCTTGTGACACAGACTGAACCACTTAGTGTTTTAAATGTGTTTTGTGCTTTTGTCTGTGCAAAAAAAAAAAACCCCAAGCAACTCGGAATTGCGTTAAATGCCGAATAGAGTGAATGTGCAGGAAATATTTTGTTGACACTGACAAAGACTGCTTGAGAGTCTTGCTTTGCATGTGTATAGAGATCATGCATCAAAAAAGCGCAAAGAGCTGCAAACTGCACATCTCACCACAAATAAATTATAACAGTGAGCACTTTAGCAGAGCTGCTTGCTAAAGGATTTATAAACATGCTATATGCTAACGGTGTGACTCCAGGGATGGGAAATGGTGGTTGGTCTGATCTGATTCAGGCTGAAATATCTCAACGATTATATGATGGATAACCGTTAAATTTTGTACAAACCTTCATGATCCACAGATGTTAAAACCTACTGACTTTGGTGAACCTCAGACTTTTACTGTTGCACCACCAGCAGGTCACCTATCTTGCAAAACATCTCAACATCTACTGGAAGAATTGCCACAAAATTGTGTACAGACACTCATGGTCCTCAGAGGATAAATCCTAATAACTTTAGTGATTCCCGCTTTCTCTCTAGAGTCACCATGAGATTCATATTTGTCGTTTTGAGTGAAATGTCTAGACAGCCGCTGGATGGATTGGCATGAAATTTTCTCTCTTGTCAGGATGAACTGTAATAGCTAGTGATCCCTTGACTTTTCATTCAGCACCACGGTCATTTTATTTTGACCCAAATACCTGCAGAACATTCCCATCAGCCTCAGCTAACACATTGTGTTCAGTAAAGCACGTTAGCATGTGCAATATGTTAGCATACCTGCAGCAGGAAGCTCTGCTGAAGCAAAATGAGATGCAGGAAATAAATATCATGCGTTGGTGGGCTAGCATTCCTGCAGCTGCATGCATTCATCCAGTTTTACAGCGTCTGGCTTGTCTGCAGGATATTTGCATATAAAATTTTTTTTGCCAGTTCTGTGGTGACTCACCCCATATGTGGCCCTAATATTGTCAGTGTTTTCACATGCGGAGCGGTTTGTATACTCAAGTGCATGTGAGATCTCTGTGTTATGCTATCTCGGTATGCAACTATGCATACTGCAGGGCTGGCCTATTTGTGTGTGAGTGTTTCTAAGTGTGTGGGCTGTGTCCTGTGAGTCTGCTGAAGGGGGAGTTTGAGAAGGACACCATTGTGGTAGAATAATGATGGATAGTCCAAAATTCAGATTTGACTGGCCTTTCCCACTGCCACTGTTGTTTACCAAACAAGCTTTTCTTTTCATTTTTATTCACTACCTTCACCACATGAAGATTTAAAGGTGTTGCAGTTTGCTCTGTAGATACGTCTCTCCTCCTGCAAGCTACTTCGGGTACATCTGACATTCATCTTGAATATCATCATCACATCTCGTCACATTTTTTTTTTTTTTTTGAATAGAAACAAGGGATTTGCTGGTGTTACTACAATCTGAATTTCAAATAGCAGTTGTCAGCTGCACTGTTGCTTTAGAAGTTGGCTTGAAACAGTGAATATGCAGAATGGAAAAAAAAAAAAAAAAAAGCCCTAATGGAAATCAAACAGGCAACAGAGCATGAAATATTGAAAATGCAAATATGTAATGAATTCAATTCCATATTGTGTGTGCTGTATGATTCCGGCTTTTGTTGTGAATTACTCTGAAGGTTGACTGCGGCAAGAGTTGTCTCTACCTAATTTGTGTATGTGTGATTGTATAAGTGAAGAAGCGTGAAAGTCTGTGAATCTCTGTGTACCTTTTGTGTTCAGCATGAGTGTCTGCACGCTGAGGCGTTTCTGTATTTGTTTCCTCTTTTGTGCATGAGTGAGTGAAGTTGTTTTTTTATCATCTCGGTGCAAAAAAAAAAATGTGAGTGAGCCTGTTTAACTGCCCATGTTTGTGTGTGTGTGTGTGTGTATATGTGTCACTGATGTTTACCGAGGGGGGCAGCTGCCTCCATCTCCACCGAGGTCCTCGCCTCTGCTCAAACAGCTGTGCTGTTAGTTCACATCAAGTCACCCGTTCAGACCGGGTCCCGTAGGGGAAGTTACTGTCGCAGACCTACCTGCTCGCTGCCCCTGCTGAACTGTGCTTTGCTATGTGGTTTGTTTGTTTTTTTTAGATTATATTTTTTGGCATTTTCGCCTTTATCGGGCAGTGGGCTGCAAAGGGGAAGATAGGAAACAAGGGGAGAGAGATGGGTATGACATGCAACAAAGGTCCCTGGCTGCGGTTGAACCAGGGACCTTGTGTTATGTGGCAAGTGTGGTAACTATTCAGCTACTGGGGGTCCTCCTGCCAAATTTTAAGAAGCAGCTGGGAGCTTTGGGGTGTGTGGAGCATGATTTTTTTTTTTAAAAAAAAGCCCTAGAACTGATCTCTGGTGTTGTGACAGATGAAAGGCAAGCTGAAGATGGCTCCTCTGAGCTGAAACTGTCCCTGCTGTTTTTCCTCTTTAAAGTTTAAGGAAGTGTCCCCTAAAGCAGGGTTATGGATTACCTCCAACCACAAAAGGAAAAAAAGAGGGGCATCTATTAAAAAAAAAAATAAAAAAAAAATGCCAGGTTTCACCTTTCCCTGTCCTTTTGTGTCCCTCTCTCTTCCCCCAACCCATTCTCCCACATAAGCTATCTTTCTTGTTCACAATACCCCTTTCTCCACCCCGAGAACAATGCGTTTGTTCTCATCCACCTCCTCCTCTTCTCCATCCCTTTCTATCCCTCCATCCATTTGTTTGGTGCTCTCTGTGACATCTCTGCCATGCCAGGCCATGAGGGAGAGAGGGAGGGACAGGCCCTGCCATTGTCCCCGGCCGAACCCACGGAATATCAATAGTGTTTTTCTTGAGGAGGAGCGCCAAGCGTTGGCCAGTAACCTTTCGGATTTGATGATGTCAGGGCTCCTCTTTTTTTGGGCCCTTTATATGATTCCCCTCGTCCTCCGGCGTCCACTCTTTAACAGGGTAGCGAGAGACAGTACAGGATTGTATGCGCCGTGTGACTCATCGCAGCACTTCATCAGCTCAGTTTTAACTAGTACGAGTTGCCTTTGACTGTGCCAACAAGTCCTCCAATTAAACAACAAAATGGTTTTTCAATGCCCCTTTAAAGGGAGACATATGAGCTTTTGTTCGGCGGAGCAACATCTCTTCTCAGTGCTTTCAAAACCATTTTTCACTGTTGCGAAAATAAAAAAGCATTTTGTAATCAGACACTGCTGGTTAAGGTTTTATTAGATTGCAGCACAAAAATGACTTGGTTGAGGACATATCATGGTGTTGGATAAAATAACTACTGGGTTAAGGGTCAGAACCATCACGGTTCAAAGTTGACTGGAAGGAAACGGGAAGCAAACAGCGGCCTCCCGTGTCAAAATCTGACATTTTGTTGACTTCCCTCTCCCTCTACGGACTTTATGGCTCTTATGTGACACTATTTCCTCCTTTGCTCCCGACAGACTCTTAATTCCAGAGGCTGGTAGTCTTTTGTCACTTGAATGTAACCGTGAATGTTACCATGCTCACAAACCGCCGTGTTCCCAACAACAAACCTCTTAACATCAGAGAGGTTCTGTGGATGACTCTCCTGGAAATGCTGCACATAACAACGTACAGATTCTTTTTAGTCATAAATTTTGTGGCCCTTTCGTTTCCTTTTCAACATCTTCTTTTGTTTTGTTTTGAAGTCAGTGGGCTGTTAACCTGCGTCCTGTATGTATTTATATTTAATCCTGCCTTCTAGCCTTAACTTTTGACAGTTTTCAGGCCAATTGCTTGCCACGGTTCATTTACTTTATTTGGTTATGGAAATATTTCGCTTGATTATTCAACCCCTGCAGCAAAACTGTGAGCCGACCTAGTCATTTATGAGGCCACTTTATGATTGGTTTATGATGGCGGTGGTGGTTGTTGTTCCCCACTTGTCAGCGCTTCACTTTGGCCCACACTGAGAGGCTTGTGCTTCAGGGAGCTAAGATTGCAGTGCACTCCATTGGATCATCGTTGGCGGTCGTTAGTCTTGCGACCTTTGTGTGAACTGGCTTCTGCGGTCTGTATCTCTTCTGTCTCCTTTTCCCTCGCTCGCCGTCGTCTTGACCGACGAGAAAAACCCTCCAGCGGTCCGCTCTCCATTCATAGAAGCCCTCCACATGTCGAAAGAGACATCCCCCCCCCCTCTTCTGCACATCTGCCAGCGCCTACCTTGTGATCAGTGCTGCACTCAGAGCTGTGACAAACATATTCAACACTGCAGAAAAATTAGACATGGATAGAGTTGACAAGAGCCTCTGATTTCCCAGACTGTGAATTATCCCTGGTCTTTTTGAATGCACACTTGGTATGTACGTTGGAAATAATTCTACATCAAAGAAAATTACAATATCACAAGAGAACATGTCCTGTAAATTTTTACGGATGTCTAATGACATGCCCTCACCGGATGCAACCGAGGCTACTGTTTCAACGCGTGAAAACAAGCTTGATGAGTTATGCAGGCAGACGGTCGAGATGGTTTCATTCACACAGTGGCTGAAGCCTGAGGTACTCTGCGTATTCAGTCATCTCTAATAACACCAATTGATATGAAGCCTTGTCCACCTCAATATCACTGAAGTGCAGCTGAGGACTCATGTATAATTTCGCAAAAAAATCTCTACAGTAAATGGCTCTACAGATTGAGTTTTCTCTTTCTGTTTCTCACTGCTAACTCTCTCCTCGTTCTCCTGTCTCCTCTACCTCTCCTCTCTGTATAATTTAGCAGTAGATAAGCTCGCCCTCTCCTACATTAGTGTGCTATATCACTGCCAGCTAAAGGAATAGGGGGGGTGGGTGGGTGGGGGGGGGGGCCTTCACTCTATATGTGATACAGTTTCTGCCTGCCAAGCTCAGCCCCTGCCGCTGCCACCGTCACTCGGCGCTGACAAGTTTGGGTGCTTGCCACGTTCTGCACCTGCCAGGCTCATAAAGAATCCCCCTGTTTCTCTGGGGCCTGAAGGCAGGATCTGCCATAATTGTTAAGGATGTCGCGATTTAGACGTTCAAGCCAAAGCTTAGACAGTTGATTGGCGCCAACAAGTTGGCAGATGGTCCGTTTTGTTCAGCTGATCCGTCAGCGGGGTGTTTGAGGTGTTAAGATGAATGAGCGGTTGCGATTTGTCACAAGTGGCAAGAATTTATGCCGCGGTCTCGAATGTAGGCAAAAGTCGATCTCTCTCGCTAAATGCTCTGCTTCTGTCTCGGCCGAGAGCCCCCTCGGAAAAAGAGATCCTTGATTTCTAGCACAGAAAACCCAGATAAGAAGGCTCAATGAAATAAAGTGAAGTGGATGAAGTGGACATCCTTGTCAAGTGCCTCCTCTTCTTTCTTCCTCATCATATATACATTCTCGAGGAGGGTAGAAGAAGTCAAATCGTGATTGATGTGGTTTACACTTCATGTTGAGAATAACTGAATCCAGCTTGCTGGAGCTAGAGGAGTGCTGCAGAACCATTAATTTGTGCATGTATTCACTACTACTATGCCAGCGGCTAAATGAATGCATATTTATGACGTGTGACAAAATGATGGAATGAGGCCTCCAGAAATGAGGCTTTGCAGAAATTCCACTCCAGCGTGTCCACTCCGTTCACACCGCTGCGTCTTTTCTCATTTTCTCCCCTGTCTGCTTCTCTATCTGCCGTTGTCTTGCTCTGGAGTCTGTGCATCTTCTCGCCCTGTCCTCATATCAACTCATCTATATATAGCAGGTCTCTCCCCACTCTGTCGCTGTCTGTGTTACTGGAAAAGCGAGGAGTGGGCGCTGCGCGGTGAATACACAGCTTTGTCCGGGGCCAGCAGCAGAAAACCGAGGCCCGGGAGAAAGAAAGGGGAGAGGCCGGAGAGGAAGAAAGCGCCATTGACAGACGGGTAGTCAGCCCCTGTCCCCCTCTCTCTCCATTGTCTCCCAAGTGCTAGACGTCAGCAAACGACAGGAATCTGGAGAGAGGGAGGACAGAGAGAAAAAGAGAGGGAAGAGTTAGGGCTTTGTTTGGACTGCTGGCTTCAGACCCGGTGAAAGTGCAGGGAGAAGGGATGGAGGGATGGAGGAGAGAGCACTGGGTTGACCTCGCTGCAGGATCCCCTTCGACCCCCCCCCCTCCCTTCCGCGACCCCTCACTGTAAACACAGAACGGGCTCGCACCTCCCACCAATCCCCCATGTAATATTTATATATGAACAGTGATCACATACAGAGCGGCTGCAGATGGTCATGATTCCTGTCACACACCCTCGCTTGCACCTACATGATAAGCGTTGATTAGCATTCGCTCTCAACTCAATCACATCACAGTGAGGGTGTAATCTAATACATTACATTCATCATGGCGTAATGCTGCACAGAATGTGCAAAATTCTCCCCAAGTCGCCCATTGTTTTCCCCCAATTAATCCACCAGCTACTGTTACGGCTACGGCGCAGGTGCCTCTCGAATGTTTTTTTGTTTTTTTTTTCCCTCCACTTTGAAAGTTAATGTGTGTAATTTGTTTCAATGAGGGACGAAATGGAGAGAAATGGCAGGAGGAGTGAGTGAGGGTGGGTGGGGGGAGATGGAGGGGGGGAGTGGTGGTGCGGAGAGGAGGAATGGGCCGGGCCGGGCCTGGGTGAGGGGTGTGGTTGGGTATAAACCAGGGGACAGTGGGTTTTCTGTTGTTGTCCTGTTTTGAAGCCCTCTGTCCCGGCATCCCGCACCCCTCCACTCCACTTCTTTCTTTCTCTCTCTCTCTCCTCCTTTCCACTCACACTCCTTCTAGAGTGGGACTCTTCCTCGACAGACTCCTGTCAGGTCTGCGGCATCAGTCTTTTGGGAGCTCCGTAGAAGCCAGAAACCATGCTGACGTTTTTGGCGCTGGCGTCGGTCGTCCTCCTGGGAATAGGTAAAAAAAAAAAAAAAGAAGAAGAAGAAGAAATCTTTGAACTTTATTAAGTTTTATTTAAGTTAAAGAGAGAAAGCTCAAGCTGGATTCTTGTCTGTTGATAGTGAAAATGTAGAAATTATCTTTCTACAGATGTGGGGTTAAAGGTTAAATGTAGATATTTTTTCTGCAGTGCTTATCTGAAAACTGATGGACTTGATAATAAAAAGGGTCAATAGGCTTAGTGATGAATTAATTGATCTTTCACTGAAAAGTAATGCCTCTCTCTGCACTGGCTTAACACCAAACTAAAGCACTTTAATTGATATCTTGGTATTTGCTGTATTGGTTTAATTAAAAAAAAGGCCATTAGGGCGCCTGCAGAGGATGTAGTTCATCTTCAGGTGCTTCATTGTAAATAGCACAGCACTCTCTCCATCTGTGATCCTCTCATAAAGCAGGTGTCTCTTAGTTTGCAAAGTTAAAGAGCGCTAATGTTATGACTCTTCAACCGAGGGCTGGCAGAGCTTTTTTTTTTTTTTGCTCCGTAGCAGACGTCTTTCTCTACTCCCCTCTTGTCAGATATTTTCAGAATTTTAATTAAAGATGTCAAGTGTGATTTCATTGACGAGCTTTGTGTTGGCTGGCCGCACTAAAGTTGATCGTTCAAGGGTGCTCACGGTGAAACGCTGTGAACTTTATTCTCCGGGTGTTAAAAGAGGCAGAACACTTGGGGGGGGCATTAGAAGTTAATGTAGCTGTGAGAATAGTGTGACTAGTGGTGGCTCGTTCACTCATTTTAAACTAAACAGAACAATTTAAAAGTTATGCTGTTTCAGTTAGGGGTGTGCAGCTCCCGGAGGGGCTTTGGTGGTTGTTTGAGATACTGAATGCATTTTTTTTTTTTTTTTAGGGAAGTAAAATATTGATTTTGCAGCCAAAACCAAATTAACATTGATCATTAAATATTATTCGAGCATAAACAGCGC
The DNA here is from genome assembly GCF_910596095.1 of Thunnus maccoyii. Classification (NCBI taxonomy): domain Eukaryota; kingdom Metazoa; phylum Chordata; class Actinopteri; order Scombriformes; family Scombridae; genus Thunnus; species Thunnus maccoyii. The sequence continues at coordinate 24,880,841 of NC_056544.1, read as the reverse complement.
AGCCAAGATAATCCATATTAATTGGGAAAATGATGTTCCCCTTTGACTTTTCGAAAACTAGCAACAATATTCCAGTTATAATCCATTTATTTACTGAGTGCATGTCTGAATCAATAGTGGATCTGACACAAATACGTCAGATCCACTATCCACAGTTTAGTTGTGAGTGTCTGGATGCATATGCAAGTGTTTGGGATGTATTTTATAGATTTGAGGAAGGAAATGAATAATTTGACATGTGAGTACTGCTTAGTGTCTTGTGAGTACATCAGGGCCTGAAAAATATTAAGGAGTGAAGTGATTTAGGGGGGGAAAAAAAGTCTATGCAGATCAAAAGTGTAACAAAATAAGGATAAATGTCAATGAGAACGCTGCAAAAAGTTTCTCATGTTTGCATAATTTTGTTTTTGTGTCCACGAACTTGTTCTCTAATACTTACAGGTTGCAATTCTGCTGATTTTCTGTAGTAAGAGGTGGTCAGATTGTGCAGTAAAGGCCAAATTAACTTTTAAACTAAAATCATGTTAAACTTCTCAAATATTTTAATCTCTTTGTAGCATAGATGGGTGTTTTTTATTTGTGAATTAACCATATCATCTGTGGCTCCCAGTGCCCGAGCAGTCCCAGGCCATAGTGATTTACACCGGCTGGGAACGCCATGCCTTGGTGGGCTCCGACATCCGACTCTCCTGTTCTTTCTTCTCTTGGCGCTGGACCTCAGAGGACGTCACCTTCTCCTGGACATACAGGCCCGATGGCTCCCGGGACAGCATCTCTGTAAGATACACACACACATTACACATGATTAAGGGTGACATATGAAGAAGTTTGATACTGTAAATCACAAAAAAAATTGAAAATTAGTCACACGTACACATTAAAGCTGCACTTGAAAAGAGTGCGGCTGCATCAGAGGAGCATCCCTTCCTCTTTTCTCCTCATTGGCCTAAATGTAATTCTGATGTTGTGCGTTCCTACTTGAAGTTGACCTTTTTCACATGCAAGAAGCTACAAAGAACTTCTTAAAAAGGAAACACAAAGACGTCTTTTGCAGCAACAGAAATGTAGCCTCGCCAACAATAGCTACGTCTGCTGCGAAAAAGACTTGTTTTCAAACAGGGGTTTGTTTTCATCATCTCAGCCTCTACCAGACACAAAGAGGAACAAAAATCAAGCCAAATTCATAAATGTCATGTAATTTGTAGAGCACGCTCAGAGAGCAGGATGCATGCAAATAAACAAAAAGGAATCCTGGTTTAATCTGACAAATCCAGCACTGTGTGAATATCAAAAAAAGGCACACGAAACAATACTCAATTTATTTTAACACACAGGTACAGTGTGCATGTATTAACTTGGAACAGGAAATAACAAGCGCACAGAAACTTTCTCTCCTAATCTTCACCCTCTTCTCCCTGCCTCACCCGCATCCTGCTCTTTAATTTCGCTCTCCCTGCCGTTATCCTCCTCCCATCTCTCTAATCTCTCTATCTCCCCGTCCTGACTGCGCCTCCCTCTGTCCACCTCCCTTAATCTCCTCCTCTCCAGCCCTGCCTTTTTTTGTCCCACCCCTCCTCTCTCATTATCTCCTCCCCTCACCTCATCCGCCTTCATCCGTCTCCCGCAGTGTACTTTGAAAGTTGTTTTCCCTGCTCTTTTTTTTTTTTTTTTTTTTCACCTTATCTTCTGTCGCTCATTTCTTTACCTGCCTGGATAGATTTACAGTTTCATACATCTTTTCTGTTTTCACGGTGCATTTGTCCTTTTGAAATGTCGTATTTGATATCTGACATGTTTGTATCACGTGAAAGGCGGCGTGTAATTCATGGGGACCGGCTTATGTGTCTCACAGGCTTTAAATTTAAACTGATAGTTTATCAAAATTTCAACCAAATTTGACCTTGTGGAACCAGGAGCATCACCACTTAACCCCACTTACCTCACAGCCCATTGAAGGTTTCTCCCAAATCAATTTAATTCAATTCAATTTTATTTATATAGCACCAAAACACAACAAAAGTCATCAAAATCAAAGTCAATTAACAGCTCCTTTAAAAATTCTTCAAAGACTGAGTTTAAAACGTGATGTTCTGGCTGTAGTCTTTTTTGTAATACCACACTCTAAGAGATACTGTACATGGATAAACAAGTTTCTCTACAAAAACCTTTTTTTTCCCCTTAGAATAAAATTCTAAAATATCGAATTAAGTCTAAACACAAGAAGCCCCACAAGACTGTAAACTAAAACAGTCTGAAATTGGCACAATTTTGACTTCAAGTAAATCAAATAACAATGTGTATAATTCAGAGGTGTCGCTTGTTGTGATGAACCCACAGAGATCTATCAGCGACTCTGCAGCTCCCTTCGGCTTTACAGAGCTTCACAGGGATTTTCAGCTCATTGTTTAGCTGTCTGGCTGCAACTTTACTGTTTTGGTTGACTCTCATTGCTCTAAATAGTGTCTTTTACAGCCGCTGCAGGCAGCTGTTTTCAGAGAAAAAGCTCTAAAAACCCCTCTGTACACTACCGGCTCAGCAGCACCAAACGGAAAACAAACACAGGGGCTAGCTGATGAACCTAGTGGAGCATTTAAAGGCTAAAGAGCCAGATATTTCCCTCAGGAGTTGATAGAGATCAAAAACAGAGTGAATATTGGACTTAAATTCACCAGGTGGACAGAAACATGACTCCAAATGAATGTTAATGTTGTTCTGCAACTGTTGGAGGTGGAATAAGCAACTGTTTGCTAAAAAGTTTAACATCGACTTAAAAGGCTCACAACTTGTTTCTGTTGCCTGCAAGTGGTCAAAATGTTTGATTTAAATCTACTATTCTCATCAATATAACACAACGACATGTGTGTGAAAGGGTTCACTTGTAGTGACAAAATATCACCCGACTCTGCAGCTCCCCTCAGCTCTAGGGAGCATTTTAGCGCCTTTCAGCTTTTTGTTTTGACAACAGAAAAAAGTGACTAGCTGGTGAACAGATTCAGCAGCTAAAGAATGAATAAGGTCCCTCAGGAGACTGGAGCTGAAAGCCTTCAATTCACCAGGTGTAAATTAGCAACTGTTTGCTGACTGTTTCCCACACACACAGGTGTTCACAGCTTGGTTCTGCTGCCCCCAGTTGCGCAAAAAACATCATTTATTACAGATTTAAATGAGGAACAGTCTGATTTAAGAGTAAGTAAACAAGATTATGAACATCACCAGACATTTAATTTCAGTTTTTGGTACTTCACAGTTTTGAATACTCTTGCAAAGTCATGGTGTTATGGACACATTTTGGCAGCTACCAAAAAGAACTGAGTTTTGACACACAGCTCTACTTATTGGTGCAGTTTATGAACTAATCTGCTATATTATATAAGGAAGCAATAATCTGTGGAAAAACCATAAAGGTTGAGTCAGTGATTCTGGAGAAAGATTGTTGATATTTGAACGAAACACCCAAACAAATATACCCCTCCCTTCGTGCTCCTTCAGAAGCTCCACCCCCCCAAATCCATGGACGTGCATTGCCAAGACAACAACACTAACAACTGGTCTAGCTGACCAAAGAGAAATACGACAGAATCTAGAGCGATTCGTCAGCTGTAGAGTCACCTCTGTTCCTGTCACACATCATCACAAGCTCATGTGACCATAACAGTCCATCCACACTCTCCGCCTCTCTGCGGTCTCCCCACTTCTCACTCGACCTGCGTTCAGCGTCTCTGTCCACAGAAGCAGCCGTCTGTCAGCTGCAGCTCCTGGGGAGCTGAGAGGATAAACTGCCTTCACCAGGCTGACTGACAGCAGAAATTTACTGAACCAAAATAGTTTGCATGGATTTCTTCACAGGAGGAAATCAACAATGTTTGTATTTATTTATTTATTCATCTTATTTCCCCGCCAACCATAGCAACTGATGGGAATCTGCCTGTAGTGAAACAGGCGAGCTCACAGACAGACTAGGACCCTTGATCAGTCAATGTAGATACAGTTAATAAGTTCAAAACACGTATACAGCGGGATATTTGTGTGACTGAAACACGGCAGAAAAAGACTCGGAACGTGAAAAAAAGCAGGTGATCTTCATGAGACGCGTATCACTCACATGTGTCTAGGATTCAGTGTGGATTGATACCTTGATTAAAATGGAAGTGTATCTCTTCCGTGAGATGCACCGGTGACGGATGGTCAAAAGCGCGTCTAAAAACACTTTCTGTGTGAGTTGGCCAATGCCGCTCTCTGCCTCTCACCATTCAACGGGTGCTGGAGACGAGAGGCTGTCATGTAATCACAGACAGTTGCTCTGATGACTTCCCCCTGTCCTGTGCACGATCACAAACGCCCTGTTGCTGATTGGCTGGAATAGTGCTGTGTGGAGAACACAGAACGGACAGCTAGCAAACTGTGAGGAAATATTTGCTGAATTTGACAAAAAGCATATCGAACAATCTCCAGAATTGCTGACTCCACCTTTTAAATGGAAAACTGTTATTTCTAAAGACAATTGTCATTATGATGTCACCATATCCTCTGTCCTTTCAGATCTTCCACTACACCGGCGGCGCTGCCTACCTCGACAACAAGGGACCATTCAGGGACCGGCTGGAGTTTGTGGGGAACCCGGCCCGCCGTGATGGCTCCATCCTGATCAAGAACCTGGAGTTCAGCGACAACGGCACCTTCACCTGTGACGCCAAGAACCCCCCTGACATAGTGGGACGGCCCTCCAGCGTCCGCCTGCTGGTGTTTGAGAAGGGTGAGATGGGATGGGGTGGGATGATGGGATGAGTCCTGTGGGGGGGGGTTCCTCAGGAAAATCAAATTCCCCAGTATGTAAAGTAAAATGCTTTTATTGTCTTACATCTGTGTCTGCTCATTAGCTTTCCACTGAGCCCATATGGCATATTTTGGTGATTTTATTCTGTCAGCAGCCAACTGTTCTCAATTGTTATTATAATCATCCAAACTCTGAAATTAATCTCAATTTGCACCGTGCATCAGGCAAAAAAGCAAATACCGTGTTCACACTAGTGGTCGCATTGCCTTGTTGGAATTCCTTGCGCCTCCCATTAAATGAAATCAATTACAATTTTATCTCTTTTTTCTATTTGAGATTGCTATCGCTGCCTCCCTTTCACTCCTTTTCTCCCCCTCCCATTTCTCATTTCATTCCTCTTTTCCATCGTCTTGCACTGTCTTATCCCCTCCCCCACCTTCTCCCTCCATTACTCTATCCCTACTCTCACCTTTATCCTACCTTATCTTTTCCTCCCTTCATCTCCTTCTGTCTGTACTGCACTTTTATCTTTCATTCAACCTTTACTTTACCTTCACTTCACATTCCTTTTCTAGTCTCTTTCATCTCTCATTCCCTTTCCTGTTAGATTTGTTCCCTTACTCCCTCCCTCCTCTGAAATCATATTTTCCTTCTACTTCTCTCCTTTCTGTTTCTTCACATATTTCCTTTCTTTTCTTTTTTTTTTTTTGGCATCCTCTGAACACTCCCAACCTCTCTCTGTCACCTCTTTGCCTTCCTGTTTTTTTATTATTATTATCTACAACACTCTCTTCTACTCTTGTCTACATGCTAACACTCCCTTCCACCCACAGTGCCCATCCAGGCTGGTGTGATCACAGGAGCCATCATCGGGGTGGTGCTGGGCCTGTTGGTGCTCATCGTGGTCATCTACTACCTGATGAGGTTCCTGGTGGCGCGCCGCGTCTTCAGCCTCAGTGTCAGGTCAGTGCCCGGCCTGTGGCCGGCGGCGCTCTGCCACTCGGGTCTGTGCCAGGGACTGGAGCTGAAGCCAGAGCCTATCCCTGGCATTGACACCTGCGTGGCCAAGCTGGCATAGCTGCTGTGCCATAGATTGCTTTGGTTACGTGTGCGAGGTTTAGATTTTGAAGTCAGTCAGCGGGAGAGAGACAGATAATGATCTCTCATTTAGATTTAATCTAAAGACAGTACAGTATAGGTCCTGAGCAAGATGATTAAAAGTGGTGAAGTGGAAGTTAAGAGTGGATAATCCATCGGATCATGAAGATGGTGGATCCATCATCTTGCTCATACCTATCCATTCTTATGAGATCTTAACGCATTTAGCACCCGGGGGTTGTGTTGTGAGACAGGGCCTGTAGATTAAGTTGATGTTCTCTTTATGATGGCTGTCAGGCAATGCTGCCCTGTGACCACTGGAGGGAGAGATAGATTCGACATCCTGACATTGTCTTTCTTTTGTCCCCTCCAGCAAACATGGCAAGAAAAAGAAAGAGGGATCACAGCAGAGACAGGCAAGTTCCCTTCTCTCCTTCCTCCCCAATCCCCTCTTCTTCTTCCTCCTCCTCCTCCTCTTCCGCCTCCTTTCCTCACACACACACTCAATCACACGCACGCACATCCAGTCGACAACATCAAATGCAACAGCTCGGTTTGCTGTCATATTGAGGCGCTGAATAGTAAATTTACGTCCTTTTGAAGAGCTTACAATAGCATTCAGTGTTTGAATATTTGTTGGGCTCAGAAAACGTGGTGTCAGAAGGAATATTCATCTATTCTGTTGCAGCGCAGCCACACAATGGCACACATCCAACATGACAGTGCATAACGGCACAGTTTCATAATCACATTCCCCCAATGCCAGTCCAAGCAGCTCTAATATGTCCACACACTTAGCCGGCTCCTCCTCGCAGCAACATATCAACAACAAAATAACATGTCATTCAAACTCTGCCCGGCAAACACTAATAATAGTGTTCAAGCTGTTAAAATTCTAGTGCTGTCTCAGCATTCGTAGTGCTTTTAAAGCCTGTACTGTCCCTCCTCCTCTCTCTCTCACTTGTGGTCTTCACCCCCTCCTTCATTTCCCTCAGGGGGGCCAAACAGTACGGTGAAAGTAAACAGCCACGGGGCAAAAAATCAAACCAGCGTCTGTGAAATGGCCGAGGCCAGGTCACAGCGCTAATGCTGTTGCTGAATTGAATGGGACTGTGATTTGCTCGCAGTGGGGAAATGGACAGGAGCTGCTGATTTAGCTCACTGGGAGTCAAATGAAAATTCACTGGGTCTATTATGGTCCGGGCTGTTATCAGTGCCTTTACGCTGCTGCACGCAAAGGATTTTGGGGTATTTTTTTTTTTTTTTTTTCCCCCCTCTGTTCCTCATGGGAGTGTGATAGCCTCAAGTGGTGGATTAATCAGACATTTTGGTGGCTTGTATTCTTTTGTGAATACAAGGCACCGGGGCAAGTTCTGTTTGATTACTTTGTGGTAATGTTTGGGGGGGGTGGTTGGATGGTTTCTGGGGTGTGTTGTAATCGACTGTACGCCTCGCATGCTGATAATGGAGGGGGGGGAGTCAAGGGATTTGTGTTCAAGGCGTTTTCACTAAATCAAAAATCAGCTTTGAAATGAGAGATACAGGGAGATATCAGAGGTGGGAGATCAAAGGTGTTATTGTGACGGAAAATCATTTAGCCGCAGGTATAAACTAATGTAAAGATGAAGCAATGGGCTCCCGCTGGTGGATAGGAAAGCGCCGTCTTGCGCCCCCCTCCACCCCCTCCCGGCTCAAACCTAAGGGGCGATACCAGCGAGGGCCAACTCTTCCTCCTACCTCAAACAAACGCGCTCATTCTCATCTCCTGGGAGCCTTCCTTCCTCCCTCTGTCTTCTTGTCTTCTTTCTACTGTCGTATGATTGTCAGGTTACTCTTGAGCTGTAGTCAGTTGCTCTCAAGTGCCTGCGGCGGGTGACAGTGCATATATTAATAAATAACTCGCCGCCGAAAGGACACTGAAGTATTTGACAACGTTGTCATTTACAGTTACTCTCCTGCAATTCTTGGCTTGGAAGAAAAATATACAGCGTAAAACAGCTATTCCATCTGCCAACTCCCTTATTTTTCTTTCTTTTTTTTTTCTTTTTTCTTTTTTCTCAGATCTGATTCCTCTCTTGTAGCTATGCCACACACACAGTGGGGCTCGTGGGATTTTATAGCGCGCTCATAAGTGGTTGTTTGATCAAATAGCCCTTATTAGGAGGACTCTGCTGACACAACACAATTTTGTATCAGCCTCACCATCTTCGTTACTTTCTGTTTGCTGGGCTTGCACTACAAATCTCCAAAAGACTGCTGGTGAGGGAGAGAACGGGGAGGGGGGGGGGGGGGGGGGGGCGAGCGAGACAGAGAGACAAAGGAATCCCGTGGTGTGTGCTACTCCCCCGTAAGGTGGAGTTGTGGGAGAGGAGTTTACCCTGCAGCCACACACACACACATAAGAAAGCTCACAGGATTTGAACACATATACACACACTGTACTGGAATGATAATTGAGTGCACTCGGTATCGATCTGAGCTCACGCACGCACGAACACACGCACAACCCACCCATTCTTTTTTTTTTCCATCCCCCAATTGCCTCCTCCTCCTCCTCCTCCTCCTCCTCCTCCCCCCACCTCTACTTCACTTCACTACCTTCTTCCCTCACTCTCTCATTCACATTCCTTTTATCCGGTCCCCTGTCTCCCTCCCTTCAGTCGCATCCTCCTCCTCCTCCTCCTCCTCCTCTCCCACCTCTCCTTGCCTTTGACTTCCTCGCTGACCATCAGAAGCATCTATCTGTCTGTAATTCCCCCTCTCTCTCCTTCCCTTTTTACTCCCTCTCTCGCTCTGTTGATCCCTCCTCACCCTCCTCCTCCCCACCACCACCACCTCCACCTCCTCCTCCTCCTCCTCCTCACACTCCCTTTCCAGTTTCTCTCCTCTCCCTCCTCAGGTCTTCTGGGTTCTGATCAGCTTCGATTCTGGACAGAAAATCACTACCCCTCACTCTTCATCCACCTCTCAATCTCCCCTCCTCACCTGTCACCGTCTCTCTTTTTAGTATGCAGCAGGGGACGCAGCCACTTACCTATCCACCTTTCCACCAGTCCCTCCTGTTTTGCCACTGTACCCACATTTCCTTTGAAGTGTGTGCAGCCCCCTGTAACAAGGGTGGTTCTGCATTTCTGCCTAAGCAGGCTGGGGTGTGTTTACAAGGCAGCCCCATCGCTAGCGTGGGAGCTCTGCATTACATTGCAGCACAAACTGAGCCTACCGTGGGATGCGTAATGGTAAACAATACAATGATGTATGGGAGACTGTAAGTATGATCGGAGGTAATGACACCGGATGGTGCCGCACAGTCCAGCTGCATGTTAGCTGCAGCGTTCGCCTCGATCGCTGTCTTATCAGAGTGGGCGCTGCTCTTGCAGAGTGCATAATTAAAGATGATAAATTTTGTAATGCAATCAGTGGGGTATTATTAGTCGAAGCTTCAGTGGGTAGAAGCAGCCTCTAGTGTGCTTTCTACCACCGCCTAACCTGATGTATTAGAGCAAAAGTATTTTGCTTCTTGTTCACTTTGTCTGCCCTCTGTCACACTTAACAGTGTACTAGCCTGAAGTTTAACCTGTGCGCTATCATTAAAAGTACATAGTGTGGGGAAAATAATTATATATAATTATTTTAAGCTCCATAAGGGCATTATCAAGCACTTATGATACTTTTCAATAGGTTAACTCACAGGTTAATGCACTGGAATACAGCTAATGTAAAGTTAAGTGTTACCCTGACCTTATCTCTCCTCTCTGTCCAGTCCCTTCCTGATGGATTTGTCGTGCTCAAGTGAAGCCTCACTTCCCTTTTCCTCCTTCCTCCTCTTCCTTTTATAGATTTCTTGATAGAGATGTTTATAGACATTGTCCAGACAATGTAAAGAATGAGTGGGAGTGAATGGGTGAATTATATAAGAAGTAGATGGATTAATATTTGAAGCTGGTGTTTTTTTTCAAATATCATATTGCCAGTCAAACAGGTCCGACCCCGACCGCAGCAAAACTGCCAATAACATCTACAACCTTTTTTTTTTTTTTTTTTGCACATTAATTATTCATTTTAGTTCAGTTATATGCTTTGTAAACAAACCTTTTGATTTTAAGTTTAAGAGAAAGTTTCCTGGCTCTAGGTAGGGCACTTAAAGAGCAGTGACCCTGAAATAAATGTTATTTTTCTGTGTTAAGTAAGAGTTTTTAATGTACTGTGATAGTTCAAATTATATTTTAGAGACCCGGTGAGCACGAAATGTGTTGATTCACAGGTCAAACAACATTTACAATAAGTGTTTAAGTTTGAAATGACTTCAGCTTGGTTGAGAAGTGAAAGTTCTGTATTGAATTTTTGCCCCTTGAGATGCATCATCTCGTTCTCTAGACATTCAATTTAACAAACTATTCCTTCCTGCGGACAATTTATGCACGAAAACACGATAAGGGAAGAAAAATGCCCAAAAAAACAAAATTTAAATAAACTAAAACAATAACAAGAATAATAAAGGGGCTAGAAAATAACTTAAATTGAGAGTGACTTGATTTCAAATATGAAAAAGACTAGCTTTGAATAATTAAAATAAGGGGTGAGGACATGCTGTACCGCCATTGTTTTTACAGCATTTAAATGACTGTATTTCATTGTGTTGCATGTCCTAACTACACTTTGAAATATAGTCTCTGAAATAATGTTTAAGCATCAGTTTAATAAAAACCTAGATGAACTTATTTATTGCTGATTTAATATGTTTCTCTAAAGGCTGGTATACATTGTGTGTATGAGTGTGTGCATTTGATCAATTGTCACTCAGGTGTCACAGGTGTATGGAGCCTGCCTGCCACTGTGTCCCATCCTAACGCATGGTTACCTGTTTTGTCACCCCCTTACAGCTCTGGACACCACCCGCCCTCACTTGCTACCCCCTCCCCTAAAAGGACTCTCTTTCTACTTCCTCACCCCTCTCTATCTCTTCTCCTCCTCCTAAATGTGTTTTTCTCTCCTCTTCACACAGCTCCACTCGTCCTGCTAACCCCATTTTTCATTCTCTCACCTCTAACATCTCACCCCTCCCTCCCTTCGTCCCTCCCTCCCTCCCTCCCAGTCTGCCTTTTCTCTCTCTCTCTCTCTTCCTCTCTCCCTCTCTCTCTCTTTATCTCCCTCACGCTCCTTTCCTCCTGAAGTGACTCTCCTCCCCTGTTCTCCCCCCGACCCCCTCTCCCTGCTCCCCCACAGGGCCCCGTGCCTCCCGCTGACCCCTCCAAGGTGAAGGCGGCCGCCTCGGAAAAGAAGAAGCAGGAGTCACGCAAGGATAAGAAATAGGATACGGGGAGGGGCTGGGGCGGGCTCACCAGCCGGCTGCTCCAGCCCGTGCGCCAGGCGGTGGCGAAGGCCCAGCCGAAGCAGCAGCAGCGAACCATAGTCAGAAAGACAGAGAGGGTGGGGGGAAGAGGGGGCGAGGGTGCAGATCGGGTGCTGATGACCATCGAGCTGGAGATGACCCGTAAAAATGGGGAGGAGGGGCCTGGCGGTGAGAGAGGAACGGGGAGGTTCAGACCGCTTGACCTTCTCACGTACCTCGCCAACCAGCTCACCTTCAAATAACAATATAGGGAGGCGGGGGGGGGGGAGGCTGAGAGGGGAGGGTGCCGTGGAGGATAAGCAAGAGGAAACATCAGGAGAGTTAAACCACAAACCTACTTTACATCCACTACAATGCCAACCTGAGTCCTGGAACAAATGACTCATATCATATCTGCTCTTGTCACAGGCTGATGACTGTAGATGCAGTAGGTTTATGGGCTGAGATCTGAGATGTCGTGATAATCTCTTACACCAGCCGGCACCCTGAGTACTTTTGTCAGGTCATAAGATATGCCATTTGAAGCGAGACCCTAAGATGGCTGGGTTTGATAACAAAATCTAAAAAGCTGCTCCCCCAGTTTTTTGCCTTTCTGGTTCTTTTCATTGTGATACTATCCGCTGAAAAAAAGCTTTCTCCAAGTGCGTCCGATACGCATCACAAATCCCAAGCTATGGGGACAAGCCAATTTGCTTTTTCTTACGGAGGCGAACGTGTCAAACTCTTAACTTTCTCCCTCACACTGTTCTTCGTTCTTTTCCCCTTTTTTCCTATCCCATTTCTTCCTCTTTCACTGTGAATTTCCTGACTTCCTTGTTAATTCAAATTGCAGAAGTGATTTATATGCTAACTGCTCTATCCTGTTTCTCTTCCTCTCTCACTTCCCTTCCCTCTTTTCTTCCTTTTCTTTCTCCCATAGATAAAGGTCTGACTTCTCCATGACTGCCTCCACTCTTCTAGTCTGCTCCCTCCTTTTCTGCCCAGCCTGATGCAACCCCCATTATTTCCCATTATCTCTACTCTTTCAAGACAGCACTGGCTGTAAGAATAGTCCTACTATATCAGTGGCAACGGTATCAAATAATTTTTTACAATGCCTCATCGGAGACCCTGTATGCATTCATTGGGCAAACTGTAAAACTGTTTAAGGCCTAACTTCGCACATAACTTCCTTAAGAGGAAACCCAAAAGACATCCCTCTGTGTTTAGAGTCCCCCGAATCCCCCTTAATGTTTACGATTCAATCACACACTCTGAGCGGAGCTGTGAGTGCACTCTGGACTTCAGATAGAAAAAAAAAAAAAACGAGAGGCAGAGAGAGAGAGAGGAGAGTGATAGTGGGAGAGAAATATGATTCCTGCTCTCTGCCAGCGTAGATAGAGGTTCAAGCCCTCGAGCTCGAGGTGATTCAATCCTCTCACATTTGAGCTAATGGAGGTTGTCGCTGTGTCCCTGCCCTGGCTAAAGGGGGCTATTTCTGGTCCTATAAGAGTGTACAGGCTTACTGTAACAGCTGCACATTTTTCAGCCAACAGGGTAGTGGGGCGGTGGGGGGGAGTGAGAAAAAGAAAGAGAAAGAGGCGAGCAGGACGGGTGGGAAGGGGGGAGGGGGGGTTTACTGTTTGTGCCTGAGTGCGTGAGACAGTCCACTGTTGACTCGAAGGCCGGCGACTGACAACCTGGAATGACGTCACGGCCCCGAGGGCTGGCGGACGCTCTCAGGAGTCTGGCAAAAGGGCTTACCAGGAAGAGGTGCAGCCTCTGTGCTCTCAGAGTTATTTTAGGTCCAGTTAATCCGCTCGCACGTTTCTCCTTGCCAACCCAGGGCTAATTATTTTAGCGCGTGCTGGTAACGAGATATCTCTCTCCACATCTCTCTCTCTCTTTCTCTCTCTCTCTCCCTCCCTCGCTGCCGCCTCTGCTGTCTTCACTCCTCTATACACTTTTCATCTCTGCTCCCATCTTGGGATTCATCTCTTCGCTCCAAACCCCGTTTCATTCTCTCTGTCCTTACGTCTTTGGCTTCCATTATCTCTTCCTCTTCCTGTCGTCTAGTGACTCTGCACTGCATTATTCCCCCACAGAAAAGGCCTATACACAATCCACTCCACTTCTTAAGCCTCTCCTTATCTGACTGCCAGGCCTACAGCTCAATGCTCTGCTCTTCTCTCTTCTGTCCTTCCTCCTATTCCTCGTCCTCCTCGTTCTCTTTTTCATACCCGGTGACGGACATCTCTCTTCCCTTCCTCCGTCTTCCTTGCCCAACGATCGACGAAAGACCATTCGCTTGCCCTTCAAATGCCCCCCCCCCCCCCCCCCCCCCAAAGGCATGTCCCCTGCCGGCCCGCTCTCCTTCCTCCGACCCCTTACTGTCTTTTTTCTGCTGGTTCGACTGCCAAAACGCTCTCCTCTGCCCCCTCCTGGCAAAGGAAGTAAACACACGGGCAGAAATCGGCCTTTAGTTCTCACTGAAGACGCCAAACAGAAACTTATAATCTAGCTAGCTCTCTTCCGGTCACAAATACGACGCGTGTTTTATGTATATGTGTGTCTATTTAAAGAGTGTTAAAAATGAGATTTGATATAAAGCAAAAAAAAAAACCAATGGTATGTCACCCTAAGTAAAGCAAAATAATGTTTTCTGAGACATTTTTTACATGTGTACAAGAAAACACATGGAGAACATGTTTATCAAAGCAGGGAAGGAATGTAATTATATTCGATGGAATATGCCATTATATTTCTGACCTTGTGTATTATGGAAGGTACTGTGTGGCTGTTTCTTTGGTGCACGTTTTATTCCGAGATGAAGGGAAATCGAGGTTGTCGTGTGGTGACAGAGAGAGGATGAGGGGTGGATAAGAGTTCGGTTAGCCTCAGATTCAGCGCGATGTGGCAGGGGAGAAAAAAAAGGGGAGGAAGGTGCTTGCTGTGGGAGAAAGCCTTGGAGAAAGAGACTTATCTGGTGTGTTAAGCCAAGCCAAAAATCCATATGTATCACTACAGATAGACCTGCTCTTCCCCCAGAGCTTTCTTTTAAAGGTGCTCCTTCCCCAACCCTGAGCCAAAGATGGATTGCGATCTGCGTGCTTGATATGCAGGGTGGATGGTGTAGACTTGAATGTTCCTTTAAAATTCATAACGGGAATGGAGGTGCTAAAATCCACATCTTTATAACTGGAGATCTGTTTGACTAGTCGCTGTTTTAACTATCCAGTCAAATGGATTAGTGGGAATGTTTTCTTCTTTTTCAGCAAAAAGCCACACAGACACCTGACATAAAACAAACAGCATTAAAATGCCTTTTAAAAATGTTTTGTTTGTATGTATTATGAACTGTATTAGTCATAGTTGCAAAATAACATTCCTTTATTTGAAATGACTGGAGCTTCTTACATTTTTTTACATTTATTTTAATGCTTGTGATAATTCCTTAGCACTAACAACTTTTGATGACTCTGTATAATATGTTGTAAAGAGAACGTAAATAAAAAATTAAAGCCCCAAGCGCAGCTGTTGTCAAAAGAAGACAAAGTAAACCCAGATGAAAATGTCTATGGTCTTCCTTCTTTCTCTTCCACGTCCAAAGTATTGTGTTAATCTGTCACAAATGTCTCTGCCAGTACATACTTTCATGAACTTTTCAAAAGAAGAGAGTCCTTCCAAAATGAGATATCCACCATTTGAATACTGGAATCCTCTGATGATGGCATGAAAGTAAAACTCATTATTTCTTTATTAGCCATCCAAAGATATGCATACAAATTAAGAACATTTCAGAGGACGTAATCTGCAGGTTTTAAACGCTGAACAATGATCACCAAGTGATTTCTCTTTTGAGTACAAAAGGAATTTGATTATGGAATTAAACTTTGAAACTCCTCTGATCCATGGAGGCAGGTGATGAGTAAAATGATTTCACCTCTTCATGCCTGATGTTACCCAACTACCAAAAGGTAAAGGAAATGAACCGAAAATAAATGATCAGTGACCATTTACAACCTTTTCACATTTTACACGGTGACAAAATGAGGTATATTTTTCAGAGAGACTTAATTTTTTCTGATTTAACGTGCAGGTCGGGTTCAGTGATCACACATGACCTTTTCAGAGATGTCCTGCTTCATATTCAGTTACACACACCATACAGCCACAGTCTTAAAGTGATGCCCACTGACCTGCTCAGCAGCACCTCCTGAATACCTGGCTGGAGGAGGTGAAGCAGAGAACTTTCTGTCAGTGTTTTTTGTTTTTTTTATATATATATACCACCACTAGGAGTTTCCAAAGTTAGAAATGTTCTAATCCTACATATAGGGGCTTTACAGTTGATGCCATTTTTTTTAATGGTATAAAATTTCCTACTTTTCAAGGAATAGTTTTACATTTTAGAAGATACACCTGTTCACTTTCTTGCCGAGAGGGAGATGAGACGATCAATACTGCTCATATATGTTCATTAAATATCGAGCTAGAGCCCGGAGGTGATTAGCTTAGCTTAGTTTAGCATAAAGACTGAAAGCAGGGGGAACCAGCTAGCCTGGCTCAAAGTTCAAAAATACGCCTACCATCAACTCTAAAGCTCACTAGTTAATATGCATCATGTTCGCTTAATCTGTCAGTTACACAAACAAATGTAAAAACAACAATTGTGGTTTTAGAAGGATACTTTTGGGGTGAAGCTTTCTTGATGAACAACAGTGTCTTTGCCTGTTTTCTGGAAAGTTGCTGCAAGACTCAGTGAAGTAGTGAAATGTTTTTACTCTTTCTGCTTGTCTATGGTTTAAACAAACAAGATTTAACATGTTAATTAGTGAGTTTTAGAAGTCTTGGTGAGTGTATTTTTGAACTTTGGAAAGAGTCAGGCTAGCTGTTTCCCACTGCCTCCAGTCTTTAAGCTAAGCTAAGCTAAGCTAATCACCTCCCTGCTCCAGCTCCTTAACACAAGAGGGCGTCAATGTTCTCTACTCTCAGCAGGAAAGCAAATAAATATACTTTCTAAAACTATTCCTCTAAATTATTTGATTGGTTAAGTTTTTGTCATGGTTGATAACCACTGGATGGCATCATAGTAAGAAATATTGAAATCCTATGTAGGGACTTACAGTATAAGAAACTTTTGCTGAACACCAGCTGCTGTGGCAGTTACAGAATGACAAACTGAATTTCCCTTCACTTTCCAAGAGTCTTTTGAGTCAATTGCTTTAAAGTAGCAGAAGAAATAGAGAAGAGTCATGGAGTCCAAACTGATGCTAATCTAAGGTTAGCAAACATAAGCCACCATAAGAGTGTATTGAACTGAGTAAGGGTACGTTTTATTGCTTATTTATTCAATTTTTCTTTTTTTAAGAGGAGGATTATATACTTTAATAAGCTACACAGTCTTGCTTTAAGTTAGAGTCAAGAGTAGTAGCTTGAATGTTAGCTTTTTCCTACCTCTTGACCCATTGAGGTTTAAACTGACCTGTTTGATTACCTCTCTGACTCATACTATTGACTAAAATTTGAATTTGTACATTAATGTCAAGAATTTTTTGAGTTTACAATGATTGAAAAGAAGAACAAATTTGAAAGAAGAAGCCTTGAGCAGGAGCTCAGTACAGGGGCACATACATGGAAATATGCAGCTCATACAGCCTTAGTAGCTCTACAATGTAGGAAGGAGCCAAACTTTAAATCAACAACTAATTGGCAACTAGAGAGAAGTTCTTTGGTATTTATCACAGGATCGTTTGCTGCATCTGTTGTGTGGGCACAGTGGCGATAACCCGCCGTATGTTCCAAATATGTTGGACCTTAAGCTAATTGCAGCCTTGTATTGACTTCAAGTCACTTTGAATTCAGGCAGACGACAAACATTAAAATGATGTTAATAGTTCATCTTAGAAGATCAATCAAGATCAAACAAATGAGGAAACAATATGTCGCAGGACTTATTCAGCATGGTCTGTGCTCAGAATCCAAACAGCAAAATACTCCATTTCCTTTTCATTCTAAAAAATTTCAGGGCCAATAACGGTCCCCCACTGTCACTTTTATTATAAACACATTATGTTAAGTGGAGTCCAAGGTTTCATTTGTTGTGCTGACAGTAGTGATTGATGGGCTGTATGTGTTGTGAGAAGGGGCGGGGGGCATATTGAGCAGGTGCAGGTATACACACAGAAACTCCTCTGTGACTGTTGTGTGGTGGTAGAAGGGGGGGAAGTGGGGGGGGGGGGTCTGGTTGGTGTGGAGTAAAGGGGGCGAAGTGATTGGGGAGGGGGGGGGGGGGGGGGGGTATGTCTCAGGTTACCCTGAGAGGAGGGAAGGAATGGGATGTTTGGTGTGGGGGTGCCAGGCCCAAAAAAAGCCACCAGTGTTTCTTCCACACGTGGAGGGGGGGGGGGGGGGGGGGGCGGGAGGTCTCAGCTGTGGCGGGGCCCCTGAGCGCTGTCCTTCACATTATAACCTGCCGACGTCTGGACATCCAACATGGGCAGAGGGGTGAGTTCTCTTGATTTTCAAAAAAATTAACAGATAGAGTCTTAGTCAGAGATTGTCTCTTTTCTCTGTGGTCGTTTTTTTACACTCAAGACTTTGCTTTCTGTCTCAACTGAATGAACATGTGTTTTTACCGCAGCCCTATGTACAGTGACGACATATGGCATGGACATGCATCATGGAAAAATACTGAGTTTGCATCTTGAGGGCTTGATATTTCTAGGCATCAGAATGCTGCTTTTTTTTTTTTTTATACAGTAACATCTCAGGATGATGGGTTTTTTCCTCCATAAGTATTGTTCCCGGCTTGCTGTTTATTTGGGTAATTACGTAATTTAGTTTTTATTCTCTCTATCAGGCCCATTCCATTTAGCTTTATGGGAGGACAGGCTGGTAATCTTCCTCATACACAGTGGGGGGAAATTGCTATGCCAGACACATTTCAGGCACTCCACCGGCTATGTGCTCCCTCTTTGGTTCTTTTTGATTACTTTTTCACTGTGTCACTCGCTCACGCTCTCCTCTCATTCTCTCTGTATATCCCTCCTTCACTGACATGCACACGTGCTACTAAGAGGAGACTGACAGCAGCAGATGATTTCCATGATGCACCATTCTTCCAACTGTTCATGACACATACACACACACACACACACACACACACACACTCTCACTCTCGTAAATGAGGAACTCACACTATGTAAAAAAAAATATTTTCTCCTCCATATTCAGTGAATGGTTTGCAAATAGTACCAGGAGATTGAAATGAACCGGCGTATACAAAGTCCATTGTGCTCACACTGATGCTTGTAATACGTGGCTATGAATGTAAATGGCTGGGCACAATGTGGCTACAAGCATGTGACTTTTCCCACTTACTGTCTGTGGAGGCTTGGGATGATAGCCTACGGGCCTCGTGTATGGTAATCTCTCTTTTTTCCCCCCTTCAGTGTGGTGCCGAGAATGGAGGAAAGAGGAAGAAGAAGGACAGGGACTTGGATGAGCTGAAGAAGGAGGTGTCCTTGGTAAGAAAAACAAGCTGTCACTGCTCTAACCCACACTCACTCTGCATAGTGATTGATTCCATTGCTGCTGCTCCCAAACGATCCTCCACATAGCATTACGCCAAAAGACACCAAGGCTATAAATGAAAACAGTGGCCCGTAAACAAAAAAGCAATCCAACCTGCTTAGTGTAGTCAGTTGTAGATGCATTCTAAGCCAGTCTGTCTTCTCCTATCTCTTGTACCACCCTCTGGCTTCTCTTCTTTGTACTCAGAAAGATACTAAATAATTTGTGGGCCACCAGCAGTGTATTGCAGAGTTTTTGTCTTGTGCAGAGCTGTAACTCTTTGAGGTGCTGTCAAAACGCAGCCAAGCGATGCCCATGAAAACTAGGGTAAGTTTTGCTGCTCGCACTCTCTGATAAAGCAGCTCTTGTCAATTATCAAGTTGGCCTGTGACTGATTAAAGAAAATGATTCATTGGATACTGTCAGCATTTCCAGGAGTGTTGTTGTGACTAAGTGTTGCATTTTACTTTCATCAGTCTGCATCATGTTTGTGATTTCCTACATTTTTTTCCCCCCAGAAATCCTGTAAACAACCACCACACAATGGCTGAGCCACATTGGGTATAGGGGCATATAAATAAAGCTTAGCAAACTGTTTTGTGAACACTGGGGCATGTTGTGGATTGTGGCCACATCACTTGCAGCTACATTTCATTCTGGTCCACTGTGGCTGCTGTTGGTGAAGAAATTGGCACATTTCTCCCTGTCTTATCGTTAGGTGAAAAAAAAAAAAAAAAAAAGCTCTTTATTGTGAGGGACTGACACCACCCTGACAGCTGGTAGCTGAAATTTTTATTGCTACAGTGCCAAACTATATTTTAGTTTCAGTTGAAATATCATGAAGTGGCTTTTGGCCAGTTATCCATAGAAATAATAACCAATATGCCACCAAACAGCAAAACACAACATACAGTACATTATCAAGATCTTTTGAACAGTTTTCAAAGTGTTTCCATGTGCAAACCTGCAGTTTTCATTGGGGGCTCATTTTTATTACTGGAGAACAGACAGCATTCTCTAGTAACTAGTTCAGCACTTCTTGCGGATGCAGCAGGAGTGGACATCACTCTTTGACCTCTTTGATCTGTCATGAGGAATGAATCATATATATTCAGCTCCTGGATTCATGTTAGATTCAGAATAAAGTATTTTTCAGGAAGGTGGAGATGTATAAAAGTTCTCTCTTTTTTTTTTTTATTAGTATAACGTCCTCATGATTACCATTACCCTGGTCTGTTTTTAGCCAAACTTTCCCAGTTCACACAGTAAAACATTGAATGTATTTTTGTGGAATAATATGTACAGTTCATGATACAGAATGTACAAGGAAAATTCTCATAAAATATTTGTACTACATTTTATCCCTGCAGGATGACCACAAAATATCTACAGATGATCTGGGAAAACGCTATGGACTAGACCTTGCACGGGTAACAACACACACACACACACACACACTCATTTTATAAATGCACACTCACACACAAGCACACATTTGCTTCAGTATCCCCTATGGAGATGTAATCTCTGCTTGCCTGTATTGGAAAGAAACATCCAAACTGAGACCAAGCATTACTTTGGTCAAGTTAGATCCACCGCTGCGTCTCCTAGGTGAGCCTTCTTCATCTTTAATCCCTCAATCACACACACACACACACAAACATACACACTTTGACAAAACTACTTGTACAAACACTGGCAGATACGAAACACGGATGAACCAATCACAAAAGTCTTCTTTTGCTGTAGCTGCCCTTTGCCGTTTTCTTTAAATTTGACATTGCAGTTGTAAAGAAACTGATTTAATCTTTTTAAGATTAGTATTAAGAAAAAAAGATTGCTGGGCTGCTCAGGAAATATCACATGCTGTAAAAATGTCAACAACTTGCTAAAGCTGGAAAGAAAGCCAGTTTGTGTGTTTATCCAATATAATAAAATGGTATTATTCTTGGTATTTACATGGATTTTCTGTAAATTAGACCATGACAGGACTAGGCATAAAAAAATGTTCAGTAAAGTTACATCCAGTGGTTTTACGGCCCAGCACCTTAGATGAGAAAAGTCGCCCAGTTTATCATACTTGTGGTGTTAAATAGGTCAGGCAAGAATACTTGAAACTGCAAGTGTAGCAGTAAAATAAGTTTTTTAAGCCACAGTGAAAATGGGGCCGTTGTGTTGTAATTAGATTCCCAGCGTAGGCAGGAAGACATTCATTCCTAAAAACTGTTCTCCCTCAGGGCCTGACCAACGCCAGAGCTGCGGAGATTCTGGCCAGAGATGGTCCCAACGCCCTGACCCCTCCCCCCACTACCCCGGAGTGGGTCAAGTTCTGCCGTCAGCTGTTCGGCGGCTTCTCCATCCTGCTCTGGACCGGTGCCGTCCTCTGTTTCCTGGCCTACAGCATCCAGGCGGCCACAGAGGACGAGCCGGCCAATGACAATGTAAGAAACTGCTTGTAAAACATTCACGCATATATACGAGCACGTTCCTTATATATTAATTACACACACATGCTAAGATACTGCAGTTACAGTTGTAATACAAGTACAGTAGACACACACAGGGGCATATGCTCACTAAATATTTATCTATATATAAAAGATGGAACGATGCATAGATATATAGGCATACAAATTGTACAAACATACAACACATGTGTATACCTGAGCCTAAACCTTCCAGAAGTGGTCAAATTTTGTTAATTTGGGTTTTTTTTCCCTAACTTTGTATTCTTGTACTTGGACTCAATATCACAATGATGATATATTAGGTAGATTTATGAAAAAGTCACGTATAAATTGATCAAATAGATATTTAAATGCAATACAACGTGTTCCTTTGTATTGCTTTACATAAGATAAAACCCTTCACGTGTAAAACAAATGAAGTCGGCCAAAGTCAGTTCCAGGATTGTTAGCTAGGTAAAACTAAATCCAGCCCAGAGGGGTCCACTGCTATGACCGGTTGCCATATCTTGATGAATCCCTTGATATTGTCATGTAAGTCCATTAACTCAGAAGGAATATTCTTAACACCTCTTTATACTAATTTTCCATTGAGGGAACATCTTTAAAAATATAAAATTTAAGGATCTTTCAAACTACATATAACATTCATCCAATTAGTTTTGCATTATGGTTATTTATTTTGCACTGTCCACCGTAGCTGTTTTAATACAATGAAGGGGTGAAAACTTTATATCATACCCAGCTTCATCTTTCAGTTCTGTCCAAAATTATTGTGTCTTTGTAAATTTACAGAATATTTGTGGATATGTACCAATTTCTGATTTGCGGTTCATAAATTGAGGAGAGTTTAAGCCACTGAATAATGATGTATAATGAAGCCCGTGTGGTTGTGGCATTGGCCGTGTCAGTCAAGTCAAATCAAGTCTATTTTATTTGTGTAGCCCAACATCACAAATCACAAAATTGCCTCAGGGTACAGCAATAAAACATCCTCTATCCTTTGAACCTTACAAGAATTTATTGTAAGAAAGTCAAATCTTTTATGTCTTCTTAATCTTAATTAGCTCATTCATTTCAAATTATGTCACAACATGATCATATCATCAATATGACAATATCATAATATGATTGAAAATCAAGAAACATAGCCTCATATGCAAATATGTACTAACACATATAAAATTACACTTATTAAACATCTTAACCTTAAATGAGAAATCATGAATGCCAAAAGACTTTGTTCTGGTGGATTTTCCTTATCCTTCCATCCTTATGAGGAGATTTTTTTTAAAAATTTGACCTAGGATGGCCTCTTGAGATGTAAATCTCTTTTCCGAGAGCCCTGGCCAAAATGGCAACACAATTAGGTCACATTCACAAACACAGAGCTGCATTCACTGAAGGAATAAGAGTGAGGAAAGAGGGGGAAAAAGAAAGGAGGTAAATTACATAAAACTAAAGAAAAGGTGGGAAAATGTAAAAAGCGATTAAAACACCAGGAATTGATCCTCATAAGTGTAGAAATATAAGCCACAAAGTGTCACACAGAGTCCCTTCTTCCGCTCAGGGAGTGTGACGTATAAGCGACCGCTGATACTGGCATTGGTCCTGGCATTATGGATAAATACTCAGACCAACCGCTGAGCAAATAGAGCCAAGCAGCCATCCATACTGCACTTTTATGGCTCTGAGTCATTATGTAATCATCATTCAGCACTCCCCACACCCCAGACTGCATTAAACCCTTGCATAATATACAGTAATATACAGTAGATAGACACACGCACATGCACACACGTGATAACTTTAATCTCCCCACGATTTAATCTCTGTATTCAGTACTGAGTACGTACAGCTGGATGCTCTGGTGAGCTACATCAAAGCCCCTACTGCCTGCAGCTTTGGCACTTTGAGCTTTTGCATAATGTACAAGCACTTATTTAAGATGAAAATCCACCCTAACAGGACTTTACGCATCGCTGTTGTCAGATTAAAACTTAATTTTCATTATTATGATGTGTTTATTGAGTGGACAGATTACATTGTCTTGTGTTGTCTGAGAAAAACGTTTTAGCATCCTCGGGCTTCTGCGAGTGCTGCTGAAATTAAACAATTTATTGCGTAATTGTAAACTGCACAATTTTCAAAATTTATGTTTGCAATCTGGAAATGAGGCATTTATCCTCTCAATTCTCAAAACATTAGTGGATTCAAATGTGTCACCTGTCTAGACAGATGTTCAGTACAGCTGGTGAACAAGAACAAGTGTCTCCCAAAGCGAGAAGAGACGAAAAAAGAAAGACTTAAATCTCCAAAAACCATGTGGAGACAAAGCCAGAAGCTGCAAACTTTAAGCTGAATTGGGGGCAAATGTTGTGAACACCAACAAGTGATTTTATGAGGATACAGATGTGTTTCTTTTAGTTTTTTTAATATAGGGCCAATGGGGAGATGACAAGAACTGAAGGGAGAGAGTGATGGTGGGGGGAAGGGCCTGCAACAAAGTCTGTAGCCAGATTTTAAACCGTGGACGTTGTGGTTATACGGCATGCATCTTAACCAGTAGGCTACCAGGGAGCACCACAGATGTATTTCTTGGTTCAGAGGATTTTGCACAGCTACAGTAAAAAAAAAAAAAGTCACTCACGTGTAAAAGAGCAAAATATTCTGTTGTTGCTGTCAAATGTAAGCAGAAGCTTCCAAAGTATGCAGAATTTTGGAATTTTTTATTTTCCGGGAGTTCAGGACATACAGTACACCAGCTGGCAGTTACTTTCATCCTTAGTCAGAGCTGAACTCATAACAGTTTTTTTGCACTGGCACCATGTACATGCAGAGCTGAAAACATTAACCGATAATAAAATAAAGACATGCCAGAATAAATGTGTTTTCACACCACTATGAGTCTACAAAGCCAGGCTCCAGCTCAGAAAGTGTCTCTCGGTGGCCTCACAGATCAGAGTCTCAGTTCTTGGTTTTTCTGGGTTTGGGGAGACAGATGTTCACTTGGACTAACATTGAATGAACCATCCAAGATGACAGGAATAGTACGCTCTAGGACGCCGTTTCCTTTTAAATCTCCTACTAAGAGAGAGAGCTTCCCCGGGATTTTTTTACTCTTAACTGTTCTCTTGCACTCTGCATTTAAGGTTTTGCTGTTTTAAAACCAGTTTGAGGTTTGTAAATCCCCCTTTTCCTACGCTTAAAAACGCCTTAACCAAACTAAGTCGATAATGACACCGACTACCCCTGTGGCTTGACTTTGCTCCCGTTTCAGTTGTATCTGGGTGTGGTGCTGGCAGCCGTGGTGATCATCACCGGTTGTTTCTCCTACTTCCAAGAGGCCAAGAGCTCCCGAATCATGGACTCCTTCAAGAAAATGGTGCCACAGGTGAGTTGATGCATTTGCTGTTTGGTGTAGTCTCAGAGCTCTCTGAATCAATAAGCCGTCCCTCAAGTAGGGCTTACACACTCACTTGAGTGGAAACCTAATAAGCTTGCACAAAGGAAGAATAAATGTTTGAGCCAACTTCGGATTGTGAGTGTGTTTGCATAAAAACTCCCCCTGTGTTATCCACCTCTAGCACTTCGATTGCCTAATTCTTTAATCTATTTAGGCTCTTTTCACTCCCTCCTTGTGCCTCTTTTCCCCTACCTGTCTTTTCTCTCTCTTCTTCCTTTTTCTCTCTCTCTCTCTATCTCTGCCTTTCACATACCTCTTTCCCCTCTGGCTCCTTTTTTTTTTTTTTATCGCTCTCTTCTCTCTTTTCCTCTGACTAAATCCTCTCTCTGTTCCCAAACTCTCTCTCTCTCTCTCTCTCTTCCCTACACTCCCTCTCCCTTCTTCTCTCTCTCTCTCTCTCTCTTCCTTTTTCTCCATGCCAGCAAGCGATGGTGATCCGGGAGGGGGAGAAGATGCAGATAGATGCTGAGCTTGTGGTGCAGGGAGATCTGGTGGAGATCAAAGGGGGAGACCGCATCCCAGCTGACCTTCGAGTGATCTCCTCCAGCGGATGCAAGGTAGGGGAGGGGTGCTGGGCTCAGCCCTGGGGGACCCGGAGGTCTCAGCGGGATTACAGCAGTTCAGCTGACTTTGGTGTTGCTGTTACTTTTTCTTCTCCATTTTTTCTTTCTTTCTTTAATTATTTCATTTTATCAAGTTTTCACATTCAAGACTAGTAACATCTGACAGTAACACAAAGACTAAGAGTCTACAGCCACTCAAGTACTTTTGTGAGGCAGATCTGCTGATATTTAGCAGGTAAAGTTTACTAAGCTCACCTTCTTAGTGTAGTGTGTTAGCATGCTAACATTTGTTAGCGCTAAACACAAAATAGGACAGCTAAGGCTGATGGGAATGTATGGGAATTAGTTTTTGCAGATATTTAGTCATAGATCAAAGTACTGAACAAACTGAAATTTGACCTGATCATAGTGAAAGATGAAAAGTCAGGGGATCAACAAAGTCATTAGGATAGATTGTCTTCTCACAGCGGACATCTTGACTTGTCAAAGTAGGAAAAGCAAAGCTGTAAATAACATTTCCTGCTTTGAAAAATCAAAATGTCTGCTGTGAAAAAGGTCTGTCCATTGAGTAGATGTTGAGCTATTTCATTAGATATTTGAAAATTTTGACCTGCTGGTGATGCTAAATGAAAAATCAGGGGATCACCAAAGTCATAAGGCTTCATCTACTGGGGACAAAAGATATTTGTACCAAATTTCATGATAATCCATGTGAAATATGTTGAGATATTTTAGTCTGGACCAAAGTGGTCAGACAGACAGACAGACCAACATTACCATTCCTAGAGCTAAAAACAAGATAACATCAAACAAATATTTGTCACAGGGTGATCAGATATTTATATACACTTTAATGTTCTTTAATTCTATATTTTAACAGGTTTCTTTTTTGGCATCTCAGTTCATGTAAATGTAATTTTTTCTTAAAATTGTCTCCTTACATTTCTCATTTTCTCTTTAATCTCAAATGGTTGGTAAGCTTTTCCAATTCTTTGTAGGATTAACTTTATAACAACTTCTTGTCAAAAACTTGTTTTTTTTTTGCTGGCTGCAAGCAATATTTTAAACAGGTATCTGCCTCTTCACTATATCCTAAGGGACCATTGTTGAAAAAGGAATATCTCATAATGTCTTTTTACAATTGCATTTACAACATCCGAAAAGACTTTCTATGTTCTCATTGTTGCAGTAAGGCAAAAAAGAAAAATCCCCAGAACATCCAATATCACCATTCGAACTTAGCTACCAGTCATTGTTGAGTTTATCCCACTTAGTTTGAAGCAGTGTAATAAGACCGAGGTGATCGGTCATATATATATATATATATATATATATATTTACATTTCTTCACCTGTGAAGGAAGTTGGTGATTTTGAAGTTGAAGCATGAAAATCAGAAACACCAGAACATGGTTTTGACATGACAAGAGTGTCACTACACCTGCTGCTGATAGGCGTTTCCTTCTTTCATTTCCACCTTTTTCCGTCTCACTTCTTGACTCTCTCCTGTTTTCTGTCCCTGTATGTCTCACTGAATAATTCTGTTCTCTCTTCCTGTGTCCCTCTCCGTGAAGGTGGACAACTCCTCTCTGACGGGAGAATCGGAGCCTCAGACTCGCTCCCCAGAGTTCACCCACGACAATCCTCTGGAGACCCGCAACATCTGTTTCTTTTCCACCAACTGTGTTGAGGGTCAGTAGGCCACATATGGCCAAGATTGTCTCTTACCGTCTCTAAATGTCTTTTTTTTTTTTAAGCCATCTGGAGATCAACATAGTTTTGCTTTACGCCCAACCACGAGTGTTTTTCAGAGCAGGATTTATCAGAGCACATCCCTCCATCCTACAGAGTATAGTTATTGAATTTTGAATGAATAAAGAATATTAATGAGAGCTTTCATTTGAGATTAAACCGATAGGGATTTTATTTGGTATTTCAGTTGCTATCAATCATGTAATGATGATACAGTCGGCATTTCAATGAGATTTTTAGATTAGAATCTGCAACTTCATCACAATTTACATCTAAATTCAAATGTAGGCTGTATATAAAGTGAGCAGTTCATCTCCGAAGTATTATTATATTTATTTTGGAATAATGATTTTAAGTCTAATAATACTTTTAATATGAGGAATCCAATCTGTAAATCCAATAAGTTTTCAACTAATGATTTATTTGAGAGTTATTTCAGTTATTTCAGAGTTTGTTCTTGAAACAGCAGCATTCAAACAGCAGTAGAGGAAAAAAATCCGACCATTAAGTCCATTTAGTAGCTGTTCTGGAGCTTTTGATCATATCACATGTTCTTCATTAACAGATGGAGTTTGCCCAGTTGTCATGGCATTGTAGAAGTTCAAATTTCCATTTGTCTGAGCACTTTAAGGACCTTTCTTCTATATGTGGCTTTAAAGCTTTTTTTAGCTTTTTTAAAAAAAAACATAATACCAAAATGTAATATTTAAATCACTTTTAGAAGGTAAATAAGTAAAAAGTTATAAAAAAATAATGAAAACTATCAGTAGAGCACCATGTTTAGTTTGCTGTCTTATAGTCTATTATTAAATGTCTTGCTCCCTCTCCATAGGTTGCATTAAAAGGATAGTTCATACAAAAAAAAAAAGGTGGCTAGACACCACTGGAGGTAGAGGTAGTATTTGGTTTTATTTGCCCGAGTTTTCAGATCCATCTCAATCTTGTTTACGGCGCTCACAGCTTTGGAAAAGTACATTTACAAAATGTTGAAAAATCACAAAATTCAATAGCTCTTTTCAGAAAACGTCTTGGTTACTCCACATAATAATAATAATCCACAGAGCTCACTGTGAAAAGTTTTCAATGAAACTACTTTCTACTGAAGAAATAGTACCTGTAAAAAGCTGCTGACAGCGAGGTCTGAAGATTACATAGTTTGTATTTTAAACGATTCAGATACTTTACTCACTCACTCAGTCTGGAAACCGCTCTGTCCACCCAACCATCAATCTAGCCAACATGTGTAATTCACCTCCATCCATCACCACTCGTCACCAGCCATCACCTCCCCATCAACCCTCCTTTCTGTTCATAAAATACAACACTCAACTCCTACAGTGTCTTCCACCTTGTTAGCGGCCATTTGTCTTTTTACGCATCACTCTGTGTCTCACATACACATTTCACCAAAGCAGTGAGGGCGATGGGGTCACCCAGCTGAGAGCCTCACCTTTCACCGTCTGATCTGAAGTCTCATTACACCAAATTTGAAACCTGCCCTTCAAAAAAAAAAAAAAAGCTATCATTTGAAAGAAATAACATCTACTCAGCTACCTGCTCTGACAGACTGATTATATTGATTATATAATATAGATAGAATGATGTGTTCTGAAACCATTCATTAAGATTTTATATATATTGAATACAATATATTTTACTGATGTCTTTATCTAGAGATACCAAGATAAAATAAGCGTACGTGTCGATCCTCCCTCCAGGTACTGCCCGTGGCATTGTAATAGCCACCGGAGACAGGACAGTGATGGGTCGCATCGCCACCCTGGCGTCTGAGCTGGAGGTCCGTCAGACTCCCATCAACATAGAAATCGAACATTTCATCCACATCATCACAGGCGTAGCGGTCTTCCTCGGTGTCACCTTCTTCATCCTGTCACTCATCCTGGGCTACACTTGGCTAGAGGCCGTCATCTTCCTCATTGGCATCATCGTGGCGAACGTGCCTGAAGGACTGCTGGCTACTGTCACTGTGAGTAGTGTGGTTGAGTGCTTTTTTTTCCTTCTTTTTTATGAGTATGGCTCATTGTTTGAATTATTTACTGTTTTTTTTGTTGAAAAAGTCCCCACACACCCAAAGCTTGTTGTATTTTTGCTTCAAGAAGTCAATATTTACCACAGTGAAATTATTATCAACACAAATGAGGCTCATTTGTAAAAAGGACATGGGTAAATCCCTCAAGATAAGTTAGAATGAATTAAAATGATTGAGTGTTTGCACTGCAAATGTTAATCTTATGATCACATTTTTGTATTATTTAAGTTTTTGTTGGATTTTTACTATGATGGTGCATTTTATTTTTTCTAAATAAACCAAAATTATTGAGCCATAAATATAAGTCATGTGAAAATGTTGTTGATTGTTTATTTATTTGCTTGTATGTATGCTTGGTTTGGTTCATAGCCTGGTAGCATTTTGTTTGTATGCTTATCTACAATAGTATGATTTGTGCAAGTATGAGGTTGGCATATAGACCTTTCTGCGATGGCTTTTTTGACATTTCAATAACACGTGTAACTAATAACATCATTAATGGCTGCATTACATTTAGAGGGGCATTCGGACCATGCTGAAACTACAACATCTGACATATTATCAGATGATTAAGTTGTTATGGCAAACGTATTAGCAACGTATTGATTCATCCATCAGACTTTGAAAAGCATTATCATTCATTTGAAGTCATGTTTCTGTCCACCTAAATAATGGAAGTCCAATATTCACTCTCTTTTTAGCTCTGTTTTGGTCACCACCAACTTCCCAGTCGCTAAATGTTCCACTCTCTCACAGCAATGAGGCTAAAAAGGTCAGCGGAGATGAGGGTAACTGCAGAGTTGGGTGATCATTCACAGTGTATTCATTATTATAAGTAACACCTTTCACATTAGGGTAAGTCATTTGATCCATTGGTAATGTAAAAATATTGATTGGCACAACTTTAAGTGTGCCAGTTCCCGGGCTCAGTTATTTTTCCTTCTGGCTCACTAACATGGTTTACTGGCAAAGCTAAATGGAAAGGAGCCATCATCAATGTTATTAGTTACACCTGTGCTTTTCTTCACACTAATTTACCCTCAGTGAATGTTCGCTGTATTTCTAATGATGCTACAGAACACAGCAAAGCAGGTGATTTATTGCTGAATGTTGAAGTTGCTCAAATGTCGAAGTGCATCTAACTTTTTCCGCAACAATAAACAAAGTGTGAGCTGAGGTGGATGCCAGCTGGCATTTGAAATGCCATCAGTCGACATTTCACTGGTTCCAAAAAAAATAAATTAACTTCCAGTGACTGGTTTCTTTAGTTTCTTTTGGTTTAAACACACCATGAGTTGTGTGTGTGGAAATATTTGTGTGTGCGTTTGTGCTACATTTGTTGCTATCGGAGTAATGTGGTCAGCTTGAATTAATATGTGGCGATGTTTGTCTTACAACATATGGAATGTGTGCATTCATCGTATTTTTATGTCCTTGTGCACCTGCTGTTAACCAGCCAACCAAGTATACACACACACACACACACACATGCACACACACAAACACACACACACAAACACACACACATATAAGCTGTAAGGCACCTGGACCACGCATGGTTTCACATCCACAAACACTTGAATGCACTGGTGCGTACACATGCTCTCTCCCCTCGCCGACTAACAATCATCCATCCTCGCCTTTCCTTGTCCTCCCTCCCTCCCTCCCTCATCCTCTTCTCTCCCCTCCCTCACTATCCCCAACTCTTTTCCTCCTCCTCCTCCCTCCTCACCTCCCGCCGTTCTCCCAGGTGTGTCTGACTCTCACTGCCAAGCGAATGGCCAAGAAGAACTGCCTAGTGAAGAACCTGGAGGCCGTAGAGACTCTTGGCTCCACCTCCACCATCTGCTCCGACAAGACGGGCACACTGACCCAGAACCGCATGACCGTGGCCCACATGTGGTTCGACAACCAGATCCATGAGGCGGACACCACCGAGGACCAGACTGGTAAGACAGAGAGAGAGGGAGAGATGAAAAGAAAGACAGAAGGGGAAAAGAAAGAATAAAAGAGAAGGGAAGGGTAGAGCTTGGGGGAAAGATAAAGGGGAGATAGAGTGTGTGTGGGAATGCAGAGGGGGAGTGTGACTACCTGTCGAAATTCATCTGTCCAATGTTCACACCGCCAACTGACATTGCAGTATGCACTGTCGCTCGGATTAATTGAGCAGCGGTACTCAGTGGGCGGCCCTCAGCTACAAACATGTCTTTTCCCAGAGTTCCTTGGCAAGACTGCTGCTGCAGAACCAATTGGTTTCCTTTCTCCTACCAAACAGCAACAAATTTCAAAGAAGCTTTTAGCAATAACCAAAAGGTTTGGAAGACAAATAAAAAAACAGATCTTCTATACATACCAATGAGTATTAAGTCAGACGTATTTGCAGTCATACAATGACTAGACAAGATGGTGCTTTTATGACCGGCTCAAAGTAAATAACAATAATAACTGAAATGGGGTGTGAAAGTCAGGATCAGTGGTGTATGAGAGTGCATGAATGCAGTGGCTGATATAAAGTGCATGTTGTCAGTGTTAAAACAAAAGGAGGCAACACAAAATTAACATCCTGAGCTTGGTGAAGGGTGAAGGGACTGACACAGTGGCATCTGGGCAGGCAGGCTTAAGTAACTTGGAGACACTGGCCAGGTGTTCCCAGTTAGCTCAGTGGAACCTCGGCTCCACCCAGCCAAGGACCTGCAAGACACACAAAGCACACACAGTACACAAAATACACAGGACCAAGACAACGGGGTCTGGGACCATCACAGCACGTGAAGTTGCAAGTGAAACCGAGCTCCAATCGACCAACAAATAACGTGATTTCTATTTTGATGCTCCTCTTATGCTTGCGTCTGTTTGTAACTTTAGTAATTGGCTGCAGTGAAACCTCTTAATGATAGATCATACGTGGATACTCTTAACTTCGATGGTTACAAATTACACAACAAAAATAGACTTGGCACACCAGGTGGTGGGGTGTGTATTTATTCGGGACACACCATAAATATTTGGTGATGACCTCATTATTGAAGATGGTCACTCAGATTCTCTTTTTATTGAGATAAATGCAACAGTGGTAAAATCCTCATTGTTGGAGTGATTTATCAACCCTTAGACACTTTCAAGATTAAACTGGGTGAACTTTTTTATTGCATAAATAAAAAAAATATATTTTTTTTATTCTTGGGGATTTTAACATCAATATTTCTAAAGATGATAATGCTAAAAACTATTTTATTAACATTTTATATTCTTCATCCTTTTTCTCCAAAATAAATACATTTACTAGAGGAACGACATCCAGCAAGTCAGTTATTATAACATCATTACAAATATTCACAATGCTTGTATTCACTCAGGTGTAATACTTCCGGACATTACAGACCATTTTCCTATTGCACTTTCTAATTATCTTGCTAAAAGGATTGATGATTCACGTCCTAAAACAAAAGTTTTAGAACAAAAGTTCTAACCTTGCAACAAATACGTGAAAACCTGCGAGCCAAAATGTGGGACTCTATAATTGTAAAGATCCAGACACTGCATATAATGTTCTAACTGATGAAATAACTGACTCCATTGATCGCACCATACCGTAAAAGATTATTAAACGTGGTGCTGTAGATCAGAAATTATGGCTCACTAGGGGTATCTTAAAATCCATCAATAAAAAGAACAAACTTTATAAGCACTATAACAACAACCCAGTTGATGCAAATAAAGAATCATATACAAAACACAGAAATAAGCTCACACATGTATGAGTAAGCAAAGACACTACGCCGGTCTTATTAAAGCATCTCAAGGTGACCAAAAGCAATCCTGAAAGGTGTTCAACAAAGTCCTCAGCCAGGGTCACAAAACCACTGTGCTTCCTGACACCAAAATCAATGGAAGCCAGCAATGATTTTGACAATGCAGACCTTACTAACAGTTTGAACAATTATTTATCTCCACAGGTGAAAATCTCTCTAACAAAATTAGCCAACCAAACAGTGCTACCTTCAGATATCTTCAAGGCAATTATTTGAATTAATTCTTTATCTTAAAGCTTTTGTGAATGAAGTTGTGGAGCCACTTGTTTACTCTATCAGTATCTCTCTACTTTGTGGGGTTGTGCCTAAAATGACAAATATTGCCAGTATTGTACCAATCTTTAAGTCTGGTGATAAAAATGATATGCACAACTACTGACCTGTATCTATATTGCCTACTCTCTCCAAAGTATTGGAGAGAATTGCATATAGTAGACTTAGTGATTACTTAGATAAATCAAATATTCTTGTCTCATCACTGTATGGCTTTAGAAAAAAACAGCGCCACTTGTATGGCAATTCTTGATCTCATGAAAAAAAAATCAATGACACTATTGATAAAGGTGACTGTGGCATTGGAATTTTCCTTGATTTATCAAAAGCATTTGACACTATCGACTTTGAAATTCTTCTAAGCAAACTACAACATTATGGAGTCAGAGGCACAGCGCTCAGTTGGTTCAGAAGCTGTATGTATGGGAAGAATCAATATATATATGGAAATGGTCAAAAATGTAAAAAAACAAACAAACAACACATATGGGGTCCCTCAGGTATCCATTTTAGGGCCACTCCTCTTCATTCTCTATATAAATGATTTTGTGAGTTCTTCTAGCATTCATACATAAAGTATTATTTGCTAATGATGCAAATTCTTCACACAAAAATCTAAATGTTCTGCAAAATAATCTAAATGAGGGACTGGTTGGATAGATGGTGAATACATGGATAAAATTAAACAAACTATCCTTGAATATAAGCAAAACAAACTTAATTATTTTTCACTACAATAGAAATCGAATTAATAATGAACATGTTTGAATCAAAATAAACAGTCGGGTTATTAAGAGAGTGAAGGCCACCAAATTCCTTAGGGGTTCATATTGATGAATTTTTAAACTTTAAGGGTCATATTGATGAACTGATGAAAAAAATTGTCCAAATATGTTGGTTTATTTTTCAAGTTAAGGCTTTTTATAATGTTATATGGTGCAATACTTTTCCTAGTTATCTTAAAAAACTAGATTTTACAGAAGAAAAGCTAAATGTGCCACATCATGGTCCGAGGTAAATGCTCCCACTCACCCTCTTTTCCATAGCTACAGTCTTCTGAAGCTTACTGAATGTAATATCTTTCACAATGCTTGTATAATGTTGTACATATGCTCAACAACAGACTTTTTGACCTTATGCTGACTAATCTTGCCTTGCATAACACTAGAAAAAAGCATCTTATAAAGGGTAAGACACATAAACTTAAATGTACGAGCTTTAATGCTGTTTGCAGAGGTCCACAGGTGTGGAATGAGCTTGATAACACTATAAAAATGTAATTATCATTGTCTGTTTTCAAAAAGAGCTTAAGGCAGCAGTTGTTACTAAAATATGTTTAAGCTTGAATAGCTTGAATGGCTTGAATGGCTGGAGACTTTCAAACTAGTTAATCTACTCTGGAATCCATTTAAATTGTACTGTTATTTCCACTCGCCATATGTTTCTATCTATTGTATCTTATCTATTTAATCAATGTTTAGACTGATGGAAAAAAAATGTCTTGGGAACATTTAGTAGTATTTTTTTTAGTGACTTAGGTTAGTCTTAGATGTTTTGTAGTTTGTAAATGTTACTGTATAAAACACGCACTTTTGAAAATCTAGACAACGTGTTAATAAACATATATTTTAAATATCTGCTTAATGTCTGGACCCCTATTCTTAAACTTGAGTTAGCTTATCAGGGTGTCCAGTTTCACATATCTCCATTATGTTTTATATGATTGTACTTGTAATTGAACTGATTTGTGAATAAACTGAAACGAAACTGATCTGAACGAAGGCTTGAAGCAGTGCAAGTGCTGAAGAAAAACCGCAGTATTCATTTTTCAAGAGTACAGGCGACTTTTGCAGCTGTTGCAAGTTTTGCGCCTTTTGCACCACACTTTGTCCAATTTAACAACTCCAGCCACAGTTTGCCACCGTGTACTGCATGTTGCATGACACTATCATGTTCTGTTCTCACAATATCAGTGACAGTGACCACTCTAGAGTCCAGGCCAAAATGAAAAATGAATGCAGGCGCCAAAAGCATAGTGAAGGTCAGTTGCAGTTCTATTGGATGGGAGGGATGAAATTTTGATACGAGAAATCTTCCAAACAGCTTGTATTTTTTCTACACATTCTATTTAAAAATGAATGCCATTTTCCAGACTGGGGAATTGAAAAATCACTTTTGTCAAGGAAAAAGTGATTGCTCAACTTAACTGACCCCGATTCTGTTATTTAGCTACTATATCCCATGCTACTCTGTGAACCGAGTGTTAAGTCAGTGCCATAAATACTGCATGAGCCCTACTTAAAAAAAGTCTAACACAGCTCCCACTGCTATTCTTCCAGGTTCAGGTTTTGATAAGAGCTCTGCTACTTGGGCTGCTCTGTCTCGCGTGGCCGGACTGTGCAACAGAGCTGATTTCAAAGCCGGACAGGAGCATCTTCCCATCTTGATGGTATAAACCTTCACTGCACACAGACACAACATCCTTTACATTGATGCCTTAGTCTCATAAATTATCTCTGAGTCAGTGGGGTGTAACAGGTCTAGTTTAATCCAAGGACATAATGAGCAGGTCTTTTTAGATTTGAATCAAATAATGCATGCACATTATTCATAAGACAAGATTTTGCCTACATGGTTTGCCAGTAGGGTGAAGTTAACAACATCAGCACAGTGTCAGGAGAGCTGTCACTCAGAAATAAGCAGCTGTAGAGGAAGTATTCATATCCTTTTATTTAAGATAAAGTAGCAATACTGTAATGTAAAAATACTCCATTACAGCTATAGATCCTGCAACACTTTAACTTGCTTAAAGGATAAAGCTGGCTTCAGTCTGACTTTTTATTTTTGTCAATACATATCATCACAAGAATGAAAACTAACAATTCATTTATCCCGCAAGTATTGTCTTTGTGCCATGGCACAGAGCTCCACTGCTGTCCAAAACCAATTAAAAACCAAATTAAAGTGCTATACTTTTACACTCGGTTGACACATTCCTTTAGCGTAATGATCAGGCTAGAGTAGCATACCTTATTAGTCGGATAAATCCGCTGTTGGTTTCGCTCTCTTTAGGAGCTCGTTGATAATAATAAAAAGAAAAAAACACGATACCAGCCTCATTCCTTTGGTCCACAGCAGTATTAACAGCAAAGTAGGTTTTAAGTGCTCATTATGCATAGTAGCCCCTTTCAGACTGTTATATTATTATAATTAATGTATTGGCGTCATATTATTTTATTATGTAAGCAGCATTTTAATATTGTGCCCAGTTGAGGTGGAGCTTGTTTTAAATACTTAACATACTGTTGGGTTGTTTAATCTATATGAAGGTATAATGTTTCATATACTCATGTGAGGTTTTGTATGTAAAATATTAATAATTAAAAATAACTATGAATTATAGCTGTAATATACAGTACATGTAGTGGAGCAAAAAGTGCAATATTTCCCTCTGAAATGTAGTGAAGTAGAAGTACAGTGAAGTCTAAATATTTCACAATTGTACTTTAGTTCAGTACAGTGAATAAATTAACTGTTTTCTCTTATGTTGCCAGCCAAGCCTCACCCACATGGCACTCATTGGGAATAAAAATAATCTGTCAGTATCATTTGACACAGGTGCACTCTACACACACTCACAGCTTCCCTGTCACATATAAACACGCACACACACAGAGGATAATTCAATGCACCCCCAGGAAATAACTCCCCCACACCGAT
This sequence comes from Thunnus maccoyii, assembly GCF_910596095.1. Classification (NCBI taxonomy): domain Eukaryota; kingdom Metazoa; phylum Chordata; class Actinopteri; order Scombriformes; family Scombridae; genus Thunnus; species Thunnus maccoyii. The sequence continues at coordinate 24,843,965 of NC_056544.1, read as the reverse complement.
ACACAAACACACTGCTAGGTGGGTAAGTCAATAATATCCTGCTATCCTCCAACCTGTGCTACATTGACCTGAAGGAATTCTCAGTCGGCTCTCTGCGACTGGGCTTACAGCTTCTTGACTCCGGTGGGAGCAGACCCTGCCACTGCAGCCTCTCTGCCCCTCGAGGTGCCCGGGCTTCCTCCCTGCATTAAGTAACAGCTGTGTCTTCTGACAGCACTCAAACACAGCAGTCAGGGCCTAGGCTGCACTACCATTACATGAACAAGTCCCCGTCTGCACCCGGAAAAACAGAGAAATGGAATTTCCTTGATCTATTTATTCATTCATGAAAAGGCACAAACAAGGACAAATCTTGCAGAGCGTGTGTCCTTGTTGTGCGGCTGTTCATGAATGAATAAACAGGAACAAAGAGAAATCTCTTGTCTTGGTTCGGCCCCTGTTGGTATATTGGGTGTCAGGTCAATCAGTTCAGCATTGATTTTAATAAATTGGCTCCAAGAGCGGGATTATTTGCACTGATCATTGCAGAATGTCCACTGAGGGGGATTATACAGGTTATCAGAGGAGAATTTTCTCCGATATTATTCAAGCAACATGCAAGCGACTTTGTCACAAGCCGATAAACCTCCAAAAACACAAAAACAAATGTCAAGCAATGTGCATCCAAACAGAGGTTAATCAATTCTGAGCCTCATAAAATAGGTATCCTTATCCTTTGTGTGTGGGTATCTGCATATGCAAATAGTGTATCATGTACAAATATATGGACAATTTCTACATGTTAAAATGGATAGACATTTCCAAAATTTCCAAAACATTTTCACAACAAAAACATGTTTGAATGTATATGATATGTTTTCATGTGTTTGTTTAATTGCTCTTAATATACAGATTACATGTGGTTTACTCCTTCTTAAGGATCTGATGCCATTATAAGATTTCTGCACACCACTGTAAACAAAACTGGACCACATACTGTAGAATATATTATGAAGTTTTAATTCTTTCGAGCATTCATTTACCTTTGAGCTACAACCTTGGCAATGGCATTGCTATTGATTACTGCCAATAGGCAATGTGTTCCTCCAACATGATGTGAACTTTCTCTATCTGGAGTTTTCTTCCATCCAAAAACTTAAAAAAAAAAATCCCTTAAGAAACATTGCAAACAGCATACATGGTGAAGTAATCAGCTGAATTTCTCCAGCAGAAATTAAGATGCTATCAACCAAATTATTCTTAATCCCTTAGCCAGAAAATGAAAATTATATTTTGTGCTATCATTACTTTTACATTGAATATAGCTTTAAAAACAATATTGTTATCGTGGATGATACTCCGCTACCTGCATCATTAATGAGAACCATAATGGATGTAAAGAATGCCCTCTCAGGTACAGCTTTAATCAGTTAAATAACACACAAATCCAAAAGCTCCCTTTCACTGCAGTGCGATAAACACAGGCAGTGAGACAGACAACACTCATTTCTTAATATGCATATGTGAGTGACTGTGCTAATGTGCGGCTGTGTGTGTTTCCCCAGAGGGAGACAGTGGGGGACGCATCAGAGTCAGCTCTGTTTAAATGCATCGAGCTGTGCTGTGGGAGTGTTCGTGACATGAGAGCCAGAAACACCAAAGTGGCAGAGATCCCCTTCAACTCCACCAACAAGTACCAGGTACTGCATGCAAATAATGTTTGATCACGGCTTTGTGTGGGAGCTGCTGCTCACACAGGTCGACATTAAAATCCAGACATTCACAGACCATTCACAACTTAGTCAATGTACATTTTATTCATACTATTTTTTAAATCGTATACGTTATATTCATAATTTTAACTTTTATATTTAAATTTTATATTTTTTAATTTAATGTTTTCTTTGCATCCATGTTTATGAGTACTATATAAATGGACGATGCTGTCTGTGTCTGCTTTATTTCTAATGACACATGTTGAATAGTTACACAGTAAATGGCTGGACCAACTGTGTATGGTCAATGTGTGAAATTGTGGCCAGTTTGTTACAGGGATAGTCAGTGGTTGTGTCTATAATGTGAATTCCTGGATATTAAATATCCATCTGTAATCAATCTCGTAGTGGTGCCAGTAATATTTGTTGTTAAAATGCACTGAAGTAGCATATCACATGACATGGTTAAGCTACATTTGAGTAAAAAAAAAAGGTTATAAATGCAGTTTCAAGAACAATACTTTCCACTCATACCTTGGGATGTTTGATTTGAAAGAGAAATGATTTTATTTAATTATAACTATTCTAATTATGATTAAGTCCCCCTGCTCTTTCATCTGTTTCACTCGGCGGATGCCTCTCGTTTTTCACTCTGTATTGAGTGTTTTGTCACAGTGATTATTTGGGGTGCTTTAATTGTGCTCTAACTCTTTCATGCCTCTATGCGCCTTTTTTCTGCCTCTTTCCCAGTGAAGGAGGCTGCAGTGAATAACTTTTGACAGCATTTTGGGTGCAAATTCAGGAGGCTTATCTCCACCCAGTTACTGCAGTTACTGTCAAATCAAGTGTACCTGCAGAGCAGCTGCCCCCATGGATGTATTGCTGCCCCACACTAAATATAAATAGATGTAACAGCTTTTGAGTTGCATGTTTTACCTGCGAGACTCGTGTTTTAATGCTGTTGTTTATCATTTGTGATGTGAAAACGTCAGAGAAATAAAAAGCTTGCATCCTGGTATAAGTTCAGTTAAAAAATCCAAATGCACCGCGGACATCTCTGTTGCGGTCCAGCCAAAAAAATCACTTCCTGTACTATTGTATTGTACACTATACAGTAGATTAGAACAGGCACTTCTGAAAGCTCTTTTGAAAGTTAAATAGCCTGCTTTGTTACATCCTGTGGGAATCAACACTGGCAAATATTTCCAAGCAGCAAAGCTACTGGAACCCTATTCTTCTTCTTCAAATGTGAAAAGTTCATTCCTCATAATTTGCCACATGGATTTGTACAAAATTCGGTTTGCACGATCTAGAGTGATGACTCAGTCATACATAAAATTTGGTGATGAGTGATTAAAGTGGGAGTGGCTCATTACAAGGACCAAAAGGGGGTGAGAGTACGCACATCCAAAAAACTTTCACAGGTGCTTGATCAAAAATCACATAGAGGTAAAAATCAGAAAAAAAAGACAAAAAAGAGATCGGCCCACTGTAGTAGTAGCCCCCAGCAAATTTAATTGAGCAAGGTTTCGATCTACCAGAGATCTTTCACACTCAGTTTCCAATTGTTTTTTCTACTTTAAGCCTGAGCCGACGATCTGCTTGTGCTGTTCCACCCTGCATTATTTCTAACTGATCCGCTGAACAAATAGCTCCAAATATCTCCATGTGTTGTTCTTTCAACCATTTTTTAGTGCCACTAACGAAGCTCTATTAATTCAGTGAGGAACACGTTTCACTTCCTGTAAATTCCTCACAATAAAAGTAATTTAAAAGCTTTTACTATGAAGCAGTAATGCAGGTAATGTTGGGTTTGCATCAGCGGTAACTTAACACAACTTTGATACGTGCTGCCCCTCGGCAACTTCTAGAAAGATCGCCAATCAGAACAGAGTGGGCTCATTGGGAGGGAGGCCTTAAAGAGACAGGAGCTCAAACGGACTGTTAAGATACAGAGGCTGAACTGAGGGGCTGCATAAAGGGCGAGTATAAGATAAACAAGGAGCTTTTTGAACTGTGAATCATGTAAAGCTACTCTAGTGGAGTCCAAAAAAATTAAAGCTGGAAATGAGCAAAATAGGTTCTCTTTAAACAGACAAAAATACCACAGTTTTATACATGTGATGTCATTGCCTCAAGTTGTGTGTGGAAACCATATCTTCCCAGTGGCATAGTTAGTAAGTCACCTTCTCTGGGGATGCAAAGGTCCAGGGTTGAAATCCCCAAGTGGCCAATTTAAACTTGCCAACCATGTGGCTATTTATAAATGTGGCATGTTTTCAAATTCTTTTGGAGGTCATATTAAGTCAAGACTGCCCTTTGTGCTTGGACCCGGTTCATTGCTGCTTGCGGCTATATTTAAAGTTAATATTGAACTATGAAAAAGTCATCACATAGTGCCTTAACACCTTGCTCAAGGGCACTGCAGCAATTAAGGCAGGGGGGAGTGTTTCTGCTTCACTTTCCACACCCAGTTCTTTCCCAGCCTGTCTGGAGATTTGAACCACCATATGAATAACACAACAGTGATGTTGGAGCAAACAAAGGACTTCCTGCATGCATTTTGTGCACCTGTTCCCCGACTTAAAATAGGAACGTCTGTGTTGTGGGAAAAAAAGCAATTTTGCTCTGGTTTCCTGAGATTAGATATGCTGTGACTCAGATACAAATTACCTGGGTGAGCGTGTGGGTCTGTGTGTTTGTGTGGGAGAAGGGGTAGTGCAAGGTGTAACACCACAGGAATACATGTGAGAGCATGAATGAATGCTCCCTTCAACACAGGGAATACATATGACTTGTTGAGTCCTACTGTCTTACAGAAGCAAAAACCTGCAATAGACTACATGTTGCATCTTATGCTAGAGTAAATGTAGCTGAATACATTTTGTTCTGAATCCTGTCATGTTATGTTCACCGGTTTTCCTATCCTCCTACTCCTTCTTCAAGCTCTCTATCCATGAGGTGGAGGACAATCCCTCTGGTCATATTCTGGTCATGAAGGGAGCGCCGGAGAGAATCCTGGACAGGTTGGTTAATCAATTATGGATCAATTGTACAGCTCACAACTGGAGGCACATAATTTTGATCTAATTTCAGCTACCTTTAGCTTTGCACATATTTACAGTAATTTAATAATACCAAGAACAATATTAATAATAATTCTACCATGCCAATATGTACGGTATATTTGTGTTGCAGTGAGAGCACTGCCTTAATATTGTAGTATAGATGTAATAAACAAAGTAATACTTTAAGTAATGGCCTGTGCGTGTGCCCAAATAAGCTCAAATGGAACACTAACATGGTTTATTTTGGTCATATTGTCACATGGTCAACCCAGGTCAATGGTGTATTATTTATTTGGATCTCTTTTAGTTGTTACCTTGGCAACAACTAATCTTCATGCAGTCCATATTCAAGAGTACAGTTTTTTTTTTATAACACTTACACTATACATACAGTATATCATATAGGTACTGGAATAATATTCACCTACTAAGATTAGAGAATGTGTGCATGCCACTGTCTCAGAATAATGTTCACCCACCTTAAACATAAATATTCAATGTATAATTAATTAAGAACATAAGTTGTAGTGGTTTATGTTAGTAGTGTCAATATGGTATGAAAAGAGCTAAAAAAAAATGCTATTCTGATGATGTTTTTTAATCAGCTGGAGGTTGTAGTTGGGTTTTTTTTTAACAGAATTGCTTTTCAGGTAGAGATAATGTAATTATTGGTGGTGGTAATAGTTTCATTTATAAATGGCTGTTTTACAGGTGCAGCACCATCATGATCCATGGCCAGGAGCATCCACTTGATGAAAACTGGAAAGATGCTTTTCAGAATGCCTACATGGAGCTGGGAGGACTGGGAGAGAGAGTGCTCGGTATGTTTGGTTGCACCAAATAGATAGTGGGGGAGAGACAATTGAAAACAGGTCCTTACTTTTTTTTTTTTTTTTTTTTAAATCTCCTTGGTAAAGTGAGTAGTTTAGCCAAATGTCCCTATAAAAGTGCACAAAGAAAGAAGAGGCTTTTGGCACTGCAACAGAGCTGAAAGCTGAAATGACCATTGTCACATAAAATGTTATAGATATGGTTTTTCAATGGTGTGAATAGTAGTATGTGCTGTTGAATGTATTATGAGCTGGTAATTTAATTCAGGCTGAATGCTGCACAAAACTAAATATCACTTGTACATCTGTCACACATCCCCTTATAAAAAATTACCTGAAGTTCAGCTTTCAAAATCTTGCAAGTGTTGAGCATCCACACTTTGTAAATGTCATCATTTTGGAAACCAAGAAAAAAAAAGTTACCTAGCATCTTTTAAAAAGTGCCACAAGTAATAATTATGTGTAATCATCATTTTCTTAGAGTAGGTGTCACTTTTTTTCAAACACTGAATGTGAAATAGTGCCATTTTTCGAGTGAAACTCCTGAAATCATTTAAATTATTAAATCTCAGTTATGCCTTGGGTAATGATGATGATGGGTTGCGTGTTTTGTGACAAAAAAGGGTTTCTCCACATTTAGACAGAGCTTGGTTTTTCATCAGCAGCATTTTATTTTGCTTTGCTCTATAGGGATTCACCAGATGCATATTTCAGAGGTTGTGGGTCATAAATTAATAAAAGTAGCTGATTCAATTTGTATTTCAGACCTGGAACCTAAATCTAAAATTAAAAATGATTTGTATGCATACTGTTAGGTAAAGGATCATTGGAGCCAGAGGACAATGTATTTTTTGAAGGTGTCTTTCAGAGCCTTCAGTCCAGTTTCATATTTACATTAATTTGCTCTACCTTGCTGAAAGTAGCAACAGCAAAATACTCTAGAGCAGTCTTATTGTTTATAGGATGTTTTGGACTTAAATCATCCTTAGGGTCATGAAAAATCGGACTACTTTTTAAAGTGCCAGGGAAGTGTTCATTTTTTTTCAGTAGCTCAGTAGATTTTTTGAGATGTCATTTCAGTCAGTTATGAACAATCACCTCACTGATCCCTCTTCTCTTGCAGGCTTTTGCCACTTGAATCTGTCTTCATCTCAGTTCCCTCGAGGATACACCTTCGACTGCGACGACACGAACTTCCCCACCGAGCGCCTCTGCTTCCTGGGTCTCATCTCCATGATTGATCCACCGCGTGCCGCTGTGCCCGACGCAGTGGGTAAATGCCGCTCTGCTGGCATCAAGGTAATTGGTTCCACATATTCACCCTTCATTGTAGTTCCTGAAAAAGCCTTTTCCTGGGGCTTCATTTATCGAGCTCTTGAGAGAAGGAATTTGCATGACAAATTTCTTTTCAAAACAAAAAATGGAGTCCAAACGACATCCGATCACTTCAAGAAGGCACTGATAGCTGATAATTGATATATAAATGAAGTTTTTCTTCAGGAAGCCACTGATAACATATTCAGTGTATACACTCTAAAACAGAGACCATTCTAAGTAACAGAAACATGGTGAACAGTTTGGATTTTTGTTCAAGGTGTCAACTCTCTCCAAGGTCTGAGCTTGAAAATGAGAATTATCAATTTTTGTGGAAGCAATGAGCAACAGAAATAAATATATATATATATATAACAGTTTTGGGATCAGGAATGACTCAATCTTAAGGACAGCGAAAAATGTATTTTCTTATGTGAAAAGAAAAAGCAAAGATAAAGATAGAGGATGGACTCATTATATTCCAATATGAATTTTAATAAAACGTTCCATTTAGTAAAATGCAGATTCAGTAGAATTCTTACAATTTTTTATTATATGCTGAGCAAATACACACAGAGCAAATGTTTTGTCTGAAAAGTAATTACCCAGGCCGCAGGAAGGTTAAACAACTTCCAACAGAGATTAAAATGGATAATGAGTGGAATGAGTCATTCTAATTCAGGGAAAGTATTACAAATACGGGAAAGGGATTTTGCACATTTAATTTCAGGTACAGTAGTTATCATGCTTCCTTTGATAATGACTTTTTTTGAAAGACACGCTGTAATTGGCTTAAAGAACCAACTAGAGGCAGGAGTGTGTGAAAGTATAACTATTTCTTAAGTGTAGTAATTGGCTGAGGAGTTTATGCTAAAAAAAGGCTACAAAACTGATGATGTGTTTGATTAAAAGTTAAATCAAGTTTTCCTGAGAGTTTTAGTTGCAATTATATAAGCTCTGTTTTGACTGAAGCATTGTGGTATAACTCTAACAAAGGCCATGTGTTTTTTTTTTTTCTAACCTGTCAAAGATTTGATGAGATGGAAATAAATTCATGTTTTGGAGTGTGGGCAGAGATGCAGCTCTTTTCATTGACGCTGTTTTTCAAATAGCCTTGCACTATATGCTTGTTTGATGATGAGCAAAATGGTTATGAAAGGCAAAATATTGGCATCATATAGGCTATATTACATATCATTATGCACAAGGAAGACTTCTTAACACTTTATGTTACAGATCCATAATTTCTTTGAAATTTTCTGAGTAATTTGCAGGTATTTAATGGTAAAATTTCAGGACATTTTACAGAGAGGGTGGTGCAATTTGGTAAAAATTATTTTTTTTAAAAAACTGGAAAATGTGTTAATTTGGTTTAGTTAATAAGTACCAATGTATTATATTTGAGTTCATACGTAATTGTTAATTTGCAAAAAGTCTTAATAAAATAGACTCTTGACAAACTGACAGGAAATACTTTGTATTCAGACTGTAGTTTTGTGTCAAACGATATATTAGCATATTAGGTTTTTTCAATTTCCTAAAAGTAGCTGCTGCTTTACTGTTACATCTTGACATTTCTTTGAAAGGGTGATTTAATTTTGCAGTATGCAGGAAATGTGCTCATTATAAAGTTTTTAAGAATCAACCTAACATGCTAATATGTAGTTTGACACATGAAAACTTTTTTCTTACAATTTGTACCAAATTGCACCACCTGTAAAATGTCCTAAAAATTAATTGTGAAATATCTGCAAATAACTCAGAAAATTTCCAGGAAATTAGCATAAAATTGAAGAACCTGTAAAATAAAGTGTTACCCAAGATTTTATCAAGCTGAATCAAGCTTTTTAGAAAGATGTTTGAGTGAGTAAATAGAGACTAAGACCTAGGATATGCTACCATACAGTTGTACATACATTAGCTGTTGCCACTGTGCAGGTTAATTTGAAATAGGATGGCTTCCCACTCATGTTTGAGTTAAACATAGAGATGGCCTCTCTTCCATCACTTATATATAAAATTAAATACTTGAACTAAAGTGGGGTATAAAGTGGTTGACATGATTGTTAGAATTGTATTCTACACAGATGATATAATTTTACAAGCTATGACAAGCTGTGTGAACGTGCTTTATAGAAATGCTGAATAGTGTCAGAAATGTGATCTGATTGAACACAATTTTGCACATACTGCTGTAAACACCTGTACAAATCTGGTGTGTTTCCTCGTAGCTGAGCCCAGGAGGACACTAGAGCATATGGCTCTCTTGCTTTAATTGCTTTTTTTTTGTTGTTGCAAGGACTAACGTTTCATCTTTGATCCACAGCACCAGTCCAATGGCTCTAGTGTAATCATACGGTGCTCTATGTTTATTGCACCTCTATTAAGCCTGTGTATGTCCCACTGTAGATTATGGTGGTAGTGGGAATTTCAAGAATGTACCCTATACTTACTTCATTTTTTATAAAAGGTTTAAGAAATGATATAGCAGATATTTTAAAGTTCTTTTTGGTGCTATATGGATACAGTTATAAACCTGAACAATGGACATATTGTCCTCATATGACTCATATGTCTATATATCAGAATCACGTCTTCAACTACTACCTAAAAGCCAAAAGACAAAGATCTCACTTTCCCAGTTAAGCTTTATTTCTTTGCTTTTGCCCACAGAAATACAAAAAAAAGGTAAATTCACAACTGTCGCAGTGGTGGACAGATTTTTTATGCTGTGTGATTTTGTAGAAATTGAGAATGAAACCCATTATACAACATGTTCCATTGTCACTTATGTGGTGAAATGAAAGGTGAGGTTTTCAGTAAAACCTCATACTGCCGGTTTCTTTCATTTAGATTATTATAAAAGATTGTGTCGGAAAAGCTCCTTCAGGACATGAAGCAGCTCGCAAGTCACACTAAAACTGAACACTGAAACTAGTATAACTTTGTTGAGGGGAATTGAAAATAGGCTGCCCGAAACCGGTCAGGTGTTATTCTTGACCTGTTGCAGGTGTACTGGGGGGCTGCTGCAAATGCAGGACTTGTTTTCAGTCAAAACGCCGCTATTTTTCCAGTGAGACCACACCAAACTCATTTCTCTTTAGAGTATGAACCTCTAACCCCTAATAGTGCCATTCTTTTCCAGTGTAACTATATACAACACATCTGGATGACTTATAGACCCTAGAGGCCCATACTGTACTATAGCTCAAGCATGCTGTGACACATGACATACAGATGAGATACACTGGGGTGTAAAGTCATAATATTCTGTGATTTATGTGACCTTCTGTATGCGGTCAGGTGATCATGGTAACCGGGGACCACCCAATCACGGCCAAGGCCATCGCTAAAGGTGTGGGCATCATCTCTGAGGGCAATGAGACGGTTGAGGACATCGCTGAGAGACTGAACATCCCTCTGAGCCAAGTTAACCCCAGGTGTGTGTGTGTGTGTGAGTGTGTCAGGGGAGGTTTAGACTGTGTGCTCAAGCGTCCAAGAGAAACTTTCTGTGTGACTGTGCGTGTGTGTGTATGAGTATGTGGGCAGTGATGTGTGTGTGTTAACTGGAGAGGGAGAGCATTTAAAGTGCACAAGGCAGCGTGTTTGTGAGACAGCGAGAGACAAACTTAAGGTGAAAGCAAGAAAATGTCATTGTGCTCCTTTGCATAATTGTCCCCAATATCACCGAGTCCTTACTGTGTGTGTGTGTGTGTGTGTTTTCCAGAGATGCCAAGGCTTGCGTGGTGCACGGCTCGGACCTAAAGGACATGAGCGCGGAGTACCTGGACGACCTGCTGAGGAACCACACTGAGATAGTGTTCGCTCGTACCTCACCTCAACAGAAGCTCATCATAGTAGAGGGCTGCCAGAGACAGGTCAATGGACAGGAGCATGTGTGCATGAGAGAGTGTGTGAATGTGTGTGTTTGGGCCTTTTCAAGAGCATACAGCTGAATGGAGATGTGTGTGTGTGTTTGTGATTAAGTCTGGATGAATGCTTGAATGTGTCTAAGTGTGGAGGTATGTTTGAATACAGGTTGTCTGCGCGTGTGTGTCCCTGCCATTTAAAGCTGAATGCAGTTTTTCTTGTGCGTGTTTGTGCTATTTGTTAAAGCAGGTGGTTGAATGGATGAATGCAGGGCTTTGTGTATGTTTGTGTGCGTGTTTACGCATACTATGGAGGCCCATTTGAGAGTACATGGTTGAATACAAGTCCATATCCGTAAAGTGTATGACTAACTATGTCTTATATGTAATTTTAATATATTAAACTCTGTATATATTTGCCTTAATATGTGTTCTCAGCTTTTATGTAAAATGTCAAAAATAGATGTGTGTTTGCATCTGCATACACCCCCATATATTGAGGTCATGCTACAATTCACCCTGACTCACTCACTCGCACTCTGTGTGACTGAATGATTGCAACTCAATTTCATTTTTCATTTAATCTCCCCAGAGCTGCTTTGAAAAGACATTATTAAGACAGAAGGGGAGGCGGGGGAGAGGGGGGAAGTGGAGAGAGAATAGCTTAAATCATGGTACTTATCTTTCTTTTCTTGACACTTTTTGTTCGTTGGTCCTTGTGGGTGCAGGGGGCCATCGTGGCTGTGACAGGCGACGGCGTGAACGACTCTCCTGCCCTGAAGAAAGCCGACATCGGGGTTGCCATGGGGATCGCCGGCTCTGATGTGTCCAAGCAGGCGGCTGACATGATCCTGCTGGACGACAACTTCGCCTCCATCGTCACAGGAGTGGAGGAGGGTGAGTGTGTGGGGGGGGGGGGTTGATGACAGAGAGAAAGGAAGACAGGGTGACAGAATGGGGGACGAGATGAAGTAAATAAAGGTAGAAAAGAAGAAAGAAAAAAAAAGTGAGCCAGATAGACAGAAGGATAAGGGGACTGAAAAACATGTCATGTAGCACCAGAGACTTACAATACAATATATACAATGAACTCAAATACCACAGTATTTTTTAATTAATTGGATATTGATAATGTGATCATATTTTTGGGTCTGACTGTCAGTGATTTCATACAGTCGGACTTGGACAAGTAGGATCTTGTTCACAAACATGAGAACTTAAAGATTTGACTTGTTTAATTTAAATCACTTGAGACTTGAATCTCTCAATAGTTGACGTTTTTAACTGGTAAAATCCTTGATCAATAAAAAAAAATTACAAATAGCAACAGGCAGGCCTCACATGGGCACAGAGCTTACATATTTAGTCGTTAGGCCTATACATTTTTAACAGCCGTTAACAGCTTTTAAAGGAAAATGCTCAGACACCTGAAAGACCTGAATCTTGACCTGTAATTAGCTTATGATGGATTGTGAATTGATATGGATTTGTCCTCAGAGAAATGCCCTGATGGACCTGAGATTTGACTTTAGATTCGCCACAAGAGACTGGTATTTAATCTAAAGTAAGGCCGGCTGATATGATCTGAGAAAAAAAACATGACTAATGTGGATAATGCTGGCGGAGTCTGTCATTTTTTACTTCAATAAGTCTGGAAAAGTCATTTCGACCTTGAGACTGTAACACCAGGAAAAGAAAGTATTCAAACTCTACCACAGTATTATGATAACTAATATCCCACCCGATAACGTCAGTATATCAATACATTCATATCTCCAAGCTCTACTTAGAACCCTTGTTTCTGATCACTGCAGGTCGCCTGATCTTTGACAACTTGAAGAAGTCCATTGCGTACACACTGACCAGCAACATCCCTGAGATCTCGCCCTTCCTCTTCTTCATCATCGCTAACGTTCCTCTTCCACTCGGAACGGTCACCATCCTCTGTATCGACCTGGGCACTGACATGGTGAGCACTGGGGACAACAAACCCTCAAATCCCTTTATTTAGTACCTCAAATCCTTTGTAGACATGCTAACGATTTTGTTGAACACATAAAAGCAATTTTCACCCTCTGTTTTTTTTTTTAATCAAATTCCATTCAAGACAAGAGGTCATGTAAACAAAATACAAGGTTTTACATTTATCTTTTTGTCTTCAGTTATATTCCAGAGCCCTCTCAGTGCTCAAAGCTAATTATTAGCAAATTTTAGTGATTCATCTCAGAGGCTCCTGCTCAAGATGCTAATTGTTAGCATGTTTCATAGCTCCAAGCAAGCTAAAGGTGACTATAAGGAAACTTGTATTAATACTGGTTTCAAATATGAATGCCTGAAGGTAAAAAGAACAAAATGTTTGGTTTAATTTGTTCTTTCTGTCGGTGGGTGAAATTCAATTTTGGCTCACTGCCGACGACCATTTGTTCAAGCAGAACAAAGGCCGGGTGACGCTCACATACAGATTTACATTTCACAGCTCTGCCATTTCCAGATGCCAGTCTCTCCATTGTATTTCTAGCAGCAACAAAAAGAGTTGCTGGCACGCTGCTTGCCTGAGGGGCGTAATCCATCATCACAAAAGAAAGGAAGCAAAGGATTAATTTATTCAAAAGAACTTGTTCACTTGTGTTCATTACTTTAACTTTAATTTTTCCTGCTGTCAGCCACCAGACATTAGCGTGCGACTGAAACTGGTCCTTATACATCCTGATGAGCCAGAAGCAAAACTTTTATGAGGTACATGTATTATAATGGCCTCATATTCGACTGCCGAGAAGTATTTTAAGTCTCCACAGGTAAAACATAAAGGTGGGCATCCTGCTCATATTGCTTATAAAGCAGTTCCACTTATTTCACTCAAGTGACATCAAAGATGAACGTCTTTGGTTTTATAGCGGCAGGACAGATTTGTCATGCTGACAAATATTTACTTAACTGTCTCAGATCACAGGGATAGTGCATTCTTTATTGGCTGAATTTTTCTTTAAAGACGTGATGATTGAAGTTTAAAAGCACCTAATTTGTGCAACTGTTTTGCATATAAAAACCCTTCCCTTCAAAGTAACATGTCTGCATGTATTTAATAACTGCTGGTGGAGTGAACAGCTGGATGTCTGCTTTGAAGAGTAGGACCGTAAAATGAAAATATTTAAATATTCAATAAAGTACCTGAAAAAGTGTTTATAGTACATTACACAAGTAAAACTGCAAATTTCCTCATGTCTGCTGGTGAAGTTGTTAACAGCTTGTTAACAGCTCAGTTCAACTACAGGCTACAGGCTTGAGGGCTCTGCTGAGATTTAGCAGTGACAAGCAGCACTTGGAGTCTGCTATGATTATTTTTAGCAAGAACTGCCATCGCAAAAGATGTTTATCAAAGCGAGATGTGGCACACTTAAGAATGCTTTAAGACCGAAATTTGGATATTGCACACAGACGCACACGTGCTCCCGTATCACACGTCCTTTTACCTCTCCTTGTCTTTCTCAGCGGCTGTGGGTCAGGTGAGTGCCACATCAAAACAAACTGGATTTGTAGACCACAGAGCATGTGTTCAGTTTCACACAGTGCCAAGTCCCCATCTCAAATCCCACCTAAGTCACAGAGATTTGGTGCCTTAAGTCACACATATTGCTCTGCTGCTTACCTGCTAAAACCAGCCAATATGAGGTCTTTATTACAGGAACCTTTCTTCCCCTTCTGTCTTATGAGTGTCTTAAAATTCACTATCAGTCTCTCTCATTTTGTCTCTATTCCCCACCTCTTTCTCCATAATTATCACCACTTCTTTTATTCTCCTCTCCTTGCCCTTTTTCTGTCTTTTCTCCCTCAATCCGGTGATTGAACGCTTAATTATATCAATAGTAATATGTCTATTCTACCCTGTGACTGGCACTGTCATCACGCCTTTGTACCAATGCCACAAAGACAAATTCCTTCTCATTTGTTGTACAGAGTGCATAAAGCAAGCTGATTCTTCTCTATCCTCCCGTTCCCTCCAGGTTCCAGCTATCTCCTTGGCTTATGAGACAGCAGAGAGTGACATCATGAAACGCCAACCCAGGAACCCCAGAACAGACAAGCTGGTCAATGAACGCCTCATCAGCATGGCCTACGGACAGATAGGTTTGTCCTCATAATGTCTCTTAGCTCTTAAACCTGAATCACTGTGACAGGCCTCTTGTAGCGAAGTTATGGTGGTAATAAACATCACAGACATAAAAACTTTAAATATTGAGGGTTATCAGAAACTCTGGCATTTCTTACTGCGAATGTTCCTTTTTAAACGTTTAGGCACGCACAGTTTAAGAAAATAGATAATAGGAGAGAGTACCACAATTTTCTTCTAATTGTTGTGACATTTACAGCAAATTGAGAGTAGGGAGTGCAACTATTTTTTACTTAATCTTGGTCATGTTTCACTGGTTGGAGCCTCACTTGAATGCATGCTTTTTATCTCTGGTTTTATATGGTTTGGGAATAGTGGAAATTCAAAGGCTGGCCCAATTTCATAGGCTGTTAAATAGGTCAAAACATGACAGGGCTTCATTGGATGACATACAATTTCAAGACGAACAAGCTCAAAACAGCCAGTAACTCAGATCAACTCCCAACATTTTTCCAAGATGAACACTACGGGGGCAAAACTTTTGCGGGTCACATCAAATCACATTTATAAACCAATGTTCTGACATTATAACTTAAAGTCCTGAAGCATCTACAGTGAACATTTGATTGATGATCTGATCTAGTGTGACACACAATGAGCGCAGTAGTAGAGAAAGCTTCAAATTTATGACTCACCAGCAGTACAAGCAACCACCTGTGAGGAATAGTAAAAATGCCAAAGCAACAGCCTCCATAAAACCGAAGCAAACAGTATTCTCATCACTGAGAAAAAGCGGCGTTAAAGTGTATCAACATAAACAATGATCTGGTGCAGGGTTTCAATTTAACAACATCATGAATGTGAAGATTAATAATAAGCACTGTCTTGATTCTTGATCAGTACTCAGGGAGGCTTGGTATATGTGAAGATTTTAAGATCTAAAATAAGATGTCCATCACGGTGAAAACGTTACGCCCACGCTGACAAAACAAATTTGCCAACATGAAATTTACAACTCACTATCGGCTATCATTCCAGTCCTCAGCTGTCTGGAGCCGTTTACTTACAAAACAGCAACATTGTTGAGGGCAGAGGAAAGAATATGTAATCACCTGTCCTGTTCTTACAAAATATTAAGTGATAAACACCAGGTGTATGAAGGCTCCATGTCCACAGCTATTATAGACTCCCGGGATACAAGTCAATTTAATTGGTGTAATTCTTGTGAATTAATTATACAAACATATTGGAGCAGTGGTATTATTAGTGTGGCTGTTTGTCAAAATAGTTCTTATTCTTGGTAATTCTAAACTAAGGTCTGAAAATTAATTTGATAATGGTTTAAAGCAGCACTGAGATTAGTGTCCTGAAAACACAACATAAATAAAATGGGTAACACTTGAATAATTTCTTAGGAGGTTTCCTGGAAAGGACGATGTACTTTGCTACTAATTGTGCAGAAAATAGAGATCATGTTAAATCAGCTAACTTTAAATCAATTGATTACGGTCCATTGCTAGTGTAGC
The DNA here is from genome assembly GCF_910596095.1 of Thunnus maccoyii. Lineage (NCBI taxonomy): Eukaryota > Metazoa > Chordata > Actinopteri > Scombriformes > Scombridae > Thunnus > Thunnus maccoyii. The sequence continues at coordinate 24,827,556 of NC_056544.1, read as the reverse complement.
AAGTCTTTTAGTCGGTACACAGCGGGTCAGTTGAGCATGCAAAAATACAACATTTTTCTACAGACAAGCAATTCATCATATAATAGAAGAGAGTTTTAAATAATAAATTAATAACAAATTAATATTTACTTGGGTTTAAATAGAGCAGTTCTCTTGGAAACCAACAACAGCTTATTAACTCACCATACCTTACAAAAGTCTACCTAAAATAACTTAAATGATACAACTTTGCCTGTTTTCTTTGTAATTAGTATAACATAGTTCTTCCCCCAAAATGTCCTAGAGAATTATCAGGAAATTGCAGACTTAAATGAGGCATCTACATAAAATGCAATAAGTATAAGTAACATTAATATAACACTAGAAAGAATAATGATATTTTGGCATGAATCGCTTATGCACATTTTTCTTACCAGGTATGATCCAGGCCCTGGCCGGTTTTTTCACCTACTTTGTGATTTTGGCTGAGAACGGCTTCCTCCCCACATACCTGATAGGCATCCGCATCAAATGGGATGACCGCGAGGTCAATGACCTGGAAGACAGCTATGGGCAGCAGTGGGTAAGGCGCACGGACAGATACACACCAACGCACCCTTTGAATATCCCCATACGCTTGAGGGAATAAATACAATGTGTGTTTCAACCTGTCAGACCTACGAGCAGAGGAAGATCATTGAATTCACCTGCCACACCGCCTTCTTCGCCAGCATCGTGGTCGTCCAGTGGGCCGATCTTATCATCTGCAAGACCAGGAGGAACTCCCTCTTCCAGCAGGGCATGAAGTAAGTGAGAAAAACATGAGATGGAAAGAAAAAGTCGAGAAAGGAACAAATGTAAAAGGTCACGGAAGGCAAGGAAGTTCAAGTTGCGGCTTAGCTTTTGCGATGATCCATCTTTGAGTCAGTTATTTGTGGTTATAACTTTTGTGATGATTTCCTATAATGAGCACTTTTCACTAGTTTGAACATTAATTCCATGAACCTCTGCCCTTCTCTGATGCGCTCTTATTTTCCGCCCAACAGGAACAGAATCCTGATCTTCGGCCTGTTTGTTGAGACTGCTCTGGCTGCCTTCCTCTCCTACTGCCCTGGAATGGAAGTTGCCCTGCGCATGTACCCTATGAAGTACGCTCTGCATATGCATATCTCCACCGAACCGAAAAATAACCTCTTAAAGACCTAATAGGCTGGCATTAGCCTGTCACTCTCGACTTTAAATGAAGTCAGCGATCGTCTTAAACACCACGTTCTTATCCCTCATATTCAGAAATGTCTGCAATGAATTTAACAATTTGCACTCTTCCAATGACTCACTGCTACTCTGTCCATCAACGCCCCTGTTATACGGGGTTTTTTTTTTTTCTCTTCTCAGGATCTTGTGGTGGTTCTGCGCTTTCCCATACAGTCTTCTCATCTTCATTTATGATGAGATTCGTAAATTCATTCTGAGGAGGAGCCCTGGAGGTAAGCAGTTATTAGGAGAAACCAAGATTAAAAGGTCTAAACCTCTTTGTCTTGTTAATAAGCTTGGAGAAAAAAAAAAAAAGGCAAGTGATAGTAAAGTGGTTTAACTCCTATCTCAACAACCACACGTGCCACTTTCCACCAAGACCTTCTTTGCTGTGACTCCCGTCCGCTGTGCCTCTTTGTCTTCCTACTGTCCTTGTAAAAAAAACATCCTAAAACAGGAGCTTGTCCACTCCTTTAGGGAAGCACTGATTGAGAAACTCGCCGCAGCTCTGCTTCGCTGATCTGACCCGAAGGATACAAGCAAGCACATGCGGGAGAAGTTCATTGTCAGTCCAAACGAGCACAAACAATTATATAAAAACAGCTCTGAACTGAGATTGGAAAGAAAAGTGCAGATACTAATTTCACAAAACAATGTTGCTAGCAATTATGGATGATTATTGACGACAAAGGATGTAAGCTTTAATTTTCAGTGTTATGTTGAAGCATTGGTTTCAAAACAGAGGCTTTCAACGTCGGTGCCAGCTGTCACATTTAAACCTCTTCCATTTTTGTTTTTGTGATAGAAATTTCGCAATGTGCATATTTTTAAGGTGGTCTTCAGCATTTTACATAGATTTTAGAAGAAGGAAAGTTATTATTAAAGCTATATTTAACCATGAGAGAGACTTAAGGCTGAACTCTTAGCAATGCAGCTGAAAACTAGCATGGACCCAGCAGAACACAAGCCACTCAATGCTAAACAGTTCTCCAGTTTACAGAGCTACAGCCTCCGCAACACTTGACTGATTACTGTTTGTCTTCCAGGTTTGATTTCTGACAAAATAGAATGTAAATGCAAAGCTGTCTGGCAGTTTGCTTGGGAATTTCATTTGATAAATGGAGCATAAAATCACAGCTAATAAACAAGAAAACATCCAGTGATGGAAATCACACATCCAGATCACCACTGAAATCTATTTCAGTCTGATTCTTGGGCTGCATGTGCACCATATTTCAACCAAAACCTCCTGTGAAATGACTGACATGTAGGCAGCAATGTTTATGTATTAAGCCTATTAGTGAATACTTGTAACGCTCGCACCAGGAAACAGATTATACCCGTCCAACACCAACAGAACCGAGTAGCAAATGTTGAGAAAGGAAATTACAGCAGGCTGATGAAGAGTCATGACATATGTGCCAAAGATCACACACATGATACAGACACACAACAATGGCTCAAAATCTGTTCATTGCCACAGGGTTTCAGTTGATGAGGGGCAAGACACGGGCAGACAAATACAATTTATCGTGACAGTTAATCATTTCTGTTAATCTGCGCGTCATGGGCTGCTGATCGGAGTCGTAGAGTTATAAGGGGATTCATTTGGAAATGTACAGAGACAAAGGCGGCGAGATGAATACAAATAGAGTGATACAAAAGGATATTATGAAAACTGCTCGACTGTCATTTTGGTCTCTGACACTTTCTCTCTCCCCCCCCCCCCCCCCGTGTCTGTCTCTCTTTTCCAGGTTGGGTGGAGCTGGAGACGTATTATTAACATTCAGAAAATGTCAGTTTGAATTGTGTGTCTGAGAGTGTGTGTGTGTGTGTGGATGTGGGTGTATGTACGCATGTGTGTTTGTGCTTGCTTGTGAGGGTGTGTGTGTGTGTGTGTGTGTGTGTGTGTATGTGTGTGTCTGTCAGTTGTAACATTGCATGGATCAGTTCACAAATCTGATTGTCATAAAAATACTGCTGAAAATAGGCTTTTGATTGTGCTTTGAGATTTTTTTTTTTTGTTTTCCCAGAAAACATTTCCAGCAGAACAATGGTAATGTACGCCTCCGTGCCTTAGATAAGCTGTTATTAAAGTGATGTATCATGGCCTGTTTTGGCTATAGAGGAATACCAAATGTTGTTCACCATATGAAATGTACCAAATAAAATATATTCCAAAATATCCTCAGTCATTGTTTCAATTACTGATTTATATGGCTATTACAGTGGCTACTAGACAGCGTTCATGAATAAAATGATGTTATCTTGATTTGTTTTTTGTGTTTAACATTATTACTGATTTCACTGACTTTAACTTTTATCTTGAGTTCTTCCTTAAAACGTGGTATCGATTGTTTGTTCTTAGGATTTAATTTTCTAGGTCTAGTGCTTATCTTGAAATATTTCTTCATGGACTTTTTTCGTTCTATCCCTGACAAAATCTGATATGTTGTGTTTTATAACATATTCGTGTTGTCAATAAACCTAAACCTATATTGTGGTTTTAAGGCTCCTTATTGATCTTGAGTTTGTCAAAAGTTAAACCTAAAACTGTGAGAGGATATTGAACAACTTGAACTTGAAAAACTTTAGTGTGCCACATGTACCTAACAATTTACTACTATTTACCCTTATTGAGATTAAAGGGTTCAGGTATTTTTGGCCTACATGTTGTGTTTACGGCCACAGAGAAGGAATAAATCCCCTATCGTGTAGAACGTCGTCTCTCCGCCGTTGGTTTACTAACACTATCAGCGGTTGTGTGTGAAAAGCAGGAACTGAGGCTACAGTTAGCCGGTGTTCTACCCTTTATACTTGGCGCAGCAGCTGATATATGAAAATAGACCTCTGAGTCTGGCCTATTACATCATGGTTAAGGAGAGACCAGAGCATTCAGCTGAACTGATCTTTCAAATCCAAGCAGACACTAATAAGATAAGTTTAAGCAGTGAAAGCTCTTCACACCATATTGTTGTAAAAATCACCTATATTAATATTATATGCCAACATCAGCCTTGTAATTTTGTGTGCAGTGTAAAAATGGCAAAGTAGATCTGATTTTATAAGTCTAAAAATCTGTCGATGTAAAAATGCTACACAAGCTCACACGGGCCACACTTAGAGAATGATCAGTCGTCCAGGCTCATATATTTGCTGATATTAGCTTATGACAAATATATCAGTATTGGTGTACAGTATATGTCAGCCAATAAGTAACAAGAATTGTAATTTTTTTATTCACTAGAGATCCATGTTCATTTTTTTTTTTTTGCTGTTCCTGCTCATTATTACCCAAATATCCATTTCTCAAATTTAAGTCATACTTATTAAAATATTTGTTATGTGTTAAAGTGAAAAATGAATATCAGCCAATATTAATCATCAGATTTTTAAACTCTTAAATATCAAAACGCTATTAGTATCAGCCTAAAAAAAATCCAGTGTGAGTCAGGATCTGCCTACGCTCATATTTTCCTGACCTCTCCATCCATTATGTATGTCCTCATGTCTTCTGTTCACTGGACACTTGTTACATTACTGTCACCATATGAGAGAAAAAAATTATGAAAAGGTAGCAAAGCATTTTCCTCCCAAGATCCCCACCTCTCAAACCAGCTAGTTTTCAGGAAGCTATTTCTTCAGAGAGGCAACGCCAAAATGATTTAAAGATGATTAAAAAATGTGCTTTCACTCTTATATAACAAACTTATGCCTTGTCTACTTTGAGTCATCCATGGTCTCGTCTTATAGCTACTTTATTCAACTTTAATATAGGAGCAGGCCATTGGGAACACAGTCTAGAGCTGCTCCTAGACGCCATGAACCTTACTGCCTGTTTGCTGTCTGTATGAGTGTGTATGTAGATGTCTGATTGTGTCTTTGTGTGTAGCTGTTCCATGCATTTATTTATTTGACAGTGGATATGGGTGCTGCTGCATCATTGTGTTGTGTGTTTTCTCTATGTCAGTGTCACATTAGGTATTTTATTGTTGTGTGCAGTGCAGTGCTAAAATACAGGATCCCTTTATGAGTTAACTTGATTTTTTTTTCTCTCAAGATGCTCTTGTTAGTTTTCCCTTGTCCTTTGGTTTGGTGGTGCAGATAAAAAAGTTCAGATTTGAGACGTCACTTCTTTCCAACCTGCAGTTTTTCTCATTTTGTCATATATTTCCTGATTAATTGTTTGGTCTATAAAATGTCAACAGTCTAGGGCTGCAACAAATGATTATTTTCATTATCAATTAAGCCGCCGATTATTTTCTCAATTAATTGAATAGTTGTTTAATCCATAAAATGTCATAAATGGGGGAGAATGTCAATCACTGTTCCCTGAGGCCCAAAGTGACGTCCTCAAATGTCTTGTTTTGTCCCGACCAACAGCCCACAACCCAAAGATATTCAGTTTACTGTCACAAAAGACTAAAGAAACCAGAAAATATTCACATTTGAGAAGCTGGAATCAGAGTATATGGACATTTTTTTCCTGAAAGATTACTCCAAACGATTAATCACTTATCAAAATAGTTCCTGATTAATAATAATAGTAATAATAGTTGGCAACTAATCAATTAATCAACCAGCCTAATTGTTACAGCTCTCAATCAGGGGTCCAATACCATAAACATTATGTTTACCATCACATTAGACAGAGAAAAGCAGAAAATTCTCTAAACCAAGACACTGAAACTAGAGACTGTTTGGCATTTTTGCTTGAAAAACATATTTGAATGATTAATTGATTATCAAATTAGTTGCCAATACATTTTTTGTCAATCAACTAAATGATGGACTACGCTAATCATTTCAGCTCTGAACTCAACTAATGCAAAAAGTCAAAATAGCAATACTACTATTTTTACATTTTACATAAGCAGATGTATTTTTTAAAAAACGTGTTTGTATTTATTATTTATTTGTATATCTGTTCATTGCCAGCCTTTGCAGCTGGAGATAACAGACAGTTTCTATTATGTTTCTATTACGTTTCTCAGCTGTATGCATGAGGAAAATAATTTAGCGGTGTGTAATATGATGTGAAAGACCAACAAGCTCATGAATGTGAATGAGAAGCAACATCTTCACCTCAGTGTGACCGAACAAACAACACGCGGAATAACAACAAACAACACCCCGTTACGTCACTTCCTTTCTCCATTTGTCAAACATGGCGCTACTCCTAAGGTCAGTACATCTATGCGACACAACTTTTGGGCTCGATTGAAGCTATTTTGTGTTGTTTTTCGGGGTTATCATGTCAAAAAGACACGTTAACGGCGTAATTATGTTACAACCGAGGACAGTACGCCTGAGTGTAACCTTCTACGTTTATTTATTATCCTTACACATGGTAGATTTGGTGCGACGTTAGCTAACGTTAGCTAGCTGGCTAATGCTAGCTGTTTTACGTGTACCTATTCATGACGGACTAAAACGATTTTTATTTGCTGCTTTTCGCTTTCATGTGGTCATCGTTTGACACAAATTCAATTCGCCGTTGTTAAACTTAAGCTTCCTTATCGGAGAGTTTGGTTTGCTTTATCTCTGTCCTCCTTAAACAAAAAGGGAGAAAGTCAAATGATGAACTTTGGCCACTTCCTTGACCTTACATGACCGTTACAGGGAAGCACAATGTCGCTCTGCAAAATCAAACCAGTGTTTATCTCTAGAAATGTATTTTATCTTTCGCACGATAGAGATTTAAAGGGGCTATATTATACTCCTTTCCCACAAGTTAACACACTTCCCTGGGGTCTTAATGAAATTTATCTGATGTGCTTTAGTCAAAATACCACAAGGATCAAGCACTACAGCAGCTTTCTTATCCTGTCAAAACAGCCCCGTTCAGAATAGCCGGTTTGAGTGTAAATACACTTAGATTTTACTGTGATTTAATTGCAATAAATGGATCTAAAAGATGCCGAAGTAACTACATCATGATGTCGATTTGTAAAAAGCTTGAGTTCATCCTTTGTCAGGTCTGTCCGCAAGACGACAAGCAAACAACTTTTAAAATGCTTGTTTTTCTGAATGGAGTTCAGATCGATCCGGGCTATGCTAACACTGTACCTGCTCCAAACACATTCAAAATAACGTCATCTAAAGGCATAAACACGGCAGCGACGTCATTGTTTATATACATAGATATCTATATACTGTGTAACTTAAATTAAACAAACTCACCGACCTTTAAGATGTTTATTATCGATGACAGCAGCTGAGGTGGGGTGTGACTCCAGTGTTAGCTCCGGCTAGTTTGCGAAGCGAGATTGAAGGTAAATCCACTTAATCACATCTGAATGGTTTGTTGAATCACAAGAGTACAGAGCAAGCCAGCCCACACCGATCTGATTGGGTGGTCTTATTTCACAGCTTGTGTGTTAGTAGGCACATCAGAGACCCACATACATACGCACAAGCATTGAAAGAGTGAGTTTTTCATAATATGACCACTTTAATTTACAGATCTTAAATTTTAACTTACAGCTGCACCTTCCTGACCTTGTTTTAATCTTCTCTTTGATCAGATTGTCTTGCCTATATTGCTCAGAACTGGATGTAACACGGTTGTAGTTTCTGTTTGAATCAGGATGACATGATTTTTGCCATAAATTAACAGAAGACTGCCTCTAATACTGATATATACAGTATATATCTGTGCAGGGCAGCATAAGAATACTAAGCTGAATGTGTGTTTTATAAGTCTTGCTGTCAGAAATATGACTTTCTTTGTGGTGTTAGCGCAGACAGCATATTCTTTAATAGCTGTAAATAATCTCATCAATTCTCATATTTTTTTTTACTGCCTATGCATCAAAAAGATGGGTGCCAGAGATACTATTTCTGCTTATTTGTTCAATTCTCACTTGGGTTTTATCCATTTTTGTATCTTTTGTTTCCACTAAAGCCTCTTTAGAAGTCTTATTATCACAAATCCTCCATATTATTAAAAATCCTCCATGAGTACATTTGATGTGTACAATAGAGTATGTGTTTGATGTATTTCATGGCAGTCAAAGCTTAACCCTTAATCATCTTTTTTTGTCTTTTTTTTCTTCAGGACATTAGCCCGTCAGGGTGTTTGTCTCTCCAGACCACAGTACAGTGTCCTCTACAGACAGTGAGTTATGTTTGTTTTTGTGTGTGAGAGAGTGCGAACACTGTTTCACATACGTACACTGCTACAACTCATAGTAACGATACAGATACACATCACCCGTGTACTGTAAATTGTTCTACTATACACTTCTGTATTCTAAATCCTTTTTATCCCCCTTCTCCGACTACAGTGCTGCTCCAATGGGAACCACAGCTAAGGACGAGATGAACAAGTTTTGGGCCAAAAACGCCAGACTGAACAGACCTATGTCTCCACATCTCACCATCTACAAGTATGTACTTCATATTTCATATGCACTACAGGGTGCAGCCTGCTGTCTTTTTCAGAAAAATAATCTCATTTAACGATGGAGATGATGTACACTCCGTTTATGTATTTCAGCTTCATATTTGCAAAGACAGTAAAAATCTACTGCAGCAAATTATCTATGTTGAAAATAGCATTACTATTAAAGTCAATTTCATGCAGTCTTTTCATACTTTTAATGATTGTAAAACAGCAGGACAAGCAGCCATTACCAGAGATTTTCATGCCTTTGGATACATTTAGTGCAGTAATAACCCCTGATGTTCTGTCAAGCAGTTAGCAGAATCCTAAAACCTGAAGTAAAGAAAACCTTTTTATTCAGTTTTTTTTTTCCTTCTTGGCTCAGTTTTTTTCACTTAGCATCTCTCTGTCATCTGGGATTGTCCTTATGGCGTATCTAATATTGGTGATCTAGTGATTAAATCATACTCTGCTCTTGCACCTGTACGAGAGCATTCACTTCATATTTACCTTATGTGCAGACATTGTATATTGCAGCTGAAAGCATCAATTTATTGGCTTTCATGTAGCAAGGCTTGCAGGTTTGCCTTGTTAGTCTCAGTCACTTTGAGTTTTCATTGCTCGTAGCTGAAAAATAAAACTTTCTTTTTTTAAAATTTCTGTACTACACTGCCGTGATGTGAATGCTTCGACTTATGGTTTGCAGACACATAAATCTTCCTTTATAGTAAATGTGTTGCATCGTCTCTGTGTCTCAGATGGTCCGTCCCCATGATGATGTCCATCACACACAGAGGAACTGGAGTGGGGCTCAGCGGAGGTAACGCATCTATTTTATTTCTTTGTCATCCATGTATAAAGTTCCTCTTTCAGTTTGTTTCTATCTTAAAATACCCAAATTATTTCACAAGAAAAAAAAAAGTGATCTTGAGAGCTTTTTCTCTTATTATTCTAACATTAAATCGAGGCTGATGATTAAATTCCACAGCTGCAGCTGTCAGCTTTTGATTGACCCTGAAAATGTCTTCAGGGCATTTAAGTCCATGGCAATTGATTCCTGCTAAGAGCATTTACCGGAATTACAAAACAGAAGTTGTTCAATACATTCAATTCTTTGTATGTGAAAATCAAGTCTAACACTGGATTACTAATAGCTTTTAGTCATTTGCCCGGTGCAAGCCTGTCTCTGTAAGTGTGACATGGTACATCAGCGCCGTTGACCTTGATGGAACATGTTGTAAAAGCTGAGTTCAGTTTTGTTTACACGTTAATGGATTCAATAAAGGTCAGCGCCTTCAACTGCCAAGTCTGCCATACTGAGACATCAACAGTCACTCGCCCAACGTGTCATCTTTCTATCAGAACATCACATGTGGTTAATCGAATTGTCTTCTCTCCTTCCTCTCTCTCTTGTGAAAGGCTGGTAAACTAAAAGAATGATGTTTACCAGCCATATTGATTTTGTACACATTTTTCATCACTGTATTTATATATTCCACTGCAGTCTTTCAATCCTGTTTTGCATATAAATTTAAAAGCTGTCAGTTGGGTTTTAAGTACATTATGCAATGGATGCAGGAATAATATTAAGGTTCTACTGCCATTAGACTTTTTAATCATCCAGGCAGCACAGAAACTGAAACTTAGACACAGCTGTTGTGTAGAGTAACAGGCAGCCAATGAGGAGCTTATTTGATACAGTCATTATCTGCTTTTGATTTGATTGGCTCTCTGTAAAAAAGAGTGACAGTCAGCAGGGCAAAGGTCTGACAACTGACAAGACTTTATATAACTCGGGCTTTCTGAACTATTGTACTTGCATGACATGTTCATTTCCGATTAAAAGCCATGCATGTCAATGATCTTTCTTTAACACTCCATTCCATCAAACACAAATACAAATCTTGTCCAATCTCCGGTCTCATTGCTTCTGTTTGTGTCCAGCTATCTCGGCTTTTGCTCTGGCGGCATTGGTTTTACCAGGAAATTACCCCGACTACCTGGACTTGATCCATTCGCTGTCCATCGGCCCTTATCTCATCGGCTTGGCCAAGTTCGGCATCGCCTTCCCTGTATCTTACCACACCTATAACGGCATCCGCCACTTGGTAAGACCTACTGATGTTTTTATAGACATAACAAATGTTTGTCTTGTTTTGATGCTGGAGCGTATTTGATATTCTTTTGGTAGTTTGTCGCCATTAACATGTTTGACATGGCGTCTAGACTCCTCAGCTTAAGCTTTTTAAATGAGAAAGATCACTTTGCAATTTGTGACATTTTTTTCATTTTCATCATGTTTACTGTTTGTTTTCAAAGAAAATGGATTACATTTGCCAACATTTATAAGCTGATGTTGTTTCTAACGCTCTGTTGTGTTCTCTCTTGTCTCTTTTATTCTTATTTGTTTATTATTATTTAAATCAGTATTGGGACATTGGGAAGGGCTTCAAAATCCCAGAAGTCTACCGCACCGGCTACACGGTTATTGGTCTGTCCATCATCACCTCCATAGCTGTGGCTCTTCTGTGAGCGCAAGATGAAGAAGACGAGCAGAAAGCAGACGATGAGCCGAGGGAGTTGAAGTGGACTGGATGCACTGTGGGGGATTTGTGTATATGTTCTGTTCTGGCCTCCTGCAGGCCCCATTTCATCAAAGTATTAAATAAAGGATTATATTATGCTGTACACAGAAAAAGGTGTTGTGATGTTTTGTCCCTTGGAATTAATTATACTCTGGAAAGCTTTGGGGGTCATCAAATGCAGTAGAGTGCAAAGTGCATGCAAATGTGACCCAGTTTCTCTCACACTTGTTCTCGTTGTGAACAACAACCAGCGGCCAAAATTAGACGTGTCCTACATGTTATATCCTTATGTAATTTGTCTAATCATCCTGTGACGTCGAATTCATTAATCATTTTTTTCTTTGCCCCGAGCGCTCAGTCGCTGCTAGTCCAACTGGCGTGCCTGCCTGTTGTCTTTGTGCAAAGGAATGTGTATTTGTGTTTGTAGAGCGGCTGTTTACTGTAGGCTGTCATTCATATTTTACCTTCTGCAGGCCGCAGCTGCTCAGATGCATTTTTAACGTCGGGGAAAGAGATGGGCTGAAATGCAGAGAGGCAGCCCAGTGGTGGAAGCTGTGTATGTTAACAGGCTCCTCACTGGCAACCCGCCTCAGGCCTTACCTCCCACTGAGCCACACAGGAGCTACACACTGCACCTGAACAGCTTTTGTCCTGCAGTGTGAATAAAAGCAAGCCGTGATGTAATGTCAGATCCAACTCCATTTATGTGGGGGTATAGTAACAAGTTCACACAGGGGAAAAAAACAAGAGTAAACATTCAGGGGAGGGAGGCTGCACCCATACTGTTTTGTCCTGGCTGATTTGAAGACGTGTCTGTTTAGATCAACTGAGCTTGCTCTGAGAGAAACCACACAAGCTAGTTAGCTTCAACAAAATTGGTTTATCAATTTGGTACCAGTGGCTCGAAGGGAAAATCCTTGTCAGCTTGAATTTCTTTTCACTTTGCTGTTGAGAAGATGTATTTGTGAGCCACACATATGCTCAAACCGTACTTCTTATGAAGGAATCTCTTTACAGTAACTGTCAGTGTTTATTCAGCTCAATATCTGGAGTTAATTTAATGCTTTTGATTGGGTTATATTCTCCTCAGAGGCGTATCAGCCTCTGAAGGGAATATAACATCTCTTCATTAAACAGTTGCCAACTGAAAATAATTGTCACTGTAAAATCAACACTTGCAAAATTGCTCTCTGTATGTGACTTTTAGGCTGATTGCTGTGAATCTGGCATCATCATGATGATTCCCTACATTGAATCTAATCCGTGCTACAGGCACATTGAGCTACAGATCCAGTGGACTGCAATGTTCTCTTGTGACTGACAGGAGAAATTGCTCAAACTCTGCAGGATTTAAGACTGGATTTGCTTATAGCTTACTCAAACAAAATCTTGTAGAGATATTTCCTCTCTTCCAGAGCAAAACAAAAGATAATGTAACAAAAAATCCAGGCTGTGCACTGGAGCTTTTCCCTGCAAGAAACGAGCTCTTTACCTCCATAGTTTCTGATGCATTTACCGTACTGTTTTGAATGTCTTAGTTTTGCTTCGGTAATATCAACATTATGATATTTTGACGAGATAGCCAGTGTGGAAGCAATGGGGGATGGAGAGCAGGGGCTCTCGTCATCTCTATCAGGCGTAGGGGTACTAATGATTATGCGGCGGCAGCACCCCCTACCGGGCGGCAAATTATTATCCACAGGGCTGCGGTCCTGATGCTGAGGGATGGTGAGGATGCTGCGCAGGGCTGGGAGGGGGAGTATAAACCCGCTTTTGATCGAAATAAATGTGCCTCAGTCTCTGTGGCGCAATGGAATAGCGCGCTGGACTTCTAATCCAGAGGCTCCGGGTTCGAGTCCCGGCAGAGATGTGGATGAAAGGGTTGTGGCTTTTTGGATGAGAGGAAATAGACTGATGGAAAAAGCGCAGACAGTGTTTTATAGCTATTTTGCAATTAGGATGCATCTTTAAAAAGGGCTGCTGTCTGCAGATACTACGGATGAATGGACGTTGGATAGATAGTCTGCCATAGATGTGTTTATTTTGCAGAGGCCCAATAACATCTGGACTGAATTGTTAGGCTATAGAAATCTCTCATTGACGAGCCTTTTCAGCGCGCAAAGGTCAGCGCTTTAATATGCAGATTTCAAACGGGCAAAAAGCCTGAAACCACAGCTCAGCTCCAGCGTAGCAGCACAGGCTTTGTTACCAGCCTATTACTGTCCAGGCTGAACGCACAGGCTCCGGTCTTACAGTCATCACGTAGGCACCGCAGGACAACACAGCACCGTCCAGCCCCGTTGTGTGAAAGTCAGTGGGCACGCGCGCACGCTCGCGCGCTGTTTCAGCACCTGGAGCTGTCCACTCATTTAAATCAGAGCAAAAGCTTTTTCTAATGCAGCACCAACAATAAAACATTTAAAGCCTTTTCCGTCCTCATAACAAGTGTTTAATGATGCCAGATGCTGCGTTTCTACCCTCCCATTTGGTTTAGAGACAGAGGGAGAGATAAGACTCCGGTTTACTTTGAACATAAATGACTCATGGTGTCAGAAAATGGTGTCGACTCAAGATTTTGTATGCAGATTTTGTGTTGAATTATAGGCTATAACTGCAATGTGGCGTTGCTAGTGGAGAAATAAGAATTGCATTAGTCATTGTGCATTTTCAATTTAGTGAAATCTTTTCAAGGACCCCTGAAGGTGGACTTTAGTTTCTGCCTTAGAAAAAATCTACATTACCCCAATCAAGGAAGCCCAGAGCAACACTGCTTTTTTTTTTTTTTTTTTTTAAATTCAGTGTGGAAAGCAGCTGCTTGCTTGAAGATCTCTCAAACGCCCCGACTCCTCTATAACCCCTCCCGTCCCGGCTTCTACTATTTTGTATTTTCTTCAAACCCACCTCCCCTGTTTCAGTTTGTCGCCACCACTGATTGGGCTGTCGTGCGGCTGCCGCCATCCATGTTTAACCCCATCATGCCTCCCCACACACAGACCTAATCCGCCAGTAAAACTAATCCTTAATCCTCTCTGGCAAGTTGAACAACCCCCCCCCCCCCCACCCCCCTCCACCCCCCCACTTCCCTCCCTCCCTTGGATCCTGATTCCCAAACGGGCCTGATGCATGAAACGTCAGATCTATATAGACTACTAACTCTATGATAAAGTTTATACACGGATGCCAAATGGCCATTCCTGTAATTATAATATAAAGCCATTACGGGACGAAGTGATAAAATTCACTGTTAAAGGCACAGGAGAACTATAATATTATTTGGGGGATACGAGAAGACGCACCGACTGAACGTGTCCCACAACTCCACAGGGCCACGGACTCAGTAATATCATTACCATATTGGAAATGATCAGGCCTACGGGAAATAGCAGTGGGGCCTATCTGCAAGATAGAGGTAATAGCTCCATAATATCAATGATAAGACACGTTATAGGCTACTGAGAACCGTGACAATCGACTCCAGATGACCTCTGCTGCTTCTTCTGAGAGGATATGTAGGCCTAATCCTATGATAACAATTTAAAATGACACTAGACCTATACTCAATATCAGTCCTTTAGATAAGGTGAGTACAGATATCACGGGAATTCCTACAGTAAGATAATAAAATACCAAAAAGCCCGATAAGATCAGTGTAGACTCACTGTGGAGTATACTGGAACATTATGGTGATTTTTTCGGTGTGGCGAGATCACACTTTTTTTTTTTTTTTTTTATCTGCTCCATCTCCTTCATGTTGCTCTCAGCCAGTAGGCCCCTGCTCTGGCCCTGTTATCCCGGTGGTACGGGCCAAATCGTATTAAAATCCCCTCCCTCTCTTCTTCCCTCCCTCCCTTGTCCCCTCCCCTCCCTCTCCTCTTTCAGACAGACTGTTTTTGCTGCAGTGAACGCTAGCCGTGGAGAGAGAGATAGAGACACACACAGAGTGAGAGAGAGAGAGAGAGAGAGCAAGGAGGAAAAAAAGCAAGAAAAACAAGGAGTCAGGAGAAGGAACAAGGAGATAAAAAGTCGATAAAAGCAGATTGAGAAGAGGCTCCGGACAAGCGACTGCTGCGCATCAAAGGAAGGACCTTACTGGGGACCTTATTGGAGACCAACGCCAACAAAGCCGACTCCGGAGGCGGAATATAACGGTCTGTGTGTGTGGTTATTACCGTGTATTGCTTCGCAGTTTGTACTATTGACCAGGTTTAGTCTGTAGCCTGTAGGGCGGACAGGAGACACCTGTCAGTGCTGACGCTTTTCCGTCTCCAGGAATGTGTCTGTGTGCGCACTCTGGGTAGGTGGCTGTGTGTGTGTGTGTGTGTCTGTCTGTGTGTGTCACTGTTCGTGTGTGTGTGTATGTGTGTGTGTGTGTGTGTGTGTGTGAGAGAGAGAGTGTGTGTGTAATCCGTTATGCCTGCACAGGGAGAGAGCTGTATAATCCCTGCGTGTTTTATAATTTACTCTGAATATGCGTTTTGTTGCCGGGCTGCCTGCGCTTCCTCTCTCCCAGCTCTGTTGGCTCTTATCGCGCTGCACAAAAAAAGCATCACAACTAGCGCGCTGTGTGCAACAGCCACCGCTCCCCAGCCGTTACAAGAGTCTCTAAATCTCATCCCATCAGCACCGATATTTCAGCAAGTACGAGAGAAGGTGTGAGAAACCAGGTTCCGACCTGAGAAGCACTGCTCCGGTGCTCCCGCGGTCCGTCGCAGCGATGCAGGTAGCCACCACGAGCTGTTATTATTGTTATTATTATTATCATCATTACTATTATTACTCCCCCCCCCCACTTAAGAGCAGATCGCAGGAACTTGTGTTAAATCACGCCCTGAGTGTCCGGGTTATTTCCCGTGAATGCACTTGTTCTAGGTTTGTTTTCATTTGTCGCCATCACTCAACAGGAAGGGCTGGAGCAACAATAAACACAGTCCCCCACACCCCTCCCAGTGCCCTCATCCCATCCCATCCCATCCCATGTCCCCACCCGACTCCCACCCTCCATCCCACCCTCAGTCCCCGCCCTAACCGCCCGCCCGTCCCGCAGGCAGCACTCCGGCCACGGCTCTCTCTCTCTCTCTCAGCGGTGACAATAAGGGAGCGCTTCGCAGATGGACCGAGGGCTCACCTCTGCGCAGGCCACTTCTATTTTAAGGAATGTGCGTGAGATGGAAAGAGAGAGAGAGAGAGAGAGGGGGGAGAGAGAGAGAGAGAGAGAGAGAGAAGGAGTTTGTGAGAGAGGAAGAGTGAGAACGGGTGCCTGAGCGGCTATTATGCACGCCTGTCCGTCTCCAGTCTTGTGCAAAGCGCACCGTGTATTCTCAGCGGGCGACAGATGCATCTCTCCGCTGCTGTTGTGTTGTTTCCTTTTTCCCATTTCTTCTTCTGTTTTTTTTTTTTCACGACCAACTGGGGGAATGGTCCTCTGCGTTATTTCTAATTAGCGTGAGTCAGTTGGAGCTCGGTTATAGGCTGTCCAAAACACACATTTTCCTTCACTCCACATGCGCACAGCTTGTTAAAGTGGATGAATAAATTCACAGTAATCTGAAGACCCCCCCACCCCCTCCACTCCTCTTCTCTTCTCCCCTCATTACCACCTATAAACCACCAACATCATCATCTTCTCTGCGGTTTGGCTACATCACCACCCTCTTCCCCTTCCCCCAACCTCCCTCAATCGCCTCTCAGTAGGCTATGACACAAGCAGATCGATGAATACCCATGGACCAAAGCGTGAGTAACGGGTAGGCCAGGCGTTTATTCAGCAGCAGCCAACCAATGGCAGGGGACGCAATTAGTGGCCAGTTGGTCTGCCCTGCTTGTTTTCTTTATCTCTCCACTGCTCTCCCTGCAGGTGACACTCCAGAGCTCCTCTGCCCTCCTGAGGATTCAGTGAGACAGGCGGATCTGTGCGCCCGACCATGGCCTTCCCGTCAGCCCCCTCCGCATTATGGAGTGTCAGCTTATTGACAGTACTATTCGCAGCTGCGGTTCACAGCAACATTGTCTACGGTAAGCACATCTCTCCCTCTTTATCTATTCGCCTCCTATTCTCTCTATCTTGCTGTCTCTCCGTGGGCCCCTGACCTCCCCGACCCTTTCTTTCTGTCTCTGTTGGTGCCCCTTATCTGTTGACTTGAGGCTTTTTTGTTGTTTCCTGTATTATGACAAGGGAATCAGAGAGCCGTTAATAAGCACATGGGACACTCCCACCTCCCCGGACCTCAGAGGAATTTCTGCTGTTGTTTTTGAGGAATGTGGGTGACTTGCACGTGGGCGCAGAGCTCCACACGTACGTACACTACAGGCCTTTGTTGGTGTAGCTCACTTGCCCTATGGCTTCCTCTTCTTTATCCTTTTCTCTCTCTGTGACATCTTCAGTGACTGGCATACACATGCTTAAGATGTGTAAAAGAAAGCAAGCACTCAAACACTGGAACTCTACCTTTCATGTCCACCTACTCTGCATCTCTCTGTGTGTTAGAGGCTCATGCAAACTGGAGATAAGCAGTAATCATCTTGTAAATATCAACACAGGAATGTGCAAACTTAACATACAGATACAGCACGGACACATGACACTCGTCATTGCCGAAGCTCAACTCGTGATGAGCTGGGTGCGGCTGAAAGCGGATGGTAAGAGAGGATTTGATGAGAGAGGCACTTTTTAATGATATCATCCCTGCTGTGAGCACCAAGTGAAGAGGAATACACTGTCCGATGTGCTTTTCCAATTACATAACACTCAAGTGACTGGCTGTCGGTAATACAACCTTTAGAGGGCAAATTGTGCCAGTGGCAAAATGGTGCATCATGATTGGCCCCCAATCCATAGAAAATTGATTGACACAGGTAGAATCCTGTTGGCATTTTCTCATTACAGTTGGTATTTAATTGCACAGAGTGTTTGGCAAAGAACTGTAAGACGATATAGCAGGCAAGAAGGTTTCTAATAGATGTTTCCTGATTTGCATTTGCAATATACAGAGGCCCCTTGCGTTCACTTGTGCACACCCACACAATTTCACAAATTTGAATACATCCGTAAGTGCGCGGTGCACGTGCATGCACGGTCTACACACATGTATGCACACAGATACACAATACATTTACTGTACTTCCACTTCATTTATCCACATCAGCTGTTTTTACTGTCTGTTGAATAATGCATACATGTGTTTCTGCGTGTATGTGTATGTAATGTGGGGAAGTGGAGACTCGTCAGGGTGAGCTCACAGTGGTCAGTGCAGTAAAAAGTGAGGAAGCAGCCCGGCTGTGCCTAGAAGCTGGGATGAGGTCATAGCAAAACAAAATGCAAATGAAGGCCTGTCAAGGTGCTGAAAGCTGTTGAGGATGAGAAATGCATAAACAATCTCCAGATTGAGGTGCTGATGATGAAATATCAATCTCTCATCAGAGTGCTGACCCCGACCGTGTAGCTCGTCATTGAAACCCAGCGGTTCATTATTTGGGTCCAAAAATGATTTTGGCTCGCATTCAGACGCACGTCACATTTGATCAAGGTATGCCTGGTGGGAGGCCTGACCATGCATGACCAATTCTTGCTTTGGTTTCACCTAAGCACTGTTTTACATTATCGTGTCAGTCAAGGAGAGTAATTAAGCCTGGGACGTCTGACAGTGTTTAGGAGATGGGAAAACACGTCCAAGAGTGGAATTGAGGAGAAGGGAAGCAGAGATGGAGTGCTGACTTAACAGAGTTTCAGTTTGCATGTTGTAAACCATCAGGCTGTAGCCAAGGTCTTTTTGTCTTAAGTTTTTGCAATCAAAGCATAACCAAACGCTAATATAAACTACACTGAAATGAAACTAATAATATTTCTGCAGTGAAATCAATCAGAATCAGTCTTGTCAAAGAAGTTTGGAATTAGAATTCTTGGCCTATTTGTGCTATATAGGAAGACATTAATCTGAAGTGTTTTCATCAACATAAGCACAGGAAGTTGTCTTGGCAGCATTGGCACTAGAAATACTGACAATTTATAGTCTTTCTCACTGGCAAACAAGGCACTCGGCTCTTACGGGACCTCACATTTAGCACAGAGGACCAATGCCAAAAATTCAGCCGACAGGAAACTATATATATATATATGTATATATATATGAATCATACATTCACTGTTCTATAGTTTCCAGACATCTGAGCATTGTGGTAAACAGTGGTGTTGTAGCTTCAGAGGGAAATATTGTGTGTGAGATGTAGAGCACTGGTCCATCGCTCACATCTGCTCCGATCTGTTTGATTGCTGTTGTTGTGACACAGAAGCAGAGCTGTTAAGTAGAAGATGGAATAGGGTGGGGCAGGCAGACAGATAATGCCGTCATAATGGAGATCTCTACGCTAAGAGGCCATGGAACAGAAGGGTCCGCTTAGCATAAATAATGTAATGTTATGTATCAGAGAGGAAAAACGATTGGCTCAGCAAATCAATGGAAGAGCAGATGAGCCATCAGAGAGCAGAGACTGCCCGTCACCGCTATACTCAGAGTCCACCGTGCATTAAAAACATGCAGACCGTTTGTCACATAACATCACTCAAAGTAGGAAAGAGAAAGAAAAAAAGCCTCCCCGCTGAATGATGAGGTTGATTATCGTACAGCAACCAACAGGCTGCATGTCATGACCATTTAAATTCCCGACCAACCCTGGACTCCCAACTCTCCCACTTCCACTGCTTCATCTCCATTTGATGTATGTCAAAGTCAGGGAAAGGACGGCATTAACTGTTTTTTTCTGGATTTATCTGTGACCAGGCTTCCTGAGAGCGAGCGAACGAATCGGGGAGACACTAATTGCACGCCATTTGACATATCCATTTCCACAGCTGGATGTGCAGCCATGCGCTGCGGATGGAAAGTGCCTCTCAGAAGGGCACAGATTAGGCATACAATTGGCCGGCTGTGCCCTGGTTCTGTACTGCTGACCCAGTTACCTCGGGGCTGCTGTGGAGTGTGAAGGGTCTGTCCTCTGGAGCACCCAGCAGACAGCGTACAGAGTAGCACGCTGTGGCATCCCATCAGCCACCTGGCCCTCAGCTCCACAGCAGCCTGATCCTAAAACCCAGGAGAATGTTTGCATTTGTGACAAGAAACATGCCTAATAGTTTATTTACCTCGTCAAGTTCTGCTAGTTGGAACAACTGAATGAAACCCGATGCTTCCAGCTGAGGCCAATAATGAATAAGGATTAAAGGACGGGAGCAGTGTGGACCAATCGTTTGTGTGGTAAGATTTACAGACGGGAGGGCTCCGCGTGTGTGTGCCTCTGCCAGCGGTTCACTTTATCCTGCCACAAAATGGGCTCCTTCCCCCCTGGACCAGCTCTTTCTCACTGGCTTTATGCCCACTTCCTGTGTGTGCTGCTGTTGTTTACTGTTGACTTCCTGTGTGCCAAGATGGGGGAACATTTGGCTAATACACAGTACGGCTAACACACAATAGCAGTAGGCGGTTTGGATGGGAGGCCTCTGCCTGTTAACAAGGCTGACTGATAAGCAGTGACTCATTAACAAGCCGAGGTACACAGAGCCTGGGGGAATTACCGCCTAGCCACTGTGACATTAATAAGAGGCCTAAGCTATTTTTCCATTTGGCTCTGCTGGCACGGGGCTAAACCAGTGGTTTCCAATCTCGACCCTGGCTATTTACTGGCTCCAGTGCTTTTCCATTTGTTTCAGCCACTGGTTACCTGGTCTGATTGGAGTGGGGCAGATCAGTATTGTCAATGTGGGCTGCAGTTAATGACATCTGCTGCTTCAATGGAAAAACAGACACCCCTCATTAGTTTTCTGCAGATTCATTCAGAAACATCTGGGGAGGAGCCTAATTAATTCTTCTCATGCTGATCATGCCAATTAATTAGCAATATGTTTGTTTTTTTAAAGAAAAAAAAAAAAGACAATGACACATTCCAAGGCATTTCCTAGATTTCAATCAATGAGACCGATGATGATCCTGACACTATATAGATCTAATTAGGCATCCAAAATAAACTACAGTATGCAGAAGAGCTGCGAGCAACTGTCTCCTATCGCAGCTTTAAATCCAAAGCCATATTACTCCCATTGTCTTGAATGTTTATTCTTCTCTGATCCTTTAAGTGTTTTGTCATCCAGATCAGTTTTGTGATTATAAATCGGATCCTGATTGGCTGGCATTAGTTTGCAACAGATTCACATCTGGCAGAAAACCAATTATTTCTCCTGTTCATCATGCCGATTAATTAAGGCGCTATGGCTGATTGATTAAACTCCCAACAAAGCTCTAACCATGAGCACTATAGCCCTGGGGATGATTTGCATCACACATTATGCACATTGCTGTGTCTTCATGTTATCTCCATATATCTCCTCAGACATGCTGAAAGGTTACACATGCGTAAGCAACAGGAAAGCCCCTTTCACACATGCACTGCAACCCTGAAATTATCCGGACATTACCCGGAGGAGCTGTATGTGTGAACGCAAATGTCCGAATCGGTCAGACGGGACATTAAATGGACTTTACTCTGCCAGCTCCCTAATGCAAAGTCTATGTAATGTCTGATTGAGCCCATATGTGAATACAGCAGGTAATTTTCCGGAGAAATTCACAGCGAACGAGTGGGCGTGTTAGCGACGTTTCTATCATGCAGCTGGCGCTGGATAAACGCAGCAGGCCAGTTAAACTGCTGTTAAGCTTGTTTTGACTGGTCCTGAACGCTCCGCTATGAAGCTAGCGCTAATGGGAGAGAAGACTTCCTGTGATTTATTATAAAATAAAAGCCATTTTATTTCTGGTGAAAAGCTTAAAAATGGTGAATTACAACCGCAGTGTACTTTTTGCGTCACGTCCTGACTCCTGCACACTCTACGTAAGCGCCACCTCGTGTCTAAACCAAACGGCGTATTTCCAGTAGGTGAGAACGTGTCTGACATGGACAATCCCCTGTTGTTTGCTACATGTGTGAAAGGGCAACTCCAGATAATATCCGGGCCTAATTCTCCGAGCTCATATGAGAAAATGGCGAGAAACTCACAGCTCAACGAGGCACAAGTGTTGATGAGTAATTTGTGGCTAAATTAAGCAGAATTAAAATGCAATGGTGCACCAGTATTGTCAGGCTCACAGAAACAAGATTCCATTAGACCTCATCAATCTGAGGTAGGTCTCATCTACCCAGACCCACTCAGGTAATGTGAGATTACATCAGAACAGATCAATCTCTCCTGCTCGCATCATAATAACAGCAAATGGCATTTAGAGACTGAAAGAGAGAAGGGCTCTTGAGATTTTGCAAAGCACCTTCAGCTTCTTCTCAGGTGCTCTTTAAAGACACATCACTCTGCGGAAGCTCAGGAAAATTAAGGGTCTCGCATTTTCAGAGCTGTCAGCTTTAAACCGTCACTTCACAAAGACACTACCGATTAAACAAACCTACAACAACAACAACGTCAGCCTCGGAATAAATTAATTCACCTCATTTCCAACAACAAGAGCCCCTATTATTGTGCTCCGCGCTCAACTGGCGTTTCCTTTGATCAGGTCCCTCATTCTCACTACCCCCAACCCTACCCCCTTTTTCTCCCGTTATCTGCAGGAATTCTCCAACCGGTGTTTTAATTGATTGCTGCGGGGGTGGAAATCACCCATCCTGTCATTGACGCATGGCTGGTCAGAGCAAGGGCTTCCCGGAAAGGTGTATCTGTTTGTTGAAGCCCATCACTGCACTGTGTGAAACTCCAGCTATGACCGGGTGCCGGAAGACGTGAGAGCGTGGCTGTAAAGCGCAGCGTTTGTATTGATTGAGTCTGAGTGCTGAGGGTTCCCCCTGAGCGCAGGAGCACCACCAATGAAAGAGCAGAGGTTGCTCTTGTTTATTGCCTCTTTTTTGATGCCGTCACTTCAGCTGATGGTAGGGAGTGTGTCTGTGGGGGGATCTTATTGCTGATACCACAGCCATAAAGCCATTTTAATTCACCTGTGTGCTGTCGTGGGAATTCTCCCTAGTTGGATTTCTGCTGAGGATATCACTGCCCATTCACTGGATGGAGAGTCTTATGGCCATTAGCATTTAACATAGTGTTGTCACCTAGAAACAGTGTTGGAAAAGTATTGTGAAGCAGTTCTCCAGGCTGGTACTTGCAGTATAAACTCTCATGGTTTATACATGGTAACACAATTCCCATATGTATTCATCTTTGAAAAATATACAGTAGGTGTTTACATATCATTGCATTCCTACTTGAAATACTTCCGAACACTCTGTTTTGCTGCTGTTTCGGTGTCAGCAAACCTGACACCTATAGATCCCCCTCCATAATATAACTGTAAATGGCTGTTTGATGGAAATAATTTGTGATAAACTTGACTGATTGGAGTCTGGCACTTCAGCTTCACCAGCTCCAGTGTCAAAGTGAATCAGCAGCCAGACTAGAGTCCTTGAGGCTGAGTCCTTGGCACAGGCAGGAAAGTTTTTGATGCTTTTAGCATTGACTGACTGATTAACAGAGCAATCAGACAATCAGAGAAGCGGTTCTGAATATTATTTCCTTTATGTAATACATTATTATTGTGTCAGTTTCGGGTTTGTTGTGTACTGAGGTATGGTTTCAGCATTGAAACTTTCAGATGGTATCATTACTAGAGTTTTTTTGTATTGTAACAAAGCCACTGCTCAGTGGAGTTCATTTACGGTGCCTCTACTCTGCTGCACTTCTTATGCCTCACACCATACCACACTGCCTGAGTGCTCACAGCTGCCATATACATCTGCTATTAAAATGCAGTCTGTATTATTTAAATGCCCTTTGCATTAATACCGTACCATTTAGTGTATGCGTTTTCATCATCATTTATGGCTGCATGGTAATTGGATCAAATTTTTCACATGCCCTATTCAAAGCGGGGGAGTAGCTAGGCAGGATGCATTGTCAACAAGAACAACCATGTAGTGTAGGATCATTAGACTTGATACTATAGAGCCTGGATTTACTTTTCACTGAAGTGGAAAAGGTCGTCTTTTATGAGTCTTTCCTGGAAGGCAACTAAAATGATGATGTGTGTTTTTTTTGCCGCAGTTTGCAACTGCTATTAATGCTATGGAAGAGGGGAAGGAGTGTGGTACTGTCGGTGTCTTTGGAGAAGCTGAGTGGACGGCAAACTCTGGAGTGAGTTTGGACTTTTCTGCACTGTTTGCAAGACGGGAATACACACTGTGTGGATGACATTTACACTTGGCTGAGGTTTGATCACCACTGCAGGTAGTCTAAATAACTTTCTGACCGTAATGTGCTTTTACTCTCACCACTGCTAAATGTTTAAGCAGAAAATGGGGGAAAAAAAACTCTGCTATGTCTACCTTTGTCCTGTATTTTCGTGTTAGGATGATTATGTTTCTCCAACAATGCCACAGCATAGATAGTTATTCACCTGTTAAAATGAATATCTTCATTGTTTGAATAGTTTCTTTGTGCCTGCTGAATAAGGTGACTATGACCTGCAGAAGGTATCGTTTCCCTTTCATCAGATCTGCTCTGCTCCCACTTCTTTTAAGTGGAGGAGTTGAAGTCATTATTGTTTAAGATTCCAAACAGCGGCCTATGGAAGAACATAAAAATAAGCTTGTTGACTTTATTTTGTTATCCTTGAGAGTTTTAAAAGAGTAATGCATCCATTTTTTCAAGGGACAATTGGTGCAAAGAATATACTGCCATCCTTTTAATCATTGAATAAGGTCAGTCGATCGATCCGACAGTCAATCACCGTGATGCAGGTGGAATCTTCGAGCTCACGAGTTACCCAGCGGACAGGTGCGGCCGTGGCTTTTATTCTGCATCTGGCCCTTGACACTGATCAGGGTATGATGAGCACATGATGAGTGGATATGGCTTTTGACGACGAGGCCATCGCCGCGCAATGTAACTCAGCGCTACTGCGCCGGTTGAAGACAAAGGCACCAAATAGGCATCTCTAATCTCCCTGCTGAATGAATCCGAAACAAAGAGAGGAGGAACGCAGACATAGAGGCTTGGACACACATAGGATAAGCTGATTACCCAGGAAAGGAGGGAGGGCGAGGGAGACAGAGGGAGAAAGAAAGAGGCATGCACGTGAACAAGAGAAATCCATATAGTAAGGGAGCATGAGGGCAGGGAGATGGAGGAGGAGGGGTAGGAAGAGAAAAGCGAGCGCACTCTAATGATGGGGTGCACAGACCGGAGAGAAAATGAAAAGAAACAGTGGAGGGAGCGAGGGAGGAAGGAGGAAAAAAAAAAACACAGGAGAAAAAAGAAGAACGTTTAAAAGGACGAGTCACGGCGCGCTACATAGAGCATGCAATAGGAAAATGAAGGGAATGCATATTTGCCTGTGATATCGTCCTTAGGCACGCGACACAATCAAAAACAGGACATTATGCAAATGTGAAGCGGCTATGGCAATATAATCTCTACCTGAGTCATTTCACCTGCTCCGCTCAGTAGTCGCTATATATACAAACAGAATTACACCCAATCCAGGTGTACGGGCTAAATATACAGCTAATTAAAATTAATGAGATTTACTTAGAAAAGAATATGCTCCTTTCCTAAGCTGCTTATCCTCGCATGAGAATCTACTACACAGCCTGACACACACGCACACACCTTTGCCAGAGTGCTCAAAAATACACACGCACACACACACACAAACACACGCACTTCATTTTGATTCACTCTCCTTCACTTCGCTTTCTCACACACTGCTAAGCAGACTATTAAGAATCCTCGGTACGCTTGCACAAACACACACACACACACACACACACACACACACACAGAGTCACACACACTCAGTCTATCCGTCTGTCTTTCAGCCGACTTCCCTCTCACGCTGACTTAAACATGCTCCTAGTTCAATGAACATGCAACTTCTTGACTGTATGTCAGCATGCACATACAAACACGCACGTAGACGCACATTTACAGAGATTCTCAAGAGAGGTGCATGCACACAAACATATAATCAGATGCTAACACAGAAACACACACATATCTACATATTTATGCATACAAACATGCACAAATACAAACACACACACATTTAGGCAAACTGAGCTTTGAAGGCCCTTTAGTCTTTACTTAAACAAAAATACCCCTGTGAGCCAAGCTGTTGAATGCCAGGTGCCTGCTTAGCTATCTGTGTGAATGTATAGATGTGTGTGTTTAGCGAGCTTTATCCTCCACACAGCAAAACGCTGCTGTATATACACAGTGGTATCTGATATGCAGCATTTTCCAAACTGCTTACAGACATGCGTTTCTTTTGCTCCCATAAGGTGATGTCCAACGAGCGTCGCTCCATTTCCTAGTGTGCAAAGTGCTGAGTAATTAAACGGCTCTTCAAGCCCTCTCTGTTGAAGGAGTGGAGGTGGGGGGACCCTGGGAAAATGACACAGTGCAAATTAATCACACACTTTATTAACAGACTTAGGTTTCAGCGGAACAGTGCTGTCTCCACCGTAGCTAGCTGCACCACTTGGATCCCAACCAACTTATGTCTCACCCGACCCCGCGTACATTTGTACTGACACATACAGTACACACACTCACACATTAAAACTGTGCGGACACACACACACACACACATGCACAGTCTCTTCTTTTTTTCCATCTCTATCTCCCTTTCTCTCCTTCTGTCGCTGCTTCATTTCTCAGCCTGGTGAGTACTTGAATGTCATTATGACTTTTTCTATCAAAAGCAAACAGCGGGGCTGGATTGAGAAGTGTATGCCAGACTTCCCGTTTTCCATGCTGGGAGTGCCGCAGCATGTTGAGTGCTTTTTTGATTTTTCTGTTTTTTTTTTTTTCCTGCTTCTTTTTAACAAATGGACGGTCGTTTTTAAAGGACAGATTTATTGACAAAGCTCCTGCTGTTAGGCTCTCAACCAGCCCACGTGGTCTAGTTTCTGAATGGAAAAGCCCCTCTCTGTATACTTACAGTACAATCATTCCCCACTGGCCTGCGTGTCAGTGAAGATGACTTCATATCTACCGGCAAATTCGATCCCATTTGTGTAATGCATCGACAGACGGCACAAGCGAACGATATAATTGAGTTAATGAGCTACACGCCCTTATCTGCTGTTCATTCATACGGGCAGCCCGAGGCATGACGACTATCAGCCTCTTACACAGGCTACTGTATGTTTGATGAGTCCCTTGAAGGGAGAATTTGATAATGCAGCTGAACTTCCTCAAGGCAAACTGTTTTGATGTGTGAAGCAAAGAAAGAAGGAGTTTATCCTTTTCGTTTCTGTTTTTTTTTTTTTTCTTCCTTGTTCGCTTATTCTACAATGAATATTTAAATCTTATTGTGATTTATTTATTGCGGCTCAGTGTTCAGCTTCACAGAGCTATTTTCAGGTTGATGTCTTCACAGGCAGGAAGGAGAGGAGGCGTATAGACTTGTACATGGGAGGTGTCACGCTTGACTTTGTGACAGTGCTCGGCGGCGTGCCTGGGAAAGCATCTTTTTGTTGTTTGAAGGGTTCAGTGACATTTTCTAGTTCTTCCCCTCCGGGGCTGAAAGAGTCAGAGCTGGCCTGGTTTCATCAACCTCCCGGTACAATTTATCAGCGTTGTGTTTGAAAGGACAAAAAGAAAAGGAAGGGTCATTTACGTCATGGGGTCAGTTGCTGGTGGCAAGACGGCTACATGCTGACATTTTTTTGTACTGTTGTTGTATGACAACCAGATGAAGCAAACAGGAAAACCATGGCAACCTTGTGTGACCTGCCATCCCATAGTGCATAGCATGTGTTAAAAGGGATCTCGTAGGAGTATAAAAGAAAGGTGGTCTACATTAACACAAATCCATTATAGTACTTGAAGTTTATCAGGACATCTGAAAATATTGAAGATCAAGCTGCTTGATAAGTTGTTTTTTAAAAAAAATCAAAATTACTTAAGCATCATCATTTGGTTTAATTGGTTTAATTTATCAAATATCTTATATTGGAATATTTTTCTATTCATACAGTAAACCCTGCAATCAAGGACCTTCGCTTAAGATGTTGTAAAAGTTTGATTTAATTGGTAGCAGGAAGGTCAAGGCCAAAGATTGTCAGAGTGAAGTCAAGTCTCAAGTCCTTGAGGCGAATAGCATGTCTTCATTAAAGGGTTGGTATAGTGGAAAACAGAAAATGAGCTTTGGGGTGGATTAGGGTGATGGTGGGGGGCCCTCCTGTGCTGTAAAATTACTCTATTCTATCTCTACTGTTTTTTTGAGTTGGTTGAAATTTTGAAATTTGCGGCTCAAGCGTGAGTGGTGTTGAGGCCTCTATATATTGTCTTACAGCAACAGCCATTACTCCAGGTAAAGATATGGCGTAAACAAATTTTCATTATTCATGAGGTAGTATTCTGATTGGCTGAGGGTGAAGGTGGGGGCCTTTCCTCCAGCCTATCAGAGTAGGTGGTCATTAATAATGCCGATTTTATGTAAATAGCTTCTGAAATAGCCTGCTGGAGGACAGAGGGGAATCTGGACAGTAAAGAAAGAGATATATATTGAAATCTAAACAACTTTTTGTGAATAAAATGTCACAGATATGTTTAAAATATACTTGACCAGGTCAAAACCAGGTCTAATCCTGAGACTTGAATGTTTTTGCTTTCGTGCCTCACGTCAACTCTTAAAGGAGTCAAGATTCACAGCGGTCAAGTCTCAATTCCTCATTTTCATGACTTAACACTCAAACTACTGGAATTTTATAACTACTGGAATGGCCACAGCAGTCAGAATAAATGGATCTGTAATGTTAGAATAGGTAATAATAATGATAATCAAGAGACAAAATTGAATTTCTAATGAATTTGAAAATGTTCTAGTTAACTGACAAGCACAGACCCTGCTATTTTAAGTCAAGTTCTGCAGCCCTGCATGAGACAGCACAGTAACTGAAATGAATGTTTGAATTCCACTTTAACTGCGAGTTCTGTTAATGTGTCCTTGGCTGAGACACTAGACTCCTACAATATCTGCTCAGTCATTGTGTTTGGCTCCGGCTTAGAACATCAGCTAAATGGCCATCCTGTTAAGATGCTCGGTAATTCCATCTTCAAAAATCCAATCATTTTTTCCTGGCAGTTTTAGATTATCTCCAGCCAGCACATCATACATTGACTGGCACATATTCCCTAAACAATAGACGTCTGTCACAGCATATGTAAGTCACAGCTACCAGTGGTTACAGGGGACATGCTACTATAGTGGAGGAGTGACAACAGAAGGTAAGAGGAGGCGATGTCAATCTCCTCCAGAATTGTCACTCTTCCAATTTGGTTCATCCTCCATAAACTACTGCTGTCAAATTTCTTGTCAGAGTCGAATCACTTAACTCCCTCCAATAAGCGACTATTGCACTGTTTGAAATGAAATCTCAAAGCTTCACCTGGATTAGGTTTGACATCTTCAATTTCAATCAAAAAATACCTGATGAAGGAATATTTATCAGGGAGGCACTGTCAAACATTTATACGACTAATCTGCTGGGGTCATTTGGTAGGACACACTCACACACACACACACAGACATGCCAACAAAACAAATACTCCATTAATTATTCATAAATACCCCATTAATTATTCTCATTAGCTTCTTACTGTATATAGAAACACATGCTGAGACATGCACACGCGCGCATACAAATATCCAATTAACCTAACTAAATGGGCTCATATATTTGAGAAACGCCTAACTGTAGGAATAAATAAGAAAAAAAAACATTTATTTGACAAACATCATCATATATAATATTGTTTCTCTTTTGAAAACACACTGAAATGGGACCCTTATAGCTCCACTTGGATGTTACTAAGATAAATATGAATAATTCAGACGCCAGACGTGACGGACAGTGTGATAAAATAACTATTTACACGGCAAGTAAAGTCACAAACATCTTCACTGTCAGACAAGTGAATCCTTTAAAAACATGAAATAGAACAGTGATGCAACGCCCGCCATTTGTCGGATGATCTATCCCAAAGTGCCACCATGACTGCATACATTTTTGAGCACCGGTGGCCCGAGGGGGAATCCCTAACCATGACAGTGTTAGTGCAGAGATTTATCCACAGAGAGAGAGATATAGCAATGCAGCAGAAGTTATGCAAGAAGCGACTTGTAAAGGCCAGTGGAGGATGTCAGTCTTTTGGGAACTGTTGTGTTTGCTTACTGTGATGGCATTTTTTTTTCTTTTTTCTATACAAAAGTAGTGTGTCCAAGGTGAGGTGAGACTTTGAGTTTTCATCTAAGAGCCTCCAGTTTAGAGTTTCAGATATATTTTAAGGTCAAACAGCAACTTTCCTTTGGTTTACTGCTCCGTGATCTGGATGATTCATGATTTTCATAAAGATTGATGTCAATAACAATTTATTGATCTTAAACACCTACATAGCACTTGATGTGATGGAGAAGTCAAGTCAATTTTATTTATATAGCGCCAAATCACAACAGAAGTTATCTCAAGGGCACTTTTTATACAGAGCAGGTCTAGACTGTACTCTTTAATTTACAGCGACCCAACATTCCCCCCGTGAGCAAACACTTGACGACAGCGGCAAGGAAAAACTCCCCTTTAATGCGGAGAAACCTCAAGCAGAACCAGGCTCTAGGTGGGCGGCCATCTGCCTTGAGTGGTTGGGTTGAGACAGAAAGGGGGAGAGGGGAGAGAGAAGAGGGGGGTGGTGGATCCTTAAAATCTTTCAAGTAATGACAGGACGTAGTAATTTCTGTCTAAAAGTAGTATGTTCAAGGTAAATGGACAGGCCGTTTGATTTTTGAGATGTTTCATCTGTCAGCTATAAGAGACTTCAGTTGAGTGTTTGAAATATCGTCAAGGCAGGAGAGGGAAGTCTGGTTGCCTTTAATTTACAGAACCACGATCTGTGTGAATGAGGATCGTCAAAGACTCACAATTAATGTCAGTAATTATTTTTTTCTCACCTTAAAATCATACACATTACACTTGATGTGGTGGAGAACTTCATTTACCAGGAGTAGTTATCTCTCGTGCTTCTGCTACATGGACTTGCACAGAAATATGGTTTTCATGATAAAACAAGGCTAAACATCTACAGACATGCTAGCGGCTCTGTGAGCCCATATTTAGGCATTGCAGTTCTTTGAGCTAAATGCTACATGCTGATGTTTAGCAGGTATGATATTTATTATGCAAACCGTCTTATTTTAGTGTGTTAGCATGCTAATATTCGCTAATTAGCACTAAACACAAAAGTACAGCTGGGGATGTCAATAGTATTCAGGTATTTGTTCATAAACCAAACTATGTGACAAATTTAAAGAAACACTAAGAGATCAATTATTGCAATTCTTTCCTAAGGGAACCTGACTGTGAACCAAATTGGCAATCATGTCAGTACATCCAAAACCACAAATGTCAACGTCATGGTGACACTAATGAAAAAGTCAGGGGATCCTTTAATCACTAGGCTTCATCCTCTGATAACCATGAATGTCTGTACAAACTTTCATGGTAATCCAGCAAATATTTGTTTAGATATTTCAGTCTGGAACAAAGTGCTGGGCCGACTGACTGAATGGCCGACATTACATCCCTCGAGCTATGCCGTTAGCATGGATAAAAAAAAGCAGGTAAACGAGAAGTTAAATCTATAAATCCCAGTAACAACTGGAAATATAGTGATTATAAAATTAGAAATAAACAAAACAAATTACAGTCATGTGAAATCATCATAGCAAAATGTTTTCAGTGTTTCCTCCTCCTCCATTTCTTCCCTCAGCTGTGTTATAGTCTGGGTATCAATCACAGGAGTCCCTGTGTCCAAGCCAATAGATAGTCGACAAATTGCCATTTGGAGCGGAACCCGGCTATAAATGCGATTGGGTTGGATTTGAGTCTGCTCTCCCAGCTTTGGATTTGAATAGAATAGAGTCTGTCCTCTTCTTCTTCTTCTTCTTTTTTTTTTTTTTTTTTTTTGCCTCAGTGGCTTCAGAAAGCAAGATTAGATAGAGGGAGGGAGGAAAAAAGACACACAAAGAGAGGGAGAGAAGCAGAGTCAGAGGAGACGGAGGGAAAATAAGAAATTGTGAGCAAAAGAGAGCATCCAAGGGTCTTTAAAATGCAAAAGCCTTAAAATAAACCTAAATTTAAGGCCTTAAAAAATATGAAAATGTGTGAAACGTCTGTATTAGAGGTCTTATTTTTCCACCACTCTATGATAAGTGTCTTTGTCCCGTATGTCTCCTCTTAGATTATCACAGAGCAGGCCAGGGTTAGAAGTACAGTACAATAGGCTGTGTAATGTTTTATTCATCATTTCTGCTTTAGTAAACAAAATTGGACTTCATGTTCCTTAACAAATAATTTCATGTTGTCCTTTTTATTACACTGTCCATTCATAATTTCAGAATTTTTATTAGCTGTACTGAATCGCAAAGAAGTTGCTTTTGGCAGTTTTATAGCGTTGTATTTGTAGCTCTGTAAGAAATGTAAACTCTTGCCACATTTTGACAATAAAGTAATTACCATAAACAAATGATACTATTACCAGGAAGACTGTCAGCCTCTAAGGGCCTGTTCGCTGCATTTTACAGTGTCCTATCAAGTTAGATTCTGCAGGATACAAGATTGCTTACAGCTCAAAGAGTTTGCATCAGGGCGTAAAAACAGATACTGCATTTTCTTTGTATGTGACGCCAGAAGTTTGTGATTCTGATTTTTAGAAGTTCAAAATGCTAGATGAATTTATTGCTGACATGGTTTTATTGGACCTGCTTAATCGATCACAAATACAAATATAGAAATACAAGTACTGATCTCATATTGAGTTATTTACATACCAGTACATAGATAGAATTTGAGTCATATTTCTTTACTACCATATATCCTTCACCTCTGTACACTATCATATTGGTTTCATATGGTTTCATTGTGCATATGTGATATATCATAGTACATATATCTACATAATCTCAGGGAATAGAATCAACCTAGTGGAGCAATAGAGTTCATGCAACTTTGCCCCCCAGTGATGAAATAGCACAAGCACAACTGTACATATGTAATATGCCTGCAGGTGATACATGTGCTCATTTGAATACACCTGCACACACTGAGAAACAATGAATATTTTGTATGTATTATAGTTGTATTTTTCTTACAAATAAATAATCTTATGTTGTATTTTGGCAAATACAGAAACCCTGAAACTCATCAACAGGCTGAGTAATGTATGAAAATTTAGATTGTTTGTGGTTTTTCAAGTGAAACCAGCAGACTTTCGCTTGTTGCAGCTGCTAAAGTCTGAAGATTTACTATCTTTTCCGAGCTTCCTGTCTGTAAAATTTGATATCTGTGACGATTGAGTAAGCAATTTTAAGTCCCCTACTTTTTTGGCTCTGTTGTTGCGATGGGCATTTGTCTTCATTTTATTTCCCGACACCAGTTATCAGTTAATCCAAAAATAATTGATGGATTAATAATAATGAAAACAAAGGTTAGTTGCAGCCCAACATGTGTCACATTTAGACTTCACAAGGCTACCCCGAGTGGCAGCAGGAGATTCATTAGCTCATTAGTGAGAAACTCATTAGCCAGAAGTCATGTGATGTCGTAATCTCCCAGTAATGTAAGTACTATAATGTCAGTAATCTTTGCACTCCTCTGACCTGCATTTCTCCAAATTGGGTGGCTGATAGCAAGCCAGGTGGTCAGCTTAGTTTCTCAGGACAGGACACTCGTTGGCATCGTGCTCTCGGGTTTTAAATCATCACCACGTCCGGTTTGGCGAGAAGGTTTCTTGCTACTGACATCGGTTAATCGGGACATTGTGATAATATGATACTCTTCTCTACTGAATCATCAATATGTGACTTAAGCTCATAAGACATGCACTTTTACATTGAAATATTGCCTACAACTTAAAAAAAAATGATTCATTCTGAAACCTGCAGAGAGCCTGTTTGGAGGCAGAGACAGAAAGAGAGCTGCTGCGACTGAGGTCTGGCTTATTTCAGGGGTGGTTGTCTTGCAGTCTAATGTGGTTTGGCACTTGTGTGTCTAGTCAGGAAGAGATATATGGCTGAATTTGCCTTTGAGTGGATGGCTGGTTTCTGAATGGACGCTCTCTGGTTTCTCTGGTTGCTGATTGCTATGGTCAAGGTTTTTCTCCTATTTTTCTTCCTCATTTTCCTCTCTGTGTTTCCTTTTGTCCTTTCTTTCCCTCATCTTCTTCTTGTCCTCTCTTCTCATCCTCTCTGTCTCTTTTTTGTTTGTCTTTTTTTTTTTTTTTTACTGTTTGTTTTCTTCCCTCTCCCACCTCTCCCTATTTTCTTTATATTTAGGTTCTCATTTTCCTCTTTGTCTTTTTGAAGCTCTTGTCTGGCCTTTCTTTTTTTCTTTCTTTCCTCCCTCTATCTTTTCAATTCCTATTTTCCTCCTCATGTCACTCCTGTTTTCTTTCTCACTTGCTTTCCTCTTCTACTTACATGTTTCTCCTCATTCCCACACTCTCCTTTCAACTCTTTCTTTCCTTTTTATTTTGCTTAGTCACTTTCTTTTTTTACTATTTTCTTCTTCTCTTTCTATATATGGTTCTGTCTTTTATTCTTCATATTAATCTCTCCTCCCCTCTCATCACTTTTACGTCCCTTTCTCCGTTTCCCTCTCATCTCCTCCTTTCCTTTTCCTAGCTCTCTGCTTTCCTGTCCTGCCCACTTGCCTTTTCTCCGTCTTTTGCCTTTATCCACATCTTTCTCCCTTCCTGCCTCCTTCTCTGCTTTCCCTCTGTTTTTGTGCTTGCTGTTTTAGCATACTCTGCAGGGAGCACTCCTGCGATGCCAATTATATTGACTGAAGAAAAGGAGAAAGAGAAAGGGAAGGCAGGAGGGAGGGAGGGAGGGAGGGAGGAAGGGAGGGTGGGAGGATTGGAAGACCTGTGCATGCGTGCACAAAAAAGGCACAAATACACACATTCGTGATGATGGAGAGAATGAATAAGGGGGGGGGGGGGGGATGGAGGTTTGAGAGGAGAAGTGGGGGAGGAGGAGTTGAAGGAGAGGAGAGGAAGAGGTGGATGATGAAAGAGGGGGAGAGCTGGGAGGGAGAGGACAGAGAGAAATTAGAGGAGAGCGAATCCGTCTGTGAGTGTAATAGTCTCCCGCTGTCGAACCTGGGGGAATTCACTGACTGCAGAGGGGGAAGAGAGAGAGAGAGAGGTAGATGCATAGATAGAGAGAGACAGGGAGGAAGTGAGGGGGGGGGGGGGGGGGGCTGCGATCACAGCGGAGAGGGAGATAGAGAGATACAGAGGGAGAGAGAGCAAGACAGAGGGAGCAGAAACAGAGGGAGACAGCAGGAAAAGAAAGATGACTTGAGTCCTTTCCTCTTGGAGCTGAGCTGGTAGGGCTCCACTCCAGGCAAATGTGGCTCGTGACATTAAATAAGATTCAGCGTCATGACTGAGTGTATGAATGGAGAGCATAAGTATATCATAGTAATGTGCCACTGTACAGTAGCTCAGCCCAGAGAACTACCTACAGTGTGTCTGTGCAAGCCGGCACGCTAGATGTTTAAACTCTCTGCACACATGTACTGTATATTACCACTATAATATGAAATCTCTTAAAGGGTTTAGTCTCCTATATGACCAACAACAACGTCTTTTCACTTACCTCTATGTATCTATTTGCCCAGTTTCTCAGACTTCTGCCTTCACCTCAACACAATGGAGGTTAAAGGAATTCTTCTTTCTCTTAGCTAGAGCTGAAATGATTAGTCGATTAATCAGCAACTATTTTGATTACTGATTAATCATTTAAGTAGTTTTTCAAGCAAAAATTGCCAAATTTTTACTGGTTTCATCTCTTCAGTTTTGAGGATTTGCTTCATCTACTGAAGGACTGATGGATGGACAAAACAAGAAATTTGGTAACATCACCTTGAACTAATTCCTTATCAATCGAACGATAAATCGATTAACTGTGAAAATAGTTGTCACATTAATCAATAATGAAAATAATCATCAGTTGCAGCTCTACCCTCAGCAATAATAAAAAAAATACATTTAAAGAATTCTGTAACAAAATGTCTCTCCAGAAGCAGTTGTCTCTTTTACTCCGGATTATTCACAGACCTCACTGTAACCAGTTTTCAATGGAAGGAATTTATTATTGATTCTTTTAGCACCACAAACAAAATCCCATTCATCTGCATTGTGCTCGGACTGCAGCAGAAATCTCAGAAACAGATATTTCAAAACATAGAAAATGAGAACCCGAAACTGTCTGCATGGCTTGATACCGATAGAGGTAAGTGAGAAAATATATTTTTGTAATTTGGATGAGCCGACCCTATAACTCACACTTTCATGCTTTTTTTTTATGTGTTGAGAAAGTTTCACAACTCCTCATGTGCTTGTGAAACTTTTACAAAATTAGAAATCATCTTTGCACACCTGTATACAGACAGTGTGTGTAGGAGAATAAGTGAAGAGCAAAAAAAAAAAAAAAAGGAAAAATAAGCTCCTCCACACAGTTGATTCTCACATTTCGGTGAAAGAACCTCCATGGAGCCTTTCATTTAACAAGTGACAATAAGCACTGATGGGAAGTACATTACAGTAAAAGAAAAACCTAAATAAATGAGTAGAGATCGTCCATACGTGGCACAAGGCATCAATGGTTGATGGTTAATGGTTGAATCAGTATGAAAACCATGTGAATTATATGCTTTGGCCTCCTTCACAGTCACCAGATCCCAACCCAGTTGAATAGATGTGGGAGATTTTGGAGTGATGTGTTACGACAGCGGTCTCCACCACCATCATCAAAACAACAAAATGTTCTTTCTGTGGAACTGGTCAGCCCTGTAGTAGAGTTCAGAGACTTGGAGAATCTATGCTAAGGAGCTTTAAAACTGTTCTAGAGGCACATGGTGGAAGAGCGCCTTACTTTATGTTGGTGTTTCCTTTCATTTGTCACCTATCTGTATATACACATTTCAAAAAACAGGAACTTAGAAAACAGACAGGGGCAGGGGAATCGTAAAAAAACAACAACAACCTATATATATTGTACTTGAAACTCCATGGAGGTGAATCCAAAAAAATTCAAAAAAATAAGGTTGTTTGTCATAGTTCCTGACAGTTTTAGATTGGCTGACATAAGTTTTTCAAATGACATTGATGGTACAGTGCACACACATCTGCACAGTCTGTACATCTATCATGCATCTGTGCTTGCGTGCACGAAGATATAGTGGAAGGTGTTTGGTGTTTACACAGCTTTTTAGGTTGATATATACCTTTATGATATAAATTTATAGCATGCATTAGGGACCGGTGATATATTTTGTCGGTATTTGCCGTTTTATACCAAATATCAGATTCCTTCCTGTCTACAGCTGCAGAAAAAACAGCAGTGAATACCTGCGATATCATCGATTAATTACATTTTGTATCCCAGACTTTGGCCCATTGAATTAAAGTAATGGGTCAAGCGATCTTAGGGAGCTACAAAGGGTTTTATTGTTATTACTTTTAGGGTTTTGTAATTCTTTAAGTGGTATTTCAGAAGCTTTTCCACTCTCACAAGAATAAAATTTACATAGAAATAGTGAATACATTACAGTAAGTAGTATCAAATGGATGCCAGTTACATTAAGTCTTTTAAGGAATATAGCAGGGGCTTTTCTGGAAGCATGATAGATGAAAAGTCACATAAGTGGTGCCTTGTCTTATGATTGACAGTGACTGAGTTCATTCTCTCCCTACCTATTTACTATATTTACTTAACATCGCTACCATGCATTATCCTTTGCTTGGCATGTATTTATAGTGTGTGTAGGTGTGTGCATGAGTGTGCTCTGTACCACTGTGCCTGCATTTTTAAAATGATTGGGGTCCAGGGGTTGTTGATGAAGCTTCCAGGAGGTCTCTAGCAAAATGAGAAATGGTTTCATTTCACCATAATTTAATTCAGTTGAAATTAATTAATGGCAATGGATAAGAATGGTTATTCAAATCATAATTTGCATGTTTATGATGTTGAAAATCTGCTAGAATCTCCAGATTTTAGCCACTTTTGTATTCATGTACATCTGTGCCTGAGTGTTTGCATCATATACTGTGTTGCCCTGCTCTTATTTTCAATCTCTCATGTCAAGTGGATCACCAGATGGTCACAGGGCCGTGCCAATCCTCCAATGTTGGCGGCCATGACAGTTGAAAACACGTGAAGTGACCCTAATTAGTCAATTAGCCCACGTGGGGCGCCCTAACGATGTCTGGTGCTGCCCCGCCACTCAGCGCCCACGAAGATAAAACCGCCACTGTCCAGCCTCTATTGTTTCACTGTCTTCTGTCTGTGCAGCCATTGTTGGAAGCAGAAAGCCCCCTCCCTTTCCTCTTCTTCCTCATCTTGCTCGTCTTCTCTTCCCTCGTCTTGCTCTTACATTGATCTCCATTGTCCGTGATTGGGAGTGACAAACCGTGGGGCCATCTGAAAGGTTGTGTTCGTTAGCGGGCGTTCATCGTTACAAGACATAGACACATTCTTACAGACAAGATGGGGAAAGAGGAGGGGGTGTACCACACACACACACACACACACATGGATTCACACACATATTTCCAAAGTGGTCCCTGGAGGAATGAAACATGCCTGGACACAAGGAAGAGAGCGTTCCAATACACTGACAACAACAACCCCCCCCCCCCCCCCCCCCCAACACACACACACACACACAGTATACACTCTGTGCACAATTATTGGACAAGTGAGTATTCTGACCTTATCAATTATTTCTATGCACATTTTCCAACTCCAAACCATATAAAGCTGAATGCCTATTGGATTTAATCATTTTCAGGTCATATGTATTTGTGTAATGAGGGATGGAGGGTGTGGCCTAAAGGGATTAAAACCTTATATTAAGGTGTGCATAGTTATTAGGTAGCTTCATTGCCTCAAATAAAATGGGCCAAAAAAGAGATTTAACTGACACTTTACTGAAAAGTCTAAAATTGTAAAATGCCTTTCAGACGGATACTCTTGAAATAACCACTGAGGCGACAATGAAATGTTTTGTTGCGAATAGTCAACAGGGTCGCAAAAAATGCATGGAGAAGAAAAAGAGTATATTAACTGCAAAATACTTGAAAAGAATTAAATGTGAAGCTACCAGGAACCCATTACCCCTCCAGTTCCACTATCCTCCAGAAGTGCAACCTACCTGGAGGTGAAAGGTGTCAAGTGCTCAGAGACATGGCCGAGGTAAAGAAGGCCATTACGACCATTACAAGTTGACTCATCAAGATTGAACCAAGAAATGCTTGAAGGCAGATTTTGAGAAGATTTTATGGACAGATAAAATGAGAATGACTCTTGATGGACCAGTTGGATGGGCTTAGGGCTGGATCAGTAATGGACATTGGGCACCACTTCAAGTCAGGCGCCAGTTTAAGATGGACTGGAAATCAACAACCAAGCCTACTGCCAGTTTCTAGACGATACTCTCTTAAAGCAGTGGTACAGGAAGAAGTTCTCAGCATTCAAGAAGGATGTGATCTTTATGCAGGCCAATGCTCCATCACATGCATCCAAGTAGGCCTACTCCAGTGCTTGGCTAGCTAGCAAAGATGACAGAATAATGACCTGGCCCCCTTCGTCACCTGACTTTAAATCCTATTGAGAACTTGTGAACCCTTCTCAAACGTGAGATTTACAGTGAAGGAAGACAATACACCTCTTTGAACAGCAGTTGGGAGGCTGTGGTTGCTGCTTCAGTTAAAGTCTATCGTGAACAGATCAAGAAACTGACAGACCCCAATGGATGGATGGCTCATGGCAGGCATTGAAAAGAAGGGTGGCTATAATGGTCATTGAACATTGGTGAATATTTTTGAAAGGCCAAAAATGTTATGTAATTGTCATTTTATGTTACGTATTTGTTATACTTGTCACACTTTAAAAATTGAGAACAAACAAGGGAGTTGGGAAAAAATCTTTTTGTAATTTAGTTGGCTAATAATCCTGCAGACTAATAGTTAACTAGTAATTGTTTACACTTATATATTCCCCCGAGAAAGACAAAGCTCACTTTTCCTTTGTTAAACATTCAGTTTTGTGGTTCAATAACATTTTGGATTGACTGAGAGCATTGTATTTGTTCAACAAAACAAATTAATCCTGAGGAATACAATTTGCCTGTTAATTGTGCACACAGTTTTTGGTCCACATTACCATCTCTGCTTGTCTCAACCCAGCTTTGTTTTTGTGTGCTATTTCCACGGAGACACACAAACAGACACTCCCATACACAATCCTCCTGTCACACACACACACACACACACACACACACTTCCAAAAACACACTTCGTCCTTTCATGTCATGTTGCTGAGCAGTCAGAGACACAGAGAGGAGAAGAAAGGAAGGAGGTCTGCCCGAAACACAACAAAAAAAAACATCCAGCGGAACATCCAGTCTCATGTAACTCAGCAACAATTACACGACAAGAAGAGAGAACACGCTTATTTGTGATTTCAAGTGGAAGCAGCCAGGCAGGAGTTGACATGATACCAAAGAAAGTGACTTCAGTAGCACCTGCAGGTGTCACAGTTTGTAATACGACTGTATCAGGACAGCTTCCTTACAATTTCCTAATTGCACAGGGAAAAAAAAACAAAATGAAAAAAGACTGGAGTTATTTTTAAAGTAATTGAAATGGACTTCTGATCAAATCTGATTTGACAGCAGTTTTGAAGAAGCGTGATTGAACTATAAAAGCTGTCTTCAATCATCCCTGAGTAAAATTCATCCATACATCTTGGATGAATTTTTCATATCAGAAAATCCAGTATAACAGCGTCATGATGTTTTAAAGGAAATGCTGTCTAATGCAAAACCTCTCTAATAGCCCATTAAATGATGCTGTGTGCACCCTTTCCCTTACCAAAGAAGAATTTGGGCTCCATCCATCATCTCAAAACTATTTGTGTACTGGCAGTGCTGCCAAAACCCTCTGAAAAAATACAGCTCTGTTTATTTATTCTACAAGCTCATCTTGGACATCGGACAGTTAATGTGTTGTGCTTCACTAGCTGTTGATTTTGGCTAACGTCATCCATTAACCACCTAACCCTGTCCTCTCTACAATTTTAGAACCGCTCTTGATTGAAAGCAGTGTTTTGTTTTTTTTTGTTTGGATGACATTTCAGTTGTGTTCTGCATTTTCCAGAAGAAGAAACCTGCTGTCTGTATGTGTTTGTCAGATGGATCTTGAAAGCAATAGAGAGAGATGTGCGTGCTGATGGATGACAAGGGCAACTCCATTTCTTAGGTCAAGCTTCGGGTCACCTCGGTTGCCCCGGTAACCCCGTTCTGGCTGGGTTGCTTGGCAACAATCCCCTTTTGTTCCAAATGATTTAATTTGAAGCATATCTTCCCTCGTCACCCTTGGCTCACTGGTTCACCCCTCTCTCTTTCTTTTTCTCCCTCCATTTCTCTCTCTCTCTCTCTCTTTCTCTCTCCCTTGCTCACACCCCTTCATCCTCTTTAGTCTCTCTCTTTTGCTGAGGCTTTAGGACTATTTCCCTTTTTCTAATCTTGGCCCTTCCCCGGGCATCGAGAGCCCTATCCTTCTTGTGCCTGGTGTATAAGTCTCTGCTGTTATCAGAGGGTTTTATGAGTGGATAGGTGTGTGTGTGTGTGTGTGTGTGGGTGTGTGTGTTTGTGCAGGTCGAAAGTGGAGACTTTGCTTGCCTCTCTGTGCCAATTCATATGTGCTTTTGTGTGTCTGGGCATGCTCTAGAGCCATCTATCTGGTGAAATGGTTGAAATCAATATCACAGTTTCGATATGAATATTTTTCCAATGAATACATTTTTACACCACATAGCCAAAAGGATACAGACACCTAAACATCACAACCATATATCCATATGTGACATCTCATTTCCAAACCATGGACATTAATATACCGTGGAGCTCCAACGATGAGTCAGGCTAAACTATTTTGATAATTGATCAATTAAGTCATTTTTCAAGCAAAAAAATGCCAATCATTTGATGTTTCCAGCTTCTCAAAAGGGAGAATTAACTATGTTTCATTTGTCTTACAATGAATATTTTGGGGTTTTGGACAGTTGGCAAGACAAAGCAAGACACTTGATGAAATGACATGACATCATTTGATGACATATTTAGCTCTAGGAATTGTGACAGGCATTTTTCAATCTTTTATGATGTTTTATAGACTAAGCGATTAAAATGATAATAGACATAATTGTTAGTTGCAGCCCTAATAATTCTGTTATAACAGCCTCCACTCTTCTTGGAAGGCTTTCCACAACATGTTGGAACATGGCTGCAGAAAGTTACTCCCAGCATTACCGTAGTGAGGTTGAGCACCACTAATGTTGGAAGATAAAGGCAGTTGGTGTTAAAATTCGTCATCATGATGGTGTTTGATGAGCTTGAGGTCTGGGCTCAGTGCCACCGGTCAAGTTCTTACACTCAAAACTTGGAAAACCATTGTCATGGACCTCACTCTGTACACATGGGACTCCAAAGCACCCTGTCAGAGCTAAGTGGATCCTCCCTAAACACTGAAAAACAGCCCCACACCGAATGTGTATTTGTGTGATTACAACACACATACGTTTCCCAGAACAGATAAGAAACTTTTTCCAGCTGTCTTGGATGTTGAAACTTGGACATTGTCTGTACACACACAGAGAGAGAGAGAGACAGAGTGAGCTAACACAAAGAGAGACAGACAGACAGAGAGATAGATGGAGTGAGCTAAACGAAGAGAGAGAGAGTCCTGGTTCTGAGGCTCCCCATAGTTGGTCCAGTGATCTTAGTCAAAAGGGCAGACTTCTGGTAATTGACTACTCATTTCTTTAAGTGGCCTATTGGCAGGGGCAGTCAGTGCATTTGCCAAGGCATTAAAGATTTCACTCTCTTTATCTTCCTCTGTGTGTGTGTGTGTGTGTGTATATGTGTGTGTGTGTACAGATTGTGAACAGATAAAGCTTGTTTTATGTTTTCTCATCAAATGATTTCTAGTCGGTGAGAGACTTTGGAACTGTGGAACTGCGCCCAGTTTAAATAAAGGACTCTTCTCTTTAAATAAATGTTTTTCTCTCTCAGTCTGTCTGTGTCCAATCGGTTCATTTTGAAAGAGGCCTGGGTGGCACGACTGTCGCAAAATGAACAATTTTACCAAAGTGGTTTACGGTGCATTACAATACGAGGGAGGTATAAAAACACTGCGGTGAAATGATTACACAAATAATTATGTTGCACTGTAACAAACAGGTAATGGGTTTCAATATGATTAGTGATGAAATAAAGTATACCTGACATTAAAGGTTAGGTTCACATTCGTTCAGTGTTAATGCAAGACTCACATGCCATATATTGAGAGAGTAATTGGTGGCTGTAATTATTCCTCCTGTTCAAATGGGCGGTGAAGTTATTATTTTTATTATTAGTAGTCTTTATTAAACAAGGAACATGCGCAAAAAGCAGATATCCTGACTCTTAGTAGGGGTAAAGCTCCAAAAACACTGCCCATAATGCAACCTGAGCCTCCAGCTTGCAACACACGTTTTTAGTTAAAATGTAGTTTGCAAACCCAAGCAGAGATAACCATGGTTAACAAAGCTCCTCCAGAGCAACAGAAGACATTATTATTATTATTATTATTATCAATCTTAATGAAACAAGGACCATGCACACAAAACATTAATCTCAAAATGAGAAGAGATGATTTATGCCATATTTAGCTATTAGTTAATTTCCATCTGCGGTCCCTGGGCAGGTACACACAGAACAATCGCCAGGCACTAAAAACATTAATTTACATGCAACACCATTACATAGTCTGTATCACACCGGCAATTATACAGACAAATCTACAAGCTCACATCAACATATAAATACCAGCACTTTCATCCAGTGCAACTATAAAATTACAATTCATTAAAATTGAATATCTGAATCACGGTCAAATTAATGTCGACATGACTGGTAGCTCAATATCCGTTTTTTTTGCATCATGGGAAAAAGAATGAAAGTCTGTGCAAGTTTCTAAGCTCAGCTGGAAGCATATTCCAATATTTGATAGCTGTAAATGAAAAAGCAGATTGTGCAAAGGCAGTCCGCCGTAGTGGGATGTTTAAGTCTTGAGTTTAGAGCAGTTTGAGAGGTTCTGCTCATTTGCTTAGAGCAGAGATGAAAAAAAAACTCT
Organism: Thunnus maccoyii; assembly: GCF_910596095.1. Lineage (NCBI taxonomy): Eukaryota > Metazoa > Chordata > Actinopteri > Scombriformes > Scombridae > Thunnus > Thunnus maccoyii. The sequence goes on along the minus strand of NC_056544.1, from coordinate 24,783,071 downwards.
TCAGTGGTGGAGAAGTAGCACTGTAAATGATCTTAAATACCAATCAAACTCCTGAAAACAGAATGTGATTTCTGAGAAAGTGATTGTAATGTTACTCCACTTAAAAAGAAATGGGAGACAAAGTCCAAAGTACCTTTTACATTAATGCATTCAACAGTTCAGGCAAAGCTAATATGAAGCTTCTGTAGTCTGGGTGATTGTAGGTGGTGTGTCCGGCCACAAACCTATAAGCGCATGGCTGGACTGACTAACAGTTTGGGGGCCCTTGGGAAAAAGTTTGTTGTTGGACCCCTGTTGAACCAGGCCCCAGGTTTTCTGTGTCTAAATTAGTTTTTTAAAGATTTTGACACAGGGCCCTGCTACAAGACAGGGCCAGGATGAGATAGTAATCGCCAGACAAGTACATCAATATTGGACGGTTCTGCAAACCTCAGATTAGATTTAATGAAAATGTTTTTTCTATGTCTTATGTATAATCTAAGAGTGCGGTCTAGACCTGCTCTATTTGAAAAGTGTCCTGAGATGACTTTTGTTGTGATTTTGGCGTTATATAAATAGAATAGAATTGAATTGAATTGAAAATGTCAAGGTTTTTTTTAAATTTCTCACTCTCTACAATATCTGTGCATTGCAACTAGTATGTTTGACGTTAGGGAAAGGTTGTGATTATGGCGAATAAACTATGGTTAGCGTGTGGTTAAGGTTAAGCAACTAAAACACTTGAGTAAGGTAAACTGGAGATTGTGGTTGCACTTATTTATTATTTAACATTAACAGTATGAAAGTCAGATGTGCTACACCACCCATTCACCAACCTGACCTCCACTCCTTTACTTTCCGCCTCACTATAGATTCTACTATTTCCTGCATTGTCACCAAATGTTAGCACTTAATGTAAATAACGAGGTGTGGAATTGTGAAATATGAACATCATTCCTAGGATACTGGTCTATGTAGAAGCAGTCTTAATTGGTATTATATTTGAGTGGTGCAAATTTGTTACATTTGTAATGACTAAAAAAAAAAAAAACGATTTACATGCAGTGAGTCTACGGCTTTTTTGGTCCTTAGTGGCCCTGGGGCCCTGGGGCAGTTGCTTGTTTTGACTGGTTGGTAATCCAGCCTTGTACATGCGACTACTCTTAAGTATCGCTCCTCTGCAGCTCAGCAAGGAAACACTCCGAAGGAATTTGGATTATGTCCTGTGTCTCTTACGGAATATGAAAGCGTTCATATTACATATGACACATACTGTTTTCAGATAGAAAAAACTGGAACCTTTACCTCTTATCAGCTCTCTCTTTTCGCTCACCGCTTGTCAGCATCCCTTCATTCTGTTTTTTTTTCTGTCTTTCCATCCTTCTGTCTCCTTTTTGACTTTCTGTATTTTCACTCTAATCTACTTCCCTCCACCCTGCTCTCATTGTTTTTTTGTTGGTTTTCTTTTTTTTTTTTTTGCTCTTTCAGTCTTTTTTCCTTTCTAAGTCACCCTGTCATCTCTCCTCATTGCTCTCATCTATCTATATATGCTTATTTCTGCCATGTCCTTCGCTCACCTCTCACTCTCTCGTTCCCTCATTCTTTCTCTTTCCCTCTGTTTCTTCCCTGTGCTTGTCTCTCTCTCTCTCTCTCTTTTGCTGTCTCGCCAGCCCAACTCTCTCTGTCTTTCTCTTCCTGGCAAATCATTATTCTTTTTCTTTTGTCAGCAGTGATGCTGCTGCCCTTTTCTGCAAGCTGAACCCCTCTCCCCCCCCCCCCCCCTCCCCTCTCTCTCTCTCTTACCCCGCGTTCTCTTTTCTTTCTCATTGCGCTGTTCCAGTGGCAGGGTGGGGCGGCCGGCTTGGCGCCTCACTGCTGCTGCAGACACACTGCTGGGTTGTGATGGTAGTGGTGTGTGTGTGTGTGTGTGTGAGTTTTTGTGTGTATGTGGGGGTCTAGCTAGTGGAGGATGAGGACAAGGAGGTGGAGGGGGATTGTCTGAACTCTGAGCTAACTATGTTTGACAGGCAGCAGAGGAAGGGTGGGGTGGCAGGGTCGGTGCTGCTGGAGATGGTTGGAGGGGGTACTTGATGGGAGAAGGGTGGGGGCTGTTTTGGTCCCCTAAAAACCATCAGCCATGAGAAAAAAGGCGGGCTTGAGGAAAAACTAAGGGATAAGTAGTTTGTTTGTGCTAAAACGGCAGGTGGGGGTGCTTAAATCCCACGTGCACAGCCCAATCCCAACCCCTCCTTCTTCACTTCCCCACCCACCCAAACCCCCTCAAAGATTATAAGTAATTTGTTTGGCGGCCCCAGAAGACGGCGACAGGACAACAGCATGTGAATTGCAACAACCATTCCTTTATTAAAGGCTGCAAAGCCGCAAAAATCAGGCGGAAAACAAAGCATTTCGTTACACCCGCTCTGCTCCACACTTCACAAGCCGCAGAAGTGTTTGTCTCACTGTAAAAAGGAGTGGGGCTGCTACATGAAAAAAAGACTTGTTTTACATTGCAGATGTTTAGTTTTATTTTTTTTTTCATTCACTTGGCAAATTTTCAGATGCCTGGTTTGCATCTTTTGACACACAACAGGCGTAGGGGTTGGTGGAGGGTGGGCAACGGATGGACAGGGATGAAAATGAGGACGAGAGTGGGGGAGAGGGGAGCTTGTAAAGGATAGAGGTGGGCAGAAGGGCACACACACACATAAGTATATATATTCATACACACACACTTACCCAGGGGGATGGGTCGTAGTCGGGGACAGCTGGGCATAGATGGATGGGGTGGGGGAGGTTGCTCTGTATGGTATTTACCCATGTGTGTGTGTGTTTGCATCTCATGTATCCAACTGTATCTAATGCATTTTTAAGCGCATTTTTATGTATTTATATCTTTCTGTAACCACAGGTGTTGTTTGTGCTTGACGAATATGTATGTCTTCCTGTCTGTATGTTTTATGAGTGTGTGTGTCTGTGTGTGTGTGTGTGTATGGACAAGGTATTCCTCATGTTGTGGGGACAAAAATCTGTTTACACAGTCATGTTGTAGGGACTCGACTCCCTTATGGGGACAAAAAGCAATCCCCTTAATGTAAATCATTGATTTTAGGTTGAAGACTTGGTTAGGTAAAGGCAAGTTTAGGGTTATATTAAGGTTAGGGTAACGGTTAGGGTTACACAAGTTGTGGTTATGGATAAGTCTCCATGAAATGAATGGAAGTCAAGTTATGGAAACAAGACTCTGTGTGTCTGTTTGGGGAGGGGCACTCTTACAATGTGTGTGAGTGGATGGTGGATGCCTCTGTGTGTGTGTAATGGCCTGTATCATACCAAGCCATATCAAATGGCACACTCTTGGCTGAGTTCCCTATCAAATGTGTACAGCATCCGCAGCACCATGACACATGACTCTGTCTGTCACACACCATAGCACTGCTCTCTGTACGGCTACAATAGAATATGGATATACACGTACCAATGCACATGATAAAAATCATCTCGTAAATCACACAAATATACACACACTTTGTCCTACACACTTGTGCACAAGCAGATAAAGTCCCCCCCTGCAAAACAAATACACCTGCACTTGAGCGCAAACACACACATGCATGTAAACAAATTCACACACACACACGCAGGTTTATTTAAGTCACTTTTGGGGTATTTACATAGACCTACATTCATTTCCTGGAGACTTACTCTAACCCTAATCATAAACACTCCTTGTCTAAACCTCACCCTTAAGCTAAGCTTAACCTAATCCCAAACCTAACCACTGACCCCAAAAATCACCGCTTTACCAATTGGGGACACAGCTTTTGTCCCCAGTTGCACAAGCTGTCCCCAATCAACTGGTCTTAAGTCTGGTTGGTGTCCCTAAAAGTGACTTAAATCATACACACACACACACCAGATGAGGCACACATACAGCACACTACACACATTTAGCTAATTAACTCATTGCAAAGCATCCACACCTACTCCCTTACGCAGACCCCTACAAATACAAACTCCTGCACGTTTTTACACACACCACACATAACCTTAACCGATAATAATCTTATCATGAGTTCCACACAAACAGACACATACACCAATCCTACATGCAGAAGATGCAAACACACACACACACGGCTGTATTACAGTATATAAAGGTCATTAACCAGCACTAATTAGCAGCAACACTGTAAAGCTTCCTGGGGAGAAAAAAAAGGAAGGAAAGAAGGAATTCAGGATGGTGAGAAGTAAAAAAACTGGAAGAGGGTGGGAGGGGGGAGGGTGCTCAACAGAAGGGCAAAGAGGTGAGGGAGGACGGGAGGAAACCGAGGAGGACATGGAGGCAGATGGAGAGGAGGAGGGGGGAAAAGATGGAGGGAGACAGATGGAGGAGGAAGGAAGAGAGGGGGTGAACATAGAGATGGCCAAGGTGGTTTGAATGTTTCACTGTTTTAGTTTTTTTAGTCTAAAATGGTGAGTGAAAAGGAAGATTTTTAATAAAAATACATTTTTGGGAGGGTGAAATGAAAAGTTTGATACCAATCTCATGTCTGTGTTGTAAGTATGGAGCTGGAGTCAGGATGTGGAAATGTAAAAATGATAATTTGATGTGCCAGATTTGGGCAGTTTGAGCACAGGTTTTGGTTTCTGTACAGGCACAATGGTACCAAACCTGACAACCGTAACAACTAGAGCAGTTGCTTCATGGATGTATTAAGAGAGAACAATATGGTGCAGTGAGTCAGACTCGCTGCCAATTTCCCGATTGAGCAACTGAGGCACTACAACAAAAAAATCTCTCGTGGTCCAAAAAGCGTTTTACCCAGAGACCAACATTATAAAAGAAACATGGAAAACTGTCGATAGGACACCTCCAACTGCAAACAAGGTCAATCATTACTGTTTTTTATGAAATGGTTTTATATTTGCAAAACTTTCCCGGAGTCTGTAAAAGCTATTTTTTATGTGCATGATGTCATCCAAAAAATTAAATCTATGGGTCAAGCAGGAGATGAATATAAACACTACTGCACATGTGCAGAGGTCTGCACAACACTACACTAGAAACACTAGAAAACTTTTGAGCAATTTTCATTTGAATGAACTGGCGACATCTTGGAGTCAGGAATCTGGTTCTCACAATATATCATTGGGTTGTTGAGGAGGCCCTCACGGGTCCAAGATTTTGGACTTAATGAAATGTACCAGAACCTGATGAGCATAAGGCCTAAGGATAATTAGACATCCAAAATTTACCAAATAGATAGAGAACATCAACACTGGCAGGAGCTGATGCACCACTAATTATCTGGGGTCGAAAAGAGTAAAAATACTAATAATCTACCCTGTACGTCACAGTTCTCCCTCTTGTCAAAATAATACATTTTCCTCTGTAACGATGATGGTGCACCACATGATCAGAATTGATAGTCAGTCCTCTTGGATCTACTTGGGTATGCACATAGTGACACACAGCCCCGACGCACTTTGACTGATAATTTGGACCTGGGTGGTCCAAACGACTCCCCCTGAAATCACAAATTGTTTTTTTTTTTACATTCCTGTTTGTACTTAAAAACAAGTGTAATGGGAAGTTGCTGATGACTCAATAAACACACAAAGAGAGCATTGTTAGGTTATGAAATAATGTAATCAAACCGGTCCCTTAAATACTGCTTGTACAGAATTTAAGACATCTGTTTACTAACCTTACAGGTCAGCAACCAACCCTCAGATAGAAACACAAGTCAAAAGTTCAACTATCTTAGTCTCTCTTCACGACCATATATGACAATACATAGGCATGCACCAAGTAGCATCACAAAATAACATCACTACTATATTAAATTAAGGACAAACCACACTATCCTCTAAAAGCTTATCAGATTTACACATAAACATCTACATGACTATAGTTTATCTTATCACTGGCTCAGGTAAAGGCCTCATCTTACACAGCAAAGAACTAAGTTTAGAATAGACATGGCACACACAAACTAACACTAAACTGAACTTAAACACTATCTGAAACATGTATGATATATTCAAGAAATACATCAAATGATAACCTATTATTCAGGTTCTTGGTAGGTGGATTTTGCTTCAGACAAGACATTGATATCAATCTCACTCTTGAAATGGAAACAAAAAAAAACATATTTTCAAAAATATTAAACTATTCCTTTAAGTTTCTTCCCTCTTTTGTAATCACCGGAGAGCCCTCCAGCTCCTCACACTTCCTCTGTTGTCTCACAGACTTCTTCTTTCCCCTGCATCCCTTTTTTTCACACACACACCTCATTTTATCACCCACCTTCCTCCCTTATCCATCCATCTTTCTCTATCTCTCTCCTCCTCTCTCCCTCCCTCTGTTGACTTGATATCCCAGTCAGCCTTCTACCTCTGCTTTGTCTCACCTTGTTGCTGGCTAGGGAAAGTGTAAATTGCGTTGCTTTAAATACCCGTGTCTTCCTCGGGCTTACAGCTTGAAGGGGGGAGTGGAGGAGTGGTAGCGAGGAGAGAAGAAAGAAGAGCAAGCCACAGTGTTTAACTTAACGTCTGCTAAGAATAGATAGGTCTCTCCTTTCATTTTTGCAGCTCGGGTGTTTAGCCTGACTTAACCGTTTAAACTCTGACTGAACTTAATTTCGCCCCTTTAACTTTGCTCTTAAGTAGCTTCAAAGGTAAGAAGAACAGCTGTATCTGTATCTGAGGCTTACTGGGGTCATATGCTACAAGCAAGTCACTCTGTGGTGTTTGTAGAAACCAGTTTGGACCGGCGGATGAGTTAGCTGCGCAATAAAATTCGTCAGCCACAGAAACTTTTTTATCTTATTGCAAATAGTCTAATCTCTCTGGCACCCATCTTAATGACCACTGCGGCAAAACCCCACCCATCTGACCATATAATGACTGCTGAGATTATTTGAAAGTCAATCTGAAATATTGTTGCAAGATTGATGTTTTATCCTGATGCAGTTAAATTCTACCCACACAGCAGGCAGACTAAATAAACCAAACTTATTTGTGATTAATGTTTGACTGATAGGGCTAATAAGGTTGCTGCCATGTTCGTAAACTGTAAAACATCAAGTGATTTGTATGTATTACGGAGGTTATGGGAGTACCGTTTAATCATCATTAAAACATTTTATACCTTATGCCCCATTACACTGACATTAACCTTTATTTATTAGCTTGTATGATGGAGAAAGTTTTTGTAACATTTACACACAATTACACCTGGAAGCTGCCCAGTGCTAGTCTGGCCACTGAGTGACTGCTGCGTTTTCATTTTTCCCACCCAGGTTTTTTCCGCCATGGCGTGCCAATTGGCAAGCTTTAGCACATATCTCAAATTTTGTAAACTTTAGGCCACCACTGCTCCAGATCTATTATTTGATATAAATATAAAAGATTACCAAATAATTAATAAATAATAATGAATAAATGCCAAAGTCACTGAGTCATTGAGATGTAAGTTATTACATCATCATGTTCCTCATGTTCAAGCCCACCGGACGTAATTGTAGCAGTTTCCGGTTTTAGATTCCATAGTTTCCAAACACTCCAGATATTTTGAAGTTTGAATAAATGTGTCTGAAATGATGCCTGATTTATCAAGAATAAATCTATGTGATTTATTGGTGCAGCCAAAAGAAATCATCTCTTGACATCTCAGTGTAGACATTATACAGACTTTATAATGTGATGACACCAGCAGATAGAGAATAATATGGAAACATATTTTTTTGACAACAAAGATTTTTAGAGGGAAATTTAAGGGGACAGTCACAGTTCGACAGGTTAAAGGCCCAATGTAGCTCAGTGAGTAGAGCATGGCATGACCATTTAGTCCACCAATAATAGAAAGTACTGGGATAAATACTACATTTAAAATAAAGGATTCTTTAAAAATATGTCCATTCTGTCCACAATGTGTCAAATTCTCACCTCAAAGACCACAGAACTGACCACTGAAATTGTTTTTTACCATTGCAAATGTCACACTGAGCCTCGAACACGAGTTGTTCTCGGTCAGAAATGCCAGCACTCTGCAGTGGCCAAAGATACGACACAAGTTTGGCTAACTTGTCGGAGCTCATTGTGGTTGCCTTGATGGGTGATGCATCAAGACAGCCAATTTACCCTAAGTGATCATGCCAAGTAGAGGAGCTCTTGCGATCAGCCGCAAGAATTAGCCCAAGACGCTATTAAAGGAGACACTAATCCGTGGTGCACTTGACCACACATTCAGCCCACAGCCATCATGGTGCTTAGATAAACTAACCGCAAGGTCAGGGCTGTTGTAAAACACCACGGAGAGCGAGGGAGCGACTTACTCTGACACGAAGGGCTTTGAAAGTCTCTCAGTGCCGTTTGAATCCTACTGGTAAACTGCGGGTGGACGTATTTGAGCTATCGCTTTGAATCCTTTCAGCCCAGAGGCAAACCGTAGGGTTTTCTTTTCTAATAAATGATGTTTTCTGAGATGCTGAACCGAAGCTTTAAAATTACCAAAATAGATAAATAAATAATATTAAAAAAAAAATCGCCCGTAGTCGCTGCCTGTTGCTCTAAGCTCTTGTACTGCAAATGTGTGTTTTTGATGCTACATGCAGTTAGTTTGCTCGCCTCCTCTTCTGCATCCTCTCTTCCTGTGTCCCCCCCTCTTTCATGTCTTGATGGGAGTTCCGCCGAAGCACACTTAAGCAGATGTTCTTCCTGCAGAAAAAAAAAAAAAATCAATTCCACCGCCGGTGCAAGGATGTGATAACGCTCCATGCCGAATATAAACCTGTCTCCCGCTTGACAATTTGGTTCCAATTAAACTATTTATACATGCCATATTTTCAGGGGTGAGGAGACCGCTTTGAGGCATATCTTCTTATGAGATGTTCCCTCTGTTGGCTTGGTCTTGTCATCAATTATGCCATATTTTTTGTTTTGCTTGAGATTAGGTTGAGTGAGCACTGGCACATTTTGAAGAGAGTGGGAAGGGAGGGGAGCGCAAAGCATGACTGGGTGCACTCAAGGCCGCAATAACTTAACACGGCAAAAAGCTTTGCAGTGCCCATGTTCGGCATTACTTACCATAGGGGAGGGGCTGCATATTTTAGTATACATCTCTTGCTCGGATCCACGTAATCATCTGCCACTCTCGCTGAATGCAAAGAGCAGAATTAGCCTGCACCATCACCCGTTATCAAGGGAGCGCTGTTAAATACCATAATTTGAACCAATTTGAATACTGTTACACACCCTGACAGTTCACTGTTCAGTGGTTTTTGTGGCATTCCGGTTCCAGCTCCAGCCTTTAGAATCCCTTCATTATGCTGGGTCATTTGTATTCTCTTTCTCTTTCCCTCTGACCTGCTCATTTCCATAATGCCTGTCCCGTTTGAGCTTGTTCTGTACCAGCCAGCCGATACATATGCATGGCGTTTAAAAAACTGACACAGATATTGACAAAAGAGGGTTACAACGCCATTAGAGGTATGAGACAGTGCTCTTGTTGTTGCTTTGACCTGTCGAGAACCATTGTCTGCCGCGGTCTCTTCATCTTTGCAGGTCCCTCAGGTCGTGCAGTCTCTGGATGCCAGGGCTGCTACTGACTCATCGCTCTTCCATAGGCCTCGCAGACATACAACTAGATAGCCATTTGTCTGCTTTTTTTTGTCCCTCTGACAGCACGTGTGTGTGTGTGTATGCATTGTGTCTATGCTTTCAGAAAGACAGATAGAGATATATAGATAATCTGACAAGCAGAGAAAGAGATGGGCGGGGGGAGATAGAGGGAAAGAGAGAGGGGGAGGCGAGTAATGCATTTTGTGGGTTTATCTGATTTGTGTGTTGGTGTGTGCTACTATTTTTGCTTGGATTTTCATATAAGCGCAGTTGCTCCTTGACTTGTCTCTATTGCTTCTCTATTGCTCTTTCTTACACTTTTTTTTCCTCCCCTCTCTCTCCTGTTGCCTAGACGACGACCCATTGCAGCCAGTGACCTCAGATGAGACGGTGTCCGTCGGGGGCACGGTGACACTGACCTGCCGGGTGGCCGAGAGCGACAACTCCTCACTGCAATGGTCCAACACTGCACAGCAGACCCTCTACTTTGGAGAGAAGAGAGGTGAGAGGGAAGACATGGGGAGCGGGGACAAGAGAAGCTATTAAAGTTTTAATAATAGGTCATTTGCTTTCCCCGCCTAATAAATTTTTCAGAAAATGGAACTGTTGCCTGGATTACATACAATGGCAATGATTTTTTAAATCCGCGAAATGTGAGGTTGACAGAGACCAGGGTTCATGTCTTAGGTGTTGTTAGGTTTTGGCTGCTAAAAAAAGGTTATTGCTGGGGAAAGACTGTGGTTATATTGAAAAAGTCTCCTCTTACCAACCCTCATGAGCTTCAAATCGGTGTTGACTTCTTCAATAGCTAACCAAGACCATGATCTTTCCCTTCCATTAAATTTCCCTTTCAGATGTGCTGTAAGGCATCTAAAATAGTCTGATAGGAATACTAATTTGTCTGATAGGGTTTGACACAAAAAAGTATCTTTAAACTTCTTTAAAGTGCATCTACTCCTTCTCGCTCAATAAAATCCAGAATATATGACTATGCAAAAGTGTTTCGTTTCAAAGGTTTAAATGTTGGATGGAAGGTGTCTCATATTGTCAGTGTGCAGTATATGTGTATTTGGGCTTCAACGTTTAACATCACACACACATCTAGTTGCGTTGCCACAAAATCATGCTCGTAGGTACACGTCTTGAATTCAGATTTAAGGTGAGCACAGAGAAACTTTCCTCCTTCAGCAGATGAATTTGAAAACAGTCATCTAGTGCCGACACATCATTCTGCACAAGGATGATCATGTATTCATGTGAAGCAACAATGAGTGTCCTAAGTCGCCTAAACATAACTACACATCCATCAATCACGCTTTCATTTAAAGCATTGCATCCGTTGTCAGTACATCAATGAATGTTTTGCAGATTCACACATTCAATATGAACATTTCCTTATGTTGTTGTAATGCAGGCGACGATATGTTTCCTACAAAATGTATTTTCCAATTCAGATTAGCTCTATATGAGTTTTATTTGTAGGAGGCAGGATTGGAATAAAGATGTTTACAGCTGCACCTTTGTTGAACAAGGCGCTAATAATTACTTTGTACATAGCGGGTCAAAAGCTTTGTTCAAGAGAAAAAGCCTCAAACAAAGACGTTTGGCAGCTTAGAAAGCAGACAACATGTTACTGTAATATTGCATGGTGACAAAAGTGCTCAATATGTGCAACAAATAATACCAAAGGGAAAAAAACAAAGCCTAGAGTCTTTTAGGCTAAAACGTTGCATCAATGTGTATTTTGAAAGGGAGACTTCCCTCTCCTTGGTGCAGTGGTCTAACAACAGACCCTGTATTTTGACAAGAAAAGAGAGGTGAGCGAGGATGGCTGGTGGCGGGAAAAAATTGACACTTTAAATAAGGACTGACATTATAAATATGGAGTTTTGGTACTAATGATTACTTTTGAATGTGTTGGCTCAAAACCCATGATTCAAAACATTGTCAGGAGTGAAAAGAAGCCTGTACAGCAGCCAGTTTGAGTATAAAGCCTGCGGACATTATTAGGAAAAGACTTTTTATTTTTCATGATTGAAAAATGCATCAAAACAACAGATAAAGTTAAATAATTTAAAAGAAAACTTGTAGCTTGATGAGCTAAAATGTTTGCTTCAACCTTTTCTTGCCTGTCCGACATCACACAACAGATTTGATACTTGGGGAGCAAAAACAGGATAGAGAAGTACAGATGGAAGGAATGACTGATTGGAGAGTCAAAGCTTAACAGAAGAAGTGAAGTGATGGAGAGATGAAGTCAAGAATGGCGAGAGTAGAGACGGATGCAGGCTGAGAACTTCTCATTGCAGAGGGCCAACATTTGTGCAAAGGACAATTTTGGAGAACAGAGAGGCGAGAGACACCAGGGAGGGAGGAAGGTGGGAAAGGACAAATGGAGAAACTAGCAAGTCTTTACTCCAGATGGAGCTTCAACCACAGAAGGGAGGAGAAAGACTGAAATTTAGCCACTTCTCTGCAATGATACAACACTTAAAAGCTGACCTCTAGAATTGAGAATTGAGAAGAGTACTGGATGAGGAGGAGGAGGAGGGAAAAGGGAGAAAAGAGAAGGAGGAGGGAGGCAGAGGGAGCAGCAACTCCCCACTGCAGTGGTCCAACATGCACAGCAGATGCTGTACTTTGGAAAGCTGAGAGGAGTTGGAAACACAACAGCTTTTCTGGCAAGGGAGTGGCAGATAGAGAAAATGAAGGGATGAGGAGAGCAAGAATATTTCTGACTTTTATCAGATGTTGATACAACCATGTAAACCTGATTACAGAGTCGACATGAACGTTGAAATAATGTCCACAGTCATTCATACAAGTAGACCTAAATAACAAAACAAGAAGAGATTGTTTGCTAGCTAGTAGGGCTGGGTTTAAAGATCCCATTCAAATCAATCTTCATTGAAATTTTCCAATATTGATTCATAAAATCCAAGATTGATCTTTTAATATATGCCTTTTCCTGTGGATTTTAAATCTGCCTTTAGGCTTGGCAGTCATAGTGTTCATCTACAAAATGAACACTAGGTTAAGGTCCTGCTTAAACTTGCTTAAACCTGCATTTTTTTTTTTTGCCACTTGGGGAAAACTTAGCAAACAATTGCCTGTTTACACATCTAGCAGTAACATTTACCGTGTTTCTGTCTATCTGACAAATGTAAGTCCAATATTCACTCTCCTTTCGGCTCTGGTTTGGTCTCCACCAGCTCCGTAGGGAAATATCTGGCTCTTTAGCTCCTAAATGCTATGCTCATCATCTACTGTAGTTACTAATTTCATCTGTCTGTTGTTTGGTGTCTAGCAGGTAGTGTACGGTGGGTTTTTTTAGAGCTTTTTTGGAGAAACAGTTGAATGAACAATTATAGCTAAAAAAAAAAAAACATTGTTGACTGTTTGGAGGAAATTGGATGCAAACACTGTCTCTTGTGTCCAGGTCACACACTCAGATCTCATTGAAATTATATTCAGTTTCCAAAGTTTTAAGTTCCAAGTTTTAATGTGACTTCTTCTCTTGCCATATCATCTCTGAGTTGAACTCTCCCAGACAAGACTGTCCAGAAATTCCTTGATGGGATTTTTACTGTAATTGGCCAGTCAAGGAGAGAAAGGAGAAAGAAGGACGGGCAGATTAAAAGTAAAATAAAAGGATGTTGCGATGTAAGGAGTGAAGGACAACAGAGGGAAAAGACAGACTGGAAATTGAGAAGAGCAGCAAGTCATCTATGTAACAGCACGGTGCAGACAGTATGCTTCTGAGTTTAGACAGCAAGAGATGGAGGAATGAGAGGAAAGAGGAAAAGACAGATATACTAGCAGAACAATGGGAAGGGGGAAAAAATGGAGTTGATGAAAGAAAGCATAAGAGAAAGAGAATTGGAAAGGAGAAAAAACAGGACCACGTTCCAACACTGCACAGCAAGCAGCAGGCTGTGGAGAGTTGAGACTTAACAAAAAATGGATGGGCGGAGGGAGCGAGGGGAGGGAGGGGTGGTCGAACAGCATGATGACAGTTAGAAGAAGAAGAAGAAAATGAAATGATGAGTGAAAACTCACAGTGATGGCCGCCACACTGCAGACTAGAAACCACTACAGAGAGATCAGAGATGGCACAAAGACAGAGGAAGGAGATGAATAAGCAAAGGCAGAAGGTTAGAGGCTTTTCTTTACTTATTCCTTTAAACTTTATCAAAACAGGTAACCCTAACAACAGAGAAAACCTTTGTTGTGGATATGCACTTAGCCATGAAAGCAAGATAATCATCAAATTGAAGTCAGAGAGGACGAAGAGGAGGAGAAAAGGAGGGTGTGGTGAAGGAAATGTATGGAGTATGAGGGCAGAGTGGTAGGTATTACATTATAGAGAGAAGAGAAATTAGATTGTAAAGATGATGCAGAGAGATAAAGGGAAAGAGACCTTGGATTTAATTTATAAGAAAGGTTCTTATTCGCAAATAATGTGAAAAACAAAGAAGAGTCAAAGCTATGATATATGAAATGTTGATGTTTATGGCATAATCACAGGGTCACGTTAATTTGATCCAATTCTCGGTGGTAGATCGTAAGCTCAAACTGACTTATCATTATTCGGGCAAGGAAAGACACTGATATCAGTTTCATCTGAGAGAGTGGGCATGTTCAGACACATTTCTTAAACAACCCTTGTAAAGCTACATGGAAGTGAAAAGAAGAACTCAATTTAAAAAAAAACTAAAGTAAAAGAACAACTGAGAAAACCAGTCTATTTCCAATGGAGCAGAGCTAATGAGAGTTCTGCATCTGCAGCATAACTGCCTAGATAAAGATAAAGCAAAAGAGGAAATTAATTGTTAAGGGACACAAAGCCCAGTTGTGTTTATTAAAGCAGATACAATGACAAAAAAACACATTTTACAACTAATCCTGTCTTGTATTAATCTGAGCGTGAACATTTAGTGCAAAGAAACCTGTCATTCAATGGTGAAAATAAATTATCTGATAACTGTGGCCAATTCAGGATATTTTCTAATATTTTAAGGCCTTAATTCCAGCTAATTTATTTTAAGACCCTTTTAAGGACCCACAGATACCCTGGAGGGACTGTGTGGGAGTGGATGGATGGATGGATGGATAGATGGATGGATGAGGGGAGAAAAGACACCCAGTGCTGCTTAATAGAAGAGATTAGACAGCTAAGAAAGCATGAAAACAGATGGGTTTCTACTACATTAAGGCTGGACTATCAGGAGACGGAGACATTGGGACAGAGAAATGGACATAAGGGAGACGAAGACAGGTGGAGAAACAAAAACAGAGAAATCAAGAGGGAAACAAACAAGGACATTACATTTGCATATTTGACTTGTAGCTGGCGCCGTCCTCCGAAACTACTCAAACTAACTTGAAAGTAGCACTCCTCTGCACCAACCATGACTGTCAGAATTTCTTTCTCAGGAGACTCAACGGCTTCAGAGTGAGTCAGCCAATCTCAACTGTTCCACTTGACATTGTGTTGTGTTCACTTGAACTTCAAGCTCAGGTGTAAGCTTCCTAGAATAGTTATTATGCAAAAGTAATTGTAAATCCCAGAGGTAGGTGAGAGACTTATATTCTGTCAGGAGAAGAGATGAAACCATGAACAGTATAATAGACAGTTCTCTTGCTTTATTCCTTAGTTTGAGACTTAGTTTGTTTGTTGCCCTTGGCAACCAAACAAAGTCTTTTATTCAAAATACAATCGGCATTTTACATTTGGAGTTGAAAAAGTTGAAGCGTAAATCTTGCTCCATTATTTTTGACTTGATGATTTATGCTTTGTAGTATTTTATCTATATTTTTCACAAGTGTACTGTATACTCTGATAGTGTCTTAATACCATATTTTGTCTTATACGTTATGTGTTTCATTGCTGCTTTTATGTTTTGGTAAGCCAAAGACATTTTTTTTTTACTTTGGTGGACAATAAAGTTTCATTATTTTAAATTCTATTTGATGAAGATTAATCAGCTCAGTTTACAAGCCAATTAGCTATCAACTAATAGGCCGATTATATTAAACCCAAATTTAACATGTGAAAAGATATCCCTCTGGATGCTTGAAACCAATTTGTTTCTAATATGTTTTTCAAAGGATATTTTGTGCAGTTACATCATTTATTATACATCTCAGCAAACTACACAACAGTACTGTAAGACTGAGGAGAGCTGTACTGTCTCTTCACATGTGAGGTTAAACACTCAACTCTAAACAACTTTGTGAAATGAGAGCAAACTCTGAAATGCAGATTACATGTTGTGGACACAGAAAAATATAAAAAATACATTCCACCATTGTGAAAAGATTATCTGACAGTACCACAAATTGGATACTGTATATTCACTTGTTAGCTAACGATTAGCTCTCAGCCTGAGAAATGAGGATAAATAAGGATATTTGTTTTGGTTTGTTGCTTGTGATTAGAAACTAAAAACTTTGGGGAAAACACACAAAAAACTTTTCTATATGATTTAGCAAACAAACCAAGGTTATCAAGTTTTAAAAGTAAATACGTCTGTCCACCTTAACACCTATGCCTTTTTCACTGCTGTAGTTCAATATGAAGCTACATCATGTCTCCAGCTGCGTCCACCGCCACTTCAACACTTTCCTTATGTCACTTCCTTTTTGAACAAGGACCCTGTTATATATATTTTATGATGTATTTGTTCCATAAAATTTCATGAGACTAGACAGATAGCCTACACAGAGAACCGAAACCTCAAATGCTTATCTCACCCAGACAATAAAAGAAGACCGGCAAATGCAAATATTCGCAATTTGTTTTGCAAACACATTTCCTTACTAGATGAAAAACCCTCTATATTTGCTTTGAGTCCATCTATAATTTTATTTATTTGTCATGTGTGGTTTCCATGAAAGCATATCAGGAGACATCAGACAGGCTAACTGCCTCAGAACAATTTAACGAGGTAATGGCTCTCTGGTGATTTACAAAGCATGGTGGACAGGGAAGCTCTTGTCTAGTGGGAGGATATTGAGTAGGCAGGCGTTAACCATGGTAAAAATGACTATAACTTGCAAATATTTTCATTAAAAGCACACCCTGAGCACTTTTTAAGTTTGTGCCACTTATAATGCTAAACAGTCTTAAGTGAAACAAGGGAAAAAATATTGAAATTGATGGAAAAATCCCCATTCAGCCTCTCAGGGAATGAGAAAAAACTGACAATGACTTTTCACAACACAGTGCGATATGGTGCAAATGCAGGGTGTGAGATGTTTTTTGACATTTTCTGAAAAACTATTGATCCACATCGCATCAGTCAAAGTTTTCTTGGTGTCTGGGAAGGCTCTCTGGAGAATGTATTAACAACCATCACAGGACTGAAAGTCTGTAAGATAGACTTTGAAATCTAGTACTTGAAAGAAGGCTTTTTCTGCATTTTGTTTTTGTATCATCTGAACTCTATGTTTTTTTCCAAGTGTCCTTAAAATAATCGTGTGTAACAGAAGACGAGTGCAAGGAGAAGAAAGAGATCTAGAGAATTCAAAGTTAAAAAATCCAATTATTTTTAAGGTTAATGAAGTAAACATAAAAAAAAAAAACATCCTGTGGGATTCAGAAATTGTCCTTTTGCCTCTCTCGCATAGAAATAAGAAATCTAAATCAATAAACCAAACATAAAACACTTCACATGCATACATTAGTGTTAGTTGAATTATAATGGATCTATCGTTGTGAAGGAGGAGACGGTTCCACGCTCATAACTCTGAAGCAATCTCTTAATTTTTTAATCAACATTTCAGAACATATTAACTGCTATGTATCATGCTGAAATGTTGATTCATGCACATTAAAAATGTAACTTTGTCCCAAACTGAGTCAAAATTGAACCACTTTGGGTCAATATATAAATAAACAGACTGCAATGGAGTTGTGGAGTGTTTAGATCTCTTCTGGTTTATCTGATGTTTACCTGCGAGCTGGCATATTACGAGAGTTGTAGTGTGTTTTTCCTTCATTTCTCTTACAGTTTAATCCTCGACTTTGAGTGTAAACGGTTGAAACCAATTGTAATTCTAACCTTAACCTCAAAGTCCTAACCTTAAGGGAATAGTTTGACATTTTAGGAAATACGCTTAGTTGTTTTCTTGCTGAGAGTTGGATAAGAAGATCGATAGCACTCTCACATCTGTACACTAAATAAGAAGCTACAGCCAGCAGCCGGTTATCTTAACTTTGTATAAAGTCTAAAACCAGGGGGAAACAGCTGGTCTGGCGCTGTCCAAAAGTAACGAAATCCACCTATTAGCAAAATCGTATTTGTTTAATCCGTACAAAAACTGACCGTTTGCCAATCATCCCTTTTTTGAACCTTTGGACAGAGCGAGAGTCGTATAGATCTTCTGGTCTAATTCCTAGCAAGGAAGCAAATAAGCAAATTTCCCAAAATGTTGAAATTAGAATGGACTACAATGACCTTGCTTTGGAGTATCTTCTTTCATGACAAAATGAGGACATTCAGTCTTAATAGAAAAACCTACAGGACATCAAGGAACATTGGGAAGAGGGATGAAAATTTTCTCACTTTACTTTGCGCGAGTCTGATCCTTTAACTTAAGAAACGAGCAGCGAAGATAATGTGACGGCATGCAGACAACTAAAAGCAGCTGAAGGCAGCGGGCTGATAGTGACAGCATTTATGATAATTGCTCCATTGACTTCTTTTTTCTACAAAGGTGAGGAAAAATGAGAAAATAAGCTACACCTCAGCATTATACAATCTATTCTGCCATGCTTTCTTTTGAATCCTTTTGCACCAGGCTGTGCAGCCAGCATGAGCAGTGTCTTCTCTACGTAATCTAGCTCTTAGGATGTGTCATCGGTCAGTATTATTTGCCAGAAATCCCCAATGGACCTTTTTTGCTGCTGTAAATACTACATGGCAGGGTTCCATTGGCATGTTGCTTGAAGCTGATACACCGTTGGGAACATTTCTCTCTCAAGTTTCAACTGGAACTAATGCCTTCTTGCTTCAATTTGCACCGCCTTGGGCAAAGTTTGGTTCATCTCTCTCTGTTTGCCTTCTTTCATTGATTTTGCATACATTTGTGCTGCTCCCTCTAAATGATTATATTTTAATTCTGTCTGAACGTAGGGGGAAGTGACACAAGTGGATTGAGAGGGAGAAAGAGGCGGAGTGAAGGAGTGAAAGGTAGATAAAACAGACAGAGGTGTGTGTTTATCAAGCGTTTCATAGTTGGCACACTGATCCAGGATCAATTGATGCTCTCAGATCAGTGGGAACAGTATGATCAAGGGAAGCCCGCGGTCACTGAACCCAGATCAGCTGTCGGATGGGACGGATAATTAGGGAGCTGGAGAGAATATTTGGAAACAGATGGGAAGATGGAGAGGACATGTGTGGGTGAGAGAGAGAGAGAGAGAGAGAAAGGGAGAGAGAGAGAGAGAAGGAAGAAGAGAGCCAGTCTCGTTGGATGAGAGTGTCAGCTAACTGTCTACAATGTGAAACAAATGAGAGAGAGAGAGAGGGGGCTGAATGATGGAGAGAAAGAGGGAGGGGTAGACAGAAGAAGAGGAGAGTGAACAAAGAAAGCCGAAAGACAGATGGATGGAAAGAAAAATGGACGCAGAGGGAAGCAGGAGGGAGAGGTGAAATGCAGATTCAGGTTGAGCCAAAGAGGGAGATAAAGAGATGGAGAAGCGATAGAGACAGAAATATGAAAATATTGCTCCGTAACTGATGTACTTTGCTCCGGCAACACAGGTTTCTTCCCTGTATCTTGCCAATAAAGCAAATTTGAATTTTAGAGAACTCAAGGTGGAGTGGAAACTTGGTTGGAAAGGCGTAAGGAGGCAGGAGGCTGATGAAAAAGGAATATATGTATGTGCACTCAGTATGTGTTGTGAGAGTATTCCCCTCTTCCCCCCCTGAATGTTTGAAGTTGAAAGAGCATGAGAAAGATTGAGGGAGGAGGTGGAAGAAGAAGACGAGCGGGCGAAAAATAGCTGCTGTGACCGGATCAACAGTTGGACCTTTAGGGAGTATCAAGTCTCGAGTCTGAGCCGCAGACAAGACCCACTGTCTGGTCAAAGACACAGACAAACACACAGACATGCTTTCCAACACTGATGTAGAAAAAGGTTTGCATACTGACAAGCATATTTTGTACTTGATGTGTAATCTTCTCGGCTGGAAGCCCTCCCGACACCACTCAGAAACCCTTCACCCTCTTGCACATCTATACACATATATAGAGTTGAGGGAGCCGTTGGTTACTGGAAGTATTTTTACTGAATATAAATTCCCTTTTCAAAGTGTTCTTTTAACAATATTTCCAATATTGCGCAACATAGAAACATGGGAGTCTCCATGGTAATTTAAGACACTATACTGCTGCTGGAGACGATCCACCGTTATCCCGACCGTGCTAATCTCCACCGAACTCGTGAGCTGAAAGCTGCACTCGTAGCTCAAGTGCAGCTGTTTTCTCCTCTCTGACATCTGTACGCGCCAGATCTATTTTTGTCGGAGCAGTGTCTCGGAAGCATGAAATTCAATTGTGGTTGTATGTAATTGCCTATATTTATAAACAGTAGACTTGAAATTGATATTTAATGATGCATTTCATTTGTATTTGACTTTCTTTATGTGAGTCTCTTGCAAAGTTTGTGAAGCAGGAGGAGGAATTCTACCCTTTCATTTTGCTAATAATAAGAAATACAAATACGGAAAGATAAGTATACCGCTGCAAAGCTCTATTCAACAAACTTCTCTGCTTAACAACTCTAAACAATAATGGAAATGTGGCTGCTGAAGAACAGACTGCTTTAAGATGTTTCAGTTCTGACATGCCTTCAGTAGACATTTAATTTGGAGAAGTATCGAAAATGCAGCTTAACTGCTACATGGCACAGTTGAGTCCAGAGGTCAGGTGTGAAAATCAGAGCAAGGACAAATTCAAAGCTCTTTGTTGTTGAAAATGGAAATAAAACACTTCACCGTCGTTGCTAAATTCATCCAGAATTGAACCAAAATCCAAAAGCGAAATGATTTAAACTGTTGAATGTTTTATCAGTTGTCTACAAAGTGTTATCTTTATTTTCAGCTTGCTGTAAATTTAATCTTGGTGATTGGATGTTTCTTACTGTAAATGATCCTTGGCCATAGGTCATTGGTAACTCCTCTCTTAAAAGTGGCTTTAATTGATATTTCTATAATAACAATATATCAAATGACAATAATAACAACGTAATATGAAAGGCATCATGTGTAGTGATGAACCTACAGAGATCTATCAGCCACTCTGCGGCTCCCCTCTGCTTTATGGAGCTTTATACCGAGTTTCAGCTCATTGTTTAGCTGTCCGGCTGCAACTTTACGGTTTTGGTTTACTCTCAGCGCTCTCATAGTGTAATTTCCGGCCGCAACAGGCAGATGTTTTCAGAGAAAAAGCTCTCAAACTCCACTCTACACTACCGGCTCAGCACCAAATGGCAAACAGACACAATTAGTGACTAGCTGGTGAAGATAGTGGAGCATTTAGTGGAGCTAAAGAGCCAGATATTTCCCTCAGGAGTTGGTACAGACCAAAAACAGAGGTAAAAGAGTGCACATTAGAATTACTTTCACCAGAAATGACTTCAAATGAATGATAATGTTGCTTCCTTACTGGTGGATGTTTAAATAAGCAACTGTTTGCTTAAAAGCTTATCATATTATGGTGATAAAATGTCAGTGTAATGTTCATAACTTGTTTCCACTGCCCCCAAGTGGCCAAAAAATTCAGTTAATGCAGGTTAAGATTTTTCACAGGCTTAAACTTTTGCCTTTTTGTAAGACAATATTGACAATATGTAAGACAGTATCTTGGTCTTTTACTGATGTTCTTACACTGATATTCTTTTACTGATGATTCAACTTCGACAGTTTCATTTGTATTATTTCTAAACACGGGGAATAAAAAGAGTAAACAAGAGCATTCACTTTGGAATTTTAAAAATGTCAGTGCATGTTGAAAAAGTTGTAAAGTTTATAGTTTCGTGTCCATCTAAGCCCGTGAAGTGCTTGAACTGTCAGTCACCACGCATGAGAGAATAAACATGAGTGTTACTTGCCAACTCTATTCCTCTACCCCACTACACACACACACACACACACACACACGTACATACCACACTCATCCATTAATCCACTTCATTTAAATACTTATAAATTCATTACATGCCTTCACTGCAGAAACGAAAGCCAAACAGCAGTGTGTGACCTATTGGCAGACTATTTATGCTGACCACAACACAGGCTAAGCAGCGCGAGGCACATGTACAATTTTCAGGGGCCTCCCGATCGATACACCCCCGTAACTAGATATCATACCATTTTTGAAAATCCATCACACCTGTAGTCGCAAGCAATATACATCGTTTATAATGAAAAAAAGAATAAAAAAAAGATAGAGAGAGAGAGAGAGAATGAGAGAGAGACAGAGAGAAAAGCCCCCAGTCAGAAAAGATTAAAAATGGGTGAGATGTAACGGAGAAAGACGAAGAAGAACAAGAAAGAAGGGAGATAGAGGAGAGATGAGGGGAAGAGAATTAAGGAGACTGATAGTTGAGCGCAGGGTCCAGGGGGCATGGATAAGTGTGTGTATCAGTGTGTGTGTGTGTGTGTGTGTGTGAGTGAGTGAGTGACCGTATGCCTCACACACACCCACACACACCCACACAGAGAGGGAAGCTCATGAAGACAAATGTAGTGACCTTGCTTAGTGATAAGGCATGAAGATAAAGTAGTATTGGATGAAATAACTGAAAAATACGAAGAGAAACAAAGGGAGGTGTGTGTGTGTGTGCGTGGGTGTGTGTGTGTGTGAGTGTGGGAGTTCAATAGAGATAGACAGGAAAACAGACAGATGGAGAGATGGAGAGACAGTGAGGTAAAAGTGAGACAGAAATACACACAGGCACACAGATGTGGCTGAATAGTGAGAAAGCAAATAAACAGTAAAATAGGAAAACAGACAGTGACTATAACACAGCATGAAACTGCACACATACACACATTTGGACTCGCCCACACAATACTTCCTTCTAAAGATTTTCAGTATTAAATGACTTAACGAGTAATTTAACACCAGCAGAATCTCTTGTTTTTGCTGGTCTGCCAATGGTTGACGTTCTCACTTGCTGCAGTGATGTAAAGCTGTACTCAGGGTGTGGTCGTTCGCTGTTGTTACAGGTGAAACAGAGCAAACCTCATCAACCAGAAGATGTCAGTGAAACAATCCTTTTCTCATTGGTGTTACTTTTCCATTCTGTATATGTAACTGTAGTCGACAAATCTGAGGTACTTGGTTTCTTGGATAAAAGTCAGCAGTCAACTTAATTTCTAAAAAAAAAACTTGGTGCTCTCTACAGGTAAAAGATGTAGCCAATGCCTTGCTGAGATGTGACAGTCGCTACTTTCAAAAGGAACTCATGAGGTCGTATTTTCCATGTGTGAAGTCAAGTACCACTAAGCTTGGTGTA
This sequence comes from Thunnus maccoyii, assembly GCF_910596095.1. Taxonomy (NCBI): domain Eukaryota; kingdom Metazoa; phylum Chordata; class Actinopteri; order Scombriformes; family Scombridae; genus Thunnus; species Thunnus maccoyii. The sequence goes on along the minus strand of NC_056544.1, from coordinate 24,759,931 downwards.
GGTAGTTTAAGTCATGAGAAGACTGTTGCTTGGCAACTGACTACAAAAAATGTCACCAAGATCCCTTTTAAAAAGACTTTCAGCGCCCTGGTAGCTAAGTGCCACATAACTGCAACGTCCCTGGTTCGACTCTGGCTTTCCTTTGGTTGCATGTCTCTCCCCCGTTGTTTCCTGTTATCTTCTCCACTATCAGCTCTCCATTAAAGGCTGAGAATTCCTAAAATATATCTTTAAAAAATGGTGGCTGATTTGCTGTTTTGTGCATTTCGACATCTTGCTTATGAATGCAAAAGAAACCCAAAGATAATTCACTTCCACTGGGTCTGACATCTTTTAAATGTCAGTGGGCACTCCAAGTCGTGAACTTATAAACACAGCAAACAGCAAACTTACACAGCAAACACTTGGACACCATATGTAACACTTACAGTAGCAATCAAAAGTTTGGACACACCTTCCCATTCATCTGAATGAGAAAATGTGTCCAGACTTTTGACTGGTACTGTAGCTTTATCTCAATAGAACGTACAGTGAATATATGTTTGCGATAGCTAGCATGTCTTAGAAAACTAAAAGCTATGATCGCATCATGTTTAGCAGCTAGCTAACAACATAGCGCTACAGTAATTGGTTTAGTCAGAACATTTTACTGTTATTACAGTAGAGAGATTAAAACTGTTGGATATGTCTGAAGCAAAGATAAAGACTCAAAGCAAAATAATAAAAACAACCAAACAAACAAGACACAAATAAAGTACAAAAAAGTAGTAAAGTATTGTATTATACAAAACCATCTATACCAGAACTATCTTGAACTTAACCATTTACCCCAACCATCCCTAGAAATTGTTCAAAATGGCTGTAAATCAGACAATATAAGCGGTTCTGTTGGCACTGCATGCATGGGGCCACTTGGTCTGTTATGTACCTGCTTACCCTGTGCTGATTGTGTCAGGCCTTTAGAAACCTCCCTCCAGGCTACAGTACATTTACCAGTAGATGCAACTTACTGTTAGTTTAGCTGACTCTTCTCAAACCTCAGCTCCTTGTGTTTCACAGATGAGGTTGAGGATAAGACAAAAAATAGTGCCAAGGTAACTTAAAACAACTTTCTTCTGTGGGAACAAATCTACTGCACTATTCACTTTACTTGATCACAACAGGTTTGTGCAGGCATCTGCTTTCTTTTAGTCGGATTGTTATACCTTTAGTTGGTATTTACAGAGATCCAATTCTGCATGATGGCACCACAAAACAAGGCTGAAAAGCCTGCATCGAGATAGAGAGATAGACAGATAGACATCTAGAAAGACAGGCGGATAGACAGAAGGCAGGGAGACAGACAGCAATCACACTGCACAAACACCTTAGAGGTCAATGCTATCACGGAAACGAGCGGTTATTTCGTAGCATTTCATCATCATCATCTATCTCAGTCGCTTGTGCTCTCTCTCCCTCTTTCATGGCTGGATTTCTCATTGATGACAAAGCCATTTATGTCTCTCTTATGTTCCCCACTGCCTCCCTCCTCTTCATCCTCCCCCCAGTCTCCCTCCTTCCCAACCCATCCCTTACTGTCTCTCGTTCTCCTTGCTATTTATGCTTCTTCTGTTTTGTTTTTCTCAGGTTTTTTTTTTCTCTCTTGCAGTTTCTCTCGTCTCTCATTCTCAATTTGCGTCTCCCTCTTTGTTTTTCTTTGCCTTGTTCATGCTCACATCTCAGCTATTTTTTCCTTTGCTCTCACCTCATCTTAATCACTCCTCCTTCTCCTCCCCCTCCTCCTCTCTCCCTCTTACATCATTTTCTTTCTAAACACTTCCCCCCCTCCCTTCTCCTCCTTTCCACTTTACCTTTCTCTTTTCCCATGATTTAGATTCCGCATTTCATCTTTCTTATTTTCCTTGTACCTCTTACCCTGCCCTCCACATCCCTTTTCTCCCTCCCTCGCATGCTTTTTGCTTTCTTTTTCTCCCTACCTCCCCTCCCTTTTTTCTTTTTTCTTTCATGCTTTCTTTCACTACTTTACCTCCCTTGTGTCTCCCCACCTCCACCTTTATTCTTTTCTCTTTTCAATCTAAAGTCTTTTTCTTAAATCTTTCCTCTCCTTCCAATTATCCCCTTTCTCTCCTCCACACATCCCTATTATTTTTCTCTTCTACAGTACCTCCCCGTCTCACCCATTCCCTCCCTCCTTTCTCTCACCTTCCTCCCTATTTCACCTGATTTTTCTTATCCATCCTCCATGGCCTTTTCCCCTTACTTCTCTCCATCACCTACCTCCTTCTCACTATGTGTAGCACCCTCATGTTTCCTTCTTTTCCTTCATCTCTTGTCTTTCCTTCCCTTTCACCTCCCACCTCCACACACTCTCCTTCATCTTTTCCCCTTCATCTTCCTCCTCTTCTTTCTCCTACCCTGTCCTCCTGACCCAATACTCATCCTCCTTCCCCTGTGTTCTCTTCCCCCTCCTTTCTATTTCTTCTCCTGCATTAGAGCAAGTAACCAGTGCAGTGAAAATATGACAAAACTTTTAGATGTTTATTGCAACTTATACACTATATATACAAAAATAAATTACTCAGAGTTCAAGTTAGAAAAGTTTAAATTGCAGTAAAAAGAACCCAACAATTAAAATAAGTAAATACATAAAATAACTGAACAAAGCATACCTTATACAACTTAATTCTCCTTGAATAATTCATAAAGCAGATCATATATATATATATGCACATTTCTAATTATTGATATCCTTTTCTTTCTTCAGCACTGAGAGATAACCGCATCCAGCTGTACCGCTCGACACCCACCGAGCTCTCCATCACCATCGCCGAAGTGCAGCTGTCTGATGAGGGCGAGTACACCTGCTCCATCTTCACCATGCCAGTCCGTACCGCACGAGCCACTGTCACCGTGCTAGGTGGGTCAACCATGCACACAGACACACACACAGACACACACACAGACACACACACACACACACATATACCATTTTTTACATCAACTTCCTCTGATGCTGCAGGAAAAATAAATGTGCAAGTTAGGTGTGTTCCAATAGATGTGTTAAACAGCTTTCCTGAACATTAGGAAAAAAGGACATGCTTTTGTAGAAAGTTTATAAAAAAATCCAGAATATGAGAAGCACATTTTGCCCATTTTTCATTATAATTTTAGTCAAATCCCTGTAGTCTTCAGATTTCTGTAAAAGCTTTTCTTTGTTCTCACTGAGGGCCTAATAGTGCAAGATGACATTTTTGCCTTCCTTGTGTTCATACTCAGTCATGTCTCCTTTGAGACTGATTGATGGCTGTGCAAATCAGCTTGACTGCAGTCTATCTTAATTTCCCCTCCAAACCTGTAGGATTGTGACAAATTTGAATGGATGTTTTTAGGCTTTTGGCATTTTTTCTTATTTTCTCCTCAGTTGTCATGTTGTTTACAACAGTTTTATAATAATTCCTGTTTTTCTACCAAACAATTTCACACCCCACACAGAAATATCACAAAATTACAAAATAGTTTGACTTTAAAATGGTGAAATAATGGCTCAAATTCACCTTGATACACCGCTGTGGCATTGTGTTAGTCTTAATTACCCACAGCATGTCCCTTCTCTCAGAGCTGTATGAAGTTTGACCCTGTATATGTCCGTTGTAACTGTAACTTGCCAGGAAAAGCTGCTTTCTGCGTGAGGCAAAATACTGGTGCTCAAGCAATTTAACATTGAACTTCCATGAATTTAGGGGACTTATGATAGACCACTGCCCATAATACAACCCAAGCCACCAGTTTTTAACAGAGGTTTTTAGTTAAAATGTTGTAGTTTGCAAGCCCAAGCGGAGATAACCATGGTGGCATCATCAGTTATTTTCTGAAACAGAGAGAGAAGACATCATTATTATTATTATTATTCTTTATTAAAAAAGAACAATGCACAAAAAAACATTAATCTCAAAATGAGAAGAGATGATTTATGCTAGATTTATCTATTAGCTAATTTCCATTACCCAGGGACAATTTCCGGTCCCTGGGCAGGTACACACAGAGCAATCACCAGACGCTAAAAACATTAATTTACATGCAACACCATTACATAGTCTCTATCACACTAACAATTATACAGATAAATCTACAAGCACACATCAACATATAAATACCAGCACATTCATCCAGTACAACTATAAAATTACAATTCATTACAATTAAAAATGTGAATCACAGTCAAATTAATGTCGACATGACTGGTTGCTCAGTATCCAATTTTTTTGTACCATGGGGAAAAAGAATGAAAGTCTGTGCAAGTTTCTAAGCTCAGCTGGAAGCATATTCCAATGTTTGATGGCCATAAATAAAAAAGCAGATTGTACAAAGGCAGTCCGCCGCAGTAGGATGTTAAGTCTGAGTCTAGAGCACATTGAGAGGTTCTGCTCATTTGCTCAGAGTGGAGCTGAAAAAAGCTCTTCAGTGGTGGAGAAGGAGCATTGTAAATTATCTTAAGTACCAATCGAACTTCTGAAAACAGAATGTGATTTTCAAAACTTATGAGGTTGTATTTGGACATTATGTTACAATGATGATGATTTAATGATTTCCTATCAAAAACTTTTAAAGCTTGTTTGAAAAGAATCTCAGTTGGTTTCAGCACAGTCTTACTGTACTGGGGCCAGCAGGACATGCAATAATGAAGATGTGAAAAAATCGTAGCATGCAAAAATGTTTTTGATGCTTCTATTGTTAATGAGTTCCTAATATGTCTAAATTTAACAATGTTATATTTAAATTTTTTACTCATCCTTTTAATATGACTTTCAACTCAAATTGGAATCCAAAATCATACCTAAATATTTAACTTCATTAATATTTTTGATTATTTGTCCATTAACCCTAAGCTGCGTATACACAGTTTGTTTTTGTTTATTAGCACAATACATCATCTCTGTTTTCTTTATATTCGAGGTAAAACATGAGTCATTCAGCAACTTCATGAAGCATTAACAAAAGCTTAGTGGCCACTTGTTCAGCATCTCTCCCATGAGTGTATACGACTGCATCATCAGCATACATCTGAATATCGACATCTTCACAAACGGATGAGAGATCATTGATGTATAAACTGAACAGCAGTGGCCCCAGAATTGAGCCTTGTGGCACTCCCATTGTGCATAAATTTAGTGATTATTCCTAAATCCGAACTGTACAGGGTGGAGTAGATCTTTATCTCAATTGTTCTCAAGGCTGAGTACTGTAGCTTTGCTCAAGATGCATGGATATAGGTGTATCATGCTTTTTGGGATTTTCTGTCATTTTTCTACTGATGTCGGATGTCTATGTCAAACATGGCCAAAGTTACAATTCCTGAGGTGTATGTAGAAATGCTCCCTGCAAGTCAAAAGCCCTTAGCCTGCTCTGATTGCTTTGTTTGTAATGTTACCTCTACTTCCTCCTCGTGATGACGTCAGATTGTTCGCACAGCCCATAAATGGCCATCTGTTCTGTAGCCTTTGTTGCTAATATTGTTGCTAAAGCTGTTCCATGGGCTGTTCACATTGTCCACTCACATATTTCGGAACGGATTTCGGCTCAAACATGTACAGATGTATTTGAGAAGTTTATATTTTGAGTAAAGGACAAGAAAAAGAAGTGAAATCCTCCTACTTTTTGTCTACGTAGCCTCCAGAGCCAGCAAAGTTCTGTCAAGGGGCATCTTCTGGAAGCTGGCCAATCAGAACAGAGTGGGCCCATTGGGAGGTGGGCGTTGAAGAGACAGGAGCTAACAGGCCTGTTTTAGATAGAGGCTGAACTGAGGGTCTGCATAAAGGGCCAGTATAAGATAACTGTAAATGATGTAAAGATATTCCAGTAGAGCCTACAATATAATTATAGACCTGGAAATGTGCCTGATACATCCCTTTTAAACGATTATTCTGCCAACCTACAATGACACAGATGAATTGAGAACAAGAAAACCTTCAAAATATTCCAAAACTTACTGTATCCCTCTCAGAGTGCCGTGAAACAACATGCAATGACTCCTCAGCCTTCCTTGTAGACGCCTTCATCCAGTTTGATCCAGATTGTTGCTTACAGTGTTAACCTTTGTGTAAGGTTATGACCTCATATAACTCTAGCGTAGAGATAAACTGGCTCCTCTCATCTTCTCTGAGATGGATGTTATTACCTATGTGTGATGCTTCCCTGCAGCCAGCAATAAATTGCGGTCACACTGTCAGTGGTGCGTGAGCCTGTTTATTGATTGCATTTGGGCTAATCGTCTTTGGACCCCCACAAACAGTCTTTCAACTATTGATTTTTATTAGTCAAGTTGTTATTGTTTTTCATTGTCAGCTAATTCTGGACATATTTCATGGTTTCACTTGAAGATGAGAACAAAGCGTGCTTGGCAATACAGTTATGCACCAACTAATGGCCATGCAACCACAATGGATGCTTACTGTATACATGGAAGAGACAGCTGGTCTGATATTCCTGGGAGGTTGTGGTGCGCAGATTTACAGCCAACATACCAGGGCATCCAATGCCACTTTTTAATTGTTGTGTAAATCTAAATCATTCTTTGTGCTGATCACATAAAACCTACATTAATTTATTTATTCAACAAATAGGTTTTCACTGCTTGTTTTTGCACACTTTCTGTATGGATAAAGAATCATTTCAGAAAGGTTTTGTCAGATTTTGCCATTTTCACTCACACAGTTTTTCTAATTCAATACATCATAATTTGCCAAGAAATTCTCGGATGGAAACCAAGCTGCAGAGGGTTCAGCCTAATTCTCTTGGAAAATGCACTTAGTGGAAACAAGAGATGCTAAAATTTTGATATTTGGGGTGGGGCAGGGTGGTTTATGTTTATAACGGCTGATCTGTAGCTGACAGGCCACAGGGTTGTTACTCAAATTTGAGCTTTGTCAGTCACAAAGTATGGAAGCATCCTTAAATAAATCATTTTTTTGGCAGTGCTGTAAGTATAGTGAAAATAATTAAATGTAGTTGCTGTGGACAACAGCATGAGCAGAATGCCTGAAATGTTAATGTGATGTTTGTGTGTGTGTGTGTGAGGGGGGAGGGAATGGTGCGTTGAAGTAAGGGTGAAGGCGGGTCCACTTTTGCTTTTTAAATTCAAATTAACATGAGAATCACTCCTCCACATTTCTTCCCAATTTTGCAGTAATTGTGATTCAAGCATTTTTTATTTGCTTTAATTGACGGCTGTGACACTGTATTCTGCCTTTAATAAATATTTCATGACCCCTGAGAGGGAGCCAAACCATCAAAAATGTATGGTAAAATGTCTAAAACGCACAGACCCCTGTGGGAAAATAAGGCAAAGATATTGAGTTTTGGCACAGCAGCGTTCATGTGTGTGTTTTATTCTTGTTTTGACATGTGCGAGGATTTGACAGGCACATACACAAACACAGATGTAAGCACACAACTGCTGAATATGGTCAGTTTTAAATGCATGTGTGTCTTTTAGTGTAAAACGTGTGGCATGTCTCTCTGCTCTCTCCTGAGCTAACCAGCGCATAATTTATAATGGCTTTATTCTCTTTTATTCTCCTTGTTGAGGAAAGGGTCTCGACAGGGCTTCTCCAGCCGATTCTATATGTGCAGTATTATTCCCTCATTAATATTCAATGCTACTTTACTGCCAGAGAGCTTCCGCACACAGTGCACTACATCAAATACTGCTACATTAAAAATTGACCACATTTTTATTTTTTTGATCTATACCTTGGTTAGTTCATAGCACTTTATATTGGTACTTCACTGTCCGTCCGTTTGTCTGTCCATCTTCAGGGGGTGGACAAAATAAAAGGAACACCATGCAATATCATTTAATCCAATACAACTATCTATTTATCTATCCATCTATCTATCTGTCTGTCTGTCTGTCCATCTTTTCCCTCTCCTGTCATTCTCCACTCCCATGATATTTGTAATATTTTGCAAATTTGTACAATTTTCTGGCCTGAAAATTTTCAATAATTGGTACAAAATCTTGTCACTTTTAATTAAAAAATATATCCTACAGTACCAGTCTCCTTCTTGGCTTCTCTTTGTGCCTCCCCTGTCCATCTCTGACTTCCTGTCTAACTCTCTCTGCTTCTACCTTTTCAGCTCGGTGTCTTTCTCTCTCAGTCCATCACTCTCTTTCATTCCCTTAATGCATGAGACTGTGGTATGTGGTAGACAGCAAACTGAATGTTCATTATTTTCAAAAACAGAATGACGGTAAACTCTGCCAACACTGGAGAGAAGTGCCGCCCACAATGGCTGCAGATGGAGCATTGTGAGAAAAGTTTGATTTTCCCAACTCTCAACTTCATCTCTCAAATTCCCAACTTAGACCATGATGGTGATGAAGACAAAGTGGATACTGAAATGGACAGAGATTCCTTCTACTGCTTGTGTTGTTTACGTTTTAGGTTGTACTCCAAGTTAAAGTAGTAATTAAGCAAAAATGTTTCTAATTTTAACTGATTGTGCTGGAATTTGGAAGAGCACCCTGGGAAAGGAAGATGTATCATGATATTTTGGTTTGGCTGGGGGCTGTCTGGTGTTGGTTAGAGCCAGTTTGATTCTGACCTTTGGTTCATTTTATCCTTCTGTCCCTCCCAGTCTTTTCCTGCAAACTATCACACAAGGCATCAGTGTCATTCTGACTTACATCCTGACTTTTAACTAATGAATTCTGGGAATCGGATTTAATAATCTCTGCAAAATATAATTTACTTGACATTATGAACTGACTAGAAGTACTAACAGTCACACAATACTATTTACCAGACTCACTCAAATTGTAGAAATGCCAAGACTGTCAGAGATAATGCAAGCCTCATGCTGCTGATTTTAAAGAGATAACACTTTTTTTTTCACTGAATTAATTGCATTTTCATGTTCATCTCAGTAGGTACCCTGAATCTTTTGAGTCTTCATTGCAAATGTTGGAAAACGTAACATTTATGCCACCAGTACTGTTGTACTGTTCACTCAATGAAGGATTTTATCATTTTCTCTGTTTGTCTCTGTATTCAGCTTTTGTAAGAGTCTGTCATTTGGACTTACTACAAATGTGGTTAGCATTTCATTCAGATTCATCACAAGATTGATAAGTACTTAGTGGCTGACCTTTTTGCAGTGCATTAATAAAGAAAAAATTATATGTTACCATGGAATTTCAATATGAAATATGTATTACTAATGGCATTTTGCAAACAATTGAGACATTTTGCAATGAATTATGACTTCAAAAACCTCTTTATTTGACAGCACTAACAGTGATAAATATATATGACAAAGCCAGACCACTCATTAGCAAAGAAAAGACATTAGTATATTTTTCCATACAACGAGGAAGGCACCAATCTGATCCAATGAGTCCGATACTGACCTTGTTAGAGAACCAAGCCACATTAAATCCAATTTCTCTTTCAATATTCGTATAAAATTCAGCGTTTCTGTTATCATTTACATTCATTAAGTCATGGCATGCCAACGACTGAATTTTTAGTGCCTCAGCAATCCCTGCTGTCATGTTACCTGACATAAAAATCATTCCAATTGCTGGATGAAAATGAGATTTTGTTTGTGTTTACAAGAGGTTATTGGTATTTGGCAATTTGTTGTTCTTTATTGTCTAATTCTCCAAACTAAATTACAAAATCTGTCAGTGTCCTTTAAAACAACCCATATGGGCATTTTTTGATGTGATGCTCCTGTCATCATGATGACATGTTTTTTCTAGTTGCTTCAAAATCTGTTGCGAACTACTTGTTTAAGGTGAAGGAAGATTGTGGTTATGGTTCAAATAAACCAATGTTGACTGTTCATAGGAAACAGGAATGCCAACAGCGATCTGCTACATCAAAGTCCGGCCTGGATGCTGTAACAGTGTTATGCTTTTTCTACCTTTCCCTTTGAGAGTCATTATTTTCACATCCACAAGTGGTCGCATAAAACATAGAAATATTCTTGTGGACTAGCTCTGATGGACAAATGACGAGGCAGCAGGTCTGATGTTTCTGGAAGTTCATAGTGAACAGAAACCTTACAGACATTTACTGTAAAGGACCAGTGTGTAGGATTTAGTGGCATCTAGTGGTGAGGTTGCAGATTGCAACCAACTGATAACCCCTCGCCCTCAACCCTCCTTTTCAAATATGTAGGAGAACCTACAGTGGCATGAAACTTGCAAAAAACGTGCAAGGCCCTCTCTGGAGCCTGTTTGGTTTGTCCATTCTGGGCTATTGTAGAAACATGGTGGCGCAACATGGCGGGCTCCATGGAAGAGGACCTGCTCCCTATTAGATATAAAGGGCTCATTCTAAGCTAAATAAAACACAATGATCCTTATTTCCAGGTGATTTTACACTAATGAAAACATACTTATGAATATTATATTCCATTTCTGCCTACAGAGCTCCCTAAAACTTACACACTGGTCCTAAGATCATGTAGCACATTTGTTTCTGGAAGGTCATGGTGAACAGACACCTTACAGACATTTAAGATAGTGTAACACCTTTGAGCTGCTGTGCTATGACTCTGAACCATTTCTGGGGCAAATAAATGCAGGCCTGAATCCAAATTTTTATCCCACTGGGTTTACATCAGAACTTTCAGAATGTATCAAACTTTGCTGTTGATGTTTCTCCCACCCCCTCAAATTCAATACACTACAACTTTGCAAATATATGCAGTACTTTTTCCTTTTTCTAGTTACAAGGTGAGCCCTGCAGCATAAAAGTTTTCTCTTTCTCTAACTCTCAATGTCTCTCTCTCTCTCTCTCTCTCCAGGTGTGCCCGGTAAACCTCAGATCTCAGGCTTTGAGAATGAAGTGCTGGAGGGGGGCAAAGTCACCCTGACCTGCACCAGTACAGGCAGCAAACCCCCCGCCAGGCTGCGATGGTACAAAGGAGACCAGGAGCTGGAAGGTGAGAAATGCAGGGAGCGTGTGGACACACTGTGAGTGAGTGTGTGTATTGCGGGGTCAGAAGATGTGTGCTGGGCGTGTCTGTTGTTGTACTCTGGCTTGTTGACTCTTGCTGGATCTGTGTGTGTGGTAAGGAAGCGCCGGGGTGTGGTTACGAGTGTGATAGAGTGTGTGGCTGCAAGGATAATCTGTAGGAATGCAAGGATGTGGTTTTTGTTTGTGTACATATGTATGTGTTTGTCTGCGGGCTTAAGTGTGTGATCCTGCAGTGTACAGTGTGTACTGGCATTTGCAAGTGTATATGTTTGTACACATGCGCAAATTCATGTACACCTGCCTTGCATGTGAGCTTTTGTGTGTGTTTATGTGGTGTGCTAGCCTGTGTGTGTTTGTGTGTGTGCTATCAAGCTGTGTGTGTATTGTGTCCTTGCCACGTTGCCTGCTGTCTCTCTGCGTGTCCTAAACCTGTGTGTGCATATGCGTGTGTACAAGTGTGAGAGCATTCTGCTAGTTTGTGTGTAAGTGCAGAAACATGCTGAGCGTGTTTGTGTTTGTGCAATTCATCTCCTTCATTCCTTTACATCCTGATCCTGTGAATTTGTGCCTATGCATGTATCCAAGAACTGTATACTATATGTATACGGGTTTTATTCTATTTCGTGTGCTTCTGTGTGTGTCGACGAAGTGTTTATTCATGCGAGTGTGTGTGTGTGTGTCATCCGTTGAGCTGCAACATATCTGCAACTGGGAGTGACACAACAGAGAGCGAGAGATAGCGTAGGTTGGATCTAACCGGGATAAGGACAGAATCCAACAATAAAAGGCAGGGCGGAGGAGAGGATGAAGGGATGAGGTCGAACACAGAAACAGAGAGAGAGCTTTGCAAGAGGTCAGACTGACTGGTCTTTTCTTCCAGATAAATGAGAGAAATAAGCAGGGAAGAGAAAGAGGGAGGCAGAGAGAGGATGTCATGAGAGGAAAAATTAACCGTCTTTTTTTCTTCCAGATGAAGTGAAAATCAAGGAGAGGATTGGCAGCCTCTGACTCACACCATTGGTATTGGCAGTGGTAGCATTCCTCCAAATTACAACTATGTTTCCCATAACCACCCCCCCTCTGCTTCCCGTTGCTTCATCAGTCAGAGGTTTTCTGTTTGGCTTTACCGAGCAGAAAAAACATGTTGGAAGTGTTGTTTCGGTCACCCTTTTTGCTCCTTCCACCATCTGCCATCACCAGAAACTCTAGAAGCTTTAAGCTCTGTTTGGCCTGGAAGAACAGCGCCTTCTGTCTAAATGCAAATACCTTCAGCAGATGTCCCACCAAATCCTGCTCTGTGTAAACTGCAGTGTTCAGGCTGGTAGATCTTTTTTTAACAGTAATTATACTAATATAATATGATGATATAATATGATAATGATTTATTGATGTGAAAATGCCAGACTCAGGCTTTGTAATGCAAAAATGGCTGTCTTGTGTACTGATGCCTTGGCATTGTTGCTATAGTTATGGATTGAAATGAATCAAAAGAATGGACTGAAGATACAAAGAGAAGGAGGAATGGGAGAGCTGCCCGCCTGAGGACAGATTATCTGGTCTTTTTGTTACAGCTGAACTAAAAACAGTACACAGAGGGAAAGAGGGTATAGAGAGCTTTTTAGGAAGATTGAATTTCTGTTTAAAGGTTCAACTCACCCAAATTAGTAGACGACATCGTTTTCCTCTTACCTCTAGAGGTATCTTGCAAGGCAGATAGTTTTGCTTTTATTTGCCAAGCCTTTGAGACACCCATCTCTTGAGATTTCTGCTGATGCTCCGATGAATTGGTGAACAATGAAATGGTGCTCACTGCAAGGAGAAATTTTATATAAAGGATGTTTTGAGTACTCTGGATAATCTTCAGACCCTTCTGAGTACACTTTTCATAGGAATTTCTAAGGATGCCTTCTGCTGAAGAAATAATCCTAAAGAAAACTGTTATGGTCTGTAAACTAGCCAGCGTCCCAATTGCATTCATTTTAGGCGATTGCACACATTTTGATTTACATCCACTGCCAATATCCAGTGCCAATGAAGCAATTTAGTTTAATTTAATTAATTAATATAGTTGCCTAAGCATAACAATACCTTAAAGTGGGATTCCAGTGATTTAGTGTTGCACTTCCATAAAGTTAGGCCACTCACAAAAGACAGCTTTAAAAAAGAACTGTAAAAACTGAAGCACAAAAGGACAAGGACTTTTAGTCTCTGGTGTGGGCTGAGCTCTATAAACACTGGCTCCTACACCTCCCATAATGCAACTTGACAACTTCTTTAATTAGACTCTCCCTGTCTAGTAAATGTCCATGTCTCTCAAACTCCACGCCTCAGTTTGTCATGCAGGATTTCTGTTAAAAACTGCCATCTCTAAGCCTACACCAAGGTAACTCTGATGACATTAATGTGCAAATTCTGTGGTATCCCTTTAGCCATAGTTTATATGCCATGACCATGATGTTTACTTAACCTTAACCATACTGTAGTTGCCACATGCAGATATTGTAGAAAAAATATTAATCATTGAATGTAATCTGTGTTTTTGTAGCATCAACTTTCTTGTTCGGTAACAGGATTGCATCCAATCTAACAGGGACATTCATACTTTCTAATAAAGACTAAACAGACAGAGAGAGATTTGAGGGAGATCAACTCGATGTGAAAGACGGTGTGTTCGAGGCCTTGCCCACCTGTCCTGACACTGCACCACACTAATCAGTCATTGTTGGAACCAAACACACACACACACACACACATACACACTCCTCCACTTTAACACACAAATACTGGTAATGGACAGATGATAATCACAAATACACAGTGCTCATCTCCGGCTAGATAGCGGAAGAGCACCACGGGTCAGTGTGCTATTATTACAGTTTCTCATTGTGTGTGGGTGTGTGTGTGTGTGTGTGTGTGTGTGTGTGTGTTGGAAAGATGAGTCTATAGACTGCTGCTCACCAGCGCTTCCTTGACAGCTTCACTGACAGTAAGTGACAGTGAGGGGCTGCTGAGAAAAACAGGGAACAGAGAGGGGAGTGAGTGAATGAGCAGGAGTGTGTGTTTGTGTGTGTTTGTGTGTGTGTGCGCATGCATAAAAATAGACGGAGCGACTGCAAGGATGCCGAGAGAGTGATGGAGGCTGCAAAGAACCGACGGAAGAGAGAGAGACTGAAGGAGAAAGAGAGCGCAGAAGGGGAATTAAGAAAACCACAGACGAAGACGCGAGGCAGCTTTGTGGCTGAGTGGGAGTGTAGACTAGGGAGAGAGGATGAAGCGAAGGGGGACCAGTTTTTAAAGAAGAGAGGACTGGAGAGCGCAACAGGAGAGAGGGTAGAAACGGAGGGAAGGCTGACGAAATGGAGAGAGAAATCCGGAAAGCGGATTTAGATAGAGAGGGGGGGAGGATGGGAGACGGAGAGCAAGAGAGAGTGCGGGAAAGGGAGTGGTAATTGAGAAGAATGAAAGGCTAAGAGCTTTGAAGACTGTATTAGTTGTACTGTGAGAAAGGGCTATGGATCATTTAGTGACATCGATGTATTGGATTGAGGATAATGGGGATTTATGGTGGCACTTAAGGCCATACCGGCTGAATACCAGCCCAAATTGTCATAATGCAGGACGTCGGGCGGATTGTGAAGGGTACATGGGCGTGTGTCCGTATGGAGCGATGTAATGTAAGAGACGAGACAGAAGGAGACGGTGATCAAAGAAATACTCACTTCCTTAAAAGTAGCATGAACACACTGTAAAAATTTCCCTTTAAAAGGAAAACTCCCGCATTCAAGTTTTTATAACTCAGAAGTAAGAGTTATTATGCCCAATGGCTCCTTTCATATTGCTTTATTATGATAATATATATATAATATAATCTCCGCCTTTTGCTGCTTTAAGGATGCCATGAAGTAGCTTTGAGATGTAAAGGATGTTGAGGCAGGATGTAACACTGAGAGGATTTCAAAATTAATGTGAGCAGAAGGAAAGGTTATATAGTCTGAAGTTAATAGATTCAAAGCCAGTTCAATCACAATCACAGCACTTTGGGAAATGGAACAAATGTAGGGCTGTAAGTAATGAACACATTCATTATTAACAGTTTTTTTTATTAATCGGTTTATCGTTTAGTCTATAAAATATTTTTAAATTGGTTGTTTTGTCTGACCAACAGACCAGAACCCAAACATATTAAATTTTTCAGTGATGTAATGATTCAACGCTACTTATTATTGCTGATTCATTAATGTGTAAGCAGAATTTCATATTGTCTGTGGTCAAACTGAAGCTAATTTTCACTATTTTATACAATACCAGGTAGTTTACTTTGTAACAATGCATGATATGTTATAAGCATTTCACTTTGTATGTAGACTCTTTATTTACTAAGTAGTCAAATTAATGTAATTAATAAATAAGTACAGTATTAACATTGGAATTGTAGTGAAACAAAACTTTACTCAAGTAAAGTACAAGAACTTCACAATTGTACTTATGTGCAGTATTTGAGTAAAGGTAAAGTTACTTTCCATCACTGGAAACAGATACAGTAGAGACACAACCAAAATATGTCCCAACAACTATGTCCACCTGGTAATCTAGTAACAGGACTAATTAATTCTCCTTTCAAATAAGATGACCTCATATGAACGCACAAATCAGACTTGAGTGCTTTCACCATCCGTAATCCGATTTAAGCTTAAAAGTGATGACTGTTTTGATTATTTTAAAACCTTCCTTTATCCCTGGAAGGGCTTTTGCTGAGCGTGCACGGTGGTGTTAAGCCACGCGTTGCTTCCTATTCACAGTTTCGTTTTTCACACTTCTGACACGCCAAGTGGAACCTTCCAGAGTCTTCTGCTCGCGGCGACTGAGCAGCTCCACTGGAGTAGCTGGGGGTTAAGCGCCTTGTTCAGTTGGCAAAGTTGTTGAATAACGATGAGTTTTACTCACTCATTCATTTTACATTCCTACAATGGTCCAGCTCATGTTTTTATATCATCTTTTAATCCAGAGTAGCGCAACACTAACAGTTGATAAACTGATAAACAGTTTAGTCCATAAAATGTCAGAAAATAGACACAAATACAAATCAAAATGTACCAGAGTCTAAAGTGACAACTTTGAAAGTGACAGCTTGTTTTGTCCGACCAACAATTCAAAACCCAAGACATTCAAGAAGAGAAGTAAAATGTCACATCTGAGAAGGTCTTCAGTTTGATTTTTATCTGAATAACAGTACAGTGATATGAAACAGATAAGAGCTGCAAATCCTCACATTTAACCAGAACTCAGCTAACAATTGCCATTTTTACTTGGTAAATATCTCAAAATTATACACTGACTAAGTTTGTTGATACACTTTGTTGAGGACAAAGTATAGACTGCAAAACATTATGAATATTTTATTAGTATTTACTGCATCAGGTGATTTTCCACATTAAAAAAATGACAATTTAGACTTTCTTTGGCTCCGGCGACTATTATGATTCAAGTAGTCTGATCTATTGTATTTCAAAACTTTGTCATGTCTCTAAAGATGTCACAGCTGATTCTGCATTAAAAAACACTGGCTGAAAAAGTGTTTTTCGTTCCATCCAGTAATCGATTCAATGAGTAATTGTTTCAGCTTTAATCCAGAACTATGGCCACAAGCATTCTTCCACAGCCTTAAAGGCCCAAACACGCTGGACGCAGTAATTGCTGCATCCAGTTGTTTGATTCTCCTAATATGATTATTTTATGGTGGATTGTACGCTCGAGGGTTTAAACATCAGTAACACCAGCGCTTCATCTGCATCGCATCACCACCTTGGGGAAAGTTAGTCTTAAGGATGTGCCGATTGCCCACCTTTTTATTCGAGGAATAGGAGTTTCATAGAAAAGTACGGGCATCCCATGAAATTTTAAGCAGGTGCTGCATAGTCGAGTTTAAATATTAAAGAACGGCGCGCACACTTCCACCAATGTAGAAAAAAATATAATTGAATATTCATATTTATTTTTAATGATTCATCAGTCATTAAAAACATAACTTTGACGATATGGTATGTTTTTGTAATGATTTGGTATTTTAGTGAACTGATGTGAACTTTTTAACGAATACTAGTGAATGTGATAAGGCAATAACATCATAAACTGATGGTACAAATTAACTGAAGGTGATGATATGAAAACCTAAACTCCAGGTACTGTGTTTAGATAAAGATTGTGTTTAGATGTGGTAGCACTTTTAGCAATGCATATATATCAATTCACCCAAATTACAAGTAAATTATGCAAATGACTGAAGATTTGTCTATGGTTTAACATATCTGTTTGTAGTGCTCACAGCATTGAAAAATTACATTCAACAGCAATATCTGTTTCCAGAAATAGTGTTCCTGTTACTCAGGATAATCCACAGACCTCTTAACAGTTTTCTTTGGAACAACTCTCTGCCAAATAAATAGTTTCTTGTCCACGACTGTGTGTTGTGGATTATACAGGCAGAGGTGCTATTTCTGGAAAAAGATGTTATTGCTGGGAAGGGACAGACACAGATTGACACATCGACCATCACTATTGCATCAGTCAGTTTTAGTTAGCATGGATAGCGACAACTCTCAGGGCACTTTTGCCACATAATGATAATAATAATAATCGCCACCAGGTCCTGAGGCTGCGGCTGGCCTTGTGCTGAAGGTGCGTGGAGTCCATGGAGGTAGGAGGGAGGATAGGCGATGTCAGAGAATAGTACAAAGCTAGTCCTTAGCTTAGGTGATGATACAGTAATTAGTCACTTATGGCCATTTATAATTAATCTCACTCTGAAAAATATTTTGATATCAGCTGCCTTGACTTCTGACCACTGTCATTATTCTCAGTGGGAAAAAAAGCAGGTCAGCTATTGTTCTGTTTTTTTCTGCTTGGCGCAGCAACTTCCAACAGAGTTGCGCGGGTTAGCAAATGATATATATCTCAAAGTCTTGGCTGTTTCGTCAGGCTTGATGAGGGGCCACAGAATTTGGCTTAACTGACCTTACAAGGAAATGCATACAAGATAGTTTTGAGCAGCAAAAGCGTTTCTTCCACACAGTATGTGTACTGTTGGAAAATCACCTGTATTAAAACAATACGGCATAAAGAATGTGATTTTGTATATAGCACAAAAAATATAATGTGAAATATCCTCTTTAAGAGGTAGAATCTGTTAGTTTGTAGGTAACCCAGTGCAACATAACCTGTTATTGCTGTTTCCAGTCCAATTTCCTTATTGCTCCGCTTGCAGCAGCTGACATGCAAATCTACCCTGATTATCTAATAATGAACTGTGGAAATGTGAATTATGAGTAAATGTGCATCACTGCTGTCTTGGGAGAGACACTTAAACTGACTGCGTATGATTTTTTTTCCGTAATGAATGTGTTGAGTCAGTTCCGTGACCCCTTGGGCCTGAAAAACGTGTTAAAACTCAATTGTACGATTGTGAAAATACTGCACCCAAGAGTCAGTGAGTAAACAAACGGGATATCTTCGTTCCCAAGTCTGGTATTAGAGATCCATGGTCTTTAATAAAGGCTATATTCTGTCCGTATTTGTGTGTGTATAGAGTAAGAGAGACGGTAGTGAAAGAGACAGACAGTGACGAAAAGACTCCTCTGAGTGGCGTAGGATTATTGAAATGCACCTAGAAAGTAAACTAATTTTCTCCGTGGGTCAGAGGAATGGTTATGGTAATAAAAAGAGAGATGGCATTAGATTCAGTGGTATTTGAAGAGTTCTCTGGAGGGGGTGGAAGGAGGAGGAGGAGGAGGAAGAGGAGGAGGGATCTGTAATATTTGTGTGTTAGAGAAAGAGGAAGAGTGAGATAGAGCGAAACGTCTGTGTGTGTGTGTGTGTGTGTGTGTGTGTGCAAGTGTGTGTTTTCCAATCTGCTTTCCTGTCACTATCTCTGTCTCCTCTGTGTACAGTATATGTTATTCATGAGCTTGACCTACATGCGCCCATGCTTATGTGTGTATGTATTTATGTGTGTTTGTGTGTGTGTGTGTGTGTGTGTGTGTGTGTCTGTCACTCCATGCAGGGGAAAGTGATAAGGTTCTGGTCCACTTTCCAACATTCACCAACCACTTTCACGGTCTGACCACCCAGTTTGATATTTTTTCTCTCAATGGAGCACGATCTCCGGATGACAGTCTCCACTGTGTTTATGCTTTCATACTTTGTCTAACTGTTCTGCGCTCACACCTCACACCCAGTTCTTCTTCTTCTAAAGGAAAGAAAGGGAAAGAACAGGAAATGGAAAAAGGGTCTATACTGTTTGAAAAGATGCTCATATTGTTACTTTAAACTTACACAAAGCGGGGTTTTAAAAAAATCAAATCAAAACAGGCCTGTTTTTATCAGTCTAATTTAACAAAATATGGTCGCAACAGATGTTCACTCTGTTCCTGGGTACAGTTGCCTCTTTGTCCACAGAGTCGGATCACATCATGTGAAATGCAAGCTGTCTCCTAAGCAACAGTGAGCAAAGAAGTCCAAAGAAAGCTGGACGTAGCAACATTAGATCTTTAGCCTCTCTAGTCCCTTTGGTGTCCTTCGGCGTGAAACATCACAGACTGGCCTGGTTAGTAAACATGAGCGTGCTGTGTGCAGTTTACTGATGTTCCATTACAGGGGTTCTGGTACTGAGGAGTGAACATTTCAGTTAACTCTCACTACCATTTCCAGCTGCCAACATGCTGCGTTGACTTTTGCAGCTCTGAGGATCACATGAAGTAGCTTTGAGACTGTTTTTTTTTTTTTTTGTTTTGTTTTGTTTCCTTATGAATGAGGATGTTTGGGCAGGATGTGCGATTGAGAGGATTTCATAGAAAAAAAACTGGAGTCTGGAGTTTGTCATTTATAGCCTCTTAGGAAGTAAATTCAACCACAATCACAGCACTTTGCAAAATGGAACAAGTGTAGGGCTGCAACTAATAGTTATTTCCTGTTTTTTTCTGACCAGCAATCTAAAAAGCCAAAGATAATTCAATGTACGATATAAAACAGAGAAATGCAACAAATACTCACATTTGAGAAGCTGTAATGAACTAATGTTTGTCGGTTTAGCTTGATTACTGACTTTAAACAATCATCAATTATAAAAAATAGTTTTTGATTAATTTTCTGTTGATTCATCAATTGACTAATCATTTCAGCACATACAGATTTTTGGCAGAAATACACGCCTCAGACCTCAGGTTACTGCTGCTATCTTTAAGATGAACACAGGCCTCCGGATTTTATATGAATGGACAAGGTGGCTGGGTCGCCCTAAAATCTGTGATGACATTTTATAGGGTATAGGATTTGTATACATCACTGAATGAGTCAGCAGAAAAATCCTTTTTGGGAGAGAAAAAGTATGATATTGCTATAAAAATAGGTGGAAATGCAACGTTAGACGTACAATATATGTGGCATATAATGATAGATTGCAGAACAAAACACCCAGGGGCACAAGTTAACTGGCCAGGTACACAGTCACAGGTAACTGCATTTTTCATTTAATGGGACAAATGGGGGTCATTGCTGTTCTGTACAGTTCTACAACATAAAACCAACACACCCTAATTATAGCCAAGAGTCTTTTATCGTGCCGTAGTTTGTGTGTATTTTTCATGTGTTGGGCTAGTCTCCGGTTAAGATACAGAAGCCTTCCTCTTGACTTCCCCCTCCTTTTTCTTGTCCCTCTTCACCTCAGGGCGTCCAGACGTGGTGGAGTCCGTTCCAGACGAACCCACATACAACGTGAGCAGCGAGCTCACCCTTGAGGTGAGCCGCAGCGACGACAACACCGTCATCACCTGCGCTGTCGACCATCCCTCACTCGCCCCGGGGGACAAGAGGAGCGATCAGACTCTGCGGGTGTCGTGTGAGTCAACTGGGAAATGGGGGGGGGGGGGGGGGAGGAGGAGAGGAGAGGGGAGGGGGGGAGGAGAGGGGATATAGAGGATACTGGGGAAAGAGAGTGAGGGAGAAAGAAACTGCAGAAATTAAAACCGCCAACTGTTTTTGTTATAAATTTATGCTTTGCTCTCTTGTGTTTGGCAGTAAAGACACATACCCCCCCCCCCCCCCTTTCCCTGCAATTCGATCTCTGCACCAGTCATTTCAGATTAGCTACATGTAATAATGACCGTACAGGAATTTAACCTTCCTCTGCTGGTGCACTCGCCCAGAGTTGAGTCACTGTGGATAAGAATTGCAGGTAATCATCTAAAATGAAACTGTAAATGGATCCATGTCAGAGCCTGTGTCGGTGCTGCCACCCTGTGGGCGTGACCGCGGTACTGCATTACCCAGGGAAAGTCATGTCGTTGTGTAAGGGGGTTATGTCATTGTGGGAGGCAGTGAGATGGTGACGCCTACAGGATGCAGATGGGAGTAGACGGAGACGGGGATGAATGAGACAGTCAGTGCTTTGTGCATGTCTGAACGGTTATGAGTCCTGTGTTATGTAACTATGCTCTGTGTGCATGTGTGTGTTTGTCTTCCACTTACAGATTCCCCTAACGTGCAGATCCAGCCTGAGAGTGATCTGCCCAGAGAGGGGGAGAAGTTTTATCTTGAGTGTGTGGGCAATAGCAACCCTGAGTAAGATACATGCACACACACACACACCTCATGCAAACCACGTATGCTTGTATGCTTGTATACATACACACTGTCAATTATTTAAACGCAGTCTAGACACCGCTTGCACACCGACGCCAATTTCAAATCCCAGATTTAAGTTACATCATATTAACAAGGATGCTGTTAGTTAAGCCATCAATTAAAATGTTAAGGTGCAAACAATGTTTTATACTATACAATTCTGTCAACACAAATGAAATAGTGTTCATGGTCATGTTTCAACAATTATGTAACATTACTAAGGCTTTCTTCTCTGTGGGAGTTAATTAACATAATTCAAGAGATAGGTGGAACCTTTAAACATAATTCTTAACTGAGCTTCATTAAAGACTCTGTTGTATATATGTACAATAGATGAGAAGAAGCCCCCATACCTAATTTTGATACCTGAATGATTGTTTGTAATTGTCTTCAAAAACCACCTATAAGAACATTTTCTGATCTGGCATCAGGACGACATTGTTTGTCAGTGCCTTCCAACACACATATGCCTATCACAAAAACATATTTCATTTAATTTGAGCGTTTCCTGATGCCACTTCTAAAGTTGAGGCTTAGTTAGATTTGCAGCAGTCTCCATAAAGTACACGGGAAAGGTTGAGGAAAGATTGTGGTTATGGTTGAGAGAAAGCTTTGTTGACTGTAGGTGAGGGGATGCAGCCACTATCTGACACTTTGTATGTCCAGCCATCCAACCGAACCTTGCTCCTAAAAGGTTTTAGGCTTTTGCTCCTGAGAGAGGACAGTCATTACTGTCTCTGCAGGACCAAAGAGACAGCTTGTCAGGAATCGTAAACATTGGCTGTTTTAAGCATTTGAACAAACAACTGATGCTGATGTTTTTCTAGTGAACTGAGTCTCGGCTGGACAGTTAATTCAGGGTTTAGTTCACAATAGACTATGTCTTGTGTTTGCTTCCTTTCTTTGTTTGTAGCCTTTTTATCATATCCTTTCAGCCAGTACTTATGCAATCTGTCGCCTCCATCACTTGAACCAGATGTGAGTTCCTGACATGATTCTGATGTTCAGTAAATCTTAAAATATAACCCAACAGATTATCATTCATATCCTCTTACTTAGTAACTCCGCCTGAACAAGTCAGGTTGGGCGCTGCGGTCCTCACTCCAATCAAAGCTTTCACCTCGGCCATGTGGAGAGGCTCAGTGGATTTTAAGAGGCTCTTTATACAGGCGTACAAAGAAGAAGACACACATGTAAACACACCCACACAGTTACCGAAAAGGTGTCAAATTGCACGGCAGGTACACAATTACAAAACACAAAAAAACATCCAAAAACACCTTTCATGCTTCATGTGCAGGTAACAGCACTGACAGCCTGCTCATTTACACACACACACACACTTGTATACAATCACAACATGTTACAATTTCTGACACCTTCTCATGCAAGTACTCGCTTGTTCAAACATGACCTGTATATATACGCACACATGGGCACATTTAGTGAAAGCACCTGCTTGTACAAGCTCTCTTGTGTTGACTGATACAGTGTGTACACAGTTTTCCTGATACCCACAGACACACACACACACAGAAACAAACTGCAACCCCCGTCTTAAATCATGCCCACACAAATACACTCTTTCCTCTAGCCTTTTTGCATTATAGATGAACCTCCAGCCAACCAGCCCTATCGATCCGTTCTCCTCCCCTCTTCTTCGCCCTCTGCCTCCATCCATCCCTCCATCATCGTGTATCTCTGCGCCGCTGTGTCACTCACGTCTCGTTCATTCCTTTCCATCTTGTCACGACAACTCCCTGCCCTCTTCCTCCCTGTCCTTTCCTATAACTCTCCTCTATCTCTTCTCACACCTTTTCCGTCTAAACTCTCCATCCCTCCTCCTCCTCCTCCTCCTTCTTCCCCCTCTTCCTCCCCTTCATCTCACTCTGCTTTCCTGTCACTCCCTCCCTTCTTTCTCCCCCCTTGTCAGCTCATCACAGGAGTGGCTAGTAATAAGACTAGCCGGTTAGTGTGATTGACAGGTAGAACAGATAGGGGGCGGGGGAGGAGGAGACTGTCATTGCATGTACGTGCTTTAAAAGGCAGCAAAGGAGTTGATGAATTATAGAAAAGCAAGGCATGAGCAGTGTGTCACAGCTGGGGGGGTTCAATTCCCACGGGGACCACATATGCTAGAGATATATATATTTGTGATACAATTAGACACTGTGGATGAAAGCACCCCTTTAATGATGTATGTTCTATAGAAGGAATAGTCTTGTTCTATGGTAATAAATGGGTCCATTTAGTTCAAAATGGCCCTGACAGTGCAAGGGTTCAGGGTTTAGCTCCCACTGAGATCACTGATTCTAAAAATGTACTTAAAGGTGCAGTGTGTAAGATTTAGCGCGAAAGGTCCTCTCTAGAGCCGGTGTTTGGTTTGTCCATTCTGGGCTACTGTAGAAACATGGCGGTGCAACATAGCGGGCTCCATGGAAGAGGACCCACTCCCTATGATATAAAGATATAAAGGTCTCATTCTAAGGTAACGAAAACACACTGCTTCTTATTTTTAGGTGGTTATACACTAATTAAAACATACTTGAATATAATGAATACTATATTCAATTTCTACCAAGTCTGTTAAGCTGGATGCCACTAAATTCTATACACTGCATCTTTAACTCATAATACACAGAGAGGCTTTAGATAAAAGCGTTTGACGAGTGGCAGAGGCTGTATGTAAAAAAAACAAAAAAAACGAGGCTATAGAAGAAGAGAGGAGAGAAGCTGTGAGGCCGATGCAAAAATGACAAGGGAAGGAGAAGCAGAGAGCTAAGGAAAACAAACCGACAGGAGAGCGAGAGGTAGAGAGACAGGAGAAAAGCGTGGGCGGAGGGGAGACGGAAAGATTTGGTGACAAGCAGCGAATGACTAAGACAGAGAGAGAGAGAGAGGGAGAGAGCAAACAAGAGGAAGCCGGTGTGTATGTGTGAGACAGGGCGAGAGAGGAGGGAGCAGTTATGTGCACCGCCGCTCGTGGATGAGCTAGTGTCCAATCAAATCAGATACAAGTTGCCCCCGCCGCTGTCAGTCAAAACCCAATCACTGCGATGACACCTTTCCTCCGACACACCCAACCACTCGGCTCCCTCTCCTCCTCTCGGGCTGCCCTCCCCAATCAAACTCAATGAACGTCACACTCCATTCCATAATACACAAGACTTCTCCGTCTGTGGTCACATCCTGTCAGGTTCAAAAGAATAATTCACCGTATCAAATTCTATACCGTGTTTCCTTGACGCCTGGCAGCTAGAGGTCTCTAATAGAAGAGAAAGGAATTTGTGCTCTACATTCTGTTATATTCTTCATCTATTTGATCAGCACGGCCCAGGAGTGCTCACAGTCGCATCGCATTTCTGCTCTAGAAGTAATTTAACCAGGTTAAACACTCCAAGACTGTTCGCTTAACACATTTACAGCTAAAAAGCCTTGCATAACTTTGACCTATCGCGTGCAAGCTGCCTTATGTGTACAAGGTCATGGCCACGGTTAGAAAACAGCAGGTGACATGTAACAGGATTACAGTAATCTGTAACCTGTAACTCCTTAAAGGATAAAGCTTTTGTTGTGGTGTTCTACATTTTTATCAGCAAATCCCATGAAAAGACTAAAACTACAGTTAATTGATCCTACGGCTTTTGCAAAGCCTGACGTAGCATATTTCTCTGTGCCAAAAGAGCTTCCGTTGTTGTACAAAAAGACATCAATAAGCCATACTGTTGCATTTAGTGACATGTTGCATTACAGTGGACGTGAGCACTTAAGTTTATTTTGAGTCAATCCCACATACAGCATCCTGGTGCTGTAAATACTCACTAGAAAGCCAAATGAGTATTCATCCGCAGCTCAAAATAGTCCCCAGAAAAGCACTATTTACTCCTGTTTGTAAGACATTTGCTAAATTCTGTGTAGCCCAGCTGATTTTGGGAAGTTGCTAGGCTTATAAAAAAAAATGTAAAACTTTCTAAAGATTTTCATCTTCAGGAGAAACAATAAGGCATGGGGGTAGTGCCACAGACAGGGTAGTGAAGTCTTAAAGTAAGAGCTGAACTGACGCATTGATGATTTAGTTTTTTGAAAATGAGTAAAACATAGAATAACACCGGCCTTATCCTTTGATAATCTCTTACTGTAGAAAAACACTGATGAGATGACAGATACTTTTGGTAGAAATAAAAAGTTGGATCACTGAGATTTTAGACATTAGCATAATTCAGCTAATCTTATATGAATAATTTAGCAAAAAACACCCAAAAGCTCTTTCTTTACCATGATAATGATTACAGCTGTAGGAGAGAGGAATAAGTTCCACCAAAGTATCCATAATTGCAGTACAGAATGTCTTCAAGCACATCATGACTTTTGTGTAGTGTTTACTAATGCATGCATACTAATTGAAAAGTTTCCACCTCAGCAGAGCTCATAGCCAAGTATAAAAGACAAGGATTTAGACATGCATGACGGGAATTATCAGCATGGTCTGAAAAAAAGGAACATCTGACCAATCCAGCTTTGTGCTCTTAAACTACCTGCTGTAAAATAGAGATTGCCTTTTGAGCATTATGTTTAATAACACTACACCAGTTACAGCCTTCTAAATGTGAAGTTAATTGTTCAGTTAATTGCATATTATCTATCATTTGGAGGCGGTGTAATACAACAGCTGATTACATTTTATAGCAGGTAACCAGACGATGTAGCCAAACACAGTGAGGACACGTTTGTTTTAAATACTTTATGGTTGAATTTTTATTTGCCTCGAGACTGGACACATGAGGTTTTTTTTCAATGTTGTTAGGATTTATACTCTTAAAATGACACGTATTCCCAACTTTAAGCTTTTCAGTAAGTCCACAGTCTCCCATGTGTTAGCTCAGCCGCAGGTGTCAAGGAAGCAGACAATGTTTTGCCCGGCAGCAACAACAGAACTTGTTGTAGGTTTTTGCCTCTCAGAAACATAAAACTAAATTTAAATAATTCTAAAATATTAGTGAAAATCTAATGGAGCTTGGTGTAAGAGCTGGGCTCCTCCTGCATTTAACAGTCACTGTAAAGCCACTTGACCACCACAGTGAATTTACAGATTGCACCTTTAGGTTTTGTTGAGGGTTTGTTCCCATTTGGAGGAGTGATTAATCAGTCCAACACATTCAGGTCTGTCCCCGACTCAGACTCCCCGTCATTGTAATTACTGTACAGCGCTTAAGGACTCACACATTTACATAATTGATTCTTTTATCAAGGCACGTCTCGCTATCTCTCTCATACACAATCTGTTATGCAGAATGGATTTTTTAACGCTGGCTGATTTGAAATGCTGATCTTCGTTCTGTTGTCTTCTTCTTCTCCCTCCATCTCTTTTAATCCCTTCTCTTCTTCAAACTGTGGCAGTCCTCCCAATCCCATCCTTCTTTCCACCGTTCTCTTCATCTCTCCCTTTCCCACTCTCAACTCTTTTACAGTCTGCCGCAACAACTCCCTCTTTCCATCTTTCATCTTCTCCTTTAGTCCCTCCTGTATTTTTTTTTTGACTAACATCCATCTCTTTCTGTAATTTGTTTGCTCTTGCTCTAGCTCTTTGTTTTCCGTCTTCGTTCCTCCCAGCCTCCGCTCTCCTCTAACCTTTTTCTTCTTTTCTTTCCCTCCCTACTTCACCCTTTTATCGTTGCATCTTTTCTCTTTCTTCTACAGCACTTGTCACAACTCCCTTCTCTTGTCATCACTCCGTCTTTCTTTTGATTTTTACTTTTAGTTTGCTTTTTTAGAACATGTGCAGAGTGTTTACAGTTCAACTCAGGACTCTCATTCTTTCTGTATCTCTTTTTCCTCCCCTCTCCTTCTCAGGCCCATCTCCTTCACGTGGGAGAAGAAGGATGGAGAGCTCCCCCAACTGGCCAAAGTCGACGGTGCTTTATTGCGCTTTGAGATGCTCAACAAATCAGATAATGGCGTCTACCTCTGCCGCGCCGACAACGGCATCGGACAGAGCCAGGGGGAGTACACACTCCTGGTGCAAGGTAACGAGGAAAAGCAAAAAGAGGGATGGAAAAACAAAAAGAGAGATGTGTGGTGGAGAAGACAAGGAGAGAAGAGGGTCTGATGTAGAGAAAGAGGATGTCTTCTTCTTTTACGTTTCTTCATCACGTTTTTTTTTTTTCTTTTGTCGTTTGTTGTGGCTTTGCTTGTATTTCTTCCATCTTTTTTCTCTTCTGATTTTCTTTCATTTTTTTTTCCTCCTATTTTTGTTTGTTTTGTTTTGTTTTTTCTCATCCAAACCGCGCTACCATTACCACCGCCACCGCTTACCATCCAACCGCTTCGCTCGTTCTTGCGCTTCTCTCCCTTCGCTTTCATGTGTCCCGTTGGTTCGATCCATGGCCATTTTTGCGCTTTGCTTGCTCCTCACCACTCCTCCTATGCCTCATCTTCCTCATCCACCTCCTCATCCAAAGGTCTCATGGACCCAGATTCCCCGGACTCCACCTTCCCCTCCCTCGACTCTCCAACCTCTCCTTCTATCCCTCCATCCTCCTCCCTCCCAGACACTTCTTCTGACATTTTCTCCGGCTCCGGCTCCGATCCCAATTACTCCCCCTCCCCTCCTGACCTCGACTCCGCCTCCACCTCCTCTCCTTCCACCCCTTCCACCCCTTCCGCGGCTGATGTGTTGACCGCCAGCGCCCAACCCTCCTCCTCCACCACCACCCTCTCCAACGCCCTCTTCCCCGACCTGCCATCCGCTCCAGACTCCTCTCCCTCCTCCTTCACAACTCCCGCCTCCTCCTCCGCAAACAGCGCACCCTTCACTGCCACTCCCTCCTACTCCTCCCCCGCCTCCTCCCTTACTCCCTCAGTTTCCGTCCGGCTGAATGGAGTTTACACTTTCACAGGTAAAACCATCTGAGTTACACACTTGTACACACACACTTGGGAACAGAAAGAGATGTAAGAGGCTTAGTAACGGAGTGGAAAGACAAACACCATTCAAGTTACTACTTGGCTATTTTTTTTTTCTCAATACACAAACTGTGCTTGCATTGTGGAGCAGTCAAACATACTGGGGAGTCTGTTTTACACGCACGCACACACATGCAAACACAAGCACACACACACCGATTTGCAGCAAGACCAGTAAATGAAGAGACACAAAATGAAGGAAAAATGGCATTCATTTGGCCGTTTCACAACTGTTTCATGTCTTTTTTTTTTCTTGTTTCCCTCTTTCCTCCTGTTGATAATCCCTAACCCCTACACCCCCGAACCCCCACCTCCCTAAAAACACACTGCTCCACTCATCTAACCAACCATCCATCCATCCATCCATCCATCAATCTAAACATCCAACAATCCATCTACTCATCCACTTGAGAAGATGCTGCAGAGAACATTGCAGGTATAACTTCCACCAGTCACCTGTTTTTTCTGACTTTGTCGTCTCTAACTCTTTGTCTGTCCGTCTGTCCGACTGTCTGTAGTTCTGTCTGTTTCTGTCTGCCTGTCACAAGAATTGTCTGGGGACACTTTAAACTTCAGATCGGAGGGATGAATATTTCATAATCCTGCCCACGCACATGCTTTGTTGTTTCTCATACATACACAGACAGGCTGAAACCACGAACTCACTCACACGCGCACGAAAACTTCTTTCACGCAGACAACACACGCATTCTCACATGCACGCTCACATCTATCTCACACAGACACACACACACAAGCATGACCCCTTAAATGGTACAAGTCATTTACACAGTGTTCCACTTCCTCTGTGTGCGTTTCTCTACGTGTTTGTGTGTTTGTGTTTCTGCGTGTGTGTGTGTGTGTGTGTGTGTTGGGGGATGGATCAGGCTTCGAGGTGTTCTTGGGTCTTGTCTGCTTTTCTTTGATGCTGACAGCAGGATTTATGGGCTCATTCTCAGTCTCGCCTCGTCAGCATGCCCCTCTCACCTCCACGTCGGCCAGGAGTGTGTGTTCGACTTTCAGTGTGTGTGTGTGTGTGTCCTGCCCCCCCACCCCCCTCGCCTTCTCTCTGTTCTCTGTCTGCGGCTGGCCTCTGGTCGGCTGTTGTCATGCCCTTTCACTTCTCTAACGGCCTCAAATGTGACTTTTTCCTCCAAAAATTGGCCGTTCATCACATCATTTGGTGTCGCAGCCGGTTGTAATGTGTTCCTTCCCTCCCCTCCTCAGTTTCAGTTTTGTCTACATCTCTAGTTGTCAGTGGCTGTTGCTGTGCCTTTATCTCTCTTTCCTGTCCTCTGATTGGGTGTGTAAGGTAGCTGTTTCTTCTTATGACCGGTTGAATCGTTGCCCTCTACATTGGTTTGACCCCAAAAACTGTGAGAGCCAGTCTCTCTTTCCTACCCCCCCTTTTCCTATTTTATTCCTCCATCTGTTTTATTAAAATCTTTGTATGCTTTTCTGTGTGAGAACTGCTGCTTTTGAGTTGTACCTATCTGAGTGACTTCCCAGTTGACACCCAGCACTTGATCCAGTCTGAAAAGTCAGGCGAAATAAATGATGTATCAAATTATTTCCGCGTAGATTGCCGTCTTCTCTGAGGTTCATGCAGCTAATGTGGCTGAAGAGAGGCAAACTGAGAGGGGGGAAATATCAAATCTCTGCTGTTGGGTGAAAAACTTGCATCTCCAAAAAAATTCCAGTTTATCAGAGATTAGAAAAACAAGTCTTTTTTTTTTCAGCTTGACCACAATAAATTGAAAACTTTCCCACATGAAAAATTTGTATGTTTTCCATAATGAAAGTATAAAATAATTTAACTTAAGCATAACTTAAATTGTATTTTATTATACTTATTTAAAGTGTACTATCAACTAATTAAAGTTACTACAAGTTACAAAATTACTATTTTCAAACACACAATTTTATTTAGTGTATTTAATGTGCTTTTACAATATATTTATAGAAAGTTGCTCTTAATTTAAAAAACACTTATTAAAGTATACGTATATAAGTACACTTAAAAGTACAATAAAAAATAAATGATAAAATACTGTACCTTTAATATGTATAGTTATTAATGTATAGTACAGTCAGTATTTAATTTAAAAAAAAAATATTACTATAAAATGAATTAAGAACATTTTCAAAAAGACTTTTAAAACCAGTATTGCGTTAAAATCTTGCTTAGGTAATACTTTAAATAAGTAATCCATTATATGTCAACATCAATCTAACAAGCTAAACTTGTGTTTGTTCGCATGCACTGCTTCAACTTGAAATATTTGATTTTATGTCTTTTTCTATGTATATTTAGATTAGCGACCCTCATCACGCAGGAGCCTTCACTCCCTCATCATAACTCTTTCTAACCCTTTTATTATGGGTGGCATAAGAAAATCCATCTGGACAAACATGTTCAAAAATTCATATTTACCATCGAATTGCACTCCAGACAGCGTTATCGACAGCTGCGTCGCATCATAAACCGACAGTGAAAGAACCACAAAATCTCGCTCACTGTCTGTCACTTGTGCTCATGTTGATTGATTGACCATGTGTGTGTTGTGGTTTTTTTTGCATACACTAAAAGTAAATTATCATTGTACTTTTGGTGGAAGTCCAAAAAGTTACTTCTAGTATATTTAAACATATCATGAGTGCAGCCTTTAATATAATAGTAGTAGAACTTGAGCAGTTTCAGTTAAACACAGCTTTTAAAGTAATTTTAAATACATGAATAGTATATAAAATATACTTTCAGAAAATATACTTGAATATACTTTCTTTATGCCTGGAGATTCTACCGGCTGGGTGAATAATTATCTCAAAAACTGAATCAGGGGCTTTAGGTGCCCCTGGAGGTCCAGTTGGAAATCCGGCCTTAAATTCCTCAAGATCAAGCGTTCTCAAAGTTTCTTAATCTATAGAGGAGCATAAAAACCCTTCAGTTAAAGTGAAAAGATTGAAATCACCACTGCTCATGGGAAAAGGTTTTCACCCGACATCAACCGCGTATATTCCAACAAGGATTTTACAAGTGATTGACACTTGGTCGGTAAACTGCACGATCCTGTTGAATGTTAGTCACGAACAGTTTTTAATGGAGAGCGACGCGGTGGCCTCTTTTATTTCGCCTGGCTTTTTTTCATACCCTTGTCTTTGTCTTCTGAAGGTTTGCTGCTGTGCCTGGGTATTATATATTGACAAGTCTTCTCTGCTCCCCTATTCTTTTCTTTTCTTTCCGTCTTTCTCTCTGTCACTCTCCTCATTATTTTCTCTCTCTTTCTCTGTTTCTGCTTCCTTTCATCATTTGTCTCCCGCTTCCACCAATATTCCTCCGCCACCCCCCCTCCTGTCTCTCCGCTCTCAATCTCCGTCTCTCTTTCCCTCTCTCCCCTGATTTCTCACTGTCTCCCCCTCGTTTTCTGTCGCTTGTCTCTTTCTTTCTCGTTCTTTCTCTTCTTCCCCCCTCTCTCTCTCTCTCATTATGACTCCCATTTCCTTATCTTTACTACATGACCTCCTTTTCTCCTCTCCTCTCCTCTCCATACCACTATTCTCCACTTAAGACCCCACAGCCATGTCGACCTCTTCAGGGGTGGACCACGCTGTGATCGGAGGGGTGGTGGCTGTTATCGTCTTCATCCTGCTCTGCCTCCTCATCGTCCTCGGCAGATACCTCATCAGACACAAAGGTTACCTGCTCACACTCACAGACACATGAGCTCACATGCACAGAAACTCACTTATGCATGCATGCATGAGTGTACGTGGAGATAACACTTGCATAAATATGGATACATGCGTACCTAGACGGGATCGCACACGCACAAACATGCATATGCATACCAATGTAGGGACACGGAGAAATGCAAATTCACTCATACCTACAGTAATATGAATTCTTACCATAAACCTCACTTATTTTACCCTCCAAGCAGAATAAGAAATTGAATGAATGACAAAAAGTGAATGTTTATTCATTGCCATTTAATACATTTTGGTTCACACATCACCTGTGAGATTAGATTTCCTGACATCAGTGATGTCTATGCAGCATATTTCCGTTTATGCAGTCAAATATGGGATTTAAAAGCCTGGGTAGGCAGTTTTCTGGAAAAGACAAAAAAACAACAACAACAACAAAAAAGCCAGAATTAAAATACTCCTCCTGCAGCCTGTTATAAGCCCCTCCCACCAGACAAGCATGGGCCTATGCACGCGCTTCATACGCGCATGCAACACAACAGCGTTTGCTAGTACAGCACTCACGCACACACACACACAACTTCCTCTTAAGGCACAACAACCTTTAGTAAACAGTAAACAGTAAACAGGACCACCTCTCACCTGTTGGAGGTCTACCACAAAAGTAATGAGTGTCTAGTCTCCGTGCTTGAATTCGAGTGGTATCGCGTCTCTTTCGTTGTCTGCCTCCAAAACCTCCTCAGTCACCAGCCCATCAGAGACCTGGACCTGCTGCTCTGAACCGAGTCCCAGAGTGATGAGCAGCACCAGGGCGCACAGATGGGTCTGACCTGAAGCATCGGTGATGCATAAAAATCTATCACTGCTTTTCACTTCTGGGAGCCGAGTTCACTTCCATTGAAAGTCTCTCGCTCCGGCGTTGTTGATAATATTATGCGCTGCTCAGTTCCCCTCACACTACAGGGAATAGTCCGATGATCGCACGTTGCTTTCCATTCTGCGTTCTGTTGATATTCCCGTCTTTATTTCTCTCCTGCGATTCATGCAGTCCCATCACTTTCCACTTCCTATTCATTGGTATCCCACTACTTGCCTGGACTACAAACTTTCTGTTATGTCTGCGTGGCTTTGTGGAAGACTCTGGTCATGCACAATGAGTGCACAGGTTGAGTGCGTGTCATCATCCAATCATTTCATGCGGGCTGAATGAAATGATTGGACGGACTTACTATAGGTCTGCGGCAGCCACAGATACCGGATTTTTTTCTTTTTATTGTCAGAGCCTTTGATTTATTGATTGCTGTCGGGATGTAAAGAGAACTTTAACAAATATGATGAAAAATTCTTCTAAAATAAATTGCCTACCCCAGCTGTAAAGTGAAATGAAACTTAATTGCTTCCCGGCCTTTATCATTATCTTACACAGATGCTCCCGCGCTCTTAAGTCGGAGGCAGCGAACAGTGTTACTCGATTCGCTCTCAGTCAGGTCTCAAAATCACATTTTTAGCACATAAAAAAACAAGAACAAAGCAAATTCAAATGTCTCAACTCCACAGCAGGGGACGTGTGAAATTTAAATGGTAATATAGATATGTCTCAGCACCCAGGTTAACACGTTAACACTCGTGATATAAACACTCGCCCACCACCAGCACAGTGAACCAGATTCCATCTGTGTCTCCGGAGCCTCCAGCTTGTCCAGAATATCGAACACACAATTGGACGGTGCCTGGTGTTCACAGGTGCCAGGTCAGTGAGGGATCATGTCTGTGTCACTGCACTAGTGACTCCCTCTGATTGGTTAGAGCACCTGTGCAGAGGGGGTGTAAAAGAGGAGTTTGGCGAGTGTATGTGTATCAGTCTACAGGCCAGCAGAGGAATGAGCAGTTACAAACACTGTGGCACGTGAAAACTCGGACATCTCTTGTCATTTAAATCCCATAATATGAGAGTGAAGGGAGATAATCGTCACATATGAAGCACAAAAGCAACTGATAAAGACAACTAAAGATATGTGCCCTTATATTCTGTGTAATGACCAGAAAGTGACAGTTTTTCTGAAGGTTTAAAGCACTTTAAGATTAGTTGGACAATATAATCATGAGTCAAGTTAGTGCTTTCAGTCTCACTTTATGGTCTTCATCAGTAAATGGAGTTTCCTCAACTGTCATGAGTTGACTAAGTATGGGAATTCAGTGCAGTGATAACAGGTGGTCATATTCTGAGGAAAGATAACCTCCTTTATCTGTTCAAACATGGTCTCTGGCATCAGATGTGAAAGGCTTCTTTGATCTTTCTCCGGCCGTCCGCTGACTCCTGCTTGATGACTTTGACCGTTTTCCAGTTGATGATGTGACAGGTTTTAATCTGGGTTTCACAGATTTCACAGTCGTTGTCCCCAGTGTAGTGTTCCCCACGGTTCTCTCATGTATCCATATAAAAACACACATTTATCACATTTCCATACCTACGTAGATCAAAAGATGACAACTGAGTGAAATCCAGGACAACTATTTACCTCCGTTGCGTAATAAAGACCATGACATGCGGCTGTAAACTGGCATGTTAGCAAGAGAGTCAGATATACTGTGTCTAATCAAACATGAAACAGGCTTTTTATTTAGTTGACAAAGTCCTGATGGTTCCCAGTAAGTACTGATTTGGTAATATGCAGGTTGAAATACTACTTGACATATAACCATGGTTTGAACAGCTTTTCAGTGATGTGATGTGAAGCAGGTCTTAACTTAAGGTATTGAAGTATTGTCACTGAAATGCTGTTGAAACAATGGTTACATGAAACCTAAATGTCTAAAGTTTTCACTTTTCAAACAAATGCAGCCCAGTTTTAGCCTCGACATCTCCTCTGTTGACCTGCAAATCACCAAATAAATGCTTTTAACTAAAAAAAAACTTAACATACAACCTCCCCAAAGAAAAATATTTCATGGTATCCAGATAAACACATTTTTTACAGCTGTTCTCGTTGTGTCTCCTGGCGTGTGCCCAACCTAAATAAACTTGACTACATAGTAATTTAACCACAATAAAAGCAAAAAAAAGCTCCCGATAAGTGATAATTTAAACGTCATATTGGAACATCTTGGCACCCCGCTATTTATAACCACCTCTGTCCTGCTTGCCTTTAGTCATTTTACAGTTCCAGTGTTTGACTTTTACTGCCTCAGCAATCTTATTTCTCCTCCCCTTTCCCCTCTCTCTCTCTCTCTCTCTCTCCCTTACCTCCCGTGTCTCTCTCTTTCTCTTCTTCTTCTCTCTCCTTCCGCTCCAGGAACGTATCTGACCCACGAGGCCAAGGGCTCGGACGATGCCCCCGACGCCGACACAGCCATCATCAACGCAGAGGGAGGCCACTCTGGAGCAGAGGACAAGAAGGAGTACTTCATCTAGATGGAGGAAGGAGAGGCGGAGGAGGAAATTTTGGAGGACGTGGAGTAGAGGAGAGGGGAGGAGTAAAGGAAAAAAACCTCCATTTGTTTTCACGGCGCTTCAGTTCTTCACTCGGTTGGAGGGATGATGGGAGGGGAAGGGAGGGAAAGAACTATGGGCAGGATAAAGCAATGAGTTGAGCTTCAACTGGTACTACCCTCTTTGCAATGATACAGGGAAGTGAGATTTTGCACTGACATACGGACGAACTGAAGTTACACACTCAAACACACACACACACACACACACAAACATAAATACATGAGTCAGTTTTTGGGGGAAAACTCTTCTCACACAGACTTGAATGCTCGTAGACCGTCAGATTAACAAACACAAGCCTCCTACTAACATGTCTGAATTATTTCTGACAAATTAACACATTTTTACACAAGCATTGTATCCTATTTCTAACTCTCAACGCCTTGAAAAAGCAAAATTGTAACTCACATTCCGGCATCCTGAGCTGATATTTCACCACGCCGACCTGTCTCCTCAGCATTTAAACCAAGCCAGCTCTGTCTTTTCTTTTTTTTTTTTACCCCCCACCCCCCTCCCACCCCTCCCCTCCCTCATTCTGTCCATCTAACAAGTCAGTATCCCTCTGTAAACATCCTAGTGTCAGAGAAATCCATCTAAAGCAAACTATTACGGACAAAAACAATCTCCCCTCTCTCGGTTTAATCTTTTTATGCCATCAAACCTCTTCCCGCAACCCTGGTACGAGCCATCGAATTTCCCACGACCCAGCACCGCACAACATGCAACTCTCATGCAAAAATAGCATTCCCACCTTGCGCTACCAAGCCGAGGGGCTCCAATATACATATATAAATATATATATATATATAGAATTATATAGCATTCTTTTTACTTGACAGAAAATGTTTGGTGTGCTGTAAATACACTACAGGTTCTCATTCTGTCCTCTTTCTATCTTCTTTCTCTTCTATCTCTCTCTCTCTTCTTCTTTCTCTCTACATCTCCCTCTCGCCTGTATCTCATACAGTCTGTTACTGCATTACAGTAACTTATATACTCTTAAAAAAAAGCCTGCCTGTTTTTATTACATGCGTGGAAATGCAGAGTTGAAAATATCAATATCTGGGGAAAAAAAAAATAAAAATAACAACAATGATGTTGCGATAAAAACTAACCTTAACTGCAAATATTTGTATGAGGAACATTTTCCTTCTTTTCTTTTTCTTCGTTCTTTTATTCCTTTCAGTTTTTTTGGGACTTATGAGAGATTTTCTCTCGTCGGTGTCTCGGTGTGTTACCGTCGGTGTTAACAGTTTACAGTGTCTGTCGGTTTGTCAGTCCAGGAATTCATACGTTTAATTTCCAACTTTGATTTTGATTTTTAGGGGTTTTGATTCTGTTCGTTTATTTACATTTTTCCTGTGCGCCACATTCAGTGCCACTTATTTTCTCCCAGCTTTGTCGGCCTTCTGCTCTCAAACACTGAACTGTAGCAAAACCTCGGTCGAACACGTCTTCGATGGGTGTAAAAGTGTTTGGTAGAGTTTCGCTGCCCAGCGTATGTAGACCACCGTGGTCCTTCTCCATTCGGCCCCACTGAATGTACTGATTGACTCCGTCATTGTTCTCTCTGCAGCAGACTGCTTGTCTTGGCGAGGCCACATGGCGCTAAATTCATTGAGTAGTGGCATCACGACTTCCTCTAAGAAGCTGGCACGGTTGCTGCTTCAGGGAGGTGAAAATGCTTGCTTGCTTTCCACTACGGGGCCAAACAGGACTGCCTAAATGCATTATGACAAACTTCCTGGCAAAAAAAACCCTTTGTGTTATTGTTTCTTTTTCTCTGTGTGTGTGTTATTGCGCGCAGACATCATTTGCGAGCTTAGCAAAAGGTTCCCATAAATGAACGGTGTTTTATCAAGGTTGGGAGTTCGCCTTGGCACCGGCAAGCTCTATTTGGCCCGGTCGTGGAAATTGATTGCAATCTGACTAAGAGGCTCTGGGCTCCAGACTGTACACATGCCAAGGTTTGGCTTCGTGGGCAGGGTGCCGAGCTGGAGTCTGGGCTCCACTAACACTGAAGAAAGTCATTTAAGAACTTAAATGTCCTCTTCTCTTTTTTTTCCCTCTGCTCCGCTCGTCCATTTCTTTTCATTCTTTAATCAATCATCCCGTCTGCGTCCTGATCCACCTTCACCCGCCCTCTCCTCTCCTCATCACTCCTTCCCTTCATCTCCCCCCCCCCCCTCCATCTCTGATCGATGTCCGTTTCTCCTTGCTGGTCTCTCTTTCATTCGGGAGTCCATGTAGACGTACAGTAGAAGTAGCGTCTCTAGGTTTGCCGGTGTGCGCTGATGGCTTTCTGCTGCACTTTTTAGGAGTGTTTTGGAGATAAATCCATTTGCTGTTGTCCTACAAGTAGACAGTTATGCCTGTGATAGTTTTTGTACACCTTTTTTGGGAATGTTCAGGGATTGTGCTTTTCGTAACTTTCCCCGCATTGTCGTTAACTGCTACCTAGCTGGCTGCTTTGAAAGCAAGTAGCCCAGCTAGTGTGTCTATAAGCTAGCTATACTACAAAGGGTAATATGACCCAAAGCAGGGTCAGCGGTTGGGTTTTTTTTTTTTCCTTTCTAGAGCTCTCGGTTGGTATGCGGCAGCGAACTCGGCTGAGACAGTGTTCGAATTCTGTTTGACAGGTGTGCAGAAGCGCACCGGACAAGTTAAAACAAAGTGAGATTAATCTTTCAAAGGACTGAGAACACTGTTTATCCCGTGTTTGCTCTGTAATGCTCTTCAGTTTTTCACAGTAGTCATGTCTGCAGACCAGAGGACGGGCTTTGTCTCACAGAGCTTATTGTCCACTTTGAAGAGTTACCTTTGATTTGTATTTAAACCCAGTCTAATTCTACTCTGTGAATGGAGAAAGGAATACCTGCCTCATACTCAAAACGTGTAGTGTCTTTTAAAAACTAATGGACCTGTATTTGCCTGTAATTTATCGTCCTGTCCTTCGTCTTAGTTAATGTGCTAGCATGTAGCTTGCATGAGAAACGGTTGGATATGTAGATAGTGTTGGAGACGAGAAGCTTCTCTCCTGAGACAAGAGCGACGGTCTGCCTGACTGACCTCCGTGCTGTTCTCTGATCTGCAAACATAAGCCGTGTCCCAGTTAAAACCCATGTGTACCTCCTCAACGCCGCAGTCCTCCGGATAACACCGAGGCAACTGAAAACAGGACTCGGTTGTAGGCGTACAGTGGCGTTGAATTGGGACGCGCAACCAGTCTAATTCATTTTTCATTGCATCAGTGCAGTAATGATTAGCTGTCACCAGATGCCAGCAAACAGCAGCTTTTCTATCTCCTCTTCAGTCAGACCGAGCTGTCCCGCCCCACCACTTGACTCTCACCAACTCCTCCTCAGGCAGTCGCACACTAGCTGCCAGTCATCTCTTTTCTTTTTTTTGTAGTATGAACAAATTGATTTTTAAATTATGTTTTGTAAAAGGTGTGCATAATCTTAAAGTTATTACTTTCAATTCAATTGATAATCATTTTCTTTAATTTTTTTTTTTTAAAAAAACAATTAGATATTCCAAAACTTGAAGATTAGAAATTTAGTTTTTGCATATTTTATTGTTTCAACAGCCATTTTTATATAATTTCATGTATATAGTGTTGCCTTTACTGGAAACTCTTACAAGCGCACCCATACACACTTTGCACACACTTTGGGTACATACACATCCACACACATATCTGGATATGCACGGCAGGCATGATGTCTGTGACCATGGTGTATTTGTACATATATGTGTGTGTATGTGTGTTTGTGTATGAGTGTGAAGTGTGTATAATTGACCCAAACAGACTCTGGAGACACTCTTATATGTGTTGCATTCACAAAAATGTTATTATTTGGATGACTAAAACAATGTCTTTGTTTTTAGCGTTATTGTTTTGGATGACAAGTCTTCCTTTTGAATAAATATCCATATCACATGAGAATAGTGCTGTCATGTATGTTAATTTGTACTATGACTGATGATGTCATCAAGGCGAGACCCAACCGCATGCTGTGGTGAGTTTGCGTCTGTTGGCTGTTACGTTCATTCAGAATTTGTTTTTTTGTTTTTTTGTTTTTTTGGGTTAAAATACCAGTTCAGTTGTTGACTTCAATAAACATGCATTTGGGTTCATTTCAACTGTCGTGTCCTTGGTTCTTCCTGTTCAGAATTTCTAAAAAAAAAAAGGTCTGATCCAAAAGACTAGAGGGCAAACATTTTGTTGCTGCCATACTGTGCAGCTGGTAAAGGAAACACAAACACAGCTTAATACACACAAATATCACATTCGGATAGATTTTGACTCAGAAAAGAGAAAACTTATGTTCAAAAATCTTTGTTGAAAATAAAGAAAGTTCACATTAAGTGTACATTTCAATATCTCCAAAATTAAAGTATTAAAATTTCCAGTGTACTTATGATTTAGGCATCAGTCCACCATTGACTTTTTATGTGGACTTAATCAACTTTCTTGTAGAAGGTATTTTTGTAGGAGGGAGTATCAGAACAATATCTGCTTTCCCATCACTTATTATTTATTCAGTCGCTGGGTACTGTGCACATTATATATTCATTAAATAAAAGATGTGATAAAGTTTCTCACAATTCCAATAATTCCTGAATACGTGAACAGGTTATAAAAATCTGCATCCTATTCAGTCATTCTTACACGTGGTTAAGTGAGATGTCCAATAGAGGGCAGTACAATACAATAATACAAAGTCCCTTGTTTAAAACAACAACAACAACCAAAAAAAAAAACAGGTTTGTTGGTTCTAAAATCAGATGACAGACTTTCTCTGGATTGTATGAAATTACATTTTATACTGACAGTCTTTATCTTATTATTTCTAAAACAGATTGTTACATAATGCTCTCTTTTTCTCACAAACACACAAATAAAGGCCTCTAAGTGTTGTAATCTTTCTTTCTTTCTTTCTTTCTTTCTTTCTTTCTCTGTGGTTTCTTCTTATCTTTTCCCTGCCTCCACCCCTTCAGTATGGACTGTGGATTAGGGCATATTGTTACCACATGTTGTTTTTTGTATGGAGCTTAATCAGCCTTACATTGTAAACACGCTACTAGTTAATTACTACACTGTACACAGTAAGCAGTTACAATCCTCACACAGATGGACTTTCATAACTCCAATCTGTCCGATCGTTTGAGGATATGAGTTCTTGTCAAACTTGATCTTAAATATTAACTTACCCAGACTGTGTTGAATGGGGGAAAGTGTGCCGTTAAAAACTCAGAGTTTGCATCAACTCAATGTGAACTGGACAAAAAATGGATGCCAACAAAAGTGCGTATTGATAAAGCTGACTTCATTTGAGTCGTAAAAACTTCACAATTTTGATGGGAACACTGATTTCACCAGATATGCTGTATATTCTGCAGCACGCTACATTTGCAGACAGTGAAGTCATGTCACTGTTATTTCTAAGAAGATAAGCATTTATAAGTCTTTTGCTCTATAAGAGTTGAAGAAAATGTGAAAAAAAAATGGTACGAGTGACCCTGAGCTCCCTGAAGAAGTCACTATAAACACGCTGGAGACAAACTGTAAATTCCTACTGAAAAATTACAGAAATGACAGTTTTATAGCAAGTTGAAAATCATATACTGTGGTACGGTCAATATATGAATCTTCTTTATGATACACCCAACAACCTTTTATGTCAATATGATACCATAAGGTCGCTATATCAAGGAGGGTAAAGTTATCAAAATTAAGGGTATGGATAAAAATTTATAAGACTGGGACGTGTTGTCACTTCCAAATTGACTGACAGGTCTTTTCATAGTGATTAACACCAGCCTGTATATAGAATCTAGTATCAAGTATGTCTTGTTTTTCTGATGCTTGACTTCATTATTGTTTGTTAACATGTCTATATTTGCAAGTATTTTAAGATAAGAAACACACAAACTGATTTCCTTTTATTATGTATATGAAACAATACCTGTCAATTGTCAGATTGATCCATTCATCTCAAAGGCACATTACACCTCACTCTAGGGAATGTTGCTCAAATATTATATTAAAACCAGAGCCTATAGGCTTATATACAATGTATTCTGTGTCTGAGGTGTCCTGAGTTCACAGTAGTTGGTGTAAGTTCCCATCATTAAAGCGCAGTTCTCTGTGAGGCCGCATTGAGCGCCCTCCTCCTCTCTTTGGAGTCCAAAACGGAGATTTGGAGCGGGGAGGCGTGGAGGAGGTGGAGGTGGTGAATATGGGGGGGGGGGGGGGGTGGGAGGAGGAGGAGGGGGTGCCACTGACTGTATGAGGGGAGGGGGGGGGGGGGGCAAAGAGAGAGAGAGAGAGGAATTCAGTGCTGTTTAAATGAATCCAGAGTGCAGAGAGGAAAGGGGACGCATACTGAGAAACCGAGAGAGAGCAGGCAAAAAAAAAAAAAAGTGGAGACAGATTTGTTTTACGCACGGGAAAAACAGGGAAACGAGTGGAAGAAAGGGAAGGATAAGAGAGGAAAAGAGGCATCGGATTTTTTATTTTTTTCATCAAATTTGGCTTCTTTCACTCTCATGACTCAAAGAGGATTCCAGTTAAATTCACCCGGTCGGGAGGAATTGATGGTGTCTTTTCGGGGAAGCAGAGCCGAGGGGAGGAATCTGAATGCGCTCGGCTGAACCATGCCAGCCTTGTGGATCATAACTTTGGCGATCACTTTGAACCAAGGTGAGAGATGTTAAACACACTCAGTGACACTAAACCTGTCTGGCATGAGCAACCCCGGAAAGTTTCTTTCTAATGGACGAATCTTTTCTCCTTTTTTTTACCCTTCTTGTCCCTGTTGTTTGCGGGCGTCTGTGCGCTTTGTGGGTGTCTGTCTGTGCTGGCAGTGCATGTGTCTTATGCTTATGTGTCTGGCAGTTTGCGTGCGTGGGTTTTGTGTGCGTGTGAATGTGTTATGTTGTTATAGATTTGTGTGCTGCTCTAGACATCATCATTACAACCCACAGTCACATAGGGGGAAAGGAGTCGTGGGGTGTTTAGGGTCTTTGCTCTGCTGGGAATTTTTTTTTTTTTGATTTGGAGTGCAGACACAAACGGTCCAGACTCGCTGCATTAATTTTCCTCCAGTTACACGTTCATAGGAGGGATGGAGAGCATCTGCAGCCGACATTGCTTTGACGTGACCTTTGAAATGCATGAATAGATAGATTAGGTTGACACATACAAACGTTGTGTGGATCAACAGAAGATGTGTTTTGAGCACGCGCACACGCACTCACACAGAGACGCACACACACACACACACACACACATACTGCGCATAACCTGCCAGCCGGGGATGATTGATGAGGCGAGGATCCAATGCACAGTCTGGTCGCCGGGTTTTAACATGAGTCACACTGGATCAATTTCCAACACACACATGCGCACGCACATACGGCACGCACGCGCTAGGCACGTACATTCCTTCAATCGTGCGTGTGTGTGTTTGTGTTTGTGTGTGTGTGTGTGTGAGAGAGAGAGTGTGTGTGACAGAAAGAGAGAGTGGAGAGCAGAGACCAGCAAGTGTCCCTCGAGAGAGAGAGAGAGAGAAAGACTGTGTGTGTGTGTGTGTGTGTGTGTGTGTGTGTGTGTGTGTGTGTGTGTGTGTGTGAGTGAGAGAGAGAGAGAGATAATAGAGACCAGTGCATCCTCCTCTTAGCATGCAGGTAGGGTCTCGCGTGCTCGTGCCTGTGCGCGCGCCACCTCTGCAAACGTGCAGGTGCCAAGAAAAATTCATATTTTACTGTAAAGACGGAGACATATTCACTGGACTGGAGGAGAGCCCCATTACTAATATTAATGTCCCTATTTATCGATCACCTTGATAGATTGCCCTCTCTGGCTCTACACACACAGACACACACACACACACATGAACACACACACACACACACACACACACACACACACACACACACACATCTCAGTGAGACAGAGGATGGCAGGCAGAGTGTGTGTTTGTGTTTGAGGGCAGTCATGGCTCCAAAGATAGAGGTGATTAATTGAGGTGGCCTTATGTGAACAGTTCAACTGTGTGTGTGTGTGTGTGTGTGTGTGTGTGTGTGTGTGTGTGTGTGTGTGTGTGTGTGTGTGTGTGTACCTGCCTCAGCACCTGGGTCCCCGGTGCCGCAGGCCACCGGTGTGATGAACCACAGACGGTAATCTGCCAAGACAGACAGTCAGAGGAGCTCTCAGGCTGGAGCAGTGCTGCCCACCTGAGTAAAACAGAATAGAATAGACAATAAGGTCTAAGAGAGCAACACACATGGTGAGTCTCAGATAGGAGGAGGATGGATGCATCTTTCATCTTTCAATGAGAATATAATATGTCAGATTAGATTGATTGATCAGCCAATAATCCAGTGGGCCAGGATTAATTAGGACTAGATAGAACTACTGAGTATATTGGTTATAGCTGGATGAAAGAGAAAAATAGAGAGGGTAATAAAG
Organism: Thunnus maccoyii; assembly: GCF_910596095.1. Classification (NCBI taxonomy): domain Eukaryota; kingdom Metazoa; phylum Chordata; class Actinopteri; order Scombriformes; family Scombridae; genus Thunnus; species Thunnus maccoyii. The sequence goes on along the minus strand of NC_056544.1, from coordinate 24,715,629 downwards.
ATCAGGAAAGTTTGATTATAGCTATAGAGAATCAAACAGGACAAGACAGAACAGAAATGGAAAAGAAAAAGAGAGCAGATAAGAACAGCAGAACATTACAAAGAGAGAACAGAAGGAAAACAGATCAGAAGAGAGCAAGGCAAAACAGAAAAGGCCAGACCAGAACAAAACTTGAAACAAAACGAAACAGAATAGAGAAAGCACTGAAAGAGAACAGAAACAGAAACAGACACAGAAGAGAACAGAACAGAACCAGAATCGATCAGAACAGGACAAAAACACAGCAGAGTAGAAACAGAGCAACAGAACAGAGCAGAACAGAAGCAGAATAGAGCAGAATAGAGCAGCAGAGGAGCAGATCAGTGTCTCCAGCTGAGCTGGTGTAAGCCTATAAATGTGATCAGAGTGAATCGGTTCCCTACATGCAGCAGCTGCAGCCTAATGTGTGTTTAGCCTGTTTGGACTCTTCCAGGTGTCTGCTGCCTGCTTTATTCTGCTGACAGCTCTGACTTTCTCTCTCTGAGACGCCTGATTTACTGTTCAGTCCAGCGGTGTGCCTGGCTTTCTAACACAGGCCGACTACATCTCTATGTGGCTGACCGCGAGTCTGTGGGCCCCTGTAATTACTATTCGGCCCTACATGTGTATATGTGTGTGTGGGTCCGATGCAGCGTGTTGCCGCTGTGATCCGACGCTGTGCTGCCAGCGCGGGTCTGGCCACAGGCGAGGAAGCTGTTTCTCAGAGTCGATTCTTGAACAGCACTTTTGCTTGAGCTGAACATTTTTGCAGCCTGATCATGCAGGCAAAGCAAGCAAAGCAATTCTTGCACTGCAAGCACCTGTGCCATCTCTCTCTCTCCTCTCTCTCTCTCTCTCTCTTTCACACACACACATACATACACTTTCTTTTTTCTCCCTTTTCTCCCCCCCCCCCCCCCCCCCCCCCCCTCCTCTTCCCACTCTTTTCTCCTGTCACAAGAATAGCGTAGAGGCGCAGATGTAAAGAGACAGGCCAAAAGACAGAGAGATGGAGGCAGAGAGAGACGAAGAAAGGAAGAGACAGTGGGGTTCAGTCCTAATCTGTTGACAAGAGGGGATGTTTGAGGATAAACAGAGACAGAGTGGGAGCGCTGAGGAAGGAGAGAGAGAGAGAAAGAAGAGGCCCAATTGGCTTGAGTCTTTCCTTCAACAGCAATCCAGCTGGACCATCAATGTTTGATGCTTTACACCAGCACAGGTTTACACCTCAAGTGGGCTCCAGGGGCAATCAGAAAAGTCTCTTGATGTCCTCTAGATGGTTTATTCCACTCACTAAAACTTAGCAAAAGGAAAGAATATACAACATATGATCATTTTTGATCATTAGTTTCAAGCTCTCTGCTGTTACGCCCTCAAACAGTTGTGTAATTCCTGTCTGAATCATCTAACAACAAAAATACTCTCAGATGGGGGTTTGTGGGTTAAGTCATAAGTGTTTTGGCATTTAGAAGAGTGGAAAAATGCACAGCAACATTACTATGTGCTGCAATTCAGGGATTCTCAAATATTTCAGTACAATAAATTAATATTTAATCTGCACAGCCTCATAAAAGAAGATTTCTTTTAGAGCGTTGGATTGCCTTTGTGTCTGGAGTGAATATGTGAGGGTAAGAGTGATTATATCGATTCCAGTGAATTCAGCTATTTGTCCTTCTGTTGAAGAAACCCACTGTTGCATTGCTGCATTAACCTGGTTTTTGGCCTTGGGGCAAACATTTGGTGTGGGCTCCTATTGACACCCCCTCTCACCACAACCACCACCTCTCTGTGTATTGTCTACTGTATGTATCCTACAAGTAGACTTATTTATTTAGGGATATGGATAATGTGACTAAAACTAATAATGCACAACCCTAGTCAACCCTTGTCCCTCCTAGAAATCACGTTCATATACAACTTAATTGTTTTCCCAATTATGTTGCATGTGCAAACGTAATTACTGCCTGAATTATGTTCACAGGCAGAGTTTTTTTGAACGAATTAAAGCGCTACATTAATATATCGCTCTGAAATCAGAGGGAGGAGGGCGGACACAACGCAAGACTCTGACACCAGGGACCGCGGTTCGCATCCTGAGTCCCACATGAGGTTAGGTTGAGAAAACAAAAGCACTTTAGTTATGTTAGTGAAAGATTGTTGTTTCATTGAAATGTTAATTAACATGTTGTGCTTCAAGTCACTACAGACTTTTTTCTGTATTAAACCAAGACCACGATCTTTCCCGACCCTTAACCGACTGCTGCCAGTGCTTAAACATAACCATAAAGGTTTAATAATGCTGTAGTTTCTACTAGCGACTATTGTTCTGCAAGATCAGATATTTTGGTGTCGCTGAACAACAGTATCAACATTTTTTCAACTTTAAAATATGTTAATTAACAACATTTTTCATTGGGTAAATAGAAAAAGTAATTAAGACAGCAAACACGTTTCTAGCAAAAACATATTTGCTGTTGCAATTTGGTTGTATGTAAGTGTCATTTCTAGGAGACAAGGTTGAACTTGGGCAGTTACCCTCTTTGAAAAGCATTAAAAAACCCTGTTTTTACCAATAGAGCAAGTGTCATGAAATTACCTTTTGTGTTGCTTCTCTAAATTCAACAAATCAAGGATTTATTCGACTCATATTCAATACTTGCAAGGAAAATATGAACCAAAGCCACAAAATTGAATTTTGCACTAATAATGTCCTTCAACATGCAAAGCAAGTGGGCATTCTCTGCTTCTTGGTGGATGTTATCATCCAAAGCACCACTGATGAGCATTTCTTACATGAGTGACCTCAGGATGAATCAAACCCCCAACCTTAGCCATTAGCGCCATATTGTAAAGCGAATATAAAAGGTTGACTGACTCCGTTGCTTTAATTGGGTGGTAAAAAAAAAAAAAAAAAAAAAAAAAAATCCACTTCCCTGAAAAACCCTGTACTCTTAAATGAAGATAATTAAAATGGCATGACAAGCCTTGTTTAAGAGCAGAGTGGAAGTTCAAACAACACGAAGGGAGGTGGAGTTAAGTGCGTGTGGGGCCTCATCCCAAAGCCCTCCGGTACCTGACAGATCTGATATCCTTATGACTCGGGGAAGATAATCTGAGGTGACAAGAAACAGCAAATTAAAATAAATAAATAAATTAACCGCCACAATTAGCCACCGCTTAATTCACTGCGATGCCCCGATAATCTAGTAATCTGCTAAAACGACAGGCGAATTCTGCCTTCCCTCCTCTGCACGGGCTGATGTGTGTGTGTATGTGTGACTGAAGAGTATGCAGATCCTAACGGAGAACATCGACTGGTATTAGGACTGACAACCATCAATCTGGTTGATATGTCTGACTGAATGAAAGAGAAGTGGTGGACTGGGAGAAAAAAGAGAAAGAGGAGGAAAAGGAGGAGCGGAAGAAGAAGAAAATAGAGGAGTTCAAAGGAGAGAGGATGAGGGACGAGGATGGGAAATTTGGTAGGAGTGCAGCAGAGAGGAGGAGAAGCCTGGATGCAGGGAGAGAACGTTACTCGAAGGTGGTTAGAAGAAAGACGAAAATGAAGAAGCATGGATGGAACCAACGGGAGTAGGTGAGGTGAGAGGAGACGACAAGAGGATGAGATGAGGAGACTCATTATTTGAGAGGAAGAGGGTGGTAGAGAAGGAGGTGGATGGAGGAGTAAGCAGCAATAGATAAAAAGGAAAAAGAAAGCAGCGAAAGAAAGTGGATTAGAGGAATTATAAATGGAGGAGTTCAGAGGAGGAGTGAAGGAGCAGGAAAATAGAGGAGTAAATAAGTGGAGAGAAAAAAGGAGGATGAGGGCAGTATAGAGTAATTTTTGTATAGGGGAGTAGGGGAGGAGGGCGGAAGAGGAGAGATGGGAGAATTTTAGAAGGGACCAGAAGTGTGCAGGAGAAAAACAAAGAGGAGGAGAAGGAGTGCAGAGGAGTGGGAGCTAAGAAGAATGGAGATGAAGGAGAGCAGAGAGAGATTGTTGAGGTGAGGGAGCAAGAAAATAGAGGAGTAAATAAGGGGAAAAGAGAAATTTGCGTGGGAGGAAGAGGGCGAAGATGAGTAAAGGAGGGCAGCAGAGAGGTGATGAGCGAGGAGGGATAGATGGAGGAAACAGGAGGGAGGGCAGAAGCAGGAGCAGGCGCGGGAGAGGAGAGGAGCAGATACATTTCAGTAGGAAGACGGCAAATGAATGAGGGAGGATGGAGGAGAGCAGGGCTGGGAAGCAGAGGTGTTTGTGTGGAGAGGGTTGGAGTGAAGGAGCAGGAAAAACAGGGGGAGTAGATGAAGGGAGACGAGAGGGCAGGAGAGTAATTTGAAGGAAGGAGGAGGGCTGAGGAGTGAAGGAGAGCAGAGGAGGAGGAAGGAATCGGTAATGAAGAGGAGGGAAGAAGAAGAAAGGAGAAGTGAGGATGAGGGCAGGAGTGAAATGCAGAGGAGGAGTGGGAACTAACAGGAGTGAAGGAGTTGGGGAGCAGAGATTTATGTGTGGAGAGGGTTGCAGCGATGGAGCAGGGGGAAACAGCCAGGCCTATTATAGATGGGGCTCTCCTGGGAGAGCAGGGCCTGGAGTTTTCCAGGCATTTCCAGCATATTTCACCGCTGTTCCAAGCAGCATGCTGCAATGCACAAAGCGCTGCCCTCGACAGAGTCCTCAGCCCTCCAAGGATAAATAAAGTGGGTCTCTTTTCTCTGCATGAGTATTCAATAAAAGTGATAAAAGGCTTGAAGTAACCCTTCTTAGCTTTTTTGGAAGGGGAAGTGAGAAACCAAACCGGCCACCCTCTCCGAGGAGAAGCTTTCAAAGAAATGCAGACATCAAGAATAAAAGCAGCAAAAGCAGTAAAGTGCTTCCTTTAATATAAAGAAAAAATGTCAACAAAAAGGGCTGGGAGATCAAATAAGCTGTGAGTGTGGAGGTAGTTTATGTTTCTGCTTCTCTCTCTCTCTCTCTCTCCTTCTCTCTCTCTCTCACTGTTTCTTTGTCTGCCTGTGTTTTCTCTCACTCGCTCGCTGTCTGAGAGTCTCATGTGTGGAGGTGAGAGAGAACAATTGAATGGGCCTCCCACATAAAATCCATTCAGAGACATCTTGAGGAATAAGAATGAGAAATTGTCCAGCGCAGTGAATTAAATCAATCTGATCCATTACAAGATCGCTATCACAAGGTTTTCCCTTTTGTCTTTGCCCTGGATTATGCATGCTGCTGGATAAGTGTTTGTGCGTGTGTGTGTGTGTGTGTGTGTGTGTGTGCGTGTGTGTGTGTGTACTTGCGCTCATTCCTTTACGTAACACTGTAATACACAGTCCAAGGCCATCAATGAAACAATTACTCAATTAAGTGATTACTTGACTGGTGGGTTACTCTATTGCATTTTCGAAAATTGATTTACAGTCTGGGAATCAGTACTTTCACTAAAACGTGTAATTTGAGGACATCTGACAAAAAACAGGTTCATATCTCCAAAAGTATGGTGTATAAATTATTTTTTAAACATAGTAATACCTAGCTATATCTACTGTATGTTTTTGTCTTTATCAAGTAAACATACTAGTTGTTTTTTTTACAATTTTAAAGGAGACATATCCAGGCAATTTTGTCATTTTAAGGGCATTTTTTAGGGTAAAAAAGCCATTGAATGAAATAAGAGGAACATAAAAAACATAAATTATTCAACAACAATAATTATTCACTTTTTAAATATCAATAAAAAACACAAACATTTGAAGTTGTCATATCATATGCCTCTTTAATGTTATGCCTCTTACTAAAAACCTACATAAAAAGAGAAAGTAAGGCACTCCTCTACTCGCTCTCTCTGACAACTCTCAACTGCCGTACCTGTTCTTCTAGGAAGGAGCGCAGCAGGGAGGGTGTGTGTCATAAAATCAAAGAGGTCAAATAAAAGAATGAAGCTGAACAGCAGGAGGGGTCTTGTTGTGACCAACAGAGTATTAAACAGAGTATTAAAATGCAATACTCTGTGTGCGAGAGAGAGTCTTTAATCTGACTCATCGTCATCCTACATTATCCCACTTGTTTCAAACCTAGAGAAATCCATAATTTTAATCAAGGTAACGGTCCATTTCATTTGGTCGCCTGTCAATGGTGTCATACCCCCTCTACCAAAGAGTATACGTGCACAAGATGACGATCTTGCAATGGCAGCCATGGCCGTCATGGCTGCTGTGAGATTCCTACCCAGGACATATCATGCTTTTTGTGATTTTCTGTTATTTTTGTATTGTTATGTTGAAAGTCTATGTTAAACGTGGTCAATAATGCAAAACTTGAGGTGTATGAATGCTTCGTTTTACAGCGTTACCTCTACTTCCTCCTTGTGATGATGTCAGATTTTTCACACATGCCCACAAATGGCCGTCTGTTACGTAGTCTTTGTCGTTAAGGTTGTTGCTAAGGTTGTTGACATTGTCCACTCGCATATTTAGATTGGATTCAGGCTCAAACATGCATGGATGTATTTGAGAAGTTTCCATTTCAAGTAAAGAACAAGAAAAGAAGTTTCATTGTCTCCAGAGCCAGCAGGAGCTTCCTGAAGCTGGCCAATCAGAACAGAGTGAGCTCATCAGAGGATGGCCTTAAAGAGACAGGAGCTAAAACAGCCTGTTTCAGACAGAGGCTGAACTGAGGCGCTGCATAAAGCACAAGAAGTATAAGATAAATAAGGAGTTTTTTGAACTATAAATCATGCAAAGATATTCCAGTAGAGCCAAAAGCAGTTTTAATGTTTCATTAAAGACAATTAAGTAGAATAATAACAATAGACAAAAAAGAAAGAGAGAATGCTTCTTTAATACCATGCTACCCCATATAACACAGTTAATATATAACTAACATTACACCTAACATTCAATACATTAAACTTTGCACGGTCTGTATGCTGCATCTTTTCTCATCACTCCCTGTCACTGCCACAACAACAGGATATGGATTTTGCAATAGGTCATCAGTATACATGAATCAGTTCATGATCATCCTCTACTTGAGGCAGATAAAACACCCAACATGTGTTATAATGTCTAATGTTTTTAACCACTTAGAGCCTAACCTTTTTTCCCCTGCCATACTATACTATACTGGACCATTTAAACTATATGTATAAAATACTCATCATTTTATCATATCATAATAGTTCTTTTATCCTCGTCTAACCAGGCAGTTACTAATTCTATTAAGGGGAAATTTCTCTGCACATGGTATCTTATTCAAAGTAAAGCTTCTGCTAAAGGAAAAGTTTGTAATATTTAATAATTTTCTCTTTCAAAAATCCAATGCATGACAATCATAATCCTAATTTTTCACACCCTACAGACCCACTATCCACTGGCTCCACTTTCACTTAATTTAACATTTAGCGCCTTCCAATCTTTCTCACAGAGGCTTTTCCAAACTTATTTCTCTTATCTGTAACTGAACTTGTGTAACCAAATGATTTTATTGCGTGGGCACCACGACAACCAAGGTTTTTTCTTTTTTTTTTGTTGAAGTCTCAATATATCCCCCTATCTCTTTTATTTCTTTTCCTTTGGTGGATTTTAAACGGTGATAAAAGAAGCAGCAGCGATTTAAAGATGGAGATGGACAACATGATTACAGATGATGAAAGCCGGTATCCATCACCACCCACTCTGTTTGTGTTTCCATCCCCTTCTGTCTGTCTATCTGCCTGTTCCTCCTCTCTCCCCTCTTATGTTTTAATGTAAGTCGATAACTATCAGGAACTGATAACACCCCGGGCTCCGCTCGGCTTGGCAAGGCTCGATGAGGCGAGGCTCAATGAGGCGAGGAGAGGAGAAAGCGAGAGCAGGGTTGGGTGAGGTGGCGGCGGTGGTGGTGGTGGTGGTGGTGGTGGTGGTGGTGATGATGGCGGTGGTGACACTATCTCTCCTCAGTGAAGTCTGATACGCCCGGGTGCAAGGGAGATAAGCGAGCAGCTCTCAGCGGCTGCGATGAAGGAGGACAGTGACGTCACGCTGCTTGTCTCTCGTTCCCGTGGCGGCAAATGAAGTTATGGCGTCACAGGTGGAGATTATCATTGTTCTAGAAAGGAGATTAGACTGTGAGTGTGTTTTTTGGGTAAGTGTTTGGTAGAGATGCACTTTGCAGTATGTATGCGCTCATGGTTTTCCATACTTGTTTAAATTTATACGGCCACAATTTGGGGATTCACCTCTAATTAAGGGAGCTGTTCCCCAAAGGGTAAACCATTACATTTTAGCCTTCAGTCAGTCAGGTGCCCAAATGAACATTAACACATTTGTTCCTTGCAGTAATCATTCCTCCTGTCAATACTGACCATTCAGAGATCCCTTTATAATGCACTTTCAATGTGAATGATGGGCAGCAAAATCCACAGTCCTCCTTCCATGCAAAAATGTATTTAAAAGTTTATTTAAAGCTAATATGAAGCTTCGGCTGTCCAAATTAGGAAAATCAAGTCAATATTTTCTAAAGTTTTTGTCTTCTTAGTGCTAAATTCCTTCTTTTTGTTAATATCCTTCCACTGCAGTTGAACAGGAAAACAATGTCCTTCAAGACACAAAGAGGGAAGATATTCACTTTATTTGACTAACTCAGACGGCTGAAGTCTCGTATTATCTTCAGATAAATATTTAAAAACATTTTTGCTCAAAACGAGGACTGTGGATTTTGGCCTCCATCACTTACATTGAAAGCACATTTAGAGGAGATCTTCTAATGGTCAGTATGAACAGGAGGAATGATTACAGCAAGAGAAAATGTGTCAGTCTTCAAATGGGCACATGATTATTATTTTAAGACAGACTTGAAAAATTGTGAACCTGTCCTTTAATGTTGTTAATTAGGCATGTAGAAGTAATGGTTAGGGTAAGCCTCCAGGCCATGAATGTAAAGTCAGTGCAATGTCTTCCTATAGTAAATGTGTTTGAGAAACAAAGAGAGATAGTGAGAAGGAGAGTGTTTGAGGTAATAGGAAGGTAGGAAGTGTGTGTTTTGGGGGGATAGCAGCTAAAGGTGACAAAGAAAGAGAGAGATTGCAGGTTTGTGTGCACAAATCCGCAATATATGGTGATGACCAAAGGAAAATAAAAAGAGTTGGTCGGCCTGCTTGTGATTGAGGCAAAGCGAAAGAGAGAGAGAGAGAGAGAGAGGCGGAGAGGAGGAGGAGGAGGAGGGGGGGGGGGGTGGGGGGTGTGAGTGAGCGAGTGAGAGAGAGAGAGGAAGCGAGGGAGCAAAAGCGAGCATGTTGGGGAGAGCGAGAGAAAAAGATAATTTCTTAGCTCTTCTTTTAAATAAGTCTGTTTCTATAGCAACCATCCAACCAGCCACTGGAGAGAGAGAGAGAGAGAGAGAGAGAGAGAGAGAGAGAGGGGAAAGTGGGGGTGCACCAGAGAGACAGACGGAGGGAGAAAGAGAGAGAGAGTGAGAGAGAGAGAGTTACCATAGCAACGGAGGAAGAGGGAGAAAAAGGACTTGGAGAAACTTTGAAAAAAAAAAAAACATATATAGGGAGAAAGTGTAAAAGGCAAGATAAGCAAAGGAAGAGTGAATTTACAGCGTTGCAATAAAAGGTAATTGCACAGTGTTGGACAAGTTAATTAAAAAATGTAATTAATTACTCCGAACGTATGACTCATTGAAAAAGTAATAACATTACGTTACTAAAAGTGTTAGTAGAGTATTTGGAGGAGTTATATCAGATGTCCAGGGTTGTTGAAGGTTTAATTTTCTCAGACACAAGCACTTCAAAGGCTTGAATGAGCATGTAACTCTCTGGGTTGAATCATCAGTATATAAAAGACAAGCAGCTGTTTTAGAAAATATCTGGTCCTTTGATTTAAAGTCAAAGGAACAAGCCTGTTTACTTGTATGTTAATGTAAGGAAGTTAACTACTGTACAACTCCCAAGCTGCATTTCAGTAAGACACCAGTCACCAGATTTAAAATTTAGTTTGAAGCTAAAGATTACAGATTATTCAGATTTTGGATGAATTTTTGATGAATCCAGCATCTATGGCATCATGTTTTGTTCCCAAATGCTACAACAAAGCGTTTTGAATTAGCTTTGATTCGTGTGTTCTTCTTCATAGCAATGGTGGCTGAGGATGGGTGAAAAGATTTAAATTAAGTTATATTGAACTTGTGGCCATATAAACCTATAGGATATCAGTATAAGAAAGTGTGAATTTACAGCGGGAGAAAATACTTAAAGAAGCAGCAGCTTTTCCCACTCGGCGACTCTTTTACTCCATAGCAGAACATTACTCTTAACTGTACTTTCCGTTAATCAATGACGCTCTGTCAAAGATGCCTCCCAACAGCTTCAGAGCCTTCACACGCACATGTCACATCTTCCTTATTTAACACAAGTAGAAATAGAAAAGGAGACATTGTGTTCTAACAAGCAGCCGGCATACTGTTTGGAGGTATTTACTTTAATGATTGTCAACAGCTAGTCCAGCCCTGTCGTCACTGTGATGCTGCGGGGTTGACACGGTCTCCATCACTGAATGAAAAGCAGGTGATTCCTGGATTCATTCAGCTAACGCGCTACATGTAAAAAGGACAATATTGCAGTTTGGGTTCTAAACACAGCGACGAAACTGATATCTAACCAACTACTGGTAAGACAGCAAAAAAGACCAATCAGTAGCGATATGTTACTGGAGTTAGTAACAGTCATGTAATTACTGATTTCAAATTGTAATCCCTTGCACTACTTGTTACTTAAAAAATAATCACGTCGCTGTACTGCTAAACACTATAATTGGAAGATAAAGAGTGTGCGAGCAAGGTAACACGGCTGTAATGTATAGAGCAGAGAGAGAGAGAGAGAGAGAGGGAGATATGAGCTGCGGTGATAATAGTGGGTACGGCTGCTGACTGATTGTCCATTCTCAGCTCTTGACCACACATGACCTCCATCACGGTGTGGAGGGGGCGAGTGAGCAATGAGAAACACAGAGGGGGAGACAGACACAGAGAGAGGATTGATTAGGAGTCCCAGAGTTCAGACAGCTCTAACCACAGAGGACTCGATCTGTTTCCCCAAACCCAATGAAGCTACCTGTGAACCCAAAATAAGAGCAGTCGTGGGGTCATGATGGGGAAAGAGGACCAGTGTTCGAATTCTTCATCCTACAGACTTATGTATGGAAACATATGTGGGGGTGTAGTATGAGGAGATATACCTATTGGTCTCACAAAATGATGAAAGGAGTGTTGGGTTGCATCTACAAATTCAAATTGCAGTGTGTACTTTTGATAGTTTTATGATAAAATATGTTTTTGCACAGTCCTTTTCCCAGTAGCCATTCTGGGTATTAGAGCAAAAAAAATCCCTTGTGCCCCAAAAAGCATTTTCCCTATTGACCACCATTATACAAGAGACGTCTGTAAAACTGTTGACAGGACACCTCCAACTGCAAACAAGGTTAATTATTACTCTTTGTATTATGAGATTTTAATCCATGAAAGTTTTACCTTCATAAAAATTTCCCTGAGCCTAGAAGAGCAATTTTAAGGTTTGTCCCAGTGTAAAGTCTACGGGCCGAGCAGGAACGTGTGGGCGGGGCCAGCTGGAGAAACACTACTGGGCATATTTAACGGGTCGCACAACGCGAAAGCAAACCTGGAAGCTAGAATTTGTGCCAGGTGAGCTATTTTCATTCAAGTGAATAGTTGCCATGTTTAAGTTTGGTACCCAGTTCAATTACCTACATTACAAAGGTAAAAAAACCTTTGTGTTGCATCATCCTGGTTAGAATTGCAATAACAAAACAGTGAGCAGAGCAGTTTAAAGGTCCTTCTCCTCGGCAACGTCCTCAAACTTTTCCTCTTCAGCTGTAGATGCCTGAACCCCCTTAACTGGCCTCTGTCAATACAAAAGCAGGTCGAGGTGCTCCTGAGTCCTGAATCACTTAAGTTTGTACTCACTTTATTGATGAGTAGATTAAGAGCTTTGATTTATACCTCGACAAAGATTACAATAAACATCTTTTGAACCAGAATGTGTTGCAAGACATATTTGCTAGTAGAGATCAACTTCAATGTGACAATTTCAAATGTAAAACTTAGCATGTGATTTCCTTTTTGATATTTATTCTATATTCTGTTTTCTGAGCTGCACCTTGAGCTTTGGCGCTGCCATTTTTTCACTTCACCTCAGCAGCTTTTTCCTTCATTTTGAGCTTTCAGCGACACCACAGTCAAACTATTTTTTTGCATATTAGCATTTTTAAGTATACACAATTGTAGCACTTTAAGAGTGTGAATGCAGATATTAATCCCTAGTATACTGAATAGCTTGCCTTTGGAGTGTTTTCCGTCTCCTCATTATACTTTCTAGACCTTGACACCTGAGCAAAACTGAAAAAAAAAAAGTCTATTAAAAAAGTGACACTGACTGACACTTTTTTATATTTTTGATACATAGTTTTTATTCCTTGAAGAGTTGTTGCAAAGCGCACTAGCAGCCTAAGACCTACTTCATTCTGAATTATTAAAAAGGAAGTGTACCTTCATCAAACTTTTTCCAACATAAAATGCTTCTCTTTTCAGCCTCGATTGAATCTGAGCCTTTCACACTGAAGCTGTCTGTACCTTTGCCTTTATGAACTGCTGTTTTCTTAACAGCACAGAAAATATCTCGCAGATTTGTCCTTTGAAACAGCGCACATAAAATCAACCCGTTATAGACTAGACGGAGCAGGGTGAAATTAATGGGGTTTGGAACAAAAGGTTTTGAGCAAGATTTCCTGACTATTCCCCATGCAATTACTTAATCCCTTGTAATTAGTCTCCTTGTTTGAAAAGGAATATACATTCTCCTTCCCCCCCCTTCTTTTCCCTCTTGAGAAGGAAGATAAAATTGCAGACAAAAACAGCATGAATGTCTTTTGTGGAGCATACTGCCTTATAAACATCCACAAAGTCTGTCTTTGAACAGCAGTTATGCTATATACAATCATTAACGATTTCCATTTGTTGCACTGAACTTCACATGGGTAATTATTTTCCAAGAGGAATGGTCATTATAATTACGCATAAACACAGTCCAGTTTTTCCTCATAAATTAACCTTTTTGGATTTAGCTTCAGCGCACTCAAACATCAGACAGGGAAAAAAAAAAAAAATGTTCATCACTTTCTTCCTTTGCTTTTATGGACAATCATTGTGTGGTGAATTCACTGCTGCAGATAATGAGGAGCACACATTCATTTCAATTCTGGCTGAGCCCACACAGGACAGCTGTCTATTTTAAGCTATAGCTGCTGGCCAGTGAACCATTTGCCTGTTTTACACCGATAGCAAATAGCCATTAGGCGTAACTGCAAGCCAGTTAGCCAACAGCCATCTGCCGCACACTGCAATTATGCTGCCGTAAAGTGCTGTTGGAAATATAGTAATTATGAGTTGAGCGTGCATTAATGACCCAACACAATGGTAAATATGCCTGGGAAAGGGAGAATTTTCAATGATACCTACGGTAAAAATCTGTGCCGTGAAGAGCATGGATGCTATGTGAATACTGATGGCATTTGTTAGGAAGTTTTTTTGTGAATAAAAAGAAAGAGACAGACAAATTTTGTGACAAATTCTATTCTGTTAGTATTGTCCAAAAGCATTTCAATGCACCATAAAGTTCCTGAGTTCAGCTGTAGCAGGTCATTACAAGGCCCTTAAAAGCAGCAGTTGCCAGTTGGAGTAGCTGGTTAGCCATTAGCCGCGGTTAGCTCCCTGTGCCATTTCCCATGTTGTGCTCCGAGTTTGTTCAATGACAGTGGGCTCATTGAGACCCCGCTGCTGCTACTAGCTCTCAGTGTAAATCCGGAGGCTGTGTTTCGGTGACTCTTTTCCTGGCAATGACAGTCGCTGTAGTCAGCAGCACATTCAGGTCAAGCAACTTGACTCATTTCGTCACATTCTGCCACAAGCCTTTTTGCTTTCACAATGCTCTGATTAAGTGGTACAATAGTTGCAAATCTGCTGGCGTGTTTGCTGAAGAGTAATTACTAGCGTCTGATAAGCGTTCTGGGGAAGTTTCCTAGCTACATGATTTCCACCGAGGCTTTATCTCAATTGAATGTGATTGTCTTTGCTGAATTGGCTCAGCCATGATCCTGGAAACTGGCCTTGTCTCACACACATGATAAGACAACAGATTGCCTTGTACGCCGTCCAACCAAGAATAATGCTGCAAGCTGTAATAATTTACACCATCCGTCAGGGTTCTTCCACAACTACATGCCTTCTTCATCACAGTGATAAAACTGCTGCTTGCTGGCAAAGTCTGAGAATCATAAATGGCATGTTGGAGGCACTAATTGGCCGCATGGAAGCGGGCTCAGGCTTCTCATAAACACATCATACAACATAAACACAGTGATGCAAATCAGGCTGTCGCACTGCACAGGGATGGGAGATGGAGGGTACAGGGATATGAGGAGTGAGGTTTCCCACTTTCTTAATGTGCCTTTTGTGTTGTTGTTTTGTTTTTTGTTGTAGTTGTTGTTGTTGGGGTTTTTTTTGTATCGGCCTCGCTTCCCCTCTCTCAGGATCCCTCCTTTTGTGTTACCATGGGGACGGCATGCTTCCTATATCTCTCCCTCTTAACCCCCTCCACTAACACCACCACCTCTCCTTTTCTCTCTCTCTCTCTTTTACTCGCTGGTTTCAGTGTTACCATGGCGACACATGTCTGTCTCCTTTCTGCCTGCTACCTGTTTCACATGCTGCCCTGTCTCACTGGGTCAGCCTTTCCGTCTGTATGTCTGTATGTCTGTATGTCTGCCGCCGCTGGGTATTTGTGTGCCCTTGGCTTGCCTTTCTTTGTTTACTCTTTGTTTGTTTGTTTGTTTGTTTGTTTTTGTGTTTTATGTATCTGCATGACTGTCTGCGTGTCTGTCTGGCTGCTTTCCTGCGTCCGTCCCTGTCTGTGTTTGCTTTCTGTCTCACTCTTTTTCTCTCCGGCTGACTGGCTGCCTGTCTGGCCACCAGGCTTTTCCACCTCTAATCCCTCCTCTCCTCTTTCTGCTCTGCTGCTCTGCTCTGTCGATCCCCTAACATCAACCTCTCTCTCCCCTCTTTTTTTTTTTTTTTTCTTTTTCACCCCCATGACTCGTTTATTTGTTCCCACATCAAAACAGTATCCATTGAATGTCACTGGGAACACACAGTAAAAAAAAAAAAAAGAAAAGGGAGGGATTTAGGTAATTTTCGCAGACGGCAGCTGTTGCTATGGCGACACAACTTTTGGATTTGCTGGGGAGAGCAAGGGATGAATAGAGGGATAGAAAGAGAGACAGAAAATGTGTGAGGACAGAAAAAGAAGGGGGGAGAATAAAGAAAGAGAGCCATGTCTTTGACTTTTGTGGTACATTCTGGCCCCAGTTTGTCTCTCCAGTAGTTTTAATCCAATATACAGACATTTTGAGAGAAAAAAAAAATCATTACCTGAAGACAATCATTCAAAATCCTTAAAGTATCAAGATCCTATGATTGTTTTTGTTTAGACCAGCAGAACCAGCTTTCACAGCTTTCCTTTAAAACTAACATCAGTGTTTTAATTTCATGCTGTCAGTCACTTTGTAAGAGTGCGTGCCAGTTTTTCCAAATCTCACTTTTGAGATGAAACCCCTCTCTGCTTGCTAATGCATGTAGAAAACCACTTCATTAAGCTCTCTGTGGTATGCTTTGGCCTTGCTTTGTTCTGCTTCTCCTGCAGTTTTAACCAAAAAAAACTAGATCACCGTGTTGAAAAAACAAGACCTCATCTCAAGTCCATACGTCAGTGAAACACAGAGGAGCCAAATTAACCTTTCATTCCATATAAAGCATCATCGTCTTTGTTTTATGTGAATCATGTCGCAAACGTGTTTGTCTCTTCCTTCAAAATGGTGAAAATCTCATTTTGGAATGAACCCCCCTCCCCTCTGCGTGCTAATGCATTTAGAAAAACCACTTTATTATGATACGCATTTGAATATTCATAGCAGGGGGTGATGGAGGAGACTGCAGCCTTTGGGTATTGATGTAGAGCTGTGGAATTAGCTGCGAAACTGCTATTGATTCAAGCTGTGAGGACTGGAATATGAAACATGAGGGGGGGAGGAAAAGGGCAAAAGACCTTATCAATGAACTTGGAGAATGAAAGAGAGAATGAAAGAATACGAGGGTGCTCAGTGGACAAAAAAAAAAGAAGAAAAGAAAAACCAGATTACCAGCAGAGAATTGAATTAAAGGGAGACAGAAGGAGAGAGTGGGTGAAGAAAGAAAAGGAGATTATGAAGCAACACAGACGGGGAACGAAAGAGAGGAAGTACAACAAAAGTAAAAGGAAGAAAGACGGAGCACGGAGAAGAAAGCGAGAGGAGGAACGCGATGAAACAAACTAACAGAAACGCAGGAACGAAGAATGAAAGAAAAATCAAGTACACTAAAGAGCAGTGAGAGAACAAGGCGAAGGGTCAGGGCTGGCCGCAAGTGGCGCTTTAGCCTGAGGACGCCACGCTACAGTAAACCCTCCACCCCCGGACACTGCAAAATTGTTGATGGGAGGACTAAGTTGACAAATGTCAAAGTTTATGTTTCATTACAGAAGGAAGGGGGCCGGAGAAAGGATGGAGAGAGGAGGAGGTGGAGGAGGAGAAGAAGAAGAAGAAGAGAAGAGAAGAGGGGGGAGGGAGAGAGGGAGGAAATGCCATGCATTCCATTAAGTGGCCAGAGAAAACCACAGAGAGAGGGGAGGGGAGGAAACGACAGAAATGAGAGAGAAATACAGGAAATGGAGGAGGAGGAGAGGTAGAAGGAGGAGGGGGGGAAGGTGGGGATTAGACCACCATACATAAGGACAGATAGAGATGGCGGAGGTGGGGGGGGGGGGGTTATAAGCAAAGGAATGAAGTGCTTGATTCATCACCGCCTCAACTGTGGTCCTGACCTTTGAAAATGGAGTTAATGTTAGACAAGGCAGCACTTAACATTCTGACGGCCTCCATGTTTGTTCTGAAGTCGACGAGGTGGAGCCTCATATTACGCCAGCCTGATATCACACTTTATGTTTAATGTTCTTGCTAAGGGATAATAACCTTAAGTCACAGTGTTTCATGTTTTGATCTTGAAAGATAAGGCAGGTGATACTATGTGTATTTCTATTTGTTAAGAAATCCCTAAAACAATAAGGAATTTATTGTAGTAACAAGCGTCGTCTGTGTAGCTGAAGCCTGATATATCTTGTTCTTCTGTGTCATAGAGCTCCATTTTTGTCCAAAACCTATTAAAAACACATCAGTGAGCCTCATTGTTGCACCGGGCCACATGTTCATTCATTATCATGAACATGGGCACTATTGTTTATTTTGAAGCTGAAGGTTTCCATCCAAATTTAGTGCAGATTTTAACAGAGTTCCCAGAATATCAGCAAAAGAAAATTGGAATTAATTCGCATTTCTATCCACTGCCATTGAACTTAGTTCATCAAGTTCATCCAGTCAGAGGATGCGGGCACAAGGAGATGACGTTATAATGATGCATGGTTGGTAAAAAAGCTACATCAGCAATTAGGATAAACATTTCATAGGGTGATTCAGAATACAAGGAAAACAATACCTCTTTATTAAAAACAGATTTACTTTTTAAACATTTATTTTGCAAACATCTTTGTAATAAAATACAGGGAATGGATGACGTTTTAAATGTTTATTTCTCAAACACATCTGTAGTAAAAACATGGAACTGTTAATATTTTGAGAATTAGCTGTTTTGAGCAGTCTTGTCAGGGAAGCGAGAAGCTTAGTCAAATCAAAGGAGAATTCTTTTGGCCATGAGTTTGTAAATGTTAATGATCTCGTTATGGTCAATTGGGATGTCTCTCTCGATGGACAACAGAGGAAGATCTGAGAGCCTTCCTTCTCCACATCTGTTTCTAAGCTGGGTCTTGATCAGCTTCAGTTTTGAGAATGATCACTCAACTGATGCGGTTGTCACTGGCAATGTAGCGTATATTTTGAGGAGTTTTGTCTGTTAGCAGGGCTACTCAAAAGGTTCTCTTCCAGATTTTATGACAGGATAATTTTTAAAAACTTTTTAACATGCCTAGGCACAGGTTTAAGTTCTACTGGGCGTCCCAACTAATTGCTAATGGTTAATGCAAACATACCTTCATCTCTCTCATCTTCTACCTTGCTGCCTTTAGCTGATCCCTTTGTATCAATCAATCAATCACAGGGCATCCCGATGCTAATCTCCATCTCTACGAGTGCAAGTTAATCCCAGCTAAAGGGTTATAAACATATTTTGAATAAAGAATAATATTTTACTACACCACATGGTTGATTTCCAATTTGCACCAAGTATTTAGAGATGGTTAATTATGTATTAGCTAGCGAGCTACTATCCATTTAGCATATTGTTTAGCATGTTATAGAGCTTTGAACAGGCCTACAACCGACTTAGAAAATACAGTCTACATACAATAGTTATGCATCCTTAATAAAATGTAATCCATACACTCGTTTTAATTGCAGAAAGTCTTGCTATGTTACCTACCTCACAAATTATAGTAGGGTCAAGGTTACAGCTGCACTGACCCAAACAATCTAAAGAGGGTGACTGAGCAAAGTAGTGAGTAGTGCTGTACCACAATCGACTGAAATAATATCAGCTACAACAACTACATGTTTTTAAGGGTGCCTACATAAAGGATTCATTCATTTCTACCATAATTGCCAGTTTTCTCCATCGTAAGGACATCTTATAAGGAAAAGTATCTCATGTTCTTCACTGGAAGGGCACTTCACAATGTTTTTCTCCCATACAGAGCATCTTATAGGACACTTCACTATGTTTTCTCTTTCATTGAAAGAGCACCCAATTCTGCACTTAGAGGAACCCTAAATGGCCTTTTTTTCTACCTTTTTTCACTAGAAGGGCACCCATACAGAGCATCCAGCTTACCCCATTGCTACAGCAATTCAAAGGGCACTGCATTGCATCTTGTGGGGGTACTGTACAGGGCACTATCACACTTTCTTCCATTGAAAGGACATCCATGAGGGTACGTCATTCCAGATTGTTACATATAGAAAAACTCTATAGGGCACTTCATCCTGATTTACCCATAACTAAGACAGCGATTACAGAAGTGAAGTATGTTTTCTCCTTTGTGTGGGCACCTTAGAGGGCATTTTATCATGTTTGCTCTATTCTGGGGGCGCCTTAGAGGGCATTTTATCATGTTTGCTCTATTCTGGGGGCACCTTAGAGGGCACCCTGAGTCCGCCAGTGGTTGGAAGAACGCCAGAGGGTCGAAATGACTGTGCATGTCTTTTTTTTTCCTCTCGTCCATGACCCCTTTGAGTCGAAAAATTGCATAACCTTTGAGTTTATTAAATCTTCAGAAAATCAAGTACATGACCTTAGAAATGTTTCAGTGAAAACAAGGCTGATTTTATTAGGTCCAGAAAATATCCAGGAGATCAAGGCTTTCTTTCACATGGCTGTGTGATGTAATGATGTGGTCTGTCTCAAAGTAGACATCTAAATGTGTTAGTGTCATCTTAATGAGTGTAAGTTTCAAAACTTGCTTACCCTATATCACAAATTTTAGTCATAATGAGAGATGCGAGGTTCAGAGCAACTGCATCTTGAGAACAGATGAAGAGTTTGACTGCAGAGTTTCTAGAGAAAACAAACAGGAGTCAGTCTTACAAACATGGAAGCACTTTGGTTGTTGAAATGACTCAGCACAGTGGATCTTCTCTGTGACATTTAAAATGAATTACTGTTTTGTAACTTATTTTTTTTCCCACTTGGAGGCAGTGGAAACAGGTTATAAAACTTGTATAAAGAACTTATTAGCAAACAGCTCCTTTAAACATCCAGTGGATACAGAGCAATATTAGCATTCACTTAGACTTGTATTTATGTACATTTGGTGAATGTAAGTTCACTGTCCTTTTTAGTTCTGTTTTGCTTTCCACCAACTCCTAAGAAAAACATCTTGCCCTTCAGCAGCTAAATGCTCCACTATCTTCTCCTGCTAGTCGCTAACCTCATAGCAAACAAGCTAGTCGCTAATCTGCTATTTAGTATTGGACAAATAGCATTCATTGGGCTTGTAGAGATTTCAAATGAAGCTGATGAGAGGGGTGAGAAGGAACCAAAACAGTAAAGTTGCAGGCTGTTAAACCAAGACAATGAGCTGAAAGATACTAAAATGCTTAGTAGAGCTGAGGGGGATTGCAGTGTCAGATGATAATTACAAAAATCAACCCCTTTCATATAAACATTGTAATTTCCATATGTTAATATAAAAATATTGATTATAGCAGCTTTAAAAACATATGCATTTTAGTATCTAATTCTTGAAGTGATCCTTTGTTTCGGACCAACTTGCGAAACAGGAAATTCCACTGAATTACATCATTGGAGTTAAAAACCAGTGTGAGTGCCTGACTGACTGATTTTAGATGTGCTGATTGTTCCATGGTGACTTAGTAAATAATTGTTTTCTGTTATGTGTTTTTATTTCTGTGTTTTATGTGTTTATTTCTCATACACTGCTTCAAACTGAAAATACTTAACATTCCAGTATACTTACCTGTGTCAGCTAGTATTGTTACCTTGAATCAAAATGCAGTTTTTCAGCAAACCCATTTCATCATCTAATAGCTGCACTGACAATATAACTGTTCCTGTTTGAGAGGAAAGCAGAAAGTGTATTTTTTTTTTCATTGCTGAAGCTCAGTAACAATTTCCTAGTAGGATTCAGGTCAAGATGAGTCAGTATGAGACTTGGGCAAGACTTGAACAAATACCACAGATGCACAGAGATCCTGGTAGTAACTGATTCTTTGCATTCAAAGGTAGACAGACTAAAGCAGAAAAAGGAAACAAAAGGCTTTGAAAATAAATGGGTTTGAATATTTTCTCATTTAGCATTATTTGACTAAATGTCATTGTGCATTCCTGCATTGTATAATGACAATTTTAAAAAAGGAACCTCAAAGCTTGAACATGATTCGGCCTCTGGCATGTACTATAGCTGTCCACTCACCACAACACTGTATTTCCTATTTTATATCGTCATCTTCTGCACATACACT
Organism: Thunnus maccoyii; assembly: GCF_910596095.1. Classification (NCBI taxonomy): domain Eukaryota; kingdom Metazoa; phylum Chordata; class Actinopteri; order Scombriformes; family Scombridae; genus Thunnus; species Thunnus maccoyii. Next base: position 24,694,485 of record NC_056544.1, on the reverse strand, counting down.
GCCTAGTTTCAGAGCATTTTTTTTTAGTAATGTATTTTGCCAGCCTCCTTTATTAATTTACGTTTTTGACTTATTAATTTTGCTGGATTCACCTTATACAGATGCATAATTATTTCAAATTCAAAGTTTCCAAGGATACCAAATATGTCTGCTTAAATTTTGTGGAAATGTGCATAAACGATACACAACACAGCTAGAATATTTGCATCTGATGTAACAGTGCAGTCATAAAAACACTGCATTTTGGGTTTGACTATTTCACTCGAGTGGCAGATACAGAACATTTTTTTAAGCTTAGATATCTATAAAAATGATATGGGGGAGGAAAAACTGGCGTACAGGCTGTGAGAGTAGCTACAAACACAGATTGAACAATGAATATGTTACAATTGAGAACTTCCTCACAGAAACCTCAATCACAACATGCCACAGCAGGCCAGAGTAAAAAAAAAACAACACCTGCGGCTACTGTGCCTACACAAGGCGGAGTCGTCTGGGTTTTGAGTTGAAAAGGTTGATTATGTCATCGTGTGTCAATTAGTTCTCTTTCAAAAGACAAAAGCGTCACGTCGTTCAGGCGTCCAGTCAACATGGATGATCTCAGGTGCGTCTGGATCTGGTTTGTTGCGGAGAAAAGTCTCCTTAAGTGAAGAGAGATAGCTGTTTAGCCATAGTTCCATCTAGCCGCTAGCTACACAAAACCACATTATGACAGCGTGTAACGCAATGAAGCGTCAGTCAGTCACGTAAATGAGGTTCTGAATATTATTAATTTTTTAGTAGCTACATATATTGTAAAATTTCTCAAGACAAAACAAAAATTTATAGCAATTATTATTATCATTATTTTTTTTTTCATGAATCTGATACGGTGGGCAAGCTGTCAATCTGGGCCTGTGCACATCCAGGCCCATCCATAGATCCACCTCTGTCAAGCATCACAGAGCATCATATATACAGAATATACTGTATAATACTAATATGTATATATATATATATATATATATATATATATATATATATATATATATATGAAGGTACGATCAAGAGTTTAAGAGGTGAAATGGTTTTAAACCTACCTCCAGTCAAAGTTAAAAAGATCCAGAGAAGTAGAAAACAAAATCTCAAATCTGCGGATACCCAGGTTACCTAGCACCAGGTGGTACTCACAGTAAAAAAGATGCCATAACACTGTAAATGATACACAAGCAGATCTCACTGTTGTCTCCCCAGAGGATGTGAACAGTTTATTTTTTGTGACTATGTTTTGCTGGAAAGAGAAAAAGAACAAAACTCTCGTCTTTATTCTGATGTTTCCGATTGAAGCGTGACGCTCACTCAGGCCGCGAGAGGAAGTGAGCTATTTGTGATTCATATCTGTGAGTGTTTGATATCTAGGAGTGTGTATGTAAGGGTGCTTTTGAGTGTGTTGAGTGTCTGTATTTGAAGGGGTTTGTGGGTAAACACTGGAACAGGTTTGTTTGAGTGTTGAGGGGGGGGGGAGTGTTTTGTGAAATGAGATGAAGAGATAAAGTAGAAACACATGTGAGCATATATACTGTCAACAAGCAGTGCAGAGGAACACAAAACTTGCTTGTATACTGAGATTACTTAGTTGGCGTGTTCAGGCCTTATAATCTTTTATTAATTCCTTTTTAATGTAAGATTTTCTTTTTGCAGTGTCTTTGGAAATGTAAATAAAAAGCACACTGAGGAGAACGTCTCATGATACCTCATGCAGACATTTTAATTTGCTAAAAAATGGACAAGAAATGTACTTAATATAAATTTCTGTTGGTTACTAATTTAAAACCAGCACAGGCAGAAACTAAAAGTACTTTTTTAGTTTTGAAGTACTTTATTCAAGCAATTCCATCTTGTGCCACTTTATAAGTTTACTTCATTATATTATAGAGCAAAATATAATATTTTTTAACCCGCTATGACCTTGTTTACTTTGTAAATTAAGATATTTTATTCAACTCATAAACTCATAAAATCAGATGCATTGCAATTACCTAGCAAATGGAGCCTCCGGGTGTGTGTCCATGACATCTCTCTCTCTCAGTAAGCAGTTCATATAAAGATCTGGTGCTCTTTCAGTCTGTATACAACAACCGCGAGCTCTCCATCCTGCTACTGCTACACTGCTGCCTGTTTTTCAGAAATTGAACACCCTCCACCTCCCGAGCCTCTTTTAATATGTGTTCGTGTTTGCCAAATGTTGTGTATCTCAGGCTCTGCCGTCGGGATTTGTGAGCTCAGGGACGATCTGTGTCAAGCTTGCTCAGATTTTGTTCCAGAGCATCACATGAGCCGATCTAAAGTGCGTATTGTCGCGACAAACAGTTAAAACCTTGACTGTGAGTGTCCTGTCTGACTTAGTCACCTGAACTAGCTACAATATGAGAAGGATACTCACATTTTAAAAGTACATAGCCACCCACTACTACATTTTTCAACGAGAGAGAGAGGGTGAAGATGTCATTTCAAGGATTTGATGGTGGTACTTGTACTTTTTGATGGAAAAACCACAACAGACACACATTATTATTACTCCAATAAGAGTATTTTTACATGTCTGGAGTGGATCTTGAAGTTGAATTTTGAATATAGACTTTTCCTTGTAAAATAATATAGCATAACATTCAAACTACATAGGTTGTTCTATAGGCTATTGCTACTTTTACTCAGGTAATTGATCTAAATACGTCTTCTATCTCCCCTGAAAACCAGACAAACAGTCTTGTGCTGCATTTCCAGACACTAATGATAACTCTCAAGGCAGCATGAGACAATGGGTTATTTTTAATTCAAATTACCATCTGAACATGCTGCAGTTAGTTAAGGTAAATTAAACTCTCAAACAAAAGACTCAGTGTTTAATACGGAACACTTTTACTTGTTTTCTTTGTTTCTCATGGACACACATGCTGCAGTGCTCCTCTTTAATCACTTCTGTTTTGTCATCATTGTGTACTATGCGTGTGTGTGTGTGTGTGTGTGTGCGTGTACTGTTTGAGTGTGTGTATGTAAGGATGGTCCGAGGTGCTGCTTCCCTGCTGACAGTCCTGTGACTGGGATCTCCTCCCTCCAGCCTCCTACGCCTATCCCTCCACTTCGCTCATAGTTTGGCTAATGAAAAACCTAACCTGTTTCTGACACACACACACACACACACACACACACACTCTAACATACACACTTGAACACACAGAACCATGCTCACAAAGCGACAAGAGAGATACTTTTACTGAAATGCAGACACAGAAACACAAGCAGTACGATATTGTGGTGAACAAACACAAAAGCACATGAATGCAAACAGATACATGAGCACACTCACACACACACACACACACACAAAAACATATACATGTAAAGTGCACATACACAGACTCGTCCCATGGCTCCACGTCTGGGAGCAAAGAGCCGTCTTTAAAAAGTGAGTCCTCCGGTCCAACTCCACAGAGATCGCTTTCATTTCCCTCCTCCCTGCAGCAGTCGGTCACAAAAACACAATTTTTCTCACTGATGACTTTAGAGTAAAAAACCCAAATAAAATATTCATCAAATTGGAAGAGAAGTCCAGGATTTTTTTTTTTTGAAGAGGAGCTGGTGGGATTGAGTGGGTTTGTGTGTGTGTGTGTGTGTGCGCGTGTGTCTGCGTGTGTGTGTTTGTGTAACAAGAAATGGAACTGATGTATCTTTTCTGTGTCACTGCTAATGTCGCATGTCGCAAGAACCTCCAGGGGGCTGCAGTCTACACACACATGCATGCAGACACACTCACATTATTATACATACGGTACACACGCTCATGCACTTTACATGCAAACACACACACCATTCATACACACATAGTATAACCTGCACCCTCACACACACACACACACACACACATCCTCAAATGTACTTTGACCTATACACACAAACACAGCTCACATACTTGCACGCACTCAAATGTTTTCAGAGTCTTTGTGTATACACACACACACACTCACACACACACACACACACACATATACGTGCACACACACTTCATGTCACATTCCTGCACGGCATCATGGGAGTTCAAACTGAACATTGAAGGAGGAATCAATCTGCTGTTGGAATAAAATGGAGAAAATCAATTCTGCTTGTCATAACACACACACACACATACAAACACACACATACAAATGTGCGTGTGTGTGTGTGCACGTGTGTGCGTGTGTACTAATGCAGAGGAGCAGAGGTTGACCTCAGGCTACCAGCTAATTAAAACTGTTCTAGAGAAATGAGGGAGGAAGGGAGGGAAGGAGAGAGGGAGGGAGGGAGGGAGGGAGGGAGGGAGGCGAGGAAAACATAGAGAAAGAGGAATAGTTGAAGAGAAATTGAAAAGAGAGGGAGCGACAGAGGGAGAGAGGAGAGAGAGGAGGAGGAGGAGGAAATGAGAGAAAAAGACTGGAAGGCAAAGAGAGTGAGAAAGAGTTTAGTTGAGTTTTATGGTTTTTTTTGCTGGAGTTTCTCTTTATTTGAAGCGAGGGTCTAAGGACAGAGCATCTCATATGCTGTACAGACTGGAAAGCCCTTTAAGACAAACTTATAATTTTGTGCTTTATAAATAAAAGTATGTGCACAAATGACTGAGTCATGCTCCAAAATTAATAATTTGTGCTAATGTATGAATGAATTACAATTTGACGTAACCTTGTTTAAAGGATGTCAAAGACAACAATGTTTAACAGGCAAAATCTAAAGTAATTAAAATATTTAAATTTTCCTTAATTTAACCTTTATTTAACCTGAAGAACAGCAATTAGATGAAAAAGCTCTTTTGCAAAAGTATCCTGACCAAAGACAGGCTGCATCATAAAGCTACACACAAACAATATAAAAGCAAGTAATGCAGACAGATCACAAACTATCTTTAGTCAATATAAACAACTATACGTGGCCAAAACTATGTGGACATTCAAACATAACTCCTACATGTGATTAACATGGACATTAATAAGGAGTTGCACCTCCTTTGCCATTATTACAGCCTCCGCTCTTCTGGGAAAGCTCTCCACAATATTTTGCATCCTGGCTGCAGGGATTTGCTCCCATTCAGCCACAAGAGCATTAATGATGCTCCTCCATGCCAAACTGTGGAAAACAATTCTTTTTTTGTACATTTCTTGGTGCACAGGGGGCATTGTCATGTTAAAACAGGAAAGAGCTTTCTGCAAATTGTTGCCAAGTTCTTTGTAATGTTTCGTACGCTGACCCTGATGAAGGCTAGAGCCAAAATGCATTGGTCTCACATTAAAGTTGTTCTTTGTACTACTACGAGTTTGACCAGATTTTTTTTTTTTCCCATCTCCATGCACCTTAGAAGTAGTTGTACAAGAAATCCCTACTCTGCCCAAATTTGAAAGCCCACTACTATGTGAAAGAGCATTGTATGTTGTAGCAGCCCCAGACAAGACAGTTCTGCCCACATACATTTGAGAGACAGACAGCGAGAGTGAGAGAGGGAGAAAGTGAGAGAGAGAGCTGGAGTGAGGTCAGCAAACGTGTGAAAGTGTGAACAAACGGAGACACAATGACCTGGATGAGTGGAGGGAAGATCAGAGCTGAGAGAGAAACGAAGAGAGAGAATTAGAAACTAGTTTCATACCATGTACTGTACAGTATGTCATTACTGTTTCCGTTGTTTTTATTATTTACTTCACTCTGTTTTACACTGTTTTTTGATCAAACGTCATGCTAGTGAAGCTTTATTGAACTGAACTCAAACTGTGAGACACGGATTACGGGGGGGGGAAGCTGGGGTGATAAGCGAGCGCGCGACGGAGAAGAAACACGGGACATTCATGTTTTATTCACACAGCAAATATACAATCGATGTCTCTTTATATAATTCATGGCTCATTTTAAATATTTCACTGTCAACAAGCCAATTAGCAATTTTAGAAGGCTGTCTGTGTGTGTGTGTGTCGGCAATTTTCATCATGGGTTTCTGTGTGTGTGCATGTTTGTGAATGTTTCTGAGTTTTTGCATATTTTCCCTTCTCTTTTTGTGTATGTCTGTGTGCACGTGTACCAGTGGTTGTGTGTGTGTGTGTGTGTCTTGGTGTGTTTGTTTGAAACAAGACAGCGCTGCCAAACAGGCTGCTGGATCTGGGCAAAGGAGAGAATGTGTATCGAGGCATTGGAGGAGGAAGAGGAGGAGGGGAAGAAGTATGCGTGCGTGAGGGTTAGGGGGTTCGTAGAAGGAGGAGGAAAGAGTGAAAGCCTAGATTGAAGTTTGATCTGTTTGTTCTCTCCCCCCTTGTCCCACTTACATGTCCCTGTGGAGCCCAGAGAAGGAAGGCAGACTGGTGTGTGTGTGTGTGTGTGTATATGTGTGTGTGTGTGTGTGCACGTGAGACACAGCGACACAACCTCGAAGTGAAAAAAATGAGCCAAAACAGATCAAGATAAACAGATAAACAGACAGATTGAAATAGACAGACTGACAGTGAGATGGGGTAAAGATAAGACAGAGAAGACATGAGCTGGAGAGGGCACAGAGATAGAGAAATGAAGACAGTGGGAAATGAGTTTAGAAAAATCACACACACACACACACACACACACACAGCAGCGGCACAGAGTGATTGACAGAGACCGGCAGACACGCCTACAGACTGAAAAAAGGATGAGCGGAAAGAGTGTGACAGAGGGAAAGGGAAAGACAGAGAGAGACGCAGTGATCCACAGCCGGATACAAATCGAAACAGACAGCAGAGAGACAAACAAAAAGACAGACAGACACACGGACCGAGCGACAGTCACTCGCTGTATTTGTCTGTTTGTGTCCTCGGTTGCTCCGTTAAACACCTTGTGACCAACTGGTTTTGTTAAAGTAATGACCCGAAACATTTTGCATGGATTACTGTAATGTCAGTTTTGCCCACAGTGTGCCTCGACAGCTGTGACTCAGAGAGAAACCCAGTTTATGGAAGCTGTAACATTTGCTGTGAGAAACACAGTGTCTGGTCTTTTGTAGGCAAATCATCTGCAGTGCAAGAAATGCATTTTGTTTGTTTCTTTTGAATAAATAGTAAAAAGAACTCAAGCAGCAACCATCAAGTCTTTATGTTTAAACCAGTGTGGAAAATCTTAATTTCTGTTGGATGCCGGCCCTAAAGAAACTCATGCCGCATCCCGATTCAGGGTTCACATCCTTCTAAGTCTGCATTCCTACACTGTTAACATCCCGAAGACTCAACAAGGCCTGTCCTGTTTCAAAGGCTCCCTTCCAGAGGACTAAAGCAGAGGCTTCTTTTGCACAAATTTGGAAGAAGCTGCCAGTATATCCTTTGCAGCGCTCCATATACCACAATCCATCTCAGGCTGATCAATTGGCTAATGGAGCATACAGGCGATCCTTGTCAACCCATTAGGTCAAACTCATAAGGCTCAGAAATGTTAACAGTCTGTACAACAGACAACATCCTCTGTCTTTTGACTCTTAGTTTGGATAAATAAAAGTAGTAGACAAATGTGGCAGCAGCAGAATTACAATATGGAAAATCACAGTTACTTTACTAGCTAACCTAAAGGTAATGTGTTATATCAAGTACATAAAGTATAATATTACGTAAGTATGAAGCCACAGTATGTGTCCCAGTCAGGAAGATTTGACTGGAAAATGTATCACAACAACTATTGCACTTCCTGCATGCTCATCCCACCTCAGCCCCACTGGGGCTACCCTGTTGCTTAAATTTGGATTTTCCTTGCACAAACAATCTGGCAAGACGGTTGTGAGCAAAAAACCAAACAGTACAGACTGTATGGTATGTCATTGTTTTTTTTTTTTTTCAGTCTCTTGTCACCACAAGCAGTGTTAGCCAGAAAAAAATGGCGCCACCTACAAAAATCAACAGAAAATGAAACTTTATACAGAGGAAATTTGTACAGGAGTCTGAGCTGCTGTGATAGATAGATAGATAGATAGATAGATAGAGAGATAGAGAGAGAGAGAGAGAGAGAGAGAAGGAGAAAGACAGACTCCATTTAGAGCAGTAATCTAACCTATTACCTTAATTCTGCCCTGGCAGTAAATTTCACAAAGATCACTTTTAAAAATGTGTTTTCCTGAACTTAGTTCAGCCTAATTATCAGGGAGAGAAAGTCCTTAAGTCCCCTTAAGGCAAAATACTCGAAAATCACGACTCCCCTAATAGAATCGTGATGTTTAGTCACTGTACTGCAACACCGTTTGATTGACAGATAATCTCTGTGAAATGCAGCAGAGAAACTGCAATTTATAAGTAGCGTGAATGGAAGTAAAACAGGAAACACAAGAATATTGAAGTTTTCCACTTGTTCTTCGGTCATTTGTCTTTGCATGACAGACTGAGCTAAATTATTATTTTAACTTTCTATAATGTCGAAAATTATGATGATTAACAGGCTCAAACAGGCAGAATCATCACTGTCAAATATTGCCTTACGAAATTACTCTTAAATTAAGAATCAGGCAGGGAATACAGATATTCCCTAAACTCCACATCCCAGATCTAAAACATACAGTATCCAAATTAGCACATACAGACCTGAAAGGGTTTTTTTCATATTTTACATTCTTTGCAATAGCAAGATCAGATCTTCAAAGGCTGTAGTAGCTGAGGTATCTTGCACTTACATCAAACAAAAAAAATGATGAATGTTGAATGCTGTTGGGCTGTGAAGTTCTGACAAAAAAGGGCCTCCAACGCACGGCTTTGGCAAGCTTTCACACCCTCTCAATGCAGCTCTATTATATCTTTGCATTAAGAAGTGTAGGAACTGCAAGAAAAAAAAATGTCAGGCAGTAGCTGTGGGAGGAGAAGGGAATTTTAAGTGAATTTTTGAAATGCACGGGGAAAAAAAAAAAAAAAAATGCAAATTAGGTGTGTTTCCATCAGCCGAGTTGAAGAAAATAGATTGAATTTCCACACAGACTTTCAAGAACTGATTTCTGTTTTGCAAGTTGTTATCATGCTTTCGTGTCGGATAGTGTAAGTGATATTTCATGCTTTCATTTTCAAGATGGAAATCAAGGAATGCACTTTGCATACTATAAGGCGCCGACTACAGCTACCCCGGCGCTTTATACATGGGAGAGACAACACATTTTTACTGCGAGGTCACGGTTTACACAGAGTAGCTCACAAAAGAATTTTTTAACCTGCAGAGATTTCTCTTTTTCCCTCAACTGAGCATAAAACTTGACATTTACATTCAGTTTTTTCTAGCTCTTGGAAGGCAGCCCAGCTCTTGTTCCTGCTGCATTACTGGAGTAACACCATGAAAATTCAGTCATTACCGCTGTAACTTATTAACAATTAGATTAAACCGCATGCACATTTCATTCGTGTGGCAGAGGCACTGCTGAGTCTTCCTTCAACTCTTCTTCTTCTTTTTTTTTTTCCTCCATCGTCATTAACATAAAAGTATCCTCATCTGTGTTTGCAGCTGAGCTTTTGTCCTCTTGTTCACAGAGGCTACTGCGAGGTTATTTCTCTTCACCGTTTCACTTCACAGCAGAATCTCATCTCCTTTGCCTCAGTGGAGTTCACATCACCAATTCTTATTGAAGGGGAAATCACACAGCCATTGCTGAGCGAGGTCGTTATTTGGATAATGACTAATCTGCTCCCGACTTAATTCCATTCCTCTGATCCAACGTCCAGGTTGGAGTCAGAGGATGTGGCTAATGATGTGGCTGCAGCATTGTCTGGGAATGCAGAGCATATATGCATGTACACACACACACACCACGCACAGACACACAGACACACAAGAGATACGTACTTGCAGACATTCACTTGTAAGTCACTCACTTGCTCACACACTGTAAGCACTTATATGTATGAGTTCTCTTTAATATCACGCATTGACACACACATTAACCCCATGAACTACGATTTTCCTCTTAAATCCCCCCTTAAGGAAACATTTTTTACACATTATTCTCCAATGTCACGTAAATACTGTTTTCATTCCAGTGCTTCATTGCTCATTTTAAGTGGGATTCAAGCACTACGGCTGTCCCAATACATCAGATAGAGAAAATGTCAGCGTGTTTATATTGTTTTCAAGATGTCGTATTTAATATCTCCGGAAACCGCAGAATTTTGATTAGATCATAAGTCTGTGAGTTTTACGTGTGGTCACACCACATCTATTTGAGTTAAATCAATAGTTTGTGTTAGAGCTACGATGATTAGTGGATTCGTTTATTTTCAAAAAATGAATCACCAACTATTTTGTTATCAATTAATCATTTTGGGTCATTTTGGGTCATTTTTAATGGAAAAAAAATGCCCAAATTCTCTGGTTCCTGCTTCTCAAATGTGAATATTTTCTGGTTTCTTGAGTGTAGATCAGGACAAAACGAGACATTTGAGGACATCATTTTCATGGACATAATTTTTTTTTTGACATTTCATAGATGAAACATAATCAACAGATTTATCGATACAGAAAATAATTGTTACTTGCAGCCCTAGTTTGTATATTAATGGATTAAATATGTGAAAGGAGTTGCTTGACAGTATTGAACACACAGAGAATCATCACCCAACTCTGCAGCTCTCACCTTTTTTATCTGTCTATTTTAGCTGATAGTTTTGGTTTTGCTGCAAATTTACTGTTTGGTTCAGTCTCATTTCTCTCAACAATCCTGTTTGTAACAGCAGCAGAAAAGCTTGAATAAACCTGCCAGGTGCTAAACAGCAGACAGACAAAGTTACCAAAAAAAATGAGTTCTTTTAGATTGATATTTGCTGTCAAGTAATCAACTTTTTGCCAACGCGTTAGCCTTAACAGCTTTATAAGGCAATAATATGTGCAAGCAGCTGACTGGAGTGTTTACCACCAGTGTAAAGTCATAAAAATTAAAACAACTTTAGAGAAACTTGAGCTCAGCCAATAACCAGTGTTTAATAGCATGCAATAATCCCAGTTTAAAAGTTGTTGATATAACTGTAGACTAACTGTTAGGATTGATAAAATTATTAACATAGCATTACCCTTCACCCTAACCCTCGTCATCACATGTCTAAACCCAACCCTTATCCTAACCTCAACCCGAAAACCAAATTTAAACCCCCAGACGGCGAAGTCTAGCCAAACTGTCCTCACCTCACAAACTTGTCCTCACTCTCAAGGCTTCACATTGGTCCTCACAAAGATAGAAGTACGAGAAAACACACACACACACACACACACACACACACACACACACACACACATTCATCCGTGCACTTGGTCTAATTTTTATCGGATGCAACATTCACAGCATTGACCTGCTCACTCATACGCACTCGCTCCCACATGCACCAAAAAACACATCCACACAAACACACAAACATAAACCCCCTCTCTCTCCTCGCACACACACAAACACACACACACACACACACACACACACACACACACACAATTGCCCTCGTCTTCTCACATGCTTTTTCACTCTGTGCTCATTTGGTGATGTTAATGCTTGCAGACATGTACAGTGTGCTCTAACAGTGGAGGGAGGGGTGTGTGTGTGTGCGTGCGTGTGTGTGTCTGTGTGTTTGTGTTTTAGCGTGTGTGCGGTGCGTATGTGCGAATGCGAGTGTGCGTACATGTGTGTGTACTTACCGCTCTTAAAAACCAATTAACAGCGCACAGCAGCAGCCACCCCCCACTCCTCCAAATGAAGAGGTGAATTAAACATCACCAAGACCAGATGGAAAGAAATCAGAGAGAGAAAGAGAGAGGGATGAATAATTGAAGACAGAGGAGATCATAAAAAAAAAGGGGAAATAAAACTGAAATAAGAGATGAAATGAAATGTAAGAAAGCAGAAGTCAATTAGAGAGACTGAGAGAGAGCTGCAGGGTGAAGCAGATAGGAAGAGAGGGGAGGGATTGCAGTGTGTTTGTGTGTGTGTGTGCGTATGTTTGGGAGCATGTTTGGGAGCATGTGCACACAGTGTTTGCGTGTGTGTGTGTCTCTCCTGCCAGTTTTCCGGCAAAAGAGTCAAACTATAGACAACCCAGTTGTTTGAAGTTCACAGCAGCATAATCAGGTTGGTTGCAGTACAGCGATGATTAGACCACACTACTGTCGTTAACGAAGCTGAACTTCAATACCACTTCACCACCGTTCTGTACGAATGTGTTTCTATATGTGTGTGACAGAGAGAACAAATAACCTGTGAACCATGTGCCAGTTTCCCAAAAGGGTTTTACAAGCACTGCCTACAGGCATATCACACATGGTCATGGATCGGTATGCATGGATCGCAAGTATGGTGTTTGTTTTGATTAGTAAAAAAAAAAAAAAAAATGGGAAAGCCGCATACTCATGACTACGATGCATTTATTTAAACAAGTAATGATCAGCGTTTCGGCAGTTATGAATGTGTGGCTTTCCTTTTCTTTTTTTTTTTATGTCTGCCTGTGAGCCAGCATCTCGCTAGAGTCGCTATACATTTTTCTTCAGGGTTTTTTTTTTCTGTTGTTTTGATTAGTGAAACATGAGAAGAAAAAAATATCATGTTGCGAATTGCAGCCTGCATTTTGCACATTTGGTGAAACAGGCCCCTGCCTTTCATCTATTGCTTTATGCCATATAGTATGAGTAAAAAATAACAGTCAGACCTTCGTACATACGTGTATTTGTACAATCAGCCTACAGTACATCTGCATATTTTAAAAGTAACAATAGAAGAAAGAATACAGATCATAGACTTGTTTAATTTTCACCTTTAAGGGCTTTAAATTCTGGTTTATCACAACTTTGGTCTTATTTTCTTACCGTCGGTCAACATTGCTATCAGTAATAAAAGGATTGCACTCACCGAGTTCATTACTGAGATCTGGAAACACAGCAAGGTTTCAAAGGGCAAGAAACACAAGCAGTCAGATCATCAAACAGGTCGTGGAGGAGACAACAAAGGCGAACAGTAAAATTATTACCCGCACTGTGCATTTTAAATATCCATCTCAGTTTACTGACAGTTCTCTCACTTCAACCTTTTGATGTAGGCTTGGCTTGTTATCATTGTGAGCGCTCACAGTTTTCCTGTGCAGTTAGGGATCATTACCAACATATCTGGTGCACTCGCTTGTGATTTCACTATAACTCTCGATATAAAGTTATAAAGTTGGCTTGTTTAATGCATTTCTGATCATCTGGTCACTCATGTTCCTTGCGATAGTGATGTAGTCATGTTCCCAGACATCAGTAGATACAAAGAAAAACAAGACAGACGTTGTAATTAACTGGAATCATCCTTTAATACTTTTTTTTTTATATCAACAGATTTTGCTGTAATCACCATTTTTCCTTTTGTTTCCACTATTTTCCTTCTCTACATGCTTTGGCAAATGTTCACTATTTCACATGTTAAAATTGGAAAATGGACTTGATAAAAAATTGGAATTAAAAGTGAGAGAAAGAGAGAAGCAGCACTACTTCTATTATCCTTAATTTCCTTTGGCCCAGGAATGCAAATCCTCACATTATTTACATATAAATAAATAAGTTAAGTGTGTGTGTGTGTGTGTGTGATAGAGAGTATGCTGTACAGTATATGTGTGACTGCATGTGACTGTGCATATATCTCTGTGTGTGCATGTTTGAACACCTCTGTGTTGTCTCACAGTGATTTTGAGAGTGTAACTGAGTAAATCTGTGTGTGATTGAATGCATTTAGACTTGAACGTGTGTTCACCTCTACAGGCATTTGTGTAATTTGTATAACGCGTGTGTGCAGTTATTGTTCCCGCTTAAGTATTTGTATGTTTACTTGGCACTTGTGAATCATGCATCCAGTTGTCTGTGTAACTTCGTGCACTGTCAGTGTGAGGATGAGTTTGTGGATATACTCATTGGTAATTGCCCCTGGATGAGTTTGTGAGAGTGTGTGTGTGTGTGTGTGCGCCCCTGTGTGAGTTTGTGTGTGCGTGTGATTTCCAATAACTGCTTGGTTTGCTCAGCGTCACGCTGCTCCTCTGCTCTGCTGGAAGTGTTTGTGAGGGGAAATAAAAGCAGCGTTAGGAAGAGAGGGGGACACTGGGAAATCACTGAGATACTGTTTACAGCAAACACCGAGCGAGCCGGGACGCACGGCGACAAAGTTATGATCTTTGCGTCTGTCCCTCTGTGTCTGTCTGACTGAGTCCTTCTCTGTCTTTCTGCCAGCTCTTGTCTTCGTCTATGTCAGTTTAATGCCGTGTACTTCGGGCGCATAAATGTTACATGAACCATATTTCCAAAACATCAAAATAAACAAGGCAGCGGTGAACATATTGTCTCACAGAATGATGCAGTCGCCCCTCACAGCCAATCAGAAACAAACAGGTTGCTGCCTTTGTTTGTAAATGACTGGAGGGACACATGGCTTTGTAATGTGACAGAATTAGATGACTTTCCTGTGATTACTTTGTGTGTGCACTGTGTTGTACGTTGTATGTGTCTAGCCTTCCTATATACTCTACTACAGACCTTAATGGACTGTAAATGTATTTGTATAAGGAAGTTAAATACAACAGAAACATTCAAATGACAAACACCAATTAAGAAACAGTTCAAAAAGATGCAATGATGCATTTAAACATTGCTTGCATACATATGTACTGTATCAAATTCAGATTCTGTCTCTTTAATTCAGCTCTTGTCTCCTTTTTGTTATCTTATGACATTCTTTCATGCAACCACTTTTTTTCCCACTTGTGTTATTTCTCATCTGTAAACTGCGTTTTAAAAAAAAAAAAAAGCAAGTGGCTGAACTGACGGGGGTCATATTGTTTCTGTTTCATCTGGGAGATGATGAAATATGATCCAGAAAGTCTAGTTTGAGTAATAGATCAATGAGTTTTAAGGCCTATCAGGCGCCATAACATCGCACAGCTGTTATAATATCAGACAGGGTTTAACAACTCTTGAAAGTAGTTACCGTGACAGTCATGCTATTATCTTTCAGTGAGACTAATATGCAGAAACAGTAGAAATATGGTGTTTACACTAAGTAGCAATCTACCAGGAATGTGCATTTGCACATATTTGATCGGCAACGTCTTGCCCAAAGACAATGAATCGAAACAAAAGTTCAGCCACATTTAACTTTTCTGCCAGATCATCCCTACTGTGCCAACACAGTGGCCTCATTGAAATGAATGAGTGGGCTGCATTTTTGCACACAGTCTTATTGTCTGCCTGAAAACGGGCTTCGCTGTGTCTGTCACAGCAGGTGCAAGAACAGCAACAGGGATACATTTGGAAGGACCCAAATGCAGACATCAGAGGCAGAACTTGATGCGGTTCAGTGATTTAATTCACAAACAAAGGTTTATGGGATTGTGAGGCAGGCAAGGGTCAAAACCAGAGAAGGCAGACCAAACAGATAAACAAATCTGACAAAGAGCAGACAAGAATCAAAAATCCAATAAACAGGCGAGGTCCAAAACAGGCAGGTAACAGGTCTCAGGTACAACAGATGAACAGAACACTGATACAGAGGATAGAGAGCAAGACACGAAGCACGTGGCGACTTAACCATCTGGCAGAGAGCAATGAAAGTGGGCTGATATAAGTAGCGAGCGGCTGATGAGGGAATGAGTTGCAGGTAAGGAGTGGGCGGAGTAGGCCAGGTAACTGCAGGACTAATCAGAAGCGGGAACAGGTGTGTCGATGGGTAAAAGGAGGGAAAGTTTGAGGGCATCTGGTGGACACCTTGAGGATGGCAGGTCTGAGGAGTTGGAGGAAAGTACATGGCCTGGGAGAAGTGAGCAGGGTCTGGAGACAGACTGAGAGTAACGCAGAGGGACTGAGGAGCAGATTGTGACAGTGTCTGATGTGGGTTGAAATTTAATATTCAAAAATGTTACAGAAAGTTTTAAGCATTGACAGCGCTGCTTTTCATGTTTTCATCCCAAGAAGGAATCCACTCTTTTGCAATATAGTGCACCAACTGATCGTTAGGAAATGATGATAAAAGATGAAATCCGGTGATATTTCAAGGTTGACAGATGTTGTACGGTTGAAAAGTTTAAAGCCTTTTGTACCTTTTGTGCAGTGAGACAGAACCTGATCCGGTATTTATTCAGAAAATGAAAACATTTTCCATTTAGAAAAGTGTCTAAACTTTTTTTTTTGCAGTGTTGAGGAATCCTATTATATGATTTCAATGTATTTTCCTGTTTCCACTCAACTGTCTGAGTGCAATAGTGTGCCAGAAAATGTCAGTTTATTATATTTTTGTATATTATTTTCAGCTAATAGTTTTTTTTCTGTCTCTCCATCCTTGCTTTTTCTTATCATCACTCTTCTGTTTTTCTGTGACCATCCCTCGTTCCCTCTCTCTCTCTCTCTCATACACACACACACACACACACACACACACACACATACAATTCCCTCTCTTTCCTCTCTCTCATGCAAACACCTTTTTTTTTTTTTTTACTCTCCCATCCACACTTTGCCCTTTGCTGCCTTTTCAGAAATGGCAAATATATGCACACGGCATACACACACACACACACACACACACACACACACACACACACAACAATGACAGATATGTATGCAGGCATGCGTGTAAACACAGACAATACTCACACACACACACGCACGCACACATAAAACACACATAGACACAGCATGCTCTATCCTGCCTGAGAGTGGTGTGTGTGGTAGTTGAAATGGGAGCGAGCTGTAGCCCGGAGGCAGAGCTGGGACGTGAATACACGGAGAGAGGGTCAGCGTGGCGGTTTGGGGGGGGCGGGGGTGGGGGTTAGGAGGATGAAGGCTTCAGGGTGTGGAGGACTTCAGTTTAGGGTTACAAACCTTACAAACTGTCCTTTCATTTCTACATAGGAAATGTCTGCTGCAGGACTTTGTATTTGGCTTCTGGTGGCCATAGTGGAAGTCTGTTTTCAGTTCTGTGACAACGTCTAATAAGATGACAAGATCAAGGCAGTTAAAATATCTTTCCTCCTGTTTACTGCACAATAGTCACGATGACAGATAAAATGATTGTTGCTGTGATAATTTTCCAGAGTTGTCTGACTGCTGACAAAGTGTTTTTTATGTTTTTTACAAGGAAGCTATCTCAGTTCCTTCCTTTTCATCTTAACCTGAACTCCCAACGATGGCAATTCATGAGATTTAATTTGATTTGAGTGAGCAGAGTTGACATTTAGCCTAGAACGCTAGAAAAGACAGTCATTGTATGAGAAGTGTTGCCTGAAAGACTATTTCATAAATTCATGTAGCCTGAACTTACTCTTTTTTTTTCCTTTTCTTTCTTAACCCTGAGCCGATAAAGAACTTGTGAAGTGCCTGGAAAATGTGAAGTTACCTGATAGTATTAACTTCTGTCAATCACCACAAAGACAAGACAGTTAAAGGGATTGTGACAAATGCTAAAGGTCAACATACATCAGTACAATATGCATCATTGTGGGTTAATGTAAGGATACATTACTGTCCTGTCTCATTGAGAGGCATCAAAAGCATTACATCAACTCCCATGAATGGCTTATTCCAGCTGCTGCTCTTCTAGCGAGACTGTCATCCCCAAAAAGAAAATAACAACAATCGTTTGTGAAAATGCCTGAAACCAACCTCTATTTATGCTTAGTGGCAAAGACCTATAATAGCTGTTTGAATTATGACTTGCTGTCCGTCCCTGGTTGGAGCTGGGATGAGCATGAAACTCTCCCAATTGAGTCATCAGTACTAAAAATGAGGAATTGCTTTAGAATATATCTGGCTCTTTGATAAAGTCATAAAAACTTTGTGGGAGATGTGAACTATTACTCCCAAGGTGCATTTCTGTAAGACACATCTAATCACCGAGCCTGCTAACGGTGGGCGGGAGATAAACTGATAATACAATCTCCAACAACAATTTAGTTTTGAATTGTGTGTCAGTTTTGGATTTATTCAGAAACTAAATTCTGTTTTGTTCACAAATTCAGCAACAAGGTGTTTTTATTTCGCTTCAGCTTTGATTTGCTCCTCTAACTGGATTCTTCTCCGCAGCAAAACCCATGAGCGAAACGATGCTCATGGGTATTGTGGTGTTTAGATCCGACCGCTATACCAAACTGACGGACAAAACATAATTTCTCAGGAAGGAAGATGAAACAATTAAAACTGTTGGTTATAACAGAACAGGATTTTTACATAAAAAAAAAACACTTCTGGAACCAGTGGCTCCCAACACTTAGCAACACTAGAGACCCTCATAGATGGATGTGCAGACAAAGTGTCAGACTTTGACATGAGCGTTAAAGTCTGACTCATTCATGCACTACACAGACTTTGTCCCTTTATAATAACGACACCTGATTTCCTCCCATTAGCTCCCGTCATGATTATTACAGCAGCTAGAGGGCTTCTGTTACATGAACATTTGCTTAAACGACTGATCCTGTCATTTTTCTTAGGAGAACACTCTCTTTTCTCACCACTCCGGTTAAGTTTTGAATGGGCACAAAAACGATGAGGTCAAAGAAAGATCATCGTCTGGGTTAAAACCACGACTGGTGCATGTCGCCCATTTTTTGAAAGTCACTTTAAAGATGTATGACTTTGCTATCAGTCAGTCTTTGCTGTTTATTTTTGCCGTTCACCCAGATTTCAACTCACAAGTCTGTTTGTGTTTTTAGTACCACTACTCTATGCCGAGAATGTGAATTTTATCCGCTGTATCTAAATACTTGCGCTCATGTATAATGGAATATGTAGACATTTTTAGAGCACAGTAAGATGTGTATGAGTTACATTTAAAACTCAAGTGTATAACTTGATAAAGGGTTAGTTATATAGTACTTGTATAGATGTTTAAATCATTGTAAGCCCTCAGATGTAATGGTGGAAAAAAAGTGGACAAAGTGAATTAAAGATACTAAGGGTTAATATGTTTGGACACTGATGCTGTTATTACAAAAGTCTGTCTATTGTACCACTGGGTCATTATGCAATGAGAGGGAGAGAGAGAGGAAGCGAAGATACAGGCCTACCTAACAACATCCCTCAGGGTAATGACGCAGGGAGGTTAAGATGAAGAGAAGGAGAAAAAAGAAAGGAGGAGGAAGAATGAGGAGGCTAGAAATACAGACAACGGCTTAGGAAAGGAATACAAAGACAGGAGAAAGGAAAAGGTGGGAAGAAAAGAGAAGAATAGAAAGAGGCACGGAGAAAGAAATCGTCAAAGATATATGATAGATCAAGAGGCTGAGGGAAGAAGAAAAGAGATGCGGTGGAGAGCTAGAGGTAGAGAGGTGAGAGAGGGATGGAGGGAAGAAAATGATGGAGAGAAGAGAGAAAGAAAGAGATGTACTGAGAGAAAAATAGTGACATGTTAAAAGACAGAAAGCGGATGAGATGCTATGTTGAGAAAAGAAAAAAAAGAAAGACAGGTAAAGAGAAAATGAGGATGGAAAGCATAAGAAAGAAAAAAAATAAGAAAAGAGGATGACAGGATAAGGACAGGAGAGGTAAGTCTGGGAAAGAGCAAGTAGGGGACGAAAGCAAGAGAGAAGAAGAAGAAAAGGAGAGGAAGAAACGGGAGAAGAGAAATAAAGAGAGGGGAGGAAGGGAGGAGGAGAGAAGCGAGTGAGCACACGGGAGAGGAAATAGATGGAGAATTTGAAAGTGGAGAGGGCGGGAGGGAATGTTAGAGGGGAGAGAGATAGAGAAGGAATGTGTGTGCGTATGTGTGTGTGTGTGTGTGTGTGTGTGGTGTGTGTGTGTGTGTGTGTGTGTGTGTGTGTGTGTGTGTGTTGGGGGGAGGAAGGTGGGGGGGTATCCCGTAGGGTTAATTACATCTCTGTTCTCTGTCAGTGCAGCTCTCTCCTCCGCAATCTGAGTCCCTGTTGCAGGCTGACAGGCCACACACACACACACACACACACACACACACACACATACACAAATCAGCACACTAATATATAGCCACACACTCACAAACACACATACACACACTCGAATATCATGACACACAAACAGAAATGTTTTCTGTCTCCTCCTTTTTGTCCTTCTGTCACAATTTCTTCATCTCTCTCTCTCTCTCACACACACACACACACACACACACACACACACACACATACACACACACACAAGTCAGTCCCAGGAGAACATGCGTTGTTCTGTGCGGAGTTATACACGAAGAAGAGGGCCCTTACTCATAATAGCTGTTAATTTTGCATAAATCATGCATAACATGACCCACATGTAAATCACTCATGTCAGCAGGATATCACATCCCAGCAGCTTCTTCTTCTTCTTCTCTGTGGGAAGCAGCAGCAGCAGCAGCAGCAGCAGCAGCTTCCATATTCACTGTTTTGTCTCTGTGTTTATGACTTTGACTTAAAAGAGCTTGAAAGAGAGAAAGATGCAACCTGGGAACGTCACAATCGGTTTTTAATGCAATAAAAAGTGGATGTTTTGGCTCCTCCATCAGGGTTGTTTAACATACTAAGAAGAAATAAAATCATTTTCTGACATTCTTCATTTATATAATAGACTGAATCTAAGAATAAATTTAGAAGATCAACTTGTTTTGACAAGTTTTGACTTGTCCAACACAGATTTTGTGTGAGTGACACCTGCACAAAAAGTGAGTTGATACCTGATTTTTACAAACCTCTTCATCTGTTTGTACATGTTGGTGTGATGTTGGATGATGTATTCCAGCTGTTATTCTTTAATGAAGTGATTTTGTTGTATCTGTGTTGTTCAAACCGCCTTTGTGTGAAAATATGTTCAAGGTGAAGAAAGTGATAATGATGACAGTTTTTGCTTGTAGAGACAAAGACAGACTTGTACCACTCACTCAACATTTAACATCTTGGAACTGCATTGCATTTTGGTCTAATGAGGCTTTTTTTGAGTTGCAAAAAATTGGTATCAGTGTGTCTTCTCTTGTAGATTACTCCCTGTTTGACTGTTTAAAGTGTAGTTTGGGAGTTGAAGTCAAAGGTCAGAAGTGGTTGGCATAAATAACGACTTTTACAGTAGTGTTACGCAGTCGACAGGGAGAGGAAAGATAAGGCGGATTCGAACTGGACCTGTTTGACTGTTTAAACATCAGAGAGCAGAAAACGGTGGCTGTAATAAGAAGCCAGCGCACTTTAATTTGGGGAACTGACAACAAACGTAATTCAGTAAAAAAAGTAACTTAAATAACACATTTCAAAACCTGGGTTTCAAAGGATTCACGGTCATAAATGAAAGAATGTAAGTCACAGAAAAAGGGAAATCAAACAAAACAATTAAATACAACTGATACATGAATGAATTAATGAATTAATAGTGTTCAAAGAAGTTAAAAAGAAGTCAGGGTGAGTAAGAGCATCAATAAAATGTCCAAGAGAAGAAAAAAAAAGGTAATGAGATGAGATTTCAAACTCCTTAACACCCAGAAGAAGATGGTTACATATTGTAACCCTGGAGACATGACAACAAAAGCTCGGTCACCACAAAACCAGATGTACACTACAAAGGTTTTGGGCCATCAGAAAAAAAAAAGGTTCTGTTATAAAAATATATTATAAAAGCAATAAAGCAATATCTCAACATCATCTTTTTGCCAGAAGAAGAGAAAGAAAAACGCAACAAAACAAGAGCTACTTTAACAATAGTAAAACGCTTTAAGACAGATTTTCCTTTATCTTCAAAAAGATAACACAGCTATCGGCTTACAGTCACAGCAGTTGTCTTCTCGATTCACTATGCAAAAGGAAAGTTGATGAAAACATCAAAGTGCCTCTTGTGAAGTCTGAGGATTCCTGCCTTCAATGAAGGAGGCCTCCTCACAAATAACATGACAGGTCATGTAATCCTCCTGACAAATCAGTAAATCTCCCCGTTGTTTGCACCTTTGTGGTTGAATCCCACTGAGACGTGTCCCTCAGAGCCACGGCCTGCTTTATTAACCAGTTTTGCCTTAATTAGCTAATAGGATTGTTTTAACCATGATCCAAGAACAGAATAGCCCATGGGAAGACAAACACCAACTATGTGGAAGTGTGTGTGTGTGTGTGTGTGTGTGTGTGTGTGTTTATATGTGCGTGGATGATCAGCTTTGTGACTCAATGTGCAATTACATGTGCGTGAAATACTCAGTGAGGTGTGTGTGCCTGTGTATGAGTGCATAAATTGGGTGTGATTCAGTGTTGCGTGTGTGCAGGAGCTTCTGTTTGTATAAGATTCAGAGTGTTCAGTGTGTGTGCGCTCGTGCACGTGCGTGTACATGTGTCATCTAAAGCACCACAGTCTCCTTCTCTGCCTTAATTAACAAGCCTTCTTGCAAGACTTTCTCTGGAATATGAAACAATTTTACCTGATGATGCAAACGGCTGAAAACAGAGCCGGGTTAGTGCCTCGCCTCCTCACCTGACACTTTCTCTTTATGCGAGAGCGTTAATGTATGCCTGCGCTACACTTGTAGTTTTTATATCCGTGTATTTTAGTGGCGCTGCAATAGCCAAAAGGCTTATTTTGCTGGAGGAAATGTGTGTGTGTAAGCAAAATCCTTTGTACTGTGTGATGAAAAAGAGCAGGCTGTATCACAGCTTGGCAATGATGTTCTTGCAACACAAGCGTGCGCTTACACATCCATGCACGCACGCACACTTTCATTAACACATACCCACGCAGAGACAACATAAGTCTTTGTAAAGTCCAGGGAAAACCTTGAAAAGGGGGCAAGAAAGAAAAGAAACAGAAGCAGAAAAACACAGAGGAGTTACAAATATGCAAATTGTAGCGACTGAGCTCCGAGTCCAGTTAAAAAGACCAATGATTAAAATGATTTTATAAAATAAAAAGTAGGAATTCTCTTGTGTCTCGCTTTTGCTCTGCAACCAGCCAACACATATGTGCATAAATGCAAGCAAATTCACTCCAAAACTTTACAGTCCCATAAGAGAAATTTCACTCAAAGACGGGGTTTATATTAAAACACACTCTCAATAAAAACACATAATAAAAAACGACAATAAAAACATCATAAACGCAATAAAAACACAAAACAAATTACCCCAGCGGCCACCACATGGATAAGCACGAGTCGATCGGACTGTTTAGCTCAATACACTGCAGTAAAAGATGGCAGCTCATTGCCAGGTCACAATGAAAGGAACTTAAAATTGATTTTATTCTCTGTCCTTCTGTTGCAGTGTGGTGCGTCCGCTTCTCCCAGGAGCCTGCAGACCAGTCGGTGGTACTCGGAGAACGGGTGGTGCTGTCCTGCGTGGTCTTCAACTACAGCGGCATCGTCCAGTGGACCAAGGACGGCCTGGCCCTCGGCGTCGGAGAGGGTCTCAGAGGTGAGGGATGGGGAAGAAATCCCGTAGTGAAAAGGAGTGAAATCTCGCAGCTCCACCAAGCTGTAGGGATCAAAGTGAAGTAAAGAAGGGGAATAACTCAGCTACGGTTTCGGTTCAGTTTTGACTGTAAGAACCTTGACAAAAGATATTATGGCTGAAAAGTGTAGGGGTTTTTTAACATTAAGGGAATGAACACTGTACCAAGAGAGAGAGAGTTAAGAGCCAAGAGGCGTGTGAGTGACAATCTGGGCAAAAATGAGTCCTGTATATCATGCTGAATTAGAGAAAATCCCTCACACTGCTGACAAAAGCAGACGCACATTCGCATTTACATTTTAAGCCGACACGCACATCCAGAATGACTTACTGCGAGTGCAACAGTAGAATGCGCTTCATTTTAGAGATGGGGTAAGTATCACACACAACCAAAAGTGAGGAGAGTTAAAGGGTCGAAGCCACAAAAGAAAGAGAAGAGGATTTTTTTTTTTCCCTCTGCATTCGCAGGATGATCGGAGGAAACTCAGAAGTGAAAAATTAAATAAGTGGCCCCGTTTTGCAAAAAAACATTCAAACAAGCTTGTGACCAGCGTGGCTTAGTGACTGCAGGTATTGACTTTTTACGACTGCAGCTGCAGATAGCTTTTATTCCTTGCCCATGATAAATTTTAGTGAGCTATTTCAAGAATGAAAATGATCTCTCAGACGTGTATCTGTTGAACAGCCTCTGAGATAGCATTGAGAATCTTCATTGAAAGGTAATTTAATGTGAAGTACTTAAACTGAAATGCTGCATTATAATCAGTGTAGTGCTTACTATAGAAAAAAAAGCATAGTATCGATCAATTCTGCAGTAAATATGTAATCTGTGAGTTCCACCTTTTTTAAATTTTGGTTTTAAGTCTTCACCCAACAACATCTTTGATGCTATAAGTAGGATTTCTGTGGTGTTTCTGCTTGTTTCTCAGACTTTGTGGTGGTAAAATCAGAGTGTTGATGACACTACAAGGACAAGGACTCAGACTTAAACATTATGCCAAATGCACATTTTTTTTTCTTGTGTTAATTCCAAACATACCACTGCAGCTGTAATTGCTTTTCTCAAGAAAAACCTTCTAGACAAACCATCCATTACCCGCTTGAAACCCTCTTTTAAAGTAATTCAGTGATAGAGGGGAAAAAAAACATTTATTTATATATGAAAATGTCACAGATATTTACTTGACTGAGCAATTTACTCAACAAAATAACATTATAAACAATAAGTGCATTAGCACTCGCATACTTAGTGCCCTTTAAGCTCTAAACCACACGTCACACTTCTCATCATACTGTAAATTCATCCACAAAGAACAACACATACTGTATAGCACATAAACACATCACATACACACCCACCCACCCATATGCATTCAGTCAACTCACCACCCGCACACACACACACACACACAAAACCCCAAAGACACATGCACACAGTCACACAAGTGATAATCTGACATGTGATGTGAATCTTGTGTTCAACTCAATTTAATTCACAGGTTCAGTAAAGGTCAGCATGTTCCTCTCTCTCTCTCTCACACACACACACACACGCTCCTCTGTCTTTCAAAACCACTTCTTTCATCACTTGTATTTCTCAGATGCTTTTCATTTCTCTCTCCTCTGCTTTCCTCTCTTTTTTTTTTCGCTCATGCCTTCCTCCTCCCTCCTTCTCTCTGTCGGTAATGCTCTCTTTGTCCTTGTAGCCCCTTTGCAAGCGCGGTTGCGGTGACAAACACACCAGCGTTTGATCAACATGTTGTCCTCTTTGTCTCTTTTTCTCGGCTTTTCTTCCATCCATCATCAACTTCCGTCCATTTTTTTTTTATCTTTAAATTGCTTGTGCTGCCATTCCTCCCTTCATCCGTGACGTACAGTCCCTCCTTCTTCTTCTTCTCTTGTTTATTGAGAATTTGAGAATTTACTGGCATCTAGCAGAACAGACTTGGCAGAAATGGGATATAATATTCATAAGTATGTTTTAATTAGTGTATAATCCCATGAAAAGAGGAATGGTGTGTTTTCGTTTGCTTAGAATGAGCCCTTTATAGCTACATAGGGAGCAGGTCTTCTTCCACAGAGGCCACCATGTTGCACCGCCATGTTTCTACAGTTTAGCCCAGAACAGACAAACAAAACATTGGCTCTAGAGAGGACCTTTGATGTTTTTTGTAAGTTTCCCAGCCACTGTAGGTTCTCCTTCACACCTTGAAGGGGAGGGGTATTCAGTTGGCGGTGCAACCTCACCGCTAGATGCCACGAAATCCTACCCACTGGTCCTTTAATTAATATAGAAATAATGTATACTGATCTAATGAGGTGTTGTTGTTGTATGAAGTATGATATATAAGAGGTTGTTGTTATGTGCCCTTTGTGGTTTTATACTGCTGTTAATGACAGTGTAGGCGGGCAGACTGCGCAGTAAAATCATACCTGCAGTTTGCACACACGCAGGAGATCTGTGTTCGACTAAAACAGGTTCTCAATGTAAATCTAGAGTAATATAAAATATAAAGAGAACCCTTTAATATGGTAATGATCTATGTCACATGTCACATGTGTGTACCGTGTTTACATGTATCAATGCAATTAACTAAAAGATAATGCTCTCACCACCTGCAGGCATCAGTGGTGGCAGTTTATTGTTCGTTCTCAACCTCCTCCTCTTTCTTCTTCTCCTTCTCCTTCTCCCTGGGGAGCTTTCACCTCTGTGGTTGCTATGCTGCGAGGTGCTGGAGTGGATGATGTAATCTCCACTAATACTTTTGTCCCTCACCCCACCCACCCCAATCCTCCTCCTCTCCGCACCCCGACAGCCCGCCTGCTCGCCTGCCTTTGCCATCTGAATCCATGATGTCATGTTAGGATTGGGCACGGAGGATCAATGAGTGCCCCCTAGTGGGACGTCACGCTCAATTATGTCTTTGTCTGAGAGGCGAGGGTTCAAACAGAGAGAATAAGGGGTGTTGTAATAGGAACGGCGCTGCCTGTAGTTGTGCAGTTTGTGTATCATACAGGAATTGATGTGGCATCATTGTATATGTGTGGCGATGTTTGATCTGTGTTCATGCAAAAACCCTTCAGCTGTTTATCTCTGACTGTGTTACTGTGCAGCTGTGTGTGTTTACGTGCGTACTCCTGCATGGATTACCTTCCCCTGTGTTGTTTGTGTAAAAGACAGACTATCATGATCTGCAGATATCCATCTGCAAACAGGTCTTTAAAACTACTTAAAAATAAATGCTGTGCATTAAGATAAAAAAAAGCTTTGACATTTTCATATAAATGTGCATCCTGTTTGCTAGTCTCTGTCTCTGATTGATGCAGTACATTTGTGATTCAGCTTTTTTTCTATTTCTTTATCTTGCAAACAAGTCAGATATGCCGGTACTCTGGTGCATAGGAAAGCATGGGACAGACACACAGTAGCTAACATTAAAGAAAAGAAGAAGTCTTTTTCTTTTTTTTTTGTTTGTTATTTGTTTTCCCAACATAAACTGTATGGCACACATCTTGATAACTTACAATTTAAAGGGTTGGTTCACCAAAATTACAAACTACAGTAAATATATAACCTCATTTACTTCTTGTGGCATCCAGCCATGCAGATAGTTTTGGTTTTATTTTCAGAGGTTTTGAGATTTAAAACGGAGGTGGATGGAATACTGTTTGTTCTGCTCACAGCGCTGAATATTCATCTCTTTCCAGAAAAATGTCCCAGTTACTCTAAATAATCAATAGAACACTTCCAAAGAAATACCCTCCATGAAAACTGTTCACAATATGTTCTGTGGATTATTCATTTTGGTGAAGCAACCATTTAAATTCACAAAATTCCTTTCCAATTTATGTTGTCTGTATTTTTTCCAGTCTGGAGCGGCTTAAAAAATATTGTCAATGAAGCTGTGTCTTCACAACTAAAGCTACACATTTGAGGACATTATTCATAACAAAAAAAATATTGCAATTTTGTGAACCAATTCCAGCTATATAAAGTCATCCTGCACACATTGAATTTATAGTTTTGTCTAGTTCCCTTTTCAGTACATGGAAATGAAAGCCTTCATTCCAAAATCCCCAAATTATTTTTTACAATGCTGCACACGAAGCTTGTCACTCTGCGTTTCTAAAGTAAAGATGATGATATTCTCAGACAGATCTTTTGTGAAGGCAGTGCTATTATGATGACTCACAGCTGTAATAGTAGTCTGTAAAGTGCCAGCAATCTTTTTCAAACATGAGGTCATGTTTTCCAGGTGGTACGCTATTTTTTTCGACCTGCAAATAGACCCTGATATGATGCATGACTTACTGTAGAGCTAAAACAGAAACTCCAACAAATGCATGAATCACACAAGTCTCATACTGTTTACCTCTGCATCTATTTAACTGCAAACCTGGTGTGTGTCTCCTGCAGCTTGGCCCAGGTATCGCGTGCAGCGGGCTCTGGACATCGGCCAGTACAACTTGGAGATCTCTAATGCCGAGCTGTCCGATGACTCTCTGTACGAGTGTCAGGCCACAGAGGCCGCCCTGCGCTCCAGGAGGGCCAAACTCAATGTACTCAGTAAGTGAACTACAGCTGTAGACACAGGGGTCATTTTTACAATATATATTTTTTTAGATTTTCTTTTCTTTTTTCAGTTCAGTTTGAGAAAACGATCTTCCATAGTGGCCCGGAGATGATTTGAGAAACTGAGGTTCACACTCAGAGGCACCTTTATAGTCTGAGATGAACTGTTTGGTTGAAATCTCACGATCAATTAAAACACACAGATGTTAATTTTCAGAGCTAATTCAACTGGCTCTACTCTACTGACTATATTTGATGCATCATTCTTGCAGTAATCTTGGAGTTTCCCCATCTGTTTCTATTAGACAAATTAATGTACTGTGCAGTATTCATGGTGTTTGTTCATTTTGGAAATGTACTTTTGCCCTCTATGTTGTAACAAACACACCCGAGAGGATCAGAAGGTACAAGAATGCAACAACCCCAGAAACATTACAGACAGACACATTTGCATGCAGTTTGGAAAGCCAAGCTTGTGTCTAAAAGTTACAAATTCATTCTTCCTCGCAGTTTTGGAGGGAGCTGCATGTAGGGGAAGTTAAGGAGAAACACTCTTGAGCAAGGAACTGACCTCCTGTGCTCCTTGCTTATATAAAAATTTTAAAAACAAATTTTAGTGATGGGCAAAAAAGTAAAACCATTTACATATCAACATTTTAGTTGTCTTTTACATGTACAGGAACTGAAGTAATATATACAGTAACATAGGCTTTATTTCCAGATCATTAAAATTACACACAACAAAGGTCAAACAGCAATAACCTCATGAGGAAAATGCTGGATAGCAGATTTGGATATCACAACACCATGGTGAAGGCTTCATCCAGACTCCCCACAAAGCAGGATAGTTTTGCTTCAGTACTATGTTTTGTATCACCAAAGTGTAAATTTTTAAGGAACATAGAAAAACAGCCCTGTTTTTTAGTATAATGGAAATGTGTTTTTGAGGGAATCCAAATGGTTTGAAAGGGTGTTTTATTGGACTAAGTAGCAGATTTTCTCAAACCCAGAGAGAAGCCTGTCATTGCTAAAGTGTTTTATGCATATATGTTTGTCTGTATGCATGAGCTCTCAACGCCATGATCAAGGCAACAACATAAATAAATGTTTTTGTGTGTCCGTCCTCCAGTCCCCCCTGAGGACCCGGTGGTCGAGGGAACCCCGGAGCTCCTGCTCATGGCTGGGAATCCGTACAACTTGACCTGTGTGACCCGCGGGGCTAAGCCTGCAGCGCACATCCAGTGGACCAAGGATGGAGTCGCTGTGGAGGGGGCCTACCAATCCACAGTGAGTCACACTCACACACACGCACACACATTCAGCTAATAGGAAACACGTGCACAAGGCAAGAGTCACGCAACATAAAACAGACATAAAACCATGAAGAATTTATTTCACTAAATGAGATCTGTATCTCACGTGCCTACTGGAGGCTTTAAAATGGTTTGTAACAGAAATTCTAGTACAATAGGAGTACAATGTGTTCCTCAGTCGAAGCCCAATGATGTTTATTTGTTTATATGCTTTTTGCCATGGGCAGTGTGAGGGGGAATTACTGTATGTACACCTCAGGCCAAGCAGCACTCCAGAAGTCCTGCATTAGAGAAATACAGTGTGCAGTGCAGTTAGCATGCTAGACAAACCAAGTCAGTGCACAACCTAATTTCTTGATTGACAAAATAATAACACCTTAGTATAAGGGAGCCATATTTAATTAGTATTTGTGATGGAAATTATGCCTTTTCATGCTTACAAAGTGCAAATCCTGACCTGCTAACAAGTGAAGTGTTTTGTGCATTGAAACCTGATAGGAGACTTTAGGTATTTGTGATCCATTTAATACAGTATGTGTTTCCAAAAGTGCCAACACAGACAGGGAATAATCATTGAAAAGATCACTGCATGACTCCATCACTACTCCATCGCTACAAAACTCAAATTTGTCAGTTTTCCAGTGATTGTCCGCAGTATTTAATACCCAAAGGAAATGTCCTAACATCTCAGACAAAGCAATCGCTGCTGTGTTAAAAAGGCTCAACAGGGGAAGAGACTCAGCCATTACTAATGACACAAGAATGAGATTCCAACCAGCTACAGCTCAATCATACTATCACATTGGTTTATAAAACTGTAATGTCAAATGCCAAAAAAACCCATTTTGACCTGACAAAGATCTGACTTGGATCTAAATGTTGTTTATTTGAATAAATATTGCGGCTTTGGAGTGAATGTGCAGGCGTTACTTTTTTCCTAATAACTGTAATGTCATGCCAAGATGAGCTACGTCAAATTGGAATTTGTCAACATAACATTTTGTCCATGTGTCATCTAATAGACATACTGTACTGTACACTCACATGATAAATGAAATGTGCAACACTGTCTGCAAGCCAAAAATGGAAGATTTATTTAAAAAAAAAATCTAAGTCATGACAGTTTGGTCTTGCATCCTGAATAAATGTCACAAGACCAAAATCTTGAGAGAGTGTCACGCTTTTCCATCATCTATCTCACATACACACCTCCCCCACATGATGCCATGAGCGCAGTGTGTTGTTTTGGACATGCACACTTTCTTATGCCTCTTTTTTTCCCCCTCCTGTGTGTTTTATTTGTCGTTTATCTTTGATTTATTCCTTTATTGTTTTTTGTGTATATGCCCTGAGAAGCACTTTGTGACTGGTGTCTGTAAAAGGTGCTATATAAGTAAACTTTATTTACTCACTTACACACTCAGTCAGGCTGCAAATGCAACTGGCTCGAGTTTTATTAGCTGTTTTACCACATTTAAGAGCTTTTGTGCATGAGATCTCAGTAATTATAATATAGTCATGGATTGTTTTCATTTCAGAAGTTTTAAAGCTGAATTTAAGACAATAAGTTGCGTAATTAAATGGCAACTAATAATACTTGGATGGTTCTTTGTAGATTACGGACATGACATTATATGCACTTTTGGTATTTCAGTGTTTCAGTGTTCACCTGCACACAAACCATAAATGTATTCAGATACATAATGTTTTGATCTCAGTCAGGTCTTTGTCAGGTCAGTCTTTACCTGATCCAACTGATCCGCTGTGCAGACATTACTTCCCTCTATAGCCTTGCATCTACATGTGATGTACATTCTCTCACTCCTTCTTTAATAAGCTTTGTATTAACATTTTCAACCTCTCACACACACGTACATACAGTATATAGGCAGCAACTGTACTCGGTGACACTTGCACACACACACGTTCATACATTTTGCACTTTTTCACCCACATTCACACTCTCCTCCCGCTCCCATATTCTCTCCTACACATATGAAATTATGCCTGCAAGCACGCACACACACACACACACATAGACACACATTCACATATGCACACTCATGCTTTCATATGCACACAGAAGCAGCAGCAAACACTGACTCACACACTCAAACACAGATGTTTTTACATCTCTTGCAGCCCGTTCTATGCCCCCCCCCCCCCCCACACACACACACACACACACTCATACATATTACATGCTGCTCTTATGTTACTGTGATACTGACCACGCATTTACACCACCGTGAAGGCTGTACATACTTTTTTAATAGATTTTGTAGCTGCATTGCAAAACACCTCACCTTCCTCAATCAAATAACACTGGATGTTATGTTCTTATCCTGCAGGATTATTTTCACTACTGAGAAATCAATTATTTTCCAATCAATAAAGTAATCCTTTATTTTGAAAAAAAAATTTAAAAATAAGAATAATGCCTATTACAAGCAGATAAGATACAAATCCTCACATTTGAGAATCTGGAACCATCATGTTTGATAATTTTCTTTAATAAATGACTTAATTTTAATTATCAAAATTGAGTTTCTCTGATCAATCAACTATACATCTCAGCACTTCTATGTTTCTTTACAGCTTTAGTTTGAGTTTTGGGCTCTTATTAAATGCAAATCCCAATGCTATCATAAAATCAAAATTGCTTCAGTTAATTGAACGAACATTTTGTAGAAAGTTACCTTCCTGCACCAACATTAAACTTTTGAATTATGAAGATAAAGAACAGGAACATGTCTTTCTATAAAATGTCTCATTAAAATTCTCCTTTCGATCTTCAGCTTGCACCATCTCTCCTCATGTTGTTGCTATTTCTATCTTCAGATTTCTATTTTATGTTATTTCTTTAACTCTCTTGGCTCACTTAGTAACCCTCCTATGTCTTTCTCCCTTCTCATTCCTTTCCTTTCTTTTATTTCTCCTGTGATACTCTTTGTTATCTCCTCTTTTTTTGTCCTTTTCTTCTTCCACCCGTGCTCCTCCTCTTCTTCTTTGATCTTCCCCTGTTGGCTCCCCTCCCAAAATTCAACCCACCACTCTACCCACAAACCTCCTCTCCTTTCCTCTCCTCTCCACTGTCTCACAGGAGGTGTTGCCGGACAGGAAGAGGGTGACGACCAGGAGCTACTTGCCGATCACGCCGGTCGACACCGACAGCGGCAGCAACTTCACCTGTGTGGCCAGCAACCCGGCAGTGCCGATGGGCAAACGAGCCACTGTCACCCTCAACGTCCACCGTATGTCGCTTTTTTTTCTCTCTTACAGTGTAAAGGTGTGCAGGTGGGGCTCAGGTGGGGTCGAGCTGTTTTCCTGTTGACACACAGCAAAATCACTCTATGATTTTAATCAGCTGCCCCTACATTTGTCAACTTGGACAGCCTCTATTTTTCACCGTTCTAAACCCCAAATCAAAGTTTGATTTATTGCTGTCATTGATTTGGCACAAATTTTGACACCAGTAATTTTCACGTAAAGTTGATTTTCTTCAACATCTGGAAAACTGGAAACCTTTGTTTTGAAGGGTTTTAAGTTGTGTCCCTGAGGAAATAAATGACTGCTCGCAAGGAAACTGTAGTTTGAATTTTCAATCAAGAAGACTGATGTGTTTTTCTGACCCAGTGTAGCTACTAATTACTGGGAGACAAACTGCAGTAACAGTAGATGCTGAACCAGTGATGTTTAAAAGCAGTAGCTGTACAGAAGTGGAGCTTCGAAACACCATATTTTATTATGACTTTTATACTTTGTGTGACTTATTTGTGTGGAAATCAATCCTAACGCTGCTTGCTACAGCTGAAACACTCCAGGCATTCATACCATCATTCAGTTAATCTTGAGATGAACATTGAATACGTCTGTTTCCCTGTGCAGATCCTCCTACAGTGACCCTGTCCATCGAGCCTCGCTCTGTCCTGGAGGGCGAGAGAGTCACCTTTACCTGCCAAGCCACTGCTAACCCAGCCATCATGGGCTACAGGTCTGGAGGAAATGTTACCAGAAGTTTGCTTTTTTTATCTAGAAATATATATATTTCAGTATACTTAACTTCAAACAAACAATATCTTATAATACTAACTTTAACTGTATTGTTGCAGCTTTAAGTTCAGCTCAAAGTGTGATGGACTTCTTGATTCTGGTCCTGTAGTGCAACATCAAAAGCCAGATTGCAAATCTGTTAAATGCCAATAGGTTTTCTTTCATCTATTCTAATCTACTTGTAACCATCCTCTGGAGGTGATTGTAATTTCTGCTTGCAGAACAGAATTGGTGAAAGTATTGAATATTTGCACAATTAAGCACAGACTTTTATCCTTGGTGACAATACGGAGACACTGAAATGACTATATGCTGTACTTTAACACCGTACCTTTTAATCTGAGTTTTGAGACTCCACTAGAGGGTCTCGGTACGGGACCTCTGCCAAGTACTTAGTCACTAAGCCTATTAAGTGTATATTAAAATGTCATCTAATGGCAGATGTACAATATGGGTATATGATTTTGAGTTAGATATCTGGCAAGATACAGTACAGATAACAGATGAATGTTTCTTTAACTTGCAATCATTCCCTCAGGTTCTGACATAAAGTTTCTATAAATGTTAGTTTAATAACATTCATTGATAATATACAAAAAACACACATTGGTAAATTGTGGAAATCTAATATTTGGATTATTATCAATAACTCATTATGCTTTTAAGATCTTCTGCTGACAAACGAACATAACAATGATCTGTAACGTTTGATAACTTGTTAAACGGCGGAGTGTTTCTCTGTCAGGTGGGCTAAAGGTGGCGTGCTGCTGGAGGGCGCCAGGGAAAGCGTGTTTGTCACCACGGCAGATCACTCCTTCTTCACCGAGCCCGTGTCCTGTCAGGTGTTCAACGCCGTGGGGAACACCAACGTCAGCATCCTGGTGGACGTCCACTGTGAGTAGAGGGCAAACGTACCTGAGTCATCTACAGTATTAATCTATTATCTATTAATTTCAGCTCAGTTATGCTTTACTGGCCAAACCAAGTGAAAAACACACAAAAAAGTTGTGAATAAAACAACTAGTCACTGATATAGCAGTGACTTTAAAAATAAAGCTAGACATAACCAGAAGAATCATAAAAAGAAAAAAAATGTTTATTCCAGTAAAAGAAATAAAGAATAAAGAAAAGAATCCTACACCAAAACACGACCTGCTTTATGGGAGACAGCCACAGAAAAAAATTACAAAGGAGAATTTGAATAAACACTTTTATTTTGAAGGTTGTTTAACGGTCTGCTATCATGGAATTTAATTCTCTCTCTATCAGTCGGTCCCATCCTGGTAGTGGAGCCCAGGCCAGTTACGGTGGATGCGGACTCTGACGTCACCCTGAACTGCAAGTGGTCTGGAAACCCTCCTCTCACCCTCACCTGGACCAAGAAGGGCTCCAGCATGGTGAGAACAAACCAATCAAAACTTACTCTGACCTTTGAAATTTAAAGGTATTCTCTAATTGTCGTTCTATTTTTGGTCAAATTTGATCATTTATACAGAAAGAAAGTGACCCGGACCCCATTCTTGTATAGACCTCTGGGCAAATCCTTCAGAAAACCCCAACACAAACTTATATTAACGTCTAAGACCCAGACTTCATAAATGTTTGCTTAGTTGTAAAGCAAGCGGTTAGTGGTAAGGCGCCGTCTCCATATCTTAAATCTTTAATTCATGCCTAACAAGTTAAGAAAAGCACCAGTAAAAAACTAATGGAGCCTGCCGAGTAAATCAACATGTTTTATGAATTAAATATAAATCTCCTTCTCCCCCTCTTCTCCTCGTCTGTCTATCTCTGCTCTCAACCTCACAAACCTGCTTTCCTGATTTTCCTGTGTATACTTATCTACTGTACTTGTGTATATGTGTGCAGGTGCTCAGCAACAACAACCAGCTGTACTTGAAGTCAGTGAGCCAAGCTGATGCAGGC
The DNA here is from genome assembly GCF_910596095.1 of Thunnus maccoyii. Lineage (NCBI taxonomy): Eukaryota > Metazoa > Chordata > Actinopteri > Scombriformes > Scombridae > Thunnus > Thunnus maccoyii. The sequence goes on along the minus strand of NC_056544.1, from coordinate 24,659,248 downwards.
CAGTATGTCTGCAAGGCCATCGTACCCCGGATCGGTGTGGGAGAGACCGAGGTTACGCTCACTGTCAATGGTGTGTTACTCTCTACTCACTCTGCTATTAATAACAGTGCTGATATTAGCAAGAATTAATTAAATTATGAAATGCGTAGGATAGACCCTCCTACGCACAGCAACACTCTGCTTCTGTTTCAAACATGGAAGAAGAGGAATGAAACGAGGGGGACCTCCATGATGATTTTTGATCCAGAATCACTCTGTATATCATTTAATGTACATTATATGTCTGTATATGTCTGACAGTTGAAGCCATTCATGTTGACCTGGCCTGATTCATTCCAGCTCAAGCTCAACCAGAACTCCACAGCTAGTTTTTCAGCGTTAAAGGTTGCAGATTGCAACCAACTGAATACCCATCCCCCTTCAAGCATGTAGGAGAATCTAAGGTGGCTGCAAAACTCGCAAAAAATGCGAAAGGTCTTCTCTAGAACCAGTGTTTGGTTTGTCTGTTCTGGGCTACTGTAGAAACATGGCGGTGCAACATAGCAGGGGGTAGAGGACCCGCTCCCTATGTAGATATAGAGGGCTCATTCTAAGCTAACAAAAACACAATGAGTCTTATTTTCATGGGATTATACACTAATTAAAACATACTTATGAATATTATATTCCATTTCTGCCAAGTCTGTTCCACTAGATGCCAATAAATTCTACACACTGAACCTTTAAACCGGCCCAAAGACAATATTTCAATGTCAAAACTCTCTCTCAGAGAGTCCAGCAATTACCTAATAGATCAAAACCGACTCTAAAAAGAACACAGTGACAAGAAGAGAGTTCACAAATTTTCCTCAAATCTTAGCCAGCTGACTAAGTGCCCAGTCAGACTAGAAAGTGTGACAGCAAAATTCATTGGCGAGTCTTCACAAAATGTGCTGGAAGCGTGGAGATGTAATGGCTACTTGCACTCTCGTTTGCTACCTGGACAATAAATAACCACAGATAATTCAAGGGAACGTATTTGTACCATCCACTCCTGTCTCCTGTCTCGACTGACTGCAAACCACGCCGTGTCGCTTGTTGAGCTGTTTATTCTACAAAGGAACTGGGTTATATAACATTGTGTGGTTTCACACAGCTAATAGCTCTCTCCATTTTAAGCTCTCCAGCTGGTTTTATACAGAATTTGACACAAGGGGTTAACAGTGGCACAGGTTTTAATTTATAGTTCAGCATCGGATTTCACTCAGTGAAAGCATCACCACAACACTAAATGCATGTCATCATATGTGATCAGACTATATCATGCTTTAATTTAAAAGATACTCACAGTAATTGTGTTTACATTCTTTTCATTAGGTAATATATATATATATATATATATATATATATTTCATTTTGTCTCATTGCTGAATAGAAGGCTGTGCAGCTGCTGTGTTTACATTATTTCATTCACTGATAGAGAGCGAGAATTGCAGGTTGGCAGAGTCGATGGTTTTGCTAGATGTGTGTTACCAACTTCCTTAATGTTGTCTTTACTATTAATTATCTCCACTGGCATCGGAAACTTGTAGAAGAAAAAAAAACAATCATCCCAATCTCACCAGTCACAGCTCTTGCAGCATCCACATCTCCGTACTTACATTTTTAAGGAGGCGCACGTTAGCTGTGACGTAGCTTATGGTGGCTACTTGTATAGGCTCATCTTCACTGCAAGATGTTCAACTGTCATGATTTCAGCATATGTTTTTAAAGTCAAAACGTTAAATTCCAAGTGAAAGCACCACACATAATTTAAAAACAAGTTACTAATGTTGGTGTGACCAGACCCTAAATCCACAGTATCTGATCATCATCATTTTCCATGAAACACTAACGCTTCATAATAGGTTTCTTACCAGTTCAACAAATATAATGGCAGCTCCGCATCAGTATCAGTAGAGTTTGTGTACAAGCATGTTGACTGAAGAAACACATTCTGAGTTGTTATTTCTGTAAATTGACTTACAACAACCTGAGTAACGATGTCGATCTCATTCACGGTTATCACCATTTTTATATTGAATGTACTCTGGCTCTGGAACATGAAAATCACGTCCCTTTTCTTAATCCCACCTACAAAGCTCTGATTGGTTTAGTTATTTTACCAACTGGGAAACAGACATTAATGAGTATAACACCAGCCCGATTTGCTGAACCAGGCATTTAGCAGGCTATAGTGTCTTCTTGTAAGTGGTCTCATGTTTACGGCAATCATAGTAAGGTCTATTCATTAATGTGGTGATGATTTGTTGTTAAGAACAAAGCTATTATGCCCCTTTAAACCTTTTGATGTGTTGTCATAATCCTCTTATGTCTCTTTGTCTTCTTTATCTGTCTTTCTTGTCTTGTCTGTCTGACTTGGCCAGGCCCCCCCATCATCTCCAGTGATCCGGTCCAGTACGCTGTCAGAGGAGAAAAGGGAGAGATCAGGTGCTACATCGCCAGCACCCCCCCACCCGATAAGATTGTAAGTCCATCCTCGGAAGTTGTAATCTGCTGCAGAGGTGCTCGACCTTTTCAGATTGCATCCGCCTCAAACAGAAACCTGATCAAAAACTCCTCTGAAAAACAAAATGATTTTTTTTTACTTTGTGTTTCCAGCTAATAATACTAGCAAAGGGAATGGCACGAGTGGCATTGTTCTCTCCAACTGTGTCATGAGTATGTGAGAACGATCTGTTCCTGCTCCGTGTGGTGGAAGGTGTGACTCATCAAAAACAGCTGCTGTAGTGTTTGGCTGAAATGAATGAGGAGACACGCAGTACTGTACACATGTTCCAGTGAAGTGCTGGAGTGCAGCAGATGATGAGAAATCACGACAATAGAAGAACATTGCTCACTGCTCTTAGCTTTACCACATGTTTATTAGTTTTGTACAACTTTTTAAGGTTGCAAAAGGCTTAGGGTTTCTTGCTACATTGAATAGTTTAATGAAATGTGAAACTGAAAATGAGACCCAATTGTGGAAATAGCAGATCCAGTTAATAACTGTAATCTAATCATCTGATTTGTGACCCAAGGGCTGTATATGATATGAATTCATCACAGCATTACTACCATCCTTTTAGCTACCATGCATTTCAGTTATTGATATGGCTTTTATTTTATCTGACACCCTTTGGATAGATGGGTTGGCTGTCATGGATTGGATGATTTTCTGTTATTTTTCATACAGTTATGATGTCAGATGTCTTGTTAAACATGGTCAAAGTTCCAAAACTTGAGGTGAATATATGTAGAAATGCTCCCTGCAAGACAAAAGCCACAGATTCAGCCTGCTATGAATGCTTCATTTGAAATGTTAACTCTACTTCCTCCTCGTAATGACAGCATGCTTACAAATGGCTGTCTGTTCTTAGTCTTTGTTGTTAAGGCTGTTGCTAAGGTTTTTCCATGGGTTGCTGACAATGTCCACTCACATTTGGGATTAAGGCAAACATGTATGGATGACAGAATGAGAAAAATAAGTGAAATCCTGCCACTAAATACTACTGTTTGTTTATGAAGCCTCAGGAACCGCTGGCAGTCTGCTGAGGGGCAGCTTCTGGAGGCCTTATTAATCACAATGACATTTCTGCCCTTCAAAGCCAGTCTAGAGGAGTGGTTCCCAAACTTTTTGATTTGCAGTCCCGTAAAATAAAGCTATTTCTACTTGGAACCAATTCTCAGAGTCTGCACACAGCATGTCAGTGGGTTGCAGCTAGTTCAACCGAAGATGGATTGTTTCTTCTCATGATCTTTAATTGAATAATTGAAATAAATAAAGCCTAAATTACACTGTAGTTAAAAATACCTGAAATTCACAAGACAAAAAGGCAAAATTACAAAAAAGAAACATTATTCTGTAGCAAAAAATATATATTTTTTCTGCTTCCCTATCCTGTTACAGTAATCATCTTGTGATCCCTCAGATTTATCATGAACCACTGGTCTGAGCTCTGTTTGTGAAAGATTTGAATCCTGTAACAATTGGTATTTTTTTCCCCTCTTAAACAATTTCTATCAACTTGCCCATTTAGCCCTCAGCTCCTCCAGCGTCGTAGGTCAAAGGTGTGTCTCTGAGCAGCACTCAGGTGATTTCTAAAGCAACACTGAAGACCAATTGTTATGATTGTCTCATATACAAACAAAAAAAGAACATATAAATACATAAATATTCTACCTATCGTTGCTTTAAGAGTAAATTTATTTACTTGCAGTCACCATGAAAGGATCAGTGTAGCCCTCAAACCCTCTCTATTTTAGTATGAGTCAGACCTATTCGTCTCCAATTCAGGGATCCCTTTTAAAGTGGTAACCATCTTTTCTTTAAAAGAGAAAGCTTTCACACAGATTGCTTTACTAGAAAACTGTAATGGAATATCCTGCTGAATGTGCCATGACTGCAGAATTGTGTGCTGCTCTGTTATTCCTGCTTTCCAGAAAGCAGCAGAGTACGATACTTGATCAAACCGCAGTTTAATATAAAGTGTCTGCTTGTTATATAAGAAATAAAACAAGTGGTACTGTATGTGATATAAACCTTAGAACCTACTAGAATGTTCACAAAGCATGGGAAGAAGCCAAAAAATTGAACTAAATCCAGTAACGACATTTGAGTTTTCAAGACTAGAATGAGTGAGAAAGAGAGTGTGGGCGTGAAATAGATTGAAATGAGAGAGAGAGAGAGAGAGCGATGGAGGGAGAGTAAAACTCTGTACATTTCAGCGTCAATTATCCAATTGTGCTGTGCCGACATGACAGAAATCTGAGCTTTTAGGAAGCTTCAGCCCCCTGCTGCACTGGCAGAGAGCTCAGAGCGTATAATGTGATACGACATTATAGTCTCGGCTTAATGCAGAGACACAAGGACTTATAAAATATGGAGTATGATGCTGTGTGTGTGTATGTGTGTTTCATGTGTGTGTAAAAGAGATTGAGAAGCAGACACTGAAGGACAGACAGAGGGGGTGCAACAAAATTATTAGAAAATTTTTTAAAAAATTATGAGTGATAAAGAAAGAGAGGGATTGTGAGAAGCAGACTGTGAGAAACAGAAAGATGCATCATAGAGAAAAAGATTTTTATTATAAGATTTCTCCCTCACCCCCTCTTGATCTCTTGATCACATTCTCCTTTTTTTTTTTTTTTTTCAAAACAGGTTAAAAGGTGCATTAGCCCAACATATGGATCTATGTATATTTGATATCACCATGCTCTATATTTAATAACCTCAAATTTCTACCTCAGCAGATTTTAAGTAGAAAAACCTGCTTGAGTTTTTATCGCTCAAATACACTTGCTACACTCTATGTGTGTGTGTGTGTGTGTGTGTGTGTGTGTGTCTATTCTGATTTATTTGTAAGTAATTTCTCTCTTTTCTTTTCAAGCCTGAAAAGGTTCCGCACAAATTTTATTTAGACATATACTGCACTGGGAGAACAAGCTAGTTACCAAGGTGTGAGAATATAATTTGTTTTGCTTAAAATATATTTCCTGCCCCGGCTCGCTTTAGTCCCTCTTAACCTTTCTTAACACAAGCCCATCTGTTTGCTGAATTTTTATTTGTGTGTGTGTGTGTGTGTTTGCATCTGTATGTGAGTCTATTGTGGTTAATACTATTTAAGATAAGCTAAAGTTAAATTAGCATTATTGATCCCTGAGGGGAAATTGTGTGATTGCTGCAGTAAAGAGTGGAGTTTAGATAAAAATCAAACAAATTAAACTTATTGGAGATTATGTCCTCATCATGCTAATACAGAGCTCCTATCAGCTTGAAGGACTTCCTGCTGTGTTGAGGAACAGATTTATAGATTTACAGATGTTTTAGCGTACAGATGTACCAAGCCTTTGATCTTAATCATAAATTGAACTACACCTGCTTAGCTATTTTAAGTAGCTATTAAGTAGCAGATCAAATGGATTTAACTTTAGAAAGTAAAAGTGTTTTCTAGTGTTTCTAGCTTGTAACAACTTCTCTGTTTTAAATATGTTATTGCAGGTAAAGTATTCTGTAAATGACCTTGACACAGGTGTATTGATAATCCCTCTGTATGCTCCTCTCTATCAGTTGGTCAAGTTTGTAAACCAACACGTCACTCGTTGCGATAAGCCTTAACATCTCCTAAATTCAATACCTGCTGTCCATTGAACCATGGATTAGAGGACTAATAAACCCTCTTAATTGTGATTTTCAGGTTTGGGCATGGAAGGAGAATGTGTGGGAGAAGGAGAAAGGCACCCTGATGGAGAGGTACACCGTGGAGCAAAGTAAACCTCCATCCCAGGGTGGAGCCGTCCTCTCCACGCTCACCATCAATAACGTCATGGAGTCCGACTTCCACTCACCGTACAACTGCACCGCTTGGAACTCCTTCGGACCCGGCACCATGATAATCACCCTGGAGGAGACAGGTACTGCATGAAAAAATGAATATTGCAGTTCACAGTAGTCACCATGTCATAGTTTTACTTATAAAGCTAGTTACACAGTTCATGAGGGTAGTTTATTTCATAGTGTCATCATCAGTTGTTTCTCCACTGAAAACGACAAATACAATCTGACACAACAATATGAAAGGACCATAATGCATATTGACATTTCCTGGCAGTAATCTGCTTTAGAAGGCAGCAATGTGCCGATAAAAGAGATGAGCAGAAGAAGTCGAGGAAAGTCTTTGCAAATATTCTATAAGATAGAAACTCATTTTTACATGTTTGTTTGGCCTTAAAGGCAGCCTGTGGGGTCTTTGACCACTGATGGCGCTATGAAGCTCATCTAGCACACACACAAGGATGCACATGTACAAGCTCGACCATGTGGATGAAGTGATACACACTCCTGCCAATAATTTCACGTTATTCTATAGTTTTACAGTTGGTGGCGGTAACGCACTGATGCATGAAACTAGCAAACATGGATGTAACCAATGCAGGTTTCAAAATACTGTAAAAATAGGTGGTGGAAATGTTTTATGAGAAATAAGAAGTATTCAAAATGTTTGTTAGGTTTCAAGGATACACAGACTGTTTTTAACTAAGAATTACTGAATGTTAGTAAAATTGTGTTTGTTTTCAATGAAAACTCCACAGGGTACCTTTAACGTCCCTGAATGAGTTGCTCTTCTCTCTTTTACAAACTGAAGTGCCTTTGAGCAAAATTTTTTAAGCAGTGGCCTCAGCTGGAGTGTAGACGATAGATAAAACACTGTAAGTCCATTCTGGATGGTTACGCATTTTATTTTGAGAGCTTGGTATGTCACATTACATTGGAAAAATGATTTCTTCACGCTCTGTCAGTCTTCTCTGGCTCTTATTCTTTCAGCTGTCAGATTTTGCAGGCTTCAGAAAATCTACCAAAACATCTTCAAGAGAGAGAGAGCTTGGATTTGTCCATAGGTTTTACACTAACAGTATTTTTATCCCTTGTCTGACTTGCATGTCTTATCAACATAACCAGCCCCTCAGAGATTCAACATTAAACTATAGGACACAACAGGATTTATGCTGAAAAGACATAACATCCGTGTAGGTTTCTGTAACAATGAGTTACCAGCTGTCCCTCAACCCCGACCCTTCTCTGCTTGTGTTTGTTTCAGATATTGTTCCAGTGGGAATTATCGCCGGTGGTACGGTGGGCTCCTCCATTCTGCTGCTTATGTTCCTACTGGCGCTCGCCTTCTTCCTCTACCGCCAACGCAAAGGCAGTGAGTGCACACAGTGGTTCTCTAATATGTGTGTTTGTAGAGGCACACATGCACACACACACACATACCGTATATGTCTATTAGTCTTTCATCCACTCTCCCACTCTGTCATTCTGCCATTCCACATTTGAAAAAGGCAACATATGCCAGCCGTATAGCATTTTATTCAAATGAGATTAATGAATATTCATATAATATGGCAAACTGCCTTAAAACGCCCACCATACATTTCCCTTTTCATTCTACTGACATGAAATTGTATGATTATTTTTTTAATAAATCGTATTTATATGCCGCTCATACATTAGATGAAGTACAAAAATAACAGAGCAGAAAACAAGAGCATTTAAAGGTGAATAGTATTTAAATTATGAATTCCTATATGTAATTTCTACAGCCTACGGCAATCCAATTAGCATTTATGAACACAAACCACTCTTCCACAAACCAGAGTGCTAAACAAGACGTGGTGTCTTCAAGATGTTTGATTTTGAGGCACTTCATAGCAAATAAAGAAGTGGGAAAGACAATGAAGGTGACTGACTGGCAGAGTCCCCAGAGGGATTTTCTGGAGATAAGAGTATACTTTCTGGTTCAGAGCAGATAACACACTATAGAAAAGATATCATTTGGAATGAGAAACTCAAACAAACAGTGTTGTTGCTCCAGATAAGCTGTCTCTCGTTTGTTGTCTGTGCTGCAGATCAAGACTTCACAGATGCAAATCTTTACTTTCAAGGTTTCTGGTTGTGGAAGAGAGTTGTTCATGTTGACAAATATTGACTGCTTTGCTCTACGGATATATGAACTAAACTGCGTAGTATTATCATTTTAGGTTACACAAGTCAATCATTTTTATATAGGAATATACCATATCATATATCATATCAGCGTAAAACCCCAAATGTTTGCTGCGACATAGATGATGATCTTATTAAGCCTAACCCACTTGAGTAAAGCCCTTTTCAAACAGATCTCTACCTTTATGTGTTGCTGTAACCATTATGTCAATATGAGGGCATTCAATTCAGACTTATGTTATGTTGGAAGTCTTCAGGTCTGCCCTAATAAGACTTCTGCTGTGTTACATAAGAAGGCGCATGTCTCAGAAAGGCTGAAAATGCTGAAAATTTACCCTTTTCTCCCAGGATATTGTTTTCCATTTTTCTGTTGCATCTCAGGAAATCATCTTTGTCAAAATTAAATCTGAAACACAAAATTTGAGAGACAATTGGACTCAAGGATTACTAAACTCCTCCCCCCCACCTGCTACTCCACCAGACACATCAAAGTATTTGAACCCTGAGATGTGCACAGTTCATTTACATTACAGCATATCATGTCTTGGTACTGAAGCCCTCACAGTACCTTTTTTCTGCCATTTGATCATTGGCACAATAATGGCCCAGTTTGTATGTATTTATTGCAACAATCCTGATGGCTTAAGATTTTTTAAACTACCACTGAAAATTTTTAAATCCTAAACATCTGGGTTTTAAACTAAAAAAATTGTAGATCTGCTGCAAAATCTACATCATCTTTTACAGCCCTAAAAACAGCTATAAAGAAATGTATCATTTAATCATGATGGATACTGAACAATTCAAACTGTTACCTCTTCCTGCCTTTTGAGGCTGCCAGCATCCCAAATTTCCTATTGCACCATTATCAAAAGAAACTACAGAAACTAAACAAAATAAGGCAAATAAAGGGCCAGACAAGTCAAGAGAAAACAAAGCGAAACCGAATTAAGTGTTTTTGTTGCTTTTTCAAACCAGACTGTTAAATAAATCAGTAATTTATCTTGACGTGACCCAGAACATGACCAGAGGTTGTGTTTTTCTTCCAGGTCGCCGGGGTGTCACCCTTGGTAAACCAGACATCAAGGTAGAGACAGTCAACAAAGAGACCCACAGTCTGGAGGAGGAGGCAGCCAACGTCTCCACGGCAACCCGTATGGTCAAGGCCATGTACTCCGTGAGTAGACACCCATCTGAGTCACCGGAGGGCCGTGGAGAGGAGGCGTATGGGTCAATGGCCTTAAATGTACAGAAACACTGACACAAAGGGCGACATGTCAGGAGAGGCTGACACACACACACACACACACACACACACACACACACATACGCACACACACAGGAAAACTGGCACGTGACATATGAAAATGCACTTGCAAATACACTTTTAGGCACACATACAAAAACTGTTCAAACACACAGATAAAGGGAAACAAAAACAGAAAACAAAGTGCACGCAAAGTTCACACACACCAGCCTTGCAAACACACAAAAATGCACACACAAGCACACACCATGCTAATTCCCACACATGATAGAACACACACAAACACACACATTTATTCTCAATCCTGAAATTTTATTGAAGAACTTGCACTTACTCAAAGACACAAACGCACGCACACACACACACACACACACACACTTGCTTTAATGGTTGTGTTCCTTTTGAAAGAGTTCAACCCTGGAAGTCCCGGAGAAACAAATCGACGAGGCTCCTTTGACGAGGTTTTAAAGCTCGGCCCGAAACCTTCTTTTTTCCAACAACTAATCGTTTCTCGTCTTCCGCTCTCTTGGGATGAAAAACCTGAAACTCTGTTTTCCTCTCCCCTCCCTCTCTTCTTTCTCCTTTCCTTTCTCACCCTCCCTCTTTCCGTGTGTGTGTTTTGTTGTTTGATGGTTTAGTTTCTGCCCTCTGTTTCCCTCTCTCCCTCCACTCAGCCGTTCAAAGACGACATGGACCTGAAGCAGGACATCAGGAGCGAGAGCGACACCAGAGAGGAGTATGAACTCAAGGTGAGATGGATCGCCGCTCACAAAGACATTTTGGCATTTTGACATTGGACCTACATATCTGCAGCATCTTTAACATTATATCATGCATGCTGCACAGTTACCTCATTTGTCATTAGCTTTATGATCAAAACATCCCAGGTTTTCTTTTCCACAGGTGCAGAACTTGAACTTGGTTTTCATAACAACACCTCTCTCTCTGCATCATTTGCAGTATCTGCTGAATCAGAGCATGATTAAACATACATGTTGGTTTCTTTGGTCTGAAATGTAGTAAAATGAGAATTCTCTAAGTATCATAAAACCTTGAGATTTAGGGTTGCAGTTCAAATCATATATTGTTCTCATTTTTTCAAATTAACCAAACTAAAGGAAGAAACGAAGTACTCCAATGCTCCACGTGCTTATGCCATGAAACCTAGTTTATCCTGGTAAAAAGGAAGTTGCTTCTTTGTCTCATAATACACACACTGTATGCTTCATCGCTCACACACCATTACATTTTTTGGGCGTAGCATGAACAATAGCACGGCACCTACTGCACCCACATCACCAAGCATGTCAGCAAAGTGCCAGTTAATTTCAACAGATGATGTTGGCTGAGTCAGTCTCATCTTTTAGTTGTATTTGCATTTATTTTGATGTTTTTTAATAGACTTTGATTAACCTTATTCAATTTTCAGTCTGGTTCACTTTGATTTATGGGTTTTTTCCCATTTCTTCTGTTATACAGTAGAATTTCCAGTCTTTCTTTATGATTGACACCATTATAGAGTTAACATCATGCCAGGCTAATCAAAATACAAAACTTACCTCGTCTTCTTTATATACTGAATATCTGAGTGGTTATTGTTTTTGCTTCTAATAAACTGCAGTAGAAACAATAGTATTATAAGCCTAATAATCTTCCATGTGATCACAGGATCCAACCAACGGCTACTACAACGTCCGAGCCACCACCCATGACGAAGCGCGACCCCAGTCCCGTGCCATCCACTACCAAGGAGAGTTTCGCTCCCCGAACCCAAACAGCGGACCAGCCGGTGCCACATCCAGCGGACCTTCAACCGCCCCCAGCGGTGCAGTTCCCCCCAGCGCAGTGCCAGGTTCCAGGGCAGGCTGCTACGACCCCCGCCCGCCTTCCAGGATGTCCCATGCCACCTACGCCCAGTTCAACACCTTCTCGAGGGCGGCACAGAGCCAGCAAGCACCTCCCAATCCAGCGCTTCAATCGCCTGGAGATTACCCCGGAGACTGTGGCCTGCTGGACAGCACAACCCAGCTGGCCTATGACAACTACGGATACCCCTCCCAGTATCCCAGCTACCGCATGGGCTTTGCCCCACCCATAGAGGAAGGACCAGCCTACGAGATGTATCCAACGGGACAGGGGACCGGGCAGGGGCCAGGGCCTGGACAACAAAGTCCTGAAACAGGGCTGGGGAAGTATGGAAGCTCCACTCGCTTTTCCTACTCGTCTCCGCCCTCTGACTATTCCCACAGACACACACAGCGGATGCAAACTCATGTGTGAGATACACACTCTTGGACTTTGTTTTCACAGCAGCAGTACTTATTATACATACACACAAAAATACTTTGAAATTAGAAAAAAAAATCCCACGTTTCTATACATAAACATTCTGTTTTCTGTTTCCATAGCTACCAGTGCATGGTATTTGGTTCAGTTTCTGAATCGCTGACACCCCAACATTGAACAGCAGTTAGCAGCATCACATATAATATAGTTAGCAGCAATATAAATAACACACGCAAGGCGATACTCTCACACATTTGCGTAGACTTTGTGTTGTGTTTATGCTCCAACAAAAGCAACAGCGAGAGCCACAATCAAGAGAAGAGATACAAAAAGAGAAGAAGAGCACTTTGAAGACAAAAAGAAGAATAGCGCCAGGAGCTTAAGGAGGTGCAGAGAAAGTTTTTCCTCCCTGCAATCCTCTTCTTGCTTTCGGATCATCTTATCTGCATCACATGTTCCTTCCATCCCATCTCTGTAAATAAGTGCAAAAGGAGATTTGGGTCATTTTAAAGTTATTTCCTTGTACAAACCTATAGAGTGTGATGCAGCACAGTGACTTACAGCAAATCTCCCTGTAATTCACATGTTTTGCATTTTCTGACTCTCACATAGTGCAAAAATAAACACACACACACACACACACATACACACATACAGATCTTTAAAGACTTTATGTTTTTATGTATTGCAGTAACTGGGCAGCTTGGACTATAAATATATATCTGGCACTTTTTGATCCTTTTTTCTCACTAGAATCTGCCCAGTGGCCATTGCTTACAAGATCTACCTTGATTTAAATGGGACAAACCTTATGAAGGTGGTACAGTGAGTGACCAGAGTGCCAATGAATATGTGCCAACACACAAACTATTGAGGTGTGTCTTCTTTTGTAAAGAGTGAACAATGAGATGCTCTGGACAGCAAGGTTTTGTATGTGCCACATCTAAGAGGAAAGGAAAGGAGTGGTAGCAAGCATCTCTAGAAGCTCCTTCTTCTCTTCATCTCTCATTTTATATCATGATACATTTCTACGCTTATCATTTCACTCAAGATCAATGCTGTAGACAGTATTTGTGAAACGAGGTGTGGTGGGAGCGCTTTTTTCATTCAATGAATTTCAGCAATTTGTACAAAAAAAATACCTCCCCTACCCTCAAGTGTCAAAAAGTATTTGTTTCTCTCACTTGCACAGTAGAATAGATTTTTTTTCCATATTTATACCGAAATGTATGAAAAAAAAATGGCATTCAGAAACATTTTATAGTATTTTTATAAGGAGTTGTGGACCAAAGGTTCAGAGTTTTGGGTGACACTCACTTTTTAATGTGTATGTGGCAACGTGATCGTTTTTGGAAACGTTCTGAGTTTCTTTAAAAGAGATGGATGGTGTTTTTAAAGTGGATGTTGTAGACTTAAATTAGAAAATTTGAAGAGTTTTATTTCAAAATGATAAATATCCGGCCAAATGTCTTTGGTGGATATCTCTTTTTGGCACAAAACTCTTCCTTTGACTTCCAGTCTTCTGACTGGACTGCCTTTTTCAAACGTCGACGACATTCAAAATGATGGATGGAGAACAAGCAGCTGCTCACTTTGAGTCCTGCTGTGAACTTTGTAAGCGATGAGAACGTTCAAGTGTAGTCTAACATATCAAAATGAAGGTACAGAGGGTTCTATCTAGCTCATATGGTACTTTGTACATTTATGTGTAAGTATGCTGGTTTCCTCAGTGCAACAGAAAATTTGGTGGTATTCTATGTCAGAGATTTTTCCATTATATTCTGTTATCTTTGGTGTGTGTGATTGGCCGTTAATCCCCACAGGTACATAATGTTGCTACTCTGCTCTGACCTCAGCTACTGTAAAAGTCCAATATTTGAATAAATCTCCACTGCACCACTTCTCAAATGTTTTGCAGCAAAAGAAGAATTAAAATGCATCTGTTTAGTCTTCAAATGCGCAACGTAGAATCTGGCGACTGTCTGCAATTGTCACAAAAACTAAAGTTTTTCTTGCAGTTTTGTAGTTTTGTTTACAGTACATACCTTAATTACCTTACTAACAACCCCAACAATGACAACCTCTCTTAACACTGGTTGCATACTTTTATTTGACAGTTGTTGAGAACTTAAACATTTGAATGGCTGTATTCAATTCTCAATTTTGTATTTGTTTATGAAACAAAATCTCATTAAGGGGGAAAAAGGAAACACAGAAATCCTCAGATATTTCTCCAGACACTCACGTATAGAGTAAAAAAAACTGACTTTCAGTGATTTACTTATCCTGTTGCAGGCAGTGTGGATGCCAGTACAGCTACTTTGGTACTACTGTAAATTTAAGATATTAGTGAAAAACAGTTGGCTTGTCTACCATAAAGCTCCGGCTGGCTGCAGAATTGGTGTATATTTGCATATTGGGTTGTGTTAGTGAGATTGGATTCAACATCTCCCGACTTCACCTTGAACATTAACAATCATTTGTTGATTAGACTCCACAGTAGCAGCGTCGATCTTCAACGTATACTGAGCTTGAAATTAAAAGGTTCCATCTTCCACCAGAGCAGATTCTGTATTTCATGGAGCAACACTAATGTCACATTTTTTTTCCTTTTCCATTTTTAAGGAACATTAAGTAATAACTGACTTTTTTAAACTTCAACTGACAACTACCAGGAAATGCAATGTGATTTTGTTTTCACCTTTACCATACACATTTGCTATGTTGGATAGTCAAAGTAAAAAGTGAGAGAATGCAACAAGGAGTCACTATCGTATCATACATTTCTGAGCAGTTAAAAATGAGAACAGATGAGGTGCACAGGCTGCAAACTGAAACCAGAAATCTCAGCTCCAACCTCCAGAGGTAATCATTGAGTCTTTTATACTTATCAGCCACCTTATCAACCCCTCACAGATGCAGTATATTATGGTAATTTTGTGCTAAGGGGCAGTAAAAATTGTATTTATTGCCCCTGTTTTGAATAAACACGTTCAGAGAGGAAACCACAGCCACGCCATTTCTGATTAGAATATCAGATAGAACCTTTTAGCTCCAAGGTCACAATATAAACCGTTTCAGTAGTTATGGAGAGAGGAACGGCAGATGGAGCACCCTTTTAAATTTATATGGTTATCACAGCCTTGGTACTGCATATTATTACCTCTTTACAACCTCTTTTACAGAGTTGTAGCTGTGCAGTATTTTGCATCTCACTTGCAATGTCGTTATGACCTTGTGTAGAATAAGTAAATTTGACACTGTGGAGGTACTGAGGCCAACAAATACATGGCCAGGCCATCCAGGTACTTAGTCATTACCTCTAACTATTTACAGTCTGTTGACAGTGGGGACATATAAATATGTAAAAGACACCATAGATGCCAAAAATGCAAAACAGATGTTTAGATTTAGTTCAGCACTGAAAAAAATATGTGTTTTGGAAGGGAATCTGGAAGTGTTTACTCCACTAGGTTGTTATTTCATGTCTTTTTTTCCCCTCCTCCCCATATGTACCTCTCACCACGGTGTGTACTGATACTCTTTACTCTCTATTCTCTCTGCTATGTCATATAAATAGCCACCTACCAACTTCCAAATTTAGAGGTTGAACTTGTGTTTATATGAGAAAAAAAAAAAAATCTTATCACAACATCGTAAGCCTTTCTCCCATAGCTTTCTTCCAAATCCTCTTCAAGTTGATAACATATGGAGTAGATATATAGCACTCTAGTTTGCATACATGTTTGTAAGTTGGGGGTCTTTTTTTTAGAGAATATATAGCTTCATGAGCTCATTTCATCCTCAGTGTGCATTTATTTTATGAATTACTTCCTCTGTATGAAAAGCAGTATTTAAAATCTTATTTTCTTGGTATTGCTTTGTGGTGTTACATCACAGCTGGAAGAAATGACTGTGGTCAAAAGTGTGTGTTTAAACTTTTATACACAATATTTTACTTTTTTTTTTTTTTTTGGTATTCATCAGATTTGGGAGGGGTGGGGGGTTGGTCTGATTGGTCACCCCAGCAAAGAAAAAAAAAAAAAGAGAGGGGATATTTGCGTCTGTGGCCAAAACGACTACACAGCCAGGCCACAAATAGCCAAAACTCTGTCTCAACTAGGCCAACCCAGGCTAGAAGCAGGCCAGACCCACAGCTAACTGCTCTGTTCCATGCTGTGCTGTGTTGTGCTATCCCTGGCCAAGAGTGACTCAAGTGGCTCAGTGTCCATTTTTACCTATTGGAGTCTTCTTTGAGTGCCAAAAGACTGTGCAAAAAATGAACTGAGCAGACAAACAAATGCAGCAGCCATTTGTGTTTGTTGTTTGTGCGTGTATGGGTGCTCTTGGGTGATGGTGCGTGTGTGCTACCAGTTTAAATCTGCATACATGCACATGTGCTGTATGTGTCCATTATATCTGTGACAGCTTGTAACCCCACTGTCTTTTCATATCATTGTAAATGTGTTGGTACCACTGGACTGTAGGGTTCGACTGATGTTTTTAGGCAAAAATATCTGATATCAGTCATGTTGTCATCTGATGGTATGATGGAGGTCCCTCCTGACCACATTTACATAAACAGTCTGAAAAGGCTGCAATGAAATTAGATTTCCTTTACAAATTGTGTTGATTAATTGAATGGTTCAATTATAATTTCTGTAAAGGCAGTGTTGTTATAATTCTTAAGATTTTCATGGTATCAAACCAAATTTTTGATACTATTTCTGGTATTGGAAATGATATATTGCCGTTTAAGGAATTTGCATTCTGTAATTGCTTCTCTATGTAGTAGTTTTCATTGTTACTGGCCAATTCAAATTGCTTGCCCAAGCAAGCTGTACTACTGCAACATCAGTGTCGACTGAAAATGCTGTAGCAGGGATGGATACAGCACCTGCTACTGACAAAACTGACACTGAAACAAAGCAAAGCCAGATAACCCAGACTCTAATGAAGCAATTGTCCAATCATAGCTTAGCAACCGTAACTAGGCATGACAGGCCTGTCAAGCTTTGAATTTCTCCACATGCTGCAGCAGTGTCAATGAGGCTGAGATAATCTGTATTTAAAGAGTTTGGAAGATGGTGTCTTTTTTTTTCCTTTCAAAAGCATAAGAACAAAATTGTAAAAAAAAACAAAAAAACAAATTAAAAAGTGTTTTTATCTGCTCTAATGTAAGCTTCAAATGTTAACATGGCTGGCTAACCTGCCAAATTGCATTTCATTAGCTAACTACATTTTGTGGGTTACAGATTATGTTTTTTAAAAAGCCCTGTTCACAGTAGCACATCCACTCTGTAGTATTTTGTCATGTGTGGAAGCAGGTCCTGGATGCTACTATATCAGACTTTATGCTAATGTTAGCAGCTCTGTGCTGCTCTTTATTGGGTTTGGGGATGTTTACACTTCAATAACCCCAGCTAAGTTTATGATTAGTCTTAGTTAGCTACCTAGCTAGCTACAGCTGATAAAACCTGCCAGTGACAGCCATTTGAGCCAGTAAAATTGATAGTCGCTCGCAAGAAATGATGAACCTGCTTTCGTCTCCTTCAGTCTTAAATCAAACCCATTCTTTTAAAAATTAGTGTGGTAAATCTGCCACCGTTATCACTGTAAACTGCATCTTGTGCTAGAATGGAAAGCTTGACAGATGTAGCAACAGCACCTAAGGGGAGCATGACTCGGCAAATATTCAATTCAGTCTGATTATCAGGCGAGTGAACAGATGCATAAGTTGCTCTTCTTATGATGCTTTTCTGCCAGAGTAGCCCTTCAAGGCATTGCTGCCCCTAGTGGTTGATATTTTGAACTGACTCGGACCTCTATCACTAAAACACATTTGAACACACATGCTGTTACCATCAGTAACCACAGATCAACGAAAATCTTAAGGATTATGTCTTAAAACTGCCTGAAAGAGGTGCAAATCAACAGAGTTTCATCTACATTTTATTGGCCCGTGGTGCTTTAAAGGCATTTAATAACATTGCTATCAGCTTTAAAAGCCACATATCTGTCAAGCCCTAGTAGAAAGCAGGACAGCTGGGAAGACAGAGCGAAAGAGACATCGCATGGCCTTAGGAGACGAGGAAGGAGCCGAGCCGGCCCGCTCGTCCCTCATCCAGCTGCTGAGCCTGTCTGCTCTCTGGAACAGCTGCACGAGTGAAGAGGATTAACTGATGTCCAGCTTGGTATCATTATGAAGACAATGATCAGTAAATTGAGAAGGTTTCCATATTGCACTTGAAAATTGTGTGAATTGGAGGTGCGCATGAGGACAAGAGAGGGAAGGTGTGTGTGTTGAAATAATCATATATTCTCCATAGTCCAATTCTTTATTTTTATCCCTATATATTGTTCACGTGTATTATGTTCATGTTGGGTTTGAATACTCGTTTATCCCTTTTATTGAAGAAAAAAACTGTACAAAACAAATATTATTGAAATTCTCGTTTATTTTCAAATTTCTTTGTTTGATTTTTTTTTTTTTTTTGTTCAAATTGTATGTAATTATTTTTCCACACTATTACAGAAAATAAAAGAAGACACGGCTTTCATAGGAACAGTGGTAAAGTCTCCTTTATTTCACATCTATTTATTTCACTTAGTTTACAGAGAGTTCATTTTTTTCAAATTATAGTTTGTAATTTTAGATATGAGGCTTAAAAAATGTTTTCAACTCTTCACTTTGAGTGAAATTTGTACATCGCACATACGGTACTGTTGATAATTAAGTTCACAGTATGAGTGACAGAACCTGAAGAGTTATATGACAATAACATGACAGTTTCTCATGTGGATAGTAAGTGTGTCTCCATGTATAGCGCACAAGCACAAGAGCCTGTAACGTTTACCTAAATGTTTAGTGCCGCTCAAAACACAAGTCAAAGACAAACGCCTGCACAGCTTTAGTCTCTCCTCTCATTTAAATCTAATGTCTGGTCTGTCTTCTTCTTCTCCCCTCTACTCTTTTTATACTTCTCCTCTTTCTCTCTCTGTATTTTGTCCTTACGCCTCATCTCTTCACCACTCCTCTCACACCGCGCTATGCTCCTGTCTTCATTTACTTCTACTTTTCTCTCCACTCCTCTCCTTTTTCAATTCTCCCTTCACCTCTTCAACATCTAACAACCTTCCTCTCATTTCCCTTTCCCTCCTTTCTTCCCCTCCGTTCACCTCTCCTAACAGTCTCCTCTTTCCTCATGTCATCTTGTAATTCACTATCTCAGCTGCTTAACCCCCACCTCTTCTTCTCTCCTCTCTTACTTTTTTCTCATTTTTCACCCCACCACCCCAATCACTGCAGTTCTACCTATCCTATCTTGTCCCATCCTATCATATAATCTTGCATTTCATTACATCTCTCTAACCTTCTCTTCCTCTCCTCTCACGTGTCTTTGCTTTCTCTTGTTCTCTGTCCTCCTATCACCTCTCTGTTCTTTCCTTTTCCTCAGTGATGCTTTCACCTGTCTCTTCTTCTCTCCTCACCACTTCTTATGTCATGTCTTTATAGTTCTCTTTTCCTCTTCTGCCCCCCCCCACCGATTCTCCTCTTTTATTCCTCCTTTATCCTCTCCTCTTAAGTCTTTCTTTCACCTCTTCTCCCTCATCCTGTTCACCTTTCCCTTTACCTAACCTTTCTGTTTTTCTCTCCTCTTCTTTTGCTTAATCTTGTTGTACCTTACATCTCTGACCTTCTCAACTTGTCTCAAATGTCTTTGCTTTCACTTGCTCTCTGTCCTCAATTCACCTCACCTCACCTCTCCTCGCATTTATTTTCCTCAGCCATTCTCTGTCGTCTCCGTCTTTTCTCCTCACTGCTTTTCTCGCTTTCTCTTTTATGTTCTTCTCTCACATCTCCAACTGTCTATTCTACCCTCTTCTCTGTCTATCCTCTCCCCTCTTCCTTTCACCTCTTCTTCAGTCATTTCTACTCCTCTTCCCTTGCCTCATCTTGTCAGTCCTTCCCACATCACTGCAACTCTCTCCTCTCCTTTTATCTCCTCTCAACAGTTCTCTCACTTCTTCAATCTTCTCTTCCCCCCTCTTCTTTTTTTCTGCTTTTTTCTTTCATTCTTCTCCTCTCATTTCTTCTCCCAAGTCATTGTTTCTCCTTTCACCTCCTATAGTTCTCAGTCCTTCTCTCTCTCTCTCTCCTCTGCAACCCTTTTCTCTCCTTTCTTTGTCTCATTTCTTCCCCTCAGTCCTCATTTCACCATGTTCCTCCTCTCTCCTCTTAACTGAATGACAGGATAAATAAAGAGAGAGAAAAGCGTAAAGCAAGAAAGAAAATAACAGATCCTGTTGAAAAACAGAGAAGAAGGACAGAAGACAGACAGGGCGCATTAGAGCCGCCCCGCCTCATCTTTACTTAGTGTGATGGTAATTATCGTCTCCTCTCTCCTCCTGCTCTCATTGAGGAGTAATGTCTGGAATAACCTTCAGCACTGCACTGCCGACTCCAGTGGACCACCCCCCCTCCACCACCACCACCACCACCACCACTTTCATTTTATCCCCTTGTTCATTTGAAGCGGTCGTTGTATGGATTATGGCCCTTCTCATGCTTGGCACTGCACTCAGCGGCTGAGATATATTATCATATTAGTGTAGAATGATGTAATGCATTTCAAGACATTTGTCCTTCGCACACCCTCTGTCCCTCCACAGATGATGTCACTGGCTTTGTGTCTTGGAGGGAGAGAGAAGTTGTGAAGTGGCTTGTGGGTTTTTTTTCCATTTGATGATGTCGCCATCTTGTGGTGGTAGAGCGGTATTGCGTGGTGAGCGAAGAGGAAGGGATGGGGGAGTAAAGTGGGATGCAGGCAGTTATTTATTACTGAACCAGAGGATAATGTGACTCATAATAGATGTCCTTGGTGTAACTGTGCCGATGTGGTCTGCCGGGTCAGGGACAGAAGAAGAGAGATAGACACTTTGGATATGACTTGATTACAAATTAAGGTTTGACCGACATGGGTTTTTGGAGACTGTTGCCAATGACAGGATTTTTGTATTAAAGAGGTTGATAGCTTATATTTCATGTTAATAATATGTTTTAGCTTCTTGGCCATTTTCATCTTAAAAAAAAAATTAAGCCTTAAAATTAGATTTTAAAAAACTGTATTCTGGTTTTCCCCATTTGGCAGTTTGGGAAAGCACCTAAAACTAATGTTGGACTGTGCAGTAAAACGAAGCATGATGACAAATATAAGAAAAAGAATATTATATCAATCTGCACGGAAGGAAATCTGATCAAAATGCTAGATTATAATTAGTCAGTGTTATTTACTTCCCATAGACAAACTAAACAAATGTGTAATCAAATAAACTGCATCCTTTCTCAGGGGAGGACTAACGGCAGCCCAACATATCAATTTACTCTGATATAGTGTGTACATAGAACAATGCTGAATCATAATTTTGTATCATTTGGTATTCAAATTTTTGCAAAAAGTAAAAAATGAAAGTCAAAGTGTAAAGTGTCAAACATTTAACATGGGTCACTAATCTATGCATAAGCAATTATTTATTAAAAATGTTTTATAAAAACAGGCATAACAGGTTAAATGTAACCACATGAGGATAAAGAGTAAAGCTTCTGTGTCAGGCATCATAGTATAAAAGTGTTTTTAACAGTAATGTGTTGATTTAACACATTATTTTAGGAATATGCAATATTTAATAAAAATAAAATAAAAATTGAGGTGAAGGCCTTATCTTCTGTTTCTCAACTTTTGTATCAGGATAGAAAATCCTGTGAATGGATGATTTGTCACTTCAAAACAGGACCTCAAGGGACCCTGAGATCAGGTAATGAAGTAGGAACCTCTTATCGTGCCAGTTTATGTTGTGCTTTAATGCTGTTTATCCCCAAACACATTTGCGGGAGTTACTGACCCAAGAAGTGTGACATTTTACAAATATTAAGTTTTTAGGACTGATACTGATATTTTTTATACTAAATATCTTGATATTTGGCTTTTTTGAGGCAATAAAGAAATTAGTAATTTGATATTTTCCACCACAATTTCATATATAGTATACCACAGAAAAGGTTTTGAAACAGCATTTAGGCCATAATGTTGGAAGATAAAATTGACAGGAAACATGAAAGAATAAATAAACTGTTGCAATGTGTAAAAATTAAACAAATATTCTTTATTTTATTAGTTATTCAGGTTGGTTAAGTTGCTCTGGTGGTTGGCATTTGGGCTCACGGCTGCAGTGTTTTTAAAGTCCCCATTGCCTGCTTTGCCCACTTGGTAATGTAGACCTGATGTAATCCTAATACTGCAGTCATACTGTGGTTTTATGTCAAACATTTTTTGCCCTTTAATCACCATCATGCACTAATTCATCAACTGTCTCACCCTCCTCTGAATTATTAACATGAGTAAATGCAGGTGCACAGCGCATGCAAAGAGCGAAGAGATAAAACTCAGGCAATTTCATTTCACTCAAATGACCTTGTAAAACTTTTATGTACATTGTTACTGTATGCTATCATCTACATAATGCAGAAACCCATCACGAATAAATTTATATCTATTCTTTTGGTCCCATGGACATGTTGGTACTAAACATAGCCTCATAGGGGCGCTATTGTTAAAGGTCAAACTCAAACTTTGAAATGAATCAACTCCTACACAAGTCCAATTAAAACTGACCTTTCTACATACACCTACAATGCCTTATAAATCACACTGATTGGCTGATAATTGATTGCCCAAATATAGAGGTCTGTTGAGATCTTAGACCCCTGATATTGAGGGATGATTTTTTTTTTTTCGCTCATCATGTCAGCTGTAATTGCACCCCTGCATGTCAGTGTTTTTACATTTCTGGACACAATATGAGGAAAAGGTTTTCCAAACTGATATAAAATATCAAACATATTATTTTTTTAAATGCAGCAAACCTAATTTATATGAACTGGCTGCAAACAATGACATTTTATGAAGTGAAGAATCCTGTGAAAATTGACTTACATGTATTATCAGCAATTGTTTATGCAAATGTACTCAGAATATGATCCAAGTTGCATTCTTCCTCTATTTGAAGATGGATTATTTGAATCATATTCTAAAAATCCCTGGCTGATCGGTGAGAAGTGTTGGCAGATTATTCTCTCTCAGTGTTAATGCTGCTAAAGCCTCTTATTCCAAGAAGAGTTTAAAGATGCAGACATGCATCTGATGAGGCTGTAAACTGACCAGCAGTTCAGTGTCTATGAACTACTCTGGTTTAAGTTCAGGCTTCAGCAAGGTATGAGTCCTTGATCTTGATCACTGCTCCTTTTTTTGGGGATCCTTAGGCAGATTTGGATCCTTTAAAGCACTTCCTTTAACTTACACACATGCAGCATCTGTGAGATTAACATGTGAGGGGGAAAAGTGCAAATTGGCAAGAGAAATGCAAACATTGGGTATTCTGTTGGAGGACATCATGCTGGCATTCGTACATGGAATGAAGCAAAGAAAGATTTGTTTCTCAGCTCTGTGGGTTTGAGGTCTGTGGATTGCGGATTGGGAAAGATTATGAGTGACTCGTCTGTCATGAAAAATGCAGATGATGCATCAAAGCAAAATCTGTCATTGTTTGTTGGGAAGATTAGACTGCTTCTCACTCCCTTTTCACTGTAGGGTCAGAATTAAATGATTCATGCTGGAATTCTCAAAAGATAAGACCTTTTCACTCTGAAAATACTGTCAGATGTCATGATAAGCAAAATGTAAGAAACCAGAAAACCATGCCAATATATTACTACTATCCTAACTATGACATGTACTACTTCCCAGTTTCACATGTAGCACAGCAATGATAAAAAAAAAACAGTAATAAGTTAAAATAGGGTTAAAGAATAAGGCAAAAAAGAGTATTCAACTGATACGTGTGGATTTTTAAAAAATGTACAAAACTGTAATTTAATGCCTGATTTCTTGTGTAAACCTAGCTGGTCTTTAGCCCTGAGCAGAGCACTGCCTGAGGGTTAGTCTAATAAAGGTTTTAAAATATTTGCAATGTCTTGTAGCTAGAAGCAAAATGTAACCAATATAAAAATGAAAATTTAAAAAAACCTAAACCTGAGTTTAATTGGCAACAGAAGAGCTTAACCATAATAACCTGTGATGTGTTTTAGTCTGATGAGGTGTGGAGGAGGAGCCAGATGGGATGATTTGCAGGATGATATGGTGTTGTGGCCAGCAAGAACTAATGAACCCACTTCCTAAACCGCTTTGCTGCGGTGTTGAGCTTTGGCATCTTCTTGTTATTCTATGAGTTAGTGATGCTAAGCATGCACACTCTTGATCCTGACTGCCCTGCTGATTGCCCTTTGAAATTATGGTTACTTGTCTTTACAAAGATATGATTTAAGATTGTCTCAAGTTTGTTTTTTCCCACATTAATAAGGGTAAAGGTAGTCCTTTCTGGCAAGACGCTCAGCCAGTGCTGTTAACTGTGCAGTGGGACAGGTGAGAGACATCACCAGGTAGAGCTTGAGGAACACTGCCTGAACTTCAATGCAACTGTGCAGGCAGCAGGTGTTGGACACAAAGCTGTGCTTTGCTGAGCAGGACACTGAAACCCCCATGCACACAAACCCCCAGTGGAGCTGGAGTGAAGGAGGAAGTCTAAGACAGGGTGTGCCTCTGAAGAATCAGAACAGAAGGTGTTGGCATAGTATCACATATTGCAAAATACATTGCAATACAAACTTAACTTCCCTCCATTGGACAATTAAAAGGGCAACATGCATTTCCACAAACAAAAAAATGCTAAATAGTTAAAAAGTAAGGGAAGAAAAAGTGACACCTGTCAAAAATAGTTCTGCAAAGTGTCAGACTTGACCCAGTAGGCTCATGGGTGATGTAACCTACAGTATGTATTAACAATGTATACGTCTTCAGCAATATATATAATTTTAATGCATAAGTTAAAATTGAATTGGTCATTCAGAGGGCGAGTGTTAATCACAGTGCATGTATTACATTGCATTACAGACAGTACATTATAAAAGTTATAGGGTATAAAAGTTGGTCTAGTTCTGCATGACTTAGCTCTTATTCTCTAGGTCTGAATCTTTACATGTGTGTCATCTTTGTTTCCTGCTTGCTGGAACTGAAATGAAACCTGACAGAATTCTGAGTAAAACAATGTCTAAAAATAGTCTGTCTTAATGAAGAGTGTGCTGTTGCTACTTCGCCATCTTATTATTTCACTTTCATGTTTCAGTGCGGGGCCTTCCATTAGGATGTCTGTCTTAATGAACCTGCCTCTCCTTAAAATAAATCAGTTTCACATCAGAAATTTAAGGTATTTTAATCAGTTTGAAGTAGTTAGAAATTAATTCGGCCTCAGATATTTGATCAAGAAATGTGTTCCTGCAGACTGAAACCAATTTGTCTGGTCTGTCTGGTCCATAATTTCTTTGAGCCTAAACCAACATGCCATATTGATATAAGATCTGTTTTTTTTTTTAACTGAAAACAAGCCATATCTCAATGCACATAAGATACATGATGCCATTAAACCAACCCTTATGATTCCTGTTTTAATATCATTAGAAGACAGGTTCCAGAAAGCCTAATGTTCTTGTACTGTAATTTAAATAAACCAAAACTGAACTGACAATTTAACAGCACAATGCATTTTATATCTAAATACTCATAAACTTTTTAGTTGAAGCACAAGCAGATTTTAATTCTGTCCTTCAGAAAAGGAAGCAGGTTACATGAGACCAGACATGAGGTGAGGTTTTCAAATCATCTGACCTGAGTGTTTGGAAACAAACTAAACTCTTTTTCTCATGTAAGCTGCATTTAGACGTGTCTTTTTGTCACGTATCATCGGTGCAATGATGGTTTTCTGTTTGGACATTGAACAGAGCGGATGTTCAAACCACTAGTATCTTTCATCTTGCAGACTGAAAATGCAAGAGGTGTTAAACACGTTGCAGCACAATGAGAAAGGAAGTGGTTATACTGTATGTGCAGTGAGCTACCTTAATATGTGTGTTAAAGTGAATCAAACTCACTAAACCAATACAACAAATACACAGTATAAACTTTTAAGTGAACTTTGTCCAAATGAACCACAGATGAAAATGATCCTGCAGCGAACTCTGGTGCAACATACAAAACCTTTTCCTTTAAATAAAGTAGCTATTCATAGGCGCCTGAGCAATGGAGCAAGTGGAGCAAACACATCCCCATTATTCAGTTAAGGGAGCAAAGTTATGGTTTTGCTACCCCACTTTTTGTCTTTTTAAAAATAAACTTATAATCATACAGTCCCCGCAATCAGGTGATTATCTTTAAGCAGTCTATATCAATGATAATTTTTATATTTTCAGCAACTGACGAAAACAAATAATAAAAAATCTGACGTTTTCAGACCACCCTTTGAGATGTTCAGTCCAATCCGTCCAACAGTCAAATGTAACAGTAACTTGTTTAGACTTCTACAAAATACTCTGCTTTAGTTTCAGTTTTAGTCAGACTTATTGGAAGGAATTATTTTTAAATATGATGACGCAACTCTCCGTGCAATGATCTCTCATCTGGCTTTTCTCATACAGGGTAAATAAGAGTTGCGAGTTTACTCTGAGGGGAAGTCAGGTCTAGTCCTCAACTAAAATGGCCTCTTTTAAGTCTTGCAGAGCAAAAATCACCTTCTGAGTTCTGCATTAAAATACTTCTTGATTTGATATAATGTAGGTTAAAATAATCTGCTTTTGTTATTGTTATGATTATTCATCCCTGTATAAGATTACAACTACAATAGCTACCACTAGAACCTGTGTGTGGGATTAGATAGTTGTTGTGAAGCCATTTCATTCATCCACATTATTTTTACTTTGTTGCAATTGTTAGACTTTGAAGATGGCCTTGTGAGTATTGAGAACAGCAGCCCTCAGGTTTAACATTGTTTAACCAGGTTTAATTATACAAATCATATAGTGATATGTTGTAAGACTATTACATTTATATAAATTGTTTATCCTTGTTTAACTTTGAAGATGGCCTAGTAGCCTGCAACCTACTGACATTTTAGGCTACATAATGTTTTTATGAATATAATTCTTCTAATAATCATTTCCTGTTCTGATCCACCCAATTATATACTGTTCTTGATGCATTCCTGATTTTCACAGCACCCTCAATATAATTAATCTAGACTAGTGCAGGAAGCAAACTTTGCAAAGATGCCTACAGGATTTATTGAACTATATAATAATAGGGGAGAACGGGGTAACATGAGCCACTTTTCACATTTGATGATTTTACTGCAAAATGAAAGTGTATCTTTTCAAATAATAGTTACTATATATACCTCAGGTTGTTGTGTACCCATAGAAATTAAAACAAGTTATCAAATTATTATGGTTTAAGAACAATGAGCCGTCTAAAAAAGTTAGTCCTATGGCACAATTTACCCCAAGGTAGGGGTAAAATGAGCATGGGGATGGGGTAAATAGTGCTACCATTATATACTGATATAAAAATCACACAAAATCAAACAAATTTATTATAAAATTAAAAATAATTTTGAACTTTATTAATGCCATCAATTTAACAAAGGCAAAAACTTCTACTTTTAAGTAAAACCATATGTTTGTGTCCTGTTGTTCAACATGTTACCTAAACATTTTCAGTAAAGATTAAACTATGATCTTTGAGTGTTAGCTACAGAAAGAATGTGTGTGTAAATGTGCTTTTGTGTAAACAGACAGGTGACAAATTAAAGGAAAAACCAGTCCAGGTCTGAATGCTTGACCCCTACAGTAAGGGGATCTGGTGGCTCTGTTATGCTGTGGGGGGCCTTTTGCTGTCATGGTTTGGGTCCACTTGTCCCCTTAGAGGGAAGGGTCACTGCTAATCAATACAAAGTTGTTCTGAGTCATCACCTTTATCCTATGATGAAACATTTCTATCCTGATGGGAGTGGTCTCCTCCAGGATGACAATGCCCCTTTTCACTGGGCATGAGGGGTCACTGAATGGTTTGATGAGTCTGAAAATGATGTGAATCATATGGTGTGGCCTTCACAGTCACCAGATCTCAACCAAACTGAACACCTATGGGAGATTTTGGACTGATGTGTTCGACAACGCTCTCCACCACCATCATCAAAACACCAAATGAGGGAACATCTTTTTGAAGAATGGTGTTCATCCCTCCAGTAGAGTTCAGAGACTTGTAGAATCAAAGTGCATTGAAGCTGTTCTGGTGGCCCAACACCTTACTAAGACACTTTATGTCAGCTTTTCCTTTAATTTGATCAAACATGAACAGTGTCTCTGGTCTCTAGAATATCAGAAAAGACCCTGTTTGGGGGTAAATTGAGCCATTGACTCAACTTACCCCAACATCACTGGCACGTTTTACCCCACAACCTCCATTTTGACAAAACTGTTTCATACAGTGGCTCAAATCAACAGTTATGCTAAGTTTATGACCTTGTTTTGTAGCTTACACTGATTTAAATTAACATGTAATAATGTCCTAAATGTATCTTTTTTAATTAAGATACAAGACTGATAACTTAAGTAACATGATGAATTCACTTGGCATGACAAAAATCTTTTTTTTTCCTCTGTTTTGCTGACCACTATCTCCATGTGCTTTTTTCTTAATTTGTGGTCCCATGATTACTTTTGCTTATGGTTACCTAGATAAAGGGGGTGGCTCATTTTACCCACTGGCTCAATTTACCCCATTCTCCCCTACTCTTATTTATCAAAACATTTTATTTAACAAAGAGTTAAATGATGCCAATATTTCCAATCTTTATTAGCAGATCTCAAACAGTAAAACAAAGCTTAGAGAACGAAGTTTGAATAGAGAGGTCACTTTTCTCACATCATCAACATGATAACACCTGTAAGTTAATGTGGTTTTAACACAGTTGTGACACAAAGGCGCTGCGCTTTGAAGTCAGGGCAGCCAGAGATTATGATGTTTATCTTTGTGATACTGGGACTTTTGCTCTGTGAAGAAGTAGCAGGTAGGACAAACATATTACATTTTAATTTTATTACAGATACAGCAATGATACCTGAGCAGACTTTGTAATTGTGATTAATGCACTGAGCATTGTGGACAAAACTGAAGAGCTGTAATCATCCGTATGAAAGTCCTGCGAGATACTACAGTGTTGAGCTCATGATTAGGAACTAACATGCAGTTTTAAAGGTTTTTATCGGAGCAGCAGGAAAGAAGGTGATACTGTAGCTTGATTAAAGGGTATCCCTGCATTTAGTGGTTGGTAGTTGTGATCATTTAGGGTTTTGCCCTTTTTTGAGCATCTGAAATAATAGTAATAATAATAATTGTTATTATTAATTATGAATTAATTAATAATATGAAGAATAGTATGTCATATGTTATATGTTGAGGGCATTTTGGTCTGAGAAACTTTATCTCTTTTTAGACAGCAGATGGCTGCATGATGATTATAGTCACAGTATAGCAGTACACGGAAGAGGAAGTATTTGTATTTTGTGGGGAGGGAGTATGTATGTGTTGTTGATATTTAGTTAGTATTGATTGGGCTCCAGAAGGAGCAAGTGTCAGTACATTTAATGAACAGTCCATCACTTTATTAAACCTGAAATTCAAATAAATAAATACATTCAAAAAAACTTAAATGCACCGACAGACAACATAAGGTTCAAATCAGAAGCTCCTAGGAGGACAACCCAACTCGAAATCACAAAAACACACACAAAAAACCACAATGCAAAACATTTAAAACAGATCAAGTAAAATATGTTTTTCAGAATGCATTATATAGCACTCAAAAAACTGCTATGAATGCATCCAGATTTACCATTATATTGACAGTCCATTAATCTAAGTGAGACTATCTGCCATTATTTTACTTGTCTCAAATCATAAAAATTAATGTTCAAGGACTAAAGGCAGTGGCAGAAATATTCAGCTCACTTCCTTAATAACCACTTTTAAAAACAGTGGTGACTGAAAAAGTATACAAGTGATTTTGATGTCTGTTCTTTTTTACAGGGTCCAGTGATGTGACAACTGTATTTATGCAGAAAGGGAAGGATTTACATCTGGATGTTCAGAAACCTGTTGTTCTAGTAGAAGACAGTGAATTTAGGTGGACAGTCAATAACACTCACAATGTATTAAGATTATTTCCTGATAACGAAATAAGAATAATTGGCAGTTATGTAGGAAGGGCTGAGGTTTCTCTACAAAACTACTCTTTGCTTTTGAAGAATGTGCAACAAGGCGACAGTGGAGATTACACTGCACTCATAACTGGGGACAAAACCCAACATGTAGCTGAATACAAGGTCATAATTCAAGGTAGGTTCTTTTATATTTCAAGTGTCGATACCACTGACTGTATATAAACATTTTTATACAGTCAGTGGTTGATACACAGTAGTTACCTGTTTTATAACCCTTCACATCTATTTTTCCCCCTAGATCTAGTGTCTCCAGTTCAGCTGTCAGTGAACTCTTCATCTATCAGAACAGAGTCCTGTAACCTCACAGTGAGCTGCAGGACAGAGCGCTCTCACATCAGCAGCACTTTTAGATGTGACACCCAAACCTGCTATCAGGAGGGAGGAGAGCAATCAGAGGTCACATCCTCTGATTCTTCTCTCCATGTCTACCTGTCGAATGACTCCATCATCTGTAACCATAGCAACCGGGTCAGCTGGACCAAAGACTTGAGGGAGATTCAGCCTCTCTGCTCTTCAACTGCTGGTGAGACTTAAAGACAATGTGCAATAAATACAATCTGAACATGACTAAACTACACTGTTGGGCCTCATGGATGAAATCAAACCAAATATGAAGATAATTATTTAACTGAAATGTTACTTAAATAAACTGCTGCAATAGACTTAGTTAAAATTACAGGTTTACAACTTTGCCATATAGGGATCATACATGGGGTGCACAAAATTATAGGAATATAGTTTATTGCGATATAATGCATGTCAATACAAATAAACTGCAAAAATATTTCACTTTTGACGGTTAGAATAGATAGAATAATGACATTTGCATGGGACCTATTTTGTTTTTTTTATGGCAAATATTCTCTTTTAAGTGTCTTTCTGTCTGTGTTAGTGACAGTCTAATGTTGTTGTAGTTGTTGCTTCAATGAAGTACAGTATATGTACGACAGACCTTGATTGTTTGAATTAGAACAAAATTAAACACAAAAAGCAAAATAAAGAATCAATCAACACAGTTCATTAAATACTATGATTGTGCTGTCATAAAACTCAACTGTACTCTACAATTATTTTCAAATGTATAAATTAGAATACTTACTGTATAACAACATATGTGTGAGATAAAATTATGTGGACCATTTTTTAAGTCAGAAAAGTTGCCAAAATTTAAAAAAGACACAAAATGTTTTCCAAATACAGTATTTGGGGTAAGTTGTTAAAACCAGTATGTTGTATGTTGTGCTGTATTGTCAATACTGTAATGAAATAACAGTTTTGTTATGTTGCAGGTTCAGAGAGTCTCTCTGCTGGTATCGCTGTGTGTCTGGTGAGGACAGTCGTGCTTTCTGTCGGTCTGGTCATCATGGTGTCTGTCGTAATCAGTGTCCACCTGATGGAGAAGCTCAAGAAGCAAAAATGAAGAGACAAATCTACATCAACCAATCTGTCATGCACATTCTCATCTGGATTAACCTAAAATTAATACAAAAGCAGAAAATCATTAATTATACAAATCCATCATACATGCTTTCATTTCCTCAGGTTTAGATTACTGTGATGGTCTCCTAACTGAAGCATCTTCATTCATTCTGATTAGGACTTTGGGCTGGATTGATATCCTAGAAATAAATCAAAGAACCGTGTTAGAAAAATGTTTTCCATCTTTTCTTTGCTTGACATATTCAGTACAGTATATATTCAAACCTGTTGTTTGGACAGGTGGGTCGTGGTAGGTTCAGTAGGAGCAAGCAGCAGCACCAGTGCAGCAGACTGTGTGAAGCAGCTGTTATAGCAGAGATGGAGGTCATTTAGATAGAAGGAAGCAATTCCATCAGTACTGAATTCAGTGCCATGTCTCAATACTACAGAGGACTCTTATGTTAACTTTAGTCCCTCCCAAATTGATAATCTTGTTGATAGTGCTGCAGGCTCATTAAGAAAAACACTCGACTCCATCGCCCCCTTAAAAAGGAAGATAATAAAACATAAGAGGTTAGCTCCATGGTATAACTCTCAAACCCACAAAATAAAGCAAACATCAAGAAAATTGGAAAGGATTTGGCGTTCCACCAAAGTGGAAGAATCTCACTTAGTCTGGCAAGATAGTCTTAAAACATATAGGAAGGCCCTCTGTAATGCCAGAGCCGCCTATTACTCAGCATTAATAGAAGAGAATAAAAACAGCCCTAGGTTCCTTTTCAGCACTTTGGCCAGGCTGACAAAGAGTCATAACTCTATTGATCCATGTATTCCTATAGCTCTCAGTAGTAATGACTTTATGAGCTTCTTTAATGATAAAATTCTAACAGAGACAAAATTAACCACCTCCTGCCCTCAACAGGCACCGTTCTCTCCCCAAACACAGGCACCTTAGAAACAGCTGTAAATCCTGACATATATTTGGACTGTTTTTCTCCAGTCGACTTTTCTGAACTAACTTCAATGATTTGTTCAGCTAAACCATCAACCTGTCTCTTAGACCCCATCCCAACTAGGTTGCTTAAGGAAGCTTTACCCTTAGTTAGTGCTTCTTTACTAGATATGCTCAGTCTGTCTTTAGTAACAGGCTATGTACCACAGTCCTTAAAAGTAGCTGTAATTAAACCTCTTCTTAAGAAGCCTACTCCTGATTCAGGCATTTTAGCCATTTATAGACCTATATCTAACCTTCCATTTCTCTGTAAGATCCTTGAGAAAGCAGTCTCTAATCAGTTATGTGACTTTCTACATAACAATAGTTCATTTGAGGATTTTCAGTCAGGATTTAGAGTGCATCATAGCACAGAGACAGCACTGGTGAAAGTCACAAATGACCTCCTTACTGCATCGGACAAAGGATTTTTCCCTATATTTGTCTTGTTAGATCTTAGTGCCGCATTCGACACAATCGACCATCAAATCCTTTTGCAGAGACTGGAACATTTAATTGGCATTAAAGGAACAGCATTAAGCTGGTTTCAGTCCTATTTATCAGACCGATTTCAGTTTGTACATGTTAATGATGAATCCTCCGTGAAGGCAAAAGTTAGACACGTAGTTCCACAAGGTTCTGTACTTGGACCAATTCTATTCATCTTGTATATGCTTCCTTTAGGTAATATTATTAGGAAACACTCCATAAATTTTCATTGTTATACAGACGATACCCAATTATATTTATCAATGAAGCCTGATGAAACCAATCAGTTAAACAAACTCCAAGCATGCCTTAAGGACATAAAGACCTGGATGACCTGCAATTTTCTACTACTAAACTCAGATAAAACTGAGGTTATTGTGCTTGGCCCTAAACACCTTAGAAAACACATTATCTAATGATATAGCTACTCTGGATGGCATTACCCTGGCCCCCAACACCACCGTAAGGAATCTGGGAGTTATCTTGGATCAGGATATGTCCTTTAACTCCCACATAAATCAAATCTCAAGGACTGCCTTTTTTCACGTTACGTAATATCGCAAAAATCAGGCACATCCTGTCCCAAAAAGATGCAGAAAAACTAGTTCATGCATTTGCTACTTCTAGGCTGGATTATTGCAATTGTTTATTATCAGGCTGCCCTAACAAGTCTCTAAAGACTCTCCAGCTGGTCCAGAATTCAGCTGCACGTGTATTGACTAAAACTAGAAAAAGAGACCACATTTCTCCCATTTTAGCTTTGCTACATGCTTCCTGTAAAATCTAGAATATAATTTAAAATCCTTCTCCTAACTTACAAAGCCTTTAATGGTCAGGCACCATCATATCTTGAAGAGCTCATAATACCGTATTATCCCACTAGAACACTTCATGCATTCTGCCACAGCTGTGGATTCCCATCTAAATACAGCAGCATTTAGTGCATTGCTGATTATTTAAGTCCAACTGAAATTAGAAAACGTTCATTTTGTTGGTCTCAAAAATGTAAAAATAATTGCCATATTTTGTCTATCTGGTCCATAATTTCTGTGAACCTAAACCTGCAAACCATACTGATATAAGATCTTATTAAAAACAACTGAAATCAAGTCTCAATGCACTAAAGATGCACACTTCCTATTCTAACAGCATTAGAAGACGATGAAGAAGATGTTCATGTACTGTCAATTAAATACACCAAAACTAAACTAATGTTGATGCAGCACTGATCAACAGCAGGAGACCTTTCATATCTGAAGACTGAAGGAAACTCAAAAACTTTTTGGTCAAAGCAGAAGCAGATTTGGCAGCACTGACTAACGCAATAATTCTGTCCTTTATAAAAGGAAGAAGGTTACATGAGAACAGGTGACGTTTTCAACCCATCTGACCTGAGTGTTTGGAAACAAACTAAACTCTTTTCTCATGTGAGCTGCATTTTGACACGTCTTTTTGTCACGTATCATTGGTGCAATTCTGAGTGCTCGAAAGATGACGTCAAGCGATGAGGCCTTTGCAGGCTCCATTTTCTTTACCGTAAAATGTCGGTTTTCTGTTTGAAAATTTACTGATATCCACACCACTGGTATCTTTCATCTTGCAGCCTGAAAGTGCAAGAGGTCTTAAATACACTGTGGCACAATGAGAAAGGAAGTGGTTATATTGCATGTGCAGTGAGCTACCTAAATGAGTGTGTTAAAGTGAATCAAACTAACTAAACTAATACAACAAATACACAGTATAAACTTTTAAATGACTTTTGTCCCAATGGACCACAGTTGAAAATGATCCTTCAGCTAACTCTGATGCAACATACAAAACCTTTTTACTTTAAATATATCACTATTAATTTTTCAAACTTTGCAAAGATGCCTACAGGATCTATTGAAATATATAATAGCATTCTTGTTTAACATTATCTTTATCATGTTTAACTTCTTATTTGACAGACTTAAATGATTTCAATAATTACAGTCTTTATTAGCAGATCTCAAACAGTAAACCAGAGCTTAGAGAGGAAGTTTGAATAGAGAAGTGGCAGCATAGAGAAGCACACAGGAAAAACACAGTTGTGGCACAGAGGCTCTGCACTCTGAAGTCAGGGCAGCCAGAGACTATGATGTTTATCTTTGTGATACTGGGACTTCTGTCTTGCAAATAATTAGCAGGTAGGACAAACATACAACATTTTAATTTTTATTACAGATACAGCAATGATACCTGAGCAGACTTTTATGATTAATGCACTGAGCATTGCGGGAACAACTGAAGAGCCTGTAAACATCCGTAATGAAAGTCCTGTGAGGTACTACAGCTTCAAGCTCATGATTAGGAACAAACGTGCAATTTTAAAGGTTTTTATTAGAGCAGCAGGAAAGAAGGGGATACTGTAGCTTGATGAGAGTTACATTACATACATAAGAATCAGCAAAAAAGCAACAAAATTATTTCTTGGGGGTTATTTACTTTTATCTGCTGTTAAACAAAACAGATTTAAGACAGAGCTGATATGAGTCAACCCCTTTGAAGATCCCCTCCATACATGTTTTAAGACACATAAAAATAGTCTGTTTGAATGATAATTTGTGTTTGGTATGGTTTTTCCACAAAACAGTTCTATTACCATGTTTCTTAAAATGGCATCACCTCCTTCTGCCTCATTGAAAAATCCACTATATATGAACAACATGTATGGAAACAAATAAAAATGGTTTAGTAAAAATGTGATTATCATTATTATTATTGGTGTTGGTGTTTGTTTATTATGTTCTGCAGAGGAGGTTAAAAGTACTATGTTGTGTGTTTGACAAAGAATATATGTCAGTTAAGTTCAAAGAACAGGATACAGCATTGTAGGCCAGAAGAAAGCAACACTAAAGAAAAACAAATATCCATCATTTCTGGCTACGACAAGCTTCATCATTTTGGGGTCAAATGCTATGAAAATAAATGAACATAAATGTGATTATGTGTCTCTGTTGTTATTACAGTGTCTGGTGCTGTGACTCCTGTGTTTGTGAAGAAAGGAAATGATGTACTTATGGAAGTCAAGAAATCTGTTGTACTGACTGAGGAGACAGATTTTTTTGGAAGTTCAATAATACTTATTCTGTAGTTAAATTATCTCATGATGATGATGAACCATTTATCTTTGATGACTACTCAGGAAGGGCTGAGTTGTCTGATCAAAATGGCTCTTTGCTATTAAAGAATCTACAACAGGCCGACAGTGGACATTATGTTACACTAGTGACTGGTGCAAGAGACCGAATCATAGCTGAATACAAGGTCAAAGTCCAAAGTAAGTTTCTTATCATTTTGTCATTGTAATTTTAATAATAGTAATAGTAATAATTGTACCCTGATTTCCAAAACCCTTCACACAAATGTTTTTTTTTCCAGATCCAGTGTCTCCAGTTAAGCTGTCAGTGGACTCTATTTCTAACAGCGCAGACTCCTGTAACCTCACTGTGACCTACAGTACACAGGACCGTAACATCAGCAGCACTTTTAGATGTGACACCCAAAGCTGCAATCAGAAGGGAAAAGAGCAATCAGAGGTCATAACCTCTGGTTCTTCTCTCCATGTCTACTTGTTGAATGACTCCATCATCTGTAACCAAAGCAACCAGTTAGTGTCTACTGTTGTTGTAGTTGATGCTTCCATGAAGTGCAGTACATGTGTGATGGAATGTAGTGATTAGACGGAAAATCAATCAATCAACACAGTTCATTAAATACTATGATTGTGCTGCAATAAAACTCAACTGTACTCTACATTTATTTTCAGATGTATAAATTAGAATACTTACAGTATATCAACAACATATGTGTGAGATAAAATTATGTGGACCATTTTTTAAGTCAGAAAAGTTGTCAAAATTTAAAAAAGACACAAAATGTTTTCCAAATACAGTATTTGGGGTAAGTTGTTACATCCAGTATGTTGTATGTTGTGCTATATTGTCAGTACTGTAATGAAATAACAGTTTTTTTGTGTTGCAGGTTCAGAGAGTCTCTCTGCTGGTATCTCTGTGTCAGTGGTGTTTTCTGTTGGTCTGGTCATCATGGTGTCTGCCGTCATCAGTGTCCTCCTGATGGAGAAGCTCAAGAAGCAAAAATGAAGAGACAAATCTACACCAACCAATCTGTTGTGCACATTCTTATCAAGCAGTAATGTACACACCACTGCACATGTGTGAGAATGCTGTCCTTCTTGTTTACAGAGCTTCACTTGCTTGTTGTGCTACATATCGCAACCTACTGACTTTGTATAAATAGTCTTTCTCTCTTAGTAAAGTGTTGTGTTGCTACTTCAACAGCCAACATACTGTATTTGCTGATTAAATCTTCTTCATTTCACCTACTTGTTTTATCGCAGATACTTCTTCAGGATGTCTGTCTTAATAAACCTGTTTTACTTTAAAAATAAATCAGTTTTACAGCAGAAATCAATACAACCTCAGATATTTGTTCTTGAAGTTTGTTCATGCAACCTGATTGAAACCAGTTTGTCTGGTCCATAATTTCTTTGAACATAAATCTTCACACTATAATCATATAACATCTTATTAAAAACAGCTGAAATCAAGCCATGTCTCAATGCACAGAAGAAACATGATGCTATTAGAATTACTCCTTATAACTTCTATTTTAATAATATTAGAAGACAGCTTTCAGGAAGCCTAATATTCTTGTTCTGTCAAATAAATAAACCAAACCTAAACTAATGTTGATGTAGCACAAAGAAACAGCGGGAAGCCTTTTTTGATTGTATTTATTTATTGGGGCAGTGTACAGTTTTTAACTCTCTAAATTTAACTTCTCATCTAGAGCACTGGCATGGATGTCTTCATATTTATCTGATAGGAGACAATGTGTTAAAGTTGGTGACACACTGTCCAGTAACTTGAAGTGCACAATGGGTGTTCCACAAGGGTCAGTGTTAGGTTCCCTATTATTTAGCCTATATATTAATGATCTCCCTCAACAGTGTCATGATGCAGAGCTACAAATGTATGCAGATGACAGCGTTGTGTACACACATGCAAAAACAGCTGAGTTAGCTGCTGCAAAGCTAACAATTGCATTGGAAAGGATCACACATTGGCTTGATCAATCATGTGTGAGCCTAAATGTAAACAAAACAAAGGGTATGTTTTTCTCTAAGACTATGGTACAACCTCCTAACACTGATGTTCTCATCAAAGGTGAAAAAATTGACATAGTTACTGATTTTAAATATCTTGGTGTGACAGTGGATCCAAATTTGAACTTTAAGAAACATGTTTTAAAAAACGGTTAAAACCATAAAGTACAACTTAGCAAATTTTAGACATATTAGCAACTGTCTCTCTTTGGACGCAGCCAAGATATTTATGCATGCTATGACTCTTTCCCATATGTCTTATTGCATCACATGTTGGGGGCAGGCTGCAGAAACAGCCATAAAACCTCTTGAGTCCGTATACAAACAAACTCTAAAAACTCTGGATGAAAAGCCAATGCACTTCCATCACTGTAGGGTACTGGAGAAATACAATTTACTGAGCTTTGACAATTTTATATTATTCTCAAATTTGTGCCTAGTTTATAAAATTTTAAATGGTTTGGTCCCTCCTCCACTATGTGACTTTGTGTACACTTGTTCAGTAAGTTCTATTAGATCCTCCTGAATATCCTCTATACAAGATTGTATCATACCATTTCGTCGCACTGCATTTGGGCAGTCAGCTTTCTGTGTGAAAGCCACAACTCAGTGGAATGCCCTACCTGATTATGTGAAGACCTGTAGTTCTATCAATACATTCAAGGCCAAATTAAAAAATCAACTAAAGACGAATCAGCTGTGTGACCACTGAGCCTAGTTTACATTATTAATTTTTAATTGACATTGTAGGTGTATGTGATGTGCTGTTGTGTGTGGCTTTGTATTTTGTATGGTGTGTTCTTTGTGTTTTTTTGTTTGTTTGTTTGTTTGTTTGTTTGTTTTTTGCTTTGGACTGTTTGTTGTTGTGCTGTTGTATGTTTTGATTATAATGGACTACGGATGCAAATTAGCTTCAAGCTAACTCCGGTGCAATGCATCATTTATGCTTAATACTGCACACTGTCCTGTTCAATAAATCAAATCAAATCAATGCACTGCACTAGAGTTAAGTCAAAGCTAATTTATGATTGCGCATGATTGAACTGTTTTATCCCCATTCAAGTTAGCCGTAGGGCTAAACCGGAAGTAGCCGACTCGGTCAGCGAAAGTCACTAGTGCTCATGGTCTATGGGCTGCACAACGTGGAAGATCCGGGTACTTTATACCAGGAAGTCGATTTTTTATTGCTTCATGCGCCACTGAGCAACTTTTATAGGAATGAACGGGGCCCCGCCTCGACGCTGTTCTCTTTATATATCCATGGAGCTGTCATGACATCCATATTTATATACAGTCAATGATGAAAACCAAACATTTCCTGCTTTAGTGTCTCAAATTAAAAGCTTTTAAATTAATAAAAGCCAGGAGACCTTTATTGTCAAGAATTTACAGGAAATTAAACATGTTCCTCACTAAAGTAAGAGAGTTTTGTTAGCAGTGCTAAAAACCGGTTGAAAAAACAACATATGGAGATATTTGGAGCTATCTGTTCAGCGAATCAGTTAGAAACAATGCAGGGAGGAATAGTACAACTAGAAACAGCCACAGTGAGTGCTGTGTGTGGAACAGATGACCATATATAGAAATCCCTCACAAGCTGATGTCGGCTCGGGCTGAAAGTAGAAAAAGCCCTTTGAAACTGAGTGTTAAGAGCAGTCTGAAGCTGGTGCTTTTTACACACAAGGATTACTTCTACATACGTTTACCTTGTTATTTGACACATTGGCCACTTTTAACAAGCATAATATGTCCCCTTTAATTTATTTTTATCTTAATTATGTTTTCTATAAATTGAGTTTTGCAACATGAGAATGTGAATGTAGTTTCAAAGCCTTTGCCACACTGCTAGGAATACAGTTATTTTGGTGAAATATACAACTTTATTTATTAATTTATTTTGCGGGCCTTAAAATAGTAAAGTGAAAGACAACAACAACAACAACAACTAAAATAATACTGGAATCAGCCTGAACCTGATACACTGAATTGCCTTTGGTTTCATTTTCACTCACTAAATAAAATAAAGATGTGGGCAGTGAAAAACAGTCACATCATATTCTTTTAAATCAATTAATTATCAATCCTGATTTCCAAGGAGTCCTGATTACATATATTAAAACAAAGAATAAAACACTGAGACAGTTCCCAAATTCTTTTTACAGACTTTACAACTGTAGTTACAAAAAGGGTATGAATATGGACAAGATGTAGAGACTCAACTTTAAAATGCAAAGATTAGACAAATTAATGAGAGAACCACAATAAATCATGAATTTTGAAAAAAATGACATATAAAGGGTTTAATATCATCACAGTGCTTTAGGACAAAGCATGAACTTCAACTCATTTTCCTTTTAACATGTATGTCTATGTGTGTGTGTGTGTGTGTGTGTGTGTGTGTGTGTCAGAGCATTTTCTGGTCACCACATTAGCAACAGGTACTATTTTGTGCTTACAGATTACATTTGTTAATATGAAAAAAGAGCTGCTGAAATGTAGAACAGCATTTCCACGTAAGACCTGTTAATCAGTGCCGCCACTCCGCATACGCAGAGCGCATAGGGCCTCAAGTACTAGGTGGGGGCCCCCAAAATTAAGGTTGATAAAAATGTCATGATAATTATCATTTTATGACATTTTAACACAAATTGAAAAAATATATAAATAGTTATGGACAGGCCCATCGTTGTTTTTTTCATTGTATGTACCCTATCACTCAATTCAGGCAAATTAGATTTTTTTTTTACTTGCCTAAAGTTTGCTATATTAGCCTGCTTTATCAAGCTGTTTTTGAATGAGGCCATAAGCGGAGCGATGGTTGGGGCAGAGGGGGCGGCCGCCCCAGGGCCCACGCTCAGTAGGGACCCGCTAGGGACGTAGCGCTTGACCCCGCGGGTGCAGCAGGAATAGGAGAATTGAACTCTCTTAGCTTCTATTCATTCTCTATGGTAGTTCTTATCACTATGGGTGTAATACCCCCTCCCACCACAATGTGGGTTGCAAAGGCAGACTGGCGCTGTCCGTATTTCTGCTCATTAACTCTGCGGGAGTGAAGACGTCAGAAGCAGCGATTCAAAGTTCATGACTAACTAAATATGAGATATTCGCGTCTTTTTATGTTTATGGTGAATGAAACTTGCCAGACAAAGTTTCAGCCTTCTGAGGCTCATTAAGAGCTATTTGCGTTCGTGTGTGGATAAGGCAAAACAATCCAACATCACTTTGCTGTGTGTTGAGCGGGACATAAACACTAATAAGGACGAAGTGGTTGGCAGGTTTGCCATCATGAAGGAGAGGAGGATGAAGTTTTAAAAGGGACTGTGAAATGTACAAAGTTTGTTAAACTGCTCAGATTATTTTGTTCCATGGAGGATGAAGAAATACACAAATGGACCAACGTTACACTAAACTACAGCAGTCTAAGCAGGGACAACAACTTGTGAGTGAAACATCAATAATTAGTCTTTATTAAATTAAAGTTGGTTATGAAGAAATCAGTCATATATTAGATTAATGTGTTGTTTAACTCCATGTTTACCACATCTCAGCACCTGTCTGTGTCACTGCCTGTGGTGTTGTAGACTGTCCACTTTGTATTTGAATAGGCCTTGTATTGTTGTAGACCGCTATGTCTATTTTATATTTATGTTATTCCTGTGTTAGAAAGACATGGTACGGAGACAGAGCACCTGGTTTGTCGCTATCTATTGGTGGTGGTGCTGAACTGTTCGTCAGTCGGTGTATGTAGAGCATCACATGCTGTCCTCAGTGCTGAAACATTTGAATGTGGCTGGCAGCGGCCTGCTTTCTTTTTTGTTCTTCAGAACAAGCTTGTCTCAAAGTGGCTTCACTGTATGTTTCCTGAGACATAGGCTTGCAGGGCTCAATAACAATTTGTGATTATGAATGGGATATGTCAGCTATTTTACAGCTGCGCATTTTAAAATGACTGTTTTAGAAAGGCCCTTTGAGAATGCTTTGCCCCCTCTGTGCTGAGAGTCTAGCTCCGCCCCTGAATGAGGCATAATGGCAAGTAAGAGACAACATGAATATCTGAAAAAAAGCTGAAAAACGGAAGAAGAGAAAACTTGGCCCCCATGACCAATTATGCGTAGGGCCTCCAAATGGTTAGCAGCGGCCCTGACAAAGACCAACGATCAAACAACCGACTATGATCCCGATCCAGTTGCCTATCGTTAGGCTCCCATTAGGAACTGTAAATAAACAAACAAACAAACATAAAATAGATCAGAAATGTTGACATATTCAAGATTGCAGTTTTAATTTCATAATAACTTCTGGGAGGCAGAACAGAAATAATCTCTCTGTCTGAGTTAAACCTCAAAGAGTTTTGGACCACCAACCCTCTAAAAGTCAATGGATTCATTAAATAAGTTTTTAGCTACAAATATTGCGGTAAGAAAATGTTAATATGTTGACCCCCACAGTATTTGGTGATAAATCTTTATAGATGAGGGTGATTTGCACTGCATGACAAGCAGTGTGTGTAAACGGTGCATTATTGTCAGTTAGCTGTTATATATTTCAGTCTCACCAGCAGCTCGAGAGCAGAGAGTCCGAATCTTCCTCAAGTCTTTGGTCCAGTTGACCTGGTTGCTATGGTTACATATGATGTCGTCACTCAACAGGTAGACACGGAGAGAAGAACCAGAGGTTTTGACCTTTGATTGCTGTCCTCCCTCCTGATTGCAGGCTTGGGTGTCACATCTAAAAGTGCTGTTGATGTGAGAGTGCTCTGTCCTGCAGCTCACAGTGAGGTTACAGGAGTCTGTGCTGTTAGACACAGAGTCCACTGACAGCTGGACTGGAGACACTGGATCTAGGGGGGAAAATAGATGTGAAGGGTTATAAAATAGGGTACTACTGTGTATCAACATTTGAAATCTAAAGGAACCTACCTTGAACTATGACCTTGTATTCAGCTAGACGTTGGTCTTTGTCCCCGATTATGAGTGCAGTGTAATCTCCACTGTCGCTTTGTTGCACATTCTTCAAAAGCAAAGAGCGATTTTGTGGAGAAAACTCAGCCCTTCCTTTATAACTGTCAATTATTTTTTTTGTGGTATTAGGAAATAATCTTACTACACTGTCAGTGTTGTTGACTGTCCACTTAAATTCACTTCTTTTTACTAGAACAACATGTTTGTTAACATCCAGATGTAAATCCTTCCCTTTCTGCACAAACACAGTTCTCACATCACTGGACCCTGTAAAAAGAACAGAAATAAAAAAATAAATGAATGTTGCTTTCACCTGCCTTTACTTCCTGAACACTGAATAATGTTTGTAAATTCATTTTCATGATTTGAGAAAGTAAAATAATGGCAGACACTCATTTAGATTAATGGACTGTCAATGTAATCATAAATCTTGGTGGACTTATAACAGTTTTATGAGTGCTATATAATGCATTTTACAATAACATATATTAATTGATCTGTTTTAGATATTTTCAACCCAATCACCAGAACAGTATGTGTGTGTGTATGTGTTTGCGTGTGTGTGTGTGTGTGTGTGTGTGTGTGTGTGTGTGTGTGTGTGATTTCGAGTAGGGCTGTCCCCTGAACGAGGAGCCTCTGATATGAACCTTATGTTGTCTGTCAATGTATTTAAGGGTTTTTTGTCTGCATCATTATACACAGAAACATCATTTGAGGTAAACTCATCATAACTAATTACACATTTGAATTTGAGAAGATAAAGGGAGGGACTGTTCATTTAAAATATCAGTACTAACTAAATGTCAACAGTACATACATATTCCCCCTTCACAAAATACAGATACTTCCTCTTCCATGTGCTGCTGCTACATTGTGACTATAATTATCATGCAGCCACCTGCTGTCTAAAAAGAGATCAGTCTGGCTACAGTTACTCAGACCAAAATCACAATAAGCATTAATTTAGCATAATTTTGTTATAATTGTCACCTGGTAATGAAACTGTTGCCAGTTGGGATATTTGCGATGTGTAAAATTTCTGCTATAACACTGTAAATGTATTTAAACAAGTGAGTGTTTATCAGGAAAAAGAATTTTATAGGTTCAACAAAGAGTGAGAAGACAGAAGCTGCAGTTCTTCCAACAGTGAAGTGGTTTTATGACGAGCTCTTCACTGTAGATTTAAATATATAAATATATACATATAGTTGTATGGATGGTATGTGGCTGCTTGTATTGATATGGACACTAATCTTTGTCATAGTTAGCAATATGTAATCAATTATAACCCAAGACAAACAGAGGAAGACACACAAGTCTACATCATTTTAGCACATGTCAAATAATACAAACAAATGTTTCAAGAACTTAAAAAAGGCCGTCAAAAATGTACTGAGAAAAAAAAGGAAGTGAACGTTTGACTTCCTCAAGTGGTTTTAACAGGTGTTATACGGAAATAAATGCTGTTCTACATTTCAGCAGCTCTTTTCTCACTCTAACAAATATAATCTGTAAGCACAAAATAGTACCTGCTGCTAATGTGGTGACCAGAAAATGCTCTGACACACACACACAGAGAGAGAGAGAGAGAGAGAGAGAGAGAGAGAGAGACGTACATGTTACAGGGAAAATGAGTTCAAGTTCGCATTTTGTC
The DNA here is from genome assembly GCF_910596095.1 of Thunnus maccoyii. Classification (NCBI taxonomy): domain Eukaryota; kingdom Metazoa; phylum Chordata; class Actinopteri; order Scombriformes; family Scombridae; genus Thunnus; species Thunnus maccoyii. The sequence continues at coordinate 24,614,282 of NC_056544.1, read as the reverse complement.
CTAAAGCTCTGTAATGATACTGAGCCCTTTTTATGTCATTTTTTCAATAATCATAATTTATTGAGAGAGAGAGAGAGAGAGAGAGAGAGAGAGAGAGAGAGAGAGAGAGAGAGAGAGAGAGAGAGAGAGAGAGAGAGAGTTATATGCAGCGATCTCCCCGCAGCTGCGTCTCTCCATTGAGAGAAGCTGTGCGCATTTACGCACAAGACACAGCAGCATAACTTCATTGATTATTTAAATCTCCGACACGCCGACAGCAGCGGTCAGGATCTAATGTTAATAATGTTCTGTGTTTTTTTACACATTGAATAGGTCAGCTGTTGCACACACAGTCCAGGTTTATACTGTTTGGAGTAAAGCAGCCGTCCTCCTGATAGATCCTGAGCTCATCATGTCGAACAGCGCAGCAAAACTAAAAACTGTAGTTATGACCTTGACAGGAAAGAAGAAACTATCCAGCAACGTTTAGCCTCTGAAATATTTTTTTAGACAGACAAGCGAAAAACAAGTTCGTTTCTGGTTTTGGTTTAATTTCTACTCTAATTGTCGATTTGAAGAGGGAAACCGGTTTGGGGAACGAGAAAAACAGGAAAAAACGAGAGGTGGATTAAGTTTTTTAATTCACATGAAAAACAAATTAATTTGTTTATCCTGTTATCAAAAAAGTTGCACAGCTTTGGAACGAGAGGCAGCTATGCAATGCCCTGCCTAGTCTGCCGGAAAATAGAGTACGTCAGTTATGTAGGCTTTCCTTAAATGTGGCCTCCGATGCATTGCGTTTACACCACGAAAAGAAAGTGGTTACATGCGGCCCAGACAACCTCCGAATGTGGTCTGAGTGATCGGATCCCAATCCGTCCTCAATGAGTCATGGGTGCGTTTACACCTGTATTTAGAGCTGTCCACTTGTGATCGGATCACCTGAGACGCATGTTAATACCAGGTGTAAACAGGGCCTAACAGGTTCAGGCTGATTCCAGTATTATTTTAGTTAGTTTTTTTTTCACTTTACTATTTTAAGGCCTGCAAAATAAATTCATAAATAAAGTTATGTATTTCCCCAAAATAATTGTATTCCTGACAGTGTAGCAAAGGCTTTGAAACTACATTCAGATTCTCATGTTGCAAAACATAATTAGAAAAACATAATTAAGATAAAAAATGAATTAAAGATTAATCAGCCTAACTGACTTTCAAAAGCTCCATTAGTGTTATCTGCTCCAACGGTTGAAAGATATACTGAGAGTAAAAGCAGAAAATAAAGAGTGTATACCTCCACCGTAATACTCTGTTTGTTACTTTAATAACACAAAAAGGTTGTTTTGTTTTGTTTTTTTAATCTCTGTCTGGATATATTCAGGCTTTGTACAAGAATGAATAATGCAAATTCTAGTTTAATATATTGTTGTGTTCTAATTTCTCTTGTACTGAAGAATATATAATAATCATTAATTATTACAATTTCTCTCATTTTCATCAACCATAAAGTTAACAAAAAGAAAAATATTTTACCTTGTGTTTCCAATGAATGCAGCACACAAACAGCAAAGAGAAGTACAACACGAGCCATCCTGCATTCTGCTTGCCAGTTGAGGAAGTGGTTACACTTTATGCCCTGTCTTCGCGTTGTCGCAGTTATGATGATTTCACCTCTAATATTTTTCATGTGATCATGATGCAGTGGGAAAAAAACTTAAATGCACTGACAGACAACATTAGGTTCAAATCAGAGGCTCTTGGTTAGACAGTCATATTCAAAATCACACACAGAAAAAGCACAATGCAAAATATTTAAAATAGATCATTTAAAATATGTTTTTGCAGAATGCATTATATAGCACTTATAAAACTGCTATAAATGCATCCAGAGTTACCATTATATTGACAGTCCATTAATCTAAGTGAGACTGTCATTGTTTTACTTGTCTGAAATCATAAAAATGAATGTTCGAGGAGTAAAGGCAGTGGCAGAAACATTCAGCTCACTTTCTTAATGACCACTTTTAAAAACAGTGGTGACTGAAAAAGCATACAAGAGATTTTGATTTCTGTTCTTTTTACAGGGTTCAGTGCTGTGACAACTGTGTTTATGCAGAAAGGGAAGGATGAACATCTGGATGTTAAGAAACCTGTTGTTCTAGCTGTATACAAGGTCATAATTGTAAGGTCAAAAAAGTACTTTCAGTCAATCTGCATTCTCTGTTCAAGCTGCACTAGCATGGAACTCCATCCCAGCAACCATTAGAGAATTGGACACATACAGTTCATTTAGAGCTCATTTAAAGAAATGGTTAATTAGTACTCAGCTCTGTCAGCACTAAGACTTAGTCGCACCTTATTGTCCTCAGTCTGTCTATGCTGAACTTCCCTTGCTGTCTACTGTCACCTGTCGCTATCTTGCTATCTTACTGCCAGTTTGCCTTCATGTACTTGCATGCATGTCTTATTGTGGTTCTGCTTTTATTGTGTCAGACTAATTTATGTATTTTACATACTGTGCATGCTTTTTGTATCTGTGCTTCTTTTTTGCATGTTTTAGTTAGTGTCTAACAATGCAGCTCAATGTGGTCTTATTCAATCTACTTTTCTATTAACATTAATATCTTAATGTATTTATTGTCTTGCATATCTTGTATCATGAGTCTCTGTGTTGCATGTTTTAAGGATATCCTGAATGATGTTTTTTATTAATATTATATATGTTCTTCTTTCTTCATTTTATTAATTGTTCCGCGTGCTTATAAATGACCTCAGTAACTTTGTAATTTCAATCTCATTTTCATATTCTGTTTTTAGGGTGACTCTGTAACATCTGTCCAGGGACTACAAATGAAAAATAGCCTCTTGGCTAACTCTGGCGCATTTACAGCCATGTTTATTAATGTGCACTGTCCCTATTAAATAAACAAACAAATAAATAATTCAAGGTAGGTTTCTTTAGATTTCAAACACTGATACACAGTAGTACCCTGTTTCATAACCATCATAACCCTTCACACCTCTTTTTTCTCCCTTAGATCCAGTGTCTCCAGTATCTGCAGGTTAGGCTGACCATTTTTGCTAACTTTGGGGCTAACCCCCTTCACTTTTCCAGCAGTTGAGGAAACAACAGACGTGACTTTTCCTGGTCTTGACAAGCTGCAGCATTTATTAACTGTTACACTGTAGTCTGTACTGTACATTTACTGCCAGATTGACACCTTATCGCTAACCTTTTCCTCTCCTCTGCTCTGCTCGCATTCACCATCACTTTTCTGTTGCTCACCCTCACTCAATCGCTCACTCAGCTGCTATACCACATTTTACGCATTGCCGTATTCCTTAAAGGAGCTACACTACCAAGAGTTTCCTAGGCAACGACACAGAGGTTGACTCACGTCTGGGAACAGCACTGCACAGAGGCCCCACAAGACACAGCAGCATAACACTATTGATTTCCGGCGTTATTTTTGGCATTAAATATTGTTGGCATTAAAAAAGGCCTGTACTGTTTTAGGGGAAACACTGCTGTTGAATGTTTCAATCATCTGTAACCATAGCAACCAGGTGAGCTGGACCAAAGAAAGGGCCTCTCTGCTCTTCAACTGCTGGTGAGACTTAAAGACAATGTGCAATAATTACGTTCTGAATATGACTAAACTACACTGTTGGGCCTCATGGATGAAATCAAATCGAAATGTGAAGATAGTTATTTAACTGAAATGTGACTTTAGTAAACTACTGTGATGTTTTTATAGACCTCATTTACAGGTTATAACTTTGCAAGAGGGATCACACATGGGCTGCACAAATTTTCAGGAACATATTGTACTGCGATATAATGCATGTCAATACAAATACCCTCTTAACATACAGTATCTCACTTTTGCAGGTGAGAAAGCTCAATTCTTGTGTTGTGTTCATTTAACTTGCACACAGTAAAGTCTTAATGACATTTGCATGGGACTTAATTAGTGGAAATGTTAACAAAATACTAAATAAAGTGACTAAAAGTGACTGGCAGCAGTTTGGGGTGTTTTTTTATGGCAAATATTCTATTAAGTGTCTTTCTGTCTGTGTTTGTGACAGTCTACTGTTGTTGTAGTTGTTGCCTTCATGAAGTACAGTACAACTGTGACAGACCTTGATTGTTTGAATTAGAACAAAATTAAACACAAAAAGCAAAAACAAAGAACAACTGTACTCTGCATTTATTTTTAAAATGTATAAATTAGACCCCGGTCCAGCCCCTCCATACAGGCGAATTTTTCACCCTTAGCTTAGCTTAGCTTAGCCTAGCTTAGCCTAGCTTTGCCTCATGTGATGTAAGAAGGGGCATCAAATCTTAATGGCTTGTTGAATCACATGACTACAGAGCAAGCCAGCCCACACCAAACTGACTGGGTGGTGTTATTTCACAGCGTGTGTGTTAGTAGGCTCATCAGAGACCTGAATACATACACACAAGCACTGAAAAAGTGAGTTTTTCATAATATGGCCACTTTAATTCTAATGCTAAGAACAATTCTTTGTCTTTGGCAACTGATATTCAATTCAATTCAATTCAATTTTATTTATATAGCGCCAAATCACAACAAAAGTCATCTCAGGGCACTTTTCACATAGAGCAGGTCTAGACCATAATCTTTAATTTACAGAGAGAGCGACCCAACAATTCCCCCATGAGCAAGCACTTGGCGACAACGGTAGAGAAAAACTCCCCTTTAATGGGAAGAAACCTCAAGCAGAACCCGACTCTAGGTGGGCGGCCATCTGCTTTGACTGGTTGGGTTGAGAGAGAGAGAAGGAAGTGGGGGGGTGGGGACATAGAGAAGCAGAACAACAACAGCAAAAACAACAACAATGACAATAGATACATGAATAGCAAAAACAAACAGCAACAGAAGCAGGAACAGCTGGGGAAGGACAGGAGATTGACATAGGGACTAGGGATTTGCAGAGAGCCCTGTATTTCTAATTGTATCTGTATTTGTTGAGGCAGCAAAATTATTTGTATTTGTATTTGTATTTGAATGAAAGTGAAAAGATTCTTAAAAATCCTGTTTTTGTTTTTCTTACACTTTTAATTTTAGAAAATTAAAGTGTGACAATAAGTCTTCATGAATAAACTACCTTATGAAGGAGGTCCCCACACCAGGTCTCGAACTGGAGTCTCCCAGATCATAGACGACTGCGCTGACTACTGAGCTAAAACTTTATTCATCGACTCATTGTAGACAGACCTCTACCTATTCTAACACCCATAACACAGAGACAGCACACCATGTAACATGTAGAAGAACTTCAAAAGCGATTCTTGCTTTGCACTTTTCATTTATTGCCTATCTTTTACAACCTAACGTAGAAAGGAAAAAGGGAACAACAGGTTATGGAGAGTCCCTTGGGACTTACCCCTGATAGATGTCACAGCGGAGCAGAGGAGAGAGACTGAAATAATGATGTAATCGACCTGCGAACTGGTATTTGACATGTTTTTTTTTCTTCCCAAAAACCAATAATTTTTAAAATATTTGTATGAAACAACCACTATTTGTGCTTTGCCAAATAATGTATTTGTATTCGGGCACCCCCCTAATAGGGACTATAAATTAAATAAATAACACAAAGAAAACTGTGTTTGAGAGAATGTCCACCTTTCTAAACAAACAGTGCTAAGCATATAATTAGTGAGGGAGTTTGTGCTTCCTCACACTCATCAAAAGAAAAATTATTTAAAAAAAAAAAAATTATTTCAAAAAGTTGCCTTTTCAAGACTTCCTTGAAAATACATTAAATAAGTCAAAAGAATAGCTTAGCTTTTTGGGAAACATGGTTATTCGCTTTCCTGCTGAGAGCTAAATGAAAGATGTCTGTGCCTCAAATATGAAGCTGCAGCAGTGGGTCAATTAGCGTAGCTTAGCACAAAGACTGGAAATAGCTAGCTTTACTCTCTATAAAGTTAAAAATATACACCTAACGTCTAAAGCATACTAATGAAAATGTTTTTTTAGTTCATACACAAACAGACATGTAAAAACCTCTATTTGTTATTTTTCTGGCCAAACAGTTCAAATTGCAGCCCAGCACTTTTCTGCAGTATCACCACTGGTTACCAGGCAACCTCACAGTGAAGACAAGGCTGCTCCCAGTTGTTGTTCACTAAGAAATACTTACAGCATGTAACAGCCTGTAAAACCACATACTGTCATTTTTACATTTGTTTGTGTACCGATTAAAATAAGTCATCAAGTAAGTCATTTTATTTAAAGCACAGACACAAGAGTCAATCTTCTCATCTAATGCTCAACAAGACAGTGAATATGCACTTTTGTTAAAATTGTTAAAATTCCTTTAATTCAATACTAAAATTCTACAGACTTATCAAACACAACATCAGTTATCACAGCTATCCAGATGACAGACAATTCTATATTTAATTTCTCCTGACATCATAAGCACTTCCAGCACCTCTGCTTCCTCACTTGGTTGACAATAATGGATGATCCCTTAGATGTTGTTGTGGTAATGTAAAGTGATTCCTTAACAAAGTCACCAAACAGCCATAATTTTATCCATAACTAGTGCAGTGCCCGTTCAAAACATGCCTGTTTGGAACAGGTCAATTGCTTATTATTTCTTGAGAACCAAATATAACAATAAGGATTTAATAAATTAAATGGTTTTAATCCAGACAGAGACTTCACCAGTGAGACTAAATAGGTTGAACCGTAGAAGCAGTTTACAGCCTTCCATTGGTTGGTTCTGCCACAAATCAAACATGTCCACACTCCTATTGGCTAGTTTTACTGCCTTCGCCTCTGTTTTTTTTGTTTGTTTGGTGTGTACTCATACTTCTCTCAGGCAGTTTAACTGAGAAACAAGCATGCCTTTGAAGCCCCACCCCGCTGTGATGTGACGGTGTTTATATCAAACAGCCCCTGCTGCACTCAGATACGGAGCTGAGCAGCTCTGTGCGCTTGTTTATTCAAAGTTTATTAATATTAAATGTGTTGTATGTCCAAATTAAACCAAAAGAGCGTCTCTCTCCACAGTAACTCACCTGCTGAGTGTTTGATGGTTGTTTATTTGTGCTTTAGAACGTCACCGCCGTGAAACAATCAGAAAATAAAGTTGTATTTCTGTCATTCATGGGCTCTCTCTCTGTCAGAGAAAGCTTTCAATTGCTGTCTCTCTGTCGCTTGCTCACCCTGTCTTTTTTCTTTCTTTTTCTTTCGTCTTTTTTAAAATGAGTCACGAAAGCCCCCAACAAAGCCTAACTTTTAATGTTATAAAATGAAGAGAGATGTTATCCCTTGTCTTTCTCATGGCAGGGTTGTACAGCTCTGACCATGACATGTAGTCACAGAGACCAGAAGCCCCACCCTGCCACTATAGAGAGCAGAGCTTGATTGCTTGTTTATTCAGAATATAAGTTTATTAATATTAATTGTGCTGCATGTCCAAATTGCACCAAATTCGACACTGCACTCCCTTTGTTCCCCAGACATACACCTTCAAAGTGTGGAGTCAAATGGATGAACGATTTAAGAGATACGTGAAGGACATACACACAGACACACAGACATACAGACACACAGACAGATTCTTTCCCATAGTAGATAGATGTTGCCTTGTCTTGTGAAGGACACATATATAATCCATTCCAACACCCAAAGGTGTTACATTACAAATATGGTCTTTAGTTTTTGAGGAAACAGTCCATGTTTCATTAGCAAAAGGCTTGCAGGAGGGTCCAGCATGTGAGTAATGTGTTTGAAGACTACTCTGGCTGAGCTGGACTTAGAATCCATCATGACACGTCATGATTTAACCCTGTGAATACATATTATCTGTGTTTTTCAGTTCAGGGTGGTGGTTGGATTTCAGAGTTTTGTTAACTGGAGCATAAATGGTCTCTGGCGGGGTGGTGTTTTTAGTCTCAGTGGATCCTGTGGGTCCGGTTGGAAATTCTACCAAAGCATAGGTGGAGTTTGGAGAAAGACCTGAAGCATCGTCCGTGGCATTCTGATTAAGTCTTTGGGCTTGATTGATTTCCTAGAAATAAATGAAACGACCGTGTTAGAAAAATGTTTTCCATTTTTACTTTGCTTCACATACTCAGTACAGTATATATTCAAACCTGCTGTTCAATGAGAACTCAAACAGCAGGTTTGGACTGGTGGGTTGTGGTACATCTGGAAATAATTCAGTTCACATGAAGACATTTAAACACAAGAAAGATGCACCAGTACAGCAGACTTGGTGAAGCAGCTGTTAAAGCAGAGATGGAGATCATTTAGATAGACTGCCAAGTCATTAGGATAAAGTGTTCGGTGTGCATGGTTAGCAAGATTAATTCAGAAAGCAAAACATCTTGTAAAATTCAAGATGGACCGATTTTGGCAGAAAAAGAAAATAAAACTGTTAATGCTTATTGAGATAATATACAAAATATGATGTTTATCTTGTTCTGAAGTTCACTGTAGTGTACTTGATCTTATATTTTGCATGTCTTATTTTTATTATATGCATCTGGTTTTAGTGAGTTGCCCTGCATGCTTTTTTTTATATGGTTTTATATTTTCTGATATTGTGTTTTAACTTGGACTGAGTGCATTGAACTCTAACTGATCAAGTGATGGACTAAGTGAGCACACCAGTGGATTGGATGACACACCCCCCTTCACTCAGGATTGGCAAGCAATTGAGCAATCAAACATTAACATGAACAGTGTCTCTGGTCTCTAGAATATCAGAAAATAATGTTTGGGGGTAAATTGAGCCATTGACTCAACTGGCCCCAACATCACTGGCATGTTTTACCCCACAACCTCCATTTTGACAAAACTGTTTCATACAGTGGCTCAGATCCACAGTTATGCTAAGTTTATGACCTTGTTTTGTAGCTTACACTGACTTAAATTAACATGTAATAATGTCCAAAACAAATCTATTTTAATTAAGATACAAGACTGATAATTTTAGCAACATGATGAATTCACTTGGCATGACAAAAATCTTTTTTTTTTGCTCTGTTTTGCTTACCACTCTCTCCATGTGCTTGAGTCCAAGATGGATTGAGTAATGTGAACTATACTTTCTTAATTTGTGGTCCCATGATTACTTTTGTTTATGGTTACCTAGATAAAGGGGGTGGCTCATTTTACCCACTGGCTCTATTTATCCCCTTCTCCCCTACTGATGTTCTGTTTGTTGCCCACAGTTGGCTGTGCATTATGTCCTTTCCTTTGACTGTATTAAATAACTGCAGCATCACACAGCAGCTGAAAGTGCATCTTTAAATTAAGAGAGTGAAATATTTAGTAGTTCCAACATGGGTGCAAAATTTTCTGTGTTTTTGTGCATCCTAAAGGCCTCAAACGAGTGCTCATAAAATGATAATTGATGTACAAAATACAAAATGGCTGACTTTCTGTCTGGCGAAAAACATTTTCTTTTTTTTAATGTATTATGTCATGAATGATGAGAGCAATGAACCCACCGAATTTCGTGAACATCAAAGCAACTCCCTACATGGCCCTGTACTTGGGGTCGCTATGGAGACCGCTGGCCACATCCAGTGCCCCTCAAAAAATGCAATGGTGTAAGGGAATAAAAATAATCTTTACAAAAATAATGGGTACCTCACACTTTCAGTGCCAGGGACCGTTAGGCAGCACATAAGCCTTGTATTTCCCCAAAAGAATTGTATTCCTGGCAGTGTGGAAAAGGCTTTGAAACTCAAGTAAAGTAACAGCAGTAAAGTAAATTTCAAAATAACAACTAGAAATGACTCAAAGAGCACATATCTCCACCATGATCCTCTATGTTTGGTGCTTCAATAAAACAGAAGGGTTTTGATGGGGTTTTTTTTTATCTCTGTCTGGATCCACATTTTCATCAAAACACACATAACATTAGATAATGTTGCTGACTGTCTAATGGCAGTCCTAATTTTTGGGGAATACTTAAACCCTGTCTGAGTATATTAGGGCCTTGTAAGAATGAACAATTCAAATTCTTGTTTACTCTATTGTTGTATTCTAATTTCTCCTGCACTGAATGATTTTATCATTCATTATTATGATTTTAGTTACATCAAACAGAAAGTTAACAACTTCTTCTTTTTTGAACCATAGATAGGGGTGGACTGACAAAATGAAATAATACATCTCAAAAGGTCAAATTTTAAATGAAGGGTTCAATAGTGCTAAACTACAAAAAACAGACTTTTTTGAACAATGGCTAGGAATGAAGTAATAAATGACAACATATAAAAAACCTCAAATTTTCGGTGAACACATGGCTCAGTTTTATAGTATATAATGTCAATAATGTCTAATTCAAAAACAAGTTCCAGTAGTGCCTCACTACAACAACCAGACTTTGAAAACAAAGTCAAACAACAGGAAATATTTCAAATGAAATGTTTTACCTTGTGCTTCCCATGAATACAGCACACAAACAGCAAAGAAAAGTACGGTGAGAGCCATTATGGATAATGTGCCACATGCAGGAAGTGGAAACGCTATTTGTGTACTTTGAATGTGCTTAGTAGCAACTTGTCTTCTATAAGTCTCTGTACGATCCACAGATCTCACTTAACAGTTTTATTGAACGTTGCTACCAAAGGAAGTGTCCCATATTTCAGATGTAATTTTAGCAATATTTGAGCAACACAAATGAATTCAGAATATTAATGTATTTAGCATTGTGGACAAAACTGAAGAGCCAGAATTATCTGTAATTGAAGTCCTGCTAGGTACAGCAAGGCAGTCTGCCTGCAGGACTCCACTGTCGTGAAACTTCTGTACATACCTGAGAGCACCGCATCTTTACCAAAAAAGGCCCACATTTGATTTGGGATCTTTCGGTCATATTTGCTATTTTACATGTGGGCCATTTCAGGCTCACATCCATTTTGTCTGGGCCAGAAGAAGGCCAGCAGTACCACATCATTCCCTGAAGTGGCCCACTTCTGTATCCTATCTGGGAAGGCAACTCAAGTAAATTTTTTTAAAGAGCACATTTAAAAACAATGGACGTTGACCAAATTGCTTTACATTTTGAGATTATGACATTATTTGATTGATGATTACAATCAAACAAAAACACAAGTATGATCAAATACAAATACAGACATTAATAAGAGGACATAAGAAAATGACTAAAAGCATAGAATATCTTGATAAAATCATAACACAAACAGCATTGCACAAATAAGATACAAACTGATAAAAGCCAGACTGTGGTGAGGCATGTCTTCATGATGATAATTAATAGGCTAATTAATAATTAATAATTAATAAAAGATATGGGTCTTTAGTGGGGTTATATTGTTGGGATTGATATTTAGTTAGTATTGATTCTGCTCCAGAAGGCACAACTGTCAATACTTTTAATGAACAGTCCATCACTTTATCTTCTCAAATTCAAATATCTGTAATTAGTTATGATGAGTTCACCTCTAATGTTTTTCCTGTGGACAGGATGCAGTGGGAAAAAAACTTAAATGCACTGACAGACAACATAAGGTTCAAATCAGAGTCTCCTAGTAGGACAGTCGTACACAAAATTACACACACACTAAAAAACACAATGCAAAACATTTAAAACAGATCAAGTAAGATGTTTTTGCAGAATACATTATATAACACTCATAAAACTGCCATAAATGCATCTAGATTTACCATTATATTGACAGTCCATTAATCTAAGTGAGACTGTCTGACATTACTTTACTTGTCTCACATTATAAAAATGAATGTTCAAGGAGTAAAGGCAGTGGCAGAAATATTCAGCTCACTTTCTTGATGACCACTTTTAAAAACAGTGGTGACTGAAAAAGCGTACAAATGATTTTGATTTCTGTTCTTTTTACAGGGTCCAGTGATGTGACAACTGTGTTTGTGCAGAAAGGGAAGGATTTATGTCTGGATGTTCAGAAACCTGTTCAGAAACCTCCAGAACTTGCATTGTGCATTCTTATACACTGAGTAATTTGTGAATAAATTATTCAATTCGAGTTCTCCTCCTTGGGTAATTTCTACTGCTCATCCCTGTTAGGACAGACATACAAGAGTCCTAGGCTCTCTCCTAGGTGGCGTTTTCATTTTACAAACCTCTTCACCGGTCACACGTCTTTTTGTCACATATCATTGGTGCAATGCAAAGATGACGTCAAAAGATGAGGCCTTTACAGGCTCCATTTTCTTTGCTGCAAAATGTCGGTTTTCTGTTTGAAAATTTACAAATGTCCACACCACTGGTATCTTTCATCTTGCAGCCTGAAAATGCAAGAGGTGTTAAATAGCCTATAGTGCTATGAGAAAGGAAGTGGTTATATTGCATGTGCATTGAGCTACCTAGATAAGTGTGTTAAAGTGACTCAAACTAACTAAACTAATACAACAAATACACAGTATAAACTTATAAACAGTATAAACAGGATCTATTGAAATATATAATAGTATTCTTGTTTATCATTATCTTAACTTCTTATTTGACAGACTTAAATGATTTCAATAATTCCACAACAGCTTGGAGAGGAAGTTTGTATAGAGAAGTTACTTTGTTCACATCATCAACATGGTAACATCCTGTAAGTTTATGTGGTTTTAACACAGTTGTGACACAAAGGCGCTGCACTTTGAAGTCAGGGCAGCCAGAGACTATGATGTTTATCTTTGTGATACTGGGACTTTTGCTCTGTGAAGAAGTAGCAGGTAGGACAAACATATTACATTTTAATTTTATTACAGATACAGCAATGATACCTGAGCAGACTTTGTAATTGTGATTAATGCACTGAGCATTGTGGACAAAACTGAAGAGCTGTAATCATCTGTAATGAAAGTCCTGCGAGGTACTACAGCGTTAAGCTCATGATTAGGAACTAACATGCAGTTTTAAAGGTTTTTATCAAAGCAGCAGGAAAGAAGGTGATACTGTAGCTTGATTAAAGGGCATCCCTGCATTTAATAGTTGGTAGGCAAAAAAAGAATTGTGATCATTTTTTTGAGCATCTGAAATGATAGTAATAATAATCATTGTTATTATTAATTATTATTGAATTGATAATGATAAGAATAATATGTTGTATGTTTTATGTTGTGGGCATTTTGATCTGAGAAACTGTAGCCAGACTGATCTCTTTTTAGACAGCAGGTGGCTGCATGATGATTATGGTCACAATGTGGCAGCAGCAGCACACAGAAGAGGAAGTATCTGTATTTTGTGAGGGAGGAGTATGTATGTGTTGTTGATATTTAGTTAGTATTGATTGGGCTCCAGAAGGAGCAAGTGTCAGTACATTTAATGAACAGTCCATCACTTTATTAAACCTGAAATTCAAATAAATAAATAAATTCAAAAAAACTTAAATGCACCGACAGACAACATAAGGTTCAAATCAGAAGCTCCTAGGAGGACAACCCAACAAAAACACACACAAAAAACCACAATGCAAAACATTTAAAACAGATCAAGTAAAATATGTTTTTCAGAATGCTTTATATAGCACTCAAAAAACTGCTATGAACGCATCCAGATTTACCATTATACTGATAGTCCATTGATCTAAGTGAGACTGTCATTGTTTTACTTGTCTCAAATCATAAAAAATGAATGTTTGAGGAGTAAAGGCAGTGGCAGAAATATTCAGCTCACTTCCTTAATGACCACTTTTAAAAATAGAGGTGACATACAAGTGAAAAAAACATACAGACTGATCTCTTTTTAGACAGCAGGTGGCTGCATGATGATTATAGTCACAATGTAGCAGCAGCATACGGAAGAGGAAGTATCTATATTTTGTGAAGGGGGAGTATGTATGTACTGTTGACATTCAGTTAGTACTGATATTTTAAATGAACAGTCCCTCCCTTTATCTTCTCAAATTCAAATGTGTAATTAGTTATGATGAGTTCACCTCAAATGATGTTTCTGTGTATAATGATGCAGACAAAAAACCCTTAAATACATTGACAGACAACATAAGGTTCAAATTAGAGGCTCCTCGTTCAGGGGACAGCCCTGCTCAAAATCACACACAACAACAACAACAAAAAAACAATGCAAAATATATTAAATAAATATAACAAATAACATAATACTATAAAATCTAATAAATATAATAAATATAAAGTAAAAACAGATCAAGTAATATATGTAATTGCAAAATTTCATTGCACTCATAAAACTGCTATGAATCAACCAAGATTTATCACTACATTGACAGTCTATTAATCTAAATGAGACTGTGCCATTATTTGTCTTAAATCATATAAATCATAAGAACGATTAGTAGCTGAGATAGTGGTGACTGAAAAAACATACAAGTGATTTTGATTTCTGTTCTTTTTACAGGGTCCAGTGATGTGACAACTGTGTTTGTGCAGAAAGGGAAGGATTTACGTCTGGATGTTAAGAAACCTGTTGTTCTAGTAAAAAAAGCTGAATTTAAGTGGATAGTCAACAACACTCACAATGTAGTAAGATTATTTCCTGATAACGAAATAAGAATAGTTGGCAGTTATGTAGGAAGGGCTGAGTTTTCTCTACAAAGTCACTCTTTGCTTTTGAAGAATGTGCAACAAAGCGACAGTGGAGATTACACTGCACACATAACCGGGGATGAAGACCAACATGTAGCTGAATACAAGGTCATAATTCAAGGTAGGTTTCTTAGATTTCAAATGTTGATACACAGTAGTACCCTGTTTTATAACCAAAATTATGCTAAATTATGCTAAATTATTATTAATTATTAATTATTACTGATTTTTGTGATTTTGGTCTGAGTAACTGTAGCCAGACTAATCTCTTTTTAGACAGCAGGTGGCTGCATGATGATTATGGTCACAATGTAGCAGCAGCACATGGAAGAGGAAGTATCTGTATTTTGTGAGGGGGGAGTATGTATGTACTGTTGACATTTAGTTAGTACTGATATTTTAAATGAACAGTCCCTCCCTTTATCTTCTCAAATTCAAACGTGTAATTAGTTATGATGAGTTCACCTCAAATGATGTTTCTGTGTATAATGATGCAGACAAAAAACTCTTAAATACATTGACAGACAACATAAGGTTCAAATTAGAGGCTCCTCATTCAGGGGACAGCCCTACTCGAAATCACACACAACAACAACAACAAAAAAACAATGCAAAATATATTTAATAAATATAACAAATAACATAATATTATAAAATCTAATAAATCTAATAAATATAAAGTAAAAACAGATCAAGTAATATATGTAATTGCAAAATTTCATTGCACTCATAAAACTGCTATGAATCGACCAAGATTTATCACTACATTGACAGTCTATTAATCTAAATGAGACTGTGCCATTATTTGTCTTAAATCATAAAAATCATAAGAACGATTAGTAGATGAGATAGTGGTGACTGAAAAAACATACAAGTGATTTTGATTTCTGTTCTTTTTACAGGGTCCAGTGATGTGACAACTGTGTTTGTGCAGAAAGGGAAGGATTTACATCTGGATGTTAAGAAACCTGTTGTTCTAGGAAACAAAGCTGCATTTAGATGGACAGTCAACAACACTCACAATGTAGTAAGATTATTTCCTGATTACGAAATAAGAGTAGTTGGCAGTTATGTAGGAAGGGCTGAGATTTCTCTACAAAGTCACTCTTTGCTGTTGAAGAATGTGCAACAAAATGACAGTGGAGATTATACTGCACTCATAATCGGGGAAGAAGACCAACGTCTAGCTGAATACAAGGTCATAATTCAAGGTAGGTTTCTTTAGGTTTCAAATGCTGATACACAGTAGTACCCTGTTTCATAACCCTTCACATCTATTTTTCCCCCTAGATCCAGTGTCTCCAGTTCAGCTGTCAGTGAACTCTTCATCTATCAGCACAGAGTCCTGTAACCTCACTGTGAGCTGCAGGACAGAGCGCTCTCACATCAGCAGCACTTTTGGATGTGACACCCAAACCTGCTATCAGGAGGGAGGAGAGCAATCAGAGGTCACATCCTCTGGTTCTTCTCTCCATGTCTACTTGCTGAATGACTCCATCATCTGTAACCATAGCAACCAGGTCAGCTGGACCAAAGACTTGAAGAAGATTCGGACTCTCTGCCCTCTAAATACTGGTGAGACATAAAGACAATGTGTTGGGCCTCATGGATGAAATTAAATCAAAATGTGAATATAGTTATTTAACTGAAAAGTAAAAGTAAACTTCTGCAACATTTTTATAGACTTCTGGGCACAAAGTTAAAATTACATATTTACAACTTTGCCCTATAGGGATCATACATGGGCTGCACAAAATTATAGGAACATACTGTATTGAGATATAATGGATGTCAATACAAATGCCCTGCAAAAATATTTCACTTTTGAAGGTTAGAATACTCAATTCTTGTGTTGTGTTCATTTAACTTGCACATCATAAAGTCTTAATGACATTTTCATGGGACCTATTTTGTTTTTTTATGGCAAATATTCTCTTTTAAGTGTCTTTCTATCTGTGTTAGTGACAGTCTACTGTTGTTGTAGTTGTTGCTTCCATGAAGTACAGTATATGTACGACAGACCTTGATTGTTTGAATTAGAACAAAATTAAACACAAAAAGCAAAAATAAAGAATCAATCAACACAGTTCATTAAATACTATGATTGTGCTGCTATAAAACTCAACTGTACTCTACAATTATTTTAAAATGTATAAATTAGAATACTTACTGTATAACAACATATTTGTGAGATAAAATTATGTGGACCATTTTTTGAGCCAGAAAAGTTGTCAAAATTGAAAAAAGACACAAAATGTTTTCCAAATACAGTATTTGGGGTAATTTGTTACAACCAGTATGTTGTATGTTGTGCTGTATTGTCAGTGCTGTAATGAAATAACAGTTTTGTTATGTTGCAGGTTCAGAGAGTCTCTCTGCTGGTATCCCTGTGTGTCTGGTGAGGACAGTCGTGCTTTCTGTCGGTCTGGTCATCATGGTGTCTGCCGTCATCAGTGTCCACCTGATGGAGAAGCTCAAGAAGCAATAATGAGGAGACAAATCTACACCAACCAATCTGTCATGCACATTCTCATCTGGATTAACTTCAAATTAATATAAAAGTAGAAAATCATTAATTATACAAATCCATCATACACGCTTTCATTTCCTCAGGTTTAGATTACTGTGATGGTCTCCTAACTGAAGCATCTTCATTCATTCTGATTAGGACTTTGGGCTGGATTGATATCCTAGAAATAAATCAAACAACCGTGTTAGAAAAATGTTTTTCATCTTTTCTTTGCTTGACATACTCAGTACAGTATATATTCAAACCTGTTGTTTGGACAGGTGGGTCGTGGTAGGTTCAGGAGGAGCAAGCAGCAGCACCAGTGCAGCAGACTGGGTGAAGCAGCTGTTATAGCAGAGATGGAGGTCATTTAGATAGACTGCCAAGTCATTAGGATAAAGTGTTTGGTGTGCATGGTTATAGGCTGACCAGTGCATTAGGAAGGCTGTATTTCTGTTCCACTTTAACACACACACAAGGTTTTTGATTTTCAAAACATTTCACCTGGTTTTGAAAATCAGGTCTTCACTGTTAAATTACTCACAATGTGAAACTCTGTTCCCCAGTTTGACAAGCAAAGTTTGGAGAGTTATGTAAAAAAAAACAAACAAACACTGTGGTGTTTACCTGAGGAACTTCATATACTGTATTGTATTTTCGCAGTTCTTTCTTTTATCTGTAGGTCAGTCATGAAAACATTGTTGATTTGCTTGATTTTAACATTTTCCATGGATTACAGACTTAAGTTGATGTCTGGGTCTTAACAGATTCATCTAAAAAAATAATTATAATAACACATCTTCAGTCATCAGTGGGAGGAGGTTCACCTGGGTTGCTGCTTTGGAGAACCTACATAGCTGGCCGACTCAGTCTGCTTCCTTCTCTCTCAGCTCCCACTTGATCTCCTAATTTTGTTTGTTTGATTTGTCATTTCTTTCAGCATCCAAACTTCCTGCTTTATTTTCCACTCACCCATGTACTTACATCTCACATCTATGTATTTGTCTTTGTAAATAGTTTCATTTAATAAATAGTTTACTTTGTTGACCTACAACCTTTTGTGTCCTTCTTTGTCTGAACCGTGAGCCAGTCCATGATAGTAACTACCCTGCCCTGTCGATATATTGTAAATCATGCATTCTGCCACAGCTGTGGATTCCCATCTAAATACAGCAGCATTTAGTGCATTGCTGATTATTTAAGTCCAACTGAAATTAGAAAACGTTTATTTTGTTGGTCTCAAAAATGTAAAAATAATTGTCATATTTTGTCTGTCTGGTCCATAATTTCTGTGAACCTAAACCTGCAAACCATACTGATATAAGATCTTATTAAAAACAACTGAAATCAAGTCTCAATGCACTAAAGATACACACTTCCTATTCTAACAGCATTAGAATACGATGAAGAAGATGTTCATGTTCTGTCAATTAAATACACCAAAACTAAACTAATGTTGATGCAGCACTGATCAACAGCAGGAGACCTTTCATATCTGAAGACTGAAGGAAACTCAAAAACTTTTTGGTCAAAGCAGAAGCAGATTTGGCAGCACTGACTAACACAATATTTCTGTCCTTTATAAAAGGAAGAAGGTTACATGAGACCAGGTGACGTTTTCAACCCATCTGACCTGAGTGTTTGGAAACAAACTAAACTCTTTTCTCATGTGAGCTGCATTTTGACACGTCTTTTTGTCGCGTATCATTGGTGCAATTCAGAGTGCTCGAAAGATGACGTCAAGCGATGAGGCCTTTACAGGCTCCATTTTCTTGACCGCAAAATGTCGGTTTTCTGTTTGAAAATTTACTGTTGTCCACACCACTGGTATCTTTCATCTTGCAGCCTGAAAATGTAAGAGGTCTTAAATACACTGTGGCGCAATGAGAAAGGAAGTGGTTATATTGCATGTGCAGTGAGCTACCTAAATGAGTGTGTTAAAGTGACTCAAACTAACTAAACTAATACAACAAATACACAGTATAAACTTTTAAGTGACTTTTGTCCCAATGGACCACAGATGAAAATAATCCATCAGTTAACGCTGGTGCAACATACAAAACCTTTTTACTTTAAATATAGTGCTATTAATTATTCAAACTTTGCAAAGATGCCTACAGGATCTATTGAAATATATAATAGTATTCTTGTTTAGCATTATCTTTATCATGTTTAACTTCTTATTTAACAGACTTAAATGATTTCAATAATTACAGTTTTTATCAGCAGATCTCAAACAGTAAACCAGAGCTTAGAGAGGAAGTTTGAATAGAGAAGTGGCAGCATAGAGAAGCACACAGGAAAAACACAGTTGTGGCACAGAGGGTCTGAACTCTGAAGTCAGGGCAGCCAGAGACTATGATGTTTATCTTTGTGATACTGGGACTTCTGTCTTGCAATGAATTAGCAGGTAGGACAAACATACGACATTTTAATTTTTATTACAGATACAGCAATGATACCTGAGCAGACTTTTGTGATTAATCCACTGAGCATTGTGGGAACAACTGAAGAGCCTGTAAACATCCGTAATGAAAGTCCTACGAGGTACTACAGCTTCAAGATCATGATTAGGAACAAACATGCAATTTCAAAGGTTTTTATTAGAGCAGCAGGAAAGAAAGGGATACTGTAGCTTGATGAGGGTTTAATTGCCCTTTTTTAAGAATCAGCGAAAATTCTCAGAAAACAAAAAAGCAACAAAATTATTTCTTGGGGGTTGTTTGCTTTTATTTGCTGTTAAACAAAACAAATTTAAGACAGAGCTGATATGAGTCAACCCCTTTAAATACCCCCTCTATACATGTTTTAAGATATATAAATAGTCTGTTTTGAATAATAATTTGTGTTTGATATGATTTTCAAACAAAAAGTTCAATGATATCGTCTCCTTCTGCCTCATTGAAAATCCAGAATTTATTAGCAAATTTATGGAAACAAATAAAAATGGTTTAGCAAAACTTTGATTATTATTGTTGTTGTTTGTTAATTCTGCTGTAGAGGAGGTTAAAAGCATTGTGTTGTGTGTACAAAGTGCTTGACAAAAAATACATATCAGTTCAAGGAACAGGATACAGCATTGTAGGCCAGAGGGAGCAACAACAAAGAAAAACAACTATCCATAATTTTGGTTATGACAAGCTGGATTCATTTCATCATTTTGCATACAACATAAATGTGATTATGTGTCTCTGCTGTTCTTACAGTGTCTGGTGCTGTGACTCCTGTGTTTGTGCAGCTGGGAGATGATGTACTTCTGGAAGTCAAGAAACCTGTTGTACTGACTGAGGAGACAGATTTTTTTTGGAAATTCAATACCACTTACTCTATAGTAAAATTACCATATGAAAGCAAAGAAATTATCTTTAAAAAGTACTCAGGAAGGGCTGAGTTGTCTGACCAAAATCACTCTTTGCTATTAAAGAATCTACAACAGGCCGACAGTGGACGTTATGTTGCACTAGTGGCTGGTGAAAGAGACCGAATCATAGCTGAATACAAGGTCATAGTCCAAAGTAAGTTTATTATAATTTCTTTATTGTAATTTTGAAATGTTGACACAATAGTATTCTAATTTCCAAAACCCTTCACACAAATGTTTTTTTTTTCCAGATCCGGTGTCTCCAGTTAAGCTGTCAGTGGACTCTGTCTCTAACAGCGCAGACTCCTGTAACCTCACTGTGACCTGCAGTACACAGGACCGTAACATCAGCAGCACTTTTGGATGTGACACCCAAACCTGCTATCAGAAGGGAGGGGAGCAATCAGAGGACACAACCTCTGGTTCTTCTCTCCGTGTCTACCTGTTGAGTGACTCCATCTTCTGTAACCATAGCAACCAGGTCAGCTGGACCAAAGACTTGAAGAAGATTTGGCTTCTCTGCTCTTCAACTGCTGGTGAGACATAAAGACAATGTGTTGGGTCTCATGGATGAAATCAAATCAAAATGTGAATAAAGTTATTTCACTGAAATGTAAAAGTAAACTTCTGCAACATTTTTATAGATTTCTGGGCACAAAGTTAAAATTACATATTTACAACTTTGCCCTATAGGGATCATACATGGGCTGCACAAAATTATAGGAACATACTGTATTGCGATATAATGGATGTCAATACAAATGCCCTGCAAAAATATTTCACTTTTGAAGGTTAGAATAGATAGAATAATTCTTGTGTTATGTTCATTTAACTTGCACATCATAAAGTCTTAATGACATTTGCATGGGACCTATTTTGTTTTTTTTATGGCAAATATTCTCTTTTAAGTGTCTTTCTGTCTGTGTTAGTGACAGTCTACTGTTGTTGTAGTTGTTGCTTCAATGAAGTACAGTATATGTACGACAGACCTTGATTGTTTGAATTAGAACAAAATTAAACACAAAAACCTTTTGGTCGTAGCAGAAGCAGATTTGGCAGCACTGACTAACGCAATAATTCTGTCCTTTATAAAAGGAGGAAGGTTACATGAGACCAGGTCAGGTTTTTTAAACCATCTGACCTGAGTGTTTGGAAACAAACTAAACTCTTTTCTCATGTGAGCTGCATTTTGACACGTCTTTTTGTCACGTATCATTGGTGCAATTCAGAGTGCTCGAAAGATGACGTCAAAAGATCAGGCCTCTGCAGGCTCCATTTTCTTTACCGCAAAATGTCGGTTTTCTGTAATAATAATTACAGTCTTTATCAGCAGATCTCAAACAGTAAACCAGAGCTTAGAGAGGAAGTTTGAATAGAGAAGTGGCAGCATAGAGAAGCACACAGGAAAAACACAGTTGTGACACAGAGGCTCTGCACGCTGAAGTCAGGGCAGCCAGAGACTATGATGTTTATCTTTGTGATACTGGGACTTCTGTCTTGCAATGAAGTAGCAGGTAGGACAAACATACAACATTTTTATTTTTATAACAGATACAGCAATGATACCTGAGCAGACTTTTATGATTAATGCACTGAACATTGTGGGAACAACTGAAGAGCCTGTAAACATCCGTAATGAAAGTCCTACGAGGTACTACAGCTTCAAGCTCATGATTAGGAACAAACATGCAATTTCAAAGGTTTTTATTAGAGCAGCAGGAAAGAAAGGGATACTGTAGCTTGATGAGGGTTTCATTGCCCTTTTTTAAGAATCAGCGAAAATTCTCAGAAAACAAAAAATTATTTCTTGGGGGTTGTTTGCTTTTATTTGCTGTTAAACAAAACAAATTTAAGACAGAGCTGATATGAGTCAACCCCTTTACAGATCCCCTCCATACATGTTTTAAGATATATAAATAGTCTGTTTTGAATAATAATTTGTGTTTGATATGGTTTTCTAACAAAAAGTTCAATGATATCGTCTCCTTCTGCCTCATTGAAAATCCAGAATTATTAACAAATTTATGGAAACAAATAAAAATGGTTTAGCAAAACTCTGATTATTTTTATTGTTGTTCTTTGTTAATTCTGCTGTAGAGGAGATTAAAAGCATTGTGTTGCGTTTAAAAAGTGCTTGACAAAAAATACATGTCAGTTCAAGGAACAGGATACAGCATTGTAGGCCAGAGGGAGCAACAACAAAGAAAAACAACTATCCATAATTTTGGTTATGACAAGCTGGATTCATTTCATCATTTTGCATACAACATAAATGTGATTATGTGTCTCTGCTGTTCTTACAGGGTCCACAGCCGTGACTCCTGTGTTTGTGCAGAAAGGATGTGATGTACTTCTGGAAGTCAAGAAACCTGTTGTACTGACTGAGGAGGAAGATTTTTTTTGGAAATTCAATACCAGTTACTCTATAGTAAAATTATCATATGAAAGCAAAAAAATAATCTTTAAAAGATACTCACAACGGGCTGAGTTGTCTTATCAAAATCACTCTTTGCTATTAAAGAATCTACAACAGGCTGACAGTGGACGTTATGTTGCACTAGTGACTGGTGTCACTAGAGACCGAAAATTAGCTGAATACAAGGTCATAGTCCAAAGTAAGTTTCTTATCACTTTTTCATTAGAATTTTGAAATGTTGACAAAATAGTACTCTAATTTCCAAAACCTTTCACACAAATGTTTTTTTTTCCAGATCCAGTGTCTCCAGTTAACCTGTCAGTGGACTCTGTCTCAAACAGCGCAGACTCCTGTAACCTCACTGTGACCTGCAGTACACAGGACCCTGACATCAGCAGCACCTTTAGATGTGACACCCAAACCTGCAATCAGATGGAAGGAGAGCAATCAGAGGACACAACCTCTGGTTCTTCTCTCCATGTCTACCTGTTGAATGACTCCATCTTCTGTAACCATAGCAACCAGGTCAGCTGGACCAAAGACATGAAGGAGATTCAGCATTTCTGCCGTCTTGCTGGTAAGACTGAAAGACAAAAAAACGCAAAGAAACAAAACAAAAAACATTCTGACTTTTGGGCCTCATGGATGAAATCAAATCAAAATGTGCAGATAGTTATTTAACTGCAATGTTACTTAAGTAAACTATTGTTA
Source organism: Thunnus maccoyii (assembly GCF_910596095.1). NCBI lineage: Eukaryota > Metazoa > Chordata > Actinopteri > Scombriformes > Scombridae > Thunnus > Thunnus maccoyii. The sequence continues at coordinate 24,590,751 of NC_056544.1, read as the reverse complement.
CATTTTTATAGACCTTTGGGCACTAAGTTAAAATTACAAGTTTACAAATTTGCCCTTTAGGGATCATACATGGGCTGCACAAAATAAGAGGAACATTTTGCACTGAGATATAATGCATGTCAATACAAATACCCTGTTAACATACAGTATCTCACTTTTGAAGGTTAGAATACTCAGTTCTTGTGTTGTGTTCATTTAACTTATACACCATAAAGTCTTAATGATGTGCATTGAATTTATATAGTAGCAAAGTTTTGGTCAGTTGGTCATGTAAGACTGTTTTTAAGTAAAAAAAATAATAAATAAAGTGAGTACAAGTGACTAGTAGCAGTGCATACTGTTTGTTTGTTTTTTTATGGTTAATATTCTATTAAGTGTCCTTCTGTTTGTGTTAATGACAGTCTACTGTTGGTGTAGTTGTTGCTTCCATGAAGTACATGCGTGACAACCTAGTAATTAAAAGGAAAAAAGGCAAAAATAAAGAATTAAATACTATGATTGTGCTGCCATAAAACTCAACTTTACTCTACATTTATTTTCAAATGTATAAATTAGAATACTTACTGTATAACAACAACATATTTGTAAGATAAAATTATGCGGACAGTATTTGGGGTAATTTGTTACATCCAGTATGTTGTATGCTGGTTTGTCAGTACTGTTATGAAATAACAGTTTTGTTATGTTGCAGGTTCAGAGAGTCTTTCTGCTGGTATCCCTGTGTGTCTGGTGAGGACAGTCGTGTTTTCTGTCGGTCTGGTCATCATGGTGTCTGCCGTCATCAGTGTCCACCTGATGGAGAAGCTCAAGAAGCAAAAATGAAGAGACAAATCTACACCAACCAATCTGTCATGCACATTCTCATCTGGATTAACCTCAAATTAATATAAAAGCAGAAAATCATTAATTATACAAATCCATCATACATGCTTTCATTTCCTCAGGTTTAGATTACTGTGATGGTCTCCTAACTGAAGCATCTTCATTCATTCTGATCAGGACTTTGGGCTGGATTAATGTCCTAGAAATAAATCAAACAACCGTGTTAGAAAAATGTTTTCCATCTTTTCTTTGCTTGACATACTCAGTACAGTATATATTCAAACCTGCTGTTTGGACAGGTGGGTCGTGGTACATCTGGAAATAATTCAGTTCACAGCAAAAATTTAAACACAAGAAAGCAGCACAAACAGTGCTGTCTTCAGTGACATCTGCATGTGGCAGGTTCAGTAGGAGCAAGCAGCAGCACCAGTACAGCAGACTGGGTGAAGCAGCTGTTATAGCAGAGATGGAGGTCATTTAGATAGACTGCCAAGTCATTAGGATAAAGTGTTTGGTGTGCATGGTTATAGGCTGACCAGTGCATTAGGAAGGCTGTATTTCTGTTCCACTTTAACACACACACAAGGTTTTTGATTTTCAAAACATTTCACCTGGTTTTGAAAATCAGGTCTTCAATGTTAAATTACTCACAATGTGAAACTCTGTTCCCCAGTTTGACAAGCAAAGTTTGGAGAGTTATGTAAAAAAAAAAAAAAACCCAAAAAACAAACACTGTGGTGTTTACCTGGGGAACTTCATATGCTGTACAGTATTTTCGCATTTCTTTCATTTATCTGTAGGTCAGTCATGAAAACATTGTTGATTTGCTTAATTTTAACATTTTCCATGGATTACAGACTTAAGTTGATGTCTAAAAAAGCAAAGTATAATTTATACCTATTTTTTAATTTAAGACCGAAAAGATGTGCAGGTGCGCCTGCACAGGACAGCACTGTTTACATTGGTTCCAGATACTGGGTCTTAACAGATTCATCTAAAATAATGATAATAATAATAATAATAATAACACATCTTCAGTCATCAGTGGGAGGAGGTTCACCTGGTTTGCTGCTTTGGAGAACCTACATAGCTGGCCGACTCAGTCTGCTTCCTTCTCTCTCAGCTCCCACTTGATCTCCTAATTTTGTTTGTTTGATTTGTCGTTTCTTTCAGCATCCAAACTTCCTGCATTATTTTCCACTCACCCATGTACTTACATCTCACATCTATGTATTTGTTTTTGTAAATAGTTTCATTTAATAAATAGTTTATTTTGTTGACCTACAACCTTTTGTGTCCTTCTTTGTCTGAACCGTGAGCCAGTCCATGATAGTAACTACCCTGCCCTGTCGATATATTGTAAATCATGCATTCTGCCACAGCTGTGGATTCCCATCTAAATACAGCAGCATTTAGTGCATTGCTGATTATTTAAGTCCAACTGAAATTAGAAAACGTTCATTTCATTGGTCTCAAAACTGTAAAAATAATTGTCATATTTTGTCTGTCTGGTCCATAATTTCTGTGAACCTAAACCTGCAAACCATACTGATATAAGATCTTATTAAAAACAACTGAAATCAAGTCTCAATGCACTAAAGATACACACTTCCTATTCTAACAGCATTAGAAGACGATGAAGAAGATGTTCATGCACTGTCAATTAAATACACCAAAACTAAACTAATGTTGATGCAGCACTGATCAACAGCAGGAGACCTTTCATATCTGAAGACTGAAGGAAACTCAAAAACTTTTTGGTCGTAGCAGAAGCAGATTTGGCAGCACTGACTAACACAATAATTCTGTCCTTTATAAAAGGAAGAAGGTTACATGAGACCAGGTCAGGTTTTTCAACCCATCTGACCTGAGGGTTTGGAAACAAACTAAACTCTTTTCTCATGTGAGCTGCATTTTGACACGTCTTTTTGTCACGTATCATTGGTGCAATTCTGAGTGCTCGAAAGATGACGTCAAGCGATGAGGCCTTTACAGGCTCCATTTTCTTTACCGCAAAATGTCGGTTTTCTGTTTGAAAATTTACTGTTGTCCACACCACTGGTATCTTTCATCTTGCAGACTGAAAATGTAAGAGGTCTTAAATACACTGTGGCGCAATGAGAAAGGAAGTGGTTATATTGCATGTGCAGTGAGCTACCTAAACAAGTGTGTTAAAGTGAATCTAACTAACTAAACTAATACAACAAATACACAGTATAAACTTTTAAATGACTTTAAAGTGTGTTCTTAAAATGGCATCACCTCCTTCTACCTCATCGAAAAATCCAGAATTTATGAGCAACATTTATGGAAACAAATAAAAATGGTTTAGCAAAAATGTGATTATCATTATTATTATTGGTGTTTGGTGTTTATTTGTTTATTATGTTCTGCAGAGGAGGTTAAAAGTACTGTGTTGTTTGTGTTTGACAAAGAATATATGTCAGTTACGTTCAAAGAACAGGATACAGCATTGTAGGCCAGAAGAAAGCAACAATAAAGAAAAACAAATATCCATCATTTCTGGCTGCGACAAGCTGGATTGACTTCATCATTTTGGGGTCAAATGCTATGAAAATAAATGAACATAAATGTGATTATGTGTCTCTGTTGTTATTACAGTGTCTGGTGCTGTGACTCCTGTGTTTGTGAAGAAAGGAAATGATGTACTTCTGGAAGTCAAGAAATCTGATGTACTGACTGAGGAGACAGATTTTTTTTGGAAGTTCAATAACACTTATTCTGTAGTTAAATTATCTCATGATGATGATGAACCATTTATCTTTGATGACTTCTCAGGAAGGGCTGAGTTGTCTGATCAAAATCGCTCTTTGCTATTAAAGAATCTACAACAGGCCGACAGTGGACGTTATGTTGCACTAGTGACTAGTGCAAGAGACCGAATCATAGCTGAATACAAGGTCAAAGTCCAAAGTACGGTTCTTATCATTTTATCATTGTAATTTGGAAATGTTGACATAATAGTACCCTGATTTCCAAAACCCTTCACACAAATGTTTTTTTCCAGATTCAGTGAGCTGTCAGTGGACTCTATTTCTAACAGCACGACTCCTGTAACCTCAAACATTTTTTATTACAAGAACCAGAAAACTAAACTCTCATGTCATATTGTGTATTTTTGTGAATCACTTAGGGCCTTGTATTGTAAATGATCATACAGCATGAAGTTTTTTCCCCACTCCAATATTGTGGGAGAGATTTCTTTCAAGAATGATACACTGAACATACACAACAAATGCAGATGAAGAAGAAAGAAAAACAAGAACACTTAATCTTGTCAACTGAATGATAATCCATATTGAAATTTATTATTTTTTCCATTCATCCATTATCATTATCTACTTATCATGATCAGGGTCTTGGGGCCTCTGGACGTAATTGCTACCATTGGGTGAGATCCTGAACAAGTTTGTTACAGAGCTGACGCATATATACAGACAACTGTTCACACATTCATTTAAAGCCAACGGCAATTTAGAGTCCCTAATTCACCTAACCTGTATGTGAGGGAGAAAACTGCCAACCTGGACAAGAAGACTTACTTAAAGATACATAAAAATACATTAAATAAGTCAAAAGAATAGCTTGGCTTTTTGGGAAACATTCGTTTTCTTGCCAAGAGTTAAATGAAAATATGTCTGTGCCTCAAATATCAAGCTGCAGCAGGGGGTCAATTAGCTTAGCTTAGCACAAAGACTGGAAACAGCTAGCTTTACTATTTACAAAGTTAAAAATATATACATAACCTCTAAAGCATACTATTTAAAATGTTTGTTTAGTTCATACAAAAACAAAAATGTAAAAATCTCTATTTGTCATTTTTCTTTTACAGATAACTGGATGGCAAAAATTTACTTTGCTGCAGGGGACTGCTGTCCGCTTCCCGTTTCCAACTGTGAGTGTCACGTTTCCAGCCGGGACATTTAAAAAAAAAAACATAACAATGATTGTTGTGGTGTTTACTGTTGTCATGATGACGAAGGTTGCGTAACTTTAAGGAATTAGAAACCACGTTTCAAGTGATCATTTTATCCCAAACTATGATTTTTCCCTAACCCTAACCAAGCTGTTTTTGTGCCTAAACCTAACCAGACCTTAACCACAGCGTTGTCACACCATAAAACATCATTATTTTTTTAACAGTAATTTAGTTTTGGTAACGGTTTTTGAAAGCGGCATATTACGCTCCCATGGGCCATTCTGAAGATGGATCGTTCTGGAGTGCAGGTACAATCCACCTATGTGGTTGTTTAGTTATGAGGATGTGTTGGAAATAACTTAAAACGGAGGAAAAGCGGATCGTCATGGTCTCTGGTTTCTCTACTACCTTTATACTACACTGTATTCAATGAGCTACTGGGACTGTTAAAAGAAGGACAATGTGTGGAAACAAAACGCCGTCATCATTGGTCCATTAGTACAGCAGCTGGGTCAGAAAACAACTGTGCAGTCGAAGCAGAGTATGTAAATTACGTTCTCTATACAACACAAACACACAGAACTACAGATTCATATGAGATCAGAGAGTGACTACGACTTTGCATTCATGTGTGTGAACACACCATTAGCATCCATCCTGTACATGCCATGATTTAGTCCTGTGAATGTATATTATCTGTGTTTTTCAGTTCTGGGTGGTGGTTGGACGATTGAGCAAAGTTAATCTGAGAATAAATGGTCTCTGGCAGGGTGATGTTATTACTCTCAGTGGATCTTGTGGGTCTAGTTGAAATTCCTACTGTAGAATAGGTGGTGCATCCTGAAGCGTTTTCTGTGGCATTCTGATTCAGAGGTTGGGCTGCCTCGATGCCCTAGAAATAAATCAAACGACCGTGTTAGAAAAATACATTTTTATTTTGCTTGACATACACAGTACAGTATATATTCAAACCTTTAAAATATTTCAACTGTTTCTGAAAATCAGGTCTTAACTGTTAAATTATTCACAATGTGAAATTCTTTTCCTCAGTTTGACAAGCAAAGTTTAGAGAGTTATGAAAAAAACAACACTGTGGCACTTACCTGAGGAACAGCGTATATTGTATTTTCGCAGGTCTTTTTTCTTTTCTGTTGGTGGTCTGTAATAAAAAACATTGTCGATTTGCTTAATAATAATAATAATAATAATAATAATAATAATAATAATAATAATAATAATAATAATAATAATGATAATAATAAAGGCTATCATGATTGAGGTTAGCAAAGATTAATTCATAAAGAAAAACAACTTGTAAAATTCAAGATGGACAGATTTTGACAAAAATAAATAAATAAAACTGTTGATGCTTATTGAGCTCAAATACAAAATATGATGTTTATCTTGTTCTGAAGGTCACTGCAGTGGGAGGGGCTTTTGTCTTTTAGGGTCATTTTTTTGTAGCAGTTTGGACAAAACTTGATTTGCATTTGCACAACAGAAATGAATGAAAAAGATCCAGTTAATGCTCTTTGTAATCTTATTTAAGTTTAAACTTTGCTCCTTTTGTTACAAGCTTCACCATTATTGTTACTGGTTGATAGATATTCAGTCGATTTATATATAAAGGAGAGGAGTTGTTTCAGCTTGTAAAGATGACAGAAAAGGTTTGGGAACCACCCAATGGCACATTTTTGGTATTTACAAAAAGAGCCTTAGACTAAAAACTTTTAGTTTTTTGCTCTAAAGAAAACTCAAGAAACCTCTTTTACCAAGCAGGTCTATGTTTCCAAAGCAAAATATACATATTTTAATTTCAGTTGGACTTTAATCATTCGTTTTTTTTATTCATATATAAGAGGTTTGTGGGTGTGGTAGATATTCTCTGCTACAATACTGGAATTCAAATACAAACAGCGATGAAGATTTTAATTATATTATTACTCTTGTGCTGAAATTTACATTGAGACTTACATATAGTGATTCCTTTGAAAAGTCCAAAGCAAATACAAAGACTGACGACCAAACAGCTGACTACGATCCCGATCCAGCTGCCTATTGTTGGGTTCCCATTAGTAGCTGTAAATAAACAAACAAACAAATAAAAAATAGATCAGAGATGTTGACATATTTCAAGATTGCAGTCTTAATTTCATAATTATTTCTGGGGGACAGAACAGAAATGTCTGTCTGAGTTAAGCCTCAAAGAGTTTTAGACCACCAACCCTCTAAAAGTCAATGGATTCATTAAATAACTTTTTAGCTACAAATATTGCAGTAAGAAAATGTTAATATGTTGACCCCCACAGTATTTATAGATGAGAGTGATTTGCACTGCATGACAAGCAGTGTGTGTAAACTGTGTTATTGTCAGTTAGCTGTTATGTCTTTCAGTCTCACCAGTATTTAGAGGGCAGAGAGTCCGAATCTTCTTCAAGTCTTTGGTCCAGCTGACCTGGTTGCTATGGTTACAGAAGATGGAGTCATTCAACAGGTAGACACGAAGAGTAAAACCAGAAGTTGTGACCTTTGATTGCTCTCCTCCCCTCTGATTGCAGGTTTGGTCATCACATCTAAAAGTGCTGCTGATGTTAGAGCGCTCTGTATTGCAGCTCACAGTGAGGTTACAGGACTCTGTGCTGTTAGACACAGAGTCCACTAACAGGTTAACTGGAGACACTGGATCTAGGGGGGAAAATAGATGTGAAGGGTTTTGAAACAGGGTACTACTGTGTATCAACATTTGAAATCTAAAGAAACCTACCTTGAATTTTGACCTTGTATTCAGCTAGACGTTGGTTGTTGGCCCCAATTATCGATGCGGTGTAATCTCCACTGTCATTTTGTTGCACATTGTTCAACAGCAAAGAGAGATTTTGTAGAGAAAACTCAGCCCTTCCTACATAACTGCTACTTATTATTGTTTTTTTATCAGGAGATAATCTTACTACATTGTGATTATTATTGAATTTCCATCTAAATTCATTGTCTTCAACTAGAACAGATTTCTTAACATCCAGATGTAAATCCTTCCCTTTCTGCACAAACACAGTTGTCACATCACTGGACCCTGTAAGAAGAACAGAAATAAAATAAAAAATGAATGTTGCTTTCACCTGCCACACTGATTAATGTTTTTAAATTAATTTTAGTAAAATAATGGCAGATACTCATTTAGATTAATGGACTGTCTATGTAATGATGATTCTTGGTGCATTTATAGCATTTTAAATAATGCTACATAATGCATTTTGTAATAACATATATTACCTGATATGTTTTAGATATTTTCCATTGCTTTTTTGTTTGTTTGTTTTGGTTTTATGTGTGTATGTGTGATTTTGAGTAGGGCTGTCCCCTGAACGAGGAGCCTCTGATTTGAACCTTATGTTGTCTGTCAATGTATTTATAGTTTTCTTCCACTGCATCATTGTACACAGAGACATAACTAATTACAGATATTTGAATGTGAGAAGATAAAGTGATGGAAAAGTTAAAAGAATTGACACTCATGCTTTCCTGAAAGTGTCCATCCTCATAGGAGCAGAATCAACACTAACTAAATATAAACAATACATACATACTCCCCCCTCACAAAATATAGATGCTTCCTCTTCCATGTGCTGCTGCTACATTGTGACCATAATCATCATGCAGCCATATGCTGTCTAAAAAGAGATTAATCTGGCTACAGTTACTCAGACCAAAATCACAATTATTAATAATTTAGCATAATTTCATTGTAATTGACACCTGGTAATGAACTGCTGCCAGTTGGGATGTTTGCAATTTGTAAAATAGGTTCAACAAAGAGTGAGAAGACAGAAGCTGCAGTTCCTCCAATAGTGAAGTAGTTTTATGACAAGCTCTTCAATGTAGATATAAATATATACATATAGTTGTATGGATGGTATGTGGCTGCTAATCTTTGTCATGGTTAGCAATATGTAATCAATTATAACCCAAGACAAACAGAGGAAGACACACAAGTCTGCATCATTTTAGCACATGTCAAACAATACAAACAAATGTTTCAAGAACTTAAAAAAGGTCGTCAAAAATGTACTGAGAAAAAATGGAAGTTAACGTTTGACTTCCTCAAGTGGTTTTAACAGATTTCCTGTGAGAATAAATGCTGTTCTACATTTCAGCAGCTCTTTTCTCACACTAACAAATGTAATATGTAAGCACAAAATAGTACCTGTTCACCTAACGTGGTGACCAAAAAATGCTCTGACACACACACACACACACACACACACACACACACGGACGTACATGTTACAAGGAAAGTGAGTTTAAGTTTGTGCTTTGTCCTAAAGCTCTGTGACGATATTGAGCCCTTGATATGTCATTTTTTCAATAACCATAATTTATTGTGGTTCTCTCATTAATTTGTGTAATCTCACTCTGCATTTTAAAGTTGTGTCTCTACATCTTGTCCATATTCATACCCTTCTTGTAAATACAGTTGTTAAGTCTGTAAAAAGAATTTGGGGACTGTCTCAGTGTTTCATTGTTTGTTTTAATATATGTAATCAGGACTCATAGGAAATCAGGATTGATGCTTAGTTGATTTAAAAGAATATGATGTGACTGATTTTGCCTGGTTCCAGACATCTGAATCGCTGCCCACATCTTAGGCTTTGAAACTACATTGACACTCTCATGTTGCAAAACTCAATTTATAGAAAACATAATTAAGATAAAAATAAATTAAAGGGGACATATTGTGCTTTCCTTATTTTCAGTCCTATATATAATGTCACAATGTCAGATGTTCATGTTAAAATTGGCCAATGTGTCAAATAACGAGGTAAACGTATGTAAAAGTAATCCCTGTGTGTAAAAAGGACCAGCTTCAGACTGTTCTGAACACTCAGTTTTCAAGGGTTTTTTCTATTTTCAGCCTGAGCTCATGTCAGCTTGTGACAGATGTGACAGATCATAATTGACAGCTGTGACAGCTGCTCTCAAACCTCCGTCAGGCAGCAGGATGGCTAACGGGGCTTGTTCTGCGGGCCTTCATCCCGCCACCCGACTTTACTGTGCAGACTCTGGCTCCAAAGATATCACGCAAGCAAGATGGCAGAAAGGAGATATTTTGGCCTCACTTCTGCATCGCGGTAGGAAGTGGAGACGCGTTGTCCATATTTATATATAGTCAATGGTTTGCATTGGCGGTAAAGTTACACAACTCTGATACGTAAAACTGGCCATCAGAACAGAGTGGGTTCATCGGGAGGGGGCCTTACAGAGACAGGAACTAAAACTGCCTGTAAAGAGAAACAGTGTATATTGAGGGGCTGCATAAAGGGCCAGTATAAGATAAATAAGGAGTTTTTCAAGTGTGAATCATGCAAAGCTACTCTAAAAATTTTGAGCTGAAATGAGCATTATAGGGCATCTTTAAAGATAAATCAGTCTAACAGTGTAGATATTGAAAGGAAATATACTGAATGTCAAAAGCTCCACAAATGTAGAGATATACTGAAAGTAAAACCAGAAAATAAAGAGCGCGTGCCTCTACCATAATACTCTATATGCATTACTTTAATAACACAAAAATGTTTTAATTTTTAAAAAATCTCTGTCTGGATATGTTTGGGTCTTGTACAAGAATGAGGAATTCTAGTTTAATGTATTGTGTTCAAATTTCTCTTGTACTGAAGAATATTTTATCATTGATTATTGTAATTTTTCTCATTTACATCAACCAGAACGTTAACAAACCCCATTTTTTGAGCAATGGATTGGGATGGAGTAATAAATGACAACAACAAGTTCCAGTAGTGCCTCACTACAACAACCAGACTTTGAAAACAAAGTCAAACAACAGAAAATATTTAAAGAAAACTGTTCTACCTTGTGTTTCCCATGAATGCAGCACACAAACAGCAAAGAGGAGAACGACGAGAGCCATTGTGCATATGAGCCACATGAGGAAGTGGTAACACTATTTATGAACTGTGACCGTGCTGAGTGGTAACTTGTCTTCTCGGAAGTCTCTGTTCAATCCACAGATCTCACTGAGCAGTTTTTATTTAAACTTGCTACTGAAGAAATGGTCTGATTTTTCACATCATTTTTGGAATATTTAATTATCACAAATAAAATCAGCCTCCTGCCAACACACTCATCATAAAAAAACCTAAAAGAATACACTACTGAAAAAGCTGAAATGAAATATGGCCTCTAATCTCATAATCAAGTTTATTAAGTCATTTTTTAGAGAGAACGATCTCATTTGAAAATATGTTTTCAACAGATCTATCTGCACTTTAGACAGCGTTAACAACCCTGAGCTTAATGTTAATTAAAGAACGGTTAAAAAGGTTAAAAACACATTCCATACAATTTCCAACATATTCATATCCGTCGTCTTAACCATCATCATCACACATTTCCATCAGAACAAATTAATTATCAGTGACTTACATCATCACTTTCATTTCATATTCACACCTCTTGACACTCACTTCTGGTGTGGTCATCTTACAACTCATTTTCCACTGTAGACAATTTACTCTTTATGTCCTTGTCGTCTAGACTGAAAATGAAAAGGCTTTGACAAAATGTCCATTTTTAATTTCATGCTTTTAGTTACTCAAAAATCATATGAAAGTACAGATGTCTTCCACGTCAACGGTGAAAGGAGAGACTCTTCAATGTTTAACATGTGCAACTTAAAATAACCATGTTGGCATTTACACTAACATGTAAATGCCAACCTGAGATGTGCTGCCCTCCTGCCAACACACTCGTCATAAAAAACTAAAAGAATAAGTGTGCTGGGCTCAGCAGCACCTTGTCTTCTTTAAGTCACTGTACAATCCACAGATCTCAATGTGAACAGTTTTTATTTAAACTTTTGCGATATATATCTCACATTTAATTTTAGCAATATTCGAGCAACACAAATGAATTCAGAATATTAATGAAATTAAAGTCCTGCTAGGTACAGCAAGACAGTCTACCTGCAGGGCTCCACTGTAGTGACACTTCTGGTGCAGGTCAAGTCAAGTCAATTATTTTAAAGAGCCCATTTAAAAACAATGGACACTGACCAAAGTGCTTTACAGAGAGATTAAATTATGGGATTGTTTGATTGATGATTACAATATAAAAAAGCACAGGAATGATCAAATATAAACACAGACATGAATAAGAGGATATAAGAAAATGAATATCTTGATAAAATCATAACACAAACAGCATTGCACAAACAACAAATAAAAATACAGATAAAGGCAAGAGTCTTCAGGCATGTCTTCATGCTGACAATTAAGAGGCTAAAGAAAAGAGATGGGTCTTAAGAGGGGTTTAAAAAACATCAATAGAGGGGGAAGATCTAATTGTTGATGGTAAACTTTTTATAGTAATAATAATAATATGTTGTATGTTATATGTTGTGGGCATTTTGGTCTGAGAAACTGTAGCCTGACATCTCTCTTTTTAGACAGCAGGTGGCTGCATGATCATTATAGTCACATTGTAGCAGTACATGGAAGAGGAAGCATCTGTTTTTTGTGAGGGGGGAGTATGTATGTGCTGTTGATATTTAGTTAGTAGTGATTCTGCTCCTACGAGGATGGACACTTTCCAGAAGGCGTGAGTGTCGATACTTTTAATGAACACTCCATCACTTTATCTTCTCAAATTCAGATATCTGTAATTAGTTATGATGAGTGCAACTCAAATATTTTTCATGTCTACATGATGCAGGTGGAAAAAACTTAAAGGCACTGACGGACAAAATAAGGTTCGATTCATAGGCTCCTAGTAGGACAGCCATACTCAAAATCACACATGCACTGAAAAAACACAATGCAAAACATTAAAAAAAAGATCAAAATGTTCAAATTACTCCTCAAACAAAACAATGACTTTCTCACTTAGATTAATAGACTGTCAATATAATAGTAAATCTGGATGCATTTATAACAGTTTTATGAGTGCTATATAATGCATTCTGCCGTGAAACTCACAAAAAGCACGTAAAAGGCCCACTCAGGAGCCAGTGTTTGGTTTGTCACGTTCTGGGCTACTGTTGAAACATGGTGGTGCAACATGGCGGGCTCCATGGAAGAAGACCCACTCTCTATGTAGATATAAAGGGCTCATTCTAAGGTAACAAAAACACAACCATTCTTATTTTCAGGTGATTATACACTAATTAAAACATACTTATGATTATTATATTCCATTTCTGCCAATATTTCTGCCAATAGATCCCATAAATCTTACACAAACCTACTGTAAGTCAGCTAAGGAATTGTGAAGAAAGTAATTAGCCAATGTGCATGTTAAAACAAAATTTTAAAAAAGTCAAATGTTACTTACAAATCTTACACATTGCTGTAAGGTGAGGTGCCGGGTAGAGGGGTCTTAATCCAGACAGAGACGTCACTAGTGAGACTAAACTGAGGTTGAACCGTAGAAGCAGTTTACAGCCTTCCATTGGTTGATTCTGCTGCCAATCAAACATGTCTGCACTCCTGTTGACTAGTTTTACTGCCTCCACCTTGGTTTTTTTCTCCTGTTCTTCTCTCTCAGGCAGTTTTACTGAGCAGGGCGTGTGCCTTTGTCCCACTCAGCAAGTCAGCGCCCAGAAGCCCCACCCTGCTGTAATGTCACAGTGTTTATATCAAACAGCCCCCGCTGCACTGAGACACAGAACTGAGACGCTCGCTGTTCACTTGTTTATTTAAAGTTTATTAAATGTACCATGTGTCTAAATAACTTCACACTCGACACTGTGCTTCCTTGTGTCCTCAGCAGTATACAAGCCAAGTGTGGAGTCAAGTCAGAGCCCAGAAGTCCCGCCCCGCTGTGACGTGACAGTGTTTATATCGAAAAGCCCCCACTGAACTCAGACACAGAGCTGAGCGGCTGTGCTCAACTCTGCCCACTGCTGCAGAGAGCGGAGCTTGATCACTTTTTTATTCAGAGTATAAGTTTATTAATACCAATCGTGCTGCATGTCCACATTGCACCAAATTCAACACTGCACTCCCTTTGTTCCCCAGCCATACACCTTCCAAGTGTGGAGTCGATCGGATGAACGGTTCAAGCTAGACTTAGAATCCATCATGACACATCATGATTTAGTCCTGTGAATGTATATTATCTGTGTTTTTCAGTTCAGGATGGTGGTTGGACTTTGGAGCCTCGGTAACTGGAGCATTAAGGGTCTCTGGTAGGGTGGCGTTTTCAGTCTCAGTGGATCCTGTGGATCTAGTTGGAAATCCTACCAAAGCATGGGTGGACTCTGGAGAAAGACCTGAAGCATCGTCTGTGGCATTCTGATTAGGACTTTGGGCTAGATTGATGTCCTTGAAATAAAACAAACGACCGTGTTAGAAAAATGTTTTCCATTTTTACTTTGCTTAACATACTCAGTACATATATACTACGTATATATTCAAACCTGCTGTTCAATGAGAACTCGAAGAGCAGGTTTGGACTGGTGGGTTGTGGTACATCTGGAAATAATTAGGTTCACATGAAGACATTTAAACACAAGAAAGCAGCACAAACAGTGACATCTGCATGTGGCAGGTTCAGTAGGAGCAAGCAGCAGCACCAGTACAGCAGACTGGGTGAAGCAGCTGTTATAGCAGAGATGGAGATCATTTAGATAGACTGCCAAGTCATTAGGATAAAGTGTTCAGTGTGCGTGGTTATAGGCTGACCAGTGCAGTAGGAAGGCTGCATTTCTGTTCCGCTTGAACTTACACAAGGTTTTTAATTTTTTTAAATATTTCAACTGTTTCTGAAAATCAGGTCTTGACTGTTAAATTATTCTCAATGTGAAATTCTGTTCTTCAGTTTGACAAGCAAAGTTGGGAGAGTTATGTTGTTATGACCCCCCTTAGTCGGCCCTATGGGGTGAATAACACTCCACCATTTACCCAAAGTAAAACCTTTGCACCTTTTAAAATACCCCGAACCATGGGATTTATTAACAAGAACATACTAAACAACCAGGAGGCTAAATAAATGCTACAAACAATCAAAATACAACAGAAAAACTAAATAACATAAAGTCCCAGGCTGAGAGGCAAGACCAGTGGTCCACAAACAGGAAGCTCCCTTCTCTGCAGCAGGGACCTGGAGCATTTAACCCTTCCTCCCTCGCCAGGTGCACCTCACTGTGGATCGATTATGTGGAGGAGACCTGAGCGGAGCAATAGACAGGAGAGGAAAAGGACAGAAAGCACAGAAAATACATGCAGCCGTAACACATGTAGAAAAAAAAAGAAAACAACAACACTGTGGCACTCACCTGAGGAACAGCATTTACTGTTTTTGCACTGTTGGTCTGTCAAAAAACATTGTTGATTTGCTTAATAATAATGATAATAATGATGATAATGATAATAATAAAGGCTATCATGATTGAGGTTAGCAAGATTAATTCAGGAAGCAAAACAACATGTAAAATTCAAGATGGACAGATTTTTGCAGAAAAAGAAAATAAACCTGTTGATGCTTATTGAGCTCAAATACAAAATATGATGTTTATCTTGTTCTTAAGGTCACTGTAGTGGGAGGGACTTTTGTCTTTTAGGTCAAATTTTTTTGTAGCAGTTTGGGAAAAACTTGATTTGCATTTGAACAACAGAAATGAATGAAAAAGATCCAGTTAATGCTCTTTGTAATCTTATTTAAGTTTAAACTTTGCTCCTTTTGTTACAAGCTTCACCATTATTGTTACTGGTTGATAGATATTCAGTCGAGTTTTTATATAGGAGAGAGGAGTTGTTTCAGCTTGTAAAGGTGGGAATGACAGAAAAGGAATCACCCAATGGCATATTTTTGGTATTTACAGAAAGAGCCTTAGACTAAAAAATTTAAGTGAAAGTAACAACTTTTTTGCTTTAAGAGAACTCAAGAAACCTCTTGTACCAAGCAGGTCTATGTTTCCAAAGCAAAATATATATTTTAATTTCAGTTGGACTTTAATCATTTTGGTGGCATTTTTTTATTCATACATAAGAGGTTTGTGGGTGTGGTAGATATTCTCTGCTACAATACTGGAATTCAAATACAAACAGTGATGAAGATTTTAATTACATTATTACTCTTGTGCTGAAATTTACATTGGGACTTACATATAGTGATTCCTTTGAAAAGGCCAAAGCAAATACAAAGATGACGACCAAACAGCTGACTATGATGCCTATTCTTAGTCTCCCATTAGTAGCTGTAAATAAACAAACAAACAAACAAAAAATAGATCAGAAATGTTGACATATTTCAAGATTGCAGTTTAAATTTCATAATAATTTCTGGGAGGCAGAAATAATCTCTCTGTCTGAGTTAAACCTCAAAGAGTTTTGGACCACCAACCCTCTAAAAGTCAATGGATGTTAATATGTTGACCCCTGCAGTATTTGGTAATAAATCTTTATGGATGAGGGTGATTTGCACTGCATGACAAGCAGTGTGTGTAAACTGTGCATTATTGTCAGTTAGCTGTTATGTCTTTCAGTCTCACCAGTATTTAGAGGGCAGAAATCCCGAATCTCCTTCATGACTTTGGTCCAGCCGACCTTGTTGCTATGGTTACAGATGATGGAGTCATTCAGCAAGTAGACATGGAGAGAAGAGCCAGAGGTTGAGACCTCTGGTTGCTCTTTTCCCTCCTGATTGCAGGTTTGGGTGTCACATCTAAAAGTGCTGCTGATGTTACGGTCCTGTGTACTGCAGCTCACAGTGAGGTTACAAGACTCTGTGCTGTTAGAGACAGAGTCCACTGACAGCTTAACTGGAGACACTGGATCTGGAAAAACAACATTTATGTGAAGGGTTTTGGAAATTAGGGTACTATTGTGTCAACATTTCAAAATTATAATGAAAAAATAATAAGAAACTTACTTTGGACTATGACCTTGTATTCAGCTATGATTCGGTCTCTTTCACCAGTCACTAGTACAACATAAGATCCACTGTCGGCCTGTTGTAGATTCTTTAATAGCAAAGAGCGATTTTGATCAGACAACTCAGCCCTTCCTGAGTACTTTTCAAAGATTTTTTTTTGGTTATCATATGATAATCTTACTACAGAGGAAGTGGTATTGAATATCCAAAAAAAATGTTCCCCCTCAGTGAGCTTAACATATTCCTTGACTTCCAGAAGTACATTATCTCCCAGCTTCACAAACACAGGAGTCACAGCTGTGGACCCTAAAAGAACATATCAAAAAAGAACAGATGTCAAAATCATGAAAATGCATTTTTAGTCAGTTTAGTTAGTGTTTTATAGTGGTCATAAATTGATTGGAAATCAATTATTTTGTTAGTTAGTTTATTATTTTCGATCTGTAAGATCTTCCTCAGACATTAATTACTATTCCTATTCTATTTAAACTCTTTTTAATGCACAAATTGAAGGAATTGGCAGAATTACATTTCACTGTGATTTTATCTTATATGATTACATGTGACGAATAAACTTGGCCTGTGGATATTATTCCTGCTCCCTGCAGAGATTGAGTCCCTGCAGGACACATACAGACATGTGTCCTGCACTGTTGTGACGTGAAAGATGTGCAATGCTTTAATATTCAAAAACCCCAAAACTCGAAAAGTTCAATATATTTAGAGGTCAGATCCCATGTACACCGAGGCCAGACAACATTCAAACTTCCCATCACTCTTCCCTAGCCCTCACCTCTCACAGTGGTTGAGCAATAATGTGGTAAAATGTAGTTGGTTGTAAAAGCTACAACACCACAAATCTGATTAAACAAGTCCGATTAAAACAGGACATGTAGTTGACTAACATGATTTCCATTGTGGGTTTAAATGTACAGTTGACCCATCTGTGTGTGTGCATGTGTGTGTGTGTGTATACATCATGTTAGCATGCAAACGGTACAAATGAAGGGTTTCTGGTACTAAAGATGGTGAAGAAATGCACTGAGAAAAAGAGGGAAGTGAACTAGCAGCTGCTGGGTTTCCGCAAGTAGTTGAGCTCAAGTTTGAATTTTAAAAGGTCCACGAATGTTATCTACTGGAACGGCTGAAAGAATTACTGAAAGTGAAAGCAGAAAATAAAGAGCACATACCTCCACCATAATGTTCATTACTTTAATAAAACCATTTTTTTTTGCATTGGCAGTAAAGCTACACAACTCTGATGCATAAAACTGGCCAATCAGAACAGAGAGGGCTCATCAGGAGGGGGGGGCTTAAAGAGAGACATACTGAAAGTAGAAGAAGAATCCTAGTTTCATGTATTGTGTTCAAATTTCTCTGGTACTGAAGAATATTTTATCATTTATTATTGTAATTTTTCTCATTTACATCAACCAGAATGTTAACAAACCTCATTTTTTGAACCATTGATAGGAATGGAGTAATAAATTACAACATCTAAAAAGAATTACAATTTTTAGTGAACACATGGTTCAGTTTTATAGTATATTGTGTCAATAATGTCTAAATCAAAAACAAGTTCTAGTAGTGCCTTACTACAACAACCAGACTTTGAAAACAAAGTCAAACTACAGAAAATATTTAAAGAAAACTGTTTTACCTTGTGTTTCCCATGAATGCAGCACACCAAAAGCAAAGAGAAGTGCAACGAGAGCCATTGTGCATATGAGCTGCATGAGGAAGTGGTACCACTATTTGTGAACTGTGACCGTGTTTAGTGGTAACTTGTCTTCTCGGAAGTCTCTGCATAATCCACAGATCTCACTGAGCAGTTTTTATTGAAACTCTTGCTACTGAAGAAATAGTCTGATTTTTCACATCATTTTTGGAAAATTTGATTATCAAAATTAAAATCAGCCTCCTGCCTCCTGAAAATTTACAGACGTCCACACCACTGGTATCTTTCATCTTGCAGCCCGAAAATGCAAGAGGTGTTAAATAAACTGTAGTGCTATGAGAAAGGAAGTGGTTATATTGCATGTGCAGTGAGCTACCTAGATAAGTGTGTTAATGTGACTCAAGCTAACTAAACTAATACAACAAATACACAGTAGAAACTTTTAAGTGGACCACAGATGAAAATGATCCGTCAGCTAACTCTGGTGCAACATACAAAACCTTTTCCTTTAAATATAGTGCTATTAATTATTCAAACTTTTCAAGGATGCCAACAGGATCTATTGAAATATATAATAGTATTCTTGTTTATCATTATCTTAACTTCTTATTTGACAAAGAGTTAAATGATTTCAATAATTCCAATCTTTATTTGCAGATCTCAAACAGTAAAACAGAGCTTGGAGAGGACGTTTGAATAGAGAAGTTACTTTGTTCACATCATCAACATGGTAACATCCTGTAAGTTTATATGGTTTTAACAGGAAAACACACCTGTGACACAAAGGCGCTGCACCTTGAAGTCAGGGCAGCCAGAGATTATGATGTTTATCTTTGTGATACTGGGACTTCTGCTCTACAAAGAATTAGCAGGTAGGACAAACATATTATATTTTAATTTTATTACAGATACAGCAATGATACCTGAGCAGACTTTGTAATTGTGATTAATGCACTGAGCATTTTGGACAAAGCTGAAGAGCTGGAATCATCCGTAATGAAAGTCCTACGAGGTACTACAGCTTCAAGATCATGATTAGGAACTAACATGCAATTTTAAAGGTTTTTATCAAAGCAGCAGGGAAGAAAGTGATACTGTAGCTTGATTAAAGGGTATCCCTGCATTTAGTAGTTGGTAGGCAAAAAAAGAAGTGATCATTTTTTTGAGCATCTGAAATGATAGTAATAATAATCATTGTTATTATTATTGAATTGATAATAATAAGAATAATATGTTGTATGTTTTATGTTGTGGGCATTTTGATCTGAGAAACTGTAGCCAGACTGATCTCTTTTTAGACAGCAGGTGGCTGCATGATGATTACGGTCACAATGTAGCAGCAGCACACGGAAGAGGAAGTATCTGTATTTTGTGAGAGAGGAGTATGTATGTGTTGTTGATATTTAGTTAGTATTGATTGGGCTCCAGAAGGAGCAAGTGTCAATACTTTTAATGAACAGTCCAACAGTTTATTAAACCTGAAATTCAAATAAATAAATACATTCAAAAAACTTAAATGCACTGACAGACAACATAAGGTTCAAATCAGAAGCTCCTAGGACGACAACCAAACTCGAAATCACAAACACACACAAAAAAACCACAATGCAAAACATTTAAAACAGATCAAGTAAAATATGTTTTTGCAGAATGCATTATATAGCACTCAAAAAACTGCTATAAATGCATCTAGATTTACCATTATACTGATAGTCCATTAATCTAAGTGAGACTGTCGTTATTTTATTTGTCTCAAATCAAGGAATGAAGGCAGTGGCAGAAATATTCAGCTCACTTTCTTAATGATGATTTTTCAAACAGTGGTGACATACAAGTGAAAAAAACATACAAGTGATTTTGATTTCTGTTCTTTTTACAGGGTCCAGTGATGTGACAACTGTGTTTGTGCAGAAGGGGAAGGATTTACATCTGGATGTTAATAAACCTGTTGTTCTAGAAGAAGACACTGAATTTAGATGGAAATTCAATAATACTCACAATGTAGTAAGTTTATTTCCTGATAAAAGAACAATAATAAGTAGCAGTCATGTAGAAAGGACTGAGGTTTCTCTACAAAATCACTCTTTGCTGTTGAAGAATGTGCAACAAAGCAACAGTGGAGATTACACCGCATCGATAATTGGGGACAAATACCAACATGTAGCTGAATACGAGGTCATAATTCAAGGTAGGTTTCTTTAGATTTCAAATGTTGATACACAGTAGTACCCTGTTTCAAAACCCTTCACATCTATTTTTTCCCCTAGATCTAGTGTCTCCAGTCCAGCTGTCAGTGGACTCTGTGTCTAACAGCACAGAGTCCTGTAACCTCACTGTGAGCTGCAGTACAGAGCACTCTCACATCAGCAGCACTTTTAGATGTGACAACCAAACCTGCTATCAGAAGGGAGGAGAGCAATCAGAGGTCACAACCTCTGGTTCTTCTCTCCATGTCTACCTGTTGAATGACTACATCATCTGTAACCATAGCAACCAGGTCAGCTGGACCAAAGACTTGAAGAAGATTCGGACTCTCTGCTCTCTGAATACTGGTGAGACTGAAAGACATAACAGCTAACTGTCAATAACACAGTTTACACACACTGCTTGTCATGCAGTGTGAATCACCCTCATCTATAAAGATTTATTATCAAATACTGCGGGAGTCAACATATTAACATTTTCTTACTGCTCAGAAAAATATTTGTAGCTAAAAAGTTATTTAATGAATCCATTGACTTTTAGAGGGTTGGTGGTCCAAAAGTCCAAAAGAGGTTTAATTCAGACAGAGAGATTATTTCTGCTTCCCGAAATTATTATGAAATTAAAACTGCAATCTTGAAATATGTCAACATCTCTGATCTATTTTTTGTTTGTTTGTTTATTTACAGCTACTAATGGGAGCCTTACAGTAGGCAGCTGGATCAGGATCATAGTCAGCTGTTTGGTCGTCGGTCTTTGTATTTGCTTTGGCCTTTTCAAAAGAATCACTATATGTAAGTCCCAATTTAAATTTCAGCACAAGAGTAATAATGTAATTAAAATCTTCATCGCTGTTTGTATTTGAATTCCAGTATTGTAGCAGAGAATATCTACCACACCCACAAACTTCTCATGTATAAATAAAGAAAAATGCCACCAGAATGATTAAAGTCAAAATTGAAATTGAAATATGTATATTTTGCTTTGGAAACATACACCTGCTTGGTAATAGAGGCACTTAAGTTTTTTAGTCTAAGGCTCTTTTTGTAAGTACCAAAAATGTGCCATTGGGTGGTTCCCAAACCTTTTCTGTCATTCCCACCTTTACTAGCTGAAACAACTCCTCTACCCTATAGCTATATAAATCGACTGAATATTTATCAACCAGTTATAATAATGGTGAAGCTTGTAACAAAAGGAGCAAAGTTTAAACTAAATTAAATAAGATTATCAAAAACATTAACTGGATCTTTTTCAGTAGCAGTTTGAACAAGTTTTGTTCAAACTGCTACAAATAATTTGACCTAAAACAAACAAGTCCCTCCCACTACAGTGAACTTCAGAACAAAATAAACATCATATTTTGTATTTGAGCTCAATAAGCATTAACAGTTTGGTTTTTTTTGTCAAAATCTGTCCATCTTGAATTTTTGTACATGAAGAGTAAATCGTCTACAGTGGAAAATGAGTTGTAAGATGACCACACCAGAAGCGAGTGTTGAGAGGTGTGTGAATGTATATCAGGAATTAATATATGAATATGTTGAAAACATATTTTCAAATGAGAGTGTTCTCTCTAAAAAATGACTTTATAATCTTGATTATGAGATTAGAGGCCATATTTAATTTCAGTTTTTTCAGCAGTGTATTCTTTTAGGTTTTTTATGATGAGTGTGTTGGCAGGAGGCTGATTTTATTTGTGATAATCAAATATTCCAAAAATGATGTGAAAAATCAGACCATTTCTTCAGTAGCAAGAGTTTCAATAAAAACTGCTCAGTGAGATCTGTGGATTATGCAGAGACTTCCGAGAAGACAAGTTACCACTCAGCATGGTCACAGTTCACAAATAGTGTTTCCACTTCCTCATGCAGCTCATATGCACAATGGCTCTCGTCGTTCTCCTCTTTACTGTTTGTGTGCTGAATTCATGGGAAACACAAGGTAAAACAGTTTTCTTTAAATATTTTCTGTTGTTGTTTGACTTTGTTTTCAAAGTCTGGTTGTTGTAGTGAGGCACTACTGGAACTTCTTGTTGTCGTGTATTACTCCATCCCAATCCATTGTTCAAAAAATGGGGTTTGTTAATGTTCTGGTTGATGTAAATGAGAAAAATTACAATAATCAATGATTAAAATATTCTTCAGTACAAGAGAAATTTGAACACAATACATTAAATTAGAATTCTTCATTCTTGTACAAGACCCGAATATATCAAGTAATATATGTTGAACTTTATTGCACTCATGAAACTGCTATGAATCGACCAAGATTTATCATTACATTGACACTCCATTAATCTAAATGGGACTGTGCTATTGTTTGTCTTAAATCATAAAAATGATTAGCAGATGAGAGAGTAGTGACTTAAAAAACACACAAGTGATTTTGATTTCTGTTCTTTTTACAGGGTCCAGTGATGTGACAACTGTGTTTGTGCAGAAAGGGAAGGATTTACATCTGGATGTTAACAAACCTGTTGTTCTAGTAAAAAAAGCTGAATTTAGATGGCGAGTCAACAACACTCACAATGTAGTAAGAATATTTCCTGATAACAAAACAAGAGTAAGTAGCAGTCATGTAGGAAGGGCTGAGGTTTCTCTACAAAATCATTCTTTGCTGTTGAAGAATGTGCAACAAAGCGACAGTGGAGATTACACTGCACTCATAACCGGGGACGCAGACCAAGGTCTAGCTGAATACAAGGTCATAATTCAAGGTAGGTTTCTTTAGATTTCGAATGTTGATACACAGTAGTACCCTCTTTTATAACCCTTCACATCTATGTTCCCTCTAGATCCAGTGTCTCCAGTTAACCTGTCAGTGGACTCTGTGTCTAACAGCATAGAGTCCTGTAACCTCAATGTGAGCTGCAGTACAGAGCGCTCTCACATCAACATCACTTTTAGATGTGACAACCAAACCTGCCATCAGAGCGGAGGAGAGCAATCAGAGGTCACAACCTCTGGTTCTTCTCTCCATGTCTACCTGTTGAATGACTACATCATCTGTAACCATAGCAACCAGGTCAACTGGACCAAGGATTTGAGGGAGATTAAGGATTTCTGCCCTCTAAATACTGGTGAGACTGAAAGACATAACAGCTAACTGACAATAATGCACAGTTTACACACACTTCTTGTCATGCAGTGCAAATCACCCTCATCCATAAAGATTTATTACCAAATCACGTGGGAATCAACATATCAACATTTTCTTACTGCAATATTTGTAGCTAAAAAGTTATTTAATGAATCCATTGACTTTTAGAGGGTTGGTGGTCCAAAGGTCTTTGAGGTTTAACTCAGACAGAGATTATTTCTGTTCTGCCTCCCAGAAATGATTATGAAATTTAAATTGCAATCTTGAAATATGTCAACATTTCTGATCTATTTTCTTTTTTGTTTATTTACAGTTCATAATGGGAGCCTAACAAAAGGCAGCTGGATCAGGATCATAGTCGGCTGTTTGCTCGTCATCTTTTGCCTTTTCATAGGAACCACTATATGTAAGTCCCAATGTAAATTTCAGCACAAGAGTAATAATGTGATTGAAATCTTCATTGCTGTTTGTATTTGAATTCTAGTATTGTAGCAGAGAATATCTACCAAACCCACAAACCACTTATGTATGAATAAAAAAATGCCACCAGAATGATTAAAGTCCAACTGAAATTAAAATATGTATATTTTGCTTTGGAAACATAGACCTGCTTGGTAAAAGAGGTCTCTTGAGTTCTCCTTAGAGCAAAAATCTTTTATAGTTTTTTAGTCTAAGGCTCTTTTTGTTTTGTAAGTATCAACAGTTTTATTTTCTTTTTCTGCCAAAATATGTCCATCTCGAATTTTACAAGTTGTTTTGCTTTCACATTGTGAATAATTTAACAGTTAAGACCTGATTTTCAGAAACAGTTGAAATATTTTAAAAAAATTAAAAAGCTTGTGGAACAGTGGAACAGAAATGCAGCCTTCCTAATGCACTGGTCAGCCTATAACCACGCACACTGAACACTTTATCCTAATGACTTGGCAGTCTATCCAAACGACCTCCATCTCTGCTATAACAGCTGCTTCACCCAGTCTGCTGTACTGGTGCTGCTGCTTGCTCCTACTGAACCTGCCACATGCAGATGCCACTGAAGACAGCACTGTTTGTGCTGCTTTCTTGTGTTTACATGTTTTGCTGTGAACTGAATTATTTCCAGATGTACCACAACCCACCAGTCCAAACCTGCTGTTCGAGTTCTCATTGAACAGCAGGTTTGATATATACTGTACTGAGTATGTGAAGCAAAGTAAAAATTTATTTTTCTAACACGGTCGTTTGATTTATTTCTAGGGCATCGAGGCAGCCCAACCTCTGAATCAGAATGCCACAGAAGATGCGTCAGGATGCACCACCTATTCTACAGTAGGAATTTCAACTAGACCCACAAGATCCACTGAGAGTAATAACATCACCCTGCCAGAGACCATTTATTCTCAGATTAACTTTGCTCAATTGTCCAACCACCACCCAGAACTGAAAAACACAGATAAGATACATTCACAGGACTAAATCATGGCATGTACAGGATGGATGCTAATGGTGTGTTCACACACATGAATGCAAAGTCGTAGTCAGTCTCTGACCTCATATGAATCTGTAGTTCTGTGTGTTGGTGTTGTATAGAGAACGTAATTTACATACTCCACTTCGACTGCATAGTTGTTTTCTGACCCAGCTGCTGTACTAATGGACCAATGATGACGGCGTTTTGTTTCCACACATTGTCCTTCTTTTAACAGTCCCAGTAGCTCATTGAATACAGTGTAGTATAAAGGTAGTAGAGAAACCAGAGACCATGACGATCAGCTTTTCCTCCATTTTAAGTTATTTCCAACACATCCTCATAACTAAACAACCACATAGGTGGATTGTACCTGCACTCCAGAACGATCCATTTTCAGAATGACCCATGGGAGCGTAATATGCCGCTTTCAAAAACTGTTACCAAAACCAAATTACTGTTAAAAAAAATAATGATGTTTTATGGTGTGACAACGCTGTGGTTAAGGTCTGGTTAGGTTTAGGCACAAAAACAGCTTGGTTAGGGTTAGGGTTAGGGAGAAATCATAGTTTGGGATAAAATGATCACTTGAAACGTGGTTTCCACTTCCTTAAAGTTACGCAACCTTCGTCATCATGACAACAGTAAACACCACAACAATCGTTGTTATGTTTTGTTTGTTTTTTAAATGTTCCGGCTGGAAACGTGACACTCACAGTTGGAAACGGGAAGCGGACAGCGGTCCCCTGCAGCTAAGTAAATTTTTGCCATCCAGTTATCTGGAAAAGAAAAATAACAAATAGAGATTTTTACATTTTTGTTTTTGTATGAACTAAACAAACATTTTAAATAGTAAGCTTTAGAGGTTATGTATATATTTTTAACTTTGTAGAGAGTAAAGCTAGCTGTTTCCAGTCTTTGTGCTAAGCTAAGCTAATTGACCCCCTGCTGGAGCTTCATATTTGAGGCACAGACATATTTTCATTTAACTCTTGGCAAGAAAAAAGCCAAGCTATTCTTTTGACTTATTTAATGTATTTTTATGTATCTTTAAGTAAGTCTTCTTGTCCAGGTTGGCAGTTTTCTCCCCCTCATACAGGTTAGGTGAATTAGGGACTCTAAATTGCCGTTGGCTTTAAATGAATGTGTGAACAGTTGTCTGTATAAATGCGTCAGCTCTGTAACAAACCTGTTCAGGATCTCACCCAATGGTAGCAATTACCTCTAGAGGCCCCCAAGACCCTGATCATGATAAGTGGATAATGATAATGGATGAATGGAAAAAATAATAAATTTTAACATGGATTATCATTCAGCCAACAAGATTAAGTGTTCTTGTTTTTCTGTCTTCTTCATCTGCATTTGTTGTGTATGTTCAGTGTATCATTCTTGAAAGAAATCTCTCCCACAATATTGGAGTGGGGAAAAAACTTCATGCTATATGATCATTTACAATACAAGGCCCTAAGTGATTCACAAAAATACACAATATGACATGAGAGTTTAGTTTTCTGGTTCTTGTAATAAATAATGTGTTTAAATGTTTCGCTTAATTTACCCAAAAGTTAAATCAGCATACATACTCAAACAAATATTAGGGACAGAATTTATGCGTTGGTCAGTGTGTATCTGTTCAGATCTGTACTGATCTATTATTCTGATCACTGAGAAGTCCTGTCTGAAATCAGAAATCACATGACTATTACTTCAACCAAAAGGTTTTGAGTTTCCTTCAGTCTTTAGATATAAAAGGCCTGCTGCTGTTTCTTTGTTCTGCAGACAAACTTGTTTCAATCAGGCTGCATGAACAAACTTCAGGAACAAATATCTGGGGTTGTATTGATTTATGGTGTAAAACTGATTTATTTTAAGGTAAAACAGGTTTATTAAGACAGACATCCTAAAGAAGAGGAAGCAAAACAAGTAGGTGAAATGAAGAAGATTTATTAAGCACCTAGGTTGGCTGTTGAAGTAGCAACGCAACACTCTTCATTAAGAGAGACAGAATATTTTTACAAAGTTAAGAGGTTGTGATATGTAGCACAACAAGCAAATGAAGCTCTGTAAACAGGACCACATTCCCACACACACACAGTGGTGCCTGCTGTACTACTTGATAAGAATGTACATGACAGGTTGGTTAGTGCAGAGTCGTCAACAAAAGTCATTTAAAAGTTTATACTGTGTATTTGTTGTATTAGTTTAGTTAGTTTGATTCACTTTAACACACTTATTTAGGTAGCTCACTGCACATGCAATATAACCACTTCCTTTCTCATTGCGCCACAGTGTATTTAAGACCTCTTACATTTTCAGGCTGCAAGATGAAAGATACCAGTGGTGTGGACATCAGTAAATTTTCAAACAGAAAACCGACATTTTGCGATAAAGAAAATGGAGCCTGCAAAGGCCTCATCGCTTGACGTCATCTTTCAAGCACTCTGAATTGCACCAATGATACGCGACAAAAAGACGTGTCAAAATGCAGCTCACATGAGAAAAGAGTTTAGTTTGTTTCCAAACACTCAGGTCAGATGGGTTGAAAACGTCACCTGGTCTCATGTAACCTTCTTCCTTTTCTTAAGGACAGAATTATTGTGTTAGTCAGTGCTGCCAAATCTGCTTCTGCTACGACCAAAAAGTTTTTGAGTTTCCTTCAGTCTTCAGATATGAAAGGTCTCCTGCTGTTGATCAGTGCTGCATCAACATTAGTTTAGTTTTGATGTATTTAATTGACAGTGCATGAACATCTTCTTCATCGTCTTCTAATGCTGTTAGAATAGGAAGTGTGTATCTTTAGTGCATTGAGACTTGATTTCAGTTGTTTTTAATAAGATCTTATATCAGTATGGTTTACAGGTTTAGGTTCACAGAAATTATGGACCAGACAGACAAAATATGACAATTATTTTTACATTTTTGAGACCAACAAAATGAACGTTTTCTAATTTCAGTTGGACTTAAATAATCAGCAATGCACTAAATGCTGCTGTATTTAGATGGGAATCCACAGCTGTGGCAGAATGCATGATTTACAATATATCGACAGGGCAGGGTAGTTACTATCATGGACTGGCTCACAGTTCAGACAAAGAAGGACACAAAGGGTTGTAGGTCAACAAAATAAACTATTTATTAAATGAAACTATTTACAAAAACAAATACATAGATGTGAGATGTAAGTACATGGGTGAGTGGAAAATAATGCAGGAAGTTTGGATGCTGAAAGAAATGACAAATCAAACAAACAAAATTAGGAGATCAAGTGGGAGCTGAGAGAGAAGGAAGACCAGGTGAAATGTTTTGAAAATTAAAAACCTTGTGTGTGTGTTAAAGTGGAACAGAAATACAGCCTTCCTAATGCACTGGTCAGCCTATAACCATGCACACCAAACACTTTATCCTAATGACCTAATGTTTTTTTTTTTTAAATGTCCCAGCCGGAAACGTGACACTCACAGTTGGAAACGTGAGATGTAAGTACATGGGTGAGTGGAAAATAATGCAGGAAGTTTGGATGCTGAAAGAAATGACAAATCAAACAAACACAATTAGGAGATCAAGTGGGAGCTGGGAGAGAAGGAAGACCAGGTGAAATGTTTTGAAAACCAAAAACCTTGTGTGTGTGTTCAAGTGGAACAGAAATACAGCCTTCCTAATGTACTGGTCATGTTTTGCTGTGAACTGAATTATTTCCAGATGTACCACGACCCACCTGTCCAAACCTGCTGCTCTCATTGTACAGCAGGTTTGAATATATACTGTACTGAGTATGTAAAAATGGAAAACATTTTCTAACACGGTTGTTTGATTTATTTCTAGGAAATCAATCAAGCCCAAAGTCCTAATCAGAATGAGGAAATGAAAGCGTGTATGATGGATTTGTATAATTAATGATTTTCTGCTTTTATATTAATTTGAGGTTAATCCAGATGAGAATGTGCATGACAGATTGGTTGGTGTAGATTTGTCTCTTCATTATTGCTTCTTGAGCTTCTCCATCAGGTGGACACTGATGACGGCAGACACCATGATGACCAGACCGACAGAAAACACGACTGTCTTCACCAGACACACAGGGATACCAGCAGAGAGACTCTCTGAACCTGCAACACAACAAAACTGTTATTTCATTACAGTACTGACATTACAGCACAACATACAACATACTGGATGTAACAAATTACCCCAAATACTGTATTTGGAAAACATTTTGTGTCCTTTTTTCAATTTTGACAACTTTTCTGGCTTAAAAAATGGTCCACATAATTTTATCTCACAAATATGTTGTTATACAGTAAGTATTCTAATTTATACATTTGAAAATAAATGTAGAGTACAGTTGAGTTTTATGACGCACAATCATAGTATTTAATGAACTGTGTTGATTGATTCTTTATTTTTGCTTTTTGTGTTTAATTTTGTTCTAATTCAAACAATCGAGGTCTGTCGTACATATACTGTACTTCATGGAAGCAACAACTACAACAACAGTAGGCTGTCACTAACACAGACAGAAAGACACTTAAAAGTGAATATTTGCCATAAAAAAACAAAATAGGTCACATGCAAATGTCATTAAGACTTTATGATGTGCAAGTTAAATGAACACAACACAAGAATTGAGTATTCTAACCTTCAAAAGTGAAATATTTTTGCAGGGCATTTGTATTGACATGCATTATATCTCAATACAGTATGTTCCTTTAATTTTGTGCAGCCCATGTATGATCTCTATAGGGTAAAGTTGTAAATATATAATTTTAACTTTGTGCCCAGAAGTCTATAAAAATGTTGCAGAAGTTTACTTTTACATTTCAGTTAAATAACTATATTGACATTTTGATTTGATTTCATCCATGAGACCCAACACATTGTCTTTATGTCTCACCAGTATTTAGAGGGCAGAGAGTCCGAATCTTCTTCAAGTCTTTGGTCCAGCTGACCTGGTTGCTATGGTTACAGATGATGTAGTCATTCAACAGGTAGACACGGAGAGAAGAACCAGAGAATGTGACCTCTGATTGCTCTCCTCCCTTCTGATAGCAGGTTTGGTTGTCACATCCAAAAGTGCTGCTGATGTGAGAGCGCTCTGTCCTGCAACTCACAGTGAGGTTACAGGACTCTGTGCTGACACACACAGAGTCCACTGACAGGTTAACTGGAGACACTGGATCTAGGGGGAAAAATAGATGTGAAGGGTTATAAAACAGGGTACTACTGTGTATCAACATTTGAAATCTAAAGAAACCTACCTTGAATTATGACCTTGTATTCAGCTAGACGTTGGTCTTCGTCCGCGGTTATGAGTGCAGTGTAATATCCACTGTCATTTTGTTGCACATTCTTCAACAGCAAAGAGTGACTTTGTAGAGAAAACTCAGCCCTTCCCACATAACTGTCATCTATTCTTATTTCGTTATCAGGAAATAATCTTACTATATTGTGAGTTTTGTTGACTGTCCACCTAAATACAGTTTTGTTTCCTAGAACAACAGGTTTCTTAACATCCAGATGTAAATCCTTCCCTTTCTGCACAAACACAGTTGTCACATCACTGGACCCTGTAAAAAGAACAGAAATTTTAAAAAAATGAATGTTGCTTTCACCTGCCTTTATTCCCTGAACACTAATTCATGTTTTTAAATTAATTTTAGTAAAATAATGGCAGACACTCAGTTAGATTAATGGACTGTCTATGTAATGATGATTCTTGGTGCATTTATAGCATTTTTATCAATGCTACATAATGCATTTTGCAATCACATATATTACCTGATATGTTTTAGATATTTTCCATTGCTTTTTTGTTTGTTTGTTTTGGTTTTATGTGTGTGTGTGTGATTTTGAGTAGGGCTGTCCCCTGAACGAGGAGCCTCTGATTTGAACCTTATGTTGTCTGTCAATGCATTTATAGTTTTCTTCCACTGCATCATTGTACACGGAAACATCATTTGAGGTGAACTCATCATAACATAATTACAGATATTTGAATGTGAGAAGATGAAGTGATGGAAAAGTTAGAAGAATTGGCCCTCATGCTTTCCTGAAAGTGTCCATCTTCATAGGAGCAGAATCAACACTAACTAAATATAAACAGTACATACATGCTCCCCCCTCACAAAATATAGATATTTCCTCTTCCATGTGCTGCTGCTACATTGTGACCATAATCATCATGCAGCCACCTGCTGTCTAAAAAGAGATTAATCTGGCTACAGTTACTCAGACCAAAATCACAATTATTAATAATTTAGCATAATTTCATTGTAATTGACACCTGGTAATGAACTGTTGCCAGTTGGGATGTTTGCAATTTGTAAAATCTCTGCCATAACACTGTAAATGTATTCAAACAAGTGAGTGTTTATCAGGAAAAAGAATTTTATAGGTTCAACAAAGAGTGAGAAGACAGAAGCTGCAGTTCCTCCAATAGTGAAGTAGTTTTATGACAAGCTCTTCACTGTAGATTTAAATATATAAATATATACATATAGTTGTATGGATGGTATGTGGCTGCTTGTATTGATATGGACACTAATCTTTGTCATGGTTAGCAATATGTAAGCAATTATAACCCAAGACAAACAGAGGAAAACACACAAGTCTGCATCATTTTAGCGCATGTCAAACAATACAAACAAATGTTTGAAGAACTTAAAAAAGGCCGTCAAAAATGTACTGATAAAAAAATGGAAGTGAACATTTGACTTCCTCAAGTGATTTTAACAGATTTTCTGTGAGAATAAATGCTGTTTTACATTTCAGCAGCTCTTTTCTCACACTAAAAAATGTAATCTATAAGCACAAAATAGTACCTGTTCACCTAATGTGACCAAAAAATGCTCTGACACACACACACACACACACACACACACAGAGATGCGCATGTTACAGGGAAAATGAGTTCAGGTTTATCCTAAACCTCTGTGACGATATTGAGCCCTTTTTATGTCATTTTTTCAGTAATCATAATTTAATGTGGTTCTCTCATTAATTTGTCTAATCTTTCTCTGCATTTTAAAGTTGTGTCTCTACATCTTGTCCATATTTATACCCTTTTTGTAAATACAGTTGTTAAGTCTGTAAAAAGAATTTGGGGACTGTCTCAATGTTTCATTGTTTGTTTTAATATATGTAATCAGGACTCCTAGGAAATCAGGATTGATGCTTAATTGATTTAAAAGAATATGATGTGACTGATTTTGCCTGGTTCCTGACATCTGAATCGCTGCCCACATCTTAGGCTTTGAAACTACATTGACACTCTCATGTTGCAAAACTCAATTTATAGAAAACATAATTAAGATAAAAATAAATTAAAGGGGACATATTATGCTTTCCTTATTTTCAGTCCTATATATAATGTCACAATGTCAGATGTTCATATTAAAAGTAGCCAATGTGTCAAATAACGAGGTAAACGTATGTAAAAGTAATCCCTGTGTGTAAAAAGCATCGGCTTCAGACTGCTCTGAATACTCAGTTTCAAAGGGTTTTTTCTACTTTCAGACCGAGCTCATGTCAGCTTGTGACAGATTTCTTTATATGGTCATCTGCTAGATGCACAGCACAAGTTCACTACTCTGCTCGGGGGGTGGTCACGCTGAGCCATGACTCCATTACAAGGCACAGTGAAGTAAAATAAGTAGTTTACCTATTGGCTGGTCGTCTGCAGCTCTACATCAAACATCATCATCACTGTGGCTGTTTCTGCTTGTACTATTCCTCTCTGCGTTATTTCTAACTTATTTGCTGAACAGATAGCTCCAAATATCTCCATATGTTGTTGTTTCAACCGGTTTTTAGCACTGCTCATAAAGCTCTGCTACTTTAGTGAGGAACATGTTTAATTTCCTGTGAATTCTTCACAATAATAGTCTCCTGGTTTTTAGTCATTTAAAAGCTTTTAATTTGAGATAGTAAAGCAGGAAATGTTTGGTTTGCATCATTGACTGTATATAAATATAGACGTCATGACAGATCCCAAAAAGTGAAGCCAAGACATCTCAATCACCCCCTGGTGGCTGGCTGCAGTATAGGTCATAAGTCCCGCCCCCTCCATGTTAGTGAATGGGACATTTTTCCCAGAGATGGTTTCTGTAATTTCAGGTAGTTCTTATCACACTGCTGTTTGTCCAAGTGCTCATTTTTTCTGAAAAATTTGTTGTTAATTAGTTATTTCACGATATAGAAAGGGGGTCTGATGTCATGATTGACAGCTGTGACAGCTGCTCTCAAACCTCCGTCAGGCAGCAGGATGGCTAACGGGGCTTGTTCTGCAGGCCTTCATCCCGCCACCCGACTCTACTTCGCAGACTCTGTCTCCAAAGATATCACGCAAGCAAGATGGCAGACAGGAGATATTTTGGCCTCACTTCTGCATCGCGGTAGGAAGTGGAGACGCGTTGTCCATATTTATATACAGTTGATGGTTTGCATTGGCGGTAAAGTTACACAACTCTGATACGTAAAACTGGCCATCAGAACAGTGTGGGTTCATCGGGAGGGGGGCCTTAAAGAGACAGGAACTAAAACCGCCTGTAAAGAGAAACAGTGTATATTGAGGGGCTGCATAAAGGGCCAGTATAAGATAAATAAGGAGTTTTTAAAGTGTGAATCATGCAAAGCTACTCTAAAAATTTTGAGTTGATATGAGCTTAATAGGTCATCTTTAAAGATAAATCAGCCTAACAGTGCAGATATTGAAAGGAAATATACTGAATGTCAAAAGCTCCACAAATGTAGAGATATACTGAAAGTAAAACCAGAAAATAAAGAGCGCGTGCCTCTACCATAATACTCTATATTCATTACTTTAATAACACTAAAAGGTTTTAATTTTTAAAAATCTCTGTCTGGATATATTCGGGTCTTGTACAAGAATGAGGAATTCTAGTTTAATGTATTGTGTTCAAATTTCTCTTGTACTGAAGAATATTTTAATCATTGATTATTGTAATTTTTCTCATTTACATCAACCAGAACGTTAACAAACCCCATTTTTTGAACAATGGATTGGGATGGAGTAATAAATGACAACAACAAGTTCCAGTAGTGCCTCACTACAACAACCAGACTTTGAAAACAAAGTCAAACAACAGAAAATATTTAAAGAAAACTGTTTTACCTTGTGTTTCCCATGAATGCAGCACACAAACAGCAAAGAGAAGAACGACCAGAGCCATTGTGCATATGAGCTGTATGAGGAAGTGGAAACACTATTTGTGCACTGTGACCGTGCTTAGTGGTTACTTGTCTTCTCGGAAGTCTCTGCATAATCCACAGATCTCACTGAGCAGTTTTTATTGAAACTCTTGCTACTGAAGAAATGGTCCCATTTTTCACATAATCTTTGGAATATTTGATTACCACAAATAAAATCAGCCTCTTGCCAACACACTCATCATAAAAAAACCTAAAAGAATACACTACTGAAAAAACTGAAATGAAATATGGCCTCTAATCTCATAATCAAGTTTATTAAGTCATTTTTTAGAGAGAACGATCTCATTTGAAAATATGTTTTCAACAGATCTCTCTATCTGCACTTTAGACAGCGTTAACACCCCTGAGCTTAATGTTAATTAGAGAACGGTTAAAAAGGTTAAAAACATGTTCTATACAATTTCCAACATATTCATATCCATCATACTTCATCTGTCATGTCTAACCATCATCATCACACATTTCCATCAGAACAAATTAATTATCAGTGATTTACAACATCACTTTCATTTCATATTCACACCTCTTGACACTCACTTCTGGTGTGGTCATCTTACAACTCATTTTCCACTGTAGACGATTTACTCTTCATGTCCTTGTCGTCTACACTGAAGATTAAAAGGCTTTGACAGAATGTCCATTTTTAATTTCATGCTTTTAGTAACTCAAAAATCATATGAAAGTACAGATGTCTCCCACGTCAATGGTGAAAGGAGAGCCTCTTCAATGTTTAACATGTGTAACTTAAAATAACCATGTTGGCATTTAAACTGAGATGTAAATGCCAACCTGAGATGTGCTGCACTCCTGCCAACACACTCGTCATAAAAAACTAAAAGAATGAGTGTACTGGGCTCAGCGGCACCTGGTCTTCTTTAAGTCATTGTACGATCCACAGATTTCAATGTGAACAGTTTTTATTGAAACTGTTGCGATATATATTTCACATGTAATTTTAGCAATATAAGAGCAACACAAATGAATTCAGAATATTAATGTAATTAAAGTCCTGCTAGGTACAGCAAGACAGTCTACCTGCAGGACTCCACTGTAGTGACACTTCTGGTGCAGGTCAAGTCAAGTCAATTCTTTTAAAGAGACCATTTAAAAACAATGGATGTTGACCAAAGTGCTTTACAGAGAGATTAAATTATGGGATTATTTGATGGATGATTACAATATAAAAAAAAACACAGGAATGCTCAAATATAAACACAGACATGAATAAGAGGATATAAGAAAATGAATATCTTGATAAAATCATAACACAAACAGCATTGCACAAACAACAAATAAAAATACAGATAAAGGCAAGAGTGTGGTCAGGCATGTCTTCATGCTGACAATTAAGAGGCTAAAGAAAAGAGATGGGTCTTAATAGGGGTTTAAAAAATATCAATAGAGGGGGAAGATCTAATTGTTGATGGTAAACTTTTTATAGTAATAAGCTAAAGAATTGTGAAGAAAGTAATTAGCCAATGTGCACGTTAAAACAAAATTTTAAAAAAAGTCAAATGTTACTACATCACATTACAAATCTTACACATTTCTGTAAAGTGAGGTGCGGGGTAGAGGGGTCTTAATCCAGACAGAGACGTCACTAGTGAGACTAAACTGAGGTTGAATCGTAGTTTACAGCCTTCCATTGGTTGATTCTGCTGCCAATCAAACATGTCTGCACTGCTATTGACTAGTTTTACTGCCTCCGCCTCTTATTTTTTTCCTCCTGTTCTTCTCTCTCGGCAGTTTTACTGAGCAGGGCGCGTGCCTTTGTCCCGCTCAGCAAATCAGAGCCCAGAAGCCCCACCCTGCGGTGATGTGACGGTGTTTATATCAAGCAGCCCCAGCTGCACTCAGACACGGAGCTGAGCGGCTCGCTGATCACTTGTTTATTCAAAGTTTATTAAACGTGTCGCGTGTCTAATTAACTTTACACTTAACAGTCCATGTTTCATTAGCAAAAGGCTTGCAGGACGGTCCAGTATGACCTCTGAGTAATATGTTTGAAGACTACTCTGGCTGAGCTGGACTGAGAATCCATCATGACACATCGTGGTTTAGTCCTGTGAATGCATATTATCTGTGTTTTTCAGTTCAGGGTGGTGGTTGGATTTCGGAGTTTTGTTAACTGGAGCATAAATGGTCTCTGGCGGGGTGGTGTTTTTAGTCTCAGTGGATCCTGTGGGTCTAGTTGGAAATCCTACCAAAGCATAGGTAGAGTTTAAAGGACGACCTGAAGCATCTTCTGTGGCATTCTGATTAGGTCGTTAGGCTGGATTGATGTCCTAGAAATAAATCAAACGACCATGTTAGAATTTTTTTTTCATTTTTACTTTACTTGAAATACTCAGTAGGGGAGAACGGGGTAACATGAGCCACTTTTTACATATGATGATTTTTATGCAAAACGAAAGTATGTTTCAAATAATAGTGACTATATACACCTCAGGTTGTTGTGTACCCATGGAAATTAAAACAAGTTATCTAATTATTATGGTTTTAGAACAATGAGCCATCAAAAAAAGTTAGTCCTATGGCACAATTTGCCCCAAGGTAGGGGTAAAATGAGCATGGGGATGGGGTAAATTGAGTGCTCTACAGGTAAATAGCGCTACAATTAAATACTGATATAAAAATTACAGAAAATCAAACAAATTGATTATAAAATTAAAAATAATGTTGAACTTTATTAATGGCATTAGTTTAAGAAAGGCATAAACTCATACTTTTAAGTAAAATGATATATTTGTGTCTTGTTGTTCAACATGTTACCTAAACATTTTCAGTAAAGATTAAACTGTGATCTTTGTGTTTTAGCTACAGAAAGAATGTGTGTGTAAATGTGCTTTTGTGTAAACAGACAGGTGACAAATTAAAGGAAAAACCAGTACAGGCCTGAATGCTTGACCCCTACAGTGAGGGGGTCTGGGGGCTCTGTTATGCTTTGGGAGGCATTTTGCTGTCATGGTTTGGGTCCACTTGTCCCCTTAGAGGGAAGGGTCACTGCAAATCAATACAAAGTTGTTCTGAGTCATCACCTTTATCCTGTGATGAAACATTTCTATCCTGATGGGAATGGTCTCTTGGGGGATGACAATGCCCCTTTTCACTGGGCATGAGGGGTCACTGAATGGTTTGATGAGTCTGAAAATGATGTGAATCATATGGTGTGGCCTTCACAGTCACCAGATCTCAACCAAACTGAACACCTATGGGAGATTTTGGACTGATGTGTTCAACAGCGCTTTCCACCACCATCATCAAAACACCAAATGAGGGAATATCTTTTTGAAGAATGGTGTTCATCCCTCCAGAATAATTCCAGAGACTTGTAGAGTCAATGCCAAGGTGCATTGAAGCTGTTCTGGTGGCCCATGGTGGTCCAACACCTTACTGAGACACTTTATGTTGGATTTTCCTTTAATTTGTCACCCGTCTGAATGTTCAGCAAGTTTGTTTGTGGCTTAAACTTAACATTAGTCAACAATTAGGTATTTATTTATCAACATTGTAACACTTGAACCAGTGATCAAACATTAACATGAACAGTGTATCTAGTGTCTAGCATATCAGAAAATAATTTTTGGTGGGTAAATTGAGCCATTGACTCAACTGGCCCCAACATCACTGGCACGTTTTACCCCACAACCTCCATTTTTGACAAAACTGTTTCACACAGTGGCTCAAATCCACAATTATGCTAAGTTTATGACCTTGTTTTGTAGCTTACACTGACTTAAATTAACATGTAATAATGTCCAAAACTTATCTTTTTTAATTAAGATACAAGACTGATAACTTTAGCAACATGATGAATTCACTTGGCATGACAAAAATCTTTTTCTCTCCATGTGCTTGAGTCCAAGACAGATTGAGTAATGTGAACTATACTTTCTTAATTTGTGGTCCCATGATTACTTTTGTTTATGGTTACCTAGATGAAGGGGGTGGCTCATTTTACCCACTGGCTTGATTTACTCCGTTCTCCCCTAAAGTATATATTCAAACCTGCTGTTCAATGAGAACTCAAACAGCAGGTTTGGACAGGTGGGTCGTGGTACATCTGGAAATAATTCAGTTCACAGCAAAACATTTAAACACAAGAAAGCAGCACAAACAGTGGCATCTGCATGTGGCAGGTTCAGTAGGAGCAAGCAGCAGCACCAGTACAGCAGACTGGGTGAAGCAGCTGTTATAGCAGAGATGGAGATCATTTAGATAGACTGCCAAGTCATTAGGATAAAGTGTTCAGTGTGCGTGGTTATAGGCTGACCAGTGCATTAGGAAGGCTGCATTTCTGTTCCACTTGAACTTACACAAGGTTTTTGATTTTTTTTAATATTTCACCTGTTTCTGAAAATCAGGTATTGACTGTTAAATTATTCACAATGTGAAATTCTGTTCCTCAGTTTGACAAGCAAAGTTGGGAGAGTTATGTTGTTATGACCCACCCTTAGTCAGCCCTATGGGGCGAATAACACTCCACCATTTACCCAAAGTAAAACTCCAGCACCTTTTAAAATACCCCAAACCATGGGATTTATTAACAAAAACAAAAAATACAAAACAACCAGGAGGCTAAATAAATGCTAAAAAACAATCAAAATACAACAGAAAAACTAAATAACATAAAGTCCCAGGCTGAGAGGCAAGACCAGTGGTCCACAAACAGGAAGCTCCCTTCTCTGCAGCAGGGACCTGGAGCATTTAACCCTTCCTCCCTCGCCAGGTGCACCTCACTGTGGATCGATTATGTGGAGGAGACCTGAGCGGAGCAATAGACAGGAGAGGAAAAGGACAGAAAGCACAGAAAATACATGCAGCCGTAACACATGTAGAAAAAAAAAAGAAAACAACAACACTGTGGCGCTCACCTGAGGAACAGCATTTACTGTTTTTGCACTGTTGGTCTGTCAAAAAACATTGTTGATTTGCTTAATAATAATGATAATAATGATAATAACGATAATAATAAAGGCTATCATGATTGAGGTTAGCAAGATTAATTCAGGAAGCAAAACAACATGTAAAATTCAAGATGGACAGATTTTGGCAGAAAAAGAAAATAAACCTGTTGATGCTTATTGAGCTCAAATACAAAATATGATGTTTATCTTGTTCTGAAGTTCACTGTAGTGGGAGGGACTTTGGCTTTTTTTTGTAGCAGTTTGAACAAAATTTGATTTGCATTTGAACAACAGAAATGAATGAGAAACATGCAGTTGATGTTCTTCGTAATGTTATTTAATTAAGTTTAAACTTTGCTCCTTTTGTTACAAGCTTCACCATTATTGTTACTGGTTGATAAATATTCAGTCAAGTTTTTATATAGGAGAGAGGAGTTGTTTCAGCTTGTGGAGGTGGGCATGACAGAGGAGATTTGGGAACCAACTCATGAAACCTCTTTTACCAAGCAGGTCTATGTTTCCAAAGTAAAATATACATATTTTTATTTTAGTTGGACTTTGATCATTCTGGTGGCATTTTTTTATTCATACATAAGAGGTTTGTGGGTGTGGTAGATATTCTCTGCTACAATACTGGAATTCAAATACAAACAGATATGAAGATTTTAATTACATTATTACTCTTGCTGAAATTAACATTGGGACTTGCATATAGTGATTCCTTTGAAAAGGCCAAAGCAAATACAAAGGATGACGACCAAACAGCCGACTACGATCCCGATCCAGCTGCCTATTGTAAGGCTCCCATTAGGAACTGTAAATAAACAACAACAACAAAAAATAGATCAGAAATGTTGACATATTTCAAGATTGCAGTTTAAATTTCATAATAATTTCTGGGAGGCAGAACAGAAATAATCTCTCTGTCTGAGTTAAACCTCAAAGACTTTTGGACCACCAAC
Organism: Thunnus maccoyii; assembly: GCF_910596095.1. Classification (NCBI taxonomy): domain Eukaryota; kingdom Metazoa; phylum Chordata; class Actinopteri; order Scombriformes; family Scombridae; genus Thunnus; species Thunnus maccoyii. The sequence continues at coordinate 24,550,577 of NC_056544.1, read as the reverse complement.
CCTCTAAAAGTCAATGAATTCATTAAATAACTTTTTAGCTACAAATATTTTTCTTACCAGTACGAAAATGTTAATGTGTTGACAAACAGTATTTGGTAATAAATCTTTATGGATGAGGAAGAATTGCACTGCATGACAAGCAGTGTGTGTAAACTGTGTTATTGTCAGTTAGCTGTTATGTCTTTCAGTCTCACCAGTATTTAGAGGGCAGAGAGTCCGAATCTTCTTCAAGTCTTCCTTCCAGCTGACCTGGTTGCTATGGTTACAGATGATGGAGTCATTCAGCAAGTAGACATGGAGAGAAGAACCAGAACATGTGACCTCTGATTGCTCTCCTCCCTCCTGATAGCAGGTTTGGTTGTCACATCCAAAAGTGCTGCTGATGTGAGAGCGCTCTGTACTGCAGCTCACAGTGAGGTTACAGGACTCTGTGCTGTTAGACACAGTGTCCACGGACAGGTTAACTGGAGACACTGGATCTAGGGGGAAAAATAGATGTGAAGGGTTATAAAACAGGGTACTAATGTGTATGTTTCAAGAACTTAAAAAAGGCCGTCAAAAATGTACTGAGAAAAAAATGGAAATGAACGTTTGACTTCCTCAAGTGGTTTTAACAGGTTTTCTGTGAGACTAAATGCTGCTCTACATTTCAGCAGCTCTCACACTAACAAATGTAATCTGTAAGCACAAAATAGAACCTGTTCACCTAACGTGGTGACCAGAAACCACACACACACACACACACACACACACACACAGACGTACATGTTACAAGGAAAGTGAGTTTAAGTTTGTGCTTTGTCCTAAAGCTCCGTGATGATATTGAGCCCTTTTTATGTCATTTTTTCAATAACCATAATTTATTGTGGTTCTCTCATTAATTTGTGTAATCTCACTCTGCATTTTAAAGTTGTGTCTCTACATCTTGTCCATATTCATACCCTTTTTGTAAATACAGTTGTAAAGTCTGTAAAAAGAATTTGGGGACTGTCTCAGTGTTTCATTGTTTGTTTGCTCCAATTAGGAACTGTAAATAAACAACAACAACAAAAAATAGATCAGAAATGTTGACATATTTCAAGATTGCAGTTTTAATTTCATAATAATTTCTGGGAGGCAGAAATAATCTCTCTGTCTGAGTTAAACCTCAAAGAGTTTTTGACCACCAACCCTCTAAAAGTCAATGGATTCATTAAATAACTTTTTAGCTACAAATATTTTTCTTACCAGTACGAAAATGTTAATGTGTTGACAAACACAGTATTTGGTAATAAATCTTTATGGATGAGGAAGATTTGCACTGCATGACAAGCAGTGTGTGTAAACTGTGTTATTGTCAGTTAGCTGTTATGTCTTTCAGTCTCACCAGTATTTAGAGGGCAGAAAGTCCGAATCTTCTTCAAGTCTTCCTTCCAGCTGACCTGGTTGCTATGGTTACAGATGATGGAGTCATTCAGCAAGTAGACATGGAGAGAAGAATCAGAGGATGTGACCTCTGATTGCTCTCCTCCCTTCTGATAGCAGTTTTGGTTGTTACATTCAAAAGTGCTGCTGATGTGAGAGCGCTCTGTCCTGCAGCTCACAGTGAGGTTACAGGACTCTGTGCTGTTAGACACAGAGTCCACTGACAGCTGGACTGGAGACACTGGATCTAAGGGGAAAAATAGATGTGAAGGGTTATAAAACAGGGTACTACTGTGTATCAACATTTGAAATCTAAAGAAACCTACCTTGAATTATGACCTTGTATTCAGCTAGACGTTGGTTTTTTTCCCCAATTATGAGTGCAGTGTAATCTCCACTGTCGCTTTGTTGCACATTCTTCAACAGCAAAGAGTGACTTTGTAGAGAAAACTCAGCCCTTCCTACATAACTGCTACTTACTCTTGTTTCGTTATCAGGGAATAATCTTACTACATTGTGAGTATTATTGAATTTCCATCTAAATTCACTTCTTTTTTCTAGAACAACAGGTTTCTTAACATCCAGACGTAAATCCTTCCCTTTCTGCACAAACACAGTTGTCACATCACTGGACCCTGTAAAAAGAACAGAAATCAAAATCACTTGTATGCTTTTTCAGTCACCACTATCTCAGCTACTAATCGTTCTTATGATTTTTATGATTTAAGACAAATAATGGCACAGTCTCATTTAGATTAATAGACTGTCAATGTAATGATTAATCTTGGTCGAGCAGGTTTATGAGTGCAATGAAATTTTGCAATTACATATATTACTTGATCTGTTTTTACTTTATATTTATTAGATTTAATAATATTATGTTATTTGTTATATTTATTTAATATATTTTGCATTGTTTTTTTGTTGCTGTTGTGCGTGACTTCAAGTGACTGTAAATGTATTCAAACAAGTGAGTGTTTCTCAGAAAAAAGAGTTTTATAGGTTCAACAAAGAGTGAGAAGACAGAAGCTGCAGTTCTTCCAACAATAAAGTGGTTTTATGACAAGCTCTTCACTGTAGATTTAAATATATAAATATATACATATAGTTATATGGATGGTATGTGGCTGCTTGTATTGATATGGACACTAATCTTTGTCATCGTTAGCAATATATAATCAATTATAACCCAAGACAAACAGAGGAAGACACACAAGTCTGCATCATTTTAGCACATGTCAAACAATACAAACAAATGTTTCAAGAACTTAAAAAAGGTCGTCAAAAATGTACTGAGAAAAAATGGAAGTGAACGTTTGACTTCCTCAAGTGATTTTAACAGATTTTCTGTGAGACTAAATGCTGCTCTACATTTCAGCAGCTCTCACACTAACAAATGTAATCTGTAAGCACAAAATAGAACCTGTTCACCTAACGTGGTGACCAGAAACCACACACACACACACACACACACACACACACACGGACGTACATGTTACAAGGAAAGTTAGTTTAAGTTTGTGCTTTGTCCTAAACCTCTGTGATGATATTGAGCCCTTTTTATGTCATTTTTTCAATAACCATAATTTATTGTGGTTCTCTCATTAATTTGTGTAATCTCACTCTGCATTTTAAAGTTGTCTCTCTACATCTTGTCCATATTCATACCCTTTTTGTAAAGTCTGTAAAAAGAATTTGGGGACTGTCTCATTGTTTCATTGTTTGTTTTAATATATCAGGACTCCTAGGAAATCAGGATTGATACTTAATTGATTTAAAACAGTACGATGTGACTGTTTTTGCCTGGTTCCAGACGTCTGAATCACTGCCCACATCTCTAGTTTATTTAGCGATTGAAAATCAAACCAAAGACATTCAGTCTATCAGGTTCAGGCTGATTCCAGTATTATTTTAGTTTTTTTGTTGTTGTTTTGTTAATTTTACTACTTTAAGGCCAGTAACAAAGGCTTTGAAACTGCATTTAGATTCTCTATGTTAATTTACAGAAAACACAATTAAGATAAAAAATAAATTAAAGGGGACATATTATGCTTTTACTTATTTTCAGTCATATATATTATATCACAATGTCAGATGGTCATGTTAAAATTGGCCAATGTGTCAAATAATGAGGGAAACATATGTAAAAGTTATCTGTGTGTAAAAAGCATCGGCTTCAGACTGCTCTGAACACTCACTTTCAAAGGGTTTTTTCTATTTTCAGCCCGAGCTCATGTCAGCTTGTGACAGATTTCTTCATATGGTCATCTGCTAGATGCACAGCGCAAGTTCACTACTCTGCTCTTGGGGTGGTCACGCTGAGCCATGACTCCATTACAAGGCACAGCGAAGTAAAATAAGTAGTTTACCTGTCAGAGGTGTGCTGTCTGCAGCTCTTCATCAAACATCATCACTGTGGCTGTTTCTGTTTGTACTATTCCTCTCTAAGTTATTTCTAACTGATTCGCTGAACAAGTAGCTCCAAATATCTCCATATGTTGTTGTTTCGACCGGTTTTTAGCACTGCTAACAAAGCTCTGCTACTTTAGTGAGGAACACGTTTCACTTCCTGTAAATTCTTCACAATAAAAGTCTCCTGGTTTTTAATCATTTAAAAGCTTTTAATTGGAGGCAGGTTTGTATCATTGACTGTATATAAATATGGCAGCCTGGTCACCAGAATAAAACATTGGCACTGTACGTTTCTGCAAACCACAGAAACGTTGAATATCTACATTTCAACACGTGAAATACGCAGCATATTAACATTTCAACAAAACGTATCACATCAACATTTCTACAAAACATAGCATATTGACATTTCAACAACACGTATCATATGAAAATGTCAACAAAACGTATTATATCAACATGTCCAAAACACGTATCATCTCAACATTTCTAAAGTGACATAGTTCACATGTGATCTATATGAGTTGATCTTTCCTATATAGGCGCATGAGGGGCAGGTGGATGGTTAGTAAGTTTCTTGGCAGCAAGCTGGAAATCAGCAGAGAACATGGTTCGAGACCACATCGAAACCGAAACCAATGTTCATTTCCCATTTCAACCGACAAAAGCAGTCGTTTTTAGCAAGATGTCAGGACATTTGCAGCCTTTTTTCTGGCGGGAAAACCGGCTTTTTTTAGTGAGACATTGGCCGTTTTTATTTTATTTTTTATTTTTATTTTCCCTAACCCAAACCAAGTGGTCTTTGTGCCTAAACTTAACCAGACCTTAACCACAGCGTTGTCACACGATAAAACATCATTATTCAATGGGTAGAAATGTTAATATGCTACGTTTGTAGAAATGTTGATACGATACGTAATTTACGTGGTGAAACGTATATATTCAACGTTTCTGTGGTTTGCAGAAACGTTCAATGCCGGTTTCTTCTGGCGACTGGGTTGAATATGGACATCATGACAGATCCGCAAACATGAAGCCAAGACATCTCGATCACCCCCTGGTGGCTGGCTGCAGTATAGGTCATAAGTCCCACCCCCTCCATGTTAGCTGATGGGACATGAGCCAAACTAAAAAATCAAAGTACACATCAAATAAATTTTTCTCAAAGATGGTTTCTATCATTTTAGGTAGTTCTTATCACACTGCTGTTTGTCCAGGTGCTCATTTTTCTGATAAGTTTGTTTTTAAATAGTTATTTGACAATATAGAAAGGGAGTCTGACGTCATGATTGACAGCTGTGACAGCTGCTCTCAAACCTCCATCGGGCGGTGGAATGGCTGAGTGGGCTTGTTCCGCTGGCCTTCATCCCGCCGCCCAACTCTACTGCACAGACTCTGGCTCAGAATGACATCACACAAGCAAGATGGCAGCTCCCGCAAGGACATATTTTGGCTTCACTTTTGCATTGCAGTAGGAAGTGGAGACGCGCCATCCATATTTATATATAGTCAATGATTTGCATTGGCGGTAAAGCTACACAACTCTGATGCATAAAACTGGCCAATCAGAACAGAGAGGGCTCATCAGGAGGGGGCCTTAAAGAGAGACATACTGAAGGAAAACCAGAAAATAAAGAGTGCGTGCCTCTACCATAATACTCCATATTCATTACTTTAATAACACCAAAAGGTTTTAGTTTTTTTAAAACTGTCTGTCTGGATATATTCGGGTCTTGTACAAGAATGAAGAATTCTAGTTTAATGTGTTTAATGTACATTATAATGTATTGTTGTATTCTAATTTCTCTGGTTCTGAAGAATATTTTATCATTGATTATTATAATTCTTTTCATTTACATCAACCAGAAAGTTAACAAGCCGCATTTTTTTGAACCATGGATAGGGATGAAGTAGTAAATGACAACATCTAAAAAAGTTCAAATTTTCAGTGAACACATGATTCAGTTTTATAGTATATTGTGTCAGTAACATCTAAATCAAAAACAAGTTCTAATAGTGCCTCACTACAACAACCAGACTTTGAAAACAAAGTCAACCAGCAACAGAAAATATTTAAAGAAAAATGTTTTACCTTGTGTTTCCCATGAACACAGCACACAAACAGCAAAGAGAAGAACGACGAGAGCCATTGTGCATATGAGTGAAAGAGGAAGTGGTAACACTATTTGTGAACTGTGCCAGGTAACTTCTCTTCTCGGAAGTCTCTGTACAAGCCACAGATCTCACGGAACAGTTTTTATTGAAACTCTCACTACTGAAGAAATAGTCCCATTTTTCAGATAATTTTTGGAATATTTGATTACCACAAATAAAATCAGCCTCTTACCAACACACTCATCATAAAAAACCTAAAAGAATACACTACTGAAAAAACTGAAATGAAATATGGCCTCTAATCTCATAATCAAGTTTATTAAGTCATTTTTTAGAGAGAACGGTCTCATTTGAAAATATGTTTTCAACAGATCTCTCTATCTGCACTTTAAACAGCGTTAACACCCCAGAGCTTAATGTTAATTAGAGAACGGTTAAAAATACATGTTCCATATCATTTCCAACATATTCATATCCGTCGTCTTAACCATCATCATCACACATTTCCATCAGAACAAAATAATTATCAGTGACTCACAACATCACTTTCAATTCATATTCACACCTCTCAACACTCACTTCTGGTGTGATCATCTTACAACTCATTTTCCGCCGTAGTCTACTTACTCTTCATGTCCTTGACGTCTAGACTGAAAATTAAAAGGGGCTTGATAAAATGTCTGTTTTTTAATTTGACAATGTTAGTAACTCAAAAATCACATAAAAGTACAGATGTTTCCCACCTCAACAGTTAAAGGAGAGACTCTTCAGTGTTTAACATGTGCAACTTAAAATAACCAGGTAGGCATTTACATCTCAGTGTAAATACCAACCTGAGATGTGCTGCCCTGCTGCCAACACACTCCTCATAAAAAAAAAAACTAAAAGAATAAATGCATTGGGGTCAGCTGCACCTTGTCTTCTATAAGTCACTGTACGATCCACAAATCTCAATGTGAACAGTTTTTATTGAAACTGTCGCTAGCAAAGGATGAGTCCCATATCTCAGATGTAATTTTAGCCATATTTGAGCAACACAAATTAATTCAGAATATTAATATATTTAGCATTGTGGGCAAAACTGAAGAGCCAGAATCATCAGTAATTGAAGTCCTGCTAGGTACAGCAAGAGAGTCTGTCTGCAGGACTCTGGAGTACGCTTTTTTAAAGAGCACATTCAAAAACAATTGACGTTGACCAAAGTGCTTTACAGTGAGATTAAATTATGGGATTATTTAATTGATGATTACAATAAAATAAAAACACAGGAATGATCAAATAAAAACACAAACATAAATAAGAGGACATAAGAAAATGAACAAAAGCATTGAATATCTTGATAAAATCATAACACAAACAGCATTGCACAAACAACAAATAAAATACAAACAGATAAAAGCCAGAGTGTGGTCAGGCATTATTTCATGATTACAATTAAGAGGCTAAAGAAAAGAGACGGTTCTTTAGAGGAGTTTTAAAGATATCAATAGGGGGGAAGACCTAATTGTTAGTGGCAAACTTTTTATAGTGATAATATTATGTTGTATGTTATATTTTGTGGGCATTTTGGTCTGAGAAAGACATCTCTTTTTAGGCAGCAGGTGGCTGTGTCATGATCTCGTTGATCTGAAGATTAATGAAATTATTATTGATCAATAAGGAGACAGAACTCACACAAAGCAAATCATTCCCCTGTCTCGCTATACAAAGCCAAACTTTTTTATAGTCTTCAGAGACAAAGAAATGATCAATGATTGGTCAAATCATACAAACTTATGGATTACAGCCAATGGCACACAGCCATGAGATGTACATTTACATGCACATGTATGTTAGACAAGAGTCACATTTCCCTAAGACTCAAGAAACCAAGGGCCCCAAGCCAGATATGGCCCTTGTCCCCTTATGCCTGGGACACAGCCTGTTGACAGTCATATTGACATCATACCAGCAACATTACACCTTTCACCATAGTTTCAGTGTCCATATCTGTACAATATGTCACAGACATGAAGTGACACCACTACTGCAGGTCAGCCTGCACGGTGCACACCGGGGCAGGGAGCCGCCCTGGCGGGGAACTCCAGCATGGAGAGTCGGTGACACACGGAGCTTCTTTTCTCGACTCCTGTTGCTTTCTGTGCATTGCTGAACAATAAATGTTATAATCTTCAATCTGTCTTTCCATCTTAATTTGAAATTGTTACTGTGATTGACAGCAAAGTCTAATTATGTAAAGTTAATCAAAACATAGTGCTTTGGATATAGAAATGATCATGATGAACAACAAAACTTTTAGAGAAATGAATGCAGCATAATTTATTCACCAGAGGTTGTAGCCTGGACTCAGTTTAATGGAGTTTATTCACATGTGTGATTGGGTTCATTTTACTATGAAAATTAAGTTCATGAAACTTATTTATAGGATGGTACAAGTAACCTGTACTAATTTTAATTAAGTTCAATATCATGTGCAAGTGAGTTACCTTTACCAAGAAAATTAAGTTTATCTAACTAAGCAATATCGGTAGTATTAGTTAACTCAGCTTGATTTTGCTGGGTTCATGTTAAGTAATGTTAGTGTTCATTCTACTTAAAAAAAAAGCCTTGAAGTTGGCTCAACTCAAAAAGTCCAATGCAATCACTTACCTCACTTTTTATGTTAGGCAAGGCAAGGCAAGTTTATTTGTATAGCACATTTCAACAACAAGGCAATTCAAAGTGCTTTACATAGAGCACAAAAGGCATCAAGACAGAATTTGAAAAAAAAATATAAAAGTAACACAAGGCAATGTAAAAAGACATTTAAATACAATTAAAAACTGTTGAAAACAGATGAAACAGGAGTATAAAAGTTATAGTGCAGTGTAAGATATTAACCATCAAATTTGGTTTAATCAAAGGCAGTGGCAAACAGAAAAGTCTTCAGATGTGATTTAAAAGAACTGAGAGTTGCAGCAGATCTGCAGTTTCCTGGGAGTTTGCTCCAGATATGTGGAGCATAAAAACTGAACACTGCTTCTCCACGTTTAGTTTTGACTCTGGGAACAGAAAGCAGACCTGTCCCAGACCACCTGAGAGGTCTAGATGGTTCATAACGTAGCAGCAGATCAGAAATGTGTTTTGGCACTAAACTATTCAGTACTTTATAAACCAACAGTAGTATTTTAAAATCAATTCTTTGACAAACAGGAAGCCAGGGTGAGGATCTGAGAAGTGGAGTTATATGATCCACTTTCTTGGTCTTAGTGAAGACGAGCAGCAGCGTTCTGAATCAGCTGCAGCTGTCTGATTGATTTTTTAGGGAGACCTGTAAAGACACTGTTACAGTAATCGAGTCTCCTGATGATAAATGCATGGACAAGTTTTTCCAAATCCTGCTGACACATAAGTCCTGTAATTCTTGATATATTCTTTAGTTGATAGTAGGCTGACTTTGTAATTGCCTAATGTGGCTGTTGAAATTCAGGTCTGAGTCTATGACTACAACAAGATTTCCGGCTTGGTTTGTGGTTTTTAACATTATTGATTGAAGCTGATTCTTTGTTTAATTGAAGAAAATTCTGGCACATCCAATCATTCATTTGTTAAATGCACTTACTCAGTGCTTGTATTGGTCCATAGTCCCCTGGTGATATGGTTATGTAAATTTGTGTGTCATCTGCATAACTGTGGTAACATATTTTGTTGTTTTCCATAATCTGAGCCAGTGGGAGCATGTATATGTTGAACAGAAGAAGCCCCAGAATGGAGCCTTGGGGAACTCTGCATGTCAGTGTTTAGGTGTATGTCATTGAAGACCTTAATAAGAGCAGTCTCAGTGCTGTGGTGTGGTCGAAATCCTGACTGGAAGACATCAAAACGGTTGTTTAGTGCCATAAAGTTGTTCAGCTGTTGAAAAACAGCTTTTTCAATGATTTTACTTAAAAATGGGACGTTTGATATGGGCCTATAGTTGTTCATTAGTGAAGTGTCTAGATTGTTCTTTTTTAACAGTGGCTTGATGACAGCAGTTTTCAGGGCCTGTGGGAAGACACTTGAGAGAAGAGATGTGTTGACAATCTGTAGAAGATCTGAGGCCATGCAGTTTGAAACAATTTTGAAAAAGCCTGTAGGCAGAATATCTAGGCAGCAGGAGGCGGATTGTTGTATGATGTCCTCCAGGTGTTTATGGTTGATTGGATAAAATTGTGTCATACTACTCAAATTGTTTTTAAGTAGACACAGGGACAAAACATACCCTGTGCCTGACATGGAGGCACTGACTGCTTGTCTAAATTTCTGAATTTCGTCAGTGAAGGAGGCAAATTCATTGAAGGCCTTGATGGATAGAAGTTCAGGGGCTACTGACACAGGAGGGTTTGTTAGCTTGTCAACAGTAGCAAATAAGGCACATGCATTATTATTGTTTTTGGCAATGATGTCAGAGAAGAAGGACCACTTTGCATTTCTCAGTTCCAAATTATAAATGTGAAATCTCTCTTTATAGATGTCATAATGAACCTGGAGATTTGTTTTTTGCCACCTGTGTTCAGCTTTTAGACACTCTTTTCTTTTCTGACCAGCATGGCATTTCTCTATGGAGATCTTTTCTTACCAGAGACCACCTTCATCTTAGTAGGTGCAATGACATCAACAACATATGTAATTTTAGAACTGAAATTATCTTCAAGCTCATTAACTGAGACCCAAGAGAGGGTGGAGGTGTGGACGAGAAAGCTTGAATAAATATTTCACTGGTGTTTTCAGTGATATACCATTATGTGATTTTTTCTGTTTGAACATTTGTGTGGGTGCACTCTCAAAGAAAACACAGGAATGATCAGAGAGAGCAACATCAGTCACCACAACCTTAGAAATGTTCAGACCCTTGGAGATGATTAAGTCCAGAGTATGCCCCTTGTTGTGTGTGGGCTCCGTTACATGCTGAGTCAGTCCGTAGTTATCAAGAACATAACAGTTCTTTAGTCCCTCTGTCCTGGGGGTTGTCAACATGGATGTTAAAATCCCCAACAATAACTACACAGTCAAAGTCAATACAGACAATAGACAGCAGTTCAGCAAAGTCATCAAAAAAGGTAGCACAGTATTTTGGTGGCCTGTAGATATTTAGAAATATAGCTCAAGAGGAGGAGTTCAACTGAAGAGCCACATATTCAAAAGAATAAAAATTTCCTTAAGACATCTGCTTGCACTGGAGGGAATCATTAAACAACAGCGGACACTGTAACTGTGATGAATGTGTCAAGACCGGCTGAGGACTTAAAGCCATTGGTGGGATTGGGGAGAAAAAATAGGAGTAGGATAGGAGTCAGTGAATTCAAAGAGGGGGGAGGAGGGGGAAAAGGTGATTGGAGAGTGAGAGAGAGGAGAGTGACCTGGATGGGGTGTGGGGGGGGGGGGGGGGGGGGGGGGGGTGAAAGGGGTGAATCCTCAAAGGTGGAAGTTGGTGAGGGGGGTGGAGACTCCTCCTCTCGACTCTGATGACTGTCAGGTTTAAAGCTCTCTTCAGACGGAGGCTGAGGCGGCTCTCTTTCAAGGTTTCTGCTGCATTGTTATGTCTTCTTCTTGTTTTGATTCCTCTTGTCTCTTGTCCTTGGCAGAGGGAACAGATGGATGACGCAGGAAGTAAAATAAGTTAGAGATGAACAATTTTAATCCTGACTTGTTAAGGAAAATTCCATCTGCCATAAAAAGATGTCTGCAGTCCCAGAAAAAGTTGAAATTGTCAATAAAGTGCAGTGAATGGACGGTACATGCAGTTTAGAGCCATGTGTTCAGTGCAAACAATCTGCTGAATCTTTGAACTCCTTTTCTGATTGGTGGTAGAGGGCCATTGATAAACACCTCAACATTCAGAGAGCTGACTGTGTTCAACAGATCAATAACATCTAGTTTCAGCACTTCAGACTGTTGTTTCACAACATCATTGATCCCTATGTGCAGTATGACGTTTTTCACATTTGGATGTGTAGCCATGATATGCAGGATTCTCTCAGTCATTTCAGAGACCATGTCTCTGCCCGTTACTCGTCCTCCCGTTTTCCCAGGAAATGATTTACTCGTAGGCTTTGCTCTAAGAGGGTTCCAGGGAGGACTACCACTTGTAGATTTATTATCCTGTTCACAGCCCTCCTATTTCTTGGTAGTCTTGGTGGTGCTAATTAGCCGTGTGTTAGCATGCTCTTGTCCACTGTTCTGAGTCCATGGTAAGGTGGTGTCCCTCCCACATAGTTCATTCACTTCCACGTTGACTTCTAACCTGGTTTCCAGCACTGCAATCTTCCGTAGAAGTTTATTGTAGTCGTCCGTGGAGAAGGGAGGCATCTTGCTGCTAATTAGCTTTAGCTAAGTGCCACGTTTCCAGTCACTGCAGTACAGGCTTGTGCTGCTGGTAGGTATCACTCATGTAGTACTGAGGAGGTCATAAAAATGTTGAAATATAGCACTAGCCTACTATATCTACAAAAAATTAGTCCCAGTGATTTATAAGTATCCAGGAGCTACTGCTCATAGTTTATTTAAGAAAATAGACAGGAAAAGTTAGAGAAAGGCATTACTTTGTATCCAAATTATATAATACGTAATACAAATGAGTGTATCCAGATGACAGACAAATCTATATTTCATTGTCTCCTGACAACAAAAGGACTTCCAGCACCTCTGCTTCCTCACTTGATTGACAATAATGGATGATCCCTTAGATGTAGTTATGGTAATGTAAAGTGATTCCTTATCAAAGTCACCAAACAGCCGTACTTTTATCCATAATGTTTCCTTTTGTGGTGCAGGACACATGCAGAATCCATTCCAACACCCAAAGGTATTTACATTACAAATATGGTTTTTAGTTGTTGTGGAAACAGTCCATATTTCATTAGCAAAAGGCTTGCAAGAGGGTCCAGCATGACCTGTGAGCAATGTGTTGCTTGAAGAATACTCTGGCTGAGCCAGACTTAGTATCCAGCATGACACACCAGGATTTAGTCCTGTGAATACATTTTATCAGTGTTTTTCAGTTCAGGGTGGTGGTTGGACTTTGGAGCTTTGGTTGAGCATAAATGGTCTCTGGCAGGGTGGTGTTTTTAGTCTCAGTGGATCCTGTGGGTCCGGTTGGAAATCCTACCAAAGCATAGGTGGAGTTTAAAGGAAGACATAAAGCATTTTCTGTGGTATTCTGATTAGGTCTTTGGGCTGGATTGATGTCCTAGAAATAAATCAGGAGACCGTGTTAGAAAAATGTTTTCCATTTTTACTTTGCTTGACATACTCAGTACAGTATATATTCAAACCTGCAAAACATTTAAACACAAGAAAGCAGCACAAACAGTGACATCTGCATGTGGCAGGTTCAGTAAGGACAAATCAGGTCTTAACTGTTGAATTATTCACAATGTGAAATTCAGTTCCTCAGTTATGTAAAAAAAAAAATAACAACACTGTGGCGCTTACCTGAGGAATGGCATATATTGTAATTTCACAGGTCTTCTTTCTTTTCTGTTTGTCTGTCATAGAAAAACATTGTTGATTTGATAAATAATAATAATAATAATAATAATAATAATAATAATAATAATAATAATAATAATAATAATAATAATAAAGGCTATCATGATTTAGGTTAGCAAAGGTTGATTCAGAAAGCAAAACATCTTGTAAAATTCAAGATGGACAGATTTTGGCAGAAAAAGAAAATAAAAACTGTAAATGCTCATTGAGATCAAATACAAAATATGATGTTTACATATTTTCACTTCAACATGTAGTTGAAGTGAAAATGACTTTTTTCATTCTAAAGAGAACTCAAGAAACATCTTGTTCTGAAGTTCACTGTAGTGGGAGGGGCTTATGTCTTTTAGGTGAAATTTTTTGTAGCAGTTTGGACAAAACTTGATTTGCATTTACACAAGAGAAATTAATTAATTGGTTACTAGCTTCACCATTATTATTACTGACTGATAGATATTAAGTCAATTTATGCATAGGTGACCATGACAGGAAAGGTCTTGGAACCACCCAGCAACACATTTTTGGTATGTACAAAAAGAGCCTTAGACTAAAAACTTAAAGTTGTCGATCCAAAGAGAATTCAAGAAACCTCTTTTACCAATTAAATAGGTCTATGTTTCAGAAGAAAAATATAAATATTTTAATTTCAGTTGGACTTTAATCATTCTGATGGCATTTTTTTTATTCATATATAAGAGGTTTGTGGGTGTGGTAGATATTCTCTGCTACAATACTGGAATTCAGTTCAACTCTTTTGCTGAAATTTACATTGGGACTTACATAAAGTGAAAAGGCCAAAGCAAATACAAAGACCAACGACCAAACAGCCGACTATGATCCCGATCCAGCTGCCTACTGTTAGGCTCCCATTAGGAACTGTAAATAAACAAAAAAGAAAATAGATCAGAAATGTTGACATATTTCAAGATTGCAGTTGCAGAGTTAAACCTCAAAGACTTTTGGACCACCAACCCTCTAAAAGTCAATGGATTCATTAAATAACTTTTTAGCTACAAATATTTTTGTGAACAGTCACAAATTGTTAATATGTTGACCCCCGCAGTATTTGGTAATAAATCTTTATGGATGAGGGTGATTTGCACTGCATGACAAGCAGTGCGTGTAAACGGTGCATTATTGTCAGTTAGCAGTTATGTCTTTCAGTCTCACCAGCAGTTCGAGAGCAGAGAGGCCGAATCCTCTTCAAGTCTTCGGTCCAGCTGACCTGGTTGCTATGGTTACAGATGATGGAGTCATTCAACAGGTAGATGTGGAGAGTAGAACCAGAAGTTGTGACCTCTGATTGCTCTCCTCCCTTCTGATAGCAGGTTTGGTTGTCACATCTAAAAGTGCTGCTGATGTGAGAGCGCTCTGTCCTGCAGCTCACAGTGAGGTTACAGGACTCTGTGCTGTTAGACACAGAGTCCACTGACAGCTGGACTGGAGACACTAGATCTAGGGGGAAAAACAGATGTGAAGGGTTATAAAACAGGGTACTACTGTGTATCAATATTTAAAATCTAAAGAAACCTACCTTGAATTATGACCTTGTATTCAGCTAGACGTTGGTCTTCGTCCGCGGTTATGAGTGCAGTATAATCTCCACTGTCGCTTTGTTTCACATTCTTCAAAAGTAAAGAGTGATTTTGTAGAGAAAACTCAGCCCTTCCTTCATAACTGCTACTTATTATTGTTCTATTATCAGGAAATAATCTTAATACATTGTGAGTATTATTGAATTTCCATCTAAAGTCACTGTCTTCTACTAGAACAACAGGTTTGTTAACATGCAGATGTAAATCCTTCCCTTTCTGCATAAACACAGTTGTCACATCACTGGACCCTGTAAAAAGAATAGAAATCAAAATCACTTGTATGCTTTTTCAGTCACCACTATTTTTTATATAAAAAAAAGTGAGGTGAATGTTGCTTTCACCTGCCTTTACTTCCCAAACACTGAATAATGTTTGTAAATTCATTTTCATGATTTGAGTAAGTTTTAGATTAATGGACTGTCAATGTAATCATAAATCTTGGTGCATTTATAGCATTTTTATGAGTAGCTAAATAATGCATTTTGCAATAACATATACTACTTGATCTGTTTTAGATATTTTAGATATTTGGCATTGTTTTTGTTTGTTTTGGTTTTGTTTTGTTGTTGTTGTTGTGTGTGTGTGTGTGTGTGTGTGTGTGTGTGTGTGTGTGTGTGTGTGTGTGTGTGTGTGTGTGTGTGTGTGTGTGTGTGTGTGTGTGTGTGTGATTTTGAGTAGGGCTGTCCTCTGAAAAAGGAGCCTCTAATTTGAACCTTATGTTGTCTGTCAATGCATTTATAGTTTTCTTCCACTGCATTATTGTACACAGAAACATCATTTGAGGTGAACTCATCATAACTAATTACAGATATTTGAATTTGAGAAGATAAAGGGAGGGACTGTTCATTTAAAATATCAATACTAACTACATATCAACAGTACATACATACTCCCCCCTCACAAAATACAGATATTTCCTCTTCCATGTGCTGCTGCTACAGTGTGACTATAATTATCATGCAGCCACCTGCTGTCTAAAAAGAGATCAGTCTGGCTACAGTTACTCAGACCAAAATCACAATTATTAATAATTTAGCATAATTTCATTGTAATTGACACCTGGTAATGAACTGTTGCCAGTTGGGATATTTGCAATTTGTAAAATCTCTGCTATAACACTGTAAATGTATTCAAACAAGTGAGTGTTTATCAGGAAAAAAGAGTTTTATAGGTTCAACAAAGAGTGAGAAGACAGAAGCTGCAGTTCCTCCAATAGTGAAGTAGTTTTATGATGAGCTCTTCACTGTAGATTTAAATATATAAATATATACATATAGTTGTATGGATGGTATGTGGCTGCTTGTATTGATATGGACACTAATGTTTGTCATGGATAGCAATATGTTATCAATTATAACCCAAGACAAACAGAGGAAGACACACAAGTCTGCATCATTTTAGCACATGTCAAACAATACAAACAAATGTTTCAAGAACTTAAAAAAGGCCGTCAAAAATGTACTGAGAAAAAAAGGAAGTGAACGTTTGACTTCCTCAAGTGATTTTAACAGGTGTTATACAGAAAAAAAATGCTTCTCTACATTTCAGCAGCTCTTTTCTCACACTAACAAATGTAATCTGTAAGCACAAAATAGTACCTGTTCACCTAATATTGTGACCAAAAAATGCTCTGACACACACACACACAGACGTACATGTTATAAGGAAAGTTCGCACTTTGTCCTAAAGCTCCGTGATGATATTAAGCCATTTTTATGTCATTTCAATAATCATAATTTATTGTGGTTCTCTCATTAATTTGTCTAATCTTTCTCTGCATTTTAAGGTTGTGTCTCTACATCTTGTCCATATTCATACCCTTTTTGTAAATACAGTTGTAAAGTCTGTAAAAAAGAAGTGTTTCATTGTTTGTTTTAATATATCAGGACTCCTAGGAAAGCAGGATTGATACTTAATTGATTTAAAAGAATACAATGTGACTGCTTTTGACTGATTCCAGTTTTATTTTAGTTTTGGGTTTTTTTCACTTTACTATTTTAAGGCCTGCAAAATAAATTAATAAATAAAGTTGTGTATTTCCCCAAAAGAATTGTATTCCTGGCAGTGTAGCAAAGGCTTTGAAACTACATTCAGATTCTCATGTTGCAAAACACAATTTATAGAAAACATAATTAAGATAAAAATAAATTAAAGATAAATCAGTCTAACAGTGCAGTTGTTGACAGGAAATATACTGAATTTCAAAAGCTCCATAAGTGTTATCTGCTCCAACGGTTGAAAGATTTACTGAAAGTGAAAGCAGAAAATAAAGAGCACATGCCTCCACCATAATACTCTGTTTGTTACTTTAATAGCATAAAAAGGTTTTTTTTTTTTGTTTTTTTTTATCTCTGTCTGTATATATTCAGGCTTTGTACAAGAATGAATAATACAAATTCTAGTTTAATGTATTGTTGTATTCTAATTTCTCTTGTGTTGAAGAATATATAATAATCATTAATTATTATAATTTTTCTTATTTATGTCAACTAATTTTTGAACCATGGATATGAATGAAGTAATAAATGACAACATCCAAAAAAGTTCAAAATTTTCAGGGAGCACATGGCTCAGTTGTATAGTATATTGTGTCAATAATGTCTAATTCAAAAAACAAGTTCTAATAGTGCCTCACTACAACAACCAGACTTTGAAAACAAGGTCAACCAACAACAGAAAAATGTTTTACCTTGTGTTTCCCGTGAGTACACCACACAAACAGTGAAGAGAAGTACGACGAGAGACATTGTGTATGAAGTGCCGCATGAGGAAGTGGTTATACTATTTGTGCTCAGGTTGCTATTTGTGCTCAGTAGAAACCTGGCCTTGGGGAAGTCTGTACAATCCAGTAGTTTCACTGAACAGTTTTTATTGAAGAAGAAATATTCCCATTTCTCAGATGTAATTTTACGAATATTTGATCACCACAAATGAAATCACTATATACCTATATGAGTCTGAGATGTGCTGCTTTCCTGCCAACACATTCATCATGAAAACCTTAAAGAATACACTACTGAAAAACTGAAATTAAATATGGCCTTGTTGTGGAAATTGTCGAAAAACACTAAACAAATACATGAAATAATACACAAAACACTGCTGGGTTGAAGATTTAAAAAATATTATTGTAGAATAAGGAGACAGAACACACAAAATTTTGCATCAGTTCATCTGTCTCACTATACATATCCAAACTGACCTTTGTACAGTCTTCAGAGACAAAGAAATGATCATCGATTGGTTAAATCATACCAACTTATGGATAAAAGCCAATGGCAAACAGCCACGACAGACATTCACATGCACATGTATGTTAACTAGGAGCCACATCACCCAAAGACATCACCTGTTTACTGCAAGACACAGAATGGTACCTTATTTGAGCCTAAGCCAGGATGGAGAGAGAGGAGTGTGGGCCTCCTAAGGCACATTCCTTCTCGCAGGAACATGCACACATTAGCAAAGGAGAGAAGTAATGATTATCCTTACACAATGAATTAAAATGATTAGACAATCCTTTAGTCTTTGATTACCTTTACAGCCTCTTATGTCACAATCAACTTTATTAAATCATGTTTTTAGAGAGAACAGTCACATCTAAAAATATGTTTTCAACAGATCTCTCTATCTGCACTTTAAACAGTGTTAACACCCAAGAGTTTAATGTTAAATAGAGAACGGTTAAAAACACATCTGACACCCAAACCTGCTATCAGAACGCAGGAGAGCAATCAGAGGTAGCGACCTCTGGTTCTTCTCTCCGTGTGTCTCTCCGTGTGTCCCTGATCAGCTTGTCTCCGACCATCGTTCCTCGTCTCTGCCTTCCAGCAGTATGCCCCCCCCCCACACTGCTGCTTCCCCCCAGAGCTCTGGACTAGAGACTGTTCTTGTGCAGTGTTACGTCTTTCCCTCTTTGTCACCGATCTAGCCTGCCTAAGAACTGTTGGACTGTTGCCAGTGCTGTGGTTTGTCTGCCTTGGGAGTGGAAGATCGGGGTTC
Source organism: Thunnus maccoyii (assembly GCF_910596095.1). Classification (NCBI taxonomy): domain Eukaryota; kingdom Metazoa; phylum Chordata; class Actinopteri; order Scombriformes; family Scombridae; genus Thunnus; species Thunnus maccoyii. The sequence continues at coordinate 24,531,540 of NC_056544.1, read as the reverse complement.
GATTCCTGGTGGAGCCATACTCATCAGAACTGTGTTTCTCTGACCGTGCTACTATTGTCTTGACATTGTGTGGAATAAAGACTATAAAATTTATACCGGTGTCATTTGTGCTGCAATTGGGTCCATTCTATACCCGTTACACCGTGTCTACCTGTTGAATGACTCCATCATCTGTAACCATAGCAACCAGGTGAGCTGGACCAAAGAAGTGGCCTCTCTGCTCTCCAACTGCTGGTGAGAATTAGACAATGTACAATAAATACGTTCTGAATATGACTAAACTACACTGTTGGGCCTCATGGATGAAATAAAATCGAAATGTGATGTGTTAACTGAAATGTTAAGTAAACTACTGTGATGTTTTTATAGACCTCATTTACAGGTTTACAACTTTGCAAGAGGGATCATACATGTGCTGCATAAAATTACAGGAACATACTGTATTGAGACATAATGCATGTCAATACAAATACCCTGTAAACATTAGTAACACAGCATCTCACTTTTGAAGGTTAGAACACTCAATTGTTTTTTTTTTTTTTATGGCAAATATTCTATTAAGTGTCTGTCTGTGTTTGACGGTCTACTGTTGTTGCTTCCATGAAGTACAGTACATGTGACAGACCTTGATTTGTTTGAATTAGAACAAAATTAAACACAAAGCAAAAATAAAGAATCAGTCAACACAGTCTGTTAAATACTATGATTGTGCTGCCATAAAACTCAACTGTACTCAACAATATATTTAGATAAAATTATGTGGACCATTTTTTAAGTCCAAAAATTTGTCAACATTAAAGACACAAAATGCTTTCCGAATACAGTATTTGGATTAATTTATTACATCCAGTATGTTGTGCTGTATTGTCAGTACTGTAATGAAATAACTGTTTTGTTGTGTTGCAGGTTTGGAGAGTCTCTTTGCTGGTATCTCTGTGTGTCTGGTGAAGACCGTTGCTGCTGTTTCTGTCATTCAGCGGCTTTCTCTCTCTGAGAAAACTTTCCACTGCTGTCTGATGCTCACTCGTGCTCTCAGCTCGCTCGCCCTCTTTCTCTTGTCTTTTTGAAAATGAGTCAGGTAACCCACTGCAAAGCCTCACTTTTAACATTATCAAAGGAAGAGAGATGTCGTCCCCTCCTCTCTCTCATGGCAGGGTTGTACAGCTCTGATCATGACATGTAGTTGCAGAGCACAGGAGCTCCGCCCTGCCGCTGCAGAGAGCAGAGCTTGATCACTTGTTTATTCAGAGGCACCAAATGGCACCAAATTAGTCCCCAGACATACACCTGCCAAGTATGGAGTCAATCGAATGAAGGGTTTAAGAGATACACACAGACATACAGACAGAGATTCCTTCCTTTAGTAGATAGATGTTGCCTTGTCTTGTGCAGGACACATACATAATCCATTCCAAAACCCAAAGGTATTTACATTAGTTTCTGAGGAAACAGTCCATGTTTCATTAGGCTTGCAAGAGGATCCAGCATGACCTCTGAGTAATGTGTTTGAAGACTACTCTGGCTGAGCCAGACTTAGAATACATCATGACACACCGTGATTAAGTCCTGTGAATACACATTATTGGTGTTTTTCAGTTCAGGATGATGGGTGGACTTTGGAGCTTTGTTAACTTGAGCATAAATGGTCTCTGGCAGGGTGTTAGTCTCATTGGATCCTGTGGGTCTAGTTGGAAATTCTACCAAAGCATAGGTGGACTGTGGAGAAAGACCTGAAGCATCTTCTGTGGCATTCTGATTAGGTCTTTGGGCTGGATTGATGTTCTAGAAATAAAACAAACGACCGTGTTAGAAAAATGTTTTCCATTTTTGCTTTGCTTCACATACTCAGTACAGTATATATTCAAACCTGCTGTTCAATGAGAACTCGAACAGCAGGTTTGGACTGGTGGGTCGTGGTACATCTGGAAATAATTCAGTTCAAATGAAGACATTTAAACACAAGAAAGCAGCACAAACAGTGCTGTCTTCAGTGACATCTGCATGTGGCAGGTTCAGTGGGAGCAAGCAGCAGCACCAGTACAGCAAACTGGGTGAAGCAGCTGTTATAGCAGAGATGGAGGTCGTTTAGATAGACTGCCAAGTCATTAGGATAAAGTGTTCGGTTTGCATGGTTATAGGCTGACCAGTGCATTAGGAAGGCTGCATTTCTTTCCCACTTGAACTTACACAAGGTTTTTGATTTTTTAAAACATTTCACCTGTTTCTGAAAATCAGGTCTTAACTGTTAAATTATTCACAATGTGAAATTCTGTTCCTCAGTTTGACAAGCAAAGTTGGAAGAGTTATGAAAAAAAAAAAAAGCAACACTGTGACACTTACCTGAGGAACGTCACATGTAATTTTGCAGGTCTTTTTTCTTTTCTGTTGGCCTGTCATGAAAAACATTGTTGATTTGCTTAATAATAATAATAATAATAATAATAATTCATCTTTTACCAAGCAGTTCTATATTTCCAAAGCAAAATACACATATTTTAATTTCAGTTGGAGTTGGACATTAAAGGTGCAATATTTGACATTCAGCCCCACTAGATGTCGCACTATAGCACCAGCATCTCAGACCAAAACAAATTTGCACATCATTTACTCAATAAAATTGGAAAAAAAATAAGGAAGCACCCCTGAGCTCAGAAAACTCAGATCAAACTGTCAAACTAAGCAGTGCTGATCAAATATGGATCAAGATTCTGTTACTTTATTGTTTATTTCTCACCTCAAATGTTTTCAGAAACATATTTTAGTGTACTATTTAGGTGTAACATGAGAAACTTTGTGACCCTGCCGCCATGTTGAAAATGGACACGAAGGACAGGGAGGGACTCACACAGAAGGAGTGTGGCTTTATTCTCTAATCAGGACATCATTACTCCACTATATCTTTACATAGCAAATAGTTGTTTGCTGACATCTAGTAGGGCTGAATGTTGTATATTGTAACTTTAATCATTCTGATTGCATTGTTTAATTATACAGGAGAGGTTTGTGGGTGTGGTGGGTATTATCTGCTACAATGCTTAAATTCATATACAAACATCCAGGAAGATTTCAATTACATTATTACTCTTGTGAAATATACACTTGGACTTACATATGATGGAAAGGCCACAAATAAGAAGGCAAAGGAAAACTGCGATCCCGATCCCAATGGCTATTATTTGGCCAGGATCAGAAACTGTAAATAAACAAAAAAAAGAATTGATCAGTATATTCATAACTTTTTAGAACTTTTTAGCTACAAATTACACTTAAAATGCTATTATGAGATAGTAAAATTTGTTCCCACTTAATTTGTACACATGAGATACAATTAATTCCCACGATTTGGTTAATTTGTGCACACGAGATAAGTGTATATACAGAGAGCCAGCACAATAGACCAGCCTTTCTCCATGTAGCATGAAGCGCAGTGCACCTGCTTCAACTATCAGGTGTCAGACTGTGGCTGCCCACTTCTCCTAAATAGTTATGATGGGTTTATAGTATAACAATACAATAGAATGGGTAAGGATAGGATGCAGAGTATAAATTCCTGATGTATAAAATGTACTTGGAAAATGATTCTAACAGGATGATGAATAGATTTCTGTCAATATTCAACAAGCACTAAATAGTACAAGACTTTCTGATAAACATTCCTCGTCAGGTCGGTAAATGTGAACACAGAGTTGGAACATCGAATCACAGCCAAGACAAAAGGTTTGTGACTTCACATCAGGTGAACCCTTTGGAAGAAGTACGGAGACCTTTTACTCAGACCCGGTGCCATGAGGTGTCTTAAGGTGTATGAGGTGTATTTTTTGTTAAAGCTTTGTGTATCTATAGAAAAATAGCAAAAAAAAAAAAATGTGGCTCAGCTGTTGTTTCAGAACAATGAACAGTGATATTTGTGAGGGTGTGTGCACCACACCACGCGCCTCCTCCTGCTTATTTGACAGAGAATCATCCATAAATCAAAAAAATGTTTAGCGCTCTGCTCTGATTAAGAAATGAATCTTTGATTTTGAAACAGTAGACTTATGTTGTTGTTATGCCTTTCTGAGGCTGTTGCATGGTTAAATCAATGTTTTATGAAAAAAATGCCCCCTTGCATTTATTAACAGCCTCCTCAGTCACTTCATCCTGGCACTGGGCCTGTTTTTACTCAAAAAGTAGCAATACCAAGATATAAAAAAAAGGAGGTGCACTGCACTTCCTGCTCTGCGGAGAAAGGCTGGTCAGTTGTGCTGACTCTCAATACACATTTCTCTTGTTGGCACAAATTAACCAAAACTTGGGAATGAATTGTATCTTGTGCGCTCGATGTAGTAAAATATAGCCTCAATTTTTTTTTTTTCCCCTCAATGGCCCTTCCGGGGCTCCTTAACAAATACTTTTTCTGACTAGTAAGAAAATATTAATGTGTTGACCCCCCAGTATTTGGTAACAAATCTTTATGGATGAGGGTGATTTCCACTGCATGACAAGCAGTGTGTGTAAACTGTGCATTATTGTCAGTTAGCTGTTATGTCTTTCAGTCTCACCAGCATTTAGAGGGCAGAAATCCCAAATCTCCTTCATGTCTTCTTCCCAGCTGACCTCGTTGCTGTGGTTACAGATGATGGAGTCATTCAGCAAGTAGACATGGAGAGAAGAGCCAGAGGTTGAGACCTCTGGTTGCTCTCCTTCCATCTGATTGCAGGTTTGGGTGTCACATCTAAAAGTGCTGCTGATGTTAGGGTCCTGTGTACTGCAGGTCACAGTGAGGTTACAAGACTCTGTGCTGTTAGAGACAGAGTCCACTGACAGGTTAACTGGAGACACTGGATCTGGAAAAAAACATTTGTGTGAAGGGTTTTGGAAATCAGAGTATTATTGTGTCAACATTTCAAAATTATAATGAAAAAATGATAAGAAACTTACTTTGGACTATGACCTTGTATTCAGCTATGATTCTGTCTTTTGCACTAGTCACTAGTGCAACATAACGTCCACTATCGGCCTGTGTTAGATTCTTTAATAGCAAAGAGTGATTTTGATCAGACAACTCAGCCCGTTGTGAGTATTTTTTATAGATTATTTTTTTGCTTTCATATGGTAATTTTACTATAGAGTAACTGGTATTGAATTTCCAAAAAAAATCTTCCTCCTCAGTGAGTACAACAGGTTTCTTGACTTCCAGAAGTACATCATCTCCCAGCTTCACAAACACAGGAGTCACAGCTGTGGACCCTAAAAGAACATATCAAAAAAGAACAGATGTCAAAATCATGAAAATGCATATTTAATCATTAGTTTTTTTTATAGTGGTCATAATTTGATTGGAAATTAATTATTTTGGTAGTTAGTTATTATTTTCTATTCATATTTATTAATGTTTGTGTTTATTTGTTTGTTTATTGGGGTGAAGGATTAATAAATGGCTGTCTAATTTGAGCTGTTAAAGCAAGTTTAAAGTTGGGTTTATATTGCAGAGTGGGGTACAAAGGAGTGAGGTCTGCACACTGTTAAGCTCCCAATAAATATTTTTATTCTCTTTTTTGAGGCAATGTTTCGATCTGTAAGATCTTCTTCAGGCATTAATTACTATTCCTATTCTGTTTAAACTCTTTTTAATGCACAAATTGAAGGAACTGGCCATATTACATTTCACTATGATTGTACCTTATATGATTTCATGTGGAAAATTAACTTGTGGATATTATTCCTGCTCCCTGCAGAGATCACTGCTGCAGTTTGGTTGATAGTAAGACAACTTTTAGTGCCTGTTAGTGAGAGTATTGCATATTGATTTAAATACTTCTATCATCTCCAGTTCATTTTTTATTTCTGCTACTGTCATGTCACACAATTGTCACAGTAAGTAGTAAAATAAAAACACACTTAGTATAAAAATTATCGTACTTTAACTGTTCCAACACACAACGCACTCCTACACTGTTGTGGTGTGAAAGATGTGCAATGCTTTAATATTCAAAAGTTCAATACATTTAGAGGTCAGACCCCATGTACATCGAAGCCAGACAACACTCAAACTTCCTGGCACTCTTCCCTAGTCCTCACCTCTCACAGTGGTTGAGCAATAATATAGCACAATGTAGTTGGCTGTGAAAGCTACAACACCACAAATCTGATCAGACAAGTCCAATTAAAACAGGACATGTCGTTGACTAACACAATTTCCGTTGTAGATTCAAATGTATGCTTGACCAATCTGTGTGTGTGTGTGTGTATTCGTCATGTTAGCATACAAACGTTGAATGAAGGGTTTCTGGAACTAAAGATGGTGAAGAAATGCACTGAGGAAAAGAGGGAGGTGAACTAGCAGCTGCTGGGTTTCCACAAGTAGTTTCACAGGTTTTTGATAGGAACAAATGTCGCTAGCTGACAGAAGCTCTTTTCTCACACTAAACAAATGTAATCTGTAATAACAGTACCTGCTGCTAATTTACGACCAGAAAATGTTCTGACACACATGTCACAGGAAAGATGGGATCAAATTCCCTCTTAAACTAAACATCATTTAGTCATTTATGTTTCATTATTTCAATAATTGAAACTATAGTTCCCTGATTAATTTGTGTTATCTCACTTGGCATTTTAAAGTTGTGTCTTTACAGTTAACAAGAAATTTGGGAACTGTTTATCAGTCTTTTATTGTTTGTTTTAAGATATGTACCAAGGACTCCCTGTTTTCCGCAGAAGCGCCATCCACATCTTAATCATCGATCGTTTAATAAATCGTTTAATGACCACACGACCAAGGACGGTAGAATTTGCTTTCGGTACAGCATATAAGGAAGCTCATAACACTGTGTCAGACATAGAACGGATAACAGCTTAACACAGGACTGGCGCAACAGACAATATACGCAAATTTACACAACAATATTTACAGACAGTATATACATTGACAGGTAGAGCAGGTACATCAGACAGGGATTATTGCAAAGATTATTGCAAGGTGTTCAGGGTGGGTTTACTGATCGCCTCATCACAGACAGACCTCTACCTATTAATACACCCATAACACAGAGACAGCACAGCATGTAATGTTTACAGAGGAACTTCATAGGCGATTCTTGCTTTGTACTTTTGATTTATTGCCTATTTTTTACAACTTAACTTTGTGGAAAGCACTTTTGCATCGCAGTAGGAAGTGGAGACACGTCCTCCATATTTATATACAGTCAATGGTTTGCATTTGCGGTAAAGTTACACAACTCTGATACGTAAATCTGGCCATCAGAACAGTGTGGGCTCAAACAGTGTTTGACAGTACAAGAGAGAAACAAGAGAAACGGTGTATACTCAGGGGCTGCATAAAGGGCCAGTATAAGATAAATAAGGAGTTTTTCAAGTGTGAATCATGCAAAGCTACTTAGAGCTAATTTAGAGCTGAAATTAGCATTATAGGTCATCGTTAAAGATAAATCAGTCTAACAGTGCAGATATTGAAAGGAAATATACTGAATGTCAAAAGCTCCACAAACGGTATCTACTGTAATGGTTGAAAGATTTACTGAACACGAAAGCAGAAAATAAGAAGCACATATCTCCACCATAATGTATATGTTTGTTACTTTAATAACACAAAAAGGTTTCAAGGTTTCTTAAAATCTCTGTCTTGATATATTCAGGTTTTGTACAAGAATGAAGAATTCTAGTTTAATGTGTTGTACTCTAATTTCTCTGGTACTGAAGAATATTTTATCGTTGATTATTCTAATTTTTCTCATTTACATCAACCAGAACGTTAACAAACCTCATTTTTTTAACCATTGATAGGAATGGAGTAATAAATTACAACATCTGAAAAGAGTTAAAATTTTTAGTGAACACATGGCTCAGTTTTATAGTATATTGTGTCAATAATGTCTAAATCAAAAACAAGTTCCAGTAGTGCCTCACTACAACAACCAGACTTTGAAAACAAAGTCAAACAACAGAAAATATTTAAAGAAAACTGTTCTACCTTGTGTTTCCCATGAATGCAGCACACCAAAAGCAAAGAGAAGTACGACAAGAGCCATTGTGCATATGAGCTGTATGAGGAAGTGATAACACTATTTGTGCACTGTGACCATGCTGAGTGGTAACTTGTCTTCTCGGAAGTCTCTGCATAATCCACAGATCTCACTGAACAGTTTTTTATTGAAACTCTTGCTACTGAAGAAATAGTCTGATTTTTCACATGTAATTTTTGGAATATTTGAGCACCACAAGTGAAATCAGCCTCCTGCCAAGACACTCATCATACAAAAAAAACCTAAAAGAATACACCTACTGAAAAAACTGAAATGAAATATGGCTTCTAATCTCATAATCAATTTTATTAAATCATGTTTTTAGAGAGAACGGTCTCATTTGAAAATATGTTTTCAACAGATCTCTCTATCTGCACTTTAGACAGCGTTAACACCCCTGAGCTTAATGTTAATTAGAGAACGGTTAAAAATACATGTTCCATACAGTTTACAACATATTCATATCGTCTTAACCATCATCATCACACATTTCCATCAGAACAAAATAATTATCAGTGACTTACAACATCACTTTCAGTTCCTATTCTCGCCTCTCAACACTCACTTCTGGTGTCATCATCTTACGACTTATTTTCCGCTGTAGACTATTTACTCTTCATGTCCTTGACGTCTAGATTGAAGATTAAAAGGGGCTTTGATAAAATGTCTGTTTTTAATTTGACAATGTTTGTAACTCAAAAAACACATAAAAATACAGATGTTTCCCACCTCAACAGTTAAAGGAGATACTCTTCAGTGTTTAACATGTGCAACTTAAAATAACCATGTTGGCATTTACACTGAGACGTAAATGCCAACCTGAGATGTGCTGCCAAGATAAAAAAAAAAGCCAGAGTGTGGTCAGGCATGTCTTCATGATGACAATTAAGAGGCTAAAGAAAAGAGACAGGTCTTTAGAGGGGTTTTAAAGATATCAATGGAGGGGAAAGATCTAATTGTTAGTGGCAAATTCTTTACTGTAATAATAATAATAATAATAATATGTTGTATGTTATATGTTGTGGGCAATTTGGTCTGAGAAACTGTAGCCTGACTTATCTCTTTTTAGACAGCAGGTGGCTGCATGATGATTGTATTCACAATGCAGCAGTACAAGGAAGAGGAAGCATCTGTATTTTGTGAGGGAGGAGTATGTATATACTGTTAATATTTAGTTAGTATTGATTCTGCTCTAGAAGGCACAACAGTCCATCACTTTATCTTCTCAAATTCAAATATCTGTAATTAGATATGATGAGTTCACCTCAAATATTTTTCATGTAAACATGATGCAGTGGGAAAAACTTGCACTGACAAGTCAGAGGCTCCAAGTAGGACAGCCGTACTCAAAATCACACACACATAACTGTGTTTATGCAGAAGGGGAAGGATTTATGTCTGGATGTTAAGAAACCTGTCGTTCTAGTAGGAGACATTGAATTACATGGACAATCAATAACAGTCACAATGTAGTAAGATTATTTCCTACTAAAAGAGCAAGAATATTTGGCCATTATGTGGGTAGGACGGAGGTTTCTGTACAAAATCACTCTTTGCTTTTGAAAAATGTTCAACAAGTATACAGTGGAGATTACACTGCACACATAACTACCAATGTGTAGCTGAATACAAGGTCGTAATTAAAAGTAGGTTTCACTAGTTTTCAAATGATGATACACAGTAGTACTCTCATAATCCTTAACACACACACATTTCCCCCCCTACGTCCAGTGTCTCCAGTCCAGCTGTCAGTGGACTTTGTGTCTAACAGCACAGAGTCCTGTAACCTCTGTTGGGCCTCATGGATGAAATCAAATCGAAATGTGAAGATAGTTATTTAACTGAAATGTTACTTTAGTAAACTATTGTGAAGTTTTTATAGACCTCATTTACAGGTTTACAACTTTGCCCTATAGGGATCATACATGTGCTGCACAAAATTACAAGAACATACTGTATTGAGATATAATGCATGTCAATACAAATACCCTGTAAACATACAGTATCTCACTTTTGAAGGTTAGAATATTTGATTCTTGTGTTGTGTTCATTTAACTTGCACACCATAAAGTCTTAATGACATGTGCATGGGACTTAATTAATAGAAATGTTTACAAAGTACTAAATAAAATGAGTACAAGTGACTGTCAGCAGTGCGGGGCGTTTGTTGTTTTTTTTTTTTGTGGCAATTATTCTATTAAGTGTCTTTCTGTCTGTGTTAGTGACAGTCTACTGTTGTTGTAGTTGTTGCTTCCATGAAGTACAGTACATGTGTGACAGAATGTAGTGATTAGATGGAAAAAGCAAAAATAAAGAATCAATCAACACAGTTCATTAAATACTATGATTGTGCTGCCATAAAACTCATCTGTACGCCCCAGGGTCTTGGGGGTTCTGGAGGTATTTGCTACCACTGAGTGAGATCCTGAACAGGTCTGTTACAGAGCTGATGCATATAGACAGACAACTGTTTACACACATATTTAAAGCCAACAGGCAATTTAGAGCTCCTAATTCATTTAACCTGTATGTGGGGGAGGAAACTGCCAACCTGGATGACACCAACATTTACACAGGGAGATCATAAAAATATCACATAGGCCATGGCGAGATGGGTCAGATTTTTAAAAATGGGGGAAAAACCTTAATAGCTTTTGAATAATTTTACATATTGCAAAAAGCTCTGTCTTGTTGTAATGATTTGCTTTGTTTTATAAAGAAAACACTAGTGTGTAGGATTTAGTGGCATCTAGTGGTGAGGTTGATGATTGCAACCAACTGAATACACTCACCCTTCCCTTCCAAGCATGTAAGAGCAGCATGCAGGTTGGTTACATTGCTTTCTCACTCCCTCTCCTCTGCTCCGCTGTCACGTGAGAGTGTTGTGTGTGAGAAAATGTCCACCTTTCTAAATAAACAGTGCTAAGCATATAATTAGTGAGGGAGTCCGTGCTTCCTCACACACATCAAAAGAAATCCTAAAATAATTTCAGAAAGTGAAAAGTTGCTTAAAACATACATTAAATAAGTTAAAAGAATAGCTTGGCTTTTTGGGAAACAAAACACTTTCTTGCCGAGAGCTAAATGAAAAGATGTCTGTGCCTCAAATATGAAGCTGCAGCAGGGAGTCAATTAGCTTAGCTTAGCACAAAGACTTGAAACAGCTAGCTTTACTCTCTACAAAGTAAAGCTAGCTCTAAAGGTTAGCTAGTAAAGCTAGCTAACCTCTAAATCGTACCAATGAAAATGTTTGTTTGGTCTGTACACAAACAGACATGTAAAAGCCTCTATTTGTTATTTTTCTGGCCAAACAGTTTAAATTGCAGCCCAGCACTTTTCTGCAGTGTCACCACTGGTTACCAGGCAACCTCACAGTGAAGACAAGGCTGCTCCCAGCTGTTGTTCACTAAGAAATACTTACAGCATGTAACAGCCTGTAAAACCACATCACATACTGTCATTTTTACATTTCTGTTTGTGTACAGATTAAAATCTTTTTAATTAAAGCACAGACATGAGAGTCAATCTTCTCATCTAACGCACAACAAGACAATGAATATGCACATTTCATAACATTGTTAAAATTCCTTTAATTCAATGTTTTAAAAAACAATATTAAAATTCTACAGGCTTATCAAACACAACCTCGGCTATCATACCTATCCAGATGACAGACAACTCTATATTTCATTGTCTTCTGACAACAAAAGCACTTCCAGCACCTCTGCTTCCTCACTTGGTTGACAATAATAGATGATCCCTTAGATGTTGTTGTGGTAATGTAAAGTGATTCCTTAACAAAGTCACCAAACAGCCATAATTTTATCCATAACTAGTGAAGTACCCATTCAAAATGTGCCGATTGCTTATTATTTCTCAAGAACCATATATATGTATAAATTTGGCAAACGTATCAATTAAAACGATGAGGATTTAATAAATTAAATGGTTGAATCCAGACATAGACTACACCAGTGAGACTAAATAGGTTGAACCGTAGAAGCAGTTTACAGCCTTCCGTTGGTTGATTCTGCTGCAAATCAAACCTGTCTACACTCCTATTGTCTAGTTTTACTGCCTTCGCCTCTCTTTATTTTCTCCTGTGTGCGCTCACACTTTTCTCTCAGGCGGTTAAACTGAGCAGGGCACATGCCTTTGTCCCGCTCAGCAAGTCAGAGCCCAGAAGCCCCACCCCGCTGTGGTTATGACAGTGTTTATATCAAACAGCCCCCACTGCACTGACACTGAGCTGAGCGGCTCGCTGTTCGCTTGTTTATTTAAAGTTAATTAATATTAAATGTGTCACATGTCCAAAATGTGCCAAAAGAGCGTCTGTCTTCACAGTAAATCACCTGTTGAGTATTTAATGGTTGTTTATTTATGCTTTAGAGTGTAACCGACATCAAACAATCAGAAAATAACTTTTTATTTCTTTCATTCATGAGTTTTCTCTCTCTGAAAGAAAACTTTCCAGCCTGTCTATCTGTTGCTCACTTCTGCTCTCAGCTCTCCCACCCTCTCTCTCTTTCTCTTGTCTTAAATGAGTCAGGAAACCCACAATAAAGCCCAACCTTTAACGTTATCAAAGGAAGAGAGATGTCGTCCCCTACTTTCTCTCATGGCAGGGTTGCACAGCTCTGATCATAATATGTAGTCACAGAGCACAGAAGTCCCGCCCTGCAGCTGCAGAGAGCGGAGCTTAATCGCTTGTTTATTCAGAGTATAAGTTTATTAATATTAATTGTGCTGCTTGTCCAAATTGCGCCAAATTCAACACTGCACTCTCTTTGTTCCCCAGACATACACCTGCCAAGTCCGGAGTCAACTGGATGAACAGTTCAAGAGATACGCAAAGACTACTCTGGGTAAACCAGACTTAGAATCCATCATGACAAACCATGATTTAGTCCTGTGAATACATATTATCTGTATTATCTGTGTTTTTCAGTTCTGGTTGCTGGTTGGACTTTGGAGCTTTGTTAACTTCAGCATAAATGGTCTCTATCCGGGTGGTGTTTGTAGGCTCAGTGGATCCTGTGGCTCCGGTTGGAAATCCTACCAAAGCATAGGTGGAGTTTGGAGAAAGACCTGAAGCATCTTCTGTGGCATTCTGATTAAGTCTTTGGGCTTGATTGATGTCCTAGAAATAAAACAAACGACCGTGTTAAAAATGTTTTCCATTTTCACTTTGCTTCACATACTCAGTACAGTATATACAGTATATGCTGTTCAATGAGAACTCGAACAGCAGGTTTGGACTGGTGGGTCGTGGTACATCTGGAAATAATTCAGTTCACAGCAAGACATTTAAACACAAGAAAGCAGCACAAACAGTGCTGTCTTCAGTGACATCTGCATGTGGCAGGTTCAGTGGGAGCAAGCAGCAGCACCAGTACAGCAGACTGGGTGAAGCAGCTGTTATAGCAGAGATGGAGGTCATTTAGATAGACTGCCAAGTCATTAGGATAAAGTGTTCGGTGTGCGTGGTTATAGGCTGACCAGTGCATTAGGAAGGCTGCATTTCTTTCCCACTTGAACTTACACAAGGTTTTTGATTTTTTTTTTTTTTATATTTCACCTGTTTCTGAAAATCAGGTCTTAATTTTCAAATTATTCACAATGTGAAATTCTGTTCCTCAGTTTGACAAGCAAAGTTGGAAGAGTTATGAAAAAAAGCAATACTGTGGTGCTTACCTGAGGAACAGCGTATATTGTATTTTCGCAGCTCTTTTTTCTTTTCTGTCGGTCTGTCATAAAAAACATTGTTGATTTGCTTAATAATAATAATAATAATAATAATGGCTATCATGATCAAGGTTAGCAAGATTAAGTCAGAAAGCAAAATTACTTGTAAAATTCAAGATGGACAGATTTTGACAGAAAAAGAAAATAAAACTGTTAATGCTTATTGTGGTTTGGGCAAATCTTGACTTGCATTTGCACAACAGAAATGAATGAGAAACGTGTAGTTGATGTTCTTTGTAATGTTATTTAATCAAGATTAAACGTGGCTCCTTTTGTTGCTAGCTTCGCCATTATTGTTATTGGTCGATAGATATTCAGTCAATTCATGCATAGGTGGCCATGACAGAAAAGGTTTGGGAACCATAGTGTACTCAATGGCATGTTTTTGGTAGGTACAGAAAGAGTTTTAGACTAAAAGACTGAAATGAAAGTGAAGTGAAAATAATGACTTTTTTGCTCTAAAAACAACTCAAGAAACCTCTTTTACCAAGCACGTCTATATTTCGAAAGGAAAATATAGATATTTTAATTTAAGTTGGACATTAAAGGTGCAATATACGACATTCAGCCCCACTAGATGTCGCACTATAGCACCAGCATCTCAGACCAAAACAAATTTGCACATTATTTACTCAATAAAGTCGGAAGAAAAATAAGGAAGCACCCCTGAGCTCAGAAAACTCAGATCAAACTGTCAAACTAGGCAGTGCTGATCAAATATGGATCAAGATTCTGTTACTTTATTGTTTATTTCTCACCTCAAATGTTTTCAGAAACATATTTTAGTGTACTGTTTAGCTGTAATTAGAGAAACTTTGTGACCCTGCCGCCATGTTGAAAATGGACGCGAAGGACAGGGAGGGACTCACACAGAAGGAGTGTGGCTTTATTCTCTAATCAGGACATCATTACTCCACTATATCTTTACATAGCAAATAGTTGTTTACTGATATCTAGTGGGGCTGAATGTCTATTGTATGTATATTGTAACTTTATTGTAACTTTAATCATTCTGATGGCATTGTTTAATTATACAGGAGAGGTTTGTGGGTGTGGTGGGTATTATCTGCTACAATGCTAGTATTCATATACAAACATCCATGAAGATTTGAATTACATTATTACTCTTGTGAAATATACACTTGGACTTACATATGATGAAAAGGCCACAAATAAGGCAAAGGAAAACTGGGATCCCGATCCCAATGGCTATTGTATGGCCCAGATTAGAAACTGTAAATAAACAAAGAAAAGAATTGATCAGAAACGTTTACATATTTATTTGAGTTACCTTTCAAACATTCCTAGATTCATAACTTTTTAGAACTTTTTAGCTACAAATTACAGAGCCCCTAAGGGGACCAGGGCAAAAATATATATTTTTATTGAGGCCACGTTGTCCTACATCGAGCACTTGAAATACTATTGCGTGCACACAAGATACAATTCATTCCCATGTTTTGATGAATTTGTGCACTTGAGATACAATTAATTCCCACATTTTGGTTAATTTGTGCACACAAGATAAGTGTATATACAGAGAGCCAGCACAATAGACCAGCCTTTCTCCCCCGGTGCACCTGCTTCAACTATCAGGTGACAGACTGCGGCTGCCTACTGCTCCTAAATAGTTAGGATGGGTGTATAGTATAACAATATAATAGAATGGGTAAGGATAGGATGCAGAGTATAACTTTCTGATGTATAAAATGTATTTATTAAAGTACTATAAGTACTATAAAATGAAGAGATTCTGATTCTAACAGGATGATGAATGGATTTTAAATAAACAGTCCAAGACTTCCTGACTGTACACATTCCCCATCAGGTTGATAAATATGAACATGGAGTTGGAACATTGAATCACAGCTGAGACAAAAGGTTTGTGACTTCACATCAGGTGAATCCTTTGGAAGAAGTACGGAGACCTTTTACTCAGACCCGGTGCCATGAAGTGTCTTAAGGGGGCTTATAACACCCTCAGTTGTATTTTTTGTTAAAGCTTTGTGTAGCTATAGAAAACAGCAAAAACAACAAAATGTGAATATGGCTTAGCTCACACAGCACAATGGACAGTGATGTTTGTGGGGGCGTATGCACCACGCATGCTGATTTTGACAAAGAGTCATTCATAAATTAAAATTATTTAGCGCTCTGCTCTGATTAAGAAATTTATCTTTGATTTCAAAATCTTTGATTTTGAAACAGTAGCCTGCTGTTATGCCTTTCTGAGGCTGTTGCATGGTTAAATCAATGAATTTTATTCCCTTGCATTTATTAACAGCCTCCTCAGTCACTTCATCCTGGCGCTGGGCCTGTTTTTACTCAAAAAGTAGCAATACCAAGATATTAAAAAAGGAGGTGCACTACACTTGCTGCCCTGGGGAGAAAGGCTGGTCAGTTGTTCTGACTCTCTATACACACTTATATCATGGGCATGAATTAACCAAAACTTGGGAACAAATTGTATCTCGTGCAAACACAATAGCATTTTGAGCGCTTGGTGTAGTAAAACATGGCCTAAATTGATTTTTTTCTCTCTCTCTCTCTCTTTGGCCCTTCTGGGGCTCCGTAACAAATACTTTTTCTGACTAGTAAGAAAATATTAATGTGTTGACCCCCCAGTATTTGGTAACAAATCTTTATGGATGAGGGTGATTTCCACTGCATGACAAGCAGTGTGTGTAAACTGTGTATTATTGTCAGTTAGTGCTTACGTCTTTCAGTCTCACCAGAAAGACGGCAGAGAGGCCGAATCTCCTTCATGCTTTCCTCCGAGCTGACCTCGTTGCTATGGTTACAGATGATGGAGTCATTCAGCAAGTAGAAATGGAGAGAAGAGCCAAAGGTTGTGTCCTCTGGTTGCTCTTTTGCCTCCTGATAGCAGATTTTGGTGTCACATCTAAAAGTTCTGTTGATGTGAAAGTTGTGTGTACTGCAGGTCACAGTGAGGTTACAAGACTCTGTGCTGTTAGAGACAGACTTCACTGACAGCTTAACTGGAGTCACTGGATCTGGAAAAAACAACATTTGTGTGAAAGAAATTTTGAAATTAGAGTACTATTGTGTCAACATTTTAAAATTATAATGAAAAAATGATAAGAAACTTACTTTGGACTATGACCTTGTATTCAGCTATGTTTCGGTCTTTTCCACCAGTCACTAGTGCAACATAACGTCCACTGTCGGCCTGTTGTAGATTCTTTAATAGCAAAGAGTGATTTTGATCAGAAAACTCAGCCCTTCCTGAGTACCTTTTAAAGATTGTTTCTTTGCCTTCATATGGTAATTTTACTACAGAGTAACTGGTATTGAATTTCCAAAAAAAATCTTCCCCCTCAGTCAGTGCAACAGGTTTCTTGACTTCCAGAAGTACATCATCTCCCAGCTTCACAAACACAGGAATCTCAGCTGTGGACCCTAAAAGAACATATCAAAAAAAAAAAAGTCAAATTCATGAAAATGCATATTTGGTCATTAGTGTTTTTATAGTGGTCATAATTTGATTGGAAATTAATTATTTTGGTAGTTAGTTATTATTTTCTTTTCGTATTTATTAATGTTTGTGTTTATTTGTTTGTTTATTGGGGTGAAGGTTTAATAAATGGCTGTCAAATTTGAGCTGTTAAAGCAAGTTTAAAGTTGGGTTTATATTGCAGAGTGGGGTACAAAGGAGTGAGGTCTGCACACTGTTAAGCTCCCAATAAATATTTTTATTCTCTTTTTTGAGGCGATGTTTCGATCTGTAAGATCTTCTTCAGGCATTAATTACTATTCCTATTCTATTTAAACTCTTTTTAATGCACAAATTGAAGGAACTGGCCATATTACATTTTGCTATGATTTTATCTTATACGATTACATGTGACAAATAAACTTGATTGATTGATCGTATGCAAAGAATACCGAAGAGACCACTTGGGGGCTTCGTGGTTGGCCAGATTCATTAATGTACCAGAGTCAGACAGTTAGCATGTTGGCTTGTGGATATTATTCCTGCTCCCTGCAGAGATCACTGCTGCAGTTTGGTTGATAGTTAGACAACTTTTAGTGCCTGTTAGTGAGAGTATTGCATATTGATTTAAATACTTCTATCATCTCCAGTTCATTTTTTATTTCTGCTACTCTCATGTCACACAATTATCACAGTAAGTAGTAAAATAAAAACACACTTGGTATAAAAATTATCGTACTTTAACTGTTCCAACACACAACACACTCCTACACTGTTGTGGTGTGAAAGATGTGCAATGCTTTAATATTCAAAAACCCCAAAACTCAAAAGTTCAATACATTTAGAAGTCAGATCCCATGTACACCGAGGCCAGACAACATTCAAACTTCCTGGCACTCTTAGCTAGCCCTCACCTCTCACAGTGGTTGAGCAATAATATAGCAAAATATAGTTGTCTTTTGTTGCCTGTCAATGAAAATGTAGTTGGCTGTGAAAGCTACAACACCACAAATCTGATCAAACAAGTCCGATTAAAACAGGAAATGTAGTTGTCTAACACGATTTTCATTGTAGATTTAAATGTACGGTTGACCCATCTGTGTGTGTGCGTGTGTGTGTATACATCATGTTAGCATGCAAACGGTACAAATGAAGGGTTTCTGGAACTAATTATGGTGAAGAAATGCACTGAGCAAAAGACGGAAGTGAACTAGCAGCCGCTGGGTTTCCGCAAGTAGTTGAGCTCGAGTTCCCTCTTAAATTAAACATCATTTAGTCATTTATGTTTCATTATTTCAATAATTGAAACTATAGTTCCCTGATTAATTTGCGTTATCTCACTTGGCATTTTAAAGTTGTGTCTTTACAGTTAACAAGACATTTGGGAACTGTTTATCAGTCTTTTATTGTTTGTTTTAAGATATGTACCAAGGACTCCCTGTTTTCCACAGAAGCGCCATCCACATCTCTATTTTATTGAAAATGAATTAAAATGGAAATTCAGTCTATCAGATTCAGGCTGATCGCAGTTTTATCGTAGGTTTTTTTTGTATTAATTTTACTCATCCAGCAACATAAATGAAATAAATAAAGTTATGTATTTCCCCAAAAGAATTGTGTTCCTGGCAGTGTGGCAAAGGATTTGAAACTACATTTAGATATTCATGTTACAAACCACAACTTATAGAAAACATATTTAAGATAAAAATGAATTAAAGATTAATCAGTCTAACAGTGCAGATATTGAAAGTAAATATACTGAATTTCAGAAGCTCCACAAACCTTTTCTACTTTAACGGTTGAAAGATTTACTGAAAGTCAAAGCAGAAAATAAAGAGTGCATACCTCTACCATAATACTCTATATTTGTTACTCTAATAACACAAACACTTTTTAATTTTTAAAAAAAATCTGTCTGGATATATTCTGGTCTTGTACAAGAATGAAGAATTCTAGTTTAATGTATTGTTGTATTTTAATTTCTCTGGTACTGAAGAATATTTTATCATTATTATAATTCTTCTCATTTATATCAACCAGAAAGGATGGACAGGTACAGGGACAGTTAAAATTTTCAGTGAACACATGACTCAGTTTTATAGTATATTGTGTCAATAATGTCTAATTCAAAAACAAGTTCCAATAGTGCTTCACTACAAGACTTACTACAAAGTCAACCAACAACAGAAAATATTTAAAGAAAAATGTTTTACCTTGTGAACACAGCGCACCAAAAGCAAAGAGAAATACGACGAGAGCCATTGTGTATGTGAGCCACATGAGGAAGTTAAAACATGTTTTGTACTTAGCAACACGGAAGTCTCTGACCACATAACTGATTGAAAAATTTTCATGGAAACTGTCTCCAGTCGAAAAAGTCTCATTTCAGTTTTAGGAATATTTGATCACCACAAATGAAATCAATATATAAGTATATGAGTCAGAGATGTGCTGCCTTCCTGCCAACACACTTGTCATAAAGAAAACCTAAAAGAATACACTAATGAAAAAACTGAAATGAAATATGGCCTCTTATCTCATAATCATATTTATTAAATCATGTTTTTAGAGAGAACGGTCTCATTTGAAAACATGTTTTCAACAGATCTCTCTATCTGCACTTTAGACAGTGTTAACACCCCAGAGCTTAATGTTAATTAGAGAACGGTTAAAAACACATGTTCCATACAGTTTACAACATATTCATATCCGTCGTACTTCGTCTGTCATGTCTAACCATCATCATCACACATTTCCATCAGAACAAAATAATTATCAATGACTCATAACATCACTTTCATTTCATATTCACACCTTTCAACACCCACTTCTGGTGTGGTCATCTTACAACTCATTTTCCACTGTAGACGATTTACTCTTCATGTCCTTGTCGTCTAGACCAAAAATTAAAAGGGGCTTCGATAAAATGTCCAGTGTTAATTTGACAATGTTAGTAACTTAAAAATCATGTGAAAGTACAGATGTCTCCCACCTCAACTCATCTCACACCTCAGTGTTTAACATGTGAAACTTAAAATAACCAGGTAGGCATTTACATCCATACATGTACAAAAGCTGTTTGTGGTTGTCTCAAAACATTATATCACTAAAATCAGGAAGTTTGCTTAAAGCCACCGAGACACTGAAACTTCAATTCCAGTTAGTTCTGTAGGACGAAGGCATCTATTTTAAGGTTTATTGGAAGTGTAAGTGCTTTTAGTAATGTTAAAAACTTTTCTTTCTAAGGTAAGCAAGTAACCTTCCTAAGGTGCAAATGTACTTACATAAAGTGCTACCTTTCTGTTTAAAAAAACAGCAAAATCAAGAGATACAATATAGAGAGCACCGTGAGCACAGGATATTCCAACTTAAGTGTGTCTACATTCAGTTTTGTAGTGCTACATTAGTCAAACAGAATCTCCAAAGTGCTTGATCTTACATATAACATTGCAATGCCAGTGTTCAACAGGAAATATAAAAATATCATGAAAGTGTTGATGGGAGGAAGCGGGGGGTGTGGGGATTTTTTGAGTTATAGATTAAGTGACTCACTCATGCCTGTTTTTTTAACTGTAATACAATCCAAAAAACTTAACTGAAAACTCCAAGTCACATGATTTTTCTAAACATGTGCGTGTTTCTGTGTGTTTAAACAACATATATACATGTATGTTAGAATAATGAAGCTTCTATCATTTTATACTGAAGTATCTGTGGATGTTTCCTGCCCACATTATCGTACCATCTTTACCACACTTCTCTATACCCATCTAGCCTTTTTACACTGAAAAATACACCCACATATTGACTCATACTTTCTTTTTTTGATTTAACATTTAGCACTAAGGGCCCAAACAAGCCCAGAGGGATTTGTCTCCTCTCCTGCACAGCTTGTTCTGTTTCATATTTTTGTTTTTTTTTCTTTGCAAATAAATAATCCAACCTGTTGTTTTTTTTTTGTTACAAAAGTGTATACAGTATATGTGAGGTGAATGTAAGACCCCCACACTCAAATGCAGTGTGTTATGCCAACATGTGAATACAATCAACCAGTTTAAAACATGTATTATCCTAGCAAACAATGACAAACTTGAAGTTGACCATAGTCCATAGTCTTATATTTGCTTTCTGTATCAATTGGTGCTACTGGGACCCTAAAATCTCTCTGATATAAGTTCAAAACAGTCTAAAAAGACTGTCAGCCAAGCTGTTTTGACATAATGTTGCATTGATTTGCTATTGATGTTGAACTTGGACGTCTCCTGCATGTTGCTCTCTATGAAATGCGCTCTTCTCATTCAGTCCAGCTTTTTACACATTGCTGATGCGAACACTGAGGGGAGTGTCCCTGACACGCCCACGGTCCTCCCCTCTCTCCCTATAGCTCTGCTCCAGACGAATCTTCTCTGGATCAGACACCTCGGGCAAAGTCCCGCCCCCATTGCTCTGGTATCCATGCTGGGGGCTGGCTGGTTTGAAGATGGGCGTGGTCTTGGTCTTGGCCACTTTGTCGAAGAAGGCGAAGTCCGCTACGTATTTACCTGACGTGGAGAGGGAGACCACAGGGGGGAACTCATAGCCCCAGAGGATCTCATCTGGCAAGTAGGAGGTACGAACCTGGCAGGTGGCGGAGGTCGGCTCCACTGTAGCGCTCATGATCACCAGCAGCTCAAAGTCAGCCAGCTCTGGATCTGTCCAGCCACCACCTAGTAGAGGTAAATGGGATGGGAGGAAAAACAGAGGGGTTTAAAAAGAAGAAGCAGAAGATGAAAAGGAAGGAAGAGGAAGGAGGAATAATAATAAAAACTACTGAGCTTAGAGGTATACTGTGAAGTTTTTGACCACTAGTAGTGCTATAGAGCAATGTTATAATCAAGCTCCCGGTCTGAAAAGTGAAGCCAATGCAGAAGTGCCTTAAATCTGCATTCTTGCTAATGGCCATCAGGGGTAAAAGACCCTCTAGGGAGTTGGATGTTCAGTTTTTATGGTGAGTACATTTTTTTTAACAGTGTCAGGCCTGTTTTTTGCTAGCGAATTAGCATTAGCATTGGCATTATCACAGTTAACCATAGATTGTAAATGCACCGCTAGTGCTATGGTCCGCTCCACCCTCTTGTCCAAATATGGTCACTTCTGGCTCCAAAAATCAAACATGGCGATGGTCAAATCCAAGAAGGCGATGGTCAAATCGCTACACTTGAGGCTTCAAAACAGCAGTTCACAAACCGATGGATGACATCACAACGACTGTGTCCATATTTTTTTACAGTCTATGGTTATAATGGCAGTACGTGTCTCAAGCCCAATACATTTCAAGCTTGAAAACAAATCAGCACAAATGATTCTGCTGTTCTTTTTGGCATTACCCTTCATTCTCGTCACCTCTTGAACCCGCCAAGCAGAATAGTAGAGCTGTCTAATGTATTCTCACCAATGACATCTGATGGACTAAAGATAAAACACCTTTTACTTGTGACTCTTCCACAACTAACCAAATCTCCCACCCTCACCATCAAACTTACCCTTGGCTGCCCAGGCTCGCAGGGGGCTGCTGTCATCAATGACGTGGTAGAAGGTGAGGGGCAGAATGAGGAAGGGGCTGTCGCTGGATGTATCCACTTGAAAGGGGACGTTCCTCTGGTCCAGACGAACTGTCTCACCTTCCTTGGTCAGAGACGTCTGAAGCAGTTTTCCAGTCACCTGGAGGGAACAAGCCGCATAGAGCAAAATTTGTTTTACTGTTTGACAACTTGGTCAGAACATTAATACAGCATATTATGAATCATTTAATGTAACTGTCAATTTGTTAAGACAATTTGGTAAAGAAATAGTTTTTATTAGTAGTAGTTGAATTTTAGTAGTGGTGTAAATGATCGGATAATATTTTTGTCTCTACACACACTTATTGTACCTGACACCCCAACAGGAGACTCTTGCGCATGTTGGCTACCCTGATCATCAGGCAGGGTCGGCCTTCGTGGGTCGACACCACAGCATGCTGGCTAAACTTCACAGTCTCTCCTCGCTTCTTTGGCCGAGCAACCTGAACAGAGCAAGAGTTCAATCAGTTCTAGTTTCAGTTTGATAATCTTTGATGAGGTTCGTGTACAGTAAGAGTCTCAACATAGGAACAAGTGTGTGCGGCACTGTGCATAGTTGCGCAAAGCAAATTTGAGATGCAGCGCGATTCAATTCAAAGTCGCATCTGTGCAAGTTGAAAATATTTCAACTTGGGCAAAAAATTCGCACTGGATGTTTTGTGTATTGGCTGCCGATAGTTGTACCTTGGCCAGGAAGGTACCAGTGATGAAGATCTCCATCAGCATGGTGAGAACCAGCTGGATGATGAGGAGGATGATGGCAGCTGGACATTCCTCAGTGATGCAGCGGAAACCATAGCCAATGGTCGTCTGGGACTCCAGGGAGAAGAGGAAGGCCCCTGTCAGGGTCTGCATCTGCATCACACAGGGTGTGTGATTGGATGGAGGGTCAAACTCTGGAAGAACACAGTTGAAAGCTCATTCAAGGTATTCTATGTTAACATAACATATTCAGTTTGTGTGCTGTTGTTTTTTAAAACTTGATTATAGGATGCTGGTTGTTGCATTGTCTCAAAAGCTCAATGTTTCTAGGGAAGAATATCTACCTCACTAAAAAATACCCCATTGACATGCAACATTACACACGACTATAAATCTTTAATTATGACACTAGGTAGAGCACCTACATTGGAAACATGACTAATATTAGGATGTGGGGGCGAGAGCAAGGGTCTTATTGGAGATATGAAATAATCTGCTGCCATCACGGATGTTTCACTTTTGTTAAGACTGGTTTAAACTCAAGACTAAGTTCAGGCAATACAATAAATATCATCATTTATACCTCTTTACGACAACTAAACATAACACTCACATTCAATGAAAATCCATAACGGAGCTCATGAATCATGTATTTTATCATTACTGTGCATGGATTGTATTAGTTTATTTATTGGGCACTTGTTAGAGAAAAGTTACAAAGTATGTCATATAACATAATTAATAATTTAGAAAAATATATGAACATTCAATAAATCTATATACAAATATTCTTAAATTTTAGAAAACAGTAACACAATAAGAAGGTGGATGAAACCGAAAAGGCATAAATGACATGTTTTTTTTTTTAACATAGCACTTGTCACTGTTTCCAGGCACCCTTGACACCCTTCACCCCCACATCTTTACACCATCTTTCTTGTCACATTCTCACTTTTTTTTTTAACAGTGTTAATTCCTCCCCTTCCTATCTTTTATTGCACAATGTCTATGTACACAGATGTTTAGGTATAAAAACAAAAGTCACATGCAGAGTTTTGGCAATGTGTCATTTGGACACTTAAATCCTTGACAATTATTATTAATAATTGACAATAATTATTAAGAGTTTAACACTCAAAAGCAGCTAATTTGCTTCATCAGGACTGTGTGTGTGTAGTTTGCTTAGATTTGATTGGCAGTGACCAAACAACCAATCAAATGTCATCAGAGTCTGATTCAAATGTTGCCTAAAAATTGGTGCATTGGTGCATTTTCTAACTGAGCTACATCACCTATAAAACCAGTGAGAAGAGCACAGAGGGAAAAAAAGAAATACAGAAATCTTTCATGTGAAATAACAAGAACTGTTCTAAAATTGGCAGAAAATAGTGTGTTAATGTAAGACCCCATCACTTGTAGTAAGAAGATTATTGAGAGACGTTTTCAGGGATTTTGAGAGGGAAACTAAATAAATATTGTGTTGTTTGCACATAATGTATCTCTCTTCACAGCTATGCAGACCTTTTGGTGTTGTGGCCACAGTCGGAATTGCAGGTCACATGACCTCAAAAAGATGCCCATAGGATTTGAGCCATTAAATGGGCCCAATAAATGTCTCACATTACTGTGTCAGCAAATTAGTTTCATGCTATTCATGTATATGAGGAGCCAGCAGAAAGTCAGCCAGCTCAGCCAGCAGAACAGTCAAATGGGGATGCTCTATGGGCCCAAAAGCCAGAGCACCCAAGAAGCTTATTCAGCCTCTCCGCCCAGTGAGCAACTTTCATTGAAATGAATTGGGTGCCATCTTGGATCAAATTAGTGAAAAGCAAATAAAAAACAGAATAGGTGTTAAATAAATAGATTGGATTTTTTTCATGGACATTTGGACATCTCACAGTAGAAAAAGCACAGGTGTAAATAATGAAATGAATGATAGATGAAGTCCATTTAGCTGCTTCAGTTTCTGGATCTTGGTATCATGCGTGCTGGCTCACTGTCATGATTTTTTTCTTGGACACTTGAATAGAACTGAGCCACAGTTAAGGTTATCAGTAACACCTGAGCCTTTCCTAATATGATGTGTCAAATTATCTTCTGTGGAAATGGTATATGCTGTTTCATTTCGTAATTTGGTTTGTCACTCGCTTGAATTTTGTTTCGGATAATTTCCTGCAGTTTACTTTAGTTGACTCATAATGTAATTCACAGCCGTGCACAAGTGCTAAAAATGAGTCTTTTATTTGCTGAGTTCACGGGAAATCCATTTTGGCGGTTTCTGCTTTGACCCCGATACAATGAGGTGAAAAGAATTTTGTTTGTGCTGCTCAAAGCATTTAAAAATGTCCTTTGAAAAACTCGAAGGGCAGAAACAATGTCCCAGTGATTCAAGATCATTCTTGCTACCCGTTTTCATTGGAACTACTTTATCCACAGTAGGGCAGAAAACGGGCAGATTAGGGGAGTTTAGGAGGAGACACATCAAACTACCAATGAACCTTTGATCTCCTCTTTTTTTTTTAAAGCTCCCCTTCCATCTCTCTCACCTAGCAGATCTCCATGCACCAATGCCACAAGGTACCACAGCACCCCAAACAGGAACCAGGTCCCCGCAAACGTGGCGATGAAAAGGAAGAACTTGTAGCGCCACTGCATGTCCAGAAATGTTGTCCAGAGGTCACGCATGTACAGAGCACTCCGCCCGCTGACATGCTCGATGCGCACGTTGCTACGTCCATCTTTGGACAGGACGCGTCTCCTCTTCCTCAGTGTTCCACCCCCACCAGAAATGCCACCACCCAATAAGGGTTTCAAAACGTCTGTTTGTGTCTGAGAGTGGCAAACTTTCTGAGGCGAGGAGCTACGAGAGGAAGGAGGTGTGGCAGATGTCATCTGGTGAATAACAAAGAAAGAGGGGTTAAATGTTGTCATTTCTCTGGTCAGCTTCTTAACTGACCAGTGCTGTTAATAGGCTCGTTTGAGATCTTTTTCAAGTGGACTGGGAGATCTGAATAAAGTTTGGATACATAAATATATTAGCTTTTCTAATACTGTGGTATTCACAACATCAGCAGTCTCTCATGATATGATAAAACTTATGTTGACTTCCTCTGTAATTCGGGGAAAGATAGAAATTGCCCATGATCACTGTGGGTTTTGGTAATTCCCCTGCAGCCAGTTGCTCTCATTTTTGGGGGAAATTCATCTCAAGTGAGCCTAATAATGCATAAAAAACAAACCCGGGACTGATTTCATTCAAAATATATACTGAAATGAAATAAAACAACCAGCAAACAAGTTAACATTGATCTGTTACTTTGAATTACAAAGCAGAAAGAAATCACAGTTTTAATCAGCAAATTATTCAAATTAAACTGAAAGGTCATGCAAATCCACACAAGTGTTTTTGGTCATTTTGGCTAATTAGATGTCTTTTTCTGTTGAACTGTACTGGGGGTTTCCTCAGATCACGAAGCTCCCAAACACCAAACTGTACTGTACTTACACGCAAAGGTTTGATTAGTATTCTCAGTAAATACTAGGTAAATACTAGGTTAATACTAGGAACTCAATTCCAGGTATTCAACCCTAATCATCCAGAATGAGTAAAAACACCTGTGTGGGTGTACTGTGCATGAGTGGCTCTCAATCTTTTGGTTCATGATTTCAGAAATACAGACAACGTGGTTTTGAAGCCAGCAGGTTTTAAAACAAACCTGGTTATATTATATTTATGTACAAATGGGTTTACACGATATATATTCCAAATTACCACATTCAGGGTAAGAGAGGGGTAAGATGTGATGAATTGTACAAATGGGGATTATGGCATACATTTCTCTTCCTGAGGGTATTCATGGTGTTCTGCACAGTTGTACATATGAATGGAGATAAAGGTAGTTTTGGGAACTTTGTCCCTCTCTGTACACTTGACTCATCTGACTGTCAGATTCTCTGTTTCAGGAAGGTACAAAAATTGCCACACCAACCCAACTCAATTTTAACCATCGAAAGGAGTGAGGGGAGGGGGGGTTTCAGATGCTGTTAGATGATGGATAAGCACATCACGTGAAGCATACTGAGGCCCTTAGCTTGCACTCATTGGAAATTTTATTAAAAAACATATTACAAAAAGTGACGCAAGCTACTGTCAGATGATATTGTCATGGGAAAAAGTTGCAACTGTCCGAGAAGTGTGGAGTTTTTCAGTTGATTTCAACTGTGGCTGATAACCAAGAGGAAGAACAGGCACTTCCCCTTTACTTTTGAAAACCCAAAGTGTTTCGTCATTGTTCCACACTTATGAGGTAAGTATCGTTTGTGTAATCCATACTTCTTTATAATATACAGCCAATGACAAAGCTTGTTTTTCTCTTTTTCGGGTATTGCAGAGTACTTGAGTTATTTGTCTTAAGTAGGTTGCAGAAAGTGATATTTATTAAAAACATATTGATACAAATGAAAACCATAAAGACTAATAATAATAACAGTAATATATTTTTATGACAGCAGAACATTTTCACATTCTACTCTGGTGTGAACCATCAGTTTGAGAACCACTAACCAAAACATGCAAAACCACAGTCAGAATAAAGCACTGGTGTAGAAGAAGGTTTGTGTCAGACCTGAATAACAGAGGCCCTGTCTATTAAAATACTTACTTAGTGTCAACATTTCAACCTGTCACCAATTCAAACTTGTTTCAAGTATTTTGTAAAATCAAGTTTCTTACTACACTGGCATCATTTTGTATCTAAACAACTATCAGATGACTTGTCATTAACTTTTGTACAGACATTCATTGTGCCCAGAGGATGAATCCTAATGACTTTGTTGATCCCATGACTTTTCATCTCACACCAGGTCAGCAGGTCAAACTTTTCACTTATCCTACCAAATTGATCAACATCTACTAGATCACAAAAATTGGCACAAAAATTTGGTACAGATGTGGATGGTTCTCAGATAATCCTAATGATTCCCAATCTGGTGACCCACTGACTTTTCATCTCTTCACTAGAATGAGGTTGACATTTTTGGTTCAAAGTGAAACATTTCAATACCTACTGGGTGAATTGCCATAAAAATTTGGCGCACACATTCACGTCCCACTCAAGATTAATTGTAATAACTTTTGTGATCCCCTGACATTAAAATTTCAGTATGTTCAATACTTTGATTTATGACCAAATACTTGCAAAACTAGTAACATTCCCATCGTCCTCAGCTGTACCTTGTGTTTAGCGGTAATTAGCAAATGTTAGCATGCTAACACGCCAAACATCAGCATGTTAATGCCATGGTGAGCATGTTAACATGATAACCAGCTGCCAGTTATGCATATATCTGACTGCAGGCACTATAAGGATTAAACACAAACTTTAGACCTAAACTTTTATCCATCTTATAATTGATTTCTTTACAATGAGAATTACAACTTCACACAGACACTAGTGTGGCTGCAGAGTCATGTGAGGACACAATTACAAAAAATGCCTTGGTGAGAGAGAAATGATTTGCAGTGTGTGCAGCGACAGAAGCAGTTCCTGTTTACTTGATAACTTCAAGATCTTCAAAGATATATTGGAAAGGGGAACTAGTAGTATAGACTTGAGTAATTTGCTATGATGACATTATTTCACTACATGATTGTACAATTTTTGAGTCACAAGGCAAATCCATTTTATTATTGTCTTTGCAAATATTCCCAATGGAAAAGCTACATGTCACTGTTATATTTGTTTCATTTTTTTAGTGCTTCACATTGTGGGATGCATGCATGAATGTGTGCCTGTCAGTCCACCCCTGTCACAAACAGACAGTTACTGTATTTCCACACACTTGACACGCTCACTTACGTCAAATAAATCATGTAGGCCCATGGAGAGAAGATAACCGAAAAAAGGAGGAGGAAGATAAGGACAGAGAATAGAAAGAAGAGCAGAATTAGAATGAAGGTGTACTGCATTAACCCAACGAACAGTGGACACAAAGTCTCATTTGTGAGCCAGAGGAGAGAGGAGAAACTTGAATGAGTCAATTAAGGTAAATCTTTGTCCAAAACTCGGACATTTATCTAGATAAAGTTGGGGTTTTTTAATGGCTTTAGTGTTGATTCTAACCAGAGAGGCCTTCAGTGGACAAAGAGTGAACTTCTGACTGGAAACTGGAGACGACTGTAAGAGTTTGGTAGGAAAAGGGCCAAAGTTTTGGCTTTCTGGGTGCCCTGCTCCAGACTTCTTTTCAGTCTGGCACTTTTGCAATCTTTTTCTCAGGTGTTTTTTGTTGCTTTACACACTGCGTCCTCACAGGGTCTCTCTGTCTCTCTTTCTCACACATATTAAAGCAGAGCAGATAATCCTACCTGATATACAAGTTGTGAATGTTATACTTTGTGGCCAAAAGCATGTGGACACCCTGGCATTACACCATATGTGATTGCTGAATATCTTTTTCAGCCTCTACTCTTTTTTTTTTTAACAAGATGTTTGAGCCTTGCTGCAGGCATTTGTTCCCATTGTGCTACAAGCGTATTAGTGAGGTCAGGCACTGATGCTGGATAAGATGTAGTCAGAATGTACCACAATGTAAAAATACTTAGTTAAAAGTAAAAGTCTTGCATTGAAAATCTTACTACCAGTTACCACTACTACCACAGACGTATTATTAGCACACCGCAAGTAAAAGTACTAAAATTGCCCCTGTGACTCATATGTAAGCTTATACAGTACCAGTCAAAAAAGACACACTTTCTCATTCAAGTAATATTATTAGTTTGTTAATACTGATGCATCAATGCACAAGCAGCATTTTACTGTTGCAGCTGGTTGAGGTGGAGGTGGTTTTAACTACTTTATCTAATGTTTCCCAACATAGGTATTAGGCTCCCTCTAAAGGTTGACAAGATAAATCTGAGAGGTCATGAGATGATGAATGGGGTAGGGAAGAGGAAAAGAAAAAGTTCTGCTGCACATACATGTATTTGTTTTTGGTCTTTTCTCACATATTGCTTGAAATGAAACTATCTGTGAAGTTTAGAGTGGAAATCTTTTTTTGGTAAAGTTGAGTAAAGTGTGCAATTGCCTGAAACTGTACTTAAGCACAGTAGTTGAGTAAATGTACTTGATTGCTTTCCGCCATTAAGGCAAAGCTTGTAGTCACGATTTCAGTTCATCTCAGAGTTGTTGGTTGAGGTTGAGGTCAGGGCTCTGTGTGTCAAGTTCCTCAACACCAAACGTGGTGTGTAGAAGTATACAAGAGAACAAAAACAGGGATGTCCATATACTTTTGGCCATATGGTGTAACTCAAAATAGCATTTCTGCATTCCTGATCATGGATTACATAACCAATCAACTTTAATTACATCACACTTTTGTGATTATGAAAGGGCGAGCCCCTCAGAAGCTTCATAACTACAATGACACCATTGAAAACTTCACTCCACTTCACTTCAACTCTGAATCACTCCTCTCACCCAATCTTTTCTTGTCACTCACACACTCAAACACGCACACACACACACACACACACACACACACACACACACACATACAAATGCACTCATATGTCCCCGAAAAAAAAACAAAAAACAGATTCCACTACCAGCGTATATCAGATAAAGAATAAATGACTAAATGAGTCGGTGAGAGTGAAAAGAGGGAAATATTTTTGACCAACCTCTCCAGTAGGATGTATTCCATCTCCATGGCAACACGACAACTTACTGTACTGCCCTGCCTCAGTGAGTCGAATCCAAAAACTGAATCAAAACTTTTTCTTTTTGCCAAACAAAGGAGCGCTGAATGTTTTCCTGATCTCCCTCTCTCTTTCTACTTTCCTCTTTCTCTCTCCTTCCTTCTCTCTCTCCTCTGTGTACACAGGAATGCTTTGTTTGGAGCTGAGATAAAAGAAACAAAAGACACCATTGACAAAAACGACTCTGTGCCCATCCACGTGTGTGTGTGTGTTGGTGTGTGTGTGTGTGTGTGTGTGTGTGTGTGTGTGTGTGTGTGTGTGATTATGTGCGAGTGGGCATGCAATTACATGTGTATTTCTGCGTGTGTGTGTGTGCGTGACTGTAGGTATACATGTGTGATTTTGTGTATGCATGTATGTGTATGTGTGCAATTATCTGAGTGTACAATTATATGCGTATAAATGTGTGTCTATGTGCAGTGTGTGTGAGAGATGAGTGAAAGGAAAAACGAGAGAACGGAAGAGAGGAAGGGAGAGAGAAAGAGATCTGTGACAAAAGGCCCTCGTTAGTATTCTGGAGTGAGGAGTAATCCCCCTCCATCTCTCCCTGTCTCCCCCTTTCTCCCCCTCGCACACACGGACACACACTTTCTCTCTCTCTTCCCCCCTTATTTTGTTTCTCTCTCACCTTCCTATTCTATCTCTTTCTTCAAATAATTACATTTTGGCACAAACCGAAAGACTTAAAGAACTGAAATGCGATGATATTCATTAGGAACAAATTAAAACTTACGTGTAAACATGTGTTCGAATGTGTAAAAGAACTCTTTTGTACCTCTAGCTCATTCTTTATCTCTCTGTCTCCTTCTGCCTTTCTTTCTCACAAACTTGCTTTTTTTCTACAGTTATCAGGTTTCTTCAATACTTATTCCTCCTGGAACAAGTGTAAAACACGTAGGTAATCATCAAATACTGATGGGGATGGGCAGTAGCAAAGGGTAAACCTGCACAAATATGTATTAGTTTGCAGAAATGATCACTATAAACTGTTTTAAATAAGAAACTAATGTATGTTGTGTTCGCAGCAGGTTCTTAAGGCAGCACAAATCACCTCTTTATTGACATTATTTGATGAATAAAATACACTAATTCTGCACAATTACAGTCCTTGGCAATAAAAACACTCAATATTCAAGCCTAATGACTGAGTTTCATTGTGCTTCTCCAACTTTAAAGGAAAAAAACATGACTTTTTGTTCATTTTTGGTCATTGATTCCCACTTTTTACTCACAATGCTGCAGCAAAGTGCACAATGACAGCAATAAATACATCTCGTCTCATAATGAGAAGAAGTTTAAATTCAGATTTCACTAACTGATCACTTTTAGAGCTTCTTTTTTTGTTTGAACTACATTTTGAGAAGTATTGCATGTGTATTTCACAATGATGGTACAAACAACACTGTGCTTGCTCTAAAAGCTGATTAGATGGCAACACTGAGAAGATATTTCCGTTTTCCATAAGCCTTAAAGGTGTTGTACCACGTGTGGAGGTGCATCCTGTGAAACTCAGTACTAAACTTTACGGCTGTGTCTGTGTCAGTTAATATATTGTGAAGGTACTGAGAGGAGAGTTTCAACTTTGTCAGGATTCATTATGCAATTGAAAAAAAAAAGCCATGTAAACTACAAGCTGTGAACTGTAAACAAGTCATCATGAAATAAACAATCAATAACAACTTTTTTTCATTACCTAGTTTTTGTAAAGCTTACATCATTTTGATACTACCTAGTGTTGTGTGATTTTCCCGTCTGTCTGGACAAGTCATTATCCAGGTAGGAACAAATAAGAAACTTACCTTAATTGTTTAAGAAATGCCAGTATTTTTTCTCATTTCTTAACTTAGGAAACAAATCAGTTTAGTTGCCATATGAAACTCTTAATTTATTTCTAATGTATTTGCATTGCTTACCTTCTCGGCGGGGATTGCAAACTAATTGACCCGTGCAGAGAGGAGTTAGGAGCCTGGAGCCTCAGCCTTTCGTCCACATGTCTGCTTTGTTGTCATATGCATGTTCACACAACACAACTGGGACTGTAATTCTGAAGGAAGAGTAACTTCAGCGGCTTGCGTTCCTCGACATTGATACACCATTGAGGAGAATTATGGTGACAGTCAATGGACAGGGCTCCTGTTTCTGACCAAAAGCCCAGTCTCACTGCTCGCAAATTCTTCCCAAAGTGACAGGACTTGGCTATATAAGAGGCAACTCTCTCTCCCTCTCTTTTACTCCTTTCCCCTCTCTCCCTCACTCCTGAATTCCTGTTGTGTCCTGCTCACGTCTGTGTAATTGCTGTAATAATTGATCGCCAAAACCCCCCACCCACCCACCCACCAGTCTCAATTCAATATCAGAATAACACGAGTGACAACAAATGCATCACATTGCGGCCTTAAAAAAGAATTTAAAAAAATGAAAGAAAGAGGTTCGAATTATTGAATTTTTTTCATCATGTTTTGTTGCATCTGTTGTTGCATCAACCCCTCCCCTTGTAACTAAGACCTGAAAGCCAAGAAAATGTGCACATGTTTGGGGCCTCACATGCACATTCTCCACAAATGCACACGGGCACACGAGCACATGCCCAGAAACATCCCCAACAAACCACCCCCTGCAGCACACACACACACACACACACACACACAAACACTCTTTTAGGGGGTACCACAGAGCCCCCTATTCATAACTTCTTTGCCCAGCGTTTGCTGTGTCCAAGAGCGTCTGTACGGAGCGTCCTGTTAAGCTGAAACACATAAAGAGGGACATCCGTGAGGTGAATACAAGCCCTTATTCTGCCTCAGGAGAGGGTGACAAAGCATTATTTAATTGAAAGAGAGAGAGAGATGGATGGTGTCGATAAGGACAATTGGTAAAATGTGCCTGAGAGTCCCCGTGTGTCCGCCTGGTACAAAATTCAGGAAGGCCTTTTTTACATTTTTGTGGTATTTTTGTGATGTTAAATAGCCGTGTACCTAAAGTACACAGTGGTAAACATGTGGAAGGATGGGGGCAATTCTAGTGAAGAATATCATGATTTTATTTTCACTTTCTTACCATTTACCTTATTTATTTGCAGATGCAAGTTTCAACATGGAAGACGTGAACTCCACGTCTCAGGGCCCTGGAACCACAAGCCAACTAGCAGAGACTGATGGTGATACTTAGCATCACCTCATGTCACCACACTTCCTCTATTTAAGTTGCACATACTGTGAAAGATAGACTGCAGCTGATGTGAATTCTACACCTACATGACAGGAAATGTCACTGTGGTTACTCACAGTGACTACGTGACCATTTATAAAGAGACAGAAAAGAGAAAACACGTAGCATCATGGAAAGACAAAAAACAAAGCTAAATAACCTACAATTTCCACAGCACTGAATCTGCTTGGGCTGTCTCTATCTGCTCTATATGATCACATAGAAACGGAAAATAGCTGTGATAAAAAGGTGCAACTGCTGCTGTTTTCGTAAGCCTGTGGTCTTCTTCTTAAGAAGATGGAAGCAAAAAGGAGAAGCCAAACCCAAATTAACACATTCAGGCTCAACAGCCAATCAGAGAGCTCTCTCTCTCTCTCTGACCAATAGCCTTTTCAACAGAATCATCATGATAAGCTGAACAGCAACAAATAAGGGCTGTCTAATGGTGATGGTGTTAGATGTGACAGATATTAAGCTACAGCTAAATATGACACCCTAGTGTCACAAATGCAGTATAGACCTACACCAGATCTTCTCCACCTCTGTTATGTACAAATGCCAAATTGTCAATTTTTAAAGAATTTGGCTGGTGATTTTCTATGTTTTTCTTATTGTCAACAAATCTCCTGTGCAGAGTGAAACCAACAATGAACTGATCTACTTATGAGTATTGTGTGTGTTTATGCAAAGCCTGATATATCTTATTCTTCTGTGCTGTAGACTTCCGTTGTTATCTAAAAGCTGTTAAAAATACATCGGTGAGCCACACTGCTGCACTGGGTGACATGTTCCTTCACCCTGAAGAGTGTGATCATGGTAGTTTGTTTAGAAACAGCTCCAAAGAATAATTACAGCAGCAATCATGTTTTGAGTCTCCAGAGAGTAGTTCTTTGTACGGCAGATGCTGCTGCGCATGCTAGCTTGTTGTGGTACATATCTCAACCTCTTGACTTTATACTAAAATTGTAAAATATAGTGTAAAGTCAAGAGTTTGTCATACTTAGCACAACAAGCTAGCAAAGCGCTATAAACGGAACTGTGTTCTTGCACGTGCACAGTGGTTTCTGCAACAGTGTGCATCAGACAAGTTTCTGAACATTTATTGTAAATTAGGTATACACTATTTGGAAGCTGGTTTAAATGACTCATCAAGAGAAAAGAACTGTGTGCCCCGTGAATGCCTTTTACCGTAGGCATTAAAACAAACGTTGAGCGATAAAGGTTCAAAAGCAATGTTCATAGTTGGACTGATATTTGAGTAATTAAATAGTTTCTCTTTGTCCCTTTTATTATATTCCACATCATTATTATTAATTGTGGTTTAGGTTAACTACATACTTGGTTTACTAAACAACGTCTATCTTATTTCATTATTGCTGCAATTTACTCTATTTTATTTTTTGGTAACTCTGTGTGAAGATTGTTGACAGAGGGCGACGGAGACGGGATGGAATGAGGGTGATTGGGAGGGATACATATGTCTGGATGTGCTGAAATTCAAAATGACAATAAATATATATGTTAAAAAAAAATGAAATAGTTTGTTGTTTATGATTTGAATTCAATTACAATATCTGAAGCACCCAGTTTTAATATTGTGACGATTTCAGGTGAGAGATAAAGTCTTGACCTGCTGTTCAGTAATTTATCTCACTTTCTAAGTAAAAGCATGTTGTAGAGGTTGTCATATAGTTTCTGTAAAATGTCCAACAGATTAAAGATAGATTTGGCCAAATATATTAACCTTCACATCACGTGTAAACACGGGTATGATCTGCATTTAGTACGGTGTTTTCATTCTTTAATGGGGAAGTTGAACCAAACTCTCACAACCTCGACATGTTCGACATCACCTCTACACGACATGTGACCTGCTTCACGGTAAAGGCCTGAGAAAGAAACAACTGTTCAAACCACTTCCTCTGTGCTCAACTGTGGTGCAAAAGGAGGGGAATGAAAAAGGATGGTGTATGTGTGTGCATGTGCATGTGCATGTGTGTGTGTATGGGGTCAGTCAGTGCTCTTGGCTCATAGCAGTGGTGGTGTTGGGTGGTGTTGGTGGACTTACCTCCGCTTCATTCATTCTTAGAAACTCTCTTTTCTCCCTCCAGCCTTTTATCTAGCTCTCTACCCCATGTCCTGCATATTTATTTCTTGTTTTGCTCGCTGTTTCACTTCCTTCCTGTCCTGTTCATGCAGTCAGATTGAAAAATACTGACAGGGTCACAGAGAGTGTAGACACCTGCTGACGCTTTGGAGTCAGTCACAGATTCATGATGTTGCATTTGTTCAACATTGTATCTTTGTTTACTAAAATTTTTCAGGGTAAGGACTAATGGGTGTGTCCAATGTAAAGCACCTTGCTGTGTGTACTCCTTTTTGTAATGTATATTATTCATTCTTTCATTTTGTGCTTTTTTGAGAAAAAACTGCTTTGTATTTGATTTAATTTAAGACTGTGGCTATTATTGTTATTAATTTGGGTTATCACAGTGTATTAGTGTTCCTAATATTTTGCCCTCCTCATGTAGGTTAATGGAGTGGACAAAATATTAGGAACACTTTTCAGTATATAATGCACCCCAGCACACCACCACCACCCACTATGACCTATCTGGATCTATTGCATTAGATTGCATAGGTGTTCCTAATAAAGTGACCGATGAGTGTATTTTATATATTATATATTTTGTTTCATTAATTAATTCTATTCATCATCCACCAATATGTAATTAACTTCATCCTTACATCAACCATTCATTTGGTTAAACATGCTGTGTTACAGTAGATAATAATAATTATTTGTAAATAATAAATAATTCAATGTCTTGATCATTCTGCAGAAGATTTCAAATAATAGCTTAGAGTTGGTGCAGATGTGCAATACCCAAATCTGCTACTTCAAAATATTCTATATCTGTAAGAGTTGATGAATAAGTAAAGACCTCTCAAGTGACTGATGCATCCACAAATGTATTTTTTGCTTTCAATGAACAAGAACTGAGGTGCATTGTTGCACTAATTCTTCAGTAATTCTGGAAAACAGTGTGAGCTACACATATAATATGTTAATAAAATGTGAGGATAAACATGGTCGTGCGTGCAGATATTGATCAAAGATCTGACAACAAAAGGACATGTGGCCATATTTTACCATCCCACGACCCCACTGGCTCATACTAATTAAATGAATAGAAAACAGAAAGGGAAAAAAACTAAATCCCCGCTGCCCTAGTTGCAAGTTAGAGTTCAGCCAACAGGTGGCAGCAGATAACAGATTTTCTTCTTCCATGTAGAGAAGGGCTTCTTTGTGTGTAAGTAGGTGTGTTTGTGTTTATTGAAACTTCCCACAGTGCCCAGGACGGCTGGTTCTCTTTCTCATGGGAAAAGGACTTCAGTCTGCTCAGCTGAAAGCAGACACACAGTTAAGGGGCTTGATCTGTGGTACTAATAACAAATAAACACACAAAATAAATAAATGCACAAAACAGGATTTTTGTAATGATCTGCACAAAATGATGGATTGAATTTTATTTTTTTCAGCCCACAACCAAATACTAGCTGACAGTAGATGTGAAATAACTTCACTTGTATTTTACAGCTTTTTTCAGAATTTGCGCGTTAATATCATAACATCTATATTTGAAATACTTTGCATGCATATGGAGTCAAAATATATTTGTTTTTGTTGTTGTTGTTGTTGTTGTTGTTGTTTTGGAGGGGGGGGTACATTTCTTTACAAACACTTGAAATGCAGATTGTATTATTTAAATGAACACATTTTGAAAGAACCCAAAAACAACATGGGTAAGGCAAGAAGTAATGCCCATATTTAATGAATTTTCTGTTTTTTTTTAAGGATGCATTAGTTCACCATCAGAGGTGACTTTAATCACATCTTCAAAAAGTTCCTGAGGTTGATGAAAACCTCATGTCTGATCTCAGTGACCAAAAATAATCGCTTAACGTCTTGAAAGACGACATGTTTTTGGTACAGAGCTCATAAGTTACAAGACCTTTGAGATGCCATAGCAGTGCTACTACTAACGACTTATTCAGTACATAAACAAATTCATCTTTAGATCCAATGACTGAAGCAGTAACTTGGATTGGGGCTCCCCTCACTGGTGGCTAAAAGCATCATTGTCTGATTAGCTGCAGTATTGAACGTTACAGATCAAAGAAATGGGCCACAAGGTTGATAAACCAATCAACCAAGACTGCTTTGCTATGATGTAAAACAGACTTTAAATATATATAGGCCTATTCAGAAGGTCAGGTGGTGCAACGCAAAAAGATGATCCAGTTTGCTTCCTTGTCAGTAAGCTTAAGTAACTGTTACTTGATTGGCATGTGACTGATACTGTGTACACACCTACAAAGACAATAACACATACTGTGTACTTACCTATACTGAGGAGAATTACTTGGAGCTTAGATCATACAGAATGAAAAACTACTGTATGATTTTTTGTTTTCCTTGAACATGTAATAACTGTGTGAAATACAGTGTCTTGAATGGAGCTGTAATAATGATACAAACAAGATTTATTTGTACTGTGTAAAACAACACGTAAATACATCTGAAAGCAGAACAATGTGCATGAAGCAGGAAAGAAAATAGGAAGCGATATTTAAATAATAGATCGCAAAAAGGATGATGTTGGGATGAATGACATATGGCCATTCAGAGTTTCTGAATGATTCAACGGTTTCAGATGTACTTCTACTAGACTGTAGTCAAAGACTAGACTAGAGTGCAGTAGGAGCTATGCAGTTTGTTATGGTTTGTCTATGCAGAGTTATGGTTATAGTTACTTTTGGACAAAATTAGCTTTTGCACCTCAAAACAATGTTAAATGACATGATCTACAATGCATGTTCTGTATCTTCTCAGGGAATGCAAACTCCATCCACTGGTGACTCATCTCTGTTTTGTCTACAGAGTGAGAGCTGCAGGTTTTGGCTGGCGTTCCGGTATAAAGGCCTGACAACCGTGTGAATACAAATCAGCTGTTACATAACACCGGGTTACCACAACACTGGCTGCTCTGTATTGTTATCACAGCATGTACATGAAACGCACACATATTGTAGATATACAGTACTGTGTAAAAGTTTTAGGCACTTAGTTTAGATTCTTATCCATAATATAAAACCATCAGGGAGGCATCTAATCAGTCAATTTATTCTGCAGCATGACAACAATCCCAAACATACAGCCAGACTCATAGATGCAGGAACAACCAACCTGCCAAGTACCTTGAAAAACTGCATGTGTACCAAGGAGAACTGTTGCTGTTTTAAAGGCACAGCTGCTCACACCAAACTTTGATTTCATCTAGGTTTCTTTTGTTTATGGCTTTATTTTTGAACGCAGTTACTTTTAGTGCCTAAAACTTTTGCACAGTACTATATATGCACATATAGAAACAAATACCATGCTCACTTACACACTCAGGAATGCATTCACATGCTTGTACACATATATACACCCAAGTATTTCAAAGCTATGCACATAAAACCTGTCTGAGCCTATTATCTTCACTCCAGCTGTTCAATCTGTTCTTCTTTCCATCCGTCTGTCTCTCTATTGATTAGTCCATCCAAACTTTGATCAAGAGCACGACACCTCAACGAATACCTGCCATTTATTTAGTATAGTTGGTTGTTGTATCTAAAGAATGATTCCTGATGGTTTTGGTTAGTGCTACCCTCAGGTCATAATATCTTCATCAAAGATCTTCAACACTAATGTCCAGATCTCCATTGACATTTGGTGTGAACATTCATGGTTTCCAAAAGGTCGATCCTAATGTTTTTGGTATCTCCTCATGATTACTGTATTTGTTTAGCACCACCATCAGGCCAAAATGTACCCTGGAAAAATCTACATCTGCTCTAAGCACATTCATTTTAGCTAAGTTAGTTGCATGGCTCTAGGGACACAAACGTCGGTCTGTGAGTTTTCCACCAGTTTGGTCAAGACTCAAAGGTCTCAACAACTATTACAAGGATTATCGTGAAATTTTGTGCAGACATTCATGGGCCCTAGAAGATGAAGCCTAAGGATCCTGTGACTTCTCCTCTAGCACCACCATCAACATAAGCAGAGCAACCATAGGGGCAGAGAGGACAAATACTTGGCAATAGCGGCAAGGAAAAACTCCCCTTTAACACAAAGAAACCTTGAACCGGACTCTGTGTGGGAGGTCATCTGAGAGAGAAAGAGGGAGGGAAGGAGAGAGAGACAATAACAATAGATATATGACTAATAATGATAATGGCAGGCATGGGCGTCAAGCAGGACCACATGAGCACAGGGTCCCCATGGCCACGGTCCATGGAGGCCGGCCGTCCACAACTAGGGGGTCCACGACCCTGATCCAAAGGAACCTGTGTGACGAGAAAGCACAAAAACTCCAGGGAAGAAGCCAGGTCAGTAACATGCATTAATGGGCCATGAATGCGTACAGATGGAGAGGGGGAGGAGGAGAGAGGAGCTCAGTGCATCATGGAAAGTT
The DNA here is from genome assembly GCF_910596095.1 of Thunnus maccoyii. Taxonomy (NCBI): domain Eukaryota; kingdom Metazoa; phylum Chordata; class Actinopteri; order Scombriformes; family Scombridae; genus Thunnus; species Thunnus maccoyii. Next base: position 24,490,528 of record NC_056544.1, on the reverse strand, counting down.
CCCTGGCAGTCTAGGCCTATAGCAGCATAACTAGGGGCTGGTCCAAGGCGAGCCTGGCCGGCCCTAACTACAAGCTTTATCAAAAAGGAAAGTTGTAAGCCTACTCTTAAATGTAGAGAGGGTGTTTGACCCCTGGATCGAATCTGGATGGTTCCACAGGAGAGGAGCCTGATAGCTGAAAGCTCTGCCTCCCATTCTACTTTTGGAGATTCTAGGAAAGTAAACCTGCATTCTGGGAGCGCAGTGTTCCTGTGGGGTAATGGGGTACTGTGAACTCTAAGATGTGATGGTGCCTCACCATTAAGGACTTTAAATTCTATTCTGGATTTTACAGGGAGCCAATGCAGCGAAGCTAAAATGGGATAAATAAGATCTCTTTTTCCAGTTTTTGTCATTACATGTGCAGCTGCATTCTGGACCAGCTGGAGAGTCTCTAGAGACTTGTTAGGGCAGCCTGACAATAAGGAATTGCAATAATTCAGCCTCATAGTAACAGATATGTGGACTAGTTTTTCTGCATTTATTTGAAACAGGATGTGCCTGATTTTTGCAATGTTACATAGGTAAAAAAAGGTGGTCCTTGAGATTTGTTTTATGTGGGAGTTAAAGGACATATCCTGATCAAAGATAACTCCAAGAGTCCTTATGATGGATATGAAGCCAGGGTAATGCCATCTAGAGTAGCTATATCATTAGACAATGTTTTTCTAAGCAGTCATATTATTCCAGTTTGAGAAACGATTTTCCAACTTCGAAAGAAATGGCCAAACTGTTCTCAGTACTCAATCCAAAGCCCTTTGAGCACCCTGATGCTGAAGAGCATTTGCATTAGTGCATGGATGAGGCCAGACTATCCAACATCACTTTGCTGTGTGTTGAGTGGGACATAAACATTGACAAAGACAAAGTGGTTGGCAGGTTTGCCACCATGAAGAGAGAGGAGGATGAAATTTTAAAAAAGGACTGTGATATGTACAAAATTTGTTAACCTGTTCAGATTATTTTGTTCTACAGAGGATGGCGGAATACACAAATGGATGAGTGAAACATCTATAATTAGTCTTTATTAACTTAAATTTTGGTTATGAAGAAATCAGTCAGAATGTTAGATTAATCTGTTGTTTAACTCTGTGCTTACATCTCAGCACCTGTCTGTGTCACTGCCTGTGTTGTTGTAGACTGTCTACTTTGTATTGGAATAGGCCTTGTATAGTGTTGTAGACCGCTGAGTCTGTTTTATGTTCATGTTATTCCCGTGTAAGAAAGACATGGTACTGAGACAGTGCACCTGGCCTGTCGCCTGTCAGCTATTTTACAGTTGTGAGTTTTAAAATGACTCTATCAGAAGGGTCAGCTCCGCCACTGACCATCAATTTGACATTTTTGGTTCAGAGTGAAATGTCTGGACAGCTATTGGATGGATGGCCTTCTAATTGGTTAAAGATGTTGAAGGTCCCAACAGGATCAATTCTAATGACTTTGATGGTCCACTGACTTTCCATTAGCACAACCATCAGTTTGACATTTTTGGTTCCGAGTGAAATGTCAGGACAACTATCGGATGGATTACTCTGACATTTGGTACGGCTATCCAAGGCCCCCAGAGGATGATTTGTAAAAACTTAGATCCTCTGACCTTACACCTAGCACCATCATCAGGCCAGAACTTCTGTTTATCCAATACTTTGGTTTCTGACCGAAACTAATAACATTCCCATCAGCCTCAGCTGTACTTTGTGTTCAGTGCTAATTGCTAACAAATAGAAAATGTTTGAATGCCAAGACACTAAACTAAGATGGTAAAGATTATACCTAATACATTCATATGTTAATCATCAACATACAGTACTCGCCAAAGCACCAGAGCCTCCAGCATTGCTATAGCCTCTTTGCATTGTCCCTGGAGGATGAACCATTTCAGTTTAAAATATTCCATGAGCTTTCTTTAGTTTCATCTCTCAGTCCAAAATGTCAACATTTCACACAAAATATCTCATCATAAACTAAAAGGCAGACTGATGGGACATTTGCTGAGCACTTCCAAGCTCCAGGCAATTACAAAATCATCAGTTAAGCGAATCTTATTCAAGACCTTGGAAATAGTAGTTTGACAAAATAATCTTAAAGTCTTAAAGTACACTTACTAGCTTTTCCTGGAGCTTTCAATTGCGTCTTACGGTCTATTATAATAATTTTGTAAAACAATGAGTGTTTTTGTTTTTTTTCCCCACTCATCACTTTCGTATTGTGGAGTGTCTGGTAAGTCTTGTTGGCTTCTCTGTGCAACTGACACACACACACACCCACAAATACACACACTCAGACACACACCCACAAATACACACACCCACACACACACACCCACAAATACACACACCCACACACCCACACACAGATTGTTGAAAAGCACTAAAAGTTATGTGCTTGTCCAGTTAATTAGAAGACAGACGTCTTAACCTCAAGTTTTGTCCAGCTGTCTACTACCTCGACACCTGTAATATACATTTTTGTATTTTTTTTTCCTGTTGTGAAAATCAGCTTGTGTCCTGCTTCTTCCAGGCAGAGACAGACTTTACTACTTTAATAAAAGATATGAACGGTGACAAACAACAGTTTTATTGTGTGAACAGGGAGGGTTGATTTATCATAAAACTTTGACTTACTGTTAATGATTTATAGACATTTTAAAGTTAACCTTTGTTCTTCATATATACTAAAATAAATGCATGTTATTTACAACCACAACTGCAAGGCTTCCAGCTGCAGTCCTATGGCCTCTTTGGTTATTTCTTACAAATTTAAATGAATAGATGGTAGTTATAAGTGCACAAACAGAAAACATTTTCCATTCCTCTTATAATAAATAATGTATTTCATACAAGCTAAGCTTCCTTAGAAATAATAGTACCAGGAAATTCTGTGTATGAAATTAAAGAAGCTGTGAATCACTTGAAGTGAAGCAACATGGCCACAGAATTGATCCGGTCCTGTTTGAAATCCTACTATTACACACAGGAAATAAACACAACTGGGAAAGTGATAATGGGATATAATGATAGAAAAGTTGAGATTTATAGAAATCAAGTGTCTAAATCATGATATATCACAAGTGTAAATAAACAACCATGTATTATATTATTAAATGAATATTTACTATGATGAAGTAAATAAAACTATATATAGTTCTTTATATTGCTACATTTTTTCTTCAGTTACTTCAAATATCTTAAATAAACTTAAGATGCTTTCATATCTTTCATATTATCTAAACAATTAAGGTTTCTTCTAATTGTGACTATTTGTGGACTAATTGTGTTCTTGTATTAAATTACCAGTCAGCGAGTTGGGGTTTTTTTTTGTTCCTACTCTGCTGCTATTCTTAGCTTCTGCCTCATGTGTATTTTCTCATTATCTCGATCTTTGGGTTGCACCTAAACGCAACATTAGTTACTGGGCTGCGACCGCATCACAAAGAACAACGCCTGCGCTCTGACCAATCAGAGCCTCTGACGGTTGTGACGTGTGGAGGATATGGTGATGATGGTGGAGGAGGAGGAGAGATGGAAATGAACCTAAAACCAGCCTCACTATTCCAGATACCCAGACAACGCTGACAGACCTAATATAACACGGAACAACCCGCTGACCCCATCTGCGTCACGTTGCATCATGTTCTGCATGTCTGAGTTCATGTCTGGGTGAGTAAATTTACTTACTAAAATATTCTTATTCTTAGAGGAAAAACGATAATAAACCTTTGTTGTAATCGTTTATACGGCGTTTTATCCATTTACATACATTAAACCTCTCTAGAAACGTATAGTTTGGCTGTGACGCATGGTGACGTGTGAAGCATAATGTCATCACCCGGTTTCCATCGCTTATACACGTGGAAGCTGTAGTTTACCGATCTCCCTTTAATGTAGCTACACTTTCACCCAATCCCCAGAGAAACGTGTACACCCAGGATAGATAATTAAACTGATAATTAAACACGAGCTGAGAAAGCGCGCGCTACTGACACGCCAGGATGTCGCGCTCTTGAGGATGCAATTGAGTTCATTTTCATCTTTCATGTACACAGACCGGGCAGCTGCTGGCTCGTGTTATTGAGGGTGGAATAAAAAACGTCTTCATCTCTATAATCCGTTAAAAATACAATGAAGCGCGGTATAGTCCGAGTTTTTGCTCTACTGACGAGACGGAAAAGCCCCATTTGGCACATGCTTCCCCCCCGTAGTGACGTCATTTCTGCCAACCCACCGCCCTCGTGTTTATAGAGGAAGGCAATTTATTTCAATGGGAACGAATTGGGCTTGTGTTTACATGCTAAATGACTGTGAGTTTGTGATTGGACCAAAAGTGACGGTGTCTATGAAGCACACACGTAATATGCGGCGGTGGTCAGTGACTGAAGTCACGTAGCACTAATGGAAGAAAACGAGGAAAAAATTATGATGATGAGTAACAGAGTTTGATGCTCTTTTAATCTCTTATACACACCCACAGCTCTTTTTTTTGCTTTTGGTTGAGTGCAGTGGGCTTTTTTTTTTCTTCTAACTTTAAGTAAAAAGAAGTCAGAAAGTATAAAAACAAAGGCAAAAGTTAAACCAGTAGCAGTGAGGGATACATTAGGAAGTAACCTCAATACTTAAATATGTTTGTATTTCTGTTTTTATGAGAACCAACTGAAGTTTTAGACCTGATTGAAAAGGTGGCTCGCTGCTTCAGCTACACTCTCTCATCATATGTGCTTTACAGTTTCACACACTCACACACCGATGGCAGCGAGCTACAGTACAAGGTGCTGATCTGATCATCAGGAGCCATTTAGGGTTCAGAGTCTCGACCGAGGACACTTTGATATGCGGACAGGAGATGAGGATTGAACCACCAACCCTGTGATTACTGAACATACCTGATATGAATGTGAATCTACCTCCTGAGCCAAAGTTTTCTAGAATAAACCACTTTGGACACATCTAGATCACAATTCTTTTAAAGCCAAATTTAAGGAATCCTTAGCAATGAATGTATTACTGTCTGTTTAAAATGAATTTCAGGCAGGTTATTGTAAATATTGATATCAGTATCAGCCTCATATAGTGTCAATAATGTCAGGATCTGATTTTGGTTTAGGGTCAAATGTTAGATTCAAGATTAGGGATTAAAAAGGTTTTGGAGGACAGAGAGACAAGAGTGTCCTGAATGTTGTTGTTTTTTATAACATTAGATGTATTTTTTGGCATATTTGTAAGGTTGTGTTTCATACTTAGTGCCATTGATCTTGGTCTTAGTTGCATCACTTGTGATTGGAAATGTATTAATTGAATAATTGTATTTATATTTGCACTTTTTAACTTAGTTTCAGCTCCTGAGTTACACTAATGTGTGAGTTTGTAAGTTAGTGTTAATATTATAGTGTTAGTAGTCTTTCATGTGTCATTTGTTGTGACCTGTCTGACTTCTGTCTCTTTTGTTTTTACTTTACATCAGCAAAGAAACCAGTTTCTCAGAATCAATAAAGTTATTTGTCTAAAGGGCTCAGGTTGCAAATGTAGGACATGTTAGAGCCGGAGGTAAAGGGATGGTCAGTACTAATGGTAGAGTCCTGACAAGCACAGAAATATAAGACTGTAGTTATTGTTGTGGCATTTAAAGGTCCCGTATTTCATCACCTGAAGGTGACACGTTGTTGGCACAATAGAGCCACTCAAACGTTTTAACTCCAGACACACAACAGGATTTAACCTGTGTGTTTTTGTGTGTGTACTTATGTGTGTTTAGGAAAATATTTCTCACAGTCAACAAAGAACGTCAGTTCAGTGACTTTATCGGACGCCTCCATCTGCCAAATTCCTTCCTTTTGTTAAATCGGATATTCGTGGTCATCTCCTGGTAACTGAATGCAACATGACTGAGGGGAAGTTGAGGAGGTATATTAGTAACAAATGAAAATAGTAAAAACATATATAGGATGGAGAAATTAATATTGGTAATAATGTAGAATAAAGACCAGATTAATGCACATTTAAAGCATTAAAGAAACAAAGGAAACAGTAAAAGTGCAAAACAGAAAATGTTTCAATGTCTAAATTCCACTACACATTACCAAAAGTATGTGGACACACCTCTAGGCTGCATTTTATGTTCTGGGCTAGGTTTCTTAGTTCCAAATAAAGGAAGACTTTGTGCTACAATGTAAAATGGCATTTTAAACAATAGTGTGCTTCTGACTTTGTGGGAAATGTTTGAAAAAGGCCTTTTCCTGTTTAAAGTGAAGTCCATAAAAATGGTTTTCCCGGTTTGATGTGGAAAAACTTGAAAGGCCCACACAGACTGAACCTCCGCCCTATTTGCACACAGTGTGGAACTTACAAATGTGTTTGTGGCTTAATCGGTGCAAATCCATGCAGATTAATGTCCATGGTTTTGAAATGACATGTTCAACACATCACATATGGATGTAATGTTCTGACATCTCCATTTGTTAGGGTGTCCACATAATTTTGGCCACTTAGTGTATTTAAACTTTACAGGAAAGAGTTTAGTACGTACATGACTGATATATGTTTTTCTCACTCTTCCAGGGACAGCTATGATCAGTGCCGCGCTACAGCCGATTGGCTGATGTCCAACACACAAGTGCGGCCGACTGTGGGCATCGTGTGCGGTTCAGGTTTGGGGGGGCTGGCCGAGATGCTCAAGGACCCACAGATCTTCAAATACTCTGACATTCCTAACTTCCCCCGAAGCACAGGTATGGACAACCTGCAGCTGTCTGGGAAAACACAGCTGTTAGTGTATGTTTTGGCATGTTTGTTAGGTCTAATTTGTCTCACTGGGTGACTAACAGCGTGTGTGTGTGTGTGTGTGTGTGTGTGTGTGTGTGTTGCAGTGCATGGTCACGCTGGAAGGCTGGTGTTTGGAACACTAAAAGGGAAGCCGTGTGTTTGCATGCAGGGCAGGTTCCACCTGTACGAGGGTTACCCCATCCAGAAGGTGAGTAGAGTTTCAAACCTGCACTAAAAAGAATTTAAAGGGTCAGTTCACCCAAATCATAAAACTCTCACAAACCACTATAGTGCAACTCTATAAAGTGTTTATAAACTGCAACTGATTGATCGCTGGGTTGTAAAAATCACTTAGGCTGGTGTTTATCCACCTCCATGGCACTTGCTTTGTCCTTTTAGCTCTTTAGCTCATGAAAAAGACCCCTTAAATGGATCATTAAACCTGCAGAGCATTTATATTAACTTTTACAAATGCAGACTTGATGCATTATTGTAAGAACCCTTCAAAAATGATTTATGTACATTTATAATTGCAGACTACTTGCTAACTTTTGCTGGAATCATGACGTAACAACCCCTTTTTATAGGATGAACTAATTAAAAACGGCACTTTGATAAACATCAGTTTGATAAGAACTACTTAAAATGACAGAAACCATCTTTGGAGAAAAAATGTATTTGACGTGTACTTTGATTTTTTTAGTTTGACTCATGTCCCATCTGTTAACACAGAGGGGACGGGATTTATGACCTATACTGCAGCCAGCCACCAGGGGGCGATCGAGATGTTTTGGCTTTACTTTCGGGGAGCTGTAATAACGTCCATCTTTATTTACAGTCAATGTGTACAAAAAAGTGCAACACTGTGAATGCCTTCGAGGCCAACTTTTCTGTTATTCTCATATTTAAACGCACCCATCTCTATAATGGCCAGCTTTCCACCCCGCCTTTGGGTGAAGCTGTTTGCAACAGCTACACTTTTGTGTTCAAATGTTGAACCACACGTCATACAAACAAGTAATTTTCTAGCATCAACCAGCCCTTAGCCAGATTTCTCAGACACAAACCTCAGAGACAGACTTCCCAAAACCTCGACAAATAAAATCCAAACTATTCGCATGGCTTTTGTGAACTGGCTCTCTGGGTTTTATGTTGCTCATCTACTGTAGCTTTTTATTTATTCAGTTGGTGTCTGGAGAGTTGTAGATATCAGAGTGCATGTTCCTCCCTTCATGAGGAGCCACCTATTCATTCTTATTCTGGGAAAACAACTTCATCCAGATATAAATAAATACACTGCTGTAAACATTGTTTCACGTCAATTGTTGCATTGCGTGATGCTTGGCTTACTGTCAGTCACTTGACATGCAGATTAAGAAACAGATGTGTTTCCTCTGAAAACATTTAAAGGGAACACACTCTGCATTTCTGTTTCTGCATTTAGTCTTTGTTTCAAACAAGGTTCGTAGGCCAGGCATGCATGTGTTTCTTATATTATGCACAATTACAATGGTAACACTAGTTTTTCTTTTTCATTATGTTTATAAATGTTATTTTTATGCGTGGAAGTGCTTTACATTACCTTGCGTCTTCCAGATCACGCTGCCCATGCGTGTCTTCAAGCTGATGGGTGTGGAGACGATGATCCTGACCAACGCAGCCGGAGGCCTCAACCAGGACTACAAAGTGGGAGACGTCATGATCATCAAAGACCACATCAACATGCCGGGCTTTGCTGGACTCAACCCGCTGGCTGGACCCAACGATGACAGGTGAGTTGGAAGAGGTGGATGAATGGACATATGAATGTGTTAACAAAGGTAGATATTTACCATTATTTTTCTTATGAACCTGCTTGTTTGTAAACTTTTACACATGTTTAACCTTTTGCACTAAAGGAACCAGTATTTCCTGTTTTTTGAAGAATGTTGTTCTTGTCACAGTGTAAAAGCTCAGCAGCATTTTACCATCATAAAACACTCAAACTTAAAGAGACTCGCTCACAGTCTTTCAAGTGGGGTATTAGGCACATTAAAGGGCCACTCCACCAAATTTATAATATCACTAGCAAATGTTTTTCTTAATATTTGGCCAAAATTAATTTTAAAAATGTTTGTCATCAGTTTAAAAAGGTCTGGTCTTTTCATTTGAATTAATAAAGTCACATCTTATTTTTCTTGCTTTCAAGCAAGCAGTAGCTACTCATTCCTTTTACAAATTACTCAGCTGTACAGTCTGTCCTCCCCCACCATATTTGACTCTGTGGACTGATAATAAGCATGAGATCTCAGTGTCGACAGAAGCGCTTATTGTTCTCGAGGGCTAGAGGCTTGAGGCATGATTACACGGCGCTTCAGAGCACAAGTGTAATGTGAAGAAGAAAACAGACTTACACATGTTTTCTGGCATTCATGAACTGCAGGAGTGACCTGCTGATGTATTTGTTGGACTGAGCTGACACTTCCAGCCACAGGGTTTACATATATTATCATACACAAGGCATCAAAAGAAGCACTGATGCTATACCGACAGTGTTTTATGCTATGCTGGTTTATGCTGCTGTTTGCACTGTGCACAAGAGCCAGTAAGATTTGGAAAATGTTTTTGTTGTCATAGTGAAGTTAATTAATCTCTTGGTGTACTGCTTTATCTTTACCCGAGTCATTTTGGGGAATTTCAGTAATAAGAGGCACAGGTATAAAAGATTCCTACAGTTGGTTTAATGTGAGTTAATACCATCCTCCTCCCTTTAGGTTTGGTGTTCGTTTCCCCTGCATGTCTGACGCCTACGACCGTGAGTTGCGTCAGCTGGCCAATGATGTAGCGGCAGAGCTGGGCTACAGCGACTTTCTGCAGGAGGGAGTGTACTGCGTCCTGGGCGGTCCCTCTTTTGAAACTATTGCTGAGTGTCGTATGCTGCACAGGCTAGGAGCCGACGCTGTTGGTGAGATTTTAAGTCTCCCTCTCATACTGACATGTTTGTACTTTTACACTTGTGAAGACCTTCACTGACATACTGCAGTCCCTAAACCCCTTAACCATCACACCTAACCCCAAACCCAACATTATCCCTAAACCCAAGTCTTATACTTCAGACAGTCCTTTGAAGTTGTGAGGACCAGATGTCATGGCCATTAATTCTCAAGATGTACAGTCACGTCACCACAAGATACCTGAGCACACACACACACAGAAATCAATTTCACTGAACTGACACACAGCAGGAAGTGTTTGCGTAATTCACAGGGCTTATTATCAAACTTTCCTTTGATGCAACTTCAGCCAAAAGCAGGATGTTTGAGAAAGTAATTTATTTATCCTGTTGCTCACCATAAATTATAACTATGTAAATTACAAAGGTCATTATTGAACATTTAATCAGTCATTTGTCATTTTATCATCATGTTTTGCTAATATGAAAGAAAAAAGTAATTGTAATTTTCAAAAAATGACTTATAAGTTACTAGTTGTGATATGAAAGTAAGAAATGTACTACTCCAAAAACCAGTTACATCACCAAATTAGGCCCTTTTATGTATTAAGTATCTATAAACAATTTAAAACATGTTCTCTGTCACTGGCTATTGTTTACTATAAAGAAAAGATTATCACAAAAGATCACTGAATCTATAATGTTTAGTTGTGATATATTAATATATTTATTTTTTTGTATTATTTATTGTGCTTGTGATAGTAGAATTGCTTGAAATTCAGTCCAGTGAACAAGGTAGCTTCATCACTTTGACACAGTAAATATCCATACCATAAATACTAAATTGAGAGCTACCTACTGTTATAAACTGTGTCACTAATTCTCTGATGGTCTCTTTACCAACCCTAGTTTATAACGTAAATCTCCACATTCGTCAACAGTAACAAACCAATCGTGTATTAAGAACTTTGCGGTGATGTCTCACCTTCTCTTTGTCTCCACTGCAGGTATGAGCACTGTACATGAGGTGATCGTCGCCCGTCATGCCGGGATGCGTTGCTTCGCCATGTCGCTGATCAGTAACCGGGCAGTGATGGACTACGACAGCCAGGAGAAGGCCAACCACCAAGAAGTCCTGGAGACGGGCAGGCAGAGGTCCGAGCAACTGGAGAAACTGGTGACCACTATGGTGGCTCGACTGGAGCACAACAATAACAACTCATTCTAAAGACATCTTCTGCTCACGTGGTGACCGCCACCACTGTACCTGGTCTCATGCCCTGTCCGGCTTTATCTCTGCACCACAACAGGAAGACTATTGAAATGCTTGTTAGAACGCTAAAAAAAAGCTTTGTGCGGTTTCAAACCTTCAAGCCTGGTTTACTAATTGATAAACTAGTTTTGTAGTAAAAAAAATTTTTAGAAACGTTCCCACTGGTTGTTACGTTAGGTCTAGTCTTAGGATCCTGGGAACTGGTCCACTTTTTTATACACTCCTCTATCAACAATGTTTACATTTTAGCAGCGTGCAGATAAATAATGCTAATTTAGTGGAAGTACTTTTCTGACAAATTCCTGTCATGATATACTTTACTGTATACAACCAACTTTAGTGTTTCAGTGAAACAGCATCGTATTTTAACTTAATAACTTTTAACTTGAAAACTAAATATTTATTGTTTCACTTTTTACATTCCCTGATATCAATCAGTAACCAACATGAAAACAGTGATATTTGCATTTTTTCATTAAAGTAGAGGACCAACTCATCATGCATGTCTTAATACGGCTAAAAGGTGGAAATAATAATTTCATATAGTGTAAAAGAGGTGTAAAATATTCTAAAATAGGTCTAAATTATTTATACTAAATGTATTTAAGTAGTGTGTTTATTTTCTTTGATATTGTAATATGTTGAATAGACAGATCTTGAAAAAAGGGATCATATCCTGCATGGGACACTGACCACAGTATGTAGGTCAGATTTTGAAGAAAGGGATCATTTCCTGCATTGGACACTGACCAAAGTATGTAGGTCTGATCAAACTCTCTTTCCATGTCTTATCACTGTATTAACAAATGGACTGGGGTTTTGGTACTTTTAGAGGTACTTGACTGAGAACTGTACCATCTGGGTGGGCTGTGGATCAACTCTTACAATAAAATGACTCAACTTGAAAACCATATGGTTTAAGTGTGCTACATATGAAACTGAGAGGTCTAACCTTTCTGTCCTCATTCTAGTTTGTTCATTGGTGGGATATTTCTGATTTTTCCTCATCAGTTGTGTCGTCAAGTCACAGGGAAATTTCCACTTTCAGATATTATAATGTTATAAATTATCAGTTTGAAATCCTGCAGTTTTTCCCCCTGAACTGTTCCATGTGCATGGTTAAGTGAGTGGAGCCTACACTACCCATGGGGCTGTTTTCTAACAAGACCAAGCGTCTACAGCCATGCTAGTGGCTCTTTGAGGTAGTATCTAGGCACAGTAATGCTTTGAGCTAAATGCTCAACATCAGCATACTAACATGCTGATGTTTGGCAGGTATAATGTTTACCATGTCCACCATCTCAGTTTAGTATGTTGGCATGCTAACTATCACTTAACGAAAAGCACAGCTGAGGCTTATTGAAATGCCATTTGTTCAGCAGGTACTTGGTCATAAATCAAAGTATCAGACAAACTGAAATTTTGACCCAGTTGAAACGTCATTGGGTATCGAGGTACTGAGGTGAACATGAATGTCTGTACCAAATTTCATAGCAATTGATCCAATGGTTGTCGAGATATTTCACCAAAAGCCAAAAATGCCAAACTGTTGTTGGCGCTAGAGGAAAGCTTAGGGATCATCAGAGTCAGTAAGATTCATCCTCTGGGGACTGTGAATGTCTGCACAGAATTTCTCAGCAATCTGTCTAATAGTTGTTGAAATATTTAAGTCTACACCAAAGTGATAGACTGACTGAACGACGCAATGGTACTAGCATGGCTAAAGAACCGAGACTGGATTACCATCTGGATGAGGAATGCAACCCTCAAATCTAGTTTTAATACCTGCATTATTTCACCTGGTATTGTGTTTATATGGTGCATATTGTGAAATAAATTTGTGTTTATTCTAATTACCACAAACTAATTGACACACAGTAATCCTACTGGTTGGTTTCTGGGGCTCTAGGAAAAATACGCTGCAGGACAAAAATATGTAACAGCATTGTGTCATGCAATGGATTCTGGTCTATTGATGACACTGTAGGTGCTTCCTGTATGATGGATTTTCCTACATGAATAACATCAGTGAAATAACATCATACAGTATACACTTTTGCCCATGTAGTGTATACTGTATGAATGAAGCATCACCACATAGCAAAACCAACTAGACACGCAAAACAGGATCATCAAGATCTGTCCCCTGATGCCATCAAAGCAGTAAGTAAGTCCCAGAGTAGGAATGCCGAATCTCAAAAATCTCTAAATCTAGATGGTGCATTCACTGTGAAAGAGAACATCAGGATGGTTGATATGTTTACTCCTGGTCTGGTTCATCTTATCAGCAGTGATTCTCCTCCCTTCTCCCTCCTGTCCAGTTTGCCCTCGCTCTCTCATGGATTTTCAACTTCCTGCTCTGCCTGTTCTCACTTTTTTAGTCTATCCACTGCCAATTGTCCCCTTCCTCCTCCTCCTCCTCCACCAAAAAGAATGAAAAAAAAAATTTTCCATGACGCTCGGGCACCAGTGTTTATGGCCATAAAAGGTTGTGAGAGTTTTATGAACTGTCTGCCCGCAGCGAATGAGCAGGTCCAGGTGTCCGAACAAATTGTGCTGATTTACAGCAGGGTAGAGAAGCCAAGTAAGCCAGGGGCTGTAGTCTGTTAGACTGACATGCTATCAGTAAGTTCACCTTCCAGTTTGGCAGGTTAAATCTATGGCTACACACACACACTCATTGATCTTTACAACTCCTAAATGTACTTAGGCTAATTAGCTTGCTTCATAGGCTAATTGGCTTGCTTCATACTGTGCAAATTATGTTTAACATGGGATTGTGGATACAACTTAATAGTTTGTTTAAGCTGTTTCACTGCTGGCTGTTAGTTCTGTTTTTTTCTTAGAACAAGGAAGTCAAGGGCACGACCACGAGCCATCTTGCATTTATTTTAACAAACTACCTTTTCAACCTTCTCATGGTTTTGCAAACACAACTCATGGAAACAGGCAGCTAGACAGCCCTGCATGAATCCTGAACTTGGGGAAATCATTAACTTAAAAAACGCTAACTTCCACCTCTTCCTGGCTGGGTGTATTTTTGCAGGGAGGTTCTGCAAAATAAAGCTGTCAAATGGCTGCTTTTTCAATTATCTTAACAATCTGGAAAGATAATATCCATGAAAAGGAAGCATCTCTGGCACTGACTACTAGGGACATGCTGTTCCAGAGAAGTGTTTATATTATGCTTTACTACCTGTGTAACCCTTTAAACACCAAACTACACCAATGTTAAAACTGGCATACACTACTAAAGAACAAACACAATGAAAATTATACTTTGAGTGTGGAACAGAACACAAAAATAGATAGAAATATATGGATATTGTGCCAAGATGCATAAAACCTACATCATCAATGCTTACAAAGCAGACACCCGATAACTGTATGGTCCAATAAAACAGGAAGTGTTCTCTCATCTAAATGAGCTGTTATGAACTCTACGCATATCAACCATATAGAACTTCTGCTTTGTATAGTTTGATGGAGGGTGGAAAAGATTAAACAAAATCATCAAATAGTGAGCTAAAGGCAACCGGTATAGATTTATAATGAATCAAACAAAGATGACATGAATGAATGAAGTTCTGTACTGTTCTAAAGTTTGAATTTTACAATCTACCACCATCAAATACCACTTCAGTTCACAGTTCGGCTATAACTGGCACTTTCAATAATAAATACGGTCTTTAAAGTGTGAAGTTTCTTTTCCTGTTCAGGCTGCAGCTCCACAGTCACAGTTCTTTCACTCTCTGCAGTTTTGTTTGAAAGGATGAGTTAGACTGCCCTCTGGTGCCATTTTAATCTATCAGAGCGACACAACTACGTGGCTTGAATGATGCAGTATTTTGAGTGGTGCTTAAACCATTAAACAGTTAAAAGTTAAACAACGACAATTTTGATGATCTATTAATCATTTATCAAGCAAAAAACTTACAAATATTCACTTGGTCCAGCTTCTCAAGTGTGAATATTGTGTGAGATTGTGCTTTGTTTCTGTTTCATTTCAATGCTTTTTTATATCCACAAGTATAGATAGTTTGAGGAACAAACATGTCTTAGTTATTGACAAGTGTGATCAAAGTGTCCAAAACTAGAAACGCTCTGAGAATCGAAACATGCTCTCATCTAAAATCTGCATGTTTTAAATTTAAAGTGTAAATTTACTGAGACTTCACCTGAGAATCACTGACATTTGGTTAATACAGCGAACACATCCAGCCGATGACTTTAAACAACACTTTAACGGAAATCATGACAAATAGCAAAGGATTGTGGGGAGAAATTTTATGGGAAAATCCAACTCAAAACAATAATCAAGCAGGTTTCTACCATTGTTGACATCAAAACATAAAACCTGAGAGGTCCTCCACTGGCTTTGAATGGGAAATCCACTTCATGGAGAATGCGGCTGTAAAGGGGAGAGTTTATGGGGTTTCAGTGCTGAGATGATGTACAGCTCATTTCTACAAGAGAGACTCAAAGAAACTGAGTTTAGAAGTGAAGGTCAGTATGCAGGTAACTAACAGGAAAGCTGCAGGGTTTTTGTTTGATTACACCACCTTTTAGGCCTTGTTTTTTTTTTGGATTTCTAGCTTTAGAAGTGTGTTGGTGTCTTGCAAACACTGACTTGTGGGAAATCTGTTTACATGATTTAAATTTATGTTGTAATAAGACGTTAAAAGTATTTTTTTTTAAAAAAAGAAGCAAACGTTTTAAAATCCATCCCGATGGATTTTGCATAGTAAAATATACATTAAGATACAAAGTCTGTGAGCAATGCCACAATCTCGAGTCCCAACGAAAAACAAAAGAGCTGCCACTCACTGGCTTTGTGATTTGGCTTTGAAGGTCATTCGAGTCCTTTCACCTGAGTGACATCGCTCCACGCTCCTGCGCCTCAGCTGTACGTGTGGATGATTCTGTGCCGTTTCAAATGGTGCATCAGGATGAAGGTTTTCCCGCACTGGGCGCAGCTGTAGGGTCGTTCCCCGCTGTGTGTGCGCTGGTGGACCCTCAGGCTGCTCTGCTGCGTGAACCTCTTCCCGCACTGTCCGCAACCGTACGGCTTCTCGCCCGTGTGGGTCCGGTGGTGTATGCTGAGATGGGAAGAACACTGGAAACTCTTCCCACACACCGTGCACCAGAACGCCCTCTTTCTCTTGTGGCTCTGCTGGTGCAGCTTGAATTGGTGGAGGCGGGCGAACGTCTTTCCGCACTGCGAGCAAACATAGCCCCGCGCCGCGCCGGAGAGAGGTTTGTGGGGGGTGTGAGGGTGGTAGCTGCCCTGTGTGAGAGCGTTGTGCGAGTGCGATACCACCTGTCTATCCGTGGCCGCAATCTCCCTCTCGGGGTGATCATCTGGCTGCCTTAAATGTGCAACATGTGAGGCGTTTCTCTGCGAGTAATTTTGTTCCTTCTGTCTGTCTTGCTGTGAAACGGCAACCTGAGGTCTGAGCTGAAAATTGGACGACTGCGGATCCTTCTGATACTCACTGTTGTATATCCCATTACACGGCCTCTGAGAGGACGACTGCTGGACATTAGCTGACTTGCCAGTGTTAGAAACGACGTGGGTATCCGAGTGGTCCGGGAATGTGTTGGAATACTCCTCTACTACACTGGAAAAGTCAGGAAAACCAGAGTCAATGTCGTTACCTTCAATTATGGATGACCAGAGCTGATTCTCCCTTTCATCCAGGGAAAAGTCTGCAGGAAGTTGATTCTGCTTCCCCGCACCGTGCTGGCATCTGTCCTGACTGAATCCTGATCGATTCTCCTCCTTCTCTGTCTTGACAGTCAAGTGAAGGCCACTGATCTCTCCTGCATGATGACTTGAGTTGTACAAGTCACTGAACTCTGAAGTCTTCTGTCTCACAACCTCTGGATGGGTTAACTGACGGTCTTCTTCGAGCTGCTGACTCTCTGGAGCATTAGCTGGATTAGGGTACTGTACAGCAGAACCTGCAGATCACATGTGTTCAGGGTAATGTAAGGAGCTGTTTTAGGTTTAACCAAAAAACATCATATTTTTTGGGGGGGGGGGGTTTCTTTTCTTTTTATACTCACCAATTAGTTCAGCAGAATCACTGATCCACAGCGCCTCGTCTGGACTCTCTTCTTTAATTGTGAACGATACAGTCGCATCTTCAATCTCTGGAAACTAGACAAAATGGGAAATATTAAAATATCAATAATAATAATAACAAGCATGCTCTAGACCAGTTAGGTGGCAATTCTGGGATTCTAAACAGGTTCATTAAAATAGAAACAGGATTCAGATAATGATCGGATAAACCTGCTTGGTGGCCCCAGGACAAAAATAAGCTGCTGGGCCCGTGTTCCCACCCCTCTCTGTGCATTATGTGCAATTATTCCTGGAATATTACATGGCCCCAGGTTTGCTGAGTGGTGATTTTACTAAACACATCTTAATTTAGTAATGTAAGCACACTATAAGTGGCAATAATGAAGGTCTCTAACCTAGATTTTGACACACAATCAGGTAATTAAGGATTTTTCCCTTTAGTAGTGCATATTCCCAAATAATTAATCAAACTAACAGCCACAGAGTGAACCTGGGGATTTTAGGTCCCCGGGACAGTTGCCCACTTTGGCCGGTGTGTAATCCAGCCTTGATTCAAGTACATCTGCAAACAGGTTTGTGTCCCTGAGTAATATTATTAACATAAATTAAAAGTTTTTGTGTTTTGAAAAATGAGACAGACCTTAATATCTCCTGTGGGATGTGGACAGTTGCCCACATCAGTTCCTCTGTCCATGTAGTTTTCTGGATGCAGAAAAGGAGGAAAATCAGTTCAGCAGTTGAAACTACATTTTCTTTTAAAAGCAGGAAATGACTCCATTCACATTAACAGAGAAATGACATTCATTAAGTAAGAATATAAAGCATTCCTGCCCTCTACTCATTTATCTACCTTTTTTTAATAAGACGATTAGGATTTGTGTTATCGCAATTTAATACTTGAAAACATGCATTAATAGTCAATTATGAACACAAATGAGGCTTTTGAGCATCTTACCAAACCCTCGCTGCAGCTGTGCGTGTTTATTCTCCATCATTAGTAATTTCCTCTGCAGCATCTCATTCTCGCTTTGCTTTCGGGATATTTCAAGATGCAAAAACGCACATTTGTCATCGACTAGTTTTGATATCTCTGCCACTGCTGCTTTAACCAAAACCTCCATTATTGAGGATAATTGGGTTTGGAAGGGAATGCACGCCATGTTAATCCATACAGGGTAATATGTGACAAAAAATACTAATAAAAATGTCCTTTATCGCAATGATTTCTTACAAATTGCAAGGATCGATGCACTAGAAAAATTTGGACATCCCTGTGCATTTCTTGCTAGCTGGAACCTTTCTTCCGTATGGCGGAGGGATCTACCGTAAATACCGCAGTACAGACGCAGTAGAATTACATATGAACAAGGAAGAGACGAGCAGAGGTCTGATAGGAAATGATGGCCTTTGATTCTGTTTGCTATTACTTGAAGGTATTTCAGGTAAAACTATGAGTGACTTACCTTTTCTTTCTGTCAGAAAACCGCAATTCTTAAAAACAAACGATGATGAAGATGATTTATATTTATTTTATGTTTATATGTAAGGATAAAGAAATTGTAGTGAAGGAAATTTTATTTTCATGCATTTTTATTGTTTTATTGATATATTTTCTTAGATTCACTCAGTATTTCCGTGCAACAAAACACACGTGAATACGAACAAATAAATAATAAAATAAAACCAAGTAAATGGCTATTTCAAAAGTCAATACTGCATTATGTGTACTTAACAGTATTATTGAAGCCTTGGACAATCATCAACACTGTGCTGCACTTTTTATAGATCTATTTAAAGCATTTGATTCAGTGGATCATAGATTCATGGATTCATCTTACTTGAAAAACTACACTCGATTGGACCAGATGAACCGTCCATTAAATGGTTTCATGACTATCTCTCAGGTAGAACTCAGGAAGTATCTTCCAACGGTTCCAAGTCAAGTCCCCTAAACACTAGCATGGGTGTACCACAAGGGTCTATTCTTGGTCCTCTTTTATTCACCATAAACAATATCATCAATATCAATATCAAACAATATCATTTATACACTTCAGATGTCTCTCATCAAACATAAGCTTATTCTAAATTCTGGCAAAACTAAATGTATGCTATTCTCTAGGTCACTTGAGAGTATCCAGCCTACTGCCCATATCCATACCCCTGGCTGGATACCAGACTCACTTTTAAGACCCATGTTGAACACCTACCAAGCAAACTGAAGGTCAAAACTTTTTGTATAGAAACAAACCATGTTTCTCTTCTGCTAGTCGAAAGACAATTGTACAATCTGCAATTCTGTCTGTGCTAGATTATGGTGATATCATATATACGCATGCTTCTCCCTCCACCTTAAAGCCTCTTGACTCTGTATCACAGTGCACTGTGCTTCGTCACAGGTGATAAATTCCTTACTCACCATTTCATCTTAGATAGGTTGGATGGTCCTCCTTAACAAAGAGAGCACTATTGCATGGTATTATTTATTTATAAGGCTCTACTGCAAAAACTCCCTGGTTACCTCTGCTCTCTGGTTACATTTAAACACAGTATTTACAATGTCAGGTCACAGGACATTTTAACATTAGCTGTACTTCTTGTTCACACTGAACTTGCTGCATATAAATGGAATGAGCTGCAAAAAAAATATGAAGTCTCTAATTTCACTCGAACATTTTAATAGGCTGTACTTATGTATTTGCAATCCTACTTGTAATTGCAACAGATTGACATTTAATGTTGAAGGCCTGTGACTTTTGAAATACAAAATTACAGTTTAAAGTACTGCACTATAAGTAGCCTACATTACCATCTTTACCGATTAAAGACAAGTTACTGGACTAATCTGCGATTTTTGACTCAAGAAATTTGACCCGAAGGATCTATATTGGGTCCTCTGCTTTTTAGTCAAAATCAAACCTCACACATTTTCCATGAATGTGGAAACCCTGGAGGAAAGAGAGGCAAGAGGAGAGAAGTAACAGAAGGAGGAAGGAGGAGGTGTGCAGGAAACATTCAACAATCATTTATTTGCACTGATCAATATTAAAATAAGCAGAGTGCCACACTCAACAATTCTTAATTTGGAATTTATTTGAAAATACAAAAAGCTAAACAAAGAAAATCAGATTTTTCATTATATATATATTTTGGACCTGTATGTATATAACTGTAAAGGTCATGTGATACCTGTGAATCATGCTATACTGAGTACCCAACGGTCGACATTATTGATCAGTGATCTTGTGCAGTAAACCATTGGATTAAAGCAGACTGAAAACACTCATAAATTATGAAAGAACAAACTTAGAGGAATTTGAATTTGTCACACTGTTTTGCAAAGCAATAACACTGCAGTAGCAGTTAGAGGTTTGATTCCCATGTGAAAACGTAGGCACTCATACTGTACTATAAAGGGGGTTGAGTCACCCTGTCGACCCTGGACGGTAGGCTTAGCTGGACTGTTAGTTTTGTCAAACTATTTTAATGACCTCTTCAAGTCCAGCCACCTGCTACAAACAAATGCGAACTGTGTTGTTCATTCAGGACCTTCAGCAATTTACTCAACCAGAGTAATGGCTTTTTGTATTAGTTATCTAGTTGTAATGCATTTTATCAGATAGCCTTATCACTGACATTAAACCAGGGCATTCTTTGACTGAAATGTATTTTGCAGGAGATATTTTTACAAAGTGAACTACAAAACCAAAAGAGAAGTCCCAAATTCTAAGACTTTTTCAAACTCTTCATAACTATAGGAACCCTGTTTATCAGTGAGGTATTTCATATTTCTTTAAGAAGTTACATATAAAGCCCAGTTTCCAGCATAATAGTTCAATATTTAGTATATATCTATAGTTGCATCTTTGCTTTCCCCACGGCAAACATTACCATGTTGTCTGTTACCATTTTTGGTAGCAGTTGCTTTAAATTAGCCTTTTGAAAGACCAAAGCAACATAATATTGTAATATTATTATCAAGACATATTTACATGCAACTTTGAAGGCAATAGTAATTTGAGGTATACAGTACATTGTTGTATGAGGACAGTTCAGTTTGATTTAAATTAGGATTTTCATCTCTAGGAATATTTCCAACCCTGGCCTTCTACATGTGCCCTCACTACATCCCCCTCAAAATGAGAACTAGGTATTAATCTATATTTTAAGATACAGTACACTGATGTGGATCCACACAAAGCTGTGTGTTACAACAACAGTCAGCAGTGGCAAGATGTCTTCTTTAAAGCTTGATCAAAACTGTCCTATAGACTTTTTTCATGTTTTTTATTTAAAAATGCCATGGTAAAAAAAAAAAAAAGCTTGATAAAGAAACTTGATATGCTAAATTCATGCACTTTGCAGATATTGTAATTTGTATTGATTCAGACAAACTCCACTTAATATTGTTTGTCACCAAGGATTTTTTTTTTTTTGCATATCATTGAACCCTAACCTACACTAAAGAAACAAAAAACTTAAACTTTGTTACTGATCCATGTTATTAACTGATTTGTCTACTTATATATTTTTTTTAAATACACAGATTGTATATTCTGGACGATAATGAGAATTTTGATTAATTTCGAATCAGGAAAATTCTTTCTATTACTTGCAATATAAAGAAATAATCAGTGTTTCAAATCTCAGCAAAGAATAACAGTGTGTTTCTGTATGAGGGTGATGCTTGATTAGTTGGACTAATAATCCTTCAATTACCCGAACAGTCTACAGTGATAAAATACAGTACCTTTAGCATAGATATGAATATCTTTGACTGGTTTACATTTTATGTTCTTAACTTGTTCTGTGAAAATAGCAGCAGCACAGCAAAAACCCAATATTTCAGTTAGTGCTGTGACTCAGCATTCACGCATTCTTGAAACACTGAAAAGTATCATTAAAATAATTTCAGGAAAGTGAAACTAGTGATCAGTCTGAGCAACAGCTTTGGCTGTAAACCAGCAAACGTCCGGCTTCAAGTGCCACTTAAAACAACACTCGGCATTGTTTGGTTTCTCTCCGATAGTAATTAAGTCATTATCAAAGCCACTCAAACGCTAAATATGGGCCAACTCAGAGCAAGTAGAGAACAATTGTGTTTTCTGTCTATGCCAATGGAAGGTGGAGGAGGTCATAGAGGCAGGAGGACATTTGTGCAAAGTGTAATAAATTTTGCTCTCACTGCAAATAAGATTGCTGAGGATATGTATTTAATCAGCACTGCAGTGGGAAAAGTGATGTTGTTCTTCTGCTATAGCCTTTGGAAGTTTTGGGACATGTCAAGTATTTGTTTAGACCATGAACTGTCAACCATGACAAAATGGTCTTGTGCACATTGCCTGAATACAATGAAGCCTGGTGGCAAATCATGTTCGAGGGAGGACCCAAAAGTTCCCGGAAAAATGTCATTATAAATCTCACAGTAGTACCTTTCTCATCCCCTTTAAAGTACTGTCCTTGAGATGTGATACACTCATTCCAGAGCTTCGCCCATCCCTGGAAACATTTCCTGTAGTCTTTTTTGTCACAATGTCCAGAGCCTCCTGCATTTCTCCTTGGATTTCTTCCAAGGACGCAAATCTTTTCCCTTTCAGTCCCAATTTTAGTTTCACCAAGCTGCAGGTATACACTACCTCCAATAACTACACCCTACTCGTGTGCTATTGATGGCTTCTGGGAATTTTTGGGTCCCCCCCTTGTATTCTTCTTGTGCACACTAGAAATTAGTTTATTCCATGTGCAGTTTAAAGGGGACCTTTTATGTTTTTTCTTATTTTGTCATAACATTGGATGTTCATGTTAAACATGACCAGTGTCAAATAATGAGGTAAATGTATGTAGAAGTAATCCCTCTTAGAAAAAAGCACCAGCTTCAGACTGCTCTGAACACTCTTCTTCCAACGAAGCTCTGCTAATTTGGTGAGGAACACATTTCATTTCCTGTAAATTCTTCAGAATAAAAGTCTCCCATTATTTAGTCATTTAAAGGCTTTTAATATGAAGCAAAACAGGAAATGCTGGGTTTGCATCAGCAGTAACTTAACACAACTCTGATACAGCTGCCCCTCGGCCAATCAGAACTGAGTGGGCTCATCGGGAGGGGGGCCTTAAAGAGACAGGAGCCAAGTCTGCCTGTTAGAGACAGAGGCTGGACTGAGGGGCTGCATAATCGGCCAGTATAAGATAAATATGGAGTTTTTTGAACTGTGAATCATACAAAGCTACTCTAGTGGAGTCACAAAAGAAAAATATAGAGTAGGAAATGAACATAATAGGTCCTCTTTAAGGTGCAATTTCAAAATGTCCGTCTGATTCAAAATCTTACCACATATCTCACAGCTGAATTATTGCTCAGTGACATTTTTACACTGGTGTTTTTGAAATAAACTGAAACTGTCAAAGCTTTTCCCACAAGTTGAGCATATAAAGCAGTTTTGCCTGGTGGCATCTCCACTGCAGTTATTCTCACAGTTGCCTGAGTCAGTCATATTAAAGTCAAATACACCTCCCTCCTGGGTCCTATCACTCCCTGCTGTGTACTCATTCACAGACACCTCTTGTGTAACATGTTGATCTCGCAGCTCAGGTGCTAAAGTCATGTCAGAGCTTCTACATTGTATTCCCATTAATGGATTGTGCATCATTTCCACCTTTTCTTTGTCGTCTAGAAAAGGCAGATCCTTGAATGGTGATATATATTCTCTCTGGTCATTTGCTGCTCCAGCAGCAGGATTGAGGTGATACTTAACGTCATGTAAAAATACACAGACAGACTGTTCAGTGGCATCATCCCTCCTCTCTGTCCCAGTTGTCCATAGCTGACTTTGGTCTGGTGCTGCTGTGGCGTCATCATTCCCTGTCTGACTTAGAGTCTGAAAATCTTTACTATCGGGCTCCAGCTTTACCATTACCACTTGTTCGCAAAGTGTCTCGTTGTACGTGGAGCCGGATAGCTGTTCGTCTAAAGCTGCCAGTCCAGTCTTGGGCTCTGCCAGGTGCTCCAACGGTTGATTATCAGGCATTGTAAACATCATGTGATGTGCCTCCAGCAGTTCTGTGTTCTCCCCTTTTTTAAAGAAAGCAACAGAATTAAATGAGTAATGAATATTTACAAGTTTGCTTGTGTGCTTTTAAAATATATACAGAAGTGGGGCTTTAAGCAGTCTTGACCAAGATACGGATTCAGAGAAATGGTCATGGAGTTTAAAATTGATATTTTACCTAAATTGCCTAAATTATACTGTCAATTTAGTATTTTCTCTTAAAGAGTTCTATTCCAAGACGACCTTTTGGAAAACATTTCTATCTACTGTATCTAAAATGTAGAGAACTTAATTTGTCATTAATATAAAACATGTCACCTTTACAGGAAGTGGATCAACAGAAAGTTATTCAGCAAATATTTTGAAAAAAAAATTTCTTATTCTATGAACAAATTTTTTTGGATCTTGGACTGTTGGTTTGACATAATTAAATTTGAATATGGCATCTAGAGCTAAAGAAAAATGTTATGGGATTTTTTTTTTTTTTACTATTTTCTGACATTTTATGGACTAAATGATTGATCCGTTAATTGAGAAAATAACAGACCAATTTATCGTGGTGAAAATAATTGCCCAAGTCAATACATTATCCTGAAGGGCCCAGTTCTCTTACCATTTCTGTGCGTCTTCATGTGGCCCTTGAGGCTACTCTTCTGATTGAAGCACCTCCCACAGATATGGCAGCCGTATGGCTTCTCCCCAGTGTGAATTCGTAAATGTCTCTCAAGGTGCCCTCCACGCTCAAAGACCTTGCCACAGTACGAGCAGATGAAGCATTTCTTTGGTTTGATCACCTGGAAAGACCTGCTTCTCCTCTGTCGATGGTGATCTAGTGAGTCCCCCTGCAGACCAGGCAGGCCGGCGTGAACAGCTTCACTTGGAAGCAGGAGTGTTTCTGAGGACCCATACGGTGGCTGGGACATCATGCTGTTTTTGAGTTCCCCAAACGGTTTCCCCTGAAAGGGGAAGTTGCTATGGGAAGCCTCTACTTGTGGTGGGAGTAACTGAGCCATCCCTGGGAAGGACATTATATTCTGTCCTGAACTGCCCAGATATTCTGTGCTACTCATCTCAGAGTTGTTTTGCCCTTGTAACCTGGACATCCATTGTTGGCTGTCTCTCTCAAATGCTGTGAAGTTCTCCCTGAGGTCATCTACACCTTCCCTTATCTGTCCGTTTTCTCCAAGAAATAGTGGTTGCGCTATATTTTCCTCCATAGGCTCAGATTTGACCTGTACTGGTGCTGGAGGAGTGTCCTCAATCTTAGGTAGGCCATCCTCAGCAGTGCTGTGGCTCTCTCCCTCAGAGTGACGAGTATCAGTACCCGGCTTCTCCTCAGGAACCGGTTTCTGTTCGGCCACTTGGATCTCAACTGGTCTTGGCTGAATACCTGTTTAAGTAGAAAGAAGTCCTCATTATTTTACCATCCATGTGTAAGAGGTGAAAAGCATTTGACTGTTAATTCTTCAAGTTTTAAAATCTAAACAACTTTATTGTCCACCTTTGTAGCACAAAAGTAGAAATTTGTCTTCAGCTTGCATGACGATCAACATCAGATTTCCCATCATACACATCAAAAGCAGTAAGTAAAAACATTTAAATACACTATATTAGGTATAATTTTGTAAAAAAAAAAAAAAAAAAAAAAAAAAAAAGCAAGGAATAAAATATTTGAAATAATTTAAGACTAATTTAGTAAAGTAACAATATTGACATATCCATTAATTACCAGTTTAACTGATGTATGGCATGGGATGATGGATTTTTTATAGATATTTTTCTTTGCACAGTGTCTCTGTACCATCACCCCGAATGCAGGAACTGAAAGTTATGATTCAGGGGATAGCATGAATCCTCTAAGACTCTAAGTCATTTGTGCAACTGGTTTGTCATGGTGATAAACTAACAGGTTCTGTTAACAGGCTGATATTGCACTAACAAGTTTGACTGTTCTGGAGAGTTTGGCCTTGTTTTTGACAAGCAAGTATGTGAACCGGGACACAATGTTCAAAAAGACGATGTCTGCTAAACTCGTAAGTGGTTTGTAAATACATGTTATAACTTTTTAAATGAAATAAAACATTAACCTTCAGGGAAAAAGAGAATAGGCAGCATGTCACACATCAAATGCTATATTTATATAGTATCTAATGAGATTGTTCAGGCATTCATCTACCAACTGCAATGATCACAAGTAGAGATGCATCAGTATCTTAGGTGGCTTACCACTTCTGCTAAACAATTTCCTGGGGAAAACCCTGAAAATGTACAATTTGTTCAGAGGGAAATGTACATCTTGTCTTCATTCATACAAGCGTTCTTTAGAGGGGTTCGAGGAGAAAATTGCAGGATTTTTATTGCCTGTGCAGAAAGGACATAAAAGACCAGGCCCTCTTATGTGCCACCCCGGCTCACACAGCTGTCAGCAGGACACTTTAAAGTCACCATCCCCCCCCTTCACTGTCGTCTCAACCAATTTTTTTTCTCTGCTGACTGTGACACCGAGGAATGTCACAACCAAAGACTTCCAACTGTGAAGTGAACCAAGACTGCAAGTCAGAAAATAAAAATAACACAAGAATAAATATAAGAAGCTACAGTGTCAGGGAGATGTGGTGGACCTTCGAGTTTTTAAGAGCAGGGCCCGACCGATACTTTGGGGCCGATACCAATATTAAGGAGTAAAAAAACTCTGCTATCAATATATCAGCTGATAATCTTATATACACAGAATATATACATAAGCACACATTTTTTGCAGTGATCCTTCTAACATCGTTGTCAAACACTTGTGATAAAGCTATGTAATGTTTTACAGTTTAACAATAAACTTTATTGTATAAAATGACATCAGTGCACTGAAACAGTTCACTGGGAATTTAATAATTATAAATTACTATAAATAAAAAAACAGAACAAAAAACATATGTACATATATATTAAATTTGAATTAAGAAAAAGGATCAAATATACATAAAATGCTGCCTATATAACTTTAAAAAAATTAAAATATTGGCACATATCAGACAACATATACGCAGATACTGATATATCTGTGATAGGCCAATAATATTGGCTGATATATCGGTCAGCCTCTACTTAAGAGATACATTTATTGCTTCTCTGCAACAGTTTTCTTACAAAACAGCTACAGACCTAAAATAACAATTCATGAAAAGGTGCTAGTATTTCAAAGAGAACCAAATAATGAATACAGTTAAGAATAAATACACTAACAGTGAGCGAGAGACGCTACATTTTCAAGGTTTGATTCCCCTCACGATCCTTAAAGAGGACATATCATGCTTTTTGTTATTTTCTCTTATTTTTACAGTTATGATGTCAAATGTTAAACATGGTCGAAGGTCCAAAACTTGAGGTGAATGTATGTAAAAATGCTCCCTGCAGGTCAAAACACTTCATTTGCAACGTTACCTCTACGTCCTCCTCTAACGACATCAGATTGTATCAAACAGCCGTCTGTTCTGTAGCCTTTGTTGCTAAAGTTGTTCACATTGTCCGCTTGCATATTTCGGATCGTATTGGGGCTCGAGTACATACAGATGTATTTAAGAAGTTTCCATTTCAAGTAAAGAACGAGAAAAAGAAATTAATTCCTATTACAGCTGTTTGTTTATGTAGCCTCTCTCCTGGCCAATCAGAACAGGGCAGGCTCATCAGGAGGAGGGCCTTAAAGAGACAGGAGCTAACAGGCCTGTTTAAGACAGAGGCTGAACTGAGGGGCTGCATAAAGGGCCAGTATAAGATAAATAAGGAGTTTTTTTTTTAACTGTAAATCATGCAAAGATATTCCAGTAGAGCCCTAGAATATGAATACAGACCTGGAAATATGCATGATACGTCCCCTTTAAATACCCAGCAGCTCCAGTTTTGAAAGTCATAACCTCCCAGTGCAGGAAAACTTTTTTAAAATTTCTTCTCAAACATTTATCAAAGGAACACTGCCTCAGCACACAGACTGTTTTGCGTGTACATCAAGCTCTCTGACACTTGAAAGCTGCCAAGTACACTCAGTCTTCAGACTCAGAGGACAAAGCACTTTGCTCAAGGGCAACTCTAAAAAGCAGCTGTTAAAAAAAAAAAGGAGGATCAGAGCTTTTTTTATGCTCTCCACAAACTTATTTCTCATCTAGCTCAATCCAAACAACAATAAAGCATTTTACTTACATCTTCGGTGAATCTTTGTGTGCTCTTTGAGGCTACACTTCTGATTGAAGCGTCTCCCACATATCTCGCAGTGGTACGGTTTCTCACCGGTGTGAATCCTTTTATGCCTCTCGAGGTGCCCGGCACGCTCGAAACATTTACCGCAATACGGACAGATGAAGCCTTTCTTAAACATTAATCTCTTCACCGTCCTCCTCCGTACTGTGTTGTACAAGTTACGGTACTGACTGTAACCCAGCAGCCCTCGGCTGAACGGGCTTTGCTGGAACCCACCGGAGCTGCTGCACGACACGGCTAGTCCGGTGTCCAGAGAGGATTCGGGAAGACACAGCTGGGAGTTTTGCCCTAAATTTAAATCGTCTGAGTTGTTGCGTTCCATCTCAGTTTGTGTCGCTGGTCTCCACTGTGCAAGGTCCCTCTCATACAAACCCAGCTCTTCTCCCAGCTGGCCGGGTTGTCCTCTGGCCTCTTCACCTCCCTCTTCCACAGGTTCGCATTTCACCTGCACCTCAGGTATCGACAGGCTGTTTTGGTCCTTATCAGCGTGCACCTTTTCCAGCAAAGTCCTCTCCTCCCCAGTGACGCTCTGACCATCTGTGGAAAGACAATGGTACAGTTGTAGTTATGAAAAGGTCATCCAAAGGCTACTTGACACAAATCCTATAATTATTTTCGTATAATATATTGGTGGTTTACTTTATTCTGACATATCTGTGGCACCACAGTTAAGGGGGAATAATGATACTGACTACATAAAATTCAAAGCTGAGGTGGAGTCACATAAGTGTCTGAATCATTCCAGTAAAACACCTGTTATGGTCCTTTACTGGGTCTTAACATTTTTATTTTGCACTGTTCCATTTTTTTTTAAAGAAAACCAAAGAAACAAGCACAGCGTCCATCACTTGAACTCACTTTAAAGTGAGTTCAAACAATTTCTAAAAAAGGTGACACATGTAAGAGAAACACAGAAACAGCAACGTGGTCCTTTGCTGTCACATTATATAACAGGAGACGACTGTTGGAGTTTTAACATTTGTAAAACACAATATAGGTAGAGCCTCAAACCTGGACTTTCTGAAACCATCAACAATTCATCACTAAATGACTTTTAATTTATTAATCCTTATTTATGAAGGAAAAATGTCAAACATTTTCTAATTCCAGCATCACAATGTGAGGATTTGCTGCTTGTCTTTGTTTTATATAATTTGAAATTGAATATATTTGGGTTCCAGACTGTAAGTCGAACAAAACAAGCAATCTAAAGACTGATGGCCTGTTTTTACACTTTATAGATTAAACAATTAATTAATTAACTGTAAAAAAAAATACTGGACAGATCACACAAAAATGAGAATAATCATTAATTTGCTACCCCTACATACATGAGTGATTACGCCTACACCCATCATACAGTATTTTGGCAGTGCTAATGGAGGAGATTAAAGGCAGACTAGACAGAGCACAAAACAACAATCCCTTTATGAAAAGGACATAACTTGAGAGCCTTTATTTAATGCAACTAAAATGGGCCAATTAAGCAGTATTGGCAATATCATGCTGTATGTACTGCATCTACATCCCTGTTATGAGCCTTATTTCAGTGTGCTGGTTCTGCTCCAGGAGTTATTTATTGAGACTAACCCCAGCAGACAGACTGACAGATCCTTGCGGAGGTGTGGAGGTGATGAGGTTGGAGAACAAGAGTGGCCCCACATTACTGTGTTCTTTCAACTGGTTTGTGCTAATTTAACTGAGAATTTGTTCTGATATAGGCTATTCACCACCAGCCTCAACATGAGTCCTTCTTTACTGCTGGACCTTGAGGCCCATTAAGCCATGAAGAGGGACCCTGTGTCAAAAAATATCTTTTTAAAACATTCATTGGTTCAGTTTTGAGGGGATGTGGTTTTTCCAAAACTTGAGATGAACGTATGTAAAATGCTCCATGCAAGTCAAAAGCCAGGGCTTCAGCCTGCTCTGAACGCTGCGTTTGCAATATTACTTCTACTTCATCCTCTATATCCTCCTCAGGATGGCGTCAGATTGTTCGCCAAGCCCCCGGGAACAACGCCGGGCTGTGAAGCCAATTGGACGGAGATAGCTGCCAAACCGTGTAATCCCAGGTCCGTCACGCACACTGGTTCAAAAAGCGATTTTCACGCACACAAACATTGGAAACGGAGCAGCTGTAAAATGTTGAATGAATTTTTCTGAGCGTCACAACACTCGCAAAATGACTCATTTTATAATCAGAATCTGATCCAGTTGGCCAGATAACATTTGGAAAGTTTAGCTAAAAGGAGGGAGGCGTCCTGAAGCCGTATGCAGACCAAATAAGGCACCAGTCCTCCCAATCACTTGAACGGGGGTAGAGTGTTTCCGCTGCAAGCATTTTTTGAACTTTTGGAGAAACGCAACCCGACGTCACTGCAGCTGAAGGCTGCAGCGGCCAATCACAGCCGGAGATCAGACTGATCGGAGCAGGAAACTCTGCCATGAGGGAGTACAAAGACGTTACTGGGAGGAGGGGAGGACATTTCTCTTCGTTTGATAACGTTGAAAGAAAAGTTAAGACTTTTCTGTCCCGACTTATTTTAAAAAAGACAAGAGAAAGAGAGAGAGAGAGAGCAGCTGTGGTCGAGCGAGCTAGGGACTGAATGAAGAGAGGGAGCGCTAGTAGGGAGTTATTTATATAAAACGTTATTTTTTGAAGAATATTTCTTGAGAGTGAATCAAGATCTGACCTGGACATAACATTTGGACAACACATCTGACCAATAAGCAGAGTGAACATTCTCACATGGTTTCTAGTCATGCATTTTGGTTCAATTGGATTTTTCTCTATGAAAAGAAACCGAACCAAGTTTACCAACTCATCCACTGATCTGGCCCAGAGAAAAGAAACTGTAGGTTTGAAATCGAACCACAGACAGAGGATATAGACCTGAAAATGAGCATGATACGTCCCTGCTGATGTGTTAAAACCAAATGACCACACAGAGAACCTGGGGCCTGGTACTGTTCCAGCAGAGAAAAAACTGTACACAGTCCAAAGAAAAGGGGAGAAACTGGGAGTTAAAGGGAACCCAGAACTTAATTTTCGCCCCGGGGCATCTAATCAGGTTACTGCGGCAATGGTGGTGAATATCCTCACCAACCATTGAAACCTCAAGATCAGATGGGTGATAAGAAAACACAGGTTTCTGCTCCCTCACATCAGTTTCTGAGTGAGCAGCTGCAATGTGTGATGTGTGGCCAGTGGTAGAAAGTCACTTAGTACATTTATTCAAGCACTGTACTGAAGTATAATATTGAGGTACTTGTACTTTAATTGAGTATTTCCATTTTGTGCTACTTTATAGCCTACTTCTACTCCTCTACATTTCAGAGAGAAATATTGTACTTTCTACTGCACTACATTTATTTGACAGCTTTAGTTACTTTTCAGATGAAGATTTGACACAATGGATAATATAAGAAGCTTTTAAAATACAACACATTGTTAAAGATGAAACCAGTGGTTTCCAACCTTTTTGGCTTTTGACGTCTTACAAAAAGCAGTGTGTAGTCGGGGTCACATTTCAGATGTCTATGAGTTGTTAACAGCTCCACTAAACAGTGATTTTTCCCTCTAAACATCTCACATGGTTTCATTTCAATAAATGTTCAAATGATGCAATATTTCATCAAAAGATTAGAGAAAAAGTCCAAAAACTGAAAACAGATTTATGTATCAGAACTTTGTTTTTTCTTCTTTTCTCTCCCATTAATCATCTCACGACCCCTCAGATTTATCTGGTGACCCTTTGGAGGGGCCCCGACCTCTAGGTTGGGAACCACTGGATTAAACTAGCTAACTGATATAAAGTAGTTGGAACCAGCTCCACCTCCAGCAGCTACAACAGTAACATGCTGCTCTAACACTGATGCTTTAATATTGATAATGTAATGATGTCATATATAATAATATATTAGTCAGAGGGACCAAATCACTACTTTTACTGCAATACTTGAACCACATTTTACTGATAATACTTATGTTTGTTTACTTGTGTAGGATTTTTCATGCAGGATATTTCTTCCACCACTGTGTGTGAGTGTACCTCAGATTTATACCAAGTTAACATGGTAGACTAGTGTGTTTTGGGTGTGTGTGTGTGTGTGTGTGTGTGTGTGTGTGTGTGTGTGTGTGTGTGTGTGTGTGTGTGTGTGTCAGGTCCATCTTACCATCTCTCCTGTGTGTTGCAGGTCGCTGGGTCACCCTCTCTTGCGCTGCTCTCAGCTCGCTGTGCAAAAGCTCGATGTTGCTCTTCAGCTTCTTGATCTCGTTTTCACGCTGGCACATCTCCAGCCGCAACACCACCTCACCATCCTCCACAACTTTGGAGATTTCTGCCACGGCTGCTTTGGACAGGGCATCGATAATGGAGGCAATTTGAGTCCGCAGAGCAACGCTGCTCAACATTATTATAAAGCAACCGAGTGACTGAGAAGCCTGAACTCTGACGCGGCGCTGAGGCTGCAAGTTGGTGCCGCTGATGATGTTACGCTCGAAGCGGACCACTCGACACTGTATCGACCTTACAAAGCAACAGCGGAAAGATGTTTCGATGCCTCGCTTTACCACGCCAAAAATCACGTGACCACCCCAAACGAGGCGTCGTTACGTCACGCTCGTACCAAAGGGGGTGCCACCTTCTTTGTTTAAAGGACCAGTGTGTAAGATTTAGTTGCATGTAGCAGAGGGGACTTTGCAGAAATTGAATATAATATTCATAAGTATGTTTTAAATAGTGTATAATCAGCTGAAGATAAGAACCATTGTGTTTTCATTACCTTAGAATAAACCCTTTATTTCTAGGTAGGGAGCGGGTCCTCTTCATGGATGTATAATAAGAGCTAGATAGGGCACCGCTGCTCAGCCTTGCAGCCAATTTTTCCCAGTGGCCACTCGCGGTAATGCAGCGAAAAATCCTCTTGCGGCCCAAAAGGGATTTTCCCCATGGACCACCGTTGTAAAAGAGACGCCTGTAAAACTGTTGACAGGACCCCTTGAACTGCAAACAACGTCAATTATGAGTCTTTCTATTATGGACTTTTGATCCATGGAGGTTTTATGTTTGTAAAACTTTCCTCGAGCCGAGAAAAGCGATTTAAAAATCTGTGACGTCATCACAATGTAAAGTCTATGGGCCGAGTGGGAGCTTGCGGGCGGGGCCAGCGGGAGAAACACTACTACGCATATTCAGTGGGTTGCACAATGCAGAAGCAAACCCAGAAGCTAGAAACTTTTTTTGGCATATGCATGGGTGCCATTTTTAGTCCAGTATCCAGCTCTTATAATACAACCATGGTCCTCCTCCACAGAGGCCGCCATGTTGCACCACCATGTTTCTACCGTAGCCCAGAATGGACAAACCAAACACTGGCTCTAAGGGGGCCTTTCATGTTTTTCTTGAGTTTCGTGGCCACCGTAGGTCCTCCTACACATCTGAAAGGTGTGGGGGTGGGGGGGTGGTTACTAATTGGTTTCGATCTGCAACCTCATTGCTAAATGCCACTAAATTCTACGCACTGGTCCTGTAATTAAATAAATATTAAAAGTCACAAATGTACTAATAAACATGTAAGAAATGACATGGGGATTTGTGTGGAACTCTCATTTATCTAACATGCACTGGGAAACAACATGGCTTCTCCCATAATTTGTTATCCACAACAAATTGAAAGAATTACATTACAAAACCGTGCATAATATATATCCCACCAACAAATTTGTCTCAAGATTTGTGGATATCGTTAACAAATGTGAATTTTGTACAAATAAAGAAGAAACAACTAAACATCTATATTATGAATGTCAGTATACAGGATTCTGGGGGGTAAAAAATGAAGATTACTTTGACACTCAAACAAACCATTCAATTAAGCTGGAAGTCAAGGATGCATGTACTATGAAAACAAAACCAAAAACTTAAATGGACTGTCCTTTTGTTAATTTTACTAGGAAAATTTAAACTTCACATCTGTAAATCCAAGTTCTCGAGGTCTCACCCATCGTTTGAACTTTTCATGATGGAATTTAGAAATTATTTTGAGTGTATCCAACTTATAAACAAGAAATATGCACATACAGTTAGTATGCTCCAAGACTTTTTTGAGAAATCTGATTTTATTGCCTCCCTCCTCTATTATTTTTATTTATTATTATTACTTTTACCCCATGTCCTGTTACCATATTGAATGTATCAACCAATTGAAAGTGAAGTCATGCCTGTTATGTTACCTTTGTTATATTATCATGCCTAAGTGTTTTCTGTGTTCATTTATTAATAGACTGGATTGAACAAAATAACCACGCTGAAAGCAGTAAGACCATTTATAATTTGTTTCATCTCGATTCAGCCATATAAGTGTAATACCAATAGTTGCCCAGCAGACGCGCCATTTTGATTATATCAAATGCTCCTAAGCAGTGAACCATTTTCAGTGCAACTGTTTCATATTGATTCAGTGCTTCAGAAAGCTTCGTTTCCTCAACGGTCACAAACTGCAGCTGTGCAGTTAACTTTGTGTTGGTTTTTGATGTGTGCCAGCTTTGAGTCAGCAGCGGCTGGAATAAACAATAAACACAAGTCGTCGTTTTACGGAAGTCATGAAACAAATACCGTAACAACTGGGGAAAACGCGCAACGCACATTGCTACAAGCACATGAGAGGTTCTCCCTTTTTTTATGAACCAAAAAGCATTTCAAAAACGTTGCATGTCACATGTTTTTGTTTGTATGTGAACAATACGATTAATAGAATAAAAATAAGTACTTTTATTTTAAATAAAATAAAGAAAGGGGGGTAGTATGAAGCTATCTGTTCACATTACCCTGAGGGATTTTTCTCTTCAAATTTCTCTTAAAGATCTCCAGATTTTTGGAGACATATAAAAAAATACTCTGCTTTGACTAATAATCAGTGTCTGACATGTTTTTTCCACAAAAAAAGTTTGGTTAATTTCTTATATTCTGACATCTCCTCCTTCTCTATCATTGAAAAATCCAGGATTGATGAAAATGAAAATATTTTTAATTTAAAAGTTTGAACTGCTGGACACAAGATGTTTCCTACTTCACTGTAAAGTCCATTCTCAGTGTACATGCACTGGAGGCTTCAAGTGTCCACATTTTACTTGTGTAACTTGCACACTGGACCACAACTGGTTCCAAAATTGTTGTGATGTCATAAATCATACTCGTAGATACACGCCTATAACTGAGATTTAAGGTGAGCACAGAGAAACTTTCCTTCTTCAGCAAATAAATGTGAACAGCCTTCTAGTGTCAAACTCTGCACATACATCATTCAGCACAGTGAAACTCAAACATCCAACTGAAGGAACAAGAAGAAAAACACATTTGTTATTGAGGGTTTGAGTAATCATATTGATTCATTACTTTTAAATTATTTTAAAATCCGAAAACATTTAAAATTGACATTCGACAGTGTTGTTACATACTGCAAATATTACAATTCTTTGATCTGCATAAAAAAAAACAATGTTATATGTTATATTACTATACTGATTCTCCAAACTAGAAGAGGTGATGTTCAAAACAGTTTCTGTTGTTTATACAAGAATTTGACAATGGCATGTTTTGAAATATAGAAATTGAAAGGACAGAACATGTATTGTACTTGAGTAGTATTCTCTTTCCTGCCACCTTTTACAAATAACATTGTGAACTGGCTCGGTAAAAATAAAAAAAAAAGACAAGTTACAGTATGTTTTTATAACAAGTCTGAAAAAAGAAATGGGAAACAGGCACTTATATACTTCTATGCACTTATAAGTATATATTTTATATATACTTTAGTGTATGCAGTATAAGAGAGGCGGGATTGTTGCCGGTTTGATCCAGTGCAAAATCAACTGGTCCAGTGGAGCTTCAAAGTGTCAATATGTGTAACTATGGGAGTGTGATCAGGGCTTTCCTGTAAAAGAGAATTGGGCTCTTCCTGAAAGTTCCATAAATAAAGGTAAAAAACCAAAACAAACAAAGAAAACCTCTATTTAACATTCAGGAATAGAGACATTGATAAGAGGAATAACAGGGAGGTTTATGGCTCTACTTAGCCATCTTGTCTGCTCTCTAAACAACAAACTCTAATCAGTACCAGTTTCTAACAACCATATCTCAAGAAACTGACAAACACAAAGTCCTCTAATCAGACAGTCAGCCCATTCTCCCACATCAAAAGGGGCAACAGATGATGTAACAATGATTCAGCAGTAGAAGAAGTAGTACACATTTTAAAATCTAGCAAGAGAAATATGAAATGAAGGCAAAATGGAAATACAAATGTAAAAGTTACAACAAATCTCCACAGATGATTTAACGAACTATTAACTATTGCAGAGGTATACACCCCCTTCACTATGACACACTTGATAAGTTGAATGGTGATCACTTGTGTGTAATCATGGTGGGAAAAGTGATTTCAGGTTAAAGTCAGCTTGTTGATTGATTTCCTGGCAAAAACTACATCATGAAGACAAAAAGTACCAATCAGAGAGAAGATACCAAAAATTTCAAAGGCACGGAAAAAACCCCTCTGAGTACTGCAAGATCATAATACAATTATGCTGTAAATCTATCTGGAGGAGGACATCCTCTTGTGTCCCTGTGAGAAAGTGTAGAAGGACATCAAGAAGCCTCTGATACTCTGTAGGAGCTGAGATGACCGTGACAATAAATGCTTAGTATTTGTTTAGGGTATGGTCAGAATGATATGTATATAATATATATATACTGTGAGTAGATATATATATATTTGTCGACCATCAGAGATTTTATTGTATGGTACTTATCTCTTAAATATCTCTGGGTGTGGAAGACCATTGTGAGCCATACTGGAAATCAGTGAGCAGGACTGCTTTATGGCAATATTGGGTTTTTATTAGAGCCCAAACAATACTTGATTTTTGAGTCTAATAACAATTAAGATATCTTAGAGTTTTGTTTAGTTTTTTCATATTTTTATATTTTTTCAGCATGTTATGCCTTTAATAGATAGAGACAGTAGAGAGAGATCACAAGACATGAGGAAGGAGAGATGAGATATGACAGGAAATGAGGAAAGAGAGATGAAGTACAACGTGCAACAAAGTTCCTCTGCCAGAATCCAACTGTGGACATTGCGGTTATGTGGCATGCGACTAAACCAGTAGGCTACCGGGATGCATCGAGTTTTGTTGGGTTTTTTTTACCTAAAGAAATAAGATGAACAAACATTATAAAGGATATGTTAAATTTGTTGTTTGTTGTGACAACGATATGTATAACTAGAAATGCATTTCCTGATTTTCCTGTGGAAAATGTGTGTGAATGCTGACAGCTGAAATAACTTACAAAGCATTGCTGCAAATACGACACACTTGTTCAGCATCCCCATCTGTACAACTTGGCAGAATTTGGTTACCATGGTATATAACATTTAAGAGATATGGCAGTTAATAAGAAGTATGGTGGTGTTTTACACATGATCACAGGGTGGAGCTAAGGGCATCATCCACACCTTCAAAAGTTTGGCAACCAATTACAGACAAACAGAAAGTGATGCCAAGAGATGAACTCATAAGTTTTGTCTGGGGTCATCTAAATATGATATTTACCAAGTTTGGTGAAGATTAGATGAACTACGTGCCAACAGAAGCAGAAAATATTTCTGGGTGCAAATGGGCGTAGCCTATATCAGTTGAATCAGCATTGTCCAAGGAACACACTATGCAAATATTGTTTTGATACACCTCATGGTTCATGAGTTGTGTAAACATATAACTGACCACATGGTGGCGCTATTGGTCCCATGTTTTAATATGTTAAGAATCTCCACATGGGACACCTGCCCATGTAGTATGAATACTTTAGCACTTTTAGGTTTTGAGATACCACCTTGCAAACATTCCTCCCATTCATATTCTGTCACTTTTTGTGTTTTTGGTTTTGTTTGTTGCAGATGAAAGATTGTAGTGTCGCTTTGCTATTTGAGTTGTATTCATGTTTATTCTGTGGCGGTTTATTATGAAGAGTTCAGTGTTTTCTGGGTTTTGTGTTTTTTGATGTGTTCCCTCCTAAGTTCCTGTGCTTGCTTTGCCCATCTACACACCTGCCCTGCATCTAGCATCGTTAGCGGTGCCCTGCTGTGTTTCCACACACCTGCCCTGTATCATAAATAAACCTTTGAAAACAATAGTGTGAATGCATGTGTATATTTTTATAAGCTTGCCCTGAGAAGCATGTCCTGCCCATATAATATTTCTGACATTTTCACTTGGTTGTAAACTAATCAAAGGTTCATATTCATGTGTTTGGTGCACATCTAGGACTAGAGAGGCCTAAATCACCTGACTCACCAGAGAGCAGCTATTGTATTGGTATATCAGAGTTACTTTTTGTATTTAAAAAGTCATTTAAGCATTTTATTGTGAAGTCCTTGTTAACTGGAATGATTAGGAATTAGGACTGTAACACCAACTAGAAAATGCATTTCCTGCAGAAAATGTGTGAATGCTGACAGCTGAAATGAATCGCAAAGCATTGCTAAAAATGCAGAAATCTGAAATGAATTTTATTTTTTCAAAAAGCTGAAAGCTCAAATACACTGCACTGCTGAAAAACCTGGAAGCTGAAATGTAAAGCTGGCAACATTGGGAGCTGAACTGTGTTACCTAAAGAAGCTAAGAGTTGAAATACATTAATAGAAAAGCTGGAAGCTGAACTATAATACTTTCAAAGATGGAAGTTGGAATAAATTGCCTAAAAAGGCTAAAAGAACAAATGCTTTGTATTAATATTATGTAGATGAACTGAATTACTAAACAAATTGGAACAGAAAAGGCATCGGCCCCAAAGAACTGAGAGTTGCAAAGTCTTACTGAAAATGCAGAAATGTGAAATGAATTGCTAGAGTTGGAAACTAAACTGCATTTTCTAAGGAATCTATGAGCTGAAATGCATTGCTATTGCTATGCATTATTATGCATTATTGAAAAAGCTTGATATTTTGAAAAGTAAAAAGTGTGGAATGGACACATAAATGTCCTCAAAGAGCAAGTTTAACATTTGAATGGCTTCTGTAGCTTCAAGTATGAAGAAGTAGTAGTCAACCGAAAAACATACAGGAGAAGAACAAATTACAAAGCATTGCCGAAAAAGCAGAAATCTCAAATGAATCACTAAACTGAAATTCCAGCCTCATCTGTGGCCCACAGGTAAGCTCCTATTAACATTTCAAGACTTTAATTTTGAAATAAAAGTCTCATCCTGAACTTCCTGTTAGATACAGTAACTCTATGGGGCTTTTATTAGAAAATAAATAAATAAACATTACTGCCTGGGGCTTTTATTTTGCAAAACTAGGTCCATTCCTAGTTTCCTGTTCAGATACAGTTAGTGTCTGGGGCTTTTATTTTGGAAAACTAGGTCCAATCCTTTGGTTCCTGTTAAGATACAGTTACTATCTGGGGCTTTTATTTTGGAAAAACAAGCCACATCCTGAGCTTCCTGTTAAGATACAGTTACTCTATGGGGTTTTTATTTAGAAAGAGTGATTGTGTGTACATGTCTGTCTGTCTGTCTGTCCTTTAAAACTATAAGAAGTAAGACACAAAGAAGGATTCAGGTGGAATGAATACTGCTTATAAAAAAGGTAAACAGACAGAAGTATTTGGGTGGAAAAATCCTTTAACACTACAAAACGTTAGACAGAAAGTAGTATTTGAGCGGAATAAACCTTTAAAACTATAATTAGACGGAAAGAAATATATTTATATAAAATATTTTTTTTTTTTTATATCCCCTAAAAATATTTAGGGGATATAAAAAAAAAAATCCACAAAGATATATGATAAAGAATGAGCAGATGCATTGCCCAGTCCTAGTCTGCATTTCCAGTATATGAACACACTGATTAGAGGAATTATTAAATATGGAAATCCCATTTTTCCTCATCCATGGTTTGAACACCGCCAGCATCCCTGCTCTGCCCCCTGAAATGCAAAGTAGACATTTTTATTGTTGCATTCAATGCTTTATTTCTTGTTTAAACAACAATACCCTG
This sequence comes from Thunnus maccoyii, assembly GCF_910596095.1. Classification (NCBI taxonomy): domain Eukaryota; kingdom Metazoa; phylum Chordata; class Actinopteri; order Scombriformes; family Scombridae; genus Thunnus; species Thunnus maccoyii. Next base: position 24,450,087 of record NC_056544.1, on the reverse strand, counting down.
GCAAGATAAATAATTTGTGCAAATTCTTAGACACCTATAGAGCGAGAGTCCCCGTAACTGAGCGCTATCGTCCGTGCAGGTGAGTCTCTAGATGTATTTTGAGGTTACCCAGCACTGTGAAGCTTTTACTACACTGCCCGCAGCTGTATGGCTTCACCCCGCTGTGGAAACGCTCATGTCTCAGGCAGTTGTCCTGCCTCGAAAACATCTTGCCGCAGATTTTGCAACTAAACGGTCTCTCTCCCGTGTGCACGCGTTGGTGCGTTTTCAGCCGGGTCTTCTGGGTAAAAGATTTCCCGCATTCGAGGCACCTGAAAGGTTTGAAGGGTTCGTGGGTGATCTTGTGCTCCTCCAGCTGGGACAAGCGGGCGAAACCTTTGTTGCAGACCGAGCAGATGAACAGTTTCTGATTTGCTCTCCACACATTCAGTAGCCTTTTTGCTCTATAGTTGTTTCTACTGAGGATGTGATCTTCTGCGTTTGATCCCGACATTCCCACCGTCCTCTGCACGTTAGGCGTGGCTAGTGACGGCCCCGCCTGTCGTGAAATAGACTGACTGACTGCGGGCTGTGAAACATGTCTGAACGGCTCGCTATGAACAGACTCTGAAGCGGTGCTTCCCATGCACATAGGTCGCATCTCAACCTCTACTTTTATCGGCACGCTTAAGGAATCATCTGCAAATTCTTCTACTGCGGTCGATGAAGAATTATAGGAATTTTCTGTGTTTCTGTGAGCAGCAAATTGTTCGGGGTGAGAGGAGAAAATCGGTATTTGCTGCTGCATTGCGTGCACTGCTTCAACTGAGCTTTCCTCAAACATGCTACAAGCAGGAGGAGGCCAGATCTGATCGTCTGGCTCTCCAGCATCAAAGCAGGAGTTATTGGCTGCTGTTGCAATGTTGTCAGTTGTTTCCTGGGTGGCAAGTTCATCTGCTGGCTCACATTTCACCACTGGCCTCATGTTATTGATCTCTTCTGTTCCAAGTTGGGGCTCGCAGAGTGAATCACCAGGGTTCGGTTCCAGATACACTGCAGGCCTTTCCTGGTCTTCTTCATCTGAAGATAAAAGAAAAAAAATTGTAAATACATGAATTTGACTATTAAAGGGATGGGTTTACAATTTTTCAAGTCTGCTTTAAACAACAGTCAGGAGCCCAAATGAACATTGAAACAGGTTTTTCTTGCTGTGATGATTCCTCCTATTCATACTGGTCATTAGAAGATCCCTTCATAATGCACTTACAATGTAAGTGATGGGGGACAAAATCCACAGTCCTCCTTCTGTGCAAAAATGTATTTAAAAGTTTATCTGAAGCTAATATGAAACTTCAGTCGTCCAAATGAGTCAAATCAAGTAGATATCTTTCAGTGTTACAGTCTTTTTAGTGCCAAAGTCCCTCTTTTTGTTACTATACTCCCACCGCAGCTCAACATGGAAACACTGTCTGAGGAAACACAAAGAGGGAATTTGATGCTAAAAAGACTATAAATGTGTCAGATATCCACTTGATATGACTAACTCAGACTGCTGAAGCCTCATATAAGCTTCAGATCAACTTTTAATGCATTTTGCACAAAATGACTGTGTGGACACACTGTGGATTTTGACCTCCATCACTTACATTGAGAGCACATTTGAAGGGGATCTTTTAACAGTCAGTATGAACAGGAAGAACGATTACAGCGAGGAAAACCTCTTTCTCTGTTCATATGGACACCTGACTGTTGTTTTAAGACACACTTGAAAAATTCTGAACCCGTCCTTTAACTGCTAATAACTAACAAATGTAAGCAAACAAAGCAAGAACATTTAAACATTTAAAGAGTACACCTACATTGCTATTTATTTAGCCTGTTTATTGGAGGGTGTCCATATCTGAAGAACACAATGTGACATTTACTCAACACTAAGGATGAATTCTCTAACCTTGGACTTGTCCACAAGAGACACGATTCAATTTTTTCTGTCCTGATAACAATTCTGGTATCAACATCCAATAACAGTCTTTTCCTCAAATTCATAATCTTCAAACCTAACTGCATGGAGCTCATTTGAATCAAATATATAAAAAATATGTTAGCTTAATTTTTTTTGTGTGTGTGTTTTCCTTTTTTGTTGTTGTTTGTTTTTCTCCTTAACTTGAGGGCAGGTCCGCTGTATAAGCCTGGAACCCTTCTTGTATAGAATCAAAGGATGTTTGTCTTCCTCCATCAGTAAAACTATTGCGCGGTCAACCTTCATGTCTGTCCTTGACTATGGCGATATTCTGTATTGTCACGCTGCCCCATCAACACTTCACGCCAGTTGTGTATCATAGTGCATTACGCTTTATCACAAATGACAAATTTCATAATCATCATTGTTCTTTGTATCACAAGGTGGGTTGGACTTCCTCACAGTCAAGAAGAAAAAGCATCTCATGTTATTCATCTATAAAGCTCTACTGTTGAAGCTTACAAACTAACTCACATCTCTTCTCTCATTTAAATCTACTAACTACAGAAACATGATCCAGTAACTACTTAACCTTAAATATCCTTCATGTTCACACTAATGTTGGCAGTTTCAGGTACTATGCAGCTTTTAAACGGACTGAACTGCAAACTGCCCTCAAACTTGAGTCTTACATTCCTCTTAGAGATTTTAAAGCTGTTTTTATTCATCCTTGTTTATTGTGTAGTTTCTGTCTCTGCTGATTATCTCCCTATGAATGTTTCTTGTTCTCAAGTCTCTCTTGGAAAAGAGATCTTAATCTCAATGAAATGACTTCCTGATGACATAAAGATTAAGCAAACATCTTTTATTTATATTATCTGGATTTTATGCAGTCTAAACTTTTAATTACATTAAAATATTGAAATGAGCGGGGTTTTTTTTCCCGGATTCAACATAACTCCTGTTCTCTCAGGCAAGAAACTGTGTAAGCATCTAAAATCTTAATTTCAGATTTTTTTATTATTATTTTTTTTGAATGAAGTTTGGTGTGGTTGCTCACCTTTACTTGGCACCTGAATCCCTGATGGTGTCTGCTCCTGTTTGCCCTCTTTAGCTCGGGTTGTGGCTGCTTCTTGAGCATTACAGAGTTCAACCTCCATCGATTTTAAACTTCTTTTGAGCTCCTGAAGCTCGCTGTCCCTCCGACACATCTCCAGGCGCAGAGACACGATCCCGTCATCCACCAGCTTCGTTATTTCTGCGACTGCAGCCTTCGCCAACACATCCATAATAGCTGCCACCTGCATACCAAAAGAGGAAGGGAAAGACATCCTGCAGAGGGGAAATTAAAAAATCAGAGGAGGCTTGTTCCTTTCTCTGTTTCACAGGTAGAGCTCCAGCAGGGGGCCGAAGCACCAAGATTTATTTATTTGGGTTTGCATCCGAGATGGGATGTGACGTAGGGCCTTCTTCTTCTTCATTTCCGGCAGGTTAGGTGCTTTGAGGGACATTGTTGCCTCCCGCAGGTCGGGATTAGGTTGCAGGTCAGGGTATGTCTATGTTCAAAGGTGTAATCTTGTAGCAGCGACGACTACTTTCAGTAGATAGATAGATAGATAGATAGATAGATAGATAGATAGATAGATAGATAGATAGATAGATAGATAGATAGATAGAAAGAACTGCTGGTTGGTCAGTATTAGTCCTGTCTGTGTATGTCGTTCTACCAGGAACTGCAAGTTCATACACCTGGTCCACTTGGGGTATGTTACACTGATCCACGGCCTGGAAAAATAAAACTGATGTTTAAGGCTGTTCGAGACTGGCTCTGCAGCATCACAATCTCCTTGTGTCTATGAGCTTTAATTATGGAGGCACAGCAGATGGAGGTTGTAGAGGAGGTACAGCAGATGGAGGTTGTAGAGGAGGTACAGCAGATGGAGGCTGGAGAGGAGGTACAGCAGATGGAGGTTGTAGAGGAGGCACAGCAGATGGAGGCTGGAGAGGAGGTACAGCAGATGGAAGCTGGAGCGGAGGCACTAGGGTCCGAGAAGACCTCTGTGGTGTCATCAGAAACCACTAGATCTGCAAGTGTGGCTTCTCCTCCTCCCACAAATTCCTCGAATCCCTCATCTTCCTCCATAGGCTTATTCTCATCTAACTGCTCCAGCAACTAGGATGTCTCCTCAGAATTAGGGTGCATGTCTTGTAGGGGCTTATTATTCTGCCTCAGCAAGTACTTTATTCCAATGAGCTCTCCCAAGAAAATGTTAAACCAAGAAATTGAGAAGAAGAAGCTGAGACAGCAGCAGCAGCCCGGCCTTGGTTACAGCAATTTAGTCCTTCCAACAGGTAAATTTAGTAAGGTGCTCGCGCTGTTCCCTGAAGGAAATAACAGTACAGGATGTTAAGTATAAGAGGTTCCTGTTATATGGTTATATCCCCATACCCTTACTACTACGCATTCTAGTGTAGACTTAAGTTTCACCATCTGGTACTGTACATCCGATCTTATAAATGTTGCACAGCCTCCTCCAGCTTTTCCATTTCAATCATGTCTGACACTTTCATATCCTGGGAACACAAAGTCTAAACATGGCTTAAGCCAAGTTTCCGGAACACACAACACGTCTGTTTGATCTTTAAATACATCTACAAATCTCTTAAATTTCTGCCTATTTGCAACCAAACTCCTTGCATTTTATTGTAAAATGTATAACCTCAGCAGCTTAACAGTCATATTCATATATTTCCATGTTTCCTTCTTCAATGCAATCTTCACTCTTGTCGGTACACTTCTTTTCTCTTCTCCCTCTCTCATACACTTCCTGCTTCTGCCTCATGTATTTGTGCAGCTCCTCTGGGCCCTGGTATACACCCTCAAGGAATCTCTCTGCAACATCTACCACCACTCTAATGATGTCTGACCTTTTGGTTTGGCTTCTAGCTGCCCATAAAATGTCTGCCATAAATGCAAGGAATGACTGTGTGTCTATTATCTGTTTGCTGCCTCCTTAACCATAGGCAGTGAGGAGAATGCTCTAGTTACCCCTGACCTGGTAGGTTCCCCTAATCCCCTCACTTTCCTCAAGGAATCTACATATGACATTTTGTCCTCAGCTCTCATTTTTCTACTTCCACAGCCATTACGTGATGCTCACATCCTCTGGAGGAAGACATGGTTTCCACTACAGTTACAGCACTTGATTTCCTCAGACTGACATTGTGCAAAGTTGTGGTTTCCTCCACGTTGTCTACATAGTCTATTTCTCCTACACGCTGCTGCTACATGGCCAAAGCACTGACACTTAACAACGCAGTGGGAGCCATATGTATTGACTCACTTGAAAGCTCATATATCCCAGACTAACTCTTGTTGTTGGTGGCTGTGAAACTCTACTGTAGAAACATGGCAGTGCAACATGGCGGGCTCCATGGAAGAGGACCAGCTCCATATGTAGGTATGACGGGCTTATTCTAAGTTAACAAGAACACAACAATTCTTATTATCTAGTGATTATACACTAATGAAAACATACTTATGAATACTATATTCCATTTCTGCTAAGTCCGTTCCACTAGATGCCACTAAATTCTACACACTGCACCTTTAATATGTAATTAGTGTAATATGTGTAATACAAACTGTTTTATATATAGCTTATTGATACAATGGATGTCTTGGCTTTGTAACCCTTGTTCTATATGTGGTACTTGTTCCAATAAAATGTTAAAAATGTAAAGAAGTATAGTCAAAAATAAATAAATAAAGTCATTGTCACCGGAAATATAATTTTATTCACATAATTCTGTAAAACAGTGACTTCGGCAGGCATTATATTTACCCTAAATTATACATTCCATTCATCAAACCTGCTTCTTCAAATCTACCATTTAGTTAAAGAACTTCCAAGCTTTTGTTTATACATATACTGTATATATACATATACTGTATAGAATTACAATTTATTAGATAATTAGACATCCAGCATACAGGGGAGTGAGCTGGATTTGAGGCTCATCTTTTTACTTTTAATCAAAATTGAGTTATACACACATAATCACTGAACGATGCTTTTCAAACTACTGTTAAGATTCTGGGGTTTGTACAAGTTTCAGTGTATTTACTCGGACAAGACTTGATTAATGTATCTTAATCTGTACAGCCTACAGATCCAGAATAGCGGGAGGTTATGACACGTCTGGGTTTAATTTTTTTTTTTTCTTAAGCAACAGAAATTTGTCCTGATTTTTTGTCTTAATATTTCATCCACAACATGTTGGAGCAGCACTTCACCTCTAATCCCAACCCCACAGCTTCTGAGGTTTTATATAGCTGCCGCGCCGGCAGCTAAATTCCAGCCATTTAACAGTTTCTTGATTGCACATGGTATGTGCATGGCAGAGAAACATCTAAACATCTTGAGCAACATTAGATTTGCAATACTGTTGTTATACATGCATTTGATAATGAAAGAAAATCCTCAACCAGTTTACTAAAAAATGCATCCCTTTATGCTACATGTAGAAAAATAGTTTGTACAGTAAATCAGTTTAAATCAGTGTATCGACAAAAACACCTCACTGCACTTCACTTCCCCAATCCCTCTGCCTCTCTTTCTCCTTCTCACACTCTTTCTCCTTTTCTCGCCTCATGGTTACCATGGCAACCGCCTCATCGAAACACAAGCTGAGGGGACTGTTTCTAGCCGTGTCCCTCGTGGCACCTTCATCCCCGTCCCTCCTCCTCTCCCTATCTTTCTCCCCTACCCTGAGCAGCTCCTTTTTCCCCTTGCCCTCATGCTCCAAGTCTCCATCTTTCCCCTGTTCTCCTTCTGTTGGGACTTTCAGCATGCAAGCGGCGTCTCTCCTCTCTCGTTCTTGCTGCTGCTGCCGGATGGTCAGGGCGGTCATTTTGCAGTGCTGCGGCTTCGGTGGCACCACCGGCACCGCTTTTACTTGGTAAATTTTAATTGGAGACTGTTTGGAGATGACCAGCTTCCTTCCAACTCCTCCCTGGCTCTCCTCACACTTCCAGCCCTCTTTTGATTCTCTAATATTTGACTTGACCTCTTTTTGTCGTTTATCCTTTTTATCTATGCTTGGCGGGAATGTAAGTTGCTCATTAGCTTTGTCTTTGTCATTGTTCTCTTTATGTTCCACTTCTTCCCTGTCATGATCTTGTGCTTCTTCTTTGCCTACATGCTTCTCTTGGATTTCTTTTCCTAATTCACTTCTCTTTGGTAAGTAAGTCTCTTTTTCCTCAAACTCTTGCTGCGTCTCTGCATCCTTGTGCTTTTCTTTAGCTGTCTCCCTCGGTTCCTCCACAACCTCTATTTTATCTTCAGTTTTGTTAATCACTTTTTCCTCAACCTTCGCCATTTTCTCCCCAAAAACCATTGCTATCTGGTCTACATCCTCTACAACAGCTCCCTCCTCAACACCGTCTCTAACACCCTTCCTTTCACCCTGCTTACTTTCTTCATCCTCGATCACTTCACATATAACATCCTCAAGTTCATCCCAAATTTTGCAGCTTGTTTTACAAAGTGCCTTGTGCTGCTGTTTGCCATTTTCCTCCATCTTTTCCTCATGTTTTTTGTCAGCTATTTCTTCACTGTCTCCCCCTGTGGGCTCTTCGTACATGCCCTCATCACTTTGTTTTATTTCCAGAGCCATTTCTATATCCACAGTTGTCTCAGATCTGCTTTCCTTTCTTTCTCTTTCTCGACATATGTCCTCTATCTCCTTATCTATCTTCCTGTCCTCTCCATCATCGCCCTCTCCCTCTTTCTTTCCCCCTATAACACATGAATTAAACTGTTCTGTTGCCCTTTCAGAAAAGTCTCTGGACGCTGCTGAAACGTCAGCAGTTTCTTTCTGTGTATCACAAGAATCTGTGTCACAAGGTGGATAATCACTGTGAAGATTATCAACCACTTCATTCTCTTCGTCAGCCTTCGTGTCAGCCATAGTGCTCGATTCATCAGTGTCTTCAATCCTTGGCAGTGGAAACTCCACGCAGCAGTGTGTTGATGCCTCTGAAGGGGGAAGTTTTACTTCATCACACCAAGCATCCTCCGTGGCACTGAGATCTACCTCTGTCGCTCTGCTGCAGATGGATGACAGGTAGAAACAGTTTAGACATGAACTGTATCAGTATCTGTGTAGTTTCAGTGTATTTACTTGGACAAGATTGGATAAATAATGTGTTTTGATTTATAGTTGCATGAGGTGTTTCTTTCATTTATGTGATGTGATGTGGAAGAACCCTTTTATATTCCTCTATGGTGAACTAAATATACTGTAGGAAAAAAATAAGATCTACTTTAAAAAAAATATTACGCACTGCTTACTTTTAGTAAAGCTACTGTAAGTTTTACGTAATGTGGCATGTTTCAAAGTACTCTGATGGTGCAAGGTTTTCTGGAAACCTTGTTGCTTTCAGTCCATTTAATGTCAGTGTCCTCACGTAACAGTTTGCATTGCTGTCTGCCACAGTGTCTCTTTTGATATTACCGCTGACAGGCACTAAAGATGGACATTGTCAAGTTTCTAAGTGACTATGTAACTTTTGCTGAGTAATGACCACTGTGTCCATAAGGGTAAATGCTGACATACAACATAGTGTAACTGTAGCACAAGTAGAGAGGAGTCATAATGTCAGCAAAGCGACTAATTACTGTCAATTATGAGGTGATATTATTATATATAAACTAATGTTTGTTGGCAGTAACCAACACCATAAGTTGCTGGTCATACCAGACCAAGTAAGGCTGCAGTAGCTAAACACATGAATGTATTTCTAATGACCATGGTTGTGGTTTATCGCTAATGAATTGAATTTTTATTTTGTAAGAGGAAGATGTGTTATCTCTTAACACATCTTCCTCTTAACAAGCTACAAAACACAACATTGACATATTATCATGTCAATGTTGTCAGGTTCACCAAATGAAGCTTTATAAGGTTCATTTTCCCGTTTACATATCCAACAGATGTGGTGAAACATGAGCATTCACTTAGAGTTGTGTTGTGTCCACCTAATCAACGTATGTCCAATATTCACTGTTCTTCTAGTTCTCCTGGCTATATTTTGGTCTTTGCCAACATCTGTGTGAAATATCTGGCTCTTTAGCTGCTAGATGTTCCACTTTCTTTACCAGCTAGTTGTTAACTTTGTGTGTCTGCAAAAATAGTCCGACTCAGAGTCCCGTAGCTGGGAAGAACAGCAGGTGAGCCAACCGTCAATCATAGCTATCAGTCAACACCCACACAGCAGACATCAGAACTACTACAAGTCTTCAAATCTTATTAATGGTGTGATAATTTCCACATAATGGTATATAATGGCACTTTAAGGTATATTTTATTATTTATTTGGCTTCAATCTCAAGCTGTCATAGTTGCCACCCGGTCAGGTGATCATTTTTTACGTGTTAGACACTATGAGCGACACCTTTCACATTATGCATCGTCATTTGCTTCATTGTTAGTATAAAAATATTGATTAGTGCAGCTTTAAAGAAAAACGCATTCAATGATAAATACTTCCATCAGTAAAGACCAGGACTGACAGAAATGCACTTGCACGATAAGTGATTACTAATTTTAAGAAATTAAAACAGATTTGTTATATATGTTATGAAATGTGTTCTGTATGAAAAGAGATTTGAGATAAGAATGAGTTTCACCTTTGCATATTTCTCTCTGGTTGGTCTCGTCCCTGGTGAACTGTATCTTCCTCTTCCTTCTTCGTTACCTCCTCTCTCTCCTGTCCATCTTTATCTCCCTCACCTTCTTCTTCATCTTTAATTTCTCCCTGCTCCTGATCTCCAGCAGTTGTTTCTTCACAGGCAGAATATTCAGGGTGCAACGACTCAGATTCTCTTTTTGACTGATCTACAGGAACTTCATCAAGAGTGCAACTGTGTGTTTCATAATCGTTTAAAATGAAATCGGCAGGAAGGCTTTTCATAAACATGTGCTCATCTTCCTCACTATTGTACTCATGATCATCAGAGTACTCCTCTTCAGACTCTTCGGACTCCTCCGGTCCATGGATAGGTGAGGTCATATAAGGCAAACTGAGGGATTTAGCGTGTCGGCTGTCTATGTCGAGGCTGAGCGGCCTGTGTGAATTTAATTGAGTTTGACTCTGAGTGTGTGTTTCGGGGTCTGGCTGAAGTTGTTTCTGTAGCTCTGCGGGATGATGGTAAGCCTGAGCTTGTTCCATGACTTCATAGTCATCATCCCAGTGACCAGGAGGTTCAACGGAGAACTCATTCACCTGAGAGGTAAAAAGAAACAGAAGTGGACAGGAGGATTAGGGTTAAGGTTAGGGTTAAGGGTTAGGGTTAGGGTTAGGGGTTAGGGTTAGGGTTAGGGTTAGGTGGGTTAGGGTTAGGGTTAGGGGTTAGGGTTAGGGTTAGGGTTAGGTGGGTTAGGGTTAGGGTTAGGGTTAGGGGTTAGGGTTAGGGTTAGGGGTTAGGGTTAGGGTTAGGGTTAGGTGGGTTAGGGTTAGGGTTAGGGTTAGGGTTAGAAAAAGTTGAAATTCTTAAGATATTATTAACAAATACAGTGTGTTCTCATTAGTGCTTCCTCCTTCAAACAACAGTAATTTAAATCACTCAAGTGCCAGAAAATATAACATTATATATAATATATAAAAGTATATTTAACAACTAGAAAAAGGTTGCAATTTCACGATCACATTATGTGTTAAGACATTTTTGCATTTCCTCAAACACTGTTTCAACCTGATAAGAACACCATCTACATGTAAAACCACACATACCTGATAGGGCACACTGCAGTCCATGTGGTCCAGAAATTCAAAGCTATCTTGAACGTAGCCAGACAGTTCGTGGTCGTCCTCCTCCACCTCTGTAGAGTTGAGTACGTCAGAAGCATCTAACGCACAGTCATTGTCACGATGAGTCACCTCTGACTGAAATTCTTTCATTTCTGTGAATGATACACAGGCTTAGATGAGAGATTAGCTAATGTTTGTAACATCCATGTTGCGCAACATAATTAGCAGCAAAGAATGCTTTGTTAAAAGGGACTAGTTTTTAGATGTGTAATGGTCAATGATCATATCACCAAGAGATTAGATATAAGAGTATGGTCTAGACCTGCTCTATCTGAAAAGTGCCCTGAGATGACCTTTGTTGTGATTTGGTGCTATATAAATAAAATTTAATTTAATGTAATCTCTATAACAGAAATACAATACTATAAGTACAATATTAGCCTGTGCCTTGATATTTGGTTGTATTTTCTTTCAAAATATTTATCCAGTGTTTGTACTAGTATTTATTAGTCCTGAAAGGATTAGCTGAATTAGAATTATTGGGAAATTATTCCAATCACAATATTGATAATTGATTAATGTTTAAGTAGCTCTGTGAGTTTTTTTATCTGTTCCAAAGCTGCAGAGGTGAGACGCAATAATCGAGGATAATGTTGCTCATTTACAGACAGGGCATTTATAGTGTTGCATTTAGTTCTATGTACAAAAAGGAACAGAAATAGTTGTATGAAGAATGAAAACTGAGAGTCTGAGTGAGAAGTTCAAACTCCTAGCCAATCACTGTGTTAAGTAAGTGTCTGATTTTTGGTTTCAGAATGTATGCAAAGTATTGGACAAAGATAGTTTTTGACCTGATAATGGAGTTAAATGAAAAGTCAGGGGATCACCAAAGTGATTAGAATTCATCCTGAAGGGAAGATGAATGTCTGCAACAAAATTCATGGATATCGATCCCATACTGTTGCCTGCTCGAAACTACAAATGTAAACTCATGGTGGCGCTAGAGGGAAAGTCACCAGAGGATTCAACCTCTGGGGACCATGAATGTCTGTTAAATTTTATGGCAATACATCCAGCAGTTGCCAAAGTGATTAATAGACTCAATCGAGCGATGACTCAAATGAAATTGATAATAATAATTAATTGCAGACTTAGTATTTAATGGGTATTTATGGAAATAAATAAAGACCATTACCCATGTATTCACTGTTTTCATCAACATCTTGGTCCTCTTCCCTATGGTCATCATTGTCTTCCTCCACGTTGGATGTCAGACTTTTGGGTCGTTGCTTCAGTTTCCATTCTTCTCTCACGTCTTCTTCCTTTTCTTCTTCCTTCTCCTCCTCCTCTTTCTCTCCAACCTTTTCCTCACTAGCAATATCTGCCACTGTATCCTCTTCTCCGTCCATGACTCCTTCCCTGTCTGTTTCTCCCCCCCTGTGATTTTTGTCCTCTTCACCAACCTTCCTAACCTCTTCCACCTTCCTTTCCGTTTCTCCGCTTTCCTGCCTCTCCACCTTCTCTCCTCCCTCTTTACATTCCACCCTGTCCCCTCCATCTTTATCCCTGGCGCGGTGGATGATCCTGTCGCCCCCGCCTCCTTGCAGCACACCTAACGCCAGGTTAGAGGTGATATGCAGGGGCACTGTAACGATTGTGGGCCCTGTGATGTGCATAGCTGCTCTTCGGCCTACTTTAGTAGAGAGTCCCGGAGATCTGGACTGGACAACATCGTTGCTTGTGAGCCCTAAACCTTCAGGGTCAAGGGCAGTATAGGTGCCCTGGACCCCCGCACCCCCGCTTACTAGTCCTGTTCCCCTGCGGTAGGTCACAGCATATTCACTGCCACCCATCGCACCAGTAGGTGCCGGAGCCTCTGAGCCAGACTGGGTGGACGGGGCCACGAGGGGAGACATGTTGGTGGAAGGAGGGCGTTGGGAAGGATGTCTTGCACCTGGAATAGGGACAGATAAGACCTGGGACCAAAACTTTTCAACATTTCAATCTAAGTAAAAGTATAACTGTGAATCTGTTTCTTTACCAAAACTGTTTCAGACAATTTATCTGCAAACAATTTTAAGATTTTGTTGATTAAGAACAACCAAATCATAAAAATACTTTCCTCTCATCCTCAGTGTTATGTTGTCATGGACTTAAGTTTAGTTTTCAAGATATCTGTCTCTGAAACTTTTGTTTGTGGTACTCTAAGCATTTTGAAAGTGAGAAAAGCTCCCCGCACACCGTCTCACTTCCTGCTGGAATATTTATTGAATCATAACGTTTTGCTCTGTCCGACCGTCATCAGGTATATGGGCAGCGTCACAACACTTCCATATATATATATATATATATATATATATATACAAAGGAGCTGCTTCAATAGTCCAATCAGAGGACTACAGAGATTAGTTTGACTGATGAGCATCTTGAACTAACCTAAAGTATACACGTCACCAGTCAGGTAAAGCATTGGAAAGATTAGAAAAACACAAAATGGCACAATATAACATTTTCAATTAATCTTATTATACTTTATAGCAACATTCATATAACCCCAAAACTCTCCGAGAATAGAAAATGATAAGTGAATTAAGAGCAAAAGTATTTATATATCATAAATCTTACAGTGTCATCAAACATACCAAACCTATTCTATCAAAAAGTTAGAATGGAAAGGTATCTTAAGGACAAAAGTTTCCATTTCAATTTAAGCATTTAAAAATGACATTTCTGGAAAGTCAACAAGCTTCGCTGTCAACAGTCTTTCCTGGAACGTCTTTTTACCGAGAAAAAAAAAAGTTATCCCTATGAAATTAGTTGACAGCATGTTCTGCAGAGGATTCGGGGATTTTTCAATGATTTGAGCAACACAAGCAACATTTAATTAATCTCCATTGTATTAGGGTGGCAACAGAAGTTTTAGGCAAATATCTCAAAACCCTAAAACAGGTCACAGGTCGGCCAAAACTCTTTAGTATGTACATTTAAATAGTAGTTTCTTCAACTGTAGAAACATTTGTGGTATTTATTTATCATTCTGAGTCACAAAATCAGTGGTGAAAGTTGTGAGAAGAGCAGTACCTTCTGGAAAGCACGGGGAGCTGAGGGAATCCATGCTTCTTGCTGGTCTCAAAGTAGGTCGTTCTTTCTCTACAAAGAAAAGCAAATGATTTTAAACTCTGCAAATTGAGTATGTAGGAACATAAAACTTTTTTCTTTTTTTTTTTTTTTTTTAGCAAAAAGCCATTTGCCACAATTTTGTTATAAACTTATTGATTTTAGCAAAATATAACATTCATAGGCCTAACTTTGACATTAAGAAACTGTCAATTATGACCATCTGTTTTTAATAGTATGGAAGAGTTCTCTGCTGCCAGAAAATGGGAAATCAGTTACACATATAAACTGGAATGGGAGGTTTTATGGTTTTAAAGTGTTATTGTCATAAAATGTACCTTTAGCTGAGTGTTTGTGCCTTCGCCTTGGGTCGGGGAATCGTCCTCCGATGTTGAAGATGGACATCCACTTCCTTCCCTTGAGGGATCCTTTCCTCCTGAGGCAAACAAGACACAGACATTCACATTGGATAAGGAAAAATGAAACAGAGAAACTGGATTTTTCCTTTCCTCAGGAACCTGTTTTCTAAGATACAATGACTCGATGTAAGCAATATTTTACCAAAAATATTATACACACAAATTAGACCTAACATGACATATTAAGAAGTTGTCTAAATGTCTGCATGGCAAATATTTAAAACATAAAATTGGAACGTCACTTTCATCAAGCACTCAGAGTTTTGGAAATGGTACCAGCTGGTAATGACTGACCTTTGACCTCTGGATGGAAAAGTTCCTCTCAACTAGATTAAAAGGTTCAGGCAGATAAATAAAAGGTCTACTCACTTGTCAGTGCCCTCTATTATAGCGTGGTAAGGTCGTATAGGAAGAGGACCATCTCCCGGGCTGAGGTTTCCATAGTTGGCGTGAGGATGAGTGGGAATGGACTTGAAAAGACCTTCCGCCTGAATGGGCATCGCTGAAGGAGAAGGGAGGGAGTTTCTTCTTTCAGATGATACACCTGAATAAAGCAGACATGAGTTTGTGTGTGTTTTTGTGTGTCTGTGTGTTTGTGTGTGTGTGTGTGTCTGTACCTTGTTCAGGAAACAGCTGAGAGACGTGTGTGAGGATGAACTCCACCACGATGGACTGGACTCTGACCTCCATGAAGGCAGCTGTGCCGTTAAACCCTGTAGCCTCAATGTCCTTTGACCTTAACATAGAAATTGATTGATTAATTGATTGATATCGTACAATGGAATAAAGGAAGGGTTGGGCTGAAAGAATAAAGGAGGAAAAGAATGAAAGCATCAACTAATTTTATAATATCCACCAAACAAAATAGCCCCAATGATTACATTTTAATTAAGGATTCACACGCGCCTCTCAAACACACAAACAACTTGTATGTTCCAGCGGATTCAGAGCAGGATGTGGTTCAGCGTCTTGCTCAAGAGCATTTCAGCAGAGATGGACAACAGCACACATACAACACATATGATCTATGAATATCTATAAACAAACCTGAGCAGATTAGGAGCCCAGACGATGGCCAGGTTCCTGGCGTGCATGTTGGTCTCGGAGGAGAACGAGGCCATTTTGACAAGATGGCACATCAAAAACTCCAAAGTCCTGAAGGAAACAAGAAACGAGAGTTTCAGAGATTTCAAATGGTGCCTGGACCACTGAGTGTTAGAAACACAAAAGTAAAAGCTTTCGAGCTATATGTTTTGGCTGAATCATTACTTTCATGTCATACATTGTTCCTCCAAATGTAATGATTTCTCCAGATAGTCCAATTTTAATATTCTTGATTTCAACTACTAACATAATGCTGAATTACAAGACATACAATGAAATGATGCACATGGCATTCAAGTTTTTAATTAGATTAAATGGTGCAAACTGAAAAAAAGTAACTTTGGATTTGAATATTTATCCTAATATAACAGTGGTACAGCTTTGATGAAGCTCTGGAACAGCTCTGGTTATAAGTCTCTTGATGCTGCATGAAATTTCCTGTACTGTATCTACAGTAACCTGATTGTCCCAGCTGGCCTGGCATCTCTAAACCTCTTTCTTAGAGTGTCTGCTAAGAAGTGCTGGATGGCACAAAATGAAGTGGGCATTTTGAATATAGATACCTCTTTGTTTCCTCAAAAGTGAATGAATTAAAATAATGGAACATTGGGTGACATTTAATGGCTTCATAGAAGTCAACTGGGAAAACTACATGAATATGAAGCATCCAGTGTACAGCGGAGGACTGTACCTGTAATGTTGACTTGGTAGTTCTTTCAGCACATCTTTGATTTTCACCAGCCTCTCCTCCTCCAGCTGGATGGCCACAGCCTCCTGCAGGAACACAGACGTGTGTTTGAAGCACCATGTTCACACAATTTATAATTGTTTTCCATTTTATTTTTTTAATGAGTGGATTTCAGTTTAATTGTTGGCATAACGGGATTGTACTTTACAGTCTCTACTAACCATTCATTGCAAAAAGAAAGCTGATTTAAACATTTAAAACCATACCTGTACATTTTCACTGGGGGATCTGGACTTACTCTAATTTATATATTTCATGTTTTCTTTGCACTGGAGGTTTTTCATACCACGGTCAGTTACACTCCACGGACACACAGGAGGGGGTAAATTGTGTGAAACGTGTCAGAGGTACTCACAGCAAACTTGTCGTAGAGCTGGTATGTGAGCAGAGGGTTCGGCAGCTCTCTGAAATACGCTTTACACAGAGAGCTGACACAGTGGATGTCCTGCAGGTAGACATCTTTGTTCAGATCTGGATTCGCGTCGTTCTCAAACTCATTCCTGTTTTTAGGAAAAGAGAAAGTCGCTTTAGAGCACGTTAACCCAACTCACACACAAACCTGATGGGTATGAATTTACACATATGTACGTAACAACTTACCTCAGTTTCTGTATGTTGGACGATACTCCAGATAATCTGTAGATCCCGTCCACGATTCCATGATGCTCAACAAACTCACTGCAGCATCGCAAGACCTGAGGAACTGTGGGAAACAGGAAATGACTCGAATTAATGAATGGATAAAAACCCGAGAAACATGCAGTTAAGTGTATAAAGTTTGTATATGAATATACACATTCAATTTTTAGGTATTTTGTCTGTATGTTTCACACAGTACATGGTAGTCTGTTACATGATTTGTGTATGACAAATTTGTCATATCCTGCATAATGCTATCTCATTCCCAATTCTCTTCTCTTCAACGTGGACAACTGAGGAAGACCATTTTGTGGTTGAACAAGGTAGCAGTGTTGTTTGGTTTTTGTCTTTTTGTACAAATTATTGTTTTAAAGCAACTACAAATAATTTATGGATGTGCCTCCTGATGATTTCCAAATGTGTCATCTACAAACTTTGTAGAACAAATATGTATCAAATTAACATACGCATAGCGTGGAGCTTAAGAACTGTATCGAAATTGTGTGACACAAAATACACAAATAAGTGTTTGTATACATACACTCAGCGAGCACTTTATTAAGAACACCTGTGTAATCTAATGTCATCTAATACAACAGCTCTGCCATCAATTCTACTTTTATAAAGCTTATACAATTTCAGTTTTTGTTGACATTGTCAAAAAGGTGATAATTCTACTTCATGTTTATTACTTTATTATGTCACAGGTTCCTGATAAAGTGTTTGCTGAGTGTATATACAAGTTTATAGAACTGAAAATAGTGAATTATCTTATTATATAAATTATTTTTGTGAAAGATTTTTTCTATCTAATGGAAGATGTAAAAATGAGATGACCTTAACCCTGGACTTTTAAAAAATAAGTACTGTAAGAGAAACTAAAATACATGTGCAACTAGTAACATGTTAATAACAAGCAACACAGGCAAATCTCTCTCTACATGATACTGTTTAACAAATGAGAATATATTATCTTTTACATGCCGCATGGTGACCTTTCAGAGGATGTAGTCATAAAACATTAAGTTTTTTACTATCACTTCAATCTATATGTATATTTCATGGTTGCTCAGATGTGTTTCTGGTGAGGTTAGAAGTACATGTATTGCTATGTATCTGTACAGCATGGTGTTCAGTCTGTTGATTAAAGTAGAACACAATAGAGTAAGACATGTTTTGGAGTGAGGGCCGTTCACTTACTCTCTTGAGAGGTGGCTGTCAGGTGCTCCAGCAGATCACATCCAAACACCTTCTCTTTGTTCCCACCTTTTCTCCGATTTCTCCGCATCGTTTCCTGTCTTGCTGTTTCACCTCACATTCAGACCGGCCTGAGCTGCTTTGTTTGTTGACCGTCAGACTCACTGACTGTCTGACTGTCCGCTGCTGGCTGCTGGATGTGTCGCCCGAGTCGGTTAATGTGACACTGACTTTGTAGAGGTGCCGCACATCTCAGAGATTTTGACCGTGCTGCTGTTATTTCCTTTTCTTCAGCGCATGTTGTCGGGTGCAGGTTGTTTCCTCTGTAAGCTGCGTTGCTTTGGAGTTCATGTGTTAAAGCTGGAGTATTAGGACATACTTTGGTTTGTCTTCCACCCTGCAAAAAGGAGAACTGATAAAAGTTTCTTTGTGCAAACAACAGCTTCAAATTGCAGATAATAACATCCCCTAAAAGCAAACAATAAATTGCACTGAATCCTCAGTGTGCATATGTGGCTCTCCACTTCCCCCTGATGCACTCAATTTATTTTCGAATGAAAGGCCACACCCTTGCCTCTGTACTTCTCCTATTCAGTGAAATAAGCCTGTGACCATTTCACTCCAATCACACCATAATATCCCTCTGGACTCGTGGACCCACCTAAACCTGCAATCTCAGCTTCAGCCTGAAGTCTGGGCTCCTTACAGGCCCCGTCTGTCCTCCCTGCCCGCATGTCATGGCCATCGCTGACTCCTTTTTCACTGGAGCGGAAGTCAAGCTTTGTACAAGCCTGATCATATAGACTCAAACAGACAATCTAACTCACTCATCATCCCCTCCATCTTCCTGACACCTGTCGCTGCTCTCGTTCATCCAACATCCCTCCCTATATGTCCACTTTTAGGAATGATTTCAAATGTAGAAACACAAGGAAATAAACAATTTAAAAAGCGATTATGAGTGTACCTACCTTCAGTCTGCATCGGCACAAGTAGCAGCATAAAATGATGACGCAAGAAACCACTAAACTTCCCCTGCTAACTTCCTGAGTGTCTCTCCTTCTTTTGTGCTTTCTCTTTGTATGTGGCCCACAGTTTTTTCGGCTCTGCTGATTGGGTAGGGAAATCAGTTCTGTGTATCTGTACAGTGCATCTATTTCCCTTATGTGATGTGTTTGTCTCTGTGTAGGCCGAGCTCCATGTGTGTTATTCACTCTGACAGCGAGAAACAGATAGTGTTTGCACGTTAAGGCCCAATTCAGCTGCTGTTAGATAACGTTAGGTTCATTTCCTGTCACCGTGTCAGTGTGTAGACCTATGCTACGTAACAGTATGAATTCCTACAACCAGAGCCTCATTAAATACTGCAGAAGAACCTGCAAACAACTACACAGTACAGCACAGCGAACCACAAAGTACAACAAGGACTCAGAAAGTACTTGCACAAACAATCGTCACAGTATGCATCCTGGATTGCTACAAGCTACTACACAGAGTAACTCAAACTGCTATTAAGTGCTGGAAATTACTGCAAATTACCACATATATCCAAAAACTCACAAATCAACCAAATAAATCACAAATTACCATAAATGACGATTACACAGTATTACACATTACTGCAATCACTAGAGTGTTCTGCAAATTACCACAAAATAGACCTTTAAGTGCCACAAGTACTAAAAAATGCCAAATTAGTACTACAGAGAGCACCAGTGACCTTACCTTAAGTATGAAGAGTTTCACAAAGTACTACCAGTAAGAAATGAAATAGCCCAATATGGAATACCATAGAGTAGCAAAATGATGACTGAGAACTGCAAAGAATCACACATATGTAAGTAAAGTGTGATATCACACACTGCTGAAGTGTCTCAGTACACTTTACAAATGTGTTGTAAACATTACAGTTAAAAAAAAATGTTTAAAAAAAACACACAAAAAACATATATTACACAAACTACAAAAATTTACTACAAAAAATCACAAAATACCACACCACATACCTTAAAATAGGGTCTGCATGTGTCTCATTCTTTGTATTTTGTAAATACCTGGATATTACTTGGGCATAAGTGTACTATATTTTGTGTAATACTGCATGTAATAAAATAATAATAAAATATATCACATTTTAAATATTGTGGCAGTATTGTGATACTCTCTGTTATAGTATATGGTAGTATATTGTGGCTGTACTTGTATCCAGGGACACATCCAGGACTTAGGTCATAAGGTCAAGAGCCAAATTTTTGACTCTTCTTTAATTTATTTGAATGTTTCATATTTTATTCATCCAATTAACTGACTCCACACTACCAAAGATAAAATTCTGGTGATAAAAGGTTTTGAGAATCCTTTTGGCTAATGTTTATTCTTTCTATTTGTTGGTAATTCATATATATAATATATGTCATATATGTGATTCCACCATATTTACATACATTACATAGATGACATTTTAATAAATGAACATATATTAGATTTCTGTATGCATGAGTCTACCTGAGTCACAAAAGGACTGTCTAAAAAGATAAATCAAGTGTCCTGCTGGAGGAGGATAAACACCAGCTGCAGGGAAATTTCACAATCTGGCAACTCAATCTCATTAATGGCTCATAACTGATGTATAAGGCATTAATAAGTACATTTATAAGCATTAGTTACAATTTATAAACCCTTTAAAGGGTTAATTATGAGAAAGTGGTACCAAATGCACTGAATATAAATGTCTATTTTCTCTCTTATACATTAACCTGCATCTAAATATTGTCATTCATTTTCATGAGATCTGTATCCTTCATATGATAAGGTTACTGATATAATGATTATATTTGAATAATTACTGATCTGATATATAGTCATTTGTATATCTATGATAATATGTACTGTAAATATTAATGTTTTGTGAAGGTGTTTTATAATCCCATGAGATGTTGGCCATTAGATGGCAAGACACTAGAGCTGCAATGATTAGTCAATTAATCAATTAGTTTTCAACTATTAAATTAATCACCAACTATTTTGATAAACAATTAATCGTTTGGAGTCATTTTTTGATTAAAAAAAGTGCAAATTCTCTGATTCTGCTTCTCAAATGTGGATATTTCCTGTTTTCTTTAGTCATCTATGACAATAAACTGAATATATTTGGGTTGTGGACTGTTAGTCGAGACAATACAAGACATTTTAGGTTGCATCTGACAATTTATAGATCAGACAACTAATTGACAAATCAAGAAAATAACCGACAGATTAATCAATGGTGAAAATAATAGTTAGTTGCAGCCCTACAGGACACTTAAATACAATAATTAATTAAACATCCTTTGGAAACAATTTCAGATCATTACGGATGTATAATGACAAGGAAAACAAAATACTTTTGTCATATAATATAGAGTCAGCTGGATTTTGACTTCAGTTCTACCACTAGGGTCGTTGGACGGATGTAGTCCAACATTTACGGTAACGGTAAAAGCCTACTACGTCATCTGTCGTTAGAAGTGAAGTAGCTATGGTCACCTCGCTTTAATCCTCACTACGTGCCCCATGGGCGGCAGTACAACTGAGCGAACAAGCTTGTTGACTTTAAAAAAAATACACAAACACTTCCCAGATCGTATTTATTTCAAATGGCAGATGGTGTTGAAGTATATTTATAATACAGCTCCAATAATAATGCGACCAGAGGGAGTGATGCCGCCCGTACGAAGTGAGCGGTGCTTAAAACCGAGCGCACCTCTTCCACTACGATCCGTTGACATTTCTAGCATGCACACAGCTTTCGCTCTCCGACAAAGACAGACGCGGTACTGAAACTACTCGTTTATCAGACATTTATCCTGTAAGTAAGTGAATTACAGTCCACACAGACGAAGATATTTATTCATATTTTAATCAGAAACGGAAGTCGGGTCGAGATGGAGAGCAGCGGCTTCCAGACTCAGCTGCTGTCCGTCATGGACGTCCTAGCGAAAGCAGCCGTTGCGGAGATTAACCGGCGTGTGGATGACAGCTGCGCGGTGCTGCGGCTGGAGGTGAGCCGGAGCCGGAGCGACATCGACCTGCTGAAGAGGAAGTGTGAGGTGATGGAGGCAGAGCTCCGGAGGACCAGGATGAGAGCCAGGAGGAAAGGTGAGCACGGTGCGTCGAGGCTGGGAAGTTCCTGATTCTACTATCTCGTGGTTTATCATATCCAGTAGTGGAAAGTTACTAAGTATATTTACTCAAATACTGCCCTTAAGTAGTAATTTTCAGGTTTCAAAGCATTTCTATTGCAAACCTACTGAATCTGGTGCAAAATTACATTGTATTTATTTATTTACTTATTATTTTAGAGCTTGTACTGTCAGCTGTGGATGCTTGTTTGTTTAGGTTGTTTTGTTTTTATTGTGTTTTGTTGCTTTCTATTTGATTTCTATTCTAATTTTGAGGTAGTTATACTTTATTTGAGTATTTTCATTTGCTACCTTATACTTCCACCATTACATTTCAGAGGGAAATATTGTACTTTCTACTCCACTACATTTATTTGACAGCTTTAGTTACTTTCCAGATGAAGACTTGACACAATGGATAATATAACAAGATTTTAAAATACAACACATTGTTAAAGATGAAATCAGTGGTTTCCAACCTTTTTGGCTTTTGACGTCTTACAAAAAGCAGTGTGTAGTCGGGGTCACATTTCAGATGTCTATGAGTTAACAGCTCCACCAAATAGTGATTTTTCCCTCTAAACTTCTCACATGGTTTAATTTCAATAAATATTCAAATGATCCAATATTTCACCAATAATCAAAGATTTGAGAAAAAGTCCAAAAACTGAAAACAGAACTTTGTTTTTTCTTCTTTTCTCTCCCATTAATCATCTCACAACCCCTCAGATTTATCTGGTGACTCCTTTGGAGGGACCCGACCCCTAGGTTGGGAACCACTGGACTAAACTAGCTAACTGTATATAAAGTAGTTGAAACTAGCTCCACCTCCAGCAGCTACAACAGTAACATGCTGCTCTAACACTGATGCTTCAGTATTAATAATCTAATGATGTCATATATAATAATATATCAGTCAGATGGACCAAACCACTACTTTTACTGCAATAATTTAACTACATCAAGCTGATAATACTTATGCACTTTAACTTAAGTAGGATTTTTCATGCAGGACTTTTACTTGTAATGGAGTATTTTTACTTTGCTGTATTGGCACTTTTACTTAAATAAATGATGTGAATACTTCTTCCACCACTAATCATATATATATCTTTGTGTTCTTCCTCCTCAGTGTTTTATCCTCCAGCAGCAGAGATATTTTCTCCTTTAGTCAAAGTAGTTTTAAACAAAGAGAGGCAGATCACAGCCTGGGACAGACAGGTGCACAGTGAGGCTCAAACTCAACCCCAGCAGGTACGTACATACATCCAATACATCACGCTCTCTGTCTTTTATTCATCTGTAAGTGTATAATAGTGTGAAAAATAGTAAAGCTATTTGAAGTAAAGTCTTCAAATAGCTTTTTTGTCAGAGCAACAGTCCAAAACCATATTATATTTCATTTACAATGATTTAAAACAGGGAAAAGAGATAAATCATCACATTTGAGAAGTATTAAAAACATTTACTGAAAAGAGTAACTACACTCTGAAATTCTGCTGGAAAATTCTGCAAAATTGTTGTTAATTAATTTTCTGAGCAAAAATTAAGTTAAATAAAATGCACAAACATAATGTGAATGTTTAAATCTTTTCTTGGTAAAGTTTTATTTGATTATCTGTGGTCAGGTTTGATAGATGCCGTTTGACATATTTTTGGTGTAGAGGAGTTTAAACCTCCACTTGCATAATGTGTGCATGTTTTCATGTGTATTCATTTTTCACGTTCAAGTATTAATGTGGAGCCTGATGTTGCAGTGTGCAGACGAGGAGCCTGTTAACGAAGCTGAAGCCGTGCACATCAAAGAGGAGTGTGCAGACGAGGACGTGTGGAAGAACGACGCAGAGGACAAGCTGAGTGAGTATCAGATACAAACAGAAACGCCTTCTGCTAATATTGATGTTGGAATCACACACACACACAGTATAAAGTTTCGGGTGATGTCACCACCTGACTTTGACCAATCAGGCGACGACAAACTTTGATATCTCACTGAGGATTTCAGATGCTCAGTTTAACACACCTTCACAAATCTAGACAGTATTCAACCTTAATAAATTAACTATTAAGAGCCTTTTATGTTTCTGTCCTTTTCTGAACTTTCAACTATCAAATGAAAAAGGCAAAAATACCCCAACAACCTTTAAAAATATAACTATTAAAATAAATAGATGGGTGCTACGTCTGACCAAAAAAGGTTCATTCAGTATCTATCTCCTTTTTCCTTTTACTAAAAATACTATCAGTTAAAATGAGATACTTTTACTTCTCATCTGAATATATATATATAAGCAGAACAACCAGGAATGTTCAGAGGGCCTTAATTTATTATTTCGGTACCTAATTTATAAATCTGTGAGCGAACAATTCTGTTTTTTTGGGAGGGGGATGTTCAGGCTTACTCATCAGATGATCAGCAACAAGTGTTTTGTAGCAGCTGTTACACTCAATTACAGATCATGTGACACATATTTTAGTACATTTGAATGAATTTCCACTATATTATTTGACTGAAAAACAAAGTTTAGCCCTAAAATGTCACAATATCCTCAATTTGGAAACAAATCCAATTATTTTTAGACCATTTACATTTACTTAGAATCTTTCTTCGGGCTGCAACTAATGAGTATTTTTATGTATTTTAAGATATTCAGTTTTCTATCATGTATGACACATAAAAGCATCAAATCCTCACATTTGAGAAGCAGGAAATGTTCGGTATTTCTCCTTAAAAAATGACTGTTGCAGCTCTAATCTTATTAAATAGACCTGCACTCAAATAATGTGCTGCAGACTGCTCCATCATTATGTTTTGTAATATTTTTTGCAGGTTGAATGAACCTCCACAGCAGCACCAGTCATTTCTGCTGTATTTTTAATCACAAAACACAACAAATTACCTGTTTGTCGTGTGGTTTTAACACAAGTTTGCTGGGACACAGTCGCTCTGCAATTAGTCTGTCAGAGCCAAAACATTTCAGGTCCAGCTTGTTTGGATTGTCAGCTCAAGACCTCGTCTAGAAGTCTAGAAATTGTTCAAATGTGTTTTTTCTGTGCTTGTGGATTCAAGTTTCTGGATCTGAAAGCCTCTTCTATGAAATAATACGTTTCTCCTGCTTTCTTTTAGTCTCTGGAGCCGAGCAGCCGCCATGCTTCGAAGCCTCACAACCCGCCCAGACTGACAGCTTCGTAGAGCGTTACGACTCAGCCGAGAACGCAGCCGACCCCGGAGCTCTGGTTTCCCCGACAGACGGCTATGACACATTCCCGGAGCAGCAGCAGCAGCAGCTGAACAGAAACCAAAGTGAGGCAGAACCCTTAGTGAAACACGAGAAAGAGGAAGAGCCCGACGAAAACGCAGCTCCTCTCGATTCAGGCCAGTTTACGATGGAGGAAGCTGACGGACAGCTGTGGACGTCCGATCTGGGCGGAGACGCCGCCGATCCGAGTTTCTCCTACACGGGACATCAGTACGAGCAGATCCCTTCTGTATTCACCTCTCTGAGCGGTTTGGTAGATATGGTACCCAGAATTCACTCAGTGGGGAAGTCACATTCTGTCATGGTGAGCGCGGCTCGGGCGAAAAGACGAGCCAGGACGTTCGGTTTTAAGAGAGCGCAACAAGACGAAGGACACGGCACTTTATCCCAGATTAACTCCATGGATCCGAGCTCGATCCCTCCACCGACACCGCATCAGTACAGGGACTCCGCACCTCACATGAGGAACCCGAACGAGGATCCGATGGTGCCGAACCCAGCAGCGTCCGCGTCCTTCGGGCACGGGCGCAGCAGCAGCAGCATCAGCAGCATCAGCATCAGCAGTGGCGGCGGCGGCTTCGGCCTGGTGAGGAGAATGAGGACGCCCTGGAGATCGGGCATCGGCGAGAAGAGGTTCAGCTGCACGTACTGCGACAAAAGCTTCATGAGGTTCAGTCAGCTCAAAGAACACCTGAGAAGTCACACGGGAGAGAAGCCGTTCAGCTGCATGCAGTGCGGGAGGAGCTTCACCAAGCAGTGCAACCTCATCAGACACGCCGTGGTCCACAGCGGCGAGAAGCCCTACGAGTGCTCGCTGTGCGGGAAATGTTTCACGCAGCGCTCCAGCCTCAAGTCCCATCAGAAAACAGCACACTGACTTCAGTCCGGACTAACTTTCTTAATAAATAAAGAAACATTCCACTATTTTTAAATCTCTAAAGGACACGTTGATATAAAACCAATAACTTAAAAGTTTAAAGTTTATCTGATTTGTTCTGTGTGAATTAAACCAACAATGACTCTACCTGTCAACATTTTGTTCCTTTTTTTTTTATTTGTTTATTATAAATATTTTCTAAAGAGGAATTCAGGCATATCGTTACATTATATTAATACTGTATGTTTGAGTTATTTCTTTAAATTGTACAATGTGAACCACCATGTAAAAACAATCAGGTTTTAGGTTATTATCAGGTTTTTCTGTATTGAAATTATTTCTGTTATTTATATAACAAAAAGTTCATATTTTTCTTGTTTAATGTGTAATTTCTGGCTACAATCTTTTTTAGTTATTATAATCTTTTTTATTGTGCAGCAGACTAAATATTTTTGTAACCAGATGGACGGAGGTATCTCTGAAGACTCTGGAAATACTTTTTTAACTGCAGGAAGTGTCGTAAGGCTGCAACTAAAGATGATTTCCATCATCGATTAATCTGCTGATTATTTTTTCACTAATCGTTTGTTAAATGTTAAAAATTTATGAAGAAATAGCATTCACAGTTCCTCAGAGCCCTCAGTGATGTCTTCAATTTGCTTGTTTTGTGTGACCAACAATCCAAAAAGTTTTTTTTTAATTTACTGTCACATGACAATGAAAAGCATCAAATCTTCACATTTGAGAAGCTGAAATCAGAAAATTTGATACTTTTTGCTTGAAAAATTAAAATAATTGCAGATTAATTGTCTTAATGGTTGCATCTCTAAAGTGATAAACGACATACTGGATCCAGAAAAGATCATCTTTTTTCTTTAAAATCATTACTTGGCTCTTTCACTCATAATTATTATACATAAGAAGCATAAACTGAGGCTCAGCTAGTTGACCAGTCTTAACATTTCTTAGTGCAGAGATGAGACGTCTCCTTGAAACCTCATCAAGATGTAAAATCTAGATCTTTTGACACCAAACTGTCCACATGTTGTCATTTTTTTTAACATTTATTTTACAACAAATATAACTTTATAAATTTGAAGTCCAGGCTTTCTGAGCTTTTCTGGATTTTACTGAAATCAACCAGAAGAAAAGAACAAGAGACAAATACAAGAAAAACTCAGGGAAGTTTTGTTATTCAATCAGCAAAAACGTCTCAGTCTGTATTCATCAAAGCAGATAACACAAAGTTTCTTTACACAAATATACAACAGTAAGACATTAAAAATGTTCTTTTTTTTCTCATAAATATCAAATTAGATTCATAATCCTGCAAAACAGTGTGATAAAAGTTACATTTATTGCATAGAAAAGTAGTGATAAAGTAGTTGCGAGGAGATCACTGTATATCTTCAAGTGCATTTTAGTTCCTATCGAAGTGATCAGACTGAGATCAGCAGAATGTAACAAGAGTCGTCACGCGGGAGCCGAGGAGGCAAACATAGTTCATGTTCAACAAATATATTTAGTTTATACACTGAAAACATTCAGAAGAACACTGAAAATGGTTTTGATGTGAAATAAAAACCTTCTCGATGACACTTAAATGATTTTAATACTCATTTCCTTAAACCCCCGATTAGTGACATGTTCAACTCTCAAATCTCAACACAGGAAACAGATAAAACAGAAAGTCTTTCACCGAATCTGTTTAAGATTTTTCTGTGGAGTGTGTTCATAAAAGCAGGAAATGTCATGAGGCCACCAATTTATTTAAAAAAAAATCAATCAAATGTTAGCAGCAACCACATATGGAGTGTTTCAGAGTCTCTTGTGAGTTTTGGTGGGTCAGACTGGGTCAGGAAATCTTAAAATAAAGGAAATGTGCTCCAATTTATAAAAATGACACATTGAATTTTAAGCCAAATCTCACTACTTGAACCTTGGCTGGACCATCAGAACCATCAGAGAAACAATGAAGGAATAATTATTCTGAAGAACAATTAAATTTGTTACATTTGCGATAGAACAAACACTTTTTTGGATGCTTGAATGTCTGTTGAACTCAAAATCAGGTCCTCAAGAACTCAAACACCAGGTTGTGCTGTTTCAAAAGATTATCAACCAACCTACGTTGTATTCTGACACTGAATCTGTCTCCTGAGTCCAACAACTTATGTCTTTTCTGAGTTTTCAAGTAAGTGAAATGAGATGGAATTAAACCTAAAAATAAATTGAATTTGTGTGGAGGTTTACACAAATTATTGTTCAAAAAATTAAGAAATTGGTCTTTGATACTCATTTTAACGAGACAAATCCAGGATAACAGGCTGAATACGCTGCATAGTCCCTCGTCATGTTGGAACAATCGACTCATTGCAACTTTTCTGAAGAATAAGAAGCAAAAATCTGTAGAGTCACAGCAGTGATCGCTGTTTGTTTCACAACACTGTTCCAGGACACATGATGACACCATTAATTAACCTTTTTGTGTATATAGTTCACATGACTACCAGCCTTTATCTTAAATAAGATGTAAATTTTTAGATCAGTTTTGCATCTTGTTTCTATAAATTTCAGTGATATAAAAACAGAACTTTAAACTTGTTTTAGAGTGTAATTCATCATAGTAAATACATTTTATTTTTGACAGTTTTAGCATCATTGTGTAATAATGTAGAGAGAACTCTTAAAACTCGAGATGCTTTTGAGAAAACGACATCTGAGATTTGAGAGCAAAAACACAATTAAATTTCTATGCTCCTCTTCACAACCTTCATGTTCGCCTGCAGTTCGTGAACGCTCCGCTATGACCGCTGATGATACACCGTATGATGCCTATGACCAAATACAACGATCTCCTTGTCAATAAGAGGCTACCAACCTGCTGTACTTAGCAGTTAGTGGGCTAACTGGTTGTTAAATATGGTCCTTTCAGAGCTCATGCAGACAATGTAACAACCACTACAAACGCTGCGCTGCTTGCACAAATATAATCTGGAATAAACTGTATGAAAACTGAAACCATCTCTCAACTCATCTTCACCATTGCAAGGTATAAAGTAGTGGACTGTAAATCTGCTAAATGAAGATACCACTCCAGCCTTCTTTTTCTGTGGTGCTTTAAAACGGCTTCAGATTTAATGTCTCATGAATATCTGTGTTTGAGGCACACATTTATTATAAATCATTATAATATTTCTCAACTGAATGTCAGCGAACTGTCTCGTTAATCAAAAAAGATCTGGGATGTTTTTGATTTTAATATCAGGGGTTGTGTAACAAAGAACACGTGGGGGGCGGGAAAGTAAAACACTCACACATACACAACACAAGGGATCTTCAATACCCCTCATCAAGACATCTAATGTAAGAAACCCTTACAGGAAAAAAAATCTACATCATCTCACAATATTAAATATAAACAACTTTTTCAAAAAAATAATCTCTATGCTGGGTGTCCATTGTGTTGATAATAGCCTTTTTTTGTGCTAAATGGAGACTTGTTCTGTCACACCTGGGTTATAAGATCTCTGAAAAATAGTTATTTATCTGAATCAGGTGTGCTTGATTTCTTCAACATGTCATACATTCACTTGAAAGATAAAAATCAAGTGCTCTATCTTTTCTTTTTGTTAGATTTTTACCAAAGTCTTTGAAATGTGTCCAGTTTTTCAGTCTATATTTATCCTCACATCCAGAGGTCAGAGTCTCTCTCTCTCCAGTCTCGAACCCCCACCATCCTCTCCGCCACCCCTCCATGTGTGTGTGCGCCTGCGTGGGTTTACAGGTGCGCTACATGGGGCAGGTGTGTGTCCCTCTTTCTCGTTGCTCCTCTTCCTCCAGGCTGCTGGAGCAGTCCATCGCCTCTCCACTGTCTCTCTCGCTGCTGGGGATCATCGGAGACCAGCTCTCCCCAAACGCGTCCTCCTCGTTTCCCTCCTTCTTCCCTTCTACTGCTCCATCCTCCTCCTCCTCCTCCTCCCCCTCCTCTTCCTCCTCCCCTCCTCTCTGCCTGCAGTAAGGTGGGATCTCAACCACGACGTATTTCTTCGCCCAGCTGCTCAGCCCCGCTTTCTGTCGGACATCGTTTCCCATCAGGCCTGACTCGGACCAGGAGTTAGCTGCTGAAAGAAGAAGTGGAAGGAAAAGGAAAAGAGCAGAAAAAAAGGTAAAAACACACTAAAGATAAATGGTCATAATGAAAAAACAAACTTAAACAACAACCTAAACATTCAGAGAGCTCACCTGGCAGCGTTGTGGACAGCTGGCTGGAGTTACAGGTGAGAGAACCGTTGTTATTGGAGTTAACAGCAGCAGTGACGTGGAAGACCTCGGACCGCGGGAGTTGGGGGGACACCGGTAAGGAGTGACACTGTCTTCCCGGCAGCTGCTGCCAGTAGTAAGACGTCTCCTGTTGGGGTCCGCCGGGTCCGTGAGCAGTGGGCAGGTTACTGAACACGCTCCCCGGGGGCGAGTGGAGGTCAAACACCAGCGAGAAGACAGACTTGCTGGGCACGTCGTAAAACTTGATCTTGCCCCCGCACAGGTCTTCTCGGGCGGTGAAAGGGTTGATCTTGCTAGCTTTGGAGGCTCGCTGGGAGGTGGGGGGGTTGTAGTAAGGGTCCTGGACGTTGACCTTTCTTCCCGGTTTGCAGGAGAAGATGTCCGATTGGCTGCGGCTGAGCCAGATATTTCGTCGGGGGCGGGGTGATTTGGGAGGGATTTTGTCATCCTGGAAACCGAGAGGATTCAGACGCTTGAAGCCCTGAATCTTCTCACCTTGAAGAGACAGAGGAGAGTTTTGTGACTCATTTTGCATAAAATGTACATAAAACTGTGATAAAACATAATATTTACTTGTTGCATCTTTGATTTGGAGAGAAATAAACATGTAGATGCCATACTGACATATCTTGTTCATAGTTTCTGAAGGTAAAGTGAAAATCTAATGTAACCACCAGGTGGCATTACAGGCTAAATCCTGTGTCGAGTGCAAGTCATGGTCTCCTTCAATCCCTGTTCAAATGCTTCCAGAGGCACTTTACTGAAGTTTGGTTGGATTTTAATTTTCTCATAAACTTTAATTATTACTGATTTTACGTCTCAGTTTCCAGCAATTGTTCATTTTGTTTAGAAATCAGCTTTGTTCATATAAGCACATATAAATGTTAGTTCACAAAATCTGTCATTCCCAGTGGTCTTGCATGTAAACTAACGAGCTATCCAGGAAAACGTCTTATTTTATCTTCCTCTCATTTCTCAAAGTATTTTTGCACATCGGAGTGATCGAGAGTCTTGTTTATGCCAGGAAATATCTGAAGGAATTACTCATGTTGCTCACCAAAAAAAGCTACTCTACAAAAATATTTTGCTAAAAGTGTTTTGTTACGCAGCAGAAATATTTCCTACTATTTCCTACTGATCTCAGGAAATGCTGAAGAGAGATGGAGGAGGAGGAGGGACAGAGAGAGAGAGAGAGAGGGAGCAGAAGAAGTTTATGATGTAATAATCGACAGAGAAGTGTCAGATCCAGGCCAAGTTTTCTATACACACATATATATTCTGCTTCTTCTAGATTTACATCCAACCACCAGATGAGAAAAAACTACTGTATAAATCACGACTTCATCCTGTGACATCATGTGTTCGTGCTCTGCTTCAGACAGTGTCGCCCTGAGGAAAAGGATCTACGTTCGGCTTGTCTAAACAACAACCTCACTGCCTCCTGACTCCGTGACGGTCGGACATGCGGGCGGCTGAACGCTGAACCAAATTAGAAGTGAAACCTGGACCTGCATGGATCAAGTATCTGTAAACAGGAAGGTTGATCTCGAACCAGTTTTCCTCTTAAGCCCTTAAGTTTATGTTATCAGAAACCATTCTGGCTCCGGATCTTTGAAGGGTGATGCTGGAGATCAGGGGATAGATATAGATATAATAGTGAGGTTATCGCTCGCCTGACAAACTTTCTGACTTTCTAAAGTGAAGTAAAAATCTAGTTTGGCTCTGGTTGATTGGATGTGGACAGTGTAAACAGTTTCCTCGTCACTGACTAACTGGACAAACGTGACATTGTGCTTTGCAAGAGGAACTGCTGTTAGGAAAGGAGAGAAGTTTCCGTCAGACTTGTCACAGACTACAAGTGAAATATTGACTGGTTGGCAGTCTGACTACATAATAGTACAAGCAGAGTGAATGCATGTGGTGGTAAAGTGAGGTGAAAGGCTCTCGAGGCCAAGAGAGGTGTTGTAATAAACATTTCTGCTGCACTGCTTGGATAACAGCTTCCCTTCCTGTCAGCGTAAACCTGAAGCTGAAACGACAGATCACAGAACTACACAGCGTGATTTTGCGCGTGTTCAGCGTTCATACCTTTGGGTATGGTCTTCTTGTCGTTGTTGTCTGCGCTGAGCGGGACACACTCGTGCTCCATCTCTTCAACTTTGAGCCGCGCGAGGATCTCCTCCAGGTGTCTGACGATTTCTGGGAAGGATGGACGGAGTTTAGGGTCCATCTGAAGGAGAACAGAACGGAGAGATGAAGGAGGATGACTGTGAGACGACTTATACACGATTATACATCCCATTTAAAAAGGAGCCCCATTTAACATTGTAACATAAACTGTTACCATGTTACTTATGAGACATTATGATAATTAACATAAACAGACAAGGCCAAAGAAACGTTTCCTCTTTTTTTCTGCAAGGTTTTACAGTGTGAAAGTGACATTTTACGAGTTTGGTTTTCCAAGAAATCTGTTTTATTGCTTTATTGCTTTATTGAAGCAGTTTCTCAGGCAAACTGAAAAACCGCTTCCTTCATGATAATTGTTCTGAATGAAGAAACAAACATCTGCTTTGTAACTGGAAATAAGAGAATTTACAGGAAATGTGTTCTTAAATACACCAATACAATTACATTGTTAGTTGTCTTCAACAATCATATCCCACTTTTGCCTTCTTCAACACTAAATTACAGATATTTTAATCTGTTGTTGCACTTTAAGTGGAAATATTAAAATAATTATGAGGAGGACAGGCTGCTGATAGAAGTCTAGAGTACCTAAATGTGGATCAAATACGAAGGAATGAAGCTAATAAAGAAGTACAAAGGGGTTAGAGTAAGATGCTAGAAAGATACTGTAAACATGACTGTTCAGAATGAAATTAGAGAAAAACCTGGAGGGGGAAGAAGGAAAACAAGGATGATAAAAGCGAGACAACAGACATGGATGAGAAAGGATGGAGGGAGCCAATATAGGATCAATCAGCAGGGTGCCCTAAAATCTTTAATGCCTTCATCCTCTGTGATTTGTAATTATGTCTACCCGCTACAGGATTCAGGAAGTCCGGGAAAAAAAAAAAAAAAAAAATCACAATTACAGTCCGATAATTATGATATAATACCAGCAAAAAGAAACTGGCCAAATCTCCTGAAAAAAATACATTTTATTCGGTTTGATTCATTAAATTCTCCATATTTCATTACTCAACTGAACAACAAATCTAACGCATGTATGAATAGTGCAAAAAGAACAAGTCCACCAAGTCACTGATCCAGCTTTCAGAGAATAGAAGACCCCCTGGATAGTGAGCTAAATCAGATTATTCAGATAATCAGATTGCTCCTCCATTTCTGAAGTACTTAAGAAATTAAAAACAAAACAGGAGAAATTACAAGAAATGACCGAGGAATGCTATTTGGGAAATATAAAGAAAAGTATCTTTGACATTATAGATGGACTAAAACATGGCAAAACTTGACCACAATTCACTAACTTTGCCAGCTATATTAAGGTTACTGCCTGACAATTCATATGCCGCCCAGTTATATCACAAATAGGCTTATTTTTTTTTACAATAAATGTGAACATCATCACAGACAGAAACAGACATGGTGCACTCACATTGCAGCAGTTGAAAGCCAGCTGGAGGAAGTCGGGCGGACAGTCTCCAACCATGTGCTGGAACATGTGGTAGTCCAGGCCGAAGTTCTGGTCAGGAGGACAAGACGACAACAAGACGGAGAGACACAGAGGCGTGAGTATATGAAAGTTAGACAGGAAATTCATTTTTACCATTCTGATAGCAGGATAAAGACAGACAGAGCTTCATCACATGTTTGAAATACTTTAACTCTTCTGCCAAAGCCAGCTCCAGGTCAAATTAATCCCGCTGACATGGTCCTGCTGACTGCCAAACTCTCTTATGATTGTAGACCATCAAGGATTAATAACTACATTTCTGAGTTTGGATTCATTTCTAAGCTTGGCTTAAAGGCACATCCATTAAGTCTGATATTTTGGCTTCAACTGGAAATGTTTTATTAAGTGTGAGTTTTAGTCATTTATTTTCTGTACAATTAATTGAAGTTAGAATAAAAATTTGAGACCAATTTTGCCCCAAAAAAGTTGTTTAAAACAACAGATGTAACTAATATAACTGAAAAGGCTGCGTTCATCTGTACTTAAAAACAATTACCTGTAATTTCGTTATATTTCTGTACTACTTTACACATTTAATACTAAATGCAATACACTGAGAGAACATGAAGATAGATAGAAGGTAGATGGCTTGCTACTTGCCAAACATACTTTAAAGTCCTGGTATAATTTTGTTGAAATGGGTATAATGTATCATCTTCAACATTCAGTTCTTTATTGTTCATATATAATGTCAACAGTGTAAACAAGGTGAGAACTATGGGATACTGAGAGGATTAACCTGTGGACATTGTAAACAAACACGCAGACAGAGTGTTATGAGGTTACGGGGTGGTAAAGAGGTGAGGAGGAGATATGCAGTCACCTCTGTGCGGGGAAGGAAATCGGGGTCAGCCTGGATCCTCGCAATGATCTCGCACAGAATTATACCATAAGAGAACACATCGGCCTGAAAAACAGACACAATATTATCATACAGATATTCAAAAATGCAAACTTCCTTCTTAAATAGCCTGTTTTACTATTAAGTGGTGCATTTGTAATATTCCCAAGACTTATACCACAGATTTACCAAACTCCCTGACCTTCCATGTCTGAAATGCAACTCTCTAAAGATATGTTACGATCAATGATCTCATTCACTTGCTTTGTAATGCTAACACTATGCTTTTATCTGTTACATCTTATGGGAGCTTATCAACTTAATCTGATGAAATTTTATGAGACATTATTTTGCATCCTATCTTAACTACATTCTCTTCTTGGTATCAGTTGGCAGAAGTTGAGGTCGGTGATCTCACCTTCTCGTTGTAATGTTCATCTCTCAGAACCTCTGGGGCCATCCAGAAAGGGGAACCAACTACTGACAGCTTCTCTCCTTCAGCGCTACACACAAACACAACATATAATTATGCACAACATGTTGACATCTTTGGCTCATCATAATGAGGAAGTCATCTGTGCAAGATAATTTAAGAAGGTTCAGGGGCTTTGAGGTGATTGAACTCTAAGTTCCTGGTTGACTAATGCAATAACACCATGTTTACAAAGGACATATTCAGTAGCAATTTGTGTGTAAATACTGTGTGTCAAACTGGTGAAAAGTTGGGATGATATAATCCTCTTGTGACCCCTGCAAACACCAGAAAAGCCTCACCTGACCCTGGTCATGTAGTGTGTAAATAAAGACTGTAAGATTGCAGAGAAAAACACGAGGTTGGGCTTTCTGTTGCCATTTTCAGTTTTCCGAAGAAATTGTTATTCCAAGCGGACCCTCTAATGATCACATAATTATAGTTTTTTAAATTGTAGCAGACCAAGAATCACTACGGTTTTACCTTTCAATCAGTTTCAAACATATTTCAGATGCTCTCTAATCCTTTGAGTTCAGTAGCTTTTGGTGTATTTAGATTTAGATTGGGTGAAGTCCAATCAATGCAAGCAAAGATGTGTCATTTCTTGGCGAATAATACCTTCTCCATTAGTAAAAATAATATATGTGACTACATTCTGGCATGCAAATCTATACATACCCACATACCAATGCATAGAGATACGAGATTATACATTACAAAATTATAATTTTTATCCAAGGCTTGCCCACTTTGTTTCTGAAGACAGTAATTTAGTAGAGAGAACACAAGCCCCCTCCTTTCTCGTGCCACTGAAGCGTTAAAAAAAAAAAAAACCCTGCACAGATAGTATCCTCCTGTTATCAAAACACTAAAGTAGAGAATGTGAGCTGTACACGCCGCTGTTAATGTTAGTGTCTGACCCGTGTGTTAATAAATAACCCTGTGTCTGGTATGAGGAGGAGGGACGCTCTTACAAATAGCTATAACAGAGAAAGGTAGAAAAAAAACATAATAGTGGGAAGCAAATATGTACAAATCGATGATAAGATGCTGGAATAAAAATCTTCTGATGTAACAGTTTCCCTCTGTATATGTAATTAAAATGAATAGCGCCAGATATTTATCTTGACAAGGCTTCAGAGGGTCAGTGAGAAGATTTCTTTTCTCATGTGAAGGGAAGTGCGGCCAAGAGGATACTTAAAATAAACTAAGACAAGACAAAAAAAAGCTACCTAAGAGACACCCAAACACATACCAAACTACTGAAGTACTCAACGTGGCCTCCAGAGACAAGTATTTGTGTTTTGAGGCTACAAAATTGGCTGGAACTTTTTTATCAATGGAGCCAAATATCGCTTTAAAGCTGCATATGTCATTTTTTTTGTCACTAAGGGGGAAACAAAATAATCGAAACAAGCTAACAGGTAGTGTAAACAGCTACAACCATACTTCAACTTATGAAGTTGTTATTGCTAATACACTAACAAACAACTGGCTATTTACACATCAAGCAAATACAACATTAGTATCCGTTTGGAGTCATGTGTCCGGCCACCTGAAAAATCTCACTCTCCGTTTATCTGAGTTTTTCTGAGAAACAACATTTTGGGACTCAAGTTGCTACATGTTTAACTTTGTTCGTCGGCCACTCGCTAACTGTCTGTCTGTCTTTAAGTGATTCACAGATTGTGTTTTTTTTAACTGGAAACATCCGCCTACATGTGTTGGTGAGAACAGCTGAGACATAACCACACAGTCAATGCGCCGTAAGACCGAAACAGCAAGCTAAAAGAGGCTACAGAGCTACGTCAGGTAGAGTTGGGTGATAAGTCTCCATGATTTCAGCACTGTGAGCAGCTCCTTCTACACTACAGAGTCATTAGATTCAATGTTAATATAAAAATTATTGATTAATGCCAGTTTCAGTAACTAAGTAAGGCAGTAATGCTGCTAGAGGAACAGAAAAAATGCTATCAAAAGGCTTTTAGTTGTTATACATTTACTAAATGTAAGATTGGATGTAACTCCTTACAGATTAGTGGGGATCTTTTCTGCCAGGCCAAAGTCTCCCACTACTGCTGTGAAGCTGTTGTCATCACATTTGATCAGGCAGTTCTGTGAATACAAAAAAAAAAAGAAACATTGTCATAATCAACACATACTGTATGTGTAGTTGAGGAAGTTGTAACACTGAAGGATTTCAAAAAAACATTTTGTGGCTCAGAGATATCAACATCCACTTCCTAAATGAACTTGAACTCAAGCCTTCAATATTAGTTTACAGAACATTCTTGTTCTGTGTACGACTGAAAATGGGAACTAACGGGACATTTCAGCGTGCATACCCATGAGGTTCGGGTTCTTACTCTGCACCGTAAAGGGGACTTTGTTTGTGAATCTATTGTTACGGTTAGTTGCTGCACATACAGGACTTACACTCTTGACAGCATTAATAATTCACAACATCTGGTACTGAGTGGAGCTGGATGTTGATCTTCTATATACTCGCACTTTATTTATAGCGTACATATCCTTATACTTGACATCATTCATAAAACATTAGTCCGTTGCACAACCAGATTCTCACTATGCTTCCTTCCTGTAAGTGCAGTTACGTGCTGCTTCGGTGTACATTCATGTGCATTCAATGCACTGTTATCTTGCCCTTTAATCCTTGTATCACGTGGCATTATGTTGTAAAATGTATGTGCTCCTCTAGTGTCAGCGCCTAATTCCTTGCACTTTGTGAATATATTGGATGGGTATACTGACATGTAGCGCTATAAAACTACAGTATAATCTATAAAACATAGGATAACAGTACAGTTGGTATGAGAAAGTGTTTGAACAGATACATATTATGAAACAAAGAAGAGAGAAAGTTTCTCTGTTCGTTGACTTTTATAACTGAGGTACAGTACGAGTCATGAGCACATGGACTTTGTAATAATTGGAGGAAGTATAATCAACCATGCTACGTTTAACCATTTAACCCCTGATGTCAGCTAAAAAAAAAAAATATGCTGGCTTTTAAATTTTTCCTTCAGTTTCTCTGAGCAGGTTTTTACTCCTCTGCAGATTGACCATCTTTAAGCTGAGACAGGAAATGAATATGAGTTTATTCGTTCACTGGCGCTGTCCGCTGCCAGTTCCATGCCAACATGGCTCCGGGTCAAGTTGGAAAACTAGAAGCTGCCTGTTACAGATTATCACATCTGACAGTGACACTGTGTTCTTTGCAGAGAGGTTGGCAGGTCCAGGAGTAAAGGATACGTTACATCTAACATCTAACGCAGGTTTTACATACAGAAGTTGCTTCATCCTTCTCGGGTCAAACACTGATGATGTACTATAAGCTGTCAGAACCGACTAATATTTAAATAAATGCTAAACAGTTCTGTATAAAGGCACTAGGCCACCTGACAAATTATTATTAGTCAAATGAGGAGTTACACAAAATCTTCTGAACTAATACATTTTCGTCCCAGTCATATGTTGTCTTCTTCTCTACACAGAAACAATTTACCACTGGCCTTCTTGAAAAAATGGCAGGATAGTCTAACATTAATGCATAACTGCAATGTTCAAAGGTATTTTATAAGTAACAGACAGTTTGATTAATAAGTGTTACTTAAATCAATTGTGTGAGTGACTCAAGATATGCAGGATAAATGCCTGATTTTATAGTGAGTAAAACAGATCTGCAACAATTAGTCGATTAATTGATAAATGGTCAACTATTAAATTAATCCCCAACTATTTTGATAATCTATTATTCCTTTTGAGTCATTTTTTGAGAAAAAAAATGACCAAATTCTCTGATTTCAGCTTCTTAGAAGTGAATATTTTCTGGTTTCTTTAGTTTTCTGTGTCAGTAAACTGAATATCTTTGAGTTGTGGACTGTTGATCAGGACAAAACATTTCAGGTTGCATCTTCAGCTTAAAGAAACAGTCATCAACATTTTTCACCGTTTTCTGATATTTTATAGACAAAACAACTTATCGATTAATCAAGAAAATGATTGACAAATAAATTGGTAATGAAAATAATCGTTAGTTACAGCTCTAAAAACAGACACAGGACCATACTTGGGCCTCTAAACCAAACACACTACTCATCAAAGCTCCTATTTATCAAGATAAATATTTTTAAAAAATGTAAATACTTATGTAATAAACATAATAAATACAAATGTACAGTGAGTATTTTGTTCTACTGTGGACACAAGCAGGCCTGCAGTTCTATCTTTAGCTATGAGTTCTCCTCCTAACGACCAATTAGCCTACTATCTATCGTAACTAACCTTGGAGGTCAGATCCCGGTGGAATATGCCTTTGGAGTGCAAGTAGGCCAGACCGCTGGCGATCTCATAGGCCAGTTTCACCCTGGTCGGCCAACTCAGGTGTTTGTTGCTGTCTAGAAGCTGCTCCAGGTTTCCACCGTTGATGTACTAGAGAGAAAGAAAGCGAGAAACACAAATGAATGAACAAAACACTGACAAACAAGTGCAGGAACATACTCCTAAACTGGCAAAGAAAATTCAGAAATACTGATTGTTTAACAACTTATTATAGGCTACAGAACAAACTGTGCTATTTAGATTGACAAATTATATCTTACGACTTTGCACAAACAGTAATTACTTAAACTAAATGTTATTTAGCCAGAAATTTCATTGCTATCCTCTGAACTGCAAAATGTTTGGCTGCATACTGTATGTCCATTATATTACTGAGTTGGGAAGATGTCAAAACGACTTTTCTCAGGAGTTAAACGTGAGATGGCTGATCTCAGTCAGTGTGAATACTTTAATCATAGCAACATAACACTGTCAGGTGCCAGCAAGACAAACAACAGATGACTGTCTAGCTATCTTAAGAATTTACTGGCCAAATGGTAACTGACTGATCTGGTTAAAAATATACAGACATGCTTAACAAATAGGACAAACATACTGAGTACATTACAAAAACCCAACCGCCTATCTGACTTCATCAGAGTGGATGGTTGGTGGGGTGTTTGGGTTACAGACAGCCTGCCTGCCTGCCTGCCTGGAGGGCTAGCTGGTGTATCGACCAACTGGCTGAATAAAAATCTGGCTGGCTTCCTGTTCAATTGGCTGACAGAACTGCTAGTTTCCTAAGTACATGAATGTCGACCGTCTGATTCATCATGCAGGCACAAGAGTGGGCGGCCAAGAGAACAAATCAGCTCAGTGGGTTTAAAAGTATCCAGGGTCCTTCACTCTGTCTGTCAGCTTTGATCCAGAAGAACCTGTCTGACCTTGCTGCTTGCATGCAAACACACTAGCAGACACACTAATCCCATGTCACATATCACGGACAACATGGGTTAACTAGAGAGAGCGGAGATGGGATAAAGAGCTGGTCTAGTTTAGCTGTGGTGATCGGTTTGAGTGACAGGCACAGAATTAGGACAGAGGGGGCTGACGGTGAAGGGAGGAGGTCTCTACGTCTTCACACGGTTGAATGAACTGGGCTTGGTATATTATTACAACGAATGTAAAACTATCCGAATGGAGTCTTGTAGAGATAAAGCCCGATCAAGAGAATTGTGATAACAGTTAGTAAGATCGTATCCTGTCGACTCCCTGAGCTGCCTTCCTTTAACAGATTTGTTTATCTATGCATCATTTTCCAGCTGAATGCAGGTTCACATCTCTAGTCACAACATCTCTCTAGACCACTTTAATCTTAAGTGCTGAGATGATTCAGCCTCTGAGAGAAGATTAGGTTTCACAACGTCAAAAGATACTGACTGGATTTTTTTTTTTTCAACACAGGATTGCGTCTTGAGATGCAAGATGTATTAGAAGTTGTGTTTAATTTTAGTATCTCAAACAGAAAATAAACATGCACATAACAGGATTGATGCTAAATAGATTTACTTTGGATTACAGCCCAGCATAGCTAATATGGAAAACCTGCTTTGCCAACCAAGTTAAAGTCAATATGACACAGTTGGCTCAGGAAGTCAATGTAGGTAAGGCACATAATGGTTTTATATTTTTGGATCCACTGCCGAGTGACCTATACTAGCTATTTGTTACAACTACAAATATCTTTCTAACCA
Organism: Thunnus maccoyii; assembly: GCF_910596095.1. NCBI lineage: Eukaryota > Metazoa > Chordata > Actinopteri > Scombriformes > Scombridae > Thunnus > Thunnus maccoyii. The sequence continues at coordinate 24,408,420 of NC_056544.1, read as the reverse complement.
CAAACATTATTTAAAAAAAAAACCTACTCAGTGGTATATATATACAGCAATAACCTCAATGGTAAATGGCCTGCACTTATATAGCACTTTACAGCCTTAGCAGACAAAGTGTTTTACAATTGGTCTCTCTTTCACCTGTTCACACACACTCAGACATGTGGACAGGAGGACAACCTTACAATTAATGGACGACCAGCTCTGCCTAAATTAGAATGTGGATAACAAGTAATGAAGATAACAAGTGTGTTGGACTATTGCCTCACATACAGGAGGGACTGAATAGAATAAAATATATTCGAATAAACCTTGTTCCCGACAGTGGAAAATTGCCTTTGGCCCATCTGGTGGTTCGTTAAAACATCAAAACACACACACACCACATAACAACACAGTGAGTACGAATACTCCAAGTAATAAAGCTACATTAACATCATTTAACCTACAATAAATCCACATCAATTTGTTCTTAAATCCTAAATCCTCATTAACATTTCAGAGAAACTATTTTATTGTGATTGATTAGAAATATCTTGAAACGCCAAAAAGGTCAAAAAAATACAAAAAGTTAATGATTAAATATTCTGGGGAGTTGTTGACTAAAAGTAATTTGTGTGTCAGTATGTACAAAAGTCATTAGCCTGTCCTCCAAAAGGTTGAGCTCGCTGCAGTCTTATACCCATAAACATTCTCACACACGAGTGCACCACACACACACACACACCCCCAAAGCAAGACACCGGAGGATTACAGTATTTGTCCAGCAAATTCCTTAGTAGCCACAGAGTTCAACATCTGTTGTCTGCCTGTTTGGGGTTTTGAGGGGGGGGAGAGAGGGCTACAGGGGAAAACTGCACCGGAGACAATTAAAACTGGGACTAATCCAACTTCCTTCCTTCATCAACTGATTTACAAACTAGACAACACCGTTTTATATTCTCACACTTGACAGCATATGCGGAGAACGCAAAGTGTGCCTGGTTAAAAATACAAAACAACATAATTTAGTGGAAGTGCGCACCTGCTGTGTCAACTAAAAGTAACTGAAAAGGGTAAAGTAGCATTCAGAAAATCCTCTTATTCAAGCATGGTACTTTTCCCTGGAATTTCTTTTATCCTACTTGTGGAGTTACTGATATACCACAGTAATCATTCAGCATAGCACATGTTTAGGTCATTTAAGCGCCTCGCTATGATCATGTATAATGTAGAGTGGTAAGGAAATGAGAAACATACGGCTGGTAACACAACTGGAAATTGCTCTGCTACACTATCTGTGTTTCAGGTTAAAAAACCCTGGAAAGACTGAAACAAAGGCTCCTTGTTCACCACTGGGAGCAGCTTCAAACAGCAGTATAATCCTGCCATGGGTCATGACTTACCATTAGCCCAGATTATGATTGCAATAGCATTTCCGATAAGGTGCATTAAATTGAGATTCAGCAGAGACCGAAACAAGGCTTCGTGCTCCAGATAACTCTCTACATCTTCTAGAGTCTTCAAAGGCTCATTCTTATGTGAAAGTTAATCCGGCGGTGGTGTTGGCAACCTATGTTTTGCAGTAGTTCTATAATATATTATAATATAATTCAAAGTCTGGTGCTAGTCTGTGGTGGAATATTCCTGATGAGTCAAGTTAGTAAGCTACTGCCAAACGTTTAAAGATGCCCTCCAGATATGTTTTAAGACATAAAAATACTCTTAACTGCTGGACAAAAGATGTCTCCTGCTTCAAGAAAAAAAAAACCCCTCTAAATTAGTTGTCATGTCATAAATCATGCTTGTAGGTACATGCCTTAAAATCAGATTAAAGGTGAGCAGAGAGAAACATCCTTCAAGTGTCCAACTCTGCACATACATCATTGTGCACAGTGAAGATCAAATATCTAACCGAAGGACACATTTGACAAAAACACATCTTTGAGTGGAGGGGTAATTAAGTTCTGTCTTCAACACGGGGAGATAACACAGGGATAAGGCTCTTTGGTTGTTCTTAATGTTAAAATCCTTCACAAAAAGTTACAGATTTAAATTAATCCATAAAGTGTTTATGGGCAGTACTTAAACATTAAACAGTTATATTTTGCCTATTTTTTGTGTGTTTTGCTGTTCCATGTGGATTTGCGTGTCTCTGTGAGAGAGTTTCTGGATGTAGCTCGGGGCCATGCAGTGACTTCATTCTCCATTTCCTCTGAGCACGGCCTCATAGTGGGGGTCAGGTAACAAAACAGCATGAGCCTGCAACCAGGGTCAGAGCATTCAGTTTGGTCCTGACACGACACAACAGGATCTGTTTACGCTCCAGCAGGAAAACAAGACCTACCGCAGCGCGCATGTATATTCATATCCATGTCTTACAATACGCGGATTCTTTTTGCAGCTACAGAAATAAGCGTGTGTGTGCGTGTAAGTTGTGTATTTTCAGATGTGTTCCCTTACGCATTTGCATAAAGTTGGTGTTTCTCTTTGTTTGTCAAGGCTACAATAAGCACATTCACTGTGAAACGCAACAGCGTAATCAAGTACACGTGTGTGCGCCTGCAAGCATCTTTAACAGAGTGTGCTTTCTTCAAAGTGTGATGAATCGTGTGTTTTGTACTATTTCTCCATATTTGCATGTATTTGCTTGTTGCATGTGCATTCAAATACACATATATATGCAGAGATGCATCTGAAATTGTTGGTTGAACTGTTAGTTAGTTTTTGCATACATCTGTACATTAACCAGCGCATGTGTTTATCTGTCATGAATGTATTTTTAATGCAGTTTCTGTGAGTACAATTAACACAGAACTGTCAGCTTGTGGTTTGGGATGTCAAACTAATACGGTGATGTTATCATCCCTGAATAAAACTTGTGCATCAAGAGGAGAGTGCAGCAAGAAATGTTTTTTTGTTTTAGAAGTATCGTCATTTCTTCCTGTTCACCATCCATCATTTCTCAATATTTCCTTTATCCAGAAAGTGAAATGATACCCAGCTACTGGCTCTAAACTGGCTCTAGTTATATATATAGTCATTTTAAAAAAGCAACATCCTCTTTTAAATACTGTCAAAGTGCATCTGCTTCATGATGATGCATGGTCTTTTTATGCCAAAGGAAAAAAAAAAAAATAGAGAACCAACATTTGATGCTTGTTTTGATTAAGTAAATCCACTGTAACAGGGATGCCATGTTAATTCTGCCTCAAGTTACCCTTTGCACCACTCATTTGTCTTCCAAATTAGGAGAATTAGATTGACCTACTGTACAACTATGATTAACAGACTATTGTTTCTAAATATATCAACTCCTTATCATGTATTTTCCATGACTTATAAATGATTATCACAACCAAAAAAGTTCTCTCTCCCTCTCGCAAACACAAACTCAGACACACAGATAAACATACAAAGGTTAAATATAGGCTATGTGCTGCCTAAAAATATAAATATTGCTCACTGTAACCCTAATGGTCCTAACTTTAAGCATCTCTGGATAATTTCATTAGCTGTCTGTATCAAATTCTGCCTCCCTCTTCCTCTCACACACACACACACACACACACACACACACACACACACACACACACACACACACACACGCACACACACACACACGCACACGCACACTCACAAGGATGCAGCTTAAGTGTTATGTGCCCTTAAGAACATTGAGTTCTTTTGGTTTTCCACAATTACAGGCTACTACTGTGGTACTATGTTGTGTTCACGGATGACGTGATGTTCACCTGAAAAATAGTAACAACAAAACACACAAACACAGGTGCTCACACTCACATGTAGGCACGATAAGTACTAGAACATAAGCATACCACCTTTTTATTATTAGAGCCACTTTGATCTCACATATCATTAGTTTGTACGGAAGTTTTAATGTGAAATGGTGTGTTTGTGTGTGTGTGTGTGTGTGTGTGTGTTGTCCTACCTCTGTCAAGGCGTGAAGCTGGCCCTCATGAACACACACTCCCTTAAACCTACAAGACCACAAAAAGACATGCAGAGTGAAGTTGTTGTTGAATACTGGTGTCATAATGTCATGATTTCACCGTTGAGACAACAGGACTTTTGTTAGAGTTAAAAACAGTCACATCTTACTTATTTTCACCATATAAAGAAAAAGTTGAGAAAAAAAACCCCTGTGCATACAGATTTTAGTTTACTCTATAGGGTCATATAAATTAAAATAAGTTGGAAATATCTTAACAGAGCACTTGGACAACCCTCTCTGTCATGGGTAAACAGAGAAAGCAGGAAGCATAGTTAAGAAAAGATTAAGATTCCAGCAGGCAAGACCAGACAAGTGATTCCTGAGAGACTGTCTGTTAACAGGAGGATAATAACAGCTCAGACGCTTCACCTGCATTCCTTACATTTTCCCCTCTACCTTTCCTATCAATTTACACATTCTTAATAAAAAATACACGGTATCTTCCTTACTACTCTTTCATTTATGTGTGTGTGTCTCTACAACTGTGATGCCCTGGATGTAATTGTATTAAAAACCTATACCTTGCTTTTAGCTTAGTAAAAATGCATTTTAAACTTGTTTGATGGAGTTTTAAGAATCTTCTTAATACCAAGAGGTTGGAAAACGTCCTTAACCCAGAGAGGACCGTGCACTCCTTCATTTAAAAACAAACAATGAGTGTGTGCAGAGCAACATATGAACCAACTTTGTTCACGAGCAGCGCTGAAGGCCTCATAATTCCAGAGGCAATGAAAAGGTCGACTTTGTGGGTCCTTGTTGGATTTTAGCTAACAAAGACCCCCTCAGTGTTTCCTCCTTGTTAACACACAGAAAAAAAAACACACACACACACAATCCACTAGGCATGCTCAACAAAGATGGCATTGTAAAAGATACTGAGCATGTGTGCGTGAACACAAGTACACACACACACACACACGCATGCCAAGACATCTATGCATGTATGTGCATGTTCAAAACACATGACCCTGTAGCAAAATGTGAACTTGATATAAAGTTATTACTGCAAAAACAGGAACAATACTACTCTGGGACATCATAGCCGATGTAATTGAGATTGAAAGGATTTATATTCTCATTCCTATAAAGTTTTATTTTGTCTGCCGACTTTTTATTTTCCTGTCGTAAAAGGTGAGGCGAGCAGGTTTATTTGTATAGCACCTTTTAACACAGAGCCAATTCAAAGTTCTGACTCAAGGCACTATCAGCTGACTGCTTCCTACAGATCAGAGAGACCTACTGGCTTTAGATTGTATGTGGCCCGAGGCTGTTGAGTGATTTATAAACTTGCAGCAGCACTTTAAAAAACTCCTCTATAAGTAACCTGAAGTCAGTGTAATGTGCTTAGTTCTCCTGGTTCTTGTTATAACTCTGGCAGCAGCGTTTCGAATGTGCTCAAGTTGTCTGATGGTCTTGGTGGGATAAAAAGTGAGAAATGATGGACAGTTATTTTACATTCACACCCGCCTAATAACACAAATAAACAAGAGTTTATACTATTATGTATTCATGAAAAAAGCTCAATTCTTTGTTGCAGGTGATAACAGACACAATTACAATTCTATACTTGTCAGGTTTGCAGTAAATACAATAAATACACAATTTTGCATCTGTCACAGGTTTAAGTATTGGCATATTTTGGCATATTGTAGTTTGACCAAAGAGAAGATTGCAAGTGCTTTGTGTCTTGGTAATAGAGGTAGAGGATCCAGTCACCTATCTAAGCTGCATTAAGTCCCACCTCCACTGAACTGTGATTGGTCAGCTCACAAAAACACAATATTAAAGAGCTGCTCTAAAATGTGTTTGCTGGTGATGATTTCTGCTAAAGTCAAAGTCTCTGCAGGAGTTTGGAGTGGAATAGAGGTGATACAAAACAGACAAAAAGTGTCTCTGAGGCACCACAGATGAAGGGGTCAAACTTTACCCTTTTTGTCGGACCAATCATTGACCAGATTCTCTAAAAAATTAACTGGGGTGTTGATAGATTAGTCCTATTCCCTTGTGACAGAAAGGGTCCTCCTTGCTTTTCGCCTCTAGGCAGCTGCTGCAACTCTAACAAGAGCTGGCAGTTTAGAAAATCCATTGTTAATAGGCTCTGTGTTTGACACAGTTTCTAGCTAACCCCAAAGGAAACAGGTCACAACCACAGACTCATGAGCAAGCGAGAGAACCGAGGCAGAGGTGAAGGTAGAGGCAGACAACACGAGAAAATATATCTAATTAATAACTTTGTGTGTCAGGTGTTAACAGAAATTACTAATATAATGTGCAACATCATTTGTGCGGAAATAATAAGGATTTACTCTATTTGTTATTAGCTGTTACTCAGTAATCTAAACTCTTAAGCCTTAAAATAATCCTATTGTGAATTTATGAAAGTGAGCTCATTCCAAGTTATTACTGGCACCTGTCTTATAATGAACTGATACATAACAGGCCTTATGGATTAGACCTTAAAATATGTTACGGGTAGATAAATACCAATAAAAGGTTTATTGCACCAGAGCTAATCATGTTTTATAAAGAATCTACCCTTATGTGATAATGCAATTATCAACCATTTGGAAAATAATGGTGTGTTCCTTGGTTAATTTGTTTTATAAGCTGCATTAAATTCCTTTCAAGCTGATGTTCGATGGGTAGTAGAACAAGCACAGTTTCAAAAGTGAGATGGAATTCACATATTTTACTAAACCCCCCCTTGGTTACAGTAAACAGTTATTAAGATACCAACCTGAGTATGTTTGGATGTGAAAGTCGGTTCATTAATTGGACCTCTCTCAACATGTTTGCTCTGTTGCTGCTGAGCTTGTTCATCTTCAGGGCCATAACTTGATCTGAAGCTCGGTGACACACCTGCAAAACCAATTAAACCCATTTCAACACGTTGCAGAGACAGTCAAATACATCCAAACAACAGTCTTTACTGTATATAAATGATATTCTGAAGCTGCGAAACCTGGGATAGGATTTCAGAATGATGTTATAAACTATGGATTAACATATAATTTAAATAATTTTCAGATTGGGCCACTATAGGAACAGAGCTAGAAACACTGCAAAAAAATCTGGCTCATGCTACACGACAGCAGAGGAAGCAGAAAAGGGAGGTAGCACACAAAAGAGAACTGAAATGAGGTCAGTCACTGCTGACCAGCCATGACAAAGTAGATGTGTCAATCCAGAGCTGCTGTACAATCAATTTTGTATTATTGTGCATTGGGATTTTTACTTTCCATCTCATTGTTAAATAGTGGTGGCATGACCATCCATGGTTGACTGGAGCCTATCCCAGCATGCCTTGGGTGAAAGGCAAGCCACACTGTAGACAGGACTCGTCAGCAATAAGCAATAAAGTCCTTCCTGCTGATGTTAAAAACAGGACACACGGTGCTATAACAAAAGACATAGTTTGGTTTGTCAGATCTTGAAGACTAAAAATATTACTGAATTACAAGTGAGATCACGGTACTAAAAAGAGAGCGGAACAGTCTCTGAAGAGCAGGCGGCATGTTGGCGATGGGTTTCATGATTGATAAACATTGACCGGGGACTGGGACCACCAAATGTGTATGAACACTGTTGCGAAAATCATAAAACACTCCTGACTAAGAACAAGCAGTACTATGTGTTCCAGTGTTCATTTAAAAAACAAAGACATTAAATTGAATTCCAAAACACTGACATTTATTTTCCAAAAATACCTCCAGTCCAAAACCTTTCCCCAGAATGTTATGTTTCATAGGGTGAAAAGGCCTCTAAAAGAGCACTTAGCACATTTAATCTCTCTTCTGAAACCTAAACAAATGGTTTTTTTATCACAGTAAATGTTCTATTTAGGACAACGACAACCACCCTGCACATCTAAACAATAGCCCCTATTTCCTCACAATCGTAGTTGAAATGATCTGAGGTTTTCACACCACAGGTTTCAGAGAATCTACAATGCACAGATATTGATTACCGAGAGCTTGAGTTCTTCTGAACACGTATGCACATCTGCAAACCACAAGGCACCACATCAGATGACTGAGCTGCTGCAGACTGATATAACAACTTTAACGTGCTACCTCGTTTCCTGACGCTGAAACACAGCGAACATATTTAGACCATGAGGAAAGTTCAGGGGGTTTGACAAGGCTAAATTGATTCTGCCAGTGTCTATACTGTAGGTAGTCAGCGACGAAGAGTCTATTCGAACATTATCAGGAGCTCCAGACAAGTAAATAAAATACAGGAAATGATTCAGATGCATCATACACACATGCAAAATTGAGCTGTTCACCATTATATTTGTATAATGGCTACAGTTTTATCACATTTTTGCTACTGTACTCGTGGCACCATAAATCTACATCTTGGCCATTTTCAACTGTAGTAGATATTGTGCACAAACAGTTAATAAATGGTTTATATACACTCACCAAGCACTTTATTAGAAACATCTGTGCAATCTAATGCAGTTCAATACAACAGCTCTGCCATGAATTCAACTTTTATGAAGCTTATACAGATACAGATAAATAGATCAGATTGATAATATAGTAAAACTGTTGTAATAATATAACATATGTCCTCATAGAAGAAGTTGACAAACACTGTACATTAATAAAAACTGTAAAATGTCCTTATAGCTTCTTACAACTATATTATAATGTGGTATAAACCATTCATTAAATGTTAATGTATTGCTTGTAAATACTAAATATGGGGACTTAAAACAAGATGTTGCTGTGATAATATATGATTCAAGACAAGATATAATACTTGGCAGAAGTGATGCAACATAATTTTGGATGGTACAAAATGGAAAATATGGTACCAAACAGACTGTCAGTCATATTAAGTACAACAGTGGGCAGCTTTATGTCATCTTGTCACAATGGCTCTTTGAGTTTCTTCCATCATCACGGCCACGTTGCACTGGTGGCACAACGGACAGTATCACTTACAGCAAGAATGAGAATTGACGGATGGGACAAAGACAATATGGATTACACAGGAGGTATTAACAATGAAAGTCAATAATATATAATGCTGGTCAATGCTGTTGCTATAGTGCAATGTTGGTGTATGAAAACATCATTTAAGGAGTCTGAATTGTCGCCATTATCTACGTAAAGTAGGAAAATCATAAAGGAGTTTTGAGTCAGATTGTGGGAGTTTTCTGTGTATGCTTCTCTCTCCCTCTTATACATACGCACACAGAAAATCGCTCTGTTCAAGTTCAAAGCGAGGGGCCTGGCTATAATAGCCGACAGTCTCCACCGCAGGACAGCAGAGACAACAGATGGCCACTCCCCTGAAGGCCTCCTCCCCCACATCCATCCATCCTCCTCCGACCCCCCTATTCCTCACTCTTCACATCCCCCCATCTGCATTTATTCCCGATCCCCCTCTTTCTCCTCCTCGCTGTGGCCTCCAACAAACCGTCATCCCCAATCCTCATATTCCCCAGCAGTCAACCCCGAGCTCTTCTTACACACATCTTTCTCTTCTACCTTTTTTCCTCTTCTCATCCCCCCCGCCTTTCTGCTCTATGCTATCTCCTCTCTTCAACTACTGCACATTACTGGAAAACATAACCCCCACTTCTCCTTCTCCTCTAAACCCTTTCTCCCCTCTGTCCTCCTCCCCCTAACCCAAACTCTAGCGAACCTCTAAATCACCTTCTTCTACAGAACTCCTCTTCATCTCGTCCGCAACCCTTTTCTGCCCCCATCCCTTGTACTCCATAAACTCCAAAAACCTCCTCTCAACCCCCATCTTTCATCCCGTTCATTATTCTTGCCACCACAACTCTCCACCATCTGAAGTTTTTTTTTTCCCCCCTCTGGTTCCTCCTCTTCTATGCCTCAACCTCTATCACCATTAATTTCATCGTCTTTTCGTTCCTGTCTCCGTCTGTCATTCTCCTCAACTTCAACCCTTTCATCAGTCCGGTCCAATTTCCTCGTCTTCGTATCCATTTTCCTCTCTCTCTCTTTCTACCCATGGATTCCTTTCTCTCTTGTTAAAAAAAGCATTGACAGGTATTTCCCAAGAGGGTGAGGTGGTAACTACACGATGATAGGAGAGAAGTGTTGGAAGTTGGACGTTTGCAGATTCGCTCAATTAAAACCCAATTTGGCTCAAAGGTCAAAAGAAATACTGAGGTAGTCCATTTTAGATTTAGACTGACAGAGAAACAAGACAATCCCAATCTAATACTTAACCTACATTGTCCAAAATAATAAAGCTGCACAAAGCTGCACCGCCTGTTGGCACCTACGTCCTATTGGACTCAAACTTAAGCTTTATGGCACTTGCTCGTGTTGTTGTCTCCTGACTAGATCCCTGCTTGTGTTGTATCAGTCTCAGATGTACGTCGCTTTGGATAAAGGCGTCTGCTAAATTAAATTGTAAATTGTAATTGTAATTAAAAACATAGCTCTAAGAAGGCCTATATTAACAAAAGTAAAGTCAGTTTAACGGTAGACGACTTATAGCCTCCATCATTACTTTCCTTTCCAAACAATAAATGGTATGTTTTATTATTGTGTACAGTATACTAAAGTGTTTTGTATCGTGTGTGTGTCCTATAGTGTGTTATTAAAAAGATCCAATGGAGAGAAGAACTGTTGTGGGAGATGTTTTTGGACAACATACTGAAGTTCAAATGCATTTTATTAAAGAGCAGCAGCACCGAAGCAACTGTTGACCACTTTTTAACCAAAAAAAAAGGAATACTTGTTTCAATCACTGACACATGATTTAAATGTGGATATCATTAATTGAAATTGTTGCTGGATTTTTATTTTTTTCATGTGCCAGCTCCAGTGTTTACACAGCCCACAATGGGGTGTTTTTTAGCTGGCACATCTGGAGCACAACGGGTTAAAACAATATAAATAATAAATATAAGCTCAATTAAAATATCCCTTGATTAGCTCCAGTACATATCTTGCAGAGCGGCTTAGGTCATCCCCAACCTCATGCGCATCGCAATCCAACATCACGGATAGCTGTCAGACACCATCAATAACACTATCATCCATCGACCCAACTCTGAGTTATAGCCTGACAGTGAGACACAATGGAAAATAAATGTCACGCCAGTTCACGAATCTAACAGGAGTTATCAATTATACATGCAACGGATGGCACACCATTGTAGGCAGATTCATGGTACCAGAACAATAGAGGCTCCTGTACACTGTACTGCAATATGACACAACAAAAATAGGAAATGAAGTTGAGCTTAATGTCATTCGAGGCCAACGTGTTAGTTAATCAGGCATCATTTCCCTTCGGTCGGAGATCATAGACAACCCTTCCCCCATACATGTCAACTTTATTCTGTGTGTGAACCCTTTACACACAATACAAAAACAAGAGATCTATCTTACATGCACACAAAAGCTCTGATTAATGCTCAGAAAAGCATGTAACTTTCTATACAGCAGTTGCATTGAACCAACTTAAAAATGAACTGCTATCAGTCTATCAAGGCCATGGCTATTTTATTTTCACACTGCTTATCTAAACCACATGGGCCGTGCCAAACCTCAACACTGTCATGGTGTCTTGATAATAACACTAAAAAGAACAGATCAAAGAAATTTAATTTCCCCGCTGATGGATGTTTGATAAAGAAGCGTTCATTTTTCAAAGCCAAACTCATAATCCTAAGTGTGCTTGTGTGACTCCCATCCACATGCCTGGAGAAGGGGGAGGGGATGAAGTAACAGGGTTAACAAGCTCGTATTTAAGTGATGTCTTTGAAGTGATTGTGGTCTAACTTGACCTCAAAATGTCAGGGGAAGAGTAGCAAGCGAAGATCAAGATGCCATCTATGACCCAGTCTTTGACCCACCATGCTCACCAACTTGATGAGATCGAATCAAATGAAAAGTGACTGAGTTTCATCATTTCATTATTTATGAATGGCGTTTACTTTTCAAGGCCATACTTTTCAAGTTCCCTTTCATTTCTATGATATTCAAATTCCTAACCACTGTACAGAAGGCACAGTATACCAGAATGACTTTTGTCACGCATCAGGGAAAATAAATTCTGTGGTCATGTGTGTGTGTGTGTGTGTGTGTGACTTGATAAACATCTAATCTATTATAAAGCACGTTAGATGGATGGAAGGGAGGACGCCTGAGGAGAAAATGAGAGGTCACAGGAATAAAACAAGGGGATGGAAATGGGCAGAAAATGAAGTCAAGTAGGGTAGCAAAAAAAAAACCCCAGAAAAGATAGGAGATAAAACTGATGAGGGTGCATAAGAAAAGAAATAACAACTGATCTCTACCCACCTTGTAGACATCAGAGAAGAATCCAGAGCCAATCCACTCACAGGTGAAGTCATCAAGGCGTGTAAGACAAGAGAAGGCACTGATGAGGGCTCTGTAGGATGATGGCCACACCCTGCCCACCTGGAGAAGACAGGAGCAGACTGGTATCAACAGGTCACGATGCAGTATTTACCTGATGGGAATGCTATAGGACCGTCGCTATAACTTGCTTATCTTGCGAGGCAGCTGGATTTGCAAGATCATGACATCAAAAGATCGCGCGAGAATCCATCTCATCAGGCTTCGAGTTACGCGCTTGTGTCCGAACCACCGGTGGTTCAGACCAATCAGTGTCCTATGTGGATTCTCACGTGATCTCGTGAATCCAGCTGCCTCGCAAGGTGAGACGGTGATAGACAGATGGTTCACCCAATCACCTGCCGAGTATTTTTTTTTTTAAGTTCCTGCCCTTTTACAGACAGTTGACAAGGACGACTTCTCGGATGGTTCTGTGTAGCAAACCCTCTGGTACGTCAGGTTAATAACTTGCTCGTTTGTGCAGGAAAACTCAAGACATATTGATCAAACAAGCAATTCAGATATTTGAGATAATGGTGTCTATAAGCGGAACAAGGACTAACAGACTAGAAACTACACCTAAAGACTTTATTTAGAGTACGATTAGAGTTGTGTCACTAGGCAACCACAGACTCCTCAACAACCAAAATCCAGCAAGGACACTAGTGCTTGTGTGTTTATACCAAAACAGAATTTCAGATAAATCAATCAACAGTATTTGCATTTATTGAACGATTACTGTTTTATGGAGATGCTTATTTATCCTGTAATTTGCAAAGAAAGCCAAAATCACAGATGGAAAAAGAATTTCGGTGAAAAGATTGATGGATGGACATGAATAATATTCCCAACCATCTCTAATCTTAGCTTAATTTTGCTGTTTATGGTCATTTTTATGCACTTGTCGACTTCCAGTTGTTTCTTAATTCAATTAAAAAAAAAAATACATTTTTTTTTAAAAAACAACCTTCCCTCTAGCGCTCTTTCTCATTATACTTCCACCTAGTCAGCTACTTGAGAATTTGTACCACGGCTCTTTTAAATTACTGTCCTCTAATGTTTGGTTGTCCTGCCTCACTTGTAAATCGCGTTGGATAAAATCTGCCAGATGTAAATGTCAATGCAAAAGAACCCTGTGTAATGTACCATATACACTGACTGCACTTGTGAAATGCATCTAACTGATAAGTAAAAAACAAAGACTGACCTGTGAAGGCGGGTTCATGCCCATATCGCAGACCCCGACCCCTACAATACCATCTCTGTCCTCATTGAGACGGTCAGGTCGTCTAGGGAACCCAGCGATGGAGTTGCGTTTGTTCCGGTCCATGGTGATGTGAAAGACAGTGATACCAGTGAGGGTAATATGGGCCTTTTTCTGTAATGTACCCACATGACAAGAGCACTAGATTGTTTTAATGGTGCCGAGGGATCCACCGCAGCACAGAATTTGCTCAGTTTGTGTCCTGGGAGAAAATATGTCACGCACATAGACTTCAGTTTAAAATTTTTGTTTAGGGCAGCCCCCGATGACAAACACTGGCTGGATACAAGACGTTTTTCCTGTAGTCCTGTTCCTCCTCACTGCTCGTAACTGGGGAGTCCACCAGGATGGAAGGGGGGGGGGATTTCACATGTTTAACTGATGTATAGTAAGCCCTCGGAGACCTGGAGAAAGTAAAGAGAAAAAAATAAATATAGGGGCATTTCAGTGACTACCAAGGACACACACAATACCATTTATTTGTGAATCCTACTGTCCCAAAGGATGGAGGGGAAGCATAATACAATATGATCACAGGAACCCTTTCCAGAAAAAAACAAAAGCTGACATGCTATTCTGTCTTTCTTGAAAGATTTGGCTGTTCAATAGCAGCTGTAGCTGTAAACTGGGGTTTTTCCTTGTGATGGATGAGACAAGCCACTATTGCTCAACAGGCCCAAATGTAATGGCTGTAATAAGGACCAATTGTCCAATTATGGGAGATTAGCCAAGGAATAGCTCAGGTCCTGAACCTTTCTGCCATCCAAAACAAAATCAGCTTGGTACAAAGGGGACAGGGAAGGAAGTCTGGGCTGAAGGTCTTTTTTACACTCATAAACAATGTAGCTTTCAAATTTTCAAGAACTTTCAAGAATACTTTATGCCAGACAGAGATTTCTTTTGTTGATAAAACATGTTGAATCTAGTTATAAATCTTTCCTCCGAGTACTTTAAAAGAAAAGTGGAGTAAAACTATATTGAAAAACACATTCCTTCTAACTGAGACGGGAACAAAAAAACTCCCCTTCAGTTATTTTTCCCTTTGAAGGCATTTGTGAAAAGCTTATGTTTTTACTTGAGACTGAAGACTGAGGCCCAGATTTACTAAGAAAAAAAAAAAACTGTTGTGCAAAGTTGTGCTGTGGTTTTTACAGCACAACTTTGCAATCTGCACATATTCAGCACCTGGTTTACTAAGATAGCAGCTCATTATGGAGTCAGCTCCTGGACTGCACACCCTGCACACAACTCACCCCTCGGACGATGCGAGGGAAGGAGGGATATGAGATCACCGAGCCCAGAAAAGACATAGTAACATAGTGATCTTGATTACAGAACATTTACTTTGACTGTGGTTCAACTCCACCTACTGACAAAAAAAACTGTAAATCAATATGTTACTCTTTAGCATCTATCTAATTATAAATACATTAGGAGGCACAAAATATTGGAGACAGGGAGGAGGTGGAGTGAAGATAACTCAGAGTGGACATTTAACTTTCTCAACATAAGAAAGACAAGTGTAGTTGTAGCCTGTAGTGATTGAACAGTTCATTGAGCAAGTTTGATGAACACACACACAATTTGTGTTACAGTAATCAGACATAATGCTCATTAATAATGGCCTTGTTGCTTAATTTTTCTTTCTAATAATCCATTTTTAGTGACATACAAGTCTAAATGTAATGCACGTTTCTTTTCTCTACTACAACCTTTCTTGTGGCTCTTGGAAATCCCATCTGTGTTCATGCCTCAGTCTTAGACGCAGAGAATTTCACACGCAAAACTGACCATCACAAATTGCGTGACCTTAGTTAATCCAGAGGAATACATAATCAAACTGTGTTAAAATATCTTTTATTATTTGCGCAATCCTCTTTTAATGATCATGCAAAAAGGACAGAGATGGACACTGCAAACACATCTGGGTCGCCTGTTTGATAAATACTGCACGTGTTTTGGGGCAGAATGCGTCAGAAGCCTTAATAAATCTGAAACTGGACATCTTATACATAATTGTTGAATACAATAATGGATGAAGCAGCCTTCCATTGA
This sequence comes from Thunnus maccoyii, assembly GCF_910596095.1. NCBI lineage: Eukaryota > Metazoa > Chordata > Actinopteri > Scombriformes > Scombridae > Thunnus > Thunnus maccoyii. The sequence goes on along the minus strand of NC_056544.1, from coordinate 24,392,750 downwards.
GAGGAATGAGTCTAAACAAAATAACGCTCTTAAGATCCTGATGTCCAGCTGGTCGCAAAGTACTTCTCAAATGAATTTTCAGATAATGATATCATGATGTATACAGCAATAACAATGTAAAAATGTAAAAAAAATATATGTGATAGAAAATGTTATCTTTATTGCTCAGCCTTACTTCACACTTAATTTTAGTTTTGCCATCTCCAACGGAGTAAATCAATGCGACGCCTGCACTCTCCTTGTTGTAGACAGAAGATTCTACACACACAGCAACAGTGGTTACCAACAGAGGCAACCACGTCAAACAAAATGATTTACAGTGGTCCAGTTTGGTTGCTTGGGGAAACTAAGCAACCATTACTGTTGATCTCTGCTTGGGGGTTATTCTATGATGACAGTTTTTTAGCCCACAGATATCCAAATAAATCCAACAGCAGCACCATCTTAGTGTCTCACGAGTTCAAAGCCATTTTTAAGGGGAAAATGCTATTCATTATCTAGTTCCAGACTCTTAATTGTAAGGATTTTCAGGAGGAGAAGGAGTTATACATCATTGTACATTGAATATGTTTGAAGTTGGGATTGTTGGTTGGACAAAACAAGATATTTGAAGACACCACCTTGGGCTTTAGGAGATTGCGATGGGCATTTTCACTTAAATTGCAGCCCAATTTTGATCCACTTCAGTTGTTTTAGAGAAGGCTGACACAGAGTTGCACAAACAAACTTACTGTGTAACATGAAAATACAAATTTTTGCAGATGTCATGATAAAAAGAACAAAGATTAAAGTTTCATTTCTGGGTGAACTATTCCTTTAAGTACTCACACACAATGAGTTAATGTATATCATAAAATAAAGTCACAGAGTTTACGCTATCGTATATCAAGGATGCAAAGTCTAACATGAAGTACTTTGATCTGTCGTCACAAACAGATTGAATATATTGCAGCCATATTTGCCAGGTGTAATCAGAATTTTACAATGTATGTGTACATAAAGCATAATGCAAACAGTTCAGTCAAACAATATAAAAAGTAACAAAGATGGAGATTTCAAATTAATATACAGAAGAGGCCTTTATTAACCCACAGAAGAAACACAGAAGTCAATTTTAGACCCAGATGAGGTCTAAAATCCTAAAATAAGTATCGAGATGACACGGCCAGATTCTGCCGTGGTCCATTAGCATTACATCACAGACACTGGACTCTTAGAGAATTACTGTAGACCTACTGGACTACTTCTGATGTCATTCTCTGTCCTGGCCACATCCTTAAAAGGCTTTTCATCCACCTCTTTCTCTTTTCTCTCCAATGACACCTCATTTTCTGCCTTGTTGAAACGATACCACAGAGAGAAAAAAAAAAAAAAAAAAGAAAAGTCTCTGTGCCAAGAAAAATGCAAGCCACAAGTACCAGACCTAAGCTTTCCTATCCTATTTCAGTAGCTTTCCCATCCAAGAGCAAGAACAGACACACACTTTTAATCAATGTCGTTCTATCTTGGTAGACGAGAATAGGTCAGCGAGTAAAATATAAAACTCACCCTTGACTCAAAACAGCTAGCAGCAACAGAGAAGAGCTTCTGTATCCACACACCCACATCAGTGGTCAAGGCAGCGAATACTGACTAAACACAGACTTCCCACACTTACTAGCATTTCAGTCATGCAAATTATATTCTAAAAAAAAAAGTTGGTCCTGTGTCATTCTGCAGTTCAGCGTGGGTGAGTGAAATCAGCCTACGTTCAGGTTATACTTCCAGGCTTAAAGTGTAGGCTGAGAGAGAGAATTGTACTCCCACGTCTACTGCCAACATGATAAGCAGACATCAGCAGCATCATTTCTGATCAGCATACAGCCCAATTACAGTGAAAACAACCCTAACCAAACCTATGGAAACCTTCCATGAGCTATGCTGCTACAAATCTTCTTGATGCAAGTGATTAGAAGAAGAAAACAGGCAAGCCACCAGTGTTCATTACTATATTTGTTTCCAAACTATACCCTGTTGCCTTCAAATCCTACGACCATGCATTTAAAACACCACAGTAAAAGGAGACTATGGACAGAAAAGGGTGGAATTTTAAAAGGCGGCCTTTTTTTTTTTTTTTTTTGGTCTGTAAAATGTGGCCAGTTGGTACTCCAAAACAGATGGGACATCTCCAAAGCAGCCTCAAGCCAAATGTTTTAACAGTAGTTTGGGGGCCTGAAAACTATCCAGCTGTGTCCCAGTGGATTAGAGACTAATAGAAAATGTCAGCGATAAATCACAAGTTAAGTGATGTTATAATGGTGGGTGACAGAGAGCGTTAGTGTGTCTGTGTGTGAGGAACAAGAAGTATTAAATGGGCGTGTGAATATGTGTGAGAGGTAATCATTTGCTCGTGGACTGTGTACATGTGCAACACAAAAGAAGGAAAAAAAACACGCACTAATCTTACAGGCCTGGACATACTACAATTTCACAACTAAATCTACTGACTTAAACCTGCTTACTGTTATTAAAATCTTCTCAAAACACATGTCTGCATTTGAGCAATTTACTGTCCTTTCTACCTCCTTTTTACCCCCACTAAAAAAACAAGCTTTGTCAAGTATTTGAGCAAGGTCACATTCAACAAGTCAATAGCAGCCTCTTATATCTGACCACAATCTATTGGTAAACTGCCATGATATTTGAGCCGTTGCATACCTGTCATTCTTCAAGGGTTTAAAGTAATGAATAAGTCCATGGGGCAGCCTCCGTGGAAAAAAACTGCCCATTATCTGGATACCATAGACAGCTAATGACTCAATGCTGCCAAAAGAGCTTTGTATAAGTCATACTAAGTAGAGGTAGTTAGATAAATAATTAGTAGCTCGAAAAACATGTCAAATGTGTTAGTAACGTGTTAGTAAACGCCAGACAGAAAATGTAAACAAACCAAAGCAGCAAGAGTCAGTATTAGCTTTCACTCCTTATTTCAACTTTAGCTGACTTACCTGTTTTTATTTCATGAAGATGTTTGCAAGACCAGTTCAAGCTGGAGTCCATGTCTTTCAAGGGGAAACATTTATCGAAAACGGCGAGCTAAGCCCCGACACAGTAAAGTTGGTAACGCAGCTAGCTCCGAGACTAGCCGACTGGCTAGTTTGTCAACAAAACTCGAGCTGAGAGAAGAGCTAACAGACATTAGCCTGAGATCCACCAACACACACACACACACAAAACAAGAAGTTTTTTCGCCGCGACGTTTCAGTATGTCCACATTCCCCAGAGCTGAATTCACGAAGCAAAGTCGAAGTCTGTCTCTGTAATCCTTGTTCCCGCAAACGAGCAAAAAACCCGACGTTTTCTACTTCAACTGTCCGGGATAATATTTCAGACGACTGTTGCTGTTTGACAGCTCCGTCGTCTCTCCGCTCTCACCAGAGTAACTCCCACTGGCTCCGCCCACATTTGATTGACAGTTAATTCAACCAATCAATGGCCAGAAATTTGTGCGCGCATGTGTTTAACTACAAACTGTCAATACAGTTAATACAAGCTAAATTAACTGAATAAAACAAGAAAAAAATGTTTTTCTCATCTTTTCTTCCACTATAACAAATTACAGACCTTTTGGCAAGAACTTTAAGTTTCATTGATGAGCCTTTTACTTTTACTTTATATTGATGTAATTGCAATTTTTTTTCCTACACAAAGAAAGAACAGTTCCTTTCAGTATATTGTCAATTTTTATATTTTGATGGTTAAATTTAATATCAACAAATGCATTTTTTTCTAAATCTCCAGCTACTTTGCTGCCTTTCCTGCAGATATTAAAAGTCTCCTGCATTATTTTTTAGGCCATAAAAGTGCCTTACTACTATCTACTATCTAAACATGTAATCTTTATTTATTTACTTATTTATTGTCTTCAGTTTTCTTATTTCTTTTGCGTTTCTTAGTTAGTTAGTTTAGTTTTTTAAATATATGATTCTATTCCTGTGCCTTTTATGTTGTTCTACGTCCTGTGTGGTTTTGTCGGACTGTTTGTTTTGTTTTATTTGAAGTTTATTTGCATTGCATATAAAGTTGAAAGTGATTTACATGCTGCGGAGGGGGGTAATGCATACACCAACAAAGAAGGAAAATAAAGAGAGCAGACAACTTAAAACAGCAGACAGAAATAAATGCATGGAAAAGTAAACATAAAATCCAATAAACCAGTGTATAAGGATGTAGAATTGAATAATAAAGTCTTTCAAATACTGAATGTTATCTTTTGTGGGTTTAATTTTAACATTCTGTAACTCATAAAGGTTAAAATTAATTTAAAAAATAACTTGCCTGTTTATAAACTCCTTCTGCAAAGTAGTCTGTTTGAGTAATAAATGCAACCACAGCCACCGCCACATTTGTCGGACTCCAACTTTATTGCATCTTACCAAAGCTCTTTCAAGTGTGCAACAAACTGGGAACAGGAGATGACAAAGAAAACTTGAGGTCTTTTTGTTTATTTATGTTTTATTGGCCCATTATTTTTTCCGTGGAAAGATTACTTTAACAGATGGAGACCACTTAAGAGTATTGCAGTTGGAAATACAATGATCCCGTGATTTATTTCATTCATTAATATGTTTTACAGACTTAAGATGCTTTTTTTGTGGTTATATTCACAGTCAGATACACAATGTCTGTAAATGCAAATTGGTAAATTAGCTAAATACTTTTTATACTGACAAACTACAGCACTGTAGACAAAATAGGTCTAATTTTTAGGAGTTTTCCTAGAAGGCAGGTTTATGTGCTGTCATGGAAATAGAGCCTCATCTAGTGGACAAAACAAGAAAGCACTGCTACATACAGTACATCACACTCAAACAGCAGGAAACTGCCACGCAAGGGTGCTCTTGGTTTCCTTTAAATATAAATTTGGTGCATGTACAGGCGGTTTTTTAAAATGTGTCCATGAAGGATTCAATCATCGATAGAGACACAATGTCGTTCTGTGTGTCCTGGTGTCAGAGAAACAAACAGGATCAGACTATTAAGCATCACATGACAATTATCAACACTGCTGGGTGAGGTCGAGTCACATTTGTTTCCACTTATTTTATCTCTTCCATATTATGGAAGCCTATTTCCACAACTTATTAAAACAAAGTCCACCATTCATAAGCATTCGTGTAAATTATTATGTCAAAGTCATGATAATTTCTCACAGAATAAGATTTATTTATGAGACTTTTTTACCAATGGACTTTCTTTGTTATGGCTTTATAGGCCTGCTTATTTGCCAGACAGAGTTTTTGCAATTTAAAGTCTATTTAAGAAAGGAACACATCTAATGATACCTGGTGGAAAGCCTGGACTACCAACTTAGCTCTCAGATCCCAAGGGGCTCCAAAAGCCCCAAATTCACAGTTTGCCATCAGGTTTTTGGAATTTCAAATTTGTTTTTAGTCTTATAAATTTGCATTCCAATGCTGTGCTTGTCTCTACCAGTCCAGGGGCTGCAGATGGAAAGTGCCTATTAAAATGTGGTGTGTGCATGCTGCACGTAGGGTGAGTGGTGGGTGGGTAGTGAGTTCAATAGGGGGCCTGACAGTCGGTCACTGTCGGTGGAAGCACAGGGGGAAAACTAGCTAATGAGGGCCCCTGTCACACCCCAGTTTCTTGAATTTGTTATGATAACTTAATTATGTACATATTTATTTAGTAAAATGCACCATGTAAGTACAATATGAGATGATATTAAGCCCTAAAACTAGATCTTAACTCGATGGGGCTTCTAGATTGGGTAATAACCAGTGGTGGAAGAAGTATTCAGATCCTTTACTTAAGTAAAAGTAACAATACCGCAAAGTAAAAATAATCCATGACAAGTAAAAGCCCTGCATGAAAAATCCTACTTCAGTAAAAGAACATAAGTATTATCAGCTTGATGTAGTTAAAGTATTGCAGTAAAAGTAGTGGTTTGGTCCCTCTGACTGATATATTATTATATATGACATCATTAGATTATTAATACTGAAGCATCAGTGTTAGAGCAGCATGTTACTGTTGTAGCTGCTGGAGGTGGAGCTAGTTTCAACTACTTTATATACAGTTAGCTAGTTTAGTCCAGCGGTTCCCAACCTAGGGGTCGGGCCCCTCCAAAGGGTCAGCAGATAAATCTGAGGGGTTGTGAGATGATTAATGGGAGAGGAAAGAAAAGAAAACAAAGTTCTGATACACAAATCTGTTTTCAGTTTTTGGACTTTTTCTCTAATCTTTGATTTTTGGTGAAATATTTGATCATTTGAACATTTACTGAAATGAAACCATGTGAGAAGTTTAGAGGGAAAAATCACTATTTGGTGGAGCTGTTAACAACTCATAGACATCTGAAATGTGACCCCGACTACACACTGCTTTTTATAAGACGTCAAAAGCCAAAAAGGTTGGAAACCACTGGTTTCATCTTTAACAATTTGTTGTATTTTAAAAGCTTGTTATATTATCCATTGTGTCAAATCTTCATCTGAAAAGTAACTAAAGCTGTCTGATAAATGTAGTGGAGTAGAAAGTACAATATTTCCCACTGAAATGTAGTAGAGTGGAAGTATAAAGTAGCACCAAATGGAAATACTCAAGTAAAAGTACAACTACCTCAAAACTGTACTTAAGTAGGTGACAGTACTTGAGTAAATATACTTAATTACTTTCCACCACTGGTAATAATAACACAAGTGTTGCCTTATAATGGCAAATAAATTATGTTTGCCATAAATTAAATTACCACAAAGTAATTATAACTGCCAAACCCTGAACCTGGAGTCTCTGGGGCCCCCTGAGGGTCTGGGACCCCCGGGGAGTTGCTGGGAAATCCAATCTGCTTCTATCCAACAGCAAATTTTGAGGAAAAGTTTGAGGATAACTTACTTAAATATATATATATTTTTAAAAGCCATTTATTAAGGTTATTCAGGTTAAGTGCTGTAGGTTGTGTTCGGGTTTAACTGATACATTTTGTCCCAACATCAGCGCCGTATATCTTCCGTCACGTGGTCACCAGCGTTTCCTGTTACTATTGTATTACACTTCCATGTTTTCGTCTCAAACAGCTACTGTAATGTAAACTACAACGGAGAGATCTCAACTCTTGTGTGATCGGCCCCACATATAAAGTCAGTTTCAAGTCTGCCACGTCGCTAGAGCCGGCAGAGGTGCTGATCCGGGGGACAAACATGGCCAACTGTGTGGCTTTCCAGACCAAGTTAACCTCGATCATGGAGATGCTAGCTAAAGCCGCCGTGTTAGAAATCAGTAAACTGTGGGAGGACGGCTTCGCTCTCGTACAGGCCGAGCTCCGCCGGAGGGAGAGCGAAATTGAAGCTCTGAACAGAAAGTTGATGTTGTTGGAAAACGAGCAGCTGACGGGCCTGACTCAGGTTCAGACTTCAAACCTGTCCTCACCGTCTTCCTCCAGGAGAGAGCAGCAGAACAGGCTGCTGCCGCCCACCGGTGATGGTAAGGATAACCGCTGATTAGTTAATAAATAATAACCAATAATGGGGTTTATTCTAGAGCTGAAACAATTACTAGATCAATCCATTATAAAGCTAAAACCAGTGGTGGAAAATAACTACATTTACTCAAATACTGTACTCTATTTAAGTACATTTTTTGGCTATTTGAACTTCACATGAGTATTTCAAACAAGGCAATTTGGAAAAAAAATCACTGTTTTCAGAATGTTTATAGACTGAATGATTAGTCGATTAATTGGGAAATAAAAAACATATTAATAAATGATGAAAATAACCGTTAGTTGCAGATCTTGTCCATTTACAAAAAAAATAATGATTTTGAGAATCCATTAGTCGTTTAATTCATTTCTTAAGCAATAATGTCAAACATATTCTGGTTTCATCTTCTTAAATGTGAGGATTTGTTACATATTGTAGACCGCTAGACCAGGGCTGCAACTAACAATCATTTTCATTTTTGATTAATCTGACAATTTTCTCCTGATTAATCGATTATTTGTCAAATTGATCAGATGTCAGAAAATAGTGAAAAATGTCCATCACAATTTCAAATTGCTTGTACTCTCCAACCAACAGTCCAAAACTTGAAGATATTCACTTGACTATCATATATGACAAAGAAAAGCAAAAGATCCTCACATCTGAGAGGCTTAAATCAGAAGATGTTTGGCATTTTTGATTGAAAAAAAATTGCAGATCAATTTTCTGTGGATCAGTTAATTGACTAATTTAATTTTCAGTAGTACACTAATGTAATTCACCAGGACACGACTATAAATGTACCATAAAGAACCTCCAAAATCCTTCCAGTAGAGTCAAACTCATATTATTGTCTGCTTTGGGTATTATTGACCTTTTAACTTAAACTGTGACGAGTAATAGTAGTAATTTAGTGTTGATACAGTTATTCTATTCATCTGTTAATCTGCCTTCGTAAATAACAGTCGTCACTACCTGAATTGCTGGTACTTCAATCAGAACGCGTTTTTTTAAAAGGTTTAATAAAGGTTAAAAAGATGAACCTGCTCTGTCATTTCAGGACCCGTTATAGATTCAGTCCAGACATTATCGTCTGAGCAGAGCGTCAGAGAGAAGACGGACACGTCAGCGAATCACAGAACGTCTCCACCCGCTCAGTCAGAGGAGAAACAGAGTGAGCAGCTCAAGTCCGACTACTGTGAAAGCGACAGCAGAGACGACGAGGATTTAATAGTCAAGCTAGAGGACGAGGACGACGTTCAGATCGTGGAGCAGATAATGGACTGTGAACACAGCGTTACCGATGGAGCCGGTCAACACGACATGGAGCTGAACCACCAACCCGCCGAAGCTGCGGAGGAACAAGAGAGCCAGCAGTGGTCGTCTGTTTCAGTGGGAGACAGCGACACCGCCGACGACTCGGACTGCTTTTTTGAACCGAAGCAGTTGTCGCAAAACCTGGACTCAGAAATCCTGCTCATTCAAAACGCTTTGGACATTCTAGATAATTCAGCGGAGACGGCGTACTCTGACAGGTTCATGAGGGATAACGGTCAAGGTGCGTCAAGTAAACCGAGGGCTCCTGTGACTTTCAGCCAAGCTCAGCCAAGTCAACCTATAGAAGCAATAAATCACCCAGAGAGAGGGGTGTCCATCAGATTCCTCTCAGAGAAACAACCACAGACTAAAAACATGTCCACTTTCAACCCGGACAACAGATTCTTTCTCTTAAACGACCCGGAGTTGCATAAAACTATAGCAAGTCGTCGCATAAAGGAGAAGTGGTTCATTTGCCCGTTCTGCGGCAAAAGCTTCGATCGCGTCAGCCATCTGGAGATTCACCAGCGGATTCACACGGGAGAGAAACCGTACACGTGCGATACGTGCGGCAAGAGTTTTTCTCAGAGGAGTAACCTTCGCACTCACCAGCGGACTCACAAAGAGGTTTTAGCCCAAAACTCAGTTTGATTCATGAGATTTTTAAAGAAAGAGGAATGCTAGGAATAGTTCTGTGGCATTTATGTTTAGACGAATTAACAAATTACTTTTGTACTTCAGTATTACTGAAAAGTAATGTAGCAGACTGATTTTACTGTGTACTCCCGTTTTTGTTTTTTTTTTTTGATAAATCATAACTTTGACATAGATTGGATTTTAAACTGTTTGTTAATCCAGTAATTTAAGAGATTTATAAAAAACGTGTAGGGATATCCAGCCTCAGCAACACAGCTGAATATTGACTTCTAAATGTTGTTACTCAAAATTTGTTATTTAATATTTGGCAGGTTGATGTGTTGGAGAGATCATCACTGCAGACCCTTCTGATATCCCTGAGCGTTACCTATGTTACGTTATTTTCTGCACATTCATCATTCATTGTTACATTAGTCAGTCGATGCAGGTCTGCATCTAAACAGACTCAAAAAATTAATCTTCTAACCAATTTTCTTTCTCCTAAAGGAGAGATTATCAAGGAGAAATCGTTACGAAAACACAACCGCAGCACTTAGAGAAAGATACTGAATCCACGTGTGTTGTTTTCATAAAACTGTTGGAACAAGTTTGGTCACAAGTACATTTTTCTAATGTAAATTGTGACTTTTTGCAAAGAACAGTCGTGTTTACTTTAGACTAAGAAAGACAGGAAAGCAAGAAAGGAAGCACTGACTCTTCTCATCTTAGCATTTGCTGTTTAGATGTTTACAGGTCTGACAGGATCCCCTGATTAGACGATACTTCTTGAACATGTGTCTTTATTCTTCATCCAGAGCCCCCTCCAAGGCATGCTGGGAGATGAAGATCTTCTTGTAGGTTATGTTAGATTAGCCTAAGGTCCCCTACAGCCTGATTCACTTCCATCTCAACTGTCCAGTCTGAGTGGAGAAGCACTGTCTTAAACACTTTCTTGCACAGAGTGAGATGAGAAGATGGAAAACACTCTTTACACTACACATGAATCTACAACCAGGAGACGGTTAGCTTAGCTTAGCTTAGCGACAGAATGGAAACAGCTAGCCTGGCTCTTTCCAAAGGTTAACAAATCCGCCTACTAGCATTTCTAAAGCTCACCAATTAACACATTATATCCTGTTAATAATAATCTAATCTTGTAAAACAACTCAACATATTAATATTTCAGTTTTTGTAGGGATGAAACAAACAGGATATAACGTGTTAATAAGTGAGCTTTAGACATGCTAGTAAAGTTTTTTTAACCTTTGTACAGAGCGCCTGCTTCCAGTGTTTATGCTAAGCTAAGCTAACTGTCTCCTAGCTGTACTGAATGTTTATATTTAACAGATAGTATTTATCTTCTCATCTAACTCTTTGCAATAAATCAAATAAGTGCATTTCCTAAAATGCAGATATATTCCCTCAATACAGAAAGTACAACTAAGTCTTTTTTTGACTTTTGTATCCACAGTGTCAATTATTTCAGTCACTACAGACCTAATGAAGATGTGAAATACAAATGAGGAAATCACTATAGTCCGATACAACAGCTGCATTACTGCAGCAGCTGTGATCAGTGTCATGATGCTCTTCGTCCTCATGTACGAGGGCAAACCAGCGTGTCCCCAGTTACAACACAACAAAAACAATGACTTTGTTTTTATAATTGCATATGCTGTACTTTTATGAATAAACATTTAAACATTTACATGTCAGTTTTGCAGTTTCATTACAAAAAAAAAAAAAAAACACTGAATGAATATAAAACAATTTACATAGTACTTGTCATCAGCTGACAGTGCGTTAACACAGAAGGTATTTACAGTTCATCTTCTGCATCCAGTCTCTTCATTGCTTTGTTGGCACTGTTAGCGTAGACAGACATAAGTCTGGTCACATCCACCTGTTTAAAATATTTGTCCATGTGTGTGTGTTCAGGTCCTCACAGTAACAGCATTTAGTGAGTAACAAATTTTTTGTTGTAGTTGCAGGTAGCTGTTAATGACACGATCATAAAAATACATTGGCTCTTATCTATCTGATATCTCCCCCATATACATATAATACATACATACACAAATACACACCAACTGTTCATGCACAGGTCCATTGAAGCTGCAAATATCAAGGCTTCGAGTACAGTTTAATCTTAACCCACCGCTGACCTCAGAGCTCAGAAACTGTGTCTTCGTCCATATCGTCCTCTTTTTATGTTTTTGATGTAAACAACCTTAAGTTGACAGTCAGGATTCATTGGAACTCTTGCTTAGAGGATGTGACATTTCAGCGCTTCAGATAAAACAGTAAACATTGTGTAACAGGAACTTTGATTCCTTATACGTACAAGGAGAGTTTTTCATTTAAATTACAAATGTTAGCAAGTGAAAGGCAAAACTCGCCAGTCACTTCATTCTCCAAGAGCGGATCTTCAAAATAAGTAGGATCAAAAACTTCCCAAATGTGTGTTGCATGTCGTTCCCCATCCCTTTCTTCCCCTTATTTCTATCTCTCCAGTCATTCCTCCACTGTCAACTATCTAATAAAGGCATAAAACGCCCCCAATTTTTTTATTTTTATATGTATTTTTTTAAAAACCAAGAGGCATAAAATATTCACATTCTCAACATTTGGATAGTCCTTTCTGCTAATTATCCTGTAGGCAATATATAAAAAACAAATAAGGGATCACAAAGAATAAGGTTTTCAGTTCAGGAATGCAGACTGTCCTGTCTGCGGTCTAGATGATCTGGGCTCTGGGGTGCAGCAGAATAGCGTTGGAGTGTGGCCTGGGCCTGAGGACGCCGTTGCTGTAGTAGAAATGATTGTTGAGCGCCTCTGAGATCTGGTAGGAGCTGCTGTCGACGTCGTCATCCTCATGTCCCTCCGGTACCGACTGGGTGGGACTCCAGTTCTCTTCACGTGGGGAGTCTCCCTGTCTGAGGTGGCCCAGGTCTGGCTCTCTGGGTCCGACGCCGTCGTCCTGCTGGACCTTCAGGGGAACCAGGGATGAAGGAAGACCTGAGTCCTGATTGACAGCAAGAAATTAGATTTACTACTTTAAACTCTAAATATTAGTGCTGGATGTCGATGAAGGTAAATATTTATTGAATGGGGCCAAGACACAGGACCACAACCGGCTGAAAAAACCTGCTCCAAAACTCCAAAATGAGGTGAACCTGGGGTGCGTTCAATATGAAAATATTCCGACTGAACAATTTGTCTCCTCCCAACTTTGCACAATGTTTTTCAACAGCCTATGAAATGTGTTTACTTCTGTTTAACGGAGGTAAAAACACTGTACCATTCCAAACAGCTATCAATCCTTTGTTTTGTTGTGTTTGTGGCGCTTAACTCCGTTTCCATGACACCGACTTACAGTAATGATGCAAAAACATCAGTAAATAAAACCTGACACCTTATGACAAATTACAAATGAAACAGAACGCATTTCCACATAATCCCTCTGACGTTGACACATACCAGCGACATGTTGCTGCTCTTCAGGTACGACTCCACCCTCCTCCTGCGCTCCTCCTTCTCTCCGTCCATCTCTGTTCCTCTCATGCTCTCTCTGCCGTCGTGCCAGACGACAGGCCGTCCCAGTTCGTCCACATCGACCCCACCTGGAGGCCCCCACTTCCCACCCAGAGTGGACTGGCTGCCTTTGTAGATGGGTTGCTCCTGCAGGCGGGGAGGTGACACAAACAATAACCAGTTAACAGTTACCTTCTAATCACACTGTAGTATAAACACATTTTACATTAGATAGATGCTAGTAACAGAAAGCTGGTGACTGGTGCCACTTTTTGGTATTTTTAGTTTACATTTTTTTATTTAAAAACGGGAATATGCATAATTTAAGCCACATGTTTATTACTATTAGTACAGAAAAGCCCCTAAACTAAACTTCAGACTGTCTCCATTTAAAACAGACAAAAAATCCTCCCAACCAAAACTGGACTGATTTCTTTGATTAGCCATTAGATTGAATAGTCATGATAGTAGTGCTGCAACTGATGATTATTTTCATTATTAAATATCTTTATTATTTTTCCAATTACTCAATTGATTATATATTCCCTAAAATGATAGAAAACTGCTAAAAATGACCATCACAATTTTTTCCCTCTTTAGTTTGACAACAAGAGCTATTTAATTTACAACGTGTATTGCTTAATAAATGGCAATTAATCAAACATTTGAAATAGTTATAATAATGAGATTTTAAAGGCCAATATTAGGAGTGAAAAATAAAGATAAAATCCTCTATGAATATATTATTTTATATTTTTGTATCAAGACATATTATTATATAGGTAATTTACTGAAAATCAATTAAGAAATTGTTTATGGATTGAAAAAAACATACAGGAATGTTTTTTTTTGACTACTTGAGCAAATTAAACAAATCAAATCAATGTATTTTATCAGATTGATGCAAAAATCATAAATTTGATACTGCCATTGATTCACAACACTGTCCATAGTGGTCCAATACAAACATAGAGAGGAAAGACACAGCTACCATGATATAATAGACAAACGTATCTAAACAAATAACTTACTGTCATATCACCAAAACCAAGATATTAGAATGAGATTTGATATCAGAAAACAAAGCATCCATAGAGGTTCCTAAACATATGTTGACTAAGACTCACCCCAAACCGAATGTAACTGAAACCTGATCAATTCCAGTCAGGAACCCCTATATCATGACATCCTCCTCTTTCTCTCTCTCTTTCTCTCACTTAATTTCCTGTCAGTGTATACTTTGTACTATCAAATATACGCAAACTTGCCAAAAAAAACAAGTCGTAAACAAGTCTTTCCAGTGAGAAACTCACCAGAGACGTTTGGCTGTTTTTCATCCGGCTGTCTACTCTGAGCAGGGTGTAATCCTCAGACTGGAAAGAACAGAGAGAGCGAAGGAAAGTTGGTGAACATGAATACAAAAGATCAATAAAATGAATCACACAGAATGGGGATATTAATAATATGTGTGTATGAACACTGCCTGTTATTTGTTTAAAGCTGCAGCAGCCTGTAATCATCGGCCTCCACAGCAGACATGGCTGCTGACTTGCAAGCGGCTCCACCCAGGCTGCACCCGGCCAGGACGGGTGTGTCGACCTGGTTTCTCTCAATCCTGCAGGTTATTGTTTTCAGAGGGAGTGTTTGTGTGTGTGTGTGTGTGTGTGTGTGTGTGTGTGTGTGTGTGAGTGTGTGTGTGTGTGTGTGTGTGTGTGTGTGTGTGTACCTGCGCTCTGGGGTCTGTGCTGACAGAGTTCAGTCTCCTGAAGGAGGCTTGTCTGGAGAAACTGTTAATTTCCTCTCTGGGAAAAAAAAAGAGAGCACATTTGAAGGATTTACAGAACAATAGAGCGACTGAAAATGTAATTTCAGAAAATCTGTCACAATCTGTGAACATTTTAAATAGCAGTTTATTATGAAAACAGTCAAACTCTCATCATAGGACCTCCAGTTTTTCACTTTATGGCTTTCTCCAGAAAATGTGGGTCAGCTCACTTTTTTTCACTGAGCTCCATCTCGAGTTTTTTGTTTCTTTTTCGATGATGGCGGTTGACCAGCAGGACGATGATGACCAAGATCATGACTAAAGCTACTGCCGAAGCACCAATAATGATCAGTAACAGGTTGTCAATGGTGGACTTGTCGTTATGTTTAGCAGTCTCTGAAGGAAGAAAGAAAGATGAGGAAGACATAAGTGCTGATGCAACTCTTTCACACACCAACAGAAGTACAGTGACATTTTTCATGCAATTAGTTATTTTAATCCTGATTGAGTTAAATATCATCTGTTTGTGCCCTTCATCCAACACAAGGGGGCAGCAAATCTGCACAATTACTTCAAATCAAAAGGAGAATTCTTCATTTTTTTTTTTTTTTTGTTTGTTTGGTTTTTTTTGGCTGTGTCTTTGTAACTCAACTTGTCTCATGAGCCCAAGTATCCATCTTCTTATTTCCTCCTTCTGAAATACCAACAAAACACACAGCGGCTGTGCAGTTTCTTACTCGAATCCTGTGTGAGTTTAACCACTAACAAAGCTGAGAAGCTGCAAATCTAGATAGATCCCCGAGATTCTGTTAAGAAGTAAAAACCTTTCACTCACCTGTTACGTCCAACATATACTCTGTCCTCCCTACTCCTACGTTGTTCTTGACCACACACTCATAGACCCCGCTGTCATTCGAGCGGAGAGCCCGCCCGAAAATGAGATTTCCTCCAACCACAGACACCCCATCCGGCAGAGCGCCCCCTTTCCTGTGGTCAATCAAAGGTAAAATGTCTCCATTAGTTTGCACAGATGTAACACAGAGGTGAACTTTACAGAAGTTTTTTTATGACTCACTTCTTCTAGCTGTGACTCATTTTTGATGACAGAGAAACAAAGTGAGCAAAGTTCAAACCTGCATTCCAGTTCAAGTGATTTCTACTGAATTGTATGAGCAGGAAACACACACACACACACACACACATATCTAACGACATCTCATCTAAAACAATACATCATCAAATACAACTGGTGAGCAATCCGGAAGTGATTGTGCTTAATGAACCATCAGAACAGGATCAGGTTCACCGCAGAGTGTAACCACCAATTTGCATGCACCTCAACCAAAACCTGCTGGGCTTAAAACTGGCGCCCATTGATCTGAATAGACCAGATAAATCATAGGTTTGGGGGATTTAAGCAAGTCCAGCTAGTGAGCAAGTCCCAGACTGGAACTTGAAGACATTGAAGGCCACATAATGGGGGAACCAGTTTCTGATCAAGTCCACTGAGAGGGGTCATGTTGCCTCGGTTTCACTGTGCTGCTGCAGCAGCGCCATTTAACTGCTGCTTACCCCCCAAACCGGAGCCAGATCAGATTTCTTTTTCTCAAAACCCCACCTAGCTTCTCTAACCAGCCTTTTATAATAGAGTCACAGGTGGAGATTGAATCTGACACAGAGTAGATGGTTGAAAATGATACAGATAAGGTGAATAATCCACCTCAAGCAGCCAAAAA
Organism: Thunnus maccoyii; assembly: GCF_910596095.1. Classification (NCBI taxonomy): domain Eukaryota; kingdom Metazoa; phylum Chordata; class Actinopteri; order Scombriformes; family Scombridae; genus Thunnus; species Thunnus maccoyii. Next base: position 24,376,281 of record NC_056544.1, on the reverse strand, counting down.
AAAGATTCTAATCTCACTTCAGTTGACTCACAAACTTTGCAGATTGAATGTTTGTAAGTAAAATACCACAAATTCAACACAATGAGAGGGAGAGTTTTCATCTTACAATGAGTGCAGCTACAGAATACTACAATCTGAACCTTAATGTTTGCAATATTCCCCCTTAATTCTCCTTAAACATTTTTTCTACAATCTATGTCATCAGATATTTTGTTCCAGTCTAGTAAAACTTAGAAAGAACTGAGGTTCACACGTGCATTAAAATATTCAAATCCAAAACACTATTTTTAGTTGATTCATTCTCAACCTTGGGGACACATATCTATAATAAATATTCTAGAATGAAGAAGGCCATAGGATACAGTCGAAAGCTGCAGAAATAGCTAAATAAGTGGAATTTGCCTTTTGAAAATTTACCACACACTATTGTTAAGGGTTGCTCTAATATAGCAAAAGGGAAAATTTAGATGTTATGTGCATGATTTTACGCACATTTCTTTGTATTCCAGTATGACATAATTGTTATGGTTGGAAACTATTTTTAAAGGCATAGTTCAACATTTTTGGGAAATACTTATTTACTTTCTTGCAGAGATATAGATGAGAAGACTGATACCACTCCCATATGGTGGTATCAATCTTCTCATCTAACTCTTGGCAACAAAATCAAATAAGCGTGTTTCCAAAACAAGCTTCCCTGGGTTTAAACAATGTTTGTCCCTCACAGCATAAGTTTGTACTGATGGACGCGCCGAGGGGTCTGTGGGGTTGAAAAGGTTTAATCCAGAATAAGCTTAATATCTCAAGATTGTCTCACGGCTAAAATATTTTTTTCACTCAGCACACAACATTCGATCATTGTGTGTTCAGTCATAGCTGTAATGGCTGGTGCTGTGTCTCTAATTAAAGTACAGACCCTGTGTTTTACCAGGAATTAGAGTGATATTTAAAGCATGGCACTATGATTAAGCGCTTATCATGTGTCTCCTGCTCTTCCTTGTGTCGCTCACTCCCTCCCTCGTGTGAAAATATCTCCCTCCTTCTTTTTCCTCAACTTCAAATTGCGCAACACGACACCATATCTTTTATTCCATGATGAATTGCACCAGAAGAAAAAAAAAAAAAAAGACGCCCTCCCTTAGATTCAAGCACACTTCTTTGTTGTTTGTGGGTGTATATGCGTGTGTATGTGTGTTAGCGGTGGCTTATGTGTGTTTTGAGTCACATTCCAGCGCCATGTAAAGAGCAATTTAGCAGCATAGATAGTATTACGGTGAGGTTGAATTAAGGTGTAATTGTCAGAGTCTTGCTGGCAGCCAGACAGAGTTAAACCATAGACAGCAGTGATGACAGTACCATTTCCAGGTGAGGTTCTGAGGTTTGGGGTATCCTCCGCTGTTGCAGACCAGCTCGGCTTTTTCCAAACCAACAAACCAGTCTCCTGTAGCGGCGGAGATGGTCGCATCTGGGGGATCTGACACAAAAACACATATATAAGAGTGCAGCCACACAAAATATTCATCCACATACTGCATGGTGGAACAAACAAAAAAACTATGTTGAAATTTTAAAATTTACATAATGTCTGTAAACACACTAGATGTTCTCGTCATGTGGCTCAGGTCAGGCGGCACCTGGAGGTTCCTTGATGCCCTCCTGACCATATTCTTCATATATGTTATTAATTTATCTATAATTTTGTCATCCTCTTTTTCCATACTGTAATTTTGCTGTCTTGGTCTATTGTGTGCAGACAACATCTATTGCATGTCTGTCTGTCCCTCCTCTGTTGCTCTTCCTAAGGTTTCTTCTTTTTTTCCTCTGTTAAAGGGATTTTTTAGGGAGTTTTTCTTATTAAAATCAAAAGACAGAAGGTGTCGTATTGCTGTACAGATTGTAAAACCTCCTGAGGAAATTTGTGATTTGTGATATTGGGCTATGTAAATAAAAAATGACTTTTTTAGTCTTTATTTATGCAGAGATAAAGTTTCTTATGAATCAACACTGTTTTTAGTGCTACTTTATATTCACTCTGATTAAGTCTGCAGAAGTGGGACGAAGTCACTGTTGTTGTGTCAAAAGTAAGTATCAAGTTTAAGAAGTCAGAAGTCCGATAGTCAGTTTACAGAAAAGGTGAATGCTTCTTAAAAAAAATAATTTATTACTTTAAAATTACATCTAAAAGAAAACAAATCAGGCATTCCTTGATATGTTATTCCGGTGTGACAATTACAGTGTACGTCATTTTTGAGCCAAAAGTTTTTTATGTCGCTGTATTTTGCTGACCTCAACAATTCCAACCATCATTACCACACTGTCAAACACACCTTTCCCTCCGGCAGATTGTTTCAAAATATTCTGTCATGGAAAAAGACCCGACTGGCTGAACACTTTTTTTATTACATAATTCATCTTCAGGGCTTGGGGAGGATATAAAGTCATTCCAAGTAAAAAAAAAAAAAAGTCAAAAGTCCAAATGAGTTGGAGTTAATCAAAGTCAATTTGAAATCTTCACACCTTCACACACACCACACCTCTGTACATCTATAAACTGCATGTTACACTGAACAAAGAGCTGTTGTTGTTGAGTTTAGATGCCTTTACTCCAACTGCACTAATAGCTGAGGAGGGAGCATTACTCATACACTTTCCCAGCATCCAACCTGCCAATATTGGCTAATCTTTAGTCTACTGTCACCCATTTATTTTCACAGACAGGAAGTTAAGTCATACAAATATCTCTTGCAATGTAGCTAAAGAGGGAAATCTCTTTGGTTAAATTAACCATTTGTGGGCTGAGCTAATAAAATGCTTGAAGGCTAATGCGCATGCCAGTTCACTTGTATGACCTTTTTACTGACACACCTAAAATGAAACAGGATTATCATTAATGTTATTAGATACACTTGTTTTTCTTCTCCTGCTATGAGAATCAGAAGCTGTTCCCAAGTTTCTACATGCCACAATGATTCTCAGCAGATTTTGAGTAAGTAGAGGGTTTTCACCAGAAAACACAGTGTGCGTAGTATGAAGTGCTTGATTTTTGACAGCACTGTTGATGTTGATACAGCACACAAAGGAAATACAGGCATTAACATGGCCGGATCTACGCACAGGCGTTCCAGACACAAGGCTAGGGCCACAAGGGGGGCCAGACAGACAGGTAAAGAACATCAACTGCCTACATTAAATAATGTTTAACAAAAAATGTTTAAATATTAACTTTATTTCAATGTTCATATATATATACAATTTTAGCGCCAATGTGCAGGAAAAAGTATTTCCAGTTCAGTGGAGATTATGCTTGTGTGTTAGCAACAGCGACATATAGGCTAACAGCTTTCCAGTACGCTTTCGGGTGCAGCAAAGCGCAAAAAAAAAGAAAGAGGAAGAATGAAGAAAGAAAACCAACGGAGTTTAACACAAGTTTCTCTCAGGCGCTGCAACTTCAAAGCCCACAAGCAAGCCTCAATTACCGGCTGCAGCATAGACCCTCCACACCCGAACACTCAGCAGCAGAGGCAGGTGATTTTAGCTCCAATGTTACATTAGCAGAGCAGCAGCGGGTCGCAACTTTTACAGATACCGAGGACAATTCCTCTACAATGACACAAAAACACCACAACAAGCAATAAGGATGGACAACGGATGAAAACAATGCATCAACAACAACATCACGGGACAAGACTATAGAACCAGAACAGGCCAGAGAACGTGAGCCAAACATCTTTTTCACAAAACCTCTGGACCCAGACAGGGTTGTAGCAAGCTAACATTATTCATCTGACTCTGCAAAGTGGATTTTGACCACATAATGCGTGACTACTTTGCATCAAAGACACCCGGTCAAAATACCGGGGATTTTTCACATCACTGAATCTGCATCACCTTTGCCCTGTTGGCAACTGAGAATGGATTTACAACCTCCCTGGATTTTGATGCCATTTAAAAATCTAAATCTGAATAAGTAAAGACACATATTAAAATCAAATGTAAAATACATATAAATGAAATGTATAATATAGGGCTATACTTTCTACGATAAATAAATTACTAACTAATTGCATATGAATACCAAAATAAAAATAGATAATCTAACTAAATTAATGAGCATAATAATCACGTGGCAATTAAAAGTCATTTTATTTGTTTATCAGGTATCAAAATGTGCATGTAGGTCTGCTTAGTGTAATCTACCCATTTAATCCAGCTCTGGTCGCTAGTCACAGCTGCAAAACATCAAAACAAATTGTGGATGGTACCAAGACAACTCAAGGAAGTACTTTGTGTACGTGCTTTCTCTTTTGTTACATATAATTGATAGCGACATTCCAAAGATGCTATTTGATGCATCTTCAAACGTGCGTGACACATATTTTCTGTTAGTAAAAATAAACTGCAAGTAAAGCACTTGTTTTATGTTTATCTCTCGTTACAAATAAATGTATTATGACAATTAGAAGAGCAAATACTCTATACTTTACGATTAGTATGTTGTATGGAACTGGGACACATGTTATTCTTTCAGTTGCACGGTGAAAAACAGTATTGTAGGTCATTGGTTCCATTTTAACTCAACCAGTACCCATAAAATTATGATTAAAACTCTAATCTGATTTGCTTCAACTTCATAGCTGACGTCTTTTGGCCATATGGTTTCAACTCATCCTAAATAAATCACACAGCATCGTCATCATCAGCTGCACTTACATTGAACCACCAGGCGGTTTGAGATCCGACGTGGCTGCTTCAGGCCGGGATGCCACACCAAACAGTCCAGTCGCTTCCCATTCATGCTGCGCAGGGGGTGGAGGTGGTAGTAGCTGGACACAGACCCGCCCTGGTTGGTGCGGTTCTGGGACTGACCTGGCAGGTCGGTGTCCCAGGAGAGACGGGGAGATGGGCGGCCCACGGCGCGACAGGTGGCAGCCAGGCCGAACGACTGGCCCTCAACCAGATCCACATGTTCCAGAGAGGAGATGGGTAAAACTGAAAGAAGAAGAAGGAAGAACATGATGAGTTTAGGATTTCAGGCCCTTAAAGGCATTAAAAGATTTGAGTTTAAGTCGATGACTTGTACTTTCTCCAAAGGATCAAAATGGCTTTCATTTGTAAGTAGAGACATGTAGGATAAAGATGGCTTAGAAAAGTTAAGTTTTTCCCTACATTTTTTAAATAACTGACCTTATATTTACCTTCTTATATATGTTTGTTATTAAGTTTGTCTGATTTTATTTAATTGTAGTCCTGGAATGTTTTAATCTTGATTTTCTCATGTAAAGCACCTTTTCATTTATTGAAATTTATTGAAAAGTTTCTGGTACAATCCTCCACACCAGACCCTACAACTCAAAAAATTTCTATTATTAGTTTAATCTAGTTTATTATTAGATTTTTACATACTACAGGACGATCACCGACATATGCAAGCATGCCACCTAAAGCAGATTAGTCAAAAATCAACACACTTATTCAATATTTTCATTTCACTTCCTTTAGGTATAACATAAAACAAATTTAATCACTTTTACTTATTTCCTTGGGTAAAGTAATTACAAAAATAACAGTCTATCTGCACTTTCAGCTGTCAAATACAAGTAACATAATAATAATAATTTATATAATTCAGGGTTGTTATTAACACTCTCCAAATCCCACTCAAAGCTAATTTGCCTTGACCTAAAATTACCTTAAGCGGTTGGAATTAGATCCATTAAAACCAGGATTTGACTGTTTTTGTATGTTTGTGTAGTGAATGTCATTGTAATGTACAAGTATGGACAAAGCCTGAAAGTATCAGATAAGAATATGGATCCCAAAAAAAACAAAGATTTCAAAGACCTTAAATACATCATGAATTACAGTGAAGACCACAATCAAGAAAACAAGGCACCACCAGTATCTTACTCAGCCATGACGGATGGTGGAGCAACAATAAAACTGAAGGGATTGTATGACGGAAAACTACACCGTGATTTGCCACTGCAATTTTCAGTTGCTGGATATGGAGGTGACGGTGACGTATTTCTATCTAAAAAACATCATTGTCCATCTTGATTGTGCAAGAATACTGTATCCAAAACTGAGTGCGTAAATACATTTTTGTTTTGTTACTCTTCACTACCAACTGGTTTAACACGATTGTGATTCACACGGAGGTCATGACAACTTTCATGTTGACTGTTGTAAACACTCAGCTTGCTAAATCTTTCTGCAATATTATTGCAGAAGAGAAAACAGGTAGTTAGCATTAAAAACAATATCCATTACAGATTAACAGACAAAGTAAACCTGTAGAAACTCAAACTTCATCAGAACTCGCAGCAAGACATCACAGCGCTGCCGACTGTTTGATTGACAGGTGATACCTGGGAGGAGATGCACGCTGCAAAAAAAGGTCAAATTAAAAAATAATTCCATGTTTCAGGATGAGAGATGAACCTGTAGCTGAATAAACCTCGATGCATAGAAGTTGCATAGAAATAAAAAAAACCAAGAGTATATCAGAGATCCCATTTTGTCATTAGAGACTTCTACACTTTTGTGCACAAAAGAACAGAAAGCAAAACCTCCATCCAGATGCATAAAATCTATTGATGAATCAGTTTAGTGTTATCATCAAAGCAGAAGACAGTTCTATTAAGTATAACTTAAAGGGCGAGTGACAAGATTTACACAAGCTAGGTGTGTTAAATTTAAAAACATGTAAATAGACAGTGTATACTGTATGTAGTTCATGCATAAACCCACGCTGAACATCTTATGGTTGAAGGTTTATGTTTTAAACAATAGAAGGAATTCAATGCTGGAGGTTGTCAGTTACTACTGTGGGTTTGTCTCATCTGTGGCATGTCGGGACAAGCAGATGTCACCACAGATGACTGGCAATGAAAATGAGAAAGTAAGAACAGATAACAATCACTGCATGTTTTACTTCGAGGACAATCCATTCAAAGACTGAATTCCCACAGTTGTGTGATCTTTTAAGTGATGAAGAAGGAGATCTAAAAACTGATGACCCAATCACAATGACATCAATGTAACAAGAGTGTATTTCAAGACATTTTATCAGGTTTTTATCTTCTTTTACTGTAAGTCATAAGTTGCAGATATCTCCAGTGAAAACCTAAATGTTTTGTGACTCTGATTTATACTGATATTGAGCTTAATTTGCATACAGAAAACTGAGGGCAAGGTACTATTATTCATCATCAGCGGTACAGTAAAGCTGCAACCAACAATTATTTTCAATTCAATTGTTGCAATGACAATTCTTTTCTTTAATAAATCATTGCTTGTGTGTCAGAAAATAGTGGAAAATGCTGATAATCTTTTGACTGAAGAGCAAGTTCACATCTTCAAGTGACTTGTTTTGTCTGATCAATACTCAAAAACCTCAAGAAGTTGAGTTTACTATCATCGAAAACTATAAAAACAATAAGTCACATGTGAGAAGCTGGTTTTCTCCTTTTAAAAAATAGCTTAAAAGATTAATCAATTATCAAAATTGCAGCCAATTAATTTTCTGTGAATTGATTAATTACCTAACAATTTCAGCTGTAGAGTGCTACCATGTATAGTCGGGGTCAATAGTGACCCAAACGTTTGCCTCAGGGCCCCATAAGAGGTTGATCCGGTCATGCCAATAGCCAGAAGTTGCATGTCTGAGCCATATTCTTTATATACTGTATGTTTGCACTTCTTTTACCTCATATTGTCATTCTGTTTCCACATATTGTTATTTTACTATTTTTATTTGTCTTTACTCTTCATATTCAAGATGGAAGAGGGATCTCTCCTTTCTTGCTTCTCCATTTTTTGCCTGTTAAAGGGTTTTTTGGGGGGGTTCCTGATCCGAATTGAGGGCCCTTCAAGGAAAATTTGTGATTTTGGGTTATACAGTATAAGTGAAGCTGATTTTACTTAACTGGAAAATATCATGAACTGAATCACACCCTGTGTTGAAACCTGTTTATCTTTTATCATACTGTCTCCACCTTGTTTGGGCAGCTTGTCAATTTTTTCACATCTACCACATCTTTTGGTATCTGTAATAATTTTCACTTATATTCTCACTTTTTGATAGGATTTCAGATTTCATTATTTTGTATTTTTCAGCTGGAATTAAGCAGTAACAGGTAATAATAGGAAATAAACTAATACAAACTGTATTTTTCTGTACTTAAGTACAATTTTGAGGTACTTGTGTTTTACTGAAGTATTTCCATTTTACGCTGCTTCTACTCCACTACATTTCAGAGGGAGATATTGTACTCTTTCCTCCATCACATTTTCCTGACAACCATAGTTCAAATCAATATTTTATATATAAATTATCATAAAATATGCAGTGTTTTTAGACGATTCAGCAGTAGTTAAGATTAGTTGTTAAAGTTGTTAAATTTTGACATCAAACATCAAAATGCTGCTTACATGTTTGTGAACATGTCAATGAATCTGTATTAATTAATATTCCGATAATATATTTGATAAATATAACACTCAAATGAGGCCATTTCACATAATGAGTACTTTTACTTTTGATACTTTAAGTACATTTTGCTGCCAATAAATATGTACTTTTACTTAAGTAAGATTTTGAAAGCGATACTTTTACTGGTAATGGAGTATTTTTTCATTGTGGTATTTCTACTTTTACTTGAGTAAAAGATCTCAGTACTTCTTCCACCACAAGTATTTTTGGCCACGTTGGCAAAACGGCTGAAATTTCCCTGGTTGGCAGAGCTTCTTCCTCTATGAAGATGATTATGGTTTAAACATCATTACAGCAGCTCTGACAGGATTAGGTAGGTGTGGGAGAGAGGAGAGAAAAAGTGAATGACTCTTACTCCACACGGTGAGCGTGATGTGCCTCTCAAAGTTTCCATTGGGGAAGGTGGAGATGTGGCAGGTGTAGCTACCCTCGTCCGACTCCTCTGTGCTGGGGATGAGCAGAGCCGAGTTCTCGGTGGGGCTGCTGCTCTCAAACCTCACTCGACCGGAGTAACGCCCAAACTCTGACATACAAGAAAAAGACCAGATATTCTTTCCTTTAGAAAGCTTAAAGGTGCAGTGTCTAGAATTTAGTGGCATCTAATGGAGCGGACTTGGCAGAAATGGAATATAATATTCATAAGTATGTTCCGATTAGTGTATAACCACCTGAAAATAAGATATGTATATATATATGTATATATATATGTGTGTGTGTGTGTGTGTATAAGATGTAATATATATGTATACTCATGGATGTATTAAGAGAACTGGATACAGTGTCGGAAGCGGGGCCCCATTCATTCCTATGAAAGTTGCTCAGTGGCACATCAAGCCAAAAAAGCCAATTCATGCTGTAAAGAAATTACCCGGATGAAAACATACTGTGCATGCCTGAGCGTGCTCTATGGGCCCCAGAGCCCATAGAGCACGCACACTAGAGACTTCCGCCGGCCAAGACAGCTAACTTCCTGTTTAGCCCTCTGTGCCGCTCTTCTAGACTTTCCAAATGTTATTGGACCAAATTCATCAAATTCTGATAGTGAAATGAGTCATTTTGCGGGGAATGTGACACTCAAAAAATTTATCCACCAATGATTGTGTGCGGGAAAATACTTTTTGGGCCTCTGTCAGAAGTTGTAATTACACGGTTTGGCCACTATATATATAAATTGTCTTCAAAGCCCAGCGCATTTCCTGGGGGCTTGGTCCTCTTTCCACGGATCCCGCCATGTTGCACCGCCATGTTCTACAGAAGCCAAGAACAGACAAACCAAACACTGGCTCTAGAGAGGGCCTTTTGCCTTTTTCGCGAGTTTTGTGGCTACTATAGGTTCTCCTCTATACTTGAAAGGGACGCGGGGGAGGGGTATTCAGTTAGTTGCAATCTGCAACCTCACCCCTAGATGCCATTAAATCTTACACACTGGTGTAGAGAAAGAATTATACTTTAACACCTGTTCCTAATGAGAAATGTTTAATCAGAGAGCATCCAATCAAGGAAGGAGTAGTTTTTCCTGAAGAAAGATATTAGTCGAGTAACAGTTAATGTTTCAGTAGTAAAACATGGGGTGTAAGGTTGAATTCCTAAAAGAACGACAGATCCTGCAAGTGTACTTGCAACCCAAGGGTGCATCGTGTCTAAAAAATGCAGTAACTGTAGTAACCGCTGGAAAATAAATACTTGTGTGTGTTCATGAAATAGTTCTGTAATGTCAAACACATATCTCAAAGATGCTTCATCCTGCTCCTATTGCTATTTTTATGGAAAACAGTTGAGAACATTCTTCAACTATCACCCTGGCATTCACTGTTAACTCCTCACTGCAGCCTACCTGTGTGGCCGTCCGTGAAGTGGGCGGTGATAATCTGCTCCTTGATGCCATCAGTCAGCTCCTTGTACCAGGTGACCTGCACCACCTTCTCCCCCTCCTCCACCTGGTAGTGACAGGGAAGCCTGGTCTGACTCTCTGCCATGGAGCGCAGGGAGGTTTCAGGCTCAGGGGGCTCGACAAAGTCACCATGCACACATACTGCTGAGGAGGGGAGAAAAAATGAGAGAACTTCATTGAGTACAATTGAGGGATTAAAAGTTGTTATTGGTATGTGAAGAGTGCTGTGTAGTGCTAAAACTATTTAAAACCAAAGTTAAAGAGCCAAACTTAAAACTTTGGGCTCTGGTAATTGTCATTATTTCTGACATTTTATGCTCAACAATAGTGAAAAACATATTAGTTATTAGTATGTGAGGCTTTCAAACAGCAGTGATGGGAATCTTTTATTAATGTCTTCACCTTTAGCAATGCACACCACTTTTATCTTTATTTATATCTTTATTATTCATTCGTTTTAGGGCTTTAAAAGATCAAAGTCAATTATAATCAATTGGCTGAGCGACAAAATTAATCAGTTCATCATTTAAAAGTCATTTAGTAACAATATAGACTGTTTTCATGGCAGATATTTTGACTTGTCAAAGCAGGGAACACACAGATGGTATTAATAACATTAAAGGGGACCTATTATGCTTTTCCATACTTTCAGTCATATATATATAATGTTACAATGTCGGATGTTCATATTAAACGTGGCCAAAGTTTCAAATAATGAGGTAATGTAAAGTAATCCCGGTGAGCAAAAAGCTCAGGCTTCAGACCGCTCTGAACACTCAGTTTCCAACAGTTTTTTCTACTTTCAGCCTGAGCTGACGTCGGATTGTGACAGATTTCTTTATATGGTCATCTGCTCCACACACACAGCGCGCCAGTCCACTGCTCCGCTCCACTAACATTATGGCATTTTTCGTTCTGGGGGTGGTCACACCAAGCAATGACTCGAGTCGGGCTGGCACGCAGTGAGTGTTTTTCCATCACACAGCACGGCAAAGTAAAATAAGTTGTTTACCTGTTGGAGGTGTACTGGTTGTCTGCAGCTCTTCAGCAAACATAATCACTGTGGCTGCTTCTTGCTTCTGCTTGTACTATTCATCCCTGAATTATTTCTAACTGAACAAGGAGCACCAAATATCTCCATATGTTTTTGTGTGGAACTGTTTTTACTGTAGAATAGCAGCCACCAACAAAGCTCTGCTAATTCAGTGAGGAACATGTTTAATTTCCTATCAGTTCTTCACAATAAAAGTCATATTATTTAGTCGTTTAACAGTTTTTAATATGAAGCAGTAAAGCAGGAAATGTTGAGTTTTCATCGGCAGTAACTTAACAGGACTCTGATACGGCTGCCACTCGGCAGGCTTCCAGAAAGCTGGCCAATCAGAACAGAGTGGGCTCATCAGGAGGGGGTCCTTAAAGGGACAGGAGCTAAGACTGCCTGTTAAGAGACAGAGGCTGGACTGAGGGGCTGCATGAAGAACCAGTGTAAGATAAATAAGGAGGGTTTTTTTTTTTTTAAGTGTGATTCATGCAAAGCTACTCTAGTGAAGACCCAGAATAAAAACAGAGAGCTGGAAATGAGCAAAAAAGGTCCCCTTTAATCAAAGCTGCATTCAATTTAGGTGAGCCAGTTCAAGTGCTCTGGTGTTGTACATGTCACGTTTATGGTATTTCTTATGCATTTGTCTACTTCTAGTTGTTTCTTACTTTAATAATTATATATATATATATATATATATATATATGTATTTATTTAAACCCTTCTGTGTAGCGCTCTTTCTCATTGCTTTTGTACCTGGTCAGCTACTTGAGAATTTGTACCAGGGCTCTTTCTGAGTCACTGCGCTCTGATGCAAACAATTTATGAACGAGGCAAGACAATTCATGGAATGCAGAAATCATAAGTGTTTTTATTTACACCTGTGCTTTTCCTGCTTTGAAAGGTCAAAATATCTTCCGTGAAAATGGTCTATTATTAGCAACAAGACTAGAGTCAGCAGCCATTTAGCAGCTTTGTGAGGCTGTCGCATGCTAACAGCGAGAATGCTAACATGCTGATATTCAGAAGATATAATGTTTACCATATTCACCTTATTGGTTTAGCGCGTTAGCATGCCAATCAGCACAGACAGCTGAGGTTGATGGGAATGTCATTAGTTTTGCAGGTATTAACATATTGGAAAAAGTTAAATTTTGAGGACATGATGGGACTACATGAGAAAGTCAGGAGATCAAAGTTATTAATCTAACAAATTTAATAATCTAATCTAACAAATTTGTGATTTGTGATACTGGACTACACAAAAAAATTGACATTTTTGGACAAAACAAGCTAATTGAAGACATCACTTTAGGCTCTGGGAACTTGTGCAGAGCATTTGCCACTATTTTCTGACATTTCATAGACTAAAAGGTTAATCAAATCATCAACAAAATAACCAACAGAATCATCAATATTGATAATCATCATTAGTTGCAACCTTATCTTTTGTTCCAACACTGATATGATGAAGAAGCTTCCTTCAAGACAACAATGAGAGACAAACAATATGCAAATCCTAAAACTTTCTTTGCACATTTTATTTATTAATTTGCTTGAACAGTCTATCCATCTATACACGTTATGCTGTTCAGGGTTGCAGGTTGAGCTGGAGATTATCCCATGTGGGGTTCACCTGACAAGTCACCAGTCTATCACAAGACTTTACACATACAGACAGATAAACACATTCAAACTCACATTCACCCCTAGACGGCCGGCATTTCACCAAACCCGCTTATCTTTGCAGACACAGAGAAAACACACAAACGCCACAAAGAAGGGTGACGGGTGTGAACCCAGGATCTTCATGCTGTGAGGCGACAGTGCTAACAACCTGAACAATAGTGCTTTTATGGTGTTAATTCTTTTACAAAAGCAGTAAACAGACATGCTGTTAAAGAGTTTTAGTGTTACATGATGATTTAAGTGTTGCTTTAGAGGCTTTTTCACATGGACTTGAAGTTTTTTGTAATATCCTTTATAATAATTGATCCGATTGTTCTTGTCTTCTTCAGTAGACTTCTCAAAAATACATTTTTTATAGGATTTGTTTAACGTTAATTAATATTTTTCCAGTTTGAATATGAGACTTGGACTGATTATTGTCTGATCAGCTTCCCCATCCCCCTTTTTAACTTCTCTTATAAAAAAAACCCCCAAAAAACCAAACAAATATATTTTCGTATTAATATCGTATTTTATATTAAAAAAAACTGAAGAAACTTTCTGTTCTTTCGCATTTTCATATGTACTCTATGGATCTTACATATGCCGTTTGTCTCATTTTAAAGACATTTTTATTAATTATTGATATGTAATTCTCTCAGAGATTTGGTTCCCCTTTTGATTAATTGTTTTAGTCTGTGGATTTATTATAAAGACGTTATTGTTTTATATTCTGAATTTGATGCCTGATGAAGGTCCATGACTGAAATGTTGCATTTCTAATAAAAATCAATGCTGACAGTGTGGAGGAATCCAACTTTTTCTTTTACACAGACAGGAATAAAATTCTGTGCAGCACTGAACATTTGTCTATTTTTGGCAGGAAAACATAAAATTCTGAAAAATGTTGAACAGAATATTTGAATAGTACAACCCTAAATGGCTTTTTCTTGCATCTGTAGTACAAAAAGGCAGCTACTGGCTTTGATGATTCATGTCAGCGAGGTAAAGACTAATGACTAAGACTGACTGTACTTTTAATCACACCTGGTGAAAGGTCCAACATCTAAGCGTGGGACACAAACAGAAACGTGAGAGAACTCAAACAGGAAAAAAACAAACTTTGCCCTTCGATTTCTAGGGAGAACATGCTTTTTTTCCCTCTGTGGTTACTGATTCATGAATTCATTTAATGATTACACTACAACCAAATATGGGACTCCCACAGATTAAGTCTCTCGGTTGGTGCAAGGACACAATGACAAAAGAGTGACAGAAGAGGGGAAACAGGTCTTTTCACACCCACAGAAAGTTTAAATTTGGTCAACAAAGAACTGCAGTGTAGGTGACCTAATTGTAGAGTGGGAAGAAAAACAATGTTGTACAAGAGAAGCACAAGTTATTTTAACACGGCTGGTTAAACACTGGTTAAACTTCATATCACGGAAAGATAGAAAGGGATAGACAAACAGAGGTCGACACAGAGAATGACAAACATTAGAGGGAGTCAGAGAGAAATGAAGACAGATGTGAGAGTGTGAGCTAAGAGAGATAAACACTGAACTGAAAGAAAGAGTTAAACACACACTTCAGACAAACACAGGTTCACTGAGAGCGTCACAAGGCTGCTATACAAGCTTTTCCTGTTCACTCAGGATGACAGTAACTTTATCACACATGTGGTTGCAGGTATAAAATAAAAAGAGAGAGACTTATATGTGTATTTGCCCTTTTAAGTGGAGCAACATAGTGTCAAAGTGTGAAGTTTAATCTCCACTGAAGAGAGAAAGAAAAGCCACATCAGAATAGGTCACAAAAACAGGAAGACGCAGGTTGAGCAATAAGTTGCTAAAAGTAAGAATGTGACAGAGCCACATTCTGTTGAGCTCCTTGTGTGTCTCCACACCTGCAGAGACAAACAGATAACCTAATGGCCAAAAGTATGCAGACACCTGAACATCAGACCCTCAGCCTTTCAGGTTCAGGTTTCAGGCTTTCCAGCAGATTTTGAAACCCAGCTGCAGCAATTTGCTCCCCTTAAGACAGAAAGGTTTTAGGGAGGTCGACCATTGATGTTGGGTGAAAAAGCCTGGCTCGCAGTCTGCGTTAGTTCATTCTAGAGGTGTTGGATGGGGTTGAGGTCAGGGATCTGTGCAGGCCAGTCAAGTTCCTCCACACCAAACTTGGAAAACCATTTCTTTATGTACTTGGCTTTGTGCTCAGAGTCATTGTCATATTGAAACAGTGAAGGGCTTCCTCCAAGCTGTTGCCAAAAGATGTAAGCATGTTATTTCCTGAAATATCACTGTATGCTGTAGCATTAAGATTACCCTTATTTGAAAGTCAGCGGTTTAGCCCCAAACCATGAAAAACAGCCCCAGATCAGAAGTACAGTACACATTGTATTGTATGCTCTACAGTTTTTATGTATTTGAACTATTTTCTACTGAATAATTGTTGTTTGTTGATGCGTTGTCTCTGTCAATTGTCCTCCTCATTATGCTGTATTGTCAATTATCCCATATTAAATAGTTTTTAATGCTATGTGGTGAAACCAAAGGTAATTTTCCACAACATGAACAAATTCAAGCTCCTAACTAACTAGATAACTAACTAACTACGGTAACATTGGTGTCCAGATACTTTTGGCCAAAGAGCATATACTGTTTTAATGAAACATCATGTTTACTGTTTGGTCATTTATCAAATACACCACTACACTATAAATGAGAGAGAAATACAAACTGAATCACAGAGAACAGAGGTGCCAAAGTGCTTTTGGCCATTTGTAGTGTAACTACAATAAACCAGACAGCACATTCAGACAGTACATATCAGCACAAACATACTCTGAAGGCACCTGACTGATGACAAACAAGGTTTATACATGCAAATGTGTTTGTAATAGATCCGTAGTTACACTAAAGGGCCCAGTTTTGGAGGATAGTAGGCCTACGCAGACAACGCACACAAACTGTAGGTTCCTAAGAGAATATTATAGAAATATACAAATATAATACAATTTTCTGCTTAAAAAGTACATTATAGTGACTATAGTCTCACTCCAGCTGCTTTTAGGACTTTTATTAGGTTTTTATAGCATCAGATTTGGAAATGTAAGAAACCATGAAGGACTGTAAGGTTGCTATTTATCCTTCCATCCCATGCGTCGTTTTCCTGTAAAGCACTCTGCAACTTCTGCTTTGGAAGTTGCCGTATAGCCCATAAATCAAATAAAATACACAATAATAAGCACAGTAAGTTTACTGTTAGCTCAATATTTAATGTAACGCATACTGCAACTCCATTTTTAGGGATATTACAGTTACTTTTAGTTGAAGTGACAACAGTATTTACTCTGAATATGTCCAGAAAAGTAAGCTTTCTGGACTTGGACTAGCACCATTTTCTACATGTGTCCCAAAATGACAGTACACTCAATACAGTGAATTATGATGTATTTGAATGTAACACAAAACTCACCAACAAGAAACAGCAGAGCCAGACACTTCGCTACTTTACCGCCCAGCTCCATCTTCAGTCCAGAAACCCAAAGTTGGTCAGAATGAACTTCCTTTTTGGTTGTCAAAATGTCATATTAAGCTTTCAATAGTATAATCGCAGTAATAGTTGATAAGTTCAGACAAGAAGCTCAGTGCTGGAAGCAGTTTTCTGTCAACAGGCAGGCAGGCAGGTGCAACAGGTGTTTCCTCTTCAGATCACACAAGATGTTCAAAAAAGAAAAATCCTTCACTGTTGTCCACTGACAGAAGCTGAATAATGTTTAGTGCAAGTTGTAAACTGCATGAACTTCATTTCGAGTGCAAGTCGCCTGCAGCACCTGTAGAACAAATCAGCTGAGACGTGTAAACAGAGAAACGGGGACAGTGTAAATTATAGCTGAGCTATTACAGAGAAGAAAAATAAAGTTTGTATTGACCAAACAGAGACGTGTCTGGTTGTCACGCACAGCGGGACGCACCTACAGCACAGATTTCACCCTCTGCACCTGCTGGTTGTCATAACCCCGCCCACTTCACCGGATGTCCACGCCCATTCGAGGGTGCGTTCAAGTAATGTTGAAAAGCTCGGGACAGGTGGGCGCTCCTGTTTTGCACCTTTAGCAGGAATGAGTTCCCGTGAAGAGACATCCTGCAATTTAACAAGCTAATTTAATGAGATTTATCTAAACAAATGTAAACAATGATTAATCGAGTTAATCAAGTTACAATTACTCGATCACCTGATCATCTCTACTCATTTTATCCTTGTATCATTGTAATCAGTCAAGTCTGCTGTTATATATAAATTTACACATGACAGGGAGATTGAAGAGAAAAGAAGATGTGATAAAAACATGACAGAAAATGAAAAATTTAATTAAAAATCATAAAAATCCCATGGCACATAGAGACAATAAACACCTACAGAGACTTCATCAGAACATTTAGATTAACAGAGTTAAAGGTCAGTGAGTAAAAGTGAGATTTAGGATGACTGAAGTCAGCTATAAACATGTATCCCATATAAAGGTGCTTTAGTGACACAAATCTTCATTTTCCCACTATTATATGAATGTTTTCTATTGTATTAGTTCTATATCTCAAGTAAAACTTGCCCTTATCTTTCTTATTTAGCATCAGTCCTGCCTTCAACTCATGCAGATATCATCATTACAAAATGAGAGCACATAAACACACATAAAGGTTGAAATTACCAGGAGGTGATGCCGAATTTTTGACTCTAACTTCTTAGATTCAATAAAAACTGAAAAAATGGGGGCATTCTAAAACTTTTGACTAGTAGTATAGTTGTAAAAGTCATAATTTTTTAGGATATGTACTGTTATAGTGTAGTAATTAATAGATTTTGTTTGTTCAGTGTAATCTTTTAGTTTGCATGGATTTTCTTAATAATGATAAATGATCACTTCCATTCACAGGTTTGTCAAAGTAGCATAAAACAACCTCTTATTGATACAAATATAATTACATTAATCACGATATGTTGTGTGTTGAAGTGCTTTTGCCTCTTTTTTTTTTAAACACAACATGACACTAACAATCATGCTTAAAGCTATGTGTATGAATTTTCCAGGAGGACTTGAACACAGCATTATTTCCCGTGGAATTCCGAGAGATTCAGTTTTTCCAAAATGGGAAAACAGGAAGATGCTCCTGTTGTTTCAGCTGTTTATCGGTTGACTTATTCTGAGCTGATGGCCTGCAGACACAAAACAACAGACAGCTACATTCACACGGAGGCACCGTAGCTGTTTGAGATGGTGACTGATACATTTCACTCACTCGCTTTATACAGGTGCGGCATTTTTTAGAAATACCTCAAATGAACGTGTATTGAAGTTTATCTTTATCAAAACAGCAGCAGAAGCAAAACACAAAAGCCTGAAAAGGTTCATTCGAATACATTTATTGTTTTGGTGCAAGAAAAAAGTCACTTCTGGCAATTAATAATTATTTTATCATGATAATATGAACAATAAACCAAAAACATGCATGCACATGATAATAAATACTCCACCATCATCCGAATTCCCTCAAAGGTTTCCAAACTTCTTATATTTCACAAGTTAAGGTGGGTATGATGCAATAGACGTTTGTGTCATTGTGAAGAGCCTGGGGGGCAAACAGCACACAGCCAGACTGCACGAGCTGTTATGACTCTGTTTTGAGTACATTTCTAGTTCTGTTTCTATGTAAATACGTGGGTGAGACTCCGGGTGAGACTCCGGTTTAGACTCTGGGTGAGGCTCTGGGTGAGGACCGGCCGTCACACAGGTAGAATGAAAACAGGCTTTCACAGTGACAGTGTGTGATTGCCCTCTGGTGCTGCAACTGTTATATTTCTATTATAAACGAGCATTAATGAGACATGAAAACTTCAAACAGTGAACAGCATCTTGAAATTCTTATCACTATATTTTTATTTAGATTAAGCATCAACTTAAGAATATACTTCCATTTTTCTTTACAGTCAGATAAAAAATATATTTTGGCCTTCGGGCCGCAGAAAAAGCAACATGTTAATTCAATGTACATAATGCAGACACAAAACAACAGACAGCTACATTAATAAAAAAAACAATAAGTCACATTCTCTAATTTTTATTAAGTGCGTTCAACATGATTTTGCTGCTGGATCACAAAAATGAAAACAATAACTTGTACTTGGAATGGATTGCACATAAAAGGACAGAATGTTAAAAGTTGCTGCTATGTGATTAATTTCACTAATACAATGTTTACAAAATGGACATAAAATGTGTTGAAATGAATGTTTTAAATATTATAATCAGAGGGAGAGCCGGGTGCTTCAAATCTAAATTTCAAGCAAAATTAAATTATGAAGTTTTCATCATTAAATTTGTTGAGTATACACAATATTTCTCCAACTCCTAGTTTTGTTCACTAATGCTTATCAGCATTGCTTGATCACTTGTTTGCCATTTCTGAAGCACAAAACCAAAACATTAACTAGTTCCAGCTTCTCAGTTGAGAGAATTTGCTGCTTTTCACTGTTTTTATACAACTGAATATCTTTTGGGATGTGGACAAAACATTTGAAGACGTCACCATTGATTTGGCAGGTGAATCCATAATGAAAATAATGACTAGTTGCGACTCTATTTCTGCTCCTGAATTTATAAGAAAAAGGAACACGAGAAAAGAAACAAAAGCTAAAATTAAACTTCTGTTTTTTGGTAGACTGTGTGAAACCAGCTGTGAAACACGGAGCGACATGCAGTGAAGACACAATGACATAGCTTTCATCAGTACATTGTTAAATAATTTTGTAGTTTAAACATCTAATTCATGCAAGACACAAAGGTTAGAAATAAGAGGTATTTTTACAACAAAAAGGAAGAAAATGCACGTGGAGCTTCATGCACAGGCCCGCTGCCATTTAACACAAATTAATTTACAGTATAAAGCTTCACAAGATTCAACTCAATGTTTTTTGTGCTCGCCATCCTCTCTGCGCCAAATCTTCTTTCATCAGACAATCGGCTTCTTGTCTATTTTGATGCTCTCGTAGGTGTCAGTAGTGTGAGAGCTCAGACCCTGCGGGACACAGACAGACAGAAATACTGAGAGGTAAAAACACCTCCTATAAAAAGTAAGACGCTTGTTCTGTTTTGTGCATTTCTAAAAAAAAAAAAAAAAACAACGCAGTGAGCATTTCCTGCACTGAGGTCTAAGTGTGACTGTTCTGACAGCCGGGTAGGTGAGAATAAAAAAAGTCCTTTACCGTCCGCTTTGCGGTAAGCTGTCACTTTTCCATCATGTGCCATTTTAAATGTCTTTTTAAGCATTAGAATGAGAAGTCTCACCGCATAGATGCCTCCCTCAGCGGGCTGCTTCTGTGGGATGGAAACAGTTGAAACAAGAAGGAATTAGCAAGTGAGCTTCAGCAACATGCATCAGTTTCTTAATAAATGTGACACAGTGTTTGAAATGTCTAGTTCCTCCTTTGAGTCTTGAAAGCCATATTGGTTACAGGTTGTTTTATTTATGTTAAGCTTCAAACAATTTGATGTCATTTTGGATGCATAAAGCAATTAACAGGAAGTGGAGTTCACACTTTAAGTGAAGACACACCGGTGGAAACTGTGACTGTGTACAGTGTATAAATAATCTAGGTTGGTGGTCAGCTCAAGTTTACAGGAAATGATAGACTGACGTTGGCTGTAAAGAAGAACTTCTGTTTTTGAAGACAAAATGCCACAAAATACGGACAGAGCATACACAGAAAAGGTCATCAACTCATAACTGTCCTCTTTTTTTGTGCTTTTCTCACACAAATACAGACACAAACATAAATTTTACCTCAGGGTTGTTCGCAGGTTTACTGGTTTGATGAATCTGTCAAAAATACAACAGAAAGCTCACATGATTCAATGATTCAGATAATATTCAGTCATGTATGACAGTTTAAAGCTGGAATAGCTGGATGTGAAGAGTTTGCCTCTAAAACAAAAAAGGGTGTCAGCTGCCAGTAATGGAGGAAGTATCCAGACCTTTTGATTAAGTCAAAGTAGCAATGCAACACTGTAAAAGTACTCCATTACACTGAAAACGTACTTATTATCCACAAAATGTACATAAAAAGTAAAATTACTCAATGCAGAGACTGTTATACTACTATATCATTATGTAAGTATTACTGATACATAGTTGGTCGCAGTGAGGGTAATGTTAATTACTTTATATATTGTTGGATAATTAATCTATAACAGTATATCATATTTTATAAACTCACTATATGTTTTGTAATCAATCGTAATTTCTAACCTGTCAAACAAATGTAGCCTAAAGTGGACAAGAAGAATAAAGTGGCATGAATTAGGAAGTACGGCAAATGTGTACTTAAGTACAGGACTTGAGTATACAGTATGTACTTAGTAACTTTCCACCACTTTCAGCTAAACTTAGAGAATGAAGATGAAAGAAAAGGCCATTGAAGTAGAAAAATATGGAGGGCATTGGTTAAAAGTGAACTTTCACATTTTTCGATGACTTTCTCCACGCAAAAATATAGAACATTTCTGAACAACAGCCTAAAATGTTGCATATTTATTTTTGTTCTGCCGAATGTCCGTAAAGTTCTACACTTTATAACAGTCGTCATGACAGGGTGTGCGCATGTATGCGTAGTTCCTGGTTGTCTTACCCTCAGTCTGCAGTATAAGACGGTGAGAATGATGCCGTAGAGGATGAGGATCCCATCCAGGATATAACAGACGTTCATGTTTCCAAGGGATTCTGCACACAGACACAAACACATCATCATTCACCAACGTCAACCTCCAAAACCAAAAGCTGTTTGTTTTACTGAAAGTTTATATGATCGAAAAATAAAAATCTTCCTAGAAGAGCTCAAAAGATGTGACATTTCTTAATCCTCACCAGCACAGGCAGGATTGATCATCAAAAAGACGGTGATGAGCGACGCTCGCATCATCTTACCAGGCGAACTGCAGATAAGAGGGTCTCTTTTTGTTGCTCCTTTGTAGGCTGTCGGCGAGATCTCTAAAAAAGTGTCTGAAGTGAGCTCTGAGAAAGAGAGAAGCAGCAAACAGGAAGTCCGGGGCTCTCTGTCCGTTTTGAAGCTGTGAAACCACACGCCTACCGCACTGCCACCCCCCCCAGCAGTTCCTCTAAAACTCTTGTGAAAAACATTGTACATCCGTTTGGTAGAAAATTACTCAAATCCAGTGACACAGCGTTTACATCAACAGGGAAAGAAACACACTCAAATCAGAAAAGCGGAATCTGTTAAGTGTGTAACTGTGTCAGAAAAAGCAACCTACAAGTGGTCATTATGTTCACTTCCACGCAGTTCTGCATGTTCTTCCTCCTCACAGACTTACGTCATGTTTTTTAATAGGTAGTTTTACTTTAATAACTTCTAATGCCTTAAAAGGAAAAAACAAAGAAAACAAGACTTCAACGGAATAAATGGTTTAATAATGAAAAATGCCTAACACACTATACAAGCTACAGTTACCAAAAAGGAAGAAAATACAAGACAAATCTACAAATTTTTTTTTTTACAAGCCACTTGTTTTTCAAAAGTGAAAACATTCAAAAAATTTGCATCATCATAACTTAGGCACCTTAAAAATGATAGAAAACAAGTTGTTATAAAAAAGTTTTGGAGCCCAAAATAACTCTAGCATGCATTTTTTTTTAAAAAAAACACATCTGCATTTTGATCACTCAGATGAAATGTCATACACGTGTAACCTGTCGAGATAAATGTTCAGAAATGTAAAGGGCTTTTTTAAAACCACATTTTCACCAGGAAATAAAAGCAAACAGTCAGTCGTGTTGTACAAACGGAGCGGCTCAAGTCTTCAACATCAGGCGAGTTTCAGCATTTACAGTAAGTTTTCGGGAGAAGGACAGCGTCAGGGGGAGGAGGAGGGGGGGGGGGGGGGACAGGTGTGTGCCCTCCCAACCCCCCTCCCGACGCTGCTTATCCTCCACATCTGGAGAGTAAGGCTGTCGGATGGAGGCAGCATGTTTCACTGTGCTTGTTTCAGCTCGTGGCACAAGGCGGTGATACGCTACTGCTGCAGAGGAGCTGCAGTGAGGAGTTACAATCACACGTCTGGTTTTGGGTTTTTTTTTTTTGGAGAAATGCGTTGACGAGCAGCTCATAGTTAAACCACAGCTGCCTAGTCAGGACTGATTTCCTTATAAGTACATAGTTAAAAAAAAACAAAAAAACAAAACAAAACTTGAAATAGACTTTGACCTCATTTACACCTGCTATTAACATAAAATATGTGTCTGGATTAATTTGTAATGTATTAATAAGCATTCTTGTTTTCTGAATTCTACACTGTGATTGGATTTCAGTATCTTTGTGGTCCGATGAAAACAATGATTTGTACATTTTCAGATAAACTGAAGAAATTTCAATGCATTCTGCGTGCAATTTACACCTTACCTTAAAAGGATTATTCTGGTAGTATTCTATATTTTCCTTACTGTTAACAAATGTCATGAAAAGACCAAAACCAACAGTAAATTGATCCTACAAACAATAATGTGTTATCTGTGCATCTGATATACCGTATACCTCTGTGCCATAGAGGTGCATTGTTGACCTAAAACTATTAAAAACACATGAATGAGCCACAGAGTTACAATAGGTGACATGTTCCTTCATTACCACTACACGAACTCTGGTTTATTTTTAGTCAATCCCACATAAAGCAGCTGAAAATAGTTCCCAGACATTGTGTTAATTTCCTCCTGTTTGACCACAGGAAATTATTCAGCCTTCTACAGAAATTAAATTATACCTTTGTGACCTGTTTTTTAAGATTCATATCCTGTGAGCAACAGAAAGGGAAGGAAATCGGAAAAGTACTGAGAGACGGAATTACAGATTGTTGGTTTTGGTCTTTTTATGGGATTTGTTGGCAATAAGAACAAAAAACAAAAAAACATCACCAGCCTTATTCTTTATCATCCTTATACAGACAAGATATTCAGATCCAGATCATATGTAAATACCAAGTGTAAATTGTGTCTTCCAGTTAAAACTGCAATATTCATTGTAAAAATGCCAGTGTAGAATAAAACAAAAGCTGCATATTTAGACAATCGTGAATGTGTGTAAGTCTGAAGTAGCCACAACTCAGGAATGTACTTCCATTTTTCTTTACAGTCAGATAAAAATACATTTTGGCCTTCAGGCCGCAGAAAAGCAACGTGTTAATTCAATGCACATAATGCTACATTCTGTAAGTAAAAAAAAAAAAAAAAAGTCACACCCTCTAATATAAAAACAGTCCTCGCCATCTCAAGTAAAATAATACACTGACAGGGAACCAGAAGGCAGTGGTACACTAGCGTTGCAGTCAGAGCTGTTTTTAAGACACATGAAGAGGAAGTGAAAAATGTGATGTAATCCCCCTCCTCTGGAGTTTATGTGTTGAGTCAGCGCAGTAAAGTAGTCCAGTGGTTACAGCAAAAGAGGAGGCAAAAAGACAAAAAGTCCCCTTTAGAAAAAAGGTTGGTTTTTTTTGTTTTTTTACAGCATGTTGTAAGATAAAGACTTAACAACACAGAAAATAAAAAGTCAAGGCATCCGTTTGTTGGACAATCATTGAGCTGATCACAGTTTGATATCAGAGCATCTGTGATGATCGTAAAACAGGGGGAGGATTCAGACTCTCCTTGAATGGGTTTCTTTGTCACAGTCAGGGGAAATGATTGGATATGAGTGGATCACATGGCCTCCACATGTCCCGCCACATCAGTGATCCAGCAGGAGCGAGCACGAAAAGAGAGGACAGCCGGGGGGGGGGGTGTGTGTGAAAGGAGACACCTCAGGGGACGCCTTCACACCGAGGTCTCCGACTGCAGCCTCATGACGAACTTGTGGCTCTTTGGATCGATGAACTCCTCTCCGAGCCGCAGGAAGGGGAGCGGTGTCACCGTGACGACCAGGGAGAAGTCCAGGCGCCTCAGGGAGAATACCAGACCCTGTCGCAGGGCTGAAGTCACAGGCTCCTCGCTCACCAGAGTCCACTGGCGCCCCCTGCCATTCTGCTGCTGGTACTGCATGGTGGGGCCGGGGGTGAGGTAACGCTCCAGGAAAGCCTGGCAGGGAGGAAGAGGGACGTTAATCATCATGACATCACTGGATAAGACATATTTTATTAAACGAGTAAGGTCATTTTAAATCTGAATCCCAAAAAATAAAGCCACAGTGATCACAAACCTTGGGCGTCATGTTGTGCGTGATGCAGAACTGCAGGTGTGTGAGGATGCTCTCCATGCTGTGGAAGGCCTGCTGCCGGGTCGTTCTCAGATATTTCTGCATGGCCCTCGCCATCGGGGCGAAGATGGCTTGAGCCGCCTCCCGAGGATCCATCACCTCCCGCGGGTGTTTGGGGGATGATGCGATCTCGTCCTCGTGGAGACGCTTGATGTGTGTGAAGGCCTCTTCTACCGCCACCACCAACCTAGAGGGTCGGCAAAAAACTGAATTTTAGACGTCGTCAGCATTGTGGTTATTTCTCAACAGAATCTCCATTCAATTTGAAAATTCCTTTGGTCGCTTCAGCAGTGGAATCAGCATATCTTCACAGTCAAATTCTTTGTTTAGTCAGGACTGAGTGAAAATGGAGCTTCGAAGAAAAGGCAGCAATAAACAAAACCATATGTTGGGTAAGCTCTGGTGAACAAATATTGTAGGAAAACTTTGGAAAATACAACACAAAAATACAAACTAGGAAAATTGTATTTTTCCCTAAGCCCATCAGAAGGAGTAAATACTAAATTCTGCAATGGAACAACTTGAACAGAGGAAACACCAAGTTGAAACAGTTGAAACATTCATTGCATATTTCAGTCTACCCTCCTGCAGCAAACTCCAAAGTTTTGCAGGAGATCCTCAACAAACTGACAAGCTGTTTAATGTCACTAATAGCCAGAACAATGAGGACATGTGAGACACGACTGGCTCAAGTCATGCGTGTGACAGAATTAAGTCAGATTGTCAGAATATACATGTTGGCAAGACCTTATTGCCATCCTGGTGCTTCAGAGCGCTGCGAATTTAACAAACATGCCTTGATTTAGGTGATGAATGAATAAGAACCAAATGGGGTTACGTTTCAATTTCTGTTTAGTTTGACTTTCACTCTTTTAGAACAAACATTTCTGCTAAAAAAAACCCAAAAAAACATAAAACTGCATCTTATAATGTGCTACAAGATGTTCTTAACACCTTTTTAGTGTGACCTTAATTGACATCAAGGTGTCAGAACCCAAATGAGACATGGCTACAGACAAAAGATCTTAGTAAAACATGGATCACAGGTTTCACTTTGTCCACAGACAAAGACTACACATTGTCTAGAAGCATCTCCTTTGTTTGCTCCTCCACTGATCACATCACACTTATTTATTAACCTTAACAAACCCTGTAACTGGGAACTATCATCTGTGTCTGACCTGGCCTTGCGTTTGCGGACCCTGCGGTCCATCTCGGCCTCCTCGTAGTAATACTCGTTGTGGGAGTTGTCTCTCCTCCTGGCAGCGGCTGCTATCATGGCCCGGGACTGGCCTGTTGAGTTATTGGCTGGGTTTTCTGCAAGACGACACACGCAGAGAGAGGAATTAGTGGGTGGCAGTTGCATTTCAGGTATTTAGTTGACGCTCTTATCCACGTGAGATGAAGAGTCAAATAAAAATGTGAAATTTCCAACATTACAAACAGTAAGGAGGACTTATTATTCCTGTGCAGATGTGGGTAAAAACTACATGTTGCATTTATCTGCTGTATGCATCAGACGACGCTGATCTGGTACTGACGTAGGGTGATGAATGAACAAGGAAAATGAGGGAGTTCTGGATTAGAAAACAGGCGTCAGAGATGTGACAAGGCTGTATTTACCGTCCAGGGAGTAAACCTTGAAGCCAGTCATCTTCTTGGACAGAATGGACTTGGGCAGGTTGAGGAGGGCAGGGTTGTAGACGGAGAAGTCGCTGTAATAACGGTCCAACACCCAGACAGCTGCCCGCTGGATACTAAAACACAGAGCGTCAATCATCACTGCCAAAGTAAATACAGGTGAAACATCAGCTGCTGGCTATAAAATGTAAACACAGATATAAGATAATACTGAATATTGGTGCTGTAATCAGTTCTACCTCTAAGCAGGAAGTCATTTCCAGTAGGTTTATGGCTTTTTAACATGTTTTACTCGCTATTTGTAATCCCATTCTGTACTCATGTCTTTGATGACGGTAATGTTAAAAAATGAATAAATATCTGGATCTATAGTACCGCAACTTAAATTACTATTTACTGTATAAGTCCACACAGTAGACCTTCAGAGGATTATACATTGGTAGGAGCCATTATTTTTGATTTTATAATAATTTTGACCCTAAAATAAACAGATTAAACTCATTTTCACCCAAATTTTTTGTCCTCCAGATGTTTTTGGGATTAATCGTATGTGACAATCCAATTTTTTGTATTCTTAAAAACATATTTTCACATGTTTTTAATACTCAAAATGAAAGCTAGTCAATTCCCCCGATTAAAAAAAGAAAAAAAAAAATCACAAACAAACCTCAGTTTACTGTATCAGAGTTACAGTTGGTGAAAGTTACTGAAGTTCACTGATTTGGACTTTAAACTTTAATGGACAGAGATCGTGATCTTTTCCTGTGCGGCAAATCTCATCTATCTGATGCTCTGAGGATGCAAACACTCAGAAATATTAACTATCTAACATACTGTAGGTCTAGGTATCATATAAATTAATATTTGTCTCAGTGGAGTTATGCATCAAAAGGTTATGGTGTTTGAGAAGCTTGTTCTGCATGCGGGTGCAAACATACACTCTTCCCTTTTATTTACATTTATGAGAGTTTGGTTCCAAAATGAGAAATAAATTACTGAAATACATGAAATCTACTCTTAGACAATATCTAACGGCACAATCTTCTACGTTGACTGACTATGGCGACTTCAAGTGGTACTATAAAAAAAAAAAAAAGCTGACAGCATCTCACACACACACACACACACACACACACACACAGACACACACACACACACACACACAGCAGCAGTTTTCACTGAGATTGTCTCCTGTTTCTACAAACAAATAAAGATGCTGTCAGAATCATTTAAAAGATGCTATAATCAAAAAAAGAACGAAAAACCAAAACACACAGGCTTCAAAAGATCTCATGGTATGCTATCAATATTTCTTAATATAATTCATTAATTTAATTTTAAACAGGATGTTGGGACTGGGCTGTGGACAATCAATCTTAAATGTAAACAGATTGGCTATAAATTACGCAGAACAAAGGCTTTGATAGGATGGAGCGGGACTGTGGAAAAAATATGAGACGTCTTTGCTGGTTGGGGTTTATAATTATATCCACTAGTACAACTGAAGATGCTTGTTTTCCAGAAATCACAGGCGGATTTCACTGGGTTTTAACCAATATTATAGTGTTTTATAAAAGTTAATAGGTAACCTAAGTCCTTTGTTGTCAGAACTATAGAAAATGCACAGTGCACCTTCATCAAATTTAGTCTAAAATGGACATCTAGCAACTCTTCTTTACTATTCGTACAGTCAAAGTTTCCGTAATTTTTTATATTTTCCACAACCACACACTAACCTGAGGTGACCCACGTTGTAGAACTTGCTGGCCCCGTCCGTGCT
Organism: Thunnus maccoyii; assembly: GCF_910596095.1. NCBI lineage: Eukaryota > Metazoa > Chordata > Actinopteri > Scombriformes > Scombridae > Thunnus > Thunnus maccoyii. Next base: position 24,347,450 of record NC_056544.1, on the reverse strand, counting down.
CCTGACAACCTTGAGGCAGAAGGCTGGCTGCAGGTGTCGGACCTCCAGCAGCACCAGAGCCAGGTACTGAATGAAGAGCAGTGCGTCCACCAGCGACGCAGCGTACTCCACAATCCCCCTGTAGTCCCTCTCCCGGGGCTCCAGCACCCGCACGCCGTAAAACAACCAGTACGACGCCACGAACAGGAACACCAGCACCATCAGCAGGCAGCGGAAGACGAAGAAGCGCGGGAGCGTGGCGCGAGGAGGGCGGAGGAACAGCGCCCAGGAGGAGATGAGCAGCACCAAGAGCTTGAAGGCCAAGGAGACGTAGAGGCCTTCGCAGGGCGTGCCGCAGGGCTCCAAGGCGTCGCGCCACAGCACCTGCGGTAGGATGAGGAAGGCTAAAGGCGTGACTAAGGCGAAGAAGCTCAGGCAGCCTCCCAGCGCCGGCCCGATGAAGCGTTTGCACTCCAGAGGAGTCGACTCCTCCAAATCTTTGGTGACGCGGGTCAGGTCCTCGTTGGAGATGCTGTGCTCTGAGGTGCCGGTGACGACGGTGGTGGTCTCGCCCCAGTTGTCATCCTGTCAGACAAAGAGAAGGAGATACAGGTTTATGATTGACCAATCAAATAATAAGCCTATCAATAATTATTAATCAAAAATGTGCATTTGCTTGTTCTGGTTTCTCAGATGTGAGGATTAGATGCTTTTCTCTGTTTCATGCCGTTATAAATTGAATGTCTTTGCAACAAGCGATGTGTGGACGTCACTTTGGGCTACAGGAACATGTGATGGGCATTTTTCACTATGAAGAGTGAGAAAAAAAAATATGAGCCAAGGCCCTTAACTCAGTTATGAGAGGAAACAAGTACGAGTAACAAACGCCTCATTACTATTTAAAGACAAACAGCTTCTCATGCCAATGTCTCCTCAGTCTCCTTAATGAAAACATGCCTCTTTACTTTAAATATTGCTTCTAAGACGCAGTTAGATAAATGTCAACACCTGTTCTTTCCCCACTGACTGACAGGACAGCCATGGTTGAAGAAAAAATGACTGACAGCTCCAAGTAAAACACACTTGACTTCAACGGGAAAGCAATATTCTTCTGTTCTTAACAGCTAAATGTGCCAGAGAAAAGAATTTGATAGGACCACAAAGCCTTTAAATAATAGTTTCAAGCCGTCACAGCAGGTAAAAGCTAACACATTAAAAACAAAGCTGACAGTTTACCAAGAAACGTAATTACCGCTGTTCACTCATAGAGGTCACGGATTAGTAACTGTGCAGTTAAAATGAACAGGCTTGCATGAAAAACAGCGTGACTGACCCTGTCGTCTCCGCGAGTCGACTCCGCATCGAGCAGAGGCTCTCCGGGAGTCTGGATTGTGACTGATTTGTCTGCACGACTGCTGCTGTCTCGGCTCTTAGAGCGGTGGCGGTCCCTCCGATCCCTGGAAGACAAACACACACAACAGCACACTCGTGAATGATGTTTTGAAGTAATTTTATCTTCAGATTCCCAAAACAGATCGACTTGAGCAAATGTCTGCTTGGTTCCTACATATTAATGCTTATTTTTTGCACATATTAAATAGTTCCACATTGATTTTAAGTTAGAAACATTGGGTGCAAATATTCTTTGGGAGGATTTGCTAGAATGCAGCCACCCTCAACATCCTCTACTAGCAGGTTGAGATCTCAGAGAAGAAGAATTTATGCACTACAGGCCTGTTTTACGGTTATATAGAGCTGCAGCAACAAGCCGATAAATCGATCAACAGAAAATTAATTATTATTATGATAATCGTATAATCGTTTGTCATTTTTTAAGGAAAAATGCTTAACATTTGCTGGTTGCAGCTTCTCAAATGTGAGGATTTGAAGGTTTTATGTGTCATACGTGATAGTAAACTGAATATCTTTAGATTTTAACTTTTGATCCGACAAAGGAAGACGTTAAATGACGTCACCTTGAGTTCTCAGACATTATAAACAGGCATTTTTCACTATTTTCTGACATTTTATAGACAAAATGAAAATAATTGTTAGTTGCAGCCCTACTGTTGTATATATATATATGTATGTTCATTTGGACAGCGTGGACTGGACACATAACACAGCTGGAAACAGACAAAGTGACATCAGATTCAAAAACAAAACAGCCTTTTCTTTATTGCTTAATTGTTGATGATGCAGAGCACCATCCTGGAAATTATCTCTTGGTGAATTTAGACCTTTGATTCATATCTGAAGTGTTAAAAAACATGATCTAAACCAGCCCTTTAAATCCGATTAGATGAGGTCTCATCCTTGCGGTTGCACACCAAACAAACAAGCATAGTCACACTCATGTACAATTTAGGTTTGGCTTCTTACAAACCCGCACTTTTACAAAATCACACCGTGTCCTGGCTGAACTGCTTCACTTAGCGAAGCTGGCTGATCACTGCTCTGATATTAATATATATATATATATAAGCTACAATTTGTAACAACATAATACACAATCCATGATTCACAAGGAGCAGGGAGAAGAAAAAAGCAGTACTACCTCTGCAAAAAAGTATAATTCTTTTTAATGGAGTTATGTTTTGGATAAATATATTTTAAAAAGTGTAATATATGATATATCTTGAGCTAATATTCTTCTAAATTTTCAGCAATAAGAAACTGACATGTTATTTTCCGGTGTAGCCTTTGTCCAGCGTAGATGGTGCCAAAACTGGGAACTCAGCAAATGATTTACTTCGATTTTAATCATTTTTAATCCACCAAAAATGTGGCCTACTTGTTAGTAACAGTCAGTACGTGTCCCCCCTGCGCATATTTGTATATTTGGTGGAAATAAACTCACCCAACCAGCCTCCAAGAACTTTCTAAACATGAATACATTGAATGGTTGCTGCTAAAAGTCCAGCAGGAGAACAATGATGTTAAAATCATCTGCGTGACCTACCTGTGCTTGCGGGAGCTTCGGGAGTGGGACGACTTGTATGAGTAGCCCGAGTACTGCGACTCGTTGTCCATGTCTCGGGTCGGCGGTGAGCGGGCTTTACGGGCCCCGCCTCCTCCTCCTCCCCCCGTGCCGCGCTGCTCGCCTACTCCTCCCAGCTGGCTCTTACGCTCGGAGATGGACTTGGTGGAGAGAGCCAGGGGCAGCTTGAGCAGGTCAACCTTACTCCTGAGGGAATCTATCTTGGAGGCCGATGAGGAGGGAGCAGGAGAAGGGAGGCGGGCGAGCGGGGGAGGCTACAGAGAGGAGGAGAAGAGGAGGAGGAAGAGGGACGAGGGCGAGGATGGCGGGTGGGAGAGTCGCAGCAGGGGAGAGCTGAAGTGGCCGTGATCTGAAAGAGATGAGCAGAAGGAGAAAGTCGGTCAGATCAGTGTCACTTTTCCACGTCACTGATTATTGTAGCTGCGTGAAATTATTTAATTATTATTAAATTAATGATGTCGTCTACCATGAATTTTACAAGATGTCATTTTATTCTAATCTTAGGTTTCCTCTTTAACATCTGAACAAGGACAACAGATGAAAATGAGCCTTTTAAGCTAACTCTGGCTCATTTACAGTTTTTTTTATTTCTGTTGATTAATGAACATCGTCCCTGTCAAATACATGTAAAAAGCATTTTACCATGCTAACCTTATGGCTGTCAGCTCTTCATCTTCTTTTTATTTACAAATGTACACCACAGTTTCACCACAACTACAAATATTTTGTAAGTCTTGGTTTAAAAGTAAAGTTTTAGCGTCCCGTAATGATTGTTATGTTTCCAGCCTGTCAGTGTTTAAAGTTTTGGGGGAAATCACTGACAACTCAGTGCTGCACCAAGTCTCACAAAGATTCAGCATCAGAGTTGAGTTTTAAAGGGCTGGTTCACAATTTTTCAAGTCTTTCTTAAACAGTCAGGAGCCAAAATGAACATTGAAACATGTTTTTCTTGCTGTAATTATTCCTCCTGTTCATGCTGACCATTAGAAGATCCCTTTATAATGCACTGCAAGTGATGGAGGCCAAAATCCACAACATCCTTCTGTGCAAAAATGTATTTACAAGTTTATCTGAAGCTAATATGAAGCTTCAGTAGTCCAAATGAGTCAAATCAAGTAGATATCTTTCAACGTTACAGTCTCTTTAGTGGCAAAGTTCCTCTCTTTGTGACTACACTTCCACCGCAGCTCAACAGGGAAACACTGTCAGAGGAAACACAAAGAGGGAGTCTGATGCTAAACAGACTGTAAATGTGGCAGATGTCCACTAGATATGACTAACTCAGACTGCTGAAGCCTCATATAAACTTCAGATAAACTTTAAAAACATTTTTTCACAGAAGGAGGGCTGTGGATTTTGTCCCCCATCACTTACATCGAAAGTCCAAGTAAATAAGTAAAGAAAGCTTATTTATATAGCACCTTTCACAGACACCAGTCACAAACCGCTTCAAAGACAGAATAAACAAAACAAAGATAAACAACAGATAAAACAAACAGTGGGGAAAAACGGGCATAATACCACATGCTGACGAAATGCCTATCTGAACAGATGGGTTTTAACTGCTTTTTAAAAGAGTCCACAGAGTCCAGAGACCTCAGACTTACTGGGAGACTTATTCCAAAGCTTAGCTTCTGCCAACTGGAATGCATGATCTCCCTGAGTCTTAAAACATGTCCGGGGAACACTTACAAGACTCTGGTTAGAGCACCTAAGAGCTCGGTTCATGGTGCGGGGGAGTAGAAAGTCCATGTAGTGATCTATAGGTGAGCAAAGCACATTATAAAGGGATCTTCTAATGATCGGTGTGAACAGGAGGAATGATTACAGCAAGAAAAACATGTGTCAATGTTAATTTGGGCACCTGACTGATGCTTTAAGTCAGACTTTTAATTGTGAAGCTATCTTTTAAGAAGTCAGTCATGCCTGATTATAGTGAGTTCAAAGTGAAACTCCCTTTAAACTCAGAGTTCACGTATGTGGGAGTTGAACCTCTCACCCCGGCAGAGCGAGCGCTGTGATCTCTCCACTGAGTGACACTTAAAACACATTAACCCTCTAAACTGAAGCTTTAGTTTTGGCTCCGCGTGCTTGTATCACGTCCTCCAGGTCTTGGCCGAGGTTAATCATCACACGACTGTATCTCCTCACACCAAGAAGCGAGCTTTAGCCGCCGTTAGCTCTGACACAATGGCAGCCATATTGGATTACTGTGTTTTCACAAAACTTGTTTGCCCTCTCCCTCCCTCTCGCCGTCTCACATTCCCTCCCGCGCTCCCCCCGTCCCCCGGGAAACAGGGCCTCTCCGCTGCCATGGCGATGAAAGAGGGTGTTCAGCTGGAGGGGGATTGGAGGCTGACAGTTGCTGTGGAAACCTGACCTTACGCCGCCCTCTGCCACTCTGTTCTCCACGCTGCCGAAAAATCGCCAAAACAAAAGTGTTGGCATGACGGATGTTGGACTGTCATACGGTGGTTAATTGATAAAGGGCGGGTGTGGTTCGCTGGCTTTGATTGGCCCCTCTGTGGGAAATGGAAAGGGGCGTTAGCTGCCATCACTGTCTTACAGGGTCCTGATTTAACTTAATGTGGCTTTTATGCTCCATCAGCGCCTTTGTGTTTAAAATCCACTTCCCCTTGGAGCCAAATACTGTACGACAACCAATCTGTGAGGGATTTCACCGTGTTTATCCACATTATATAACCAGCACGATCCTTTGTTTTATTGTCTTCCGTTCATATTTCATCTCAGAAAGAAGTTCCCTCACCCAGGACCACTAAATCTTACCAGACAAAAAGAACATTTCTCAGCCCCCGAAGCTACTCGTTGAACCTCAACAACATGCTTATTCCAAACCACAAAACTCAAAATGACTAACAGCTTCTGCCTGGTGCATCATCGTACGCTTTCATCTTTAGTAACGGCAGAGGAACGAGCATCTTAAGCTCGGAGCCGTGCTGTGCTTTTCCATATAAAGTGCAGAAAAACTGTCATGTTTCATGCTGACCACATGATATCTCTGCAAAAGGGAGAGGAATCCGCCTTCTGAATGTCACGCAACAGGAGCAAACACTTATTTTAGATCATGTAGAATTGCATGACATTTAACTAAAAAAAAAGCACATTAAAAGAAAGTCAAGATTCAAACTCGGTCGCTCTGAACAGATCAGTCACTGCAGATTCACATGGAGGAGCAGATTTAAGTGGGGTAAAGTTAAAAAAAATAAAAAGGAGAGGCTGAAGGAGAACATCCAAGGATTCCCAGACGAAGCACATATTTCTGGACTAAATCTAAACAGTGTTTTTATCTAATTGCTGTGGAGGTGTAGTTGCTACATGCCCCCACAGACAGAGAGATACTGGCCAAAATAACAATCAGAAATCTTCTCTGGCCTTAATGTTTAGCCCGCAACCTCATAAAAATAACAATTAAGCTATTATTGCAATGCTGTCCATATTTTTAAAGCAATTACACTGTGAGATGAGTCATTCTGTAATGAAGAGCAGGTCTCACTGATCCTTGAACGTACTGAGGTGGAAACGCAGATTTCAGCAGCGTATTTACCCCTGTACAGCTCTGACATCATCATACATGAAATAATGCAAACATACAGCAGAGTAGGATACCTGACAGTCTCTTCTATGACATCAAATGTCTTTATAAGCTTCACGGGACACAAACATGCCGAACCTCTATCTAATTAGCTGTAGCAACCACAGGCAAAAACATGAAGGGCCCATATGTACCTAAAGACCTCAGAGAGCAATTAAAGGACCAAGAATAGACGTCTAAATCCCTGCCAGTGACCCCTAAAGGTTGCCTGATATCAGACAGAATTTGATAGGGTGGATTCAAAAGGTCTGGACCCGAAAGGTGCAATGTTTATTATTTTACACTCCTCAGTACAAAAGTGTTGGACACAGTAAATAATCCAGTGACAACTTCAGTTTGACACTGAAGAAACATCAGAAGATGGATCAGTGAGTGCTGCTGTTTTGTTTTGTTCGATTTCCCACATTTCCCAGGATGGTTTTTGGCACAGTGATGGAACGTTGCTGTTTTTAGCCAGAAAATGTGTGTTTGGGCAAATAAATCAGTGTATGAAATATAGGAGTTGTTGCTATTATGGTTAATTATCACAGAATTATCTTGATGTCATTGTTATGATATAATCATACACACTCAAATGGTTTTATTGTTATTGGTAAATCCAACATTTTGGAAAAATTAAAGACTATAATCAAGTATTACAGAAATTAATGCTCTCTGTCATCACATTAAATATGACTTTATAACGACTATGTGAACAGTATGGTCTGTTACTGCAACTGTTATTCGATCAAAACACGACTTTCTTTCTTCAGGACTGCTGAACTTTTGTTTAAATCAACATTTCCTGTTTTAATTCAGAGGGACTGACATCAACTTTTAGCACTGACCTTTTAATTGCATGACAACCTGACGTCATGACACCTACATTATCCACATAATGAGATACATATGCTATGAAAAGCAAAAGTGGGTTGGGGTGGTCTTTTAAAAGTAGAGCCTCCGTGAAGTTTCAAAAGAAACTTTGAATGGAGCAAAGAAACTATTCCCTCGCTAGTGTTGCTCTGCCTCTTAATTCTGGGCTTCCAGACTACATTTAGGGGTGACTAGTTGGTTTTATTTGTGGTTAGATGTAAATTGTTGTTATTTTAGCTCACCTCAGTTCAGTTTTATAGGATTTAAACTATTTTTAAAGAGTCACGCCACCAATGTTACACATGAAGCTCAGTTTGTTCATCGTTGTTTGCAGCATTCGGCTTGTATAATGTCTTCTGAGAAAAATAACCCCGATGATGTCATCAGGCTTATCTCAACTTATGCTAGGAGACTACAAATTTATAAGAAAAAGCCTCTGATACAAACTGGAGGTTCAGAGCTTGAAAGAGGTGGATGTTTTCTAGGAGTTTCTAATGAAAGATGCTATTCAGCTGCATTGTGGGAAATGTAGGATCCAGTGTTTTTGGAGCTTGAGTCAAACTAAAGACTAAAAGCGAGGTATCTTTGAGCTACGATTTTGACCATTATAAATAAAATCTGTTTCTCACAAGCCCCCTACCTTTAAGGAAACGACATACAGAACTCACAGGAGGACGCCTTTAACTGAAAGTCAACTAAGATCATTTTCTCGATGAATCATTTGGTCTATAAAATGTCTGAAAATGGTGAAAAACGTTCCCAAAGCCCAAGGTGACATTCTTAAATGTCTACTTTTTGTCCGTAGCCCTCTGTTGACTGACTGATTGTTGTGGCTCTATTCACAATATGAGCACATAATGTCATAATGTTGGCAATACAGCTGCAAGACTTGGTCGATTAATTGATTAGTTGACTGTTTTGATAATTGACTAATCGTTTTTTGAGCAGAAATGTCAAACATTTGCTGGTTGCAGCCTTTAAGATTCGAAACATTTCTATGTCAAACAAACATTAAACTATATCTTTGGATATTTGATTGTTGACCAGACAAAACAAAACATCTAAAGACGTCACCAGAGGCTGTAAGAAATTATAACTGGCATTTTTCACTATTTTCTGACTTTTTAATGCCAAAACGATTAATTGAAAAAATAATTGTTAGTCACAGCCCTGGTTGGCAACACAATACATTTAAATTATTGTCCAGCCCAATAGTTTAACCTGTAAATATACACGATGAAACATGATCATTTAGTCCCTTCACCCTCTTCATTATGGTACAAGTATCTCTTACTGGTATCCTTGAACAACACCATTTACTCTACAGCCTGTCTGCCGTACCGTCTGTGTCTCTGTCAGACTGTTAGTGAGAATATGACAGAACACTTGATCTAGAAAGGTGTGGTCCAGTAGTGAGATGGATAAGGTTTCCTATTCATCCCAGTGTCCTCTGGCCTACTTAATGAGCCACACCAGGACTCGTCACATTGTCCTCACTTTAGCAGCGTTAATGTTGAATTAATGTCACAACTTGTGTACGGGTCCGTCTGAGCTACAGCCTGTAAAAACATAACCTGTCCTTGTTTGTTTCTTTTGATAATCTGCTTCTCTGCATACACAGGTTCATTTCTTTTCATCCTACTCAGCTATTGTTCCTGCCTGGACAGCCATTGTTAACCGAACAGTGGCTCAATTCTTCGCATTATTTCAGGATTTTTACAAACAGCTCATTCGTTTCTCACAACCCTTTCTTCAGTAACTTCTTCAAAGTGTGAAAACCTGATTTCTAAAAAACAAGAAAATGACCCGTTGTTCACTTCACTTCAACTACAGGCCAGTCCTGTAATCTGTGTGTGTGTGTGTGTGGTCTGAGATTAAACAGTCATCATGTCGGGCTTCATGCCTACTAGTGCCACAGTTGGACGGTTTCATGACTAGTCCAAAGGGAGTGTAAAGTAATTTAATATGCATCATTAACTGATAGCAAAGATAAGTGTTTTCTGCACAAACATTCACTAGAAAAAAATTGTATTTTTCCAGACATTGCTACCTTATCTTATAGGCACGCAACACTCCTTCTAAAGAGAACCAGAGTCACATTTTTAGAAGTACAGCGGTCATGAGTCCAAAGTCTCTCATATCTCATATTATATCTTCTGCAAACTGTATTTCTCTACATTATAATTCGGTAGAGTTAGTTAGGTATGACACTGGTGGTTCCTTTGGTTCATTTTCTGCCTAAAACTGTCAGATTTAGTCTAAAGAATATGAAAATCAGCCTTAAAAATCTCAACATGTGCAATAAGTGTATAATCGTAGTGTAAATCTCTCTGACTTGTGTTGTCAAACGGCACCAAATTCCCAGAAATATCACAGAGGACATGACCTTGAAGTCCTTGACGGTAGCTACAGCCCTGCTTTTAAACACTTCACCTCAAAATCCAAGTAGAAATGATAGTCATGAGTAAAGCTACACTGTTTACTAAATAATAGTTAATTAGGGCTCAGTATTGAGCTTCGATACAGTTTTTGTACTGACTGAAATATATCCGTTGCAGTATAAATAATGTCAAGTCCCTAAAGTTACAGCTGAGTGTTTTGGTCAGACTATTGTTTACTTTTCGGGGCGGCTGTGGCTCAGAGATGGAGCGGGTCTTCCACTAATCAGAGGATCAGCTGTTGGATCCCCGGCTTCTCCAGACCGCATGTCAAAGTGTCTTTGGGCAAGATACTGAACCCCAAATTGCTCCCGAAGGCTGTGCCATCAGTGTGTGAATGTGTGTGTGAATGAGTGAATACTGACATGTAATGTGAAGCGCTTTGAGTGGTTAGCAGACTAGAAAGAAGCTACATAAATGCAGCCCATTTACCAGTTTTCTTTCATCACATTTTGCTAATTTTATGGGCTATTTTCTTTAGGAAAACCTAAATCTATTCAAACCTGTTTTTTTGGCCACTTGGAAGCGGTGGAAACAAGCTGCAAACACAACTTTTAAGTTGGTATGGCTAATGTGTTAGCAAATAGTTACTAATTTACACATCTAGCAGACACAGAGCAACATTAGCATTCATTTGGAGTCGTGTTTCTGTCCTCTTGGTGAATGTATGTTAAATATTCACTCTCCTTTTAGCTCCCTTTTGCTCTCCACCAACTCCTGAGAGAAATATTTAGCTCTTTAGCTGCTAAATGTTGCACAAAGTTCACCAGCTAGTCACTAACTTTGTCTGTTTGCCGTTTGGTGCTGAGCAGCTAGCATACAGTTTGTATTTCTTGGAGCTTTTTTGCTGAAAACAGCTGCTGATAACGATACAGTGAGAGGTTTTGTGGAAAAGGGTTTTTATAATCCTTATTATGGAGGTGTTGAAGTATCATTTTAGTATCAATATGAGACTCAAGTATCATATAGGCACAGATAGCAAAACATATTTAAATGACATCCAAATGCCCAAATGATGATTTTAGCTGTCAAAAATCAATATTCGTATATATATTAGAGCTGCTGTTACATCATATCTTTGCTCTTTCATAAGTTTTGTTATAGACTAAATCTCAAGCACTCACTATTACCCATCATGCATTTGCTTTGGAAGCTCACTTCTATTTCTGTGGTTTTGTTTTTAAATATTATGTTCTTTAATGTATTTCTGCTTAATATTTAACATATTTCTTATTGTCTGTATTTCTTTTGTGCAGAATATAAAGAACTTTGATTTGCTTTTGTGTAAGAAACAAACCATATACACACAAACTCACCGTACCTCGAAAAAGTGAACATGTTGACGTTAAATCCAAAAGGCCAGGTGGTTCGTGCTACTCAATAAAACGTTCAAACCGTCAATTATGAAACTAATTAATCAGGAATTTTGCTGTAAACACGCAACTCAAGTCACAAGATGTTTAAAAACGCTGAGATGTAGGATTTTACAGCTTCTTTTTCCTCCCAAAGGCAAAAAGAAATCAAGCTGTCATCTAAGGCTGCAAGTAATGAGTGTTTTCATTATCAAGTAATCTGCTGATTCATTGTTTGGTCTATAATATGTCAGAAAACGGTGAAAAATGTCGATTTCCCAAAGTCGGAGATGATATCCTCGATATCTTTTTTTGTCCACAACCCAAAGATATTCAGTTTACTGTCATAGAAGACTAAAGAAACTAGAAAATATTCACATTTAAGAAGCTAGAATCAGAGAATTTTGACATTTTTTCCCTCAAAAAAACAACTCAAAGCGATTAATTGATTATCAAAACAATCGGCGATTAATTTATCAGTCGGCAGCTACTCGATTAATCGATTAATCGCCGCAGCTTTACTGTCATCAAACATTTCGAGCTGCTGGCACTGAGACAGCAGCTGTCACAGTGGAGAAGCAATCTGGGCCGTCTCTGAAATGACCAGCTCCATTCAAACAGCCATTTGAGGCCTGATATACCAACTGTGAAAATAAGCGTGCACACACCCAGGCTGCTGCTGCTGCAGCCGGGGAAAAGGCTCATCAGTGCACCAGGGCCACACACACACACACACACACACACACATATATATATAGGGCTGAGCACCACCCACTGCTGCCTGCGACGACATCAGTAAAACCAGCAAAAAAACAAGACAACTGCTACTGTCAGCCAGAGCGCACACATGGCCGGCAAACTGGAGCATGTGTGTGTGTACAAATCTCACAGGGTGTGGTTGAATCAACAGGCCCGTCCTCTGCTCGCTGCTGTGAATCAAACAGATCCCTGCTTACAATCTGTCCGACATATTCCTACAAAGTGCTGCAGGGACAGGAAGTGAGATGAAACGAAGGGGGTTTTAATTAATGATTAATCCGTTAGTTCGTTCGGTCTTTTTAAATGTCAGAAAATTGTCAAAAATGTTGTTTCCAAAAGCCCAAAGTGACGTCCTCAAATGTCTTTTTTTTTGTCCTAACCAACAGTCCACAACCTAAAAATCATCAAAGACTGAAGAAACAAGACAATATCCACATAGAATCAGAAGATTTTGAGCCTTTTTCCTTAAAAAAAAGACTCAAAATGATTGATTATCAACACAGCTGCAGCTTAAGTTTCTGTTGATCGACTAATCGATGAATCGACTGATTGTTGCAGCTCTAGATGTGATTCAGATTCAGAAGAAATACTGCCAGACATTGATGTTAAACGGTTAGTTCACCCAAATCACAAACAACATATTTTCCCCACTTAGCCGTTTAGATGACTAAGAGTGTTTAGTTTTATTTCCTCAAGTTTTAAAACCACTGAGATGTTTAACTCCGCCCCTTTACGACAGAGGAGAATGACGTTTGTGTTGCTCAAAGCAATCAAATAACAAATCAACAACACACCTCTCAAGAAACTGAACCACTGATACAACTGACAACAGCTTTCATAAGACGTTCATTTGTTAAAGGTAGAAAACAGTCAACACTGTGTCTACACAGACGTTAGCTTTCCTGAATAGAACGATATTATTGTATTATTTCATCTAAATCCTTGAACAGCGTAGTACAACTTAAATTATGTCATCTTTTTGTGGGCGACAACCTCGTTTATATGATTCTGTTTTCTAGTATAAGCTCCCATCTTCTCATGTATTAGCATTACGTTCCTGTCAGAGCAAAGCGTCTGTTTTTCTGATGATAAAATATTCCATTTATGGATGAAAACATATTATATCGCTACAAGATAAACCAGCTCTGTTTCCAATCCAGCTGACCAGAAATGACATACAGTATCTCCTTGTTTGTTATGTATGACACAACAGATATATAACATGCCATTGTGCACAAAATATGACATAATGTAAAGTTAGATGAATATAACTGATAGTGAAACATTCATTTCCAGCCACCGTGTGTGTTGTGTGAGTTAGGAAAACTGACCCGCAACCTTGAAAACATGTAAGAAATCTTTCTTATCTTCCAGCGGACAGAATATATTTTCATCCAGATGGTTAGAAAAGTCTTTGTGGATTCTCCTGAACAGCAGTACGTCTTGTTAAAACGACCTTCTGGGATCTTCAAAGATTTCCAGGCATTTATCTTTTAAGGAAAACGGATGCTTGTCCAGTCGCTATCTTGATGAAGACCGGTGGTCTCTGAAAACACCGGATGGAAATGATTGTTTGATCTCTGACCAAGATGAACCCAAAAGTCTGTCAATAAACCAAATGGTACAACAAGGGGGGGGAGGAAAAGGCAGAATTGTGGTTTTGGGGATTTGTTGAACTGAGCCTTTAAATATAAACAGGCTGACTGGGCGGATGTTATGGTGTATTAATTAACTCTAATGGTAGAAAAAACACTAAAATAGAATAAGTGGTGCTCCAGAAAGACTCTTTAGTTACATTTAAATACAATTTCTTAATCTTTTATCTGTCGTATCATTGTGTCGCTTACAGTTAATTTACACTGTCGTCCTGCTACTTTATGGTATCTTCATGTCCTCTGGATGCAGTTTATAGTCAAACTCTGCTGTTTTCTATCACTCTAAAACAGTGGTGTTCAAACTATCTCACGTCAAGGACCCCTAAACGGACACAAGTTAGACCACAGACTCCCATCTGATGAAATCTTTGCTTTTAGATGTTTTACTACAGATTAAAGTGTATGAATCCCATGACCAAAACAGTCATACATGCTGTCATTGTGCTACTTATGGATGGAATTACAGTGAAAATAAATGATTCCCCTTTTTGCTGGGGACCCCCCTCCCTCCCTCCCTCCCTCCCTCAAAGACCCCTGGGGGTCCATAGACCCCACTTTGAGAACCACTGCTCTAAAGTGTATTTATGGCATTATAAAAGATTTCCCTCACAAAGTTAATCCACAACCCTTATTTCAACTGTAGAATTAAGACTTAACAAACCCAGCAGCATATCAAACAGTGTCTACAGCAGATCCAAACCGGGCCTGTGACTGCAGCAACATTTCACTGTTTCACTTTGAGTTTCAACGAAGCTATTTGGACACATTTCAGCTCTTCACTTCGTGCTGCGGGTAACATGGATCGAGAGTCAAGCTGCATTAATAATTCAACAATATTCCACATGCACAAAAGGCTACAAGAGGCTAAACTTACTGTGAGTAACCGGCAGCATTTATGGGGGGGGCACACACACACATACACACGAATATAAAGAGTTGTGCGACCTACAAAGATGAGAAAAGGAGGGTGCTGTGGTGAGGCAGGACAATAGGAGACTCCCAGGCCCCACTGGTCGCGCGTCCTGGTGCCAAATTATCCAAAAAAATGCTCGTTCCCTTTCTTCCCTCTTTGCTTTTCCAAACGGGACGCCCTCGCAGTAAATGAATGGACGCTCTCAAGATTCCCACCAGTCCTGCTCCGAGGAAGAAGATTCAAAAAACCTCCGGCCTACAATCACACTGGACGCGCTTCCAGACGCATCACCAGCTGTCCGCTTTCTTACGCTTTAGTTGCATTTCTACAGACAACACTCTTCCTTCCAACGTTTAAAAATCGGTCCGGAGAGCTACGTGGCCTCGGTGTGAGCGACAATAGAGACCAATGAGGGTCCTAAACTTCCCTGCGGTTTCAAAAAAAAAAAAAAAAAAAAAAAGGCGACCACCACCGCGTCCTCTCGACTATTGTTTGGGGAAACCGGAGATCCTCGGCGCCCCAAATCCTCCCCTTTCTTTCCGCCTTACAGCAACGCACATGCACCCATATCACCGCCACCAGCGATTCAAGACATTTTCCACAGAAAAATACTACTTACTTATTCCAGATTGTCCATTCAGGTATTTTCTCACTTTCCACTTTCTTTCCACTCAGCCGTAGCACCGTGCGCCCCGCCTCCGCTCCAGTTTGGCCCCTCCTCCGCTTTCCCCTGGGGGCCAAGGCCTGTGAAACGGGGTGGTTCAGCCACAACACATTTACTACCTCTTAGATATTTCTCTCTCTGTGTGTGTGTGTGTGTGTGTGTGTGTGTGTGTGTGTGTGTGTGTGTGTGTGTGTGTGCTCACTGAGAAGGACTGGACGATATAATGGAGTCACACAAGTGGCTCACACCGCAGAGAGACAGTTTATGGAGCTGCTGATTGGAAAAAAATCCTTCAAACCATCATCACCATCATATTTAAATACTATCTGACCTTTATGGAGCTGTAAAGAGACATTTATGAATCCAGACCAGCCTATTAAAATAAAATTTTGGACATAAGAACCATTTCCTTGAAAAAACAGATCCTAATTTAAGCTTTTTTTTCCCCTGTAAAGCGGTAAATTATTTAAGTATTTTACTAAGTACTTTCAGTACTGCAACGATTAGTCGATTAAGCAATAAGTCGATCAATAGAAAAATTGATCTGCAGCCTTTTTGATAATCAGCGCATTGTTTTTGATTCCAGCTTCTCAAATGTGAATTATTTTCTGGTTTCTTTAGTCTTCGATGGTCTTTAGGTTGTTGACTGTTGATCAGGACAAAAAGAGACATTTGAGGAAACAGTAATTAACATTTTTCACCATTTTCTGACATTTCATAGGCTAAACAACTCATTCATTAACGGCCAGATCAACCTCATATTGGGCCATTTGTACTCGTATGGGCTGAAATTCATGGTAGATTCATTGATTAATTGGTTGACAGAAAATTTATTGGCAAAACAGTTTTGATAACTGATTCATTGTTGATTTTTAAGCCCTCAAATCACTGGTATTAGCTTCTCAAATGTGAATATTTGCTAGTTTTCTATTTATTAAATTCCAAAATGTATAAAACACAACTTTACAACAAATGAGCTCAATATAAACTAAACAAACAATGTCCTAAAACTGGATTTAGTCCCTCTTCAAGACCAGATGAATGGAGGACCTTTCATAGTTCATATTATATTTCAGTTGTGCAAATTTCCAACAAATTTAACGATATACATAATAATTACATAGACTCAAATTATACGGAGTAAACCTGGGAGTCTGAGGCCAAACAGACCCTCAGGGACTCTCGACACTGACCTGCTGGTGATCCGGGATGTTGAATCACTTAATCAGGAAGCACACTGATAAGTAACAAAAATATAAACATAAAAAACTTTTATTTCATACTTTTCTTCTATAACTTACATTAATTTGAAGGTTTTCTCCATGATTTATGTCACATTATTAAATGACAAAATTCACTTTCACTCTTTTTTAACTGGACTGACCCTCCACTATAAACACTATGTATAATATGTAATACATGGAGTATATTCAGCACAATATAAAATCTATTATACATGTATAATTCTAATTAATAAAAGTATAATTGTAAATCTATATATCTATGTTTTTATGTTTTTACATGACTGTTTTAAAAACATATAAGGATCTTTTTTTTTTCAACTGAAGTTAGTTTAACAATGAAAATAACTCAACAAAATAAAAAATGTCTTTATATGTACATTTTATTTACTTAATATTGTCATTTTGTTTCCCCACACTGTAATTCTACTGCTGCTCTGTTTGTCTGGTCTGTATATACAATTATAACACGTGTGTCTGTTTTTGAAGACTCTTCCTCTTCAGATGTTTAGTTTTTCCGTATCTGGATCGAGAGATTAAGGATCGAGGTTGTTCAATGTTAAACAAACTGAAAAACCATCAGAGGCTCTGAGATTAGTGATATTGGGCTGCATAAATAAAATTAAATACATAAATAAAACTGATTTGACTTTGATATTCAGGATGATTTCTTAACTCAAAAAAATTAAACCTCTTAAAAAAACTGAACTTTAGATTTAAAGATAAAAGAAAAAAGAAAGAATGGTATGTATTTTTCCAATGTTTTAAAAGAGGTCAGTGGTTCCCAACCTGTGGGTAGGGACCCCTCCAGTGGGTCACAAGGTAAATTTGGGGGTCACAAGATGATTTAACAGGATAAGAACCAAGAAGAAACATAATTTTACAGGAGAGTTTTTCCTCTTTAGGCCTTTGAAAGATAAAACTGGATGAAATGTTCACAACTCACAAACATCCTTTTTCATTTTAAAGGGTCATAAGGTCAGAAAAAGTTCAGAATTTGTGATTTAGATAACACGACTAAAAGGTATTATTAGACCTTTTCTGGTTTGCTAAACGTTCACCTCTGGCAGTAATTTCTTCAGGCTTAAACATCAATTATGTGTCTCGAGGCGTCTGTCGACATTTTGTTTATTTTTGTGTTCAATTCAAACCATTATGAAAGAAAAACTGGAAAAGCAATGTTTATTTCTTCATCAAAGGCATCACAATTGGTCATTGATTCCAGCCATCAAATGAACATCCATCATTATAATTAAAACCACTCGTGTGTTGTTGCATCAATTCTCAGACATCATCGTAAAAAGAAACCTTGTGAAAAGGTACGAACCAAAAAAAAAAAGAGTGCACAGCCAGAGTACCAGCGCCTTGTCAGCGTCAAAAACTCCAATTTCTTTTCTCTAAGCAGAAGATTTTCTGACTGGATTTGAAGATTTTGGCAGCTGATCGATATGAAGTGAAGTGTCTTCCAGCCACAGCCGACTCTGTGACACCGAAATGGGTCGAAAACTACAAACGTGTAGTTTAAACGTGTTCTCGGACTGAACAATTTTTTTTTTTTTTTTTTTGTTGATAATTTTCTACATTTTCTGAGGGTTGTTTTTTTTCACCTTCATAGGAGCCAGAACTCATCTTAATGTTTTCTCCATCATACATTCCCAGATTAATGCAAAACCGTAATTTAAAATTTGACTACTTGTTCTTTGACTCAGAAAGTGGTTTCTTATCATTAGAACTGATTGATAAATTAACTACATGACAGAGAAGACGGCTACAGTATTGCACATACCATCGCAATCCTCATACAAAGTTCCCACACACACACACACACACACACACACACACACTCACACACACTCATAATTGTTCGTACACACAGAATCACACGATAGCTGTCGCTCACTCACGCTGTCATTTATATATGCACATGTACGCACGCACATGCACACACACACACACACACACACACACACAATAATGGTCAATGTTTAGTGCCTATCCCATGACACAGTAAACAAAACATTCTCTGACAATAAAAAGAAAAAAAAAAACAAACCCTAAAAACCAAAGAAATATAAACATCTTTTCCACTCCCAGGGCCCGCTGGTGCCTGACCAGTGTTTTCTGACCCTGATGAGTCCAGATCCATCCAGGCCAATCCAGTCCGGTCCAGTCCTCATGTCACACCTCACCTGAGTGAGTCCATAAACATGGAGTCGTCGTCTTAAAAAAACAAAACAAAAAAAAAACCAAGAAAAAAAACACCCCTCTGCTTCTTTGAATAACCTGTCTGTGTACCTACTGTTGATGTGTTTTTAAAAAAAACCAAAAAAAAAACCGGTCCATGTCTGCTTGGGATAGAAGTAGTAGTAGTAATAGAAGTAGTAGTGGTCGTGGGTCTGCGTCTCCTCTGAGGGTGTGTGGATCAGTACGTGGCGTTGGTCGGCTCCCTCCCTGAGCTGAAGAGTATGTCGGCCTTTGAGCTCATGAAGTACGTCAGCAGTAGGGACGTTAGCAGCACGCCAACACCCACGCCCAGCGTCAACATCTGAGGGAGGGAGAGGAGGTTTAGCGATAGAAAAATCTACATGGAAAACTTAAAAAACGGCTCACCAGCTCCACTCAGCTTTACAGAGTTTTATATTGAGTTTCAGCTCATTGTTTAACTGTCCGGCTGCAACTTTACTGTTTTGGTTCACTCTCAGTAGTCTCATAGTGTCGTTTTTGGCCGCAGCAGGCAGCTGTTTCCAGAGAAAAAAGCTCTAAAAAGCCACTGTGCACTACCTGCTCAGCACCAAACAGCAAACAGACACAGTTAGCAACTAGCTGGTGAACATAGTGGAGCATTTAGCAGCTCAACAGCCAGATATTTCCCTCAGTAGTTGGTAGAGAGTAAATACAGAGCTAACAGAGAGTGAATATTGGACTTATATTCACCAGCCTGACAGAAACACGACTCCGAATGAAAAATAATGTTGCTCCGTATCAGCTGGATGTGGAAATAAGCAACTGTTTGCTAACAAGTTCAACATATCAGCTTAAAAGGTGACGATATAGCAGTGTTGTGTTCACAACTTGTTTCTGCTGCCCCCAAGTGGCCAAAATATCAGTTAATGCAGGTTTAAAGGAATCCAAACATACCAGAAGTTATCACATTGACCTTTTAACCTCCAGGTTTCAATTAATTTAACTTTTTCCTCCATCAAATTCTTATTGATATATTATTCTTTTTTTAATGTTTTAATTGCAAAAAATGCAAAACAACAATACAATAAAGCAGCATTAATTGATTTGGCAGCTGTAAACACATCATTGACATTATCACCTTATAATGTTAATATGGCAAAAATATTAGCAAACTATAGCCTATTTACACATCCAGCAGACACGAAGCAACATTAGCTTTCATTTGGAGTCATGTCTCTGTACACCTGATGAATTTAAGTGCGCTATTCACTCTCCAACACCTCCTGAGGGAAATATCTGGCTTTTCAGCTGCAGTGAAACCAAAACAATGAGCTGAAAGACACTTAAACTACTTAGTGGAGCTGAAGGGGAACCAGTGAATATTATCTGTGGGTTCATCCCTACAATGACTGTAGTCATTTGATACGATGCTGATATAAAAAATATTAGATTAGCGCAGCTTTAAAGCCATTAAAAGGAGAATTTCTGACTCTTGCGCCCCCAGTGGTCGACACTGTGGCAGACTGCAAAACACTTCACAACACTGAGATAAATGGCTGACAGAAACTGCACTAATTTCTTCCTGGATCATCTAATTTTTTCTACATTAAAAAGCTTTAACCGTCAGAATAATTTGAAAGATAACTACATAAAAATTATACACTAAGTGGCTGTAAATGGTGACTTGACAGAGATAAAACAGATTATGTCAGATTATTTCTCTATAATGTGGTAATGAACTTGTAGAAGCTTGCTGGAGAGAGGTGATCAATCACTGTCAACATTCAGAAAAGATTGATTTTTGTTGTTAGAGTCCATCCATTGCTGCAGTTTTGGAAACTTTAACTGCTGGTTTAGTCCAGTCTGACTGTTTAAAGCACCACATCTACAAACAATATTGTTAAAAAAAGTTACATCAGAGGAGAAACAACAAAAGAAGACAGATGCTGTTAAAAGGAAGATGCGAGTTTAGTTATTTCTTGCATATAAAGTTGCTGTCAGGCAGCCAAAGATTTCCCATAAACCCTGATATTCCCCAACAAAGAAAAGGCGTCTCTCAACTGCACTGACATGTGATAAAACATCATCTTTGACCAAAAACAAGGGAACAAGATATTAACTGTGGAGAATCTGCTTTTTCAAGCAAGTTTCAAGCCTCTGCAAAGCGATTATCATTCCCTGCTAACACGAACAAAAACAAGCAGCTGCCAGGAAGTCAGGAAATAAAAGCTTGTGATATTCGTCGTTATGAGTGATATAAAGTGTATGTAATTTGAAGTTCATGGGTAAAATATGTATTTTAATTTGAATAACAGATCAAATTTAAATCCCACTTCGCTTTCTTAATAATCTAATAATTAACAGTCTGATTGCACACTGATGGGCTTCCATCAAATCTTATTTAATGCACAAATGGTAAAAAAAAAAAAAAAAAGACATTTTGTGCTAATTGCTCTTCATCAGATTTAATTAGACTCGGTTTATTTAATTAATTGAAGTACAGAAACGAGTCTGTGAGAACGCTGCTTTCCTAATATTTACACAGTTTTAACTATTTGGTGCTCTGTTGAGTAATTACCCAAGAAAAGGATAATTTGTGCCGGCATCCTACTTGTTAAGGAATCTGTATTTGCTTGATGCACTTAGAAACATATTTGGTGTAAAGCAAATAAGAATTTAACCAAGAGGGAGTCTGACTTACAAAAGACTTAGAGCCTAAATACTAAAAATGATTTGAAACATCTATATTTTGATGACCTACCTTCAGTAAACATACACTTCGTCATAATTAATGTTCTTTTAATGAGCCACACATTAATCTAGTTTATCACTTTAAATTCCAGACTTGCTACAATATGTGAACCATCAATTAAATCACTAAAGGAAATAATCTGCGTACGTGTGTGTTACATATATTGTCTTTAACACTAAGGAGTGAAAGGCGGATCTACCTCCAGTTCGTGGCTGGCCACCAGGAAAATGCGTCCTTTGATGGTCTTCCACCTGGACTCTGTCCACGTTGAGTAGTCTTTGGAGGTGAACTCTCGCAGCGGGTCGAAGGCCGGGGACAGCGCTTTGGAGAGGCGAACGGTGGAGCGTACGCAGAAACCCTCCCTCTTCGTACTGTTGGGAGGAGCCGCACCTTGGACCCACATGTAGTAGTACAACTGACGGAGGAGGAAGAAGAAAGTTTGTGTTGTTATCGTCTTTTTTTATTTGAGGAAACGTGTATCCGAAGGCGAGCTAATGTTGCAATTCCTACTTGTCACCAACAGGAGGCAACACAAGTTACCTTTATTCTTCATTTATCTAGTAAATTTTTATTTTTATATTACAAAATGACATTTTTAAATACATTTTGTCCTCATTAATATCTCATGTAGCCCACCTAAATTTTGATTTAATACAGGTTTTGAGTTTTGTTGACAACTTTTCCCTTTTTATCTTGACTAACTTCCTCAAGTTGTTAATAAAAAAACATGAAATAAATGAGATTTGAGATGCATTCTTGACATTTTGTAGTATAACGTTTATTCTTGGTGCTATCATTTGTCTCAAATTAAATAAACTAAACCTAAATAAGTTAATAAAAGAAGACAGCTGTATGTCTTACATGTTTGCTCTCCTTGTCGTTCTCATCTTCTCTCTGGCTCTGGCAGTTTTCCTGGGTGATGTTGATGGTGCTGCCGGTGAAGTTAGCCAGCAGGTGTTGGACCAGGAGGGTTGGTTCGCTGGACTGCTGGGCCACGCCGACATAGAAGTTTGTAGGGTTGTCCTCTGGAAGACGGAAAACAGAACGGTAAAAGATTACACTTAATAGAGTCTCCATCTCAGCTTTCTTAAAACCCTAATATTAAAAAAGGTCGCTAATTGCCCACATGGCTCTCTTGAGAAGAGTAAATTTACTTAAGTGCAGTGATGACATTTATTATTTCATCCCCAGATCTCTCCTTATTTGATAATTAACCTTGTATTGATGGCAGTTATTTCCCGACTCTGTCATATGGGTGTAGTAAAAAAAAAAAGATTAGCTTATATCTAAACTCACTCAGATGGCTCATGAGGTCTGAAGGGATCATTTGCTGGAACCAGGCGTTATTTGAACGAACAAGGAAACCGTACAGCATTTGGGTCACCTGAGGGAGAGAAAACAGTCACCGATGATCACTTCTTCAAGATGAGAGATGAAAGGAAGAAAAAAAAAAAAGTAATCGATAAGAAATCTTCACAGGAGAGACCAAGAAAATTGTTAAAAGGTAAACAGAGTGTGTCAAACCTCGTTTTTATGAACTCAAGGACAGTGTCATCCTCCAAAAAAAGCTAGAAAATGAAAGCAGCAACCCAATATTTTCCAGCCTTCTAAACTGACTTTAAATAAAATAATTATGGGCATTTTAAGACTTTTCTCACCACTAAGGTGGAGTAGAAGACAGAGTAACAAGTAGTACAAACTGACATATACAGTAGGAATAGTGAACTTGTAGAGTTAAGTAGCTGTATAGCTTGAAACATGTCTTATTACTCGTGAAATGAAATCCGTCAGTCTTACTATTTTAGGGTCTGCGTTGATTTTGATCAGCTGCGCGTCTGCTCCTCCTGCCTGCTTGTACAGAGCTCGAGCGACCATGGTGGCCACCTCAGTCAGAGCCTGAAAGATGCAGAGAAATGCAGGAAATCTTAGTAAGAGAAGAGAGTTGAACGCCCGATAAGAACTAACTGTCAGCAATAGATGAGAAGGATGTTAGATGATGACACGACTACCTGCTCCTAAACGTAAGTACAACTATTTTAAGTACGTTTTATGGTTATAAAGTGAATAATAACACTCTTGTTCAGTTTTATTTGATTTGTCAAAACAAAAAATTCACATTTTTAAAAAAAGAACAGATCAGTGACTCATTTGACAGCGAACATGCCCTTATGTTTATGACATCTCTGAATGTGAAGATTTAAGATGCAATTAAGCTGATAAATACCTTCTTTTAGTTTCTCAAACTAAGGAAATACAGAATTAATATAAAATCTATGTGGTATTTGTGCTGCAAATTGCAAATTTCTGCTGCGTTTTTGTATTTGTTTTCCAGATTTTCACACGTTTTTTTTAAAAATTCAAAATAAACACAGATATTTACAGATTTTAAAAAAAAAGTCTCTCCAACTACACACCATTATCTCACATTTTGAACATTGTTAACTGGTGATAACAGCAGTACCTTCGCTGTGTCCGTGACAAACTCCAGCTGCTCCTCTGGCGTCAGGTTTGGTGGGTAAGATATTTTCAGGTATTCTGCGTTATCGTACATACTCTCATAGAACCTGCAGAACAGAAAGATAAATTAACAAACGTGACAGTTCTTTGAGGCAACAGAGCCAATCATTATAATTAAACGTGATTAAATGTGTGTTTTAAAGAGATCCTTCACCTGTTGTTGAAAGAAGACTGGTGATCCTCGATAACGATGCCAGGGATCGGCCGAGCCCGCAGGAAACGCTGGAAGGACGAGGGCGGGAGCGGCTGAGAGACATTGGGCTCCTGTAGTGTGAAGTTTAAATTTGTGGCAACCGAGTGCAGGTTTTCAATGAGCTTCCTCACCTGAAACACAAGAATGAATGAAAAGTGATACATTGCTTTTCTGTTTTTTAAGTCTCCTTTTTTATGTTTAAAGTGTGGTCTTAATCTGTCATTTAATATTCTAATTAACAGTGAGCTGCACATTTAATCATCAACTCAGAAATATTTGAACATTATTTTATATACAAGGCTTAAAGGGGACATATGCTTTAAGTGATTTTCTGTTATTGTGACACTGTTATAATGTCAGATGTCTATTTTAAAAGGTGCACTATGTAAGATTTGGCCAGAATTTAAGTTTAAAACATGAACTAAAATAATGAATGTGAAGAAATAAAGTTTTGACGTTGTGTCAGAGACATATATGTATTGTGTTGTAGAGATATCTACTGAAGTTAGCATGCTAACCAGCTAGCCCCGTTCTGTCCTTTCTCGTAATACTGTAGCTGTAGCGCCCAGTCTGCCCTCAGTCCAACATGAGAGGGAGAGGAAGTAGCGCTGCTCCGAGTCACCACGGCAGACATTTTGAGCAAGGCTGAAGTGTTGATGTCACTTTATTTAGTTTTAATATATCTTCAGGTGAGCAAATAACCATTTAGATTCCCAATATGTGGAATATTTATCCAAATAACGCCTATTTAGAAATTTGCGCTGACGTTGTTTGGAGACGCCGTTGCTGCAGCTGCTGGCAGGGTGAGACAGCTGGTCAGCTGGTGGATGTAATGTCTTCATAGCATTTTGATATCTTGATGACGCAACAGCACAGATTCACTGTAAACAGTAAGCTTTATGCTATATTCAGTGAGTGATAATTCTATGTGTAGTGGTGGTGGTGGGGGTGGGGGTAATGGGGGGACTGTGCTTTCTGTTGATATGCTGCCCCCTATTTGTTTGGTGCAGGGGGCCAAATCTTACATAGTTCATCTTTAAACATGGTTAAAGTTCCAAAATTTGAGGTGAACATATGTAATAAATTAGCTTTCTCTCAACACTTTGCAATTTTACCTCCTCATGATGATGATGTCAGATTGTTCGCTCACGCCCACTAACGACCGTTTGTTCTCTACCTTTTGTTACTAACGTTCCACAAGTTGTTCACGTTGTCCACTCAAATATTTCAGATCTAATTTGGGCTCGAACATGTACAGATGTATTTGAGAAGTTTATATTTTGAGTAAAGAACAAGAAGTGAAATCCTACTACTATTTTTTGTTTATGTAGCCTCCGGGCCAGTATGAGATAAATAAGTGTGAGTGTAAATCATGCAAAGATATTCCAGTAGAGCCCCAGAATAAAAATACAGACCTGGAAATGTGCATGATCCCCTTTAAGGGTATTACGTATTTGGTTCCACATCTGTCCCTGTTTCAATCCTGGTGTTTGTTCAATGTGATACAGATTTTTTAGGCTGTTCCTAAGTCCTGCTAAAGACTAAAGGAGACCAGGCTTTTGTGGTCAGGTTACCTCAAAAAAGCCTTTTACTAATGTCATTTAGCTCCAATATGTTTTATCTGTTCTATTGATTATTTCACCCTTTTTTACTATAATTAAATTATTTTACTGTTGGGTATTATGTCAAATCTCTGCACATTTAGGAGCATGATGTTATTACATTTTACTGCACTGAATTGTTTTATCTTGGTTCTCCCATGTAAAGCACTTAGTAACTCTGTTTGAAAAAGTGCTTTGTAAATAAATCTTATTATATTATTACTCTGCCACGTATACATGCAAAAGGGTTTCTAATCAGCTTTTTACAAGTGCGTATGTGCATGATAAGGGAGCAATAATTACACTGAGCGATGCTTCCTCGTATTTCAAGTAATTCCATCCAAAGTTCAACTAAAACTGAAACTAACAGAAAGTAGCCTGTAGAAGTCTAAATACGTCAGTTTCTACAGCTGAACATTTGACTGTTTGTTGAATTCACGCTGTGAGAAGCTCTGTTCTGTCTGCTCTGACACAGACACACAGACACAACAAAGAAAAGAAAGCAGCCTTTAATGCAAGTCATATCTGTCGACTGCGCTTCCAGAATAAGGTCACGGGCTGCTGCAAAATCCGGTTACTCATCTGCTGCATGTATTTGCAGATTTACAGTAACCGGGTTATTACAGTGCATGTAAACATGTTGCCCTGTTACCTGAGTAACCTGGTTTCTCTGAGTAACCTGGTTACTGAAGCGCATATAAATGCACTGAATGTATTGGTGGAGGAATGCTGAAAGAAAAGAGAGGAAACCAAATACAAACCTCATCATTGACGCTGCTGTTCCTCCTCGACACAGGATCAGAGTGGAGCCACAGTTTGGAGTCAGTACGGAGCCCCACCTAGAGTCAACAAATACAACTGTGAAACTCAACATTTAACATGCAGCTTTATAACATTACAATAACAAACCCAAAGTACATATTCTTTACTGATTCTGCTCACAGTGGTGATGCAAAAGATACACGGTACAGATACAATTATTTTGGCATCAAAATGTTTCTACCATAACTTTGAAAATTGAGTCATTCTTTATAAGTAATCATGGTTTAATGGGTCATTAATGTCTGTACTTTTTGGTAACGACTGAAATGCATCCATAGCATCGAATATTAAAAACAGGCCAAGCAGTCTTGTATACTTATTCTTTGTGCTTCTGATTTATCATTTCATCAATCATAATTTTGCCAGTTTTAAACTAGATCATTTGGTGTTGGTTCAGCATCTCAGGTTTGGTATTGGCCCTCGTATTGAAATAAATCAAGCAATACCCAGCTCTGCATTTGAGTAATAATAATAATAAGAAGAATAAGAATAAGAATAAGAATAAGAATAATAATAAGAATAAGAATAATAAGAAGAAGAAGAAGAAGAAGAAGAAGAAGAAGAAGAAGAAGAAGAAGAAGAAGAAGAAGAAGAAGAAGAAGAAGAAGAAGAAACCTACTTTTAGTATTCCCTTAAAATCTGGCTGTCTCTGCAGGTTGATACTTACAGTTACAAGAAAAGTGTAAAATACACACCTGTCCAATCTCCAGTACTGAGTGGACATTATCCAGATCCACAGCAAAATTTTTGTTCTCCATATCATAAACCATCCTCGAGCTGCCAATGTAGTCAAAGGTTTCCTGGGGACAAAAATGTATAAAAAAAACAAAACATGAGTATGTCTGAATAAGACATTCAGATTTGGCAGGTTTGTCAAGCACAGTGGTGAACACATTAGTGTGTAAAGAACTGACCCCTTGGAAGAAGGTGTAGAGGATGGTGCGGTTAAGCTGGGCCTCCTGGGTGGCCTCACGCAGAGCGTGAGCGGCCGCCAGGAGGGTGACAAACCCTGAGACGCCACTGTCTGCTCCTGGAGCGATGTCAAAGAAGAAAGACCTGCTGTCCAACTGCAGAGGAGAGAAGAAGAGAGGAGGATCCATCAAGCAGAGACCATATGTAGGTAAGTAGTTCAGCTAAACTTGCAATGACCTATTTTTTTTAAATCATCCCATAAATCAAAATGAAGCCACAAACTACACGGAAATCTAGTTTATGTTAAGGAGAATATGAAGAGACGAGCAAGTTTGTGTATTTTACTTACTTCACAGATCAACTACGTGTTTCTAACACATGATAAGAAAGAAATAATACACTGCTGCCTCACTGGCTTTGCTTTACTAGGACATCTAAAGGGAAAAGAGCCATCATTACTGTAATTAAGGTTATTACTAATGTCTATAAAAGAAGGGAAGACAAAGAACAGCATGTTACTTAAAAAAGGTTTAACCTTTCTGTAAATAAAGAGGAACTCGACTGATTGTACATGTTAAGTTAAATTTAGTTGGCATGGGTAGTACAAGTCGTATAATGTGTTCTGTTACTCTATAGGAGATTTCTATTATTAGAGAAGATGCTTGGTTGCATTGTGGGAAATGTAGGAGCCAACACTTTAAGAGCTTGACCCCTATTGGAGGACTAAAAGTCAGGATATCTCTGCTTCTGCTGCTTTGATTTTGACCACTCTTTTAAAAAAATAAACTATCTTGCACTTTGTTTGAGGTGACCTATCATCTGACTTTAATGTCAATTTACCAGCCAATCAGGAACAAGCACTGCTAAGGTTTAAATATTCAAATCTGTCTTGATTTAACCACAGCTGCCTTGTAATCACTTTCAAACCACCGTATGTGTTTTATTCTCATAGCTCTCTTTACAGAAGAAGCAAAGCTCACAAAAACTGTCAGTAACATTGACGTAACCGTGACTGTAACATCGCACGACATAAATTACACAGCGGGACTTCACTTTGACTCTGCTGCGAAGCTTTCAAAGCGAGTGAGATCACTGGCCGTAGAAATGTCAACGGCTTTCATGAACTCGCACGTGCGTCTGAATGCTAATAAGTAACACATGTTGTGCTGTAGTGAAACTCCGCTTTTTATCCCTTTTACTTTAGAAGAAAACAGACTCACCCTGGCCGCCGCTATGACCACACTCTCCCACATCTTGTGGCCCTTGGCTGTGTTGTTGATGGGCTTGGTAGAGGCCCAGACGTTGTAGTCACCCAGTGGGTCACACACCATCTCTACAAGGAGACACAGAACAAGCCCAAATATGGACGTATGTTAGAATCGGTTGTGTGTGTGTGTGTGTGTGTTGTGTGACATTTATTCGTGTTGTGTAAATACCCGGGCTGATGCTGAAGTTGATGTCGTTCCTCCTCATGCAGGTGGCTGTGTCGGTGACGGCGGACATGTGGGAGTAGAGCTGCATGGCGCACAGCGGGTACTGAGGAGCGCTGCCGTTCACGGGGCGGTTATGATCCAAGTAACACTGCGGAAGGAGAAAAGCATTCGTAAATGTAACGTATATCTCTTAATATATGTGTGGGTTTATGTTTACAGGCGGAGAAAACACATTAACGTTAGTGTTTCGGTGAATCTCAAATCCTTTTCAATCCTTAAAGCAAGTTAGAGCGTATGCAGTTGGCTCTGGTGGCAGGTTTGGGCACAAAAATGCTCTAAATACCAGGTCGGAGACTCAATTTATCACGTTGACACAGTCGCTGTTGTGGGGATTAAACTAGTTAATTTCAGTTTATAGAACAGTCTACTTTGGCAGGGAGCAACCACATAAACTCATACGAATAAACCCAAATGCAACCTCGAGTCTGAGTGAATGAAAAATGTAGAAAGTCAGAAAACAAACCGACACAGCAATGAAAGGCAACTTGAAAGCCGCTGTTCCACCATTATCAGCAAAGCTCAAACAAAAAATCAAAAAGCTGAGATAAAACAAAACTGAAAGTCACAGGTCACGTTGAGCTCAGCCGCTCAGCGATGTCAGCTTTAATCTGTGAAACACGAAACCCGCCGAGGAAAAGAACCATATGCACGCCAGCGTCGTTGCATCAGAAGAGGATAGTTTAAACCTCTTGTAATATGATCTGTCACATAAAACAGTTGAAAAGCGCTTAATGATTTGTGGGTTTTGACAAATCGTCTCAATATAAATGTGCCACAACATGTCGGCTTCAGAGAGAAAATGATTTTGAGTGCTGCTACAGCTTTCTTGGCTCCGGTCCTAATCTCAACCGTCACTGGGACTCAAGTGGATCAGATTTTTTTTTTTTGTCTCTGCACAGTTTTGGAAATGTAGCCTTTTCTCAAACACCGGAGGCGACTGAAAAAAACTATTTGACCGCCATTTTGTGCAGTGACAATACAGCTGAACAATGCAAATGAGATTCACAGACCGAATGTCAGCTCCTGCCGTCGTGTTTACCTGCCGTATGACCTGAGTGTCGTTGTCGTCTTTCAAGGAGAAGATGGGGAAGTCGAACTCCTCGTAGGACAGACCGTTTCCCTGTGGGTTCCACACCGTCACGTTACAGTGAGCCAAGGCTGGGTCGTAGTTCTCTGTATACACGCCTGAGGGAAATACAGAGAGAAAATATCAGCAGCAGCACTAATGAGGGCTCTCGTGAAGTGTGTGTACTGCCTGAACACATTTCTTCAGAGTTTTGTAAATACACAGAAGCGACAAACAGTCATTAACATCGAGGGTCCAGATTTCCTAAAAAGTCAGAACAGTAGAGGCTTGAAAAATCTGTCTTTAAAAAGTATGAACCCCCCCTTGGACATTTTCCTGCTTTAAACAAACACATTTTTTAACAAAATGAATAAATAAATGAAGTCCATCTTTAAAGGCAATGTAGAGCTTTTTGATTGTGCGCCTCAAGCTATTCTTGCCTCTTGCACAGCTAATAAAAATCATATTTGGAGGCACTACGGTCACGCATTGGATTTATCTCCGTGGCAACCAAAGAGGAAGAAACATAAAGCTATCAGACTTCAAATATAAACTGAGGTGTGATGTCGTTATTTGGCGACACTGTAATGTTGCAGAAAATGCTCACAAATAGCTCTGTGCCTTCTGAGAATCATGCGCCTGATATTCGTCTCTAACTTGTTGCTGGAGCAGTGAGGGACAAGTCTTAGCGTGCAAACCACCACCCACCTGTGTTCTCGTTAGGACAGGTGGTGTGCGGAGAGAAGTTCTCAGCCGGGTTTGTGTTTGGCGCCACGACAGCAACGCCAGCCACCCTGCTGGAGCCGTTCTTCAACTTCATCATGATGGATCTGACAGGCAGCAGACAGTCGGCACGGGACAGAGGAGATGATACGGGTACAAATGCAGGTCAGACGTGGGTTAGCTTCTTTTGAAACTG
This sequence comes from Thunnus maccoyii, assembly GCF_910596095.1. NCBI lineage: Eukaryota > Metazoa > Chordata > Actinopteri > Scombriformes > Scombridae > Thunnus > Thunnus maccoyii. Next base: position 24,316,524 of record NC_056544.1, on the reverse strand, counting down.
TGGTTTGAGTTTCAAGTCGCATTTTCAAAATTTAGCGACTAATTAAAAGTGGATTTATCTGCAGGATGCTGACGTCATAACCACACACTCATCTACTGATCTAAACAGACTGAAACTTTTCTTCAATGACTGTAATAAATGCCGAAAAACTAGATTACTTTTTGTTTGATAACTTGTCAAAAATAACAACAAATGTTCATGAAGGTGTTATCAGAAGTCAAATGTTTTTAACCTCGTGATTACGGTCGCCTGTGGTGTGATGAACATCCAAAAAAAGTCAAAAAAATGACAGTAAATGAGCAGCAGAGGAGCTTTAGATACTCCCTCTGCAGGGTGTGATGTGTTATAAACTGTACCTGGTGAAGAGAGAGGATTCCAGGATAACTGTATAAGGAGGATTGGGACCAGTGCGGAGGACCCAGTCCAGGTTTTCCTCTGACTCGAGCACATGGAGCACACCCACGTCACCTGACAAAGAGGCTGAAATCCAAAAGAGGAAATGAAATATCAGCAAACGTGACATCTGGTACGACAGCTGTAACAGATAAAAAAAAATATCAAGTGAGAGCCTGGATGTCTGCGTGTGTGTGTGTCCACCGGGCCTGAACTCTTATCAGAAACATAGAGGAAAGGGTTCAGAGATTAAACGATTTGGTGCAGCAAAGACAAAACTGCTGCTGGTGGGGGTTTTTATAGTTTGACAGCTGAGTACAAGTGTTTGAGCATCCTTTGATACTCAAGATATTTATCAGAGAGAATACCACTTTTATCTCAAACTTGTGTTCTTTCATCTCCTTTTGAAATTCACTTCCTTACTCTCACAGCCGCAGAATTTATTAGTGTAGTATCCAAACGAGAACTGTTTCCACAGTAAAACTGCCTGAAGCAACTCCTAATAAAATTCTTTTAAAGCACTGTTTTTAGTAGATTGTGTAGTGAGCATTTTACTACAAAAAACCAAGTGAAAGAAAGACGCTCGGAGGGCTTGAGGACACACACACTGTAACAAGCATTTTTACTTGTCATCGAGATGCATCACAGACACCTGTGACGAGCAGGAGGCATCGCTTTAACCTGTTGCTTTACTCACACTGGCAGCCTATTTGATGAGATGCATTGAGCAGTCGGACACATGGGACGGTGTAATTGAGATGCACGTAAATCTTCTTATCCACTGAATTACAGCCAACACCTGCAAGAGGAAACAACATCTGTAACAACTGCAAAAAGAAGAGCAATATGACATAAGGGCATAGTTATAATCGAGACAGTATTACAGAGTGAAACTGGAAATTATGACACGAATTGGAAGGACTTTAGTCAAGTTTAGTCAAATTAATTTTTGAATACTTCCCTAGAACAAGCAGGAGCAGATTTGATTGTTAAAATCTTCCAATATTTCCATGTTGCTGCATTTTTGTGTCGTTTTATGTCCTTCACAAATTTTGCTTTGGAAAAGTATCCTTCAACCAGAGCACCAGGGCGCTATAGTTCATGGAAACACTGTCTTTTAATCAGTGACCCTGGATTCAAGCCCAGGTGCACTCATTCTGCAAAGCTGAAGTGTCCTTGAGCAAGTTGCTGGATCCCTATTGATTCCATATTTGATGTCGTGGGCAAGTGAAATAAAAATGTCCCAATAAATAAAGCTTTTACAAAGCAGGACAACTTCTTAAATCCATCATAAGTTTATCTTTGTGATAGTTTGAAAAGACCAGTTTACCAGGTGTGAATGAAGCTCCTTTTGAGATACTTGTGTCGAAAACACGACGACTTGTAATTTCAGGTGATTATACACTAGTGAAAACATACATATACATATTTTATTCCATTTCTGCCAAGTCTGATCTGCTAGATGTCACTAAATTCAACACACTATAAGTCAGGATTTAGTACCTGAACTCTTATCAGCCACTGGTCCAACTTTCATTCATCCAGGTTTAACATTTTTTTAAAAAAAAGCGTTGCGGATTGGATTCCTCCCTTTTTTCTGATCATTTTCCACCAGAGCACTCAGAGCAACAGCAGTAATAAACACCACTTTAATTCAGACAAAGTGTTATTTTAGTGGCTCACTTGTATGCCGCATTTACCAGATGTTTTTCAGCAATGGAGGAAGTCATTATTATACATTATTATATATGACATCATCAGATTATTAATAGTGAAGCATCAGTGTTAGAGCAGTATGTTACTGTCGTAGCTGCTGGAGGTGGAGCTAGTTTCAACTACTTTATATCAGTTAGCTAGTTTAGTCCAGTGGTTCCCAAACTAGGGTTTGGGCCCCTCCCAAGAGTCACCAGATAAATCTGAGGGGTCCTGAGATGATTAATGGGAGAGAAAAGAAGAAAGTTCTGATACACAAATCTGTTTTCAGTTTTTGGACTTTTTCTCTAATCTTTGATTTTTGGTGAAATATTGGATCATTTGAACATTTATTGAAATGAAACCATGAGAGAAGTTTAGAAGGAAAAATCACTATTTGGTGGAGCTGTTAACAACTCATAGACATCTGAAACTACACACTGCTTTTTATAAGAAAATTCAAAAAGGTTGGAAAACACTGGTTTCATCTTTAACAATGTATTGTATTTTAAATGCTTGTTATATTATTCACTGTGTCAAATCTTCATCTGAAAAGTAGCTAAAGCTGTCAAATAAACGTAGTGGAGTAGAAAGTACAATATCTCCCTCTGAAATGTAGTGGAGTAAAAGTAAAAACTACCTCAAAACTGTACAGTACTTGAGTAAATGTTCTTTTTTTCTTTCCACCACTAGTGTTTTAGTGTGAAAGTCAAATTAACGTTAAACTACGGATTAATGAATGTACATTAATCTGGTTTGACGTTGTAACGTTTGATCTGAGCTCCGGGCGGCCGCAGCGGAGAAATCACGAGCAGTCACGCTGAAGCTGAGTCGCTCTTATCAGAAGTAACCGAAAGGACCTCAGAAAAAGCAGTATATGTTCACTTGTTGCCTTTCAGTTGGTGGAAACTGGTCAAGAATTATAACAACAACGAAGATTATTATAAAACTTGTGTTTTTAAAAAAAACCGGCACTGTAGATTAAAGCCCAACAGTGACTAGCTTAGCATCCAGCGAGCCCCGAACACAAAGAAGTCCGTCAAGCCAACCGCCGGACGCGGAAACACACTCACATTCATCACCGTTAGAGTACAACTTACCGACGAAAAGACAACAAAATAGCAAATTAATAGTCCATTTGATCGACAGCAAATCCATCTTCCTGGTTTGAAAAAGCAGAAAAACACAACAGGAAGTGTTGACATGGAAATCGTCCGGGTTTAGGAGACTTCCGCTGTTTGGTTCCGCTGCTCTGACAAGGACTTCCTCAAAATGGCAGCTCGGGATTTTTAAGCTTCAGTTAAAGTACAACGTTTGGAAAACTATTATTTTTCTATCATTATCATTTACGTTATCACATCATTATTACACATGATTTATGTTTCTTCTCTACGGAAGAGGATTAGGGTCATATTTGAGAAATTTGAGTTCTGAGTTCAAACTTAATTAAATGTTTCACGTAGCCCTAATCCTCTCCTGTACTTATCTAATGTGCCTTGTACGTTGAAGTGTTTATTGTTGTTATGGTTTCTATGCCTTAATGCTTATGAATGAATCCTTTTCAATAAAAAGAATAAGAAAAAAGTACATTTGTACTTTAGATAAACTGATTTATTTCATCCCAACACTTCCCCTCCAAGGTTTTTATTTTTGTGAGCAGTTTTTATTCTTTGTGTAGTTGTGTTCTTGTCTTGTGTTTCTTGTTCTCAGGCCTCTTGAAAAAGAGCTGCAATCTCAGTGAGACTTCCTGACTAAATAAAGGATAAATAAATAAAAAAAAATCTAAAGATCCATGTCATCATAATGCTTACCAAGGAGTGAGTCAACTCTGTAATCGTGTTACAGCCCTGTTGACTCATCCCAGTTATTCATACACCACTTTTATATGCACAATAAAACCATATTCAAAGTCTCATTGACCAAAAAAACACCACATAACACACACACCCTTCATGTCCGTCATTCAACACTGATTTTTTATTTTATTTTTTCCAGATGCACGGAGCACAGCTGCTCACTTTGAATTATTCATCTCATACAAGTCAAAGAAGAGTTAACAGTAAGGTTTACAGCCCCTATAAAGCCACAGCACAGAGATGACGACGTAGCAGCACTTACAAGAAAAAGCTTTTTGCAGGATAGGTGGTGCACGGAGTTAAGATAGTTGAGAGGATTAAAAGGTTTAACATCATTGTGAGAAAACATACATATATCTCTGCTTCCATTTTTCTTGTTAATAACTGTATTATTTCTAAGGAATAAGTGTAGATGTGTTTTGCAGAATAGATTCTTCGTCCATTCGTCTCGTCCTCTTCAAATCTTCTTAACGGAACTGAAGTGGACTCACACGCAGACCGATCACGTCCTTACCGATCTCTGTCACCTAGGAAACGAGGTGAAATTAAAGGTTAGGTTTTACAAGGCAGAAGAAATAAATAACAATCAACTTTATGATAAAAGACAAGTGAACACTTGAATCACACTTAAATCTCAAATTATTGTCATTTTTTTGCTTTGCTTCTTTCCAATTCTGAAGGTCTCATCAGTTTGCTTTTATAAATTTTCATATAATCTAATCTATTATTTTAATTTAAGGGATTTAATTTAAGTTTTTCATGATCATTGGAGTTGTATGTGGCCTTCCGACCTACCTGTGTGACCCTGCAGATCTGGCCTTTGTACGTGGGGCAGTAGCAGGCTCCAGACAGTGGACACTTCTCGACTGGGCGCCCGCGGTACAGGGGGACAAAGGAAGCAGCGCACAGGTCAAATGGATTGTGGGGGTCGTAGTTCAACTGGTGGGCGTCTGTCAGGGTCTTCTCGCAGGCTGCCAAAATCTTGCGGGTCTGAGTGGAAAGGAGAGATTTAATTAGGCAATATTACACGAGAGGGTGTGTTTTACCGTCATTGTTGGCACGACAGTGATGTGGTCAGGAGCAAAGCGCTTGTATAAAAAAAACGAAGCTGTAACCAACCTGCTGTGCAACATCTGGCTTCGGCCCGAGCTCGAGCAGGCGTCGTGCAAAGCCGGCAGCGGTCTTGAAGTTGCGCAGTTTAAAGAAGAGGTTGAGAGCTGTGCGCAACACCAGCACCATGTGGACTGGCTGGAGATTACAGTGAGTGAAATAAGCGGCCATCTGTAAGGAAAAAAAAAAAACAACAACACAAATTAGAGAACAGGGCTCAGGAATGAAACAGATGTATGAATATTGATTGCTGTTTCAGAGTAACAAAACAACGTTACCTCACAAAGCCTCTTCTGCTGATCCAAAGTGTCTTTAGGCAGCTTCTTCCTCTCCGTCTCCATGGTCAGACCCACTATGTACTCTTTGCAAATTGTGATCAGCTGCTGAGCCTGAAACACACACACACACACGCACAGAGATCCCAATCACACATTAAAAACATTGACATTTCATATATTTATCACTATAGCTGCATGTTACTTATTTCAGTGCCAAATGTCAAAGACGCAGCTCACATCAACATATCAGCTTTCGGGACACATTGAAATCTTTAAACTTGGATATTAAACCGTTTCAGATTCAAAGAATGCCTGTAGCTCACCTCAGCAATCTCCTGCTTGTTATCGACCACGAGCAGTGGCACAGACAGCAGGATGGCTCTGAAGCGCTCGACGGCGTCCTCAAACCGCCCGGAAGTGGTCAGCTGGTAGCATTGCTGCAGACGTGCGATGAGGTCGGAGAGGCGCAGGCCCACAGCAGGGAGCCCCTGCTTTGCTCCACAGTCCTAAAGGAAATAGATATATAAATAACTTAACAGAAGAGCATGAACAGACGTAGATAAAGAGTCAATTTTTCATTATAGATAAAACTAAAAGGCAAAACCTCAAACAGCTGACATTCTCAAAGAAAGTGGAACATAAATTCACATCACTGACACACCTATAAGAAAGTTCTGTAATCATTAAGAGACGAGAAAACAGCCGTACCTTCCAGTTCCTCTGGGGATGGCCACGCAGGCAGGGCAGGGAGGGCAGACCCAGGTAACAGGTGCGGCCTCTGGACAGCGTCTGCATGAACAGCGACTTGTAGGGGCCGAAGCTCACAACTCCTACCTGGTCGTGGAGCAACTGTGATAGAGAAAGGGAACGGTAAGTGTGTGAGTAAACAGCGGCTTGGCCTCACCTCAAACATAACTGTATAAAAAGTGTATTTGAAGTAATATCACATTGTGAACATACTCTCATGGCAGTCTCGAAGGAACCAGCCAGGATGTGGTCCACCGGCAGCTGGGAGTTGTTGCACCACATCTGGGTCGGACTCATGCCCTTGGTGGGTGGGACGAAGAAGCCGTCTTCTGCTCCTCCACCTGCGCCAGATGGCAAGTCCTGATGTGTTGGAAAAAAGAATAAGGTTTTGTTATAAGACAGTTCGACATTCACAATCATTGTCACAGTGCACAAAAATACCTTGTTTGTATAATGGACACTAGTGAAAGAATTAAAAGGCTCAGATAAAACCACCTCTTAATGAGAAATGACAAGAACTTTATCAGCACTTGGGTCTAGTCTCAACGCTGTTTTTTGTTGGTGGTGGGATTTGTAAAGATGTAGCTGCACTCACCAGCTCTGGAGGAAGGTCCAGGTCTTCCTCCACCTCCCAGCCTCCTCCTTCCTCTTTCCCCATTCCTCCATCGTCTCCTAATCCTTCCTGGGCATCCATGAAGCCATCTGAGAGAAAGAGAAAGATGATGTTTGTGTACTGTTCTAAATGATACCGTCAGGGGCTAGCGCAGCACTTTGAGGATCTCAGAGTATTTATTGATTTTTAGTTTTTATCCAGAGTAAGTGATTGTACTTTTTATTGTGGTATTTGTGAGATATATGATGTGTAGTAATGTTGAATCATTTGGTGTTGTACGGTGGCAGCATTGTGTGTCCAAGGCAAATTTCCCCCCTGAGACATTAAAGTCTTATCTTATGCATTTTAATGTTAACAAGAAAATTGTATAGTTTTGGAAATTGACGATAAATTAAATTATTCTGTGCAACATTGTAGTATTCATGATGTGGCCTAATTGACTCACTGAAGGGTTTGAAATATTCTTTAGTTACGCTGAATTTACCTTCATCCAGCTGAAGCTCGGCATCGTCTCCCCAGCCCTCGCCTCCTGGAGCATCCATGTCCAGGTCGGCAGCCATCTGACCGGCTTTCCCTACAACAGAAAAACACTGTTCTCACTCTGGCAAAGTCAACCGCCACAGGTTTCCACAACGTATACAAGCAGTTTCATTTTATTTTCCAACACTTGTAAAGACGGAAAACACAGTTGCATATTAGAAGAGTAGTTAACTTCCACAATCGTTCAATCGTCTTTAATGAAAAGGACTTGAACACAGTAAAAGAAAATCACCCTCTAAGTTCTATTTTGTTTCCACTGTGACAGAGATGAAATAGCTTAAACATTGGTAAAGGATTAAGTCTCTCTTTAAGCTGCTATTTCTTTGAGTGTGCATGATTTTCCCGTCTTTGCTATATATGGTGATGTATCCATCTTTAAATGCATGTACACATCTGTCACGTGTCAGGGCTGATGACTCACCTTTCGCTGCGATGGCTCCCTCAAAGAAGCCCTTTGATACAGTGAGCAGAGGCCAGTTGGTGTCCAGAGGGTTGATGGGTGGAGGAGGCTGCAGCAGCTCTGCATTGGGATCAACCTCCGGCACCTACGAGAGACAAGATTAACAGTTATATTACAGAATGTGTGTTTTTATCTGTTTTAGATGAGTGAATTTACTGTCAGAGGCTGAGATGCACATGACATGTTTTTAGGGCTAAAAGACAAACCAACCAGTAAGAACATAAATGTGAAAAAAGCTTGCAAAAATGTTATAGTGCACTAGAAAAAAGCATGAAGAGAAAGTTTTCCAAACACACCGTCTCCTTTTCTGGGTCAAAGGTCTCCTTTAGGGCCTCGGCCTCTTCATCCAGCCCATGGGTGGCCGCAGTCAGGTAAGCCAGAGACTCTGAGAACAGACACAAAGAGTTAAAACGTTGGCACATTGCACTAGCACTACAACCTGAGGTGAGGTATGCAGGTATGACATATTTCACAAATGTGTAATGAAGATGACACTTAAACTCACTCTGTCCACAGTTCTTCAGGATGCGGACCCTCTCGCTGACATCTCCCAGGTAGAGAGCTGCCTGGTAGTGACCGCTCATGTCCTTCCTGATCTCAGCTACAAATGACGAGTACACAGATATTAGATAAGTTTCCTGACGTACCGGGCACACAAATCAAATCACCACATCATTTGCATTAAAAAAAACACTAAATTCCTCACCAATCTTCATCATCTTGCGCAGCTTGGCCAAGTTGCCAGTGATGAGGTAGAGGAAGGTGAGCTTGTCAAAGTTCTTGGTTCTCTGGTAGCACATTTCCACAACCTGGTGGTGACCCTGCAGCAGCGCTGCCTCACCCAGACGCTCCCAGCAGCTGCGCTCATCCAGGGCCTTGGCTGCCTCCAGTGCCACCTGAAGCACAGAGAGAAAGCGTGAGAGATGTTTTTCATTATACAGTTACAGCATCTCACAACAAAGCAGATGTTAGTGTAGACTCTGTTAAGAACATAAAGACTATTGTTTAACTGTAGATTAAGCTGCCACTAGGATGCTGCATCTCTTTTCCCCTCTCTGATCTGATTTGATCAGCTCACTACCCTCACCTCAACCACTAACCAGTAAAATTACAACATTGAAATTAAGGAAAAATGTTAATATAAAGGAGTGAAGTAATTTTGGCTTATGATGGCCAGCCTACCTCGATGTTGCCACACTCCAGAGCCAAACTAAAGCGGGTCTTCTCATCTTTGACAAAGTGCAGCGCCACCTCAGGATAGCCCTTCTTCTGCAGGTAAGCAATGATTGACTGGCCCACCAGCTTGGCATTACGCACCATGTGGAGCACCTGGGCGGGACAAAGAAAGAGAGGAATTCTGTCAAAACCTGTATTTGGGATGTAAATACTCAAAAATGTTAATGAAATAGAATTTCGCCCACAATAATTAAGTAATTTCCTAATATTGCAAAGACACAGGTACAGTATACTCCAATCATCCATTCACATAGACAGCGGTCATTAAGCACCCACCTCATCATATTTACGGTTGACTAAGGCCAGTTTGAAGCGATATTCTGTGGGGTCAATGGTGAGGACGCGTGGCCTGCACTCCCTGTCCAGACAGTAAACACTGTTGCCTCTCACACGGGTCACATAGATGGGCAGGTCCAGAGTCCTGATGATGCCATGATCACTACAAGGAAACACAGTAAAAATATAATGTTGAAAGGCTTTAAAAACACCCCGTCAACACCTGATGTGTAAGGCATTCTGCTTTTCAAACCTTTGAATCTAACTCTGGAGGTTATCGTGTTTGGAAAAAGTCTGAGATTAGATTGGATAAGCTTGCCAACTCTTCAAGCTGTTCCGCAAATATCTTACCGAGGTCTTAAATATTTAATTTGGTGATCAAAGCTATATTGACAATCTTCCGCTGTTGAATGTACAAAGTGGAGGCAGTTTACGTGCCCTGATACCAGACTTCTGTTAAATGTTGTGTTAAATGAATCACATCAGGAGCGCATACCCAGAGGTGAGGGCGTATTTGATGTGGTTGGAGGTGGTGTAGATAAAGACTCCGCTCTCGTCCCAGGCTCCACTCTTCACTCTGATGTTCTCGTGAATGTTGCACAGACTCTCCAGCTTACGGTTGCAAATCATGATGGCTGAGGGACGAAAAGAGACACAGGAGATTTAGAGTTTTTTGTTTTTGTTATAACACCATCATATCCAAGTCAAACTCATTTAAATGTACTTAAGCCTTTCATTAACTGCTTACCAGTGCTTGTGCCAACATTCACAAATCACTCTTCCACAAACTAAACCTCTAAAATATAGCATCCTCTTCTATGCATGAGTTACCCTTAAGCACAAATTGATGCAAAACATTCAGATGGGTAATGTTTCAGAGCCTCAGTGCTGGCCTCGTAACAAGTTTAGAGGACATGAGATAAAGATGCTGTGGCTCTGTGATAAACATCTTTGTCTGTACCTACATAAATCACTCTTATCTACTCACCGTGTTTAGCCAGCAGAGCCACGTGGCTGGTGTCAGCGCTCCACACCACGTATTTGACCTTGGCGATCTTGACGGTGGCCAGCGAGCGTTTCTGCTGCACGTCGAACAGCGTGACGCCGTCGGCGTCTCTCAGCAGCAGCGAGCCCGTCCCCGCGTAGAAGATTTCTTCGCAGCTCGGCACCTGAACTTTCTTCACTATTTCGTTCTTCAGGTTCTTAATCAGCAGCTACAAAAGAGAGGAAGAGTTACAATTAATGTCTGGATCAAGACAGAGACATTAAATAAGTGACAGACATACAGGAAGTGATGATATTAAGCCTGAAAGACCTTTTAGATCAAAAGCTTCACTTATGAATTAGATGTCTCTCCTGTAACGATATACAATGTACAACTATTTTTAATTGAGAGATATCTTTAAATAAAAATAATAATAAAACACTGGCTGACCAATGAAACTTTTATTGACAGGATCCTTAATAATTAGCTTGAAATTTAAGTTTTTCTTCTCAAAATTCTTGTTCATTTTGTGGCATGATGCTCATCATGAATTGAACTGTAAGATTTGAGGAAATTTAATACACACAAAAGAAAATGACATTGCAAACTTCAGTCCTCTGATTAGTTATAGCAGCCTGTATAAACCCAGTTTCAATTTCAAAACTCTAGACTGTATCAGAAATTTGACTTCTTCATTTAAAGATTAATGCTCCAGACTCTGCCCTTCACTGATCAATTGAAAAGACCAAGACTGTTCTTCACAATGATCGATATCAAAACATAGATGGTAGAACAACATTTTGTCAAACATCTTCTAAATTGGGAAATGGGGGAAAAAGTCTCTCTTTGCAAAAACTACAGAGAATATTATTCTTTTTCAATGTATTTCTATAATGTCTAGACCTGCAAATGAACTTACAGAGTGCATACGGTCCAGGACAGCAAATCGGTTCCTGGCCACCCAGACTGCTGTCAGACCAGAGGACCTCTTCCCCTCCGGCGCTGAGAGACGACAGAATCAGTGTTACTTTAGTTGCCACATGCGGTATATTTAACAGGGATCTAACTTGTTGGATTTCATAAATGTTACATAGTTACTGTTCATAAAGAGGGAAATATGAATGGCAAATAATTTACAGTTAACAAAAGAAAGTGATGCAAAGTGTGGAAAACTGTATGATTTTGTTGACTTGAGGTGTTTCAGTACCATCAGGGTTCTGAGAGTCACTTTCTTTGGGAATAGAGTACAGGTCATAGGTGCTGTTCTCCAGATTGGTTGCCCTCTGCAGGAGATAAAGAGTATTACATGAAGAGTATTACATAAAATACATGGAAAACAATGAATTTAGGTATCTGAACAAACAGTTAGTGATTAATGTGTGTTTTGATTGAGAGATACTTACAGTGCAGAGCAGGACAGCGTTCTCAGCTGGGTTGTAAGACATGCTGAACACTGGGAACTTGGACCCACTACAATAAGATAATATATAAAAACACAACAGTTGGCTTCTTTCTCTTTCTTATTACTCAGTTGCATCCAAATACTTCCACTTGTAAGAATGAGGGGTGGGGTGGGGTGATTACACTGCATGCCACAACTTCTACAGATTACTTACCTGCGTAGCTGCATGACAGCAGTGTCCTTGCTGCTGTTGAAGTCCAGCTGGCGGAGGAAACGGTCCTTGACGTAGTACAGCATGTTGCCGTGGACGGCGTATGCTGGACGCTCACGCTCCAGCTTGAAAACGATCATGCCACTGTCATGACCTGAAAGACAAACAGACCGTCTTTCAGTGTGATAGTCCATCTGCATCACAGGAAGGTGCCTGTTTTACTGGCAGAAAGTCTAAAATGTTCAAATCTTACATACACAGTGGTTTTAAATGTTGCTGTTTTTACTGGCATGGCAATAAAGCACAGAAAACAGAATGTTTTCAGGAGGGACATGTCAGTTATGAATGTCATGTTCACTAGCATGACAAATAAAGCAACAGCATGGTTTCTTTGTTGGTATTCTGAGGCTGGATGATCTGTAAACTTATATACTCTACAACAAGTAACTTAGACTTCCTTTCACTTTGTTATATGTGTACAGACATGTGATCATCACCACCTACCAGCAGCAAACAGGTTGAGGTTTGGGTGAGCCCCCAGCACCCAGAAGCGATCGTGGTCCCGGCGGAAGGTCTGGACTCCGGTCCTCTTGGACATATCCCACACCCGAATGCTCTTGTCCTCAGAGTTGGACAGGATGAGCTCCTGACGTGGGTGGAAGACGGCACAGGACACATTGTTGTAGTGACCGCGGCACGTATCCAGCTCCCATGCCTTGGATTCTGGAACGAGGGATGAAAGAGAGACCATTGAGGAGGTAATAAGGATGGAAAGAGATGTGAAAGAAATGGGAACACTGGGTTTTCAGAAGAAATCTGAGTCAGCAGAAGGAGAAATGCACCAACAAAAATATGTGAAACATTGGTGAAAGTTCTTGAAAATGCAGTGAGAACGAAAGTACAACTGGAGACAATCACTGAAGTATTTAACTATTAATGAAAGTCTTTCAGTGCATACAGAGGTTCACTGACTAGCCTGAATCATTTTTTTTTTTTTTATAAAAAGTTATGTAATAATAAATTTATCACTATTTATAATCAGCCAACAAACATCCTATACACGTAACTGGTGCACTAAGTGAAGAAATACAGATGTGTTGTTGATCCATGTCATCAAAAGCTTAATTTCAATTATGACACTCACTTGGATGATGGACCCGGCTTGTGAGTGACAAACAATGGCCAAAAAAACAAAATAAATTAGAAAATAGCTAAAATAGCTTTCAATTTTAATGGACATTCGGCAGCAAATTGTTGACAGACGTTAACTAGTGTATTCTGAGTGACTCACCATTCATCCTCCAGATCTTGACCTGCCTGTCGTCGGCTCCAGACACGATGAGAGGCATGCTGGGGTGGAAGGCTGCCCAGTTGACCCCCCGGTCATGACCCTGGACACAGACACACAACCTCAAGTCACACCAATCCAAACAGAAATCCAGCATTTGTGGCAGCAGTGTAGCTTTATGAACACTAAAACACTTACTGTCCTCTTACTACTTATCTAATTTAACATCAAATTTAGAATTTCAAAAAACTGTTAACGTTTGTTAAAAGCAATAGAAAGATATATTAAATCCATATATTATTAACCAAACCTGATGTATTTTTATGTCGTTGGGATGGACTTTTCTTCACCTCAGGGATAACAGATCAGGACTCAAACAGACCAACATGAAATAAACAACTTCCTTTCGCTAAATAAAACCCAAAAAGTGCTGATCGAAAAGGTGGAAGTCACTGGCAATTTGAACAATTATCTTACTGTACTTGCTTGTTTCTCTTTGGCTTTACAGTGGTACACATATATTTCATGTTCTTTTTATACTAATGTAGCAAATTTTAGTACTACAAGGGTGATTTTTAATATCTTAAATGAAGGACAGATTAAAGATTTTCTTCCTTTTCACCTGTGAAAAGGTTTATGCCTTCAAATGAAAACAAAACCTTACATATAAAACTCGCCGCTCACCTCAAGGACGTGCTTAACGACGGCATCTGATGCACCGAACAAGTCAACACCAGAGATGCCGCGAACATCCGTCTCCACAGCGCCAGGAGACAGGTTCTTCTTCCTCAGACCTGGAACCAACATTCAGAGCACCGCGTGCAAGGGGGGGGAGGGGAGCCATATTGATGTTACACAGGGCACAACCACAGTACAGGGGGGAGGAAGAAAAACATCGAAACAAGATACAAGTTAACAAAATAATCAGATATGAAGAAAGATCACGGGAGAAAAGAGACTCCAGAGAGGAATTTTATGGACTGTTGGACCACTGAACACACACACAGGGTTGAAACACACCAACACAACCTCTGCTCTCTCATTTCCTGCCAACTTGAGTCTGGAAACAATCATCATTGTAGCAGTGTTGTTGATCGGGTTAATGAATCGCTCACATGACAGAAGAAAGTTACTCGTGATTTGATTGGACAGCAGTGTGAGATTACTCGCAGACTCAAATGAGATCAGGAAAAAGAAAAAGTTTGAGAAAGCACAGATCGCGTTCGTGATTCCAGCCCGTCGAAACGATGCGGTGAACAGGCAGTTCAGCAGAGTAAAGAGATGACATGGGGGGAAGGAAATAGCACTAGGAACCCATGTGCAGGTGTGGATGTTTCCAGGGAAGAGCATGGGATAAGGAGACACAGGGAGTGCGTGGACTCGGCTGATGGGGATGGGGTGGTGGTGGCTGGTGGCTGGTGTTGTAAAGACGTGCTCTGATGGGGCGTTGGATGTCAGGAATATGAGTAAGAGTTGGAAGTTACGTTTCCGTCAAGATGTTTGAGTCACATGCGGAGTTAATCTGACATGTCACAGATATAGGTTAGCAATGACAATGTGGAAACTTTTGCTACAAGAAATATAAACGTTGTTGTATATTTCATGTTATATTTTGGGGTTGTAGAGCCAGCCATGCAAGTATCATGCCAGGGGTACTTTAAAAACATTTAGCATCAGACCTAAAGAAGATTAAGTGTATAAAAGATGCAGTTTCAAACCAGTTAGTAGTCATGGCTATTGTTTTTCTTTCTTTAAACCAATGCAAAGAAGTAGTAAAATAACACTATGGGAAGCAGAATGGGCTTTCTATAAAGTGAGTACGAGTGCAAAGTGATCCTTTTAACATGGACAGTCGAGCATGTAGATTGAACAGCTTGCTGTGATGTCATGTGATCTAGAAGTTCACAAACATGGACGGAGGGAAGCAAACATGCTCAGTGCAAGAAGAGGAATCCCCAGGACAGGCAACAGTCACATTTTTCCACATCTTTTGCATGTTCATGTGTAGGAAAGTGAGATGTGAGCCAATTAATGGTTTAGTTAGTGGAAAGACAAGAAACAAGAAGCAAGAAACACCATCAACAAACATATTAAGAGCATGCAGAGGCACAGAAACACCTCTCCCATTTTCTATTTGCTAAGCTTTTTATCAACCACATCTTTCCATTCTATGAACCCTGTGTTTGTTAAAAATGCTTATTTATAGTACAGTATTTCACCCTAAAATACTGAACCATAAATCATTTTTGTTTTTTTCCTGGGAATAAACTCCTTGTCTGTATTTCCTGAGAGGAGAGGTGTTTCTGCAAACAGCCCACAGAGATTTGTCCTCTACAAGTCGGAGAGGAAGAGGAGGGTCCAGGACTCAACATTGGTCCTGTTCCTGCTTCTTCCTCGTCCTTTGTACCACTCTGCCCCCCCCCTTCCACACCTCCCTCAACCCAACCCAATCTCCTCTGGTCAACTGTCCCCTGACCCTCACCGGAGATATCCCACACTCGCACGGTCTGGTCCAGACTGGCTGACACCACCAGGTCCTCAGATGGATGGAACTGGGCGCACATCACATAGTGATTATGGCCGGTCAGCACGCTGTGGGTGAGAATAAGGGAAACACAATATTGATGACTGATAATAGTTGATGACTGATAATAGTTAAAATGATTAATCTGAAAGTTAAGCAGTGGCTGAGGTTTCGTGAGCAGTCTGAGCCAAGTACAAATTAAAAGTAATACCATAAAAACCAATTAAAGGCAGCATATTCAAAAGTTTTAAGTATAAACGCAGGAACAGAGATAGTGAAGTGGACTCAAGACTCGTCTATACACGTGATATCATCTCACTTGGACATCAAATCTGAGGACTTTTCTGGAAAATCCTTCATCTTAAACCTGCTGCTGCATCATCATAAATATCTATCAGTGTTACCCTTATCGTGTGAATTGTTGCTATGATGAAACTGATTTTTGTATTATGATGATTCAACTGATATCATAATCAAATTCCTTTAAGGGCAATTTGCTAATTCACTCAACTTTAAAGGCGTTATCTTCTGTATTCCAGGAACTTGTAAATAAGTCAAATACCCAATGTATATTTTTTCACTTTGTGCGTTATAAACCCTAACAATGATCTTTTAAAATAATGCCTGTTGTTGTGAGCAACTTCATACTTTCTGATAAATACAGGTGAAACAGTTCATTTCAGTGTCTTACCAGACACAAGTCCTGGACTGCCAGTTCCAGATGCGGATGGTCTGGTCATCTGAGGCACTCAGAATCCAGGGGTACTCCTACAGAAAGAGTGATGATTTAATCAGTGAATTTTAGACTCTGGACATTGAAAATCATCGATGAGAACAAAGGAAGCAGAGACAGAAACATTTTTAAGTGGCAGACCAACTCACATGGTGAAAGAAGGTGGTTCTGATGTAGTCGAGGTGTCCAAGGAGGGTGAAGAGGCACCGTCTCAGCTTGTAGTTCCACACCTTGTCAAAACAGAATAAACTTTATTGGCCAAGTATGTTGACACAAACAAGGAGTTTGCCTCCTGTTATCAGTAGCTCTCAATATACAGTAGGGTCCAAAAGTCTGAGACCACTTTCCCATTGGTACTGGTACTGTATGTACTGTACATACAGGGTTGTGGTACAGGTAATGTGAGAGTGCATGGCAGTGCAAAGACTGCTGGGAATGTTTCTATGGATATAAAGAGGTGGTTTTAAATGCATATGTTTAGTGTTTATGTACATGTACAGTATATACAGTCAACAGAAATACTTTTACAGTTTTTACATGTATGGCATTGTCTAATTATTTGGAATACTCATTTGATAGATGCTTTCATTCCTAACCTTAATAGTACCATACAAACTGTTAAACATGACTCTTTCCTGACTACCTCTGACAGATATTATAATTCTAAATATTTGAACTTATAATATCAGAATAGAACATTTGCTCAGATACAGGCATCAAGAAAATGCACCAAACACCAAATAATGGATGTTATTTGTTCAAACATGTCAGCTTCATAACACCAGGGACAAGATGGAAACAAGGCCAAGACTTTACCGCTCTAATCCTGACTAGGACTAAGTCTAATATATTACATTTTAAAATAGATGAGTGTTGTCAATACACCTAAACCTATATAACATTTCTTCTTGCAGGAACAAAAGTCTCACCTTGATTTTATAGTCATCTCCTCCAGACACAAACAGGGGCTGCTGTTTGTGGAAATCAATTCCTCTGACAGGACCTGTGAAAGAAGCCACATTAAAAAAATACAATTTGTATCTATCAAGAATACACTGTGAGAAAAATGAAACAGTAACATACTACATCTGCCACATCTCTGTCTTACCATCATGCTCGTCAAACTTGTCAATCAGTGTGCACATCCGATAGTCCCACAGCTGGATGACACCGTTGTGCAAACTAGCAAGAACCCATGGCCTCTTGGGATGGAAGCTCAGGCCTGAAATGCAAAACAATGAACGTACTTTTTCAAAGGCCAATGTCACTTGAAAATATCCATATAAAATTGCAGCCGATTAAGGATTTCTAGTTATATGAAAGCAAAGGAACTATATGTAGTCTGGTTTAAATAGGTCAGTTACGTTAGCTTGCTAAATGATGAAACGTACACGTCGCTTTCATTCATAAACACCAGCGGTGGAAGAAGTATTCATGTCCCTTAGTTAAGCACTACTAACTAAAAGTAGAAATACTGTCGTCGAAAAATGCTCCATTACAAGTAAAAGTCCTGAATTCAAAATGTTACTTGAGTGAAAGTACAGTATGTACCTCAAAATTGTACTTGAATAGCTGAGTAAATGTACTTAGTTACTTTCCACACCTGCTTAAACACTACCCTTGAACACAAAGCCTGACTGACATTATTAAAGTTACAGTCTGTAATATTAAGCATTAAACCTTGTATAATGAGAAATAGAGTTAGTAACACACACAATATTAGAAGATCATTTAAATAACTTAACCTAACAACGTCAGCTAGCTAAAGTTAGCTTCCATGCTAACTGCAGCAAACTCTCACCTTTAACACGGGCCGACTTCGTTTCAAATTTGGTTAACATTATCACGGGGCAGGTGTACAGGTCGCTATCTTAATATTGTAGTAAGATATGATTCCACACGATGCATAGAAATACATAAAATATCGCAAACAGTTTGAGTCCGGCGGCCGGATCGCCGTCGCCCGTTTAGCTGAATCCCCTTTTTCCCTGACACGTAGCTCGCTTTGTCTTCCGGCTGTGAACAATAAAGTTTTACAATGAGACGTTGACGCCTTTGGTTGACGCAGAAAGCTCCACGACGGCGGCAGATAGAAATTCAACACATAGATCTGAACTGCTAAATTAATGTTATCAGAACTGCTCTAAACAGCCCATTTCTGCACAGTCGTATTCTTCTTCTTCTTCTTCTTCTTCTTCGTTGATTTTTAGAGGTGGTTTACATCCAAAATGTTGTATTGCCGCCTTCTACTGAATTGAAAATAAGACTAAATTCTCCTATCTAATCTAAATAATTATATATTAAATAAAAATAAATAAAGGTCTTCCCCAGCCCTCATCCCATTCTCTAGTATAATTTCTCAGTCTAGGCTCTGAAAGCCTTTCTCAATAGCCCCTTCACCTCCTCTTCTGTAATTTGTACAATATCCAGAAACTTTCTCTCTGCAACAACAACTTTCTCGGATTTCCTTTCTGCCTCAGCGGCACAGTTAATCACTATGGCCACCAATAAATTTGTTTCAACATTTGTGGATTTTGATAACAAATATGAATTTTGTAAAAAAAAAAAAAAAAAAGAAGAAGAAGAAAGAAAAAAACAGGAAGAAACAACTAAACATCTAATTTATGAATGTCAATATACATCAGGATTCTGGAAAAAAAAATTAAGTTTGCTTTGACACTCAGACCAACCATTCAATTCAGCTGGAAGCCAAGGATGTAATACTATACTATGAAACAAAATCAGGAACTTCAGCAGACTGTCAATTTATTACTTTTACTGGGAAAATTTCACATCTGCAAATCCAAGTTCTTGCCCATCGTTTGAACTTTTCATGACTGATTTAGGAAAGTATTTTGAGTATATCGAACTTATAAACAATAAGAAATGCGTACATACAGTTATTATGCTCCAATAATTTTTTTTTTTAAAGAAATCTGATCTTATTGCCTACCTCTTTTATTCTCAGTGTATGTACACTAGATGATTCACGTTTCCACTTCATACTTGTGTAAGTTGCATACTGGACAACAATTGGCTCCAAACTAGTTGTGATGTCACAAATCCTGCTCATAGGCCCGCCCCTAAAATCTGATTTTCAATGAGCTCAGAGAAACTTTCCTCCTTCAACAGATGAATGTGAAAAGAGCCTTTCAGTGTCAAACTCTGCACAGTGAAGCTCAAACATCCAACTGAAGGAACAAGAAGCAAAATACATTCTTGAGTGTAGGGAGACTGTAAAGTATTGCAGTAGAGGTACATAAGTATTATGAGCTTGATGTAGTTAAAGTATTGCAGTAAAAGTAGTGGTTTGGTCCCTCTGACTGATATATTATTATATATGACATCATTAGATTATTAATACTGAAGCATCAGTGTTAGAGCAGCATGTTACTGTTGTAGCTGCTGGAGGTGGAGCTAGTTTCAACTACTTTATATACAGTTAGCTAGTTCAGTCCAGTGGTTCCCAACCTAGGGGTCGGGGCCCCTCCAAAGGGTCACCAGATAAATCTGAGGGGTCGTGAGATGATTAATGGGAGAGAAAAGAAGAAAAAACAATGTTCTGATACACAAATCTGTTTTCAGTTTTTGGACTTTTTCTCTAATCTTTGATTTTTGGTGAAATATTGGATCATTTGAACATTTATTGAAATGAAAGCATGTGAGAAGTTTAGAGGGAAAAATCACTGTTTGGTGGAGCTGTTAACAACTCATAGACATCTGAAATGTGACCCCGACTACACACTGCTTTTTGTAAGACGTCAAAACCCAAAAAGGTTGGAAACCACTGGTTTCATCTTTAACAATGTGTTGTATTTTAAAAGCTTGTTATATTATCCATTGTGTCAAATCTTCATCTGAAAAGTAACTAAAGCTGTAAGATAAATGTAGTGGAGTAGAAAGTACAAAGTAGCACAAAATGGAAATACTCAAGTAAAGTTGTGCTTAGGTACAGTACTTGAGTATTTAGTTACCTTCCACCACTGGATTTAAAACATATAATGGTGTATTTAAGCTATTGTCACACTATATTGAGCCTGACAAGCTCAACACAAGCTCTGTTGTATCTTTCAATCATATCAAATGATCTTCATCAGCAGTGGGAGTTTGCATGTTGTCGTGGAATTGTAAATTATATTTTTTCTTTTGCACTTTTAGTCCATGTTGGCTTAAAGGTTCAGATTCAAAATTAATTCTTGACCTTGACAACAGTATCTGAGAAAGCAATCTCACTAAGGTCGATTTATTAGCTGTTCTGGAGCTTTTGGTCCCATGAGCTTCAAAATGATCTTAAAGAGCTAAAAAAAAATTACCATTCCACAGCAATTGGTCAAACTGCATCTGCTGGTGAAGCTTATGTTGATATGATCAGCAGCACCAGAAAAGCTACTAAATGGACCTTTAGTGAGATTGTTTTCTCAACTTCTGTTTCTAAGGTCAAGAATGGACTTTAAACCTCGGCTATACTGTTTCTACCTGTAGCGGAATAATCATTTAGACGGTGAGCTTTAAAGTTCATTCTTGACTTTACAAACTGCAGTTGTAAAATAAATAAATCTTAACTCCAAGTCCACTTATTTAAAAAGAAACAGTCCTTTATTCAAAATCTCAAAATTTCTGAAAGTTCAGAAGTATTACCAGCAAACTAAAAGTACTCATTATGCACCAAACCTCGTCAATGTTGTCTTATTATTATTGTGTACACTGTACTTTAATGATGTAGTATGTTGAGGTGAACCTAATTTAAACACCTCAACAAAAACACAGATATAAACTTTGTCACCTCAGATAATTTTTTATTTCTACCTTGTATGCATATGTCTAAATGTTTATATGAATATAAACTATATCTAATTTAGGCTTTTCACTCTGCTATATGCACTTAATTCCAACATACTGAGATTTGCTTCATTGCGTTCATGTTTGATGCACATGTACACTTCAGATGTTTAATGTCTCTGTCTTGTTTGACTCGTTCCCAGTTTTATGTTCTGGTTTAGAAACAGTATTTCATTTAAATGTATTTCTTACAGTTGAAATGACAAATAAACTTTATATACTGTTGCATAGTTTAATCTATATTAATGCACCATCTTACTCTGGAAAGTAACTAGTCACTACACTGGTCTAATAAATGTATGCAGTAAAAAGTACATTTACCTCTGAAACAGTGAAATAGAGATAAAACAGCATAAAAATGGAAACACTTAAAAGTACCTCAAAATTGCACAGCACCTGAATAAATCTACTTAAAAACAATGATGACTAATAATACACAACATTAATTTGCATTATAGAATTCTTTTATTTGATATATTTACAAAGTACAACAAACAAAAAAAAAAAATAGTGTCAATAACAGGTCACATTTTTTTTATTTTTTAACCACTGCTCTGGGCCTGTTTGTGTCGGCCCTGAGAGTTGAATAGATCGCATCCCACCATGATGAAAACCACAGGGACCTCCACAGCAGCTTCAGCTGCATGTGATGTAAATCTGATCTCTTTTCAGTGCATGGCTGACTGAATCCTTTCAGTACCCCTTTATTTTACAGTTACCGATGTGCTGATGACCAGCTGCTATGCTGCATGATTTCTAGACCTGTCTCTATAGTCGCGGTGGTTAAACCTTTGTCTACTGGAAAGAGCATCCGGTGAAAAGTGGCTGCTGGAGTAAACAAACAACTACAGGCAAAATGTGCTAACATCAGGCTGTTTTGTCTTACCCAACAGTGCATCTGCATGAATTATGGACACGTTTCTCAACTAATCTGATACAATGTGATGTGTTAAGTGGTCAACCTTTCCGCTGGCAACATGTTTTTCTCTGCAAGGACACATGATGTACTTTTAATAGAAGGTACCAAAGTACATACATGCTATCAGACAGTAAACACTCCTGGAAGTGTTTATCTTCCCCAACAGGGACCCCATAATTAGAGAAAACATCACTCTGCACATTAAAAAAAACACTGGGAATCACAAGGGGAAGCACTTTGCACAGTAACTCTAAACTATAATGATCACTGTAACCACAGCAAAGGCATCCGGAAATCATCATCTCAATCACTTCAAATCAATACCTGGGAATTGGGGGGTTATCACTCGGGGAATGGAAACATTAGCTGGTTGAATTACAGTAGGTGCTGGGAACCTCTCATGAGGCGTTCAATGCTCACTAATCTTTTTTTTAATTCTTTAAATATTAACAAACTTACACTCCTTTTTTTACTTTACTCTCTTTTTTTTCCAGTTTCTTTACACGTTAATAAATCATTAACTCGTTAAGTCAACTCCTGTACAGCCTGTGCAGAGACAGGTGAGTGTTAAAATTGAATGAAATAACTACATTAACGGATCACTAGCTTGGTGTAAACCAGGGATGTCATAATATTGCAAATTCACACCACTTTAAAACTACAATCTTGCGTGTTTAGCTGAAGGATAGCAGAACTTCCACCTTATGATGAGGCCTAAAATAATAACTTAAGAGTGCAGTTGCAAAGGCACCGTTTATACCCGTGAAGTGGTTTGACAGATTTCACCATGAGGCTAAACAGTATTGTAAAAAAAAACTTGGAGAAAGTCTTTTTTTTTCCATTTCAAAAGGAATGCAGTTAACAATCAAACCGTGTAGAAGCTGTGGCAACCGTTTACAAATTAACGCGGAGATGTTAAAATCTCAGTTGTGCGTTCGGTGATTTTAGACAGAAGAGAGTGTGTTTGTGTGTGTATGTGTGGTTCCTGGTGGTTTTTATTTCCTGCCTCCTCCTCCTCCTCCTCCTCCTCCACACGGCTTCTACTTTGAGGGAAAACGGTGTCGACGGTCTGGTCACACTCCCGTCTGACCTTTGCTTCACACTCTGTCACCCTTCCATCACTCTCTCCCTGTCGCTGACGCACACAGAGTGATCCTCGCCCCCGGTGACTCTGATGGACCGCCCTGTCACCTCATCACATGATGGAGCACTGCTCCGCCGCCCCGGC
Source organism: Thunnus maccoyii (assembly GCF_910596095.1). Taxonomy (NCBI): domain Eukaryota; kingdom Metazoa; phylum Chordata; class Actinopteri; order Scombriformes; family Scombridae; genus Thunnus; species Thunnus maccoyii. The sequence continues at coordinate 24,293,194 of NC_056544.1, read as the reverse complement.
CCCAGTGCCTCCTGGGAGATTGAGGGACTCCATGTCGAAGTTAAAGCCGGGAGGCTGGAGGGGAAGAAGAAAGAGGAAGAATGATGTCATGTCTAAATTGGGTTTGGGTGAAATGACAATACATACAATGTCATACTGGTCATACCGTGGTGGTTATTCCTTTCATGTCTATGGGTGGACTGGGTCATTGAGGGCAATGTTGTAAACCAATGAACAACTTCTTTATAGCAATATTGTTTTTTTAAAAGTGTTTTACGTCAATGTGATAAAGTTCCTTTAATTTTCTGGTATTTCATTTGCTGTATTAGCTTAAAACCGTCAACCCTGTCTGGTTATTTTGTCTAGTTTGTAAGTTTATTTTTCTAGAAAATATACTTCATCAGGATACATATCAGTTATTGCAATGTAAAATATTGTCCATTCCTAGTCTAAACCATCTAAGGTACCAAACCTCCTTCACATGTTTGTTCCTAATCCAATACTATTACTAAATACTATATTTGTGTTCATTTTGTGCTAAGAAATTGATCAACATCATCTCCTGAGATTAGCATTTGAAACTATGTATGCATGATTGCATTCTTGAACAAATTAACCCAGATATTATATTTTCTTTTATCGAGGACAGCAGTGAAACATAAACTCAGATCAGGACCTCTCTTACACACCCTGCTGCTGAAACACTCGTCCACGCCTTCATTTCCCCCCGTCTTGACTATTGCAACTCACTCCTCTACGGCATCAGCGCTAGCTCCACCAACAGACTCCAACTGGTCCAGAACGCAGCCGCCCGACTTCTTACTCACACCAAATCACCCCAGTCCTAACAGAGCTCCATTGGCTTCCTGTCTCTTACCGGATCAACTACAAAATCCTGGTTATCACCTACAAGACCCTTCACCAACTGGTCCCCTGCATATCTCACGGACCTCCTCTTCTTCTACCAACCCTCTCGGTCCCTCAGATCCATCTCTGCTGGCCTTCTCTCCACCTCCAAGCCCAACCTCCGCAGTTTTGGGGACAAAGCGTTCTCTAGGGCAGCTCCAGGCTCTGGAACTCCTTGCCCAAAGACATCAGAGACTCATAGCCCCTCATTGTTTTCTAATCCTGCCTCAACATCCCCCAAGACCCCTCAAGACCCCTCTCCCCCATCCATCCATCCATCCTTGTGTGTCTGTGTCATGTTATCTGCTGTTTGTCTTATTAACACCACTCCTTATTGTACAGTGTAAAGCAACTTCTTGAAAAGCGCTATATAAGTATCAAATATTATTATTATTATCATTATAAACTACTATTCAATAATGTCAAATATACATAAATTGTGTTTTCGTTGTATTTATCTTAATACAAATCAAAATACTGTTCTGACTGAGAGACTGTAAACTCACCGCATCTCCTGCTAGCTCTTTCGGTGGTTGGCCCAGGTCTTGTAGCTGCAAGTAAAAGTGATATTATCTCCAATGAGTGCAAAGACATCAGTTTGCAGGCCATATCATCCACTGCTGCAGGCTCCTATTGCAGTAGTAGCAGCACTCTAATGTGTGATGTCTGCATCGTGTAAGCACTACTCAATAAGACATTTCCCGGTGACAGCGGCGGGATCTGCAGTGTGTCAGCTGCAGTGATGGCTGAATGCTTTTCACAATCCAAATATTTAAAAGGCACAAGAAAAAAAAAAAACATTGTAGAAACAAACTTGCATGTCGACTGACTCTGGTTCCTTCTCTGTAACATTCACATTTAAATATTCAAACATGCGGACTGAGTGAATAGAGACGGCGTTGTTTCACCTGTTGCATCAGGTCCATGATGTTCTCGAACTTGCTCTCTTTATCTCCGGCTGCTTCTTCCTCCTTCTCAAAGTGCTTACAGATTTCTCCCATGATTTTGGACTGCTGCTCATAGCGCTGGTAGTCCTCTGAGCTAAGGCCAGGCTTGTTGGCATCCAACCACTCTGGGTACTATGAGGGGGAGGGATTGTTGTGAGTAGCCCTGGTTTAGTAGACTGGAGACAACGGTAGTTCTATTAAAAACACACAAACCTTGGTAGTTATCTCTTTGAGAGATGGATAAAGCACTTCCTTAGAGAGAAGGTTCTGCATGATGGACTGCATGATGGGCAGGATGTTTCCTTCTTCACCACCCCCTTCACCGCTCTCATCCAATCCCAGGCCTTCTAGAGCCTTGACAAGATCGTCTCCAGCTAGTCCTGTGGACTGTACGAAAAAACACATCCGATAGTCAGTAACGTGTTTTATGTTTGCATCTCTCATAAAGAAAATCAATAGTTTGATTCTCATTTGATCCACCTGCAGGTTGTCTGCGTTTTTAGCCAGGCCACGGAGGGTTTCTTTAAGACAGGAAGTGAATTCTTGTTGGGAGGCGGTGTCAGTGCCTACATAGAACACGGGGATAACATTTAGGGCACGGGAACAAAACGGTAAGCGGACGAACGCATGTAAATCACAAATAATAAAAAAGTGTAGACCTTACCAACTTTGCCTGCAGCTTCAGACAGTTTTTGAAAGTGCTGGAGTAGGTCTGGCTCCTCCTGGGCCAGCTCAGTCATGGCTTTCTCCCACTCCTCCTTGGCTTGGGCAGCCATGTCCCCCTCGAAGAGAGCCTCAAACAGCTTGCAGTCCTCAAGCAGAGGCGGCTATACAGACAGACAGAAAACATGTGAAGGTTTTTCTAGAGGAATAGGGAAAGACTAAGAGCACCTAATTGTATCAAACTTTCTTCTCTGGCTGCTTTTAAAATTTGCGGTTTCTTTTAAGTTCTAGATAACCCCTTTGCATAACAGGCACTCTTTCAAGAAGTCTGGAACTGGAAATCTTATTGACTGTAAAGAATAGTATCCACAAGCTCCAATTATGGTTCCTTTTACCAAAGTTCCTACCCACAACAAAATACCCCTGCAACTGAGAAAGCACTTTATGATGAGCAATGAACTTATGGAGTGGAGTTTACTGGACTCAATTTTGCTGATAAATCAAATGCAAGCTTTGCAAGTTACACAAGCACCATTAAACAAGTAATAAAACTAACCAACAACCAACCAACCAAGGTGAGGAGTAATGACAAGCAACTCATTTAATACTTTGAATCTTTCAGAAAACAAGATATAGAATTGCTGACAACAATTTGGAATAGTCTGACTAGATCAAAATCTATCAAGATTTGGTTTTCTTTTACTAAAAATGATGTTTAAAGACTTCAATAACAAAACATCTCACTTAGGATTCTCCTATTTGCACAAATTTTACAGTTTTTTGGGGGTTTTTTTTTTGGTTTTTTTTTTTTTTTTTTTTTTTTTTTTTTAAAAGGTGAGCATTAAAGATGTGAGCATTAAAAAAAATCAACACACAAACACAACAAACAAACCTTCTCTGCTCCACTGTTGGCTGAGGAGGAAGGAGCTCCAGGTTCAGGGGCCGGAGGGGCAGCCGGCTTGTCGAAGTCATCCAACGCACCTGAAAGGAAGAGACAACATTAGAAACACCCCGGTTACCGCCAAAGATATTCACCCAAATGTGAGAATTTAGTAATTATCTACTTATTCCTATGTCCGGCAAATGTCTCCAAACAACCCATGCAACATATTCCAACTGATTTTACTACGTCCAAAAGTTAAACAGTCGCCCCATCATAGCTTTTATTTTTTTCACTGGTTCTGCTGTGGCAACAAGTGTTCCTGGTTTATGCTATAGGGCCACTACGGAGCAGTTCAATGGGTGTTTGCAGCTTTGGGAGCTGTAAGAAAGATGACTTTATCTTTATTATTATGAATCAAAGGTGAGGTGGAACAACAGCTCAACTTCTGGTTTTCATGTTTCAACTAATATCAATATGAGTTCATACCATACCATCAATATACCAAATAATGATCACAATTTCACAGAGCCCAAGGTGACATCTTCTCGTGCTTCTTTAAGACCCAAATGTATTCAATTTACTATCATAGAAGACAAATATTACTATTTCAGAAGATGGAAGGAAACAATAAAATTTTGGCATTTTTGCTTCAAAATGACCTCTAAAAAATGCTGCAAATGAGGTTTCCATCCTTCAATGAATTACTACTCATCACATCTCTACTATAAGCCAAAGAGACATTTAAGGCAAGGTAAATGTATTTATATAGCACCTTATCCTACACAAGGCAACCCAAAGTGCTCCACGGAAATACAGAAAAACAAGACAAGTAAGAACAAGCAGATCAAAATGCACAGAGAACAGCTAGAAATCATAAAAACATTAAAACAATGGAAACATAAGTATGTAAGCAACAAATAATGAATAAATAAATTAGTTAAAAGCAACTGTAAAAAGATAGGTCTTGAGTTTAGATTAAAAAAAAACAACATAAAGTAAAGTAAAGCCATATAATTCACACTTAGTTGCCAGTTCATTTATTTAACGAAGTTTGCAGATGATCTGTTCTCAAGGTGGCTGAGTGAAAAAAGGGAGATGGGCGATACTAGCGCTGGGGTCTTATAATAAGTGGGAGCTGTGCGGTTGATACCTCCTGGAGCCTCGTAGGGTAAATCAATAGTGAGAACCATCTAATACAGCAGCTTTGCAAAAAATAATAAATTGTACCTTCACTGAGGTTAAAATATGTTGTTGATTTAAATTTACACTCATTTTGAGGCCTGTACTTTATGGTGCTCATTTCAGTTGTGGACGTTATAACACAATACAAATATAGCGCCACAAACTACAGTCTTTAAAGGACAGGTTCACCGTTTTTCAAGTTTGTGCAGTGGAAGTGCAGCAACGAAAAGAGGGACTTTGGCACTAAAAAGACTGTAACGTTGAAAGATATCTACTTGATTTGACTCATTTGGAAAAAGAAACTTGTTTCAATGTTCATTTGTGCATACACAGTAGTTGAAACTAGCTCCACCTCCAGCAGCTACAACAGTAACATGCTGCTCTAACACTGATGCTTCAGTATTAATAATCTAATGATGTCATACATAATAATATATCAGTCAGAGGGATCAAACCACTACTTTTACTGCAATACTTTAACTACATTTTGCTGCTAGTAAGTTACCAATACATTGCTGCAATGGTACTTGGTAAGGAATCTGAATACTTCTTCCACCGCTGCCAACTGAGATCACAGTAACACACCATCATACCGAGTGAACACAACAACATTAATACTTTGATTGACAGTTCAGTCGCCATTTTACATCGTCGGTTTTACATTATATCTAAACAAAAAGAAAACTCAAGGGCACGGACATTATGTGTGCAAACCGCTCGGTGGATGAGGATGGATGACAGCCAGCTTCATGTTCAAAATAACATCACAAAGACAACAACAATGACTTTTTTTACTTGATGTCGTGTTAAATAATTGTGCCAACTGAACAGATTATTGATGATAACTTGAGTTACTAGTTTGACAACATTTGGGAGCCAACTGTCCACATCCAACGTGACATACACAGACAGAGAGACGTCCTAAAACTCAATCAGCATCCGTTTTTTTAACAACAAAAACACCCATACTGTCGTTAATGTTGAGATCGATGTAATGACTTAAAGTGAAACCTTACTGTCCAATAATTCATCCAATTCTGCATCGTGTCCAGTGGACTGCTCTCCCGATCCCGACGCCATGATGTTTCCTTCTTGCAGGTTGTCCGAAAACTGACGTTTCTGTCGTGAAAAATGTCGCGGATAGCAGCGCGTCACGGCCAGGGCCTTTAATTGAAATCTGGCGCCATCTGGTGGTAAAGATAAAAAAATATAAAACTACTAAACACTAAATGGTTTCATCTAACATCACAGATATCAAGTGGCGGAAGAAGTATTCACACTGTACCTAGGAGCTTCTTGTTAGTTTGGTTGTTGTTTTATCAATAATAATTAATATTGTTTGATTATTCTGGATATTTACTTTATTTTGATTGGATTTATTTTTTTTTGTTGATAGTTATGCTGTACGAGAAAATAATTAAACTAAACAAATATTTAGTTTTAGTCAACTAGTATGTTGTTTTGTGAATTAAGTAACACTATGGGCACCTGAGGTTATACAGGAGGGAGGTACCAACACAACAATGTAAAAATACTCCATTACAAGTAAAACTCCTGCATGAAAAATCCTACTTCAGTAAAAGTACATAAATATTAGCAGTAAAATGTAGTTAAAGTATTGCAGTAAAAGTAGTAGTTTGGTCCCTCTGACTGATACATTATTATATCTGACATCATTAGATTATTAATACTGAAGCATCAGTGTTAGAGCAGCATGTTACTGTTGTAGCTGCTGGAGGTGGAGCTAGTTTCCTACTTAAATAAAAGTACATATAAATGAATGAATAGTTTTATTTTCATGTCCGGTCATTTATATGACCCACCCGTAATGGAATTAGTCAGACACATTCCTCAACAACAAACCAAACAATCCGGCATGTAAACCAACCATCATCCAACACACAGTACAACACATCAACATCACCCACACATAAACATAAAACGCCTACAAACGACACTCCAGTGGATGTTCGACCATAGAAATACAACAAATATACAAACACAGCCCCATAAGCACAAAACACAACATCCAAACAAAACAAAATCTACATATGCATCCATTGATGCCAAACATTGTATATTTGATCCAGTTTAATAATCCATAATAATTAATATATAATACATTTTAAGTGCATTATGAAGGGTTCTTCTAATGGTCAGTATGAAAAGGAGGACTCATTGTGGCAAGAAAACCCTATTTTAATGCTGATTTGGGCTCCTGACTGCTGTTTTAAGACAGACTTGAAAAATGATGAAGCCATCCTTTAATACAATCTGGTTTACAAACTGTGGTATTTCAAAATTCAAGAATTTTCTTGTTTTACAGGACTCTACACACACACACACACACACACACACACACACACACACACACACACACACACACACACACACACACACTACACCACACATGTTGTTCTAGGTCACTTTTGGGGACATTACATAGACTTGCATTCATTTGCTGGGGACTTACCCTAACCATAACCTTAACCATTGACCCAAAAATCTTCATTTACTAATTGGGGACACGGATTTTCTTCCCAATTGAACAAGCCGTCCCCATTTAACTGGTCTTTAAACTGAAATTTGTCCCCGAAAGTAGCCTATGACAGACCCTCACACACACACACACACACACACACACACACACACACACACACACACACACACACACACACACACACAATGCGCCAGCTGTGACATTTCAGTCTATAGATAATAATGGCGCAATGAAATTAAAGCAATCTTGTGAGAATGTGCATGTGATAGCTACTTTTCTCCCTCTCGGGCAGTTTTTTTTTTCGACACGGTCAGGAATCACGTCAGATCGGTCAGTAAATAAACCCGGTTGTCAAGGGAAACTGCCGCCGTCGCTAGGCAACGCAGACAAATAATCTCAGAGTATGTGAGTAATAGCGATGACAAATATTTAGCATTTTTAGATCTGTGTTGATAGTAACGCTGGTGGTTGAGATATTAAAACAAAAATGACGACATTAAAAAAAAAAAAATCGGTAACACTTCATCGGGGGTTTTCCAACACAATAACAGTCCACTTTAAGATAAAATCATATAATGATCCTTCATAATTCACTCCCTAGCCTACAGCACTTCCTATTTTATTACTTTGATTTTATCTTTGCAGTTGCTTTTTCCCATTCTAGTCTTCTTGCCTTCCACGTATTATTGTAATAAATTTTGTATTATTGCCTTTTATGTATTATTCCTTTAATCGTGTGTGACTGTATTGACGCAGATGTTAATCCTCCAGCCTGACTGAAAAGTCAACTCCTGTTGTTTTTTCGGTCAACTCCTGTTGTTTTTAAATGTGCTATAAAAATAAAAATGACTTGGCTTGACTATAGGAGTTAAATAAATACCAACAAAAGTAAATAGATGTTTTCAGTCTGACCTCATGAATTTATAAGACATTTGGAAAACAAGTTCTTGGTGTCATTGACACTTATGTCCGGATGTTGCACATTATATTTAGTGGTTGATACAGAAAACAACTACGTTCAAAAAAAAAAACACGACACGACACATTCATAAAAGCACTAGTTTTATTTAAATATTATTTTTATTTACGATGCTAATCCATCAAAATGTGGTAAATGCGGTAGGCTATGAACTTCTGCGCCACACTGGGTGTGTTCAGCACGTGTGCAAAGGGTGGTGGTGGTGGAGGAGGAGGAGGAGGAGGAGAGTTCAGACAGATGTGAATAACGGTGCAGAGATTTGATGCCTAATTTGGTCTGCTGGGCGGGGAGCTGCTCCTCTAAGCTGCTAGTAAGTCAAGTCAGGGAGCCGCAGTCAGGAGTTGCAATCTACCATTGAAGAGCAGAGAGCAGCTGCTGCCAAAGTACGCAAGGTAACAAACCCTCAGATAACATTGATTTCATGTGCTGATGTCTGCGTTAAGATGAAAATGTTTTTACGGTAGACTGTGCAAGGATAAGACTTTGTCCAGCTGCAACTTGTTGCATCTTGCTTACCTGCATGTCTCCTGAGAGGAATGAGACACAATCAGCAGTTAAAATGATTTTTTTTTTTTTTTTGTAATGTATTTTTTATTTTTATTTATTTATTTGCATGTTAGGGTCCATTTTCACAGCTTTAAAAAAATGGAGCTCACTCTTAAAATGAATTCAGAAAGGTGTCTTTATGAGGAGAGAGTTGAGAGTGAAAGGTAAAAAATTTGGTATAAAAACCATCCAAATACAACTTAATTTATGTGTGAGTTGCTCATTTGTGAGTTTATTGCAACTTTATCATGCTTTCAGTATTTTTTACTTTCAGTATTTTTTGTTTGAAATGTACAAATATTCAGCAATAGTTTATTGTTTTCAAAGGCTGATTTTCTGTGCAGCAGGTATTTTTGAGAAAAATGTATTTTTTTTTTGGTACATTTCTGTATCTGTTTGTGTTTTGGCTGTAGTGTGGTGGGAGCAGGGTGCGGCAGGCGGCACACCCACCTTCACTGTCAATGAATGAACGTCTGCATGAGCCTAAAACACAGCTGTCACACTGACACACACACTGACACACAGACACATACACTCTGCTTTACAGGGCGTTTTACTCTATGTTTTTGTGCCTTTTGGCTCACTGATTTAGATTCCGCAGAACTGTATCTATGTTTCCCTCTTCCTCGGTACGTAGGTGTGGTGGGTCAGCCTGCCTTGAAAAAGCTGATAACCCTTCAAAACTAATCAGTGTATGTTTCATTGGAGAGATTTAGTGTCTCGTGATGGTTTAAATGCTGTTTCCCATTCTTCTCCGGCCTGACAAGAATGGCATTCTGGGGGAAAATGATGAATATTTAGTTGTTTTTTTGGTTTGAAAAAGGTCAAATGTGAAAGTAGATTTTGCTCCATTCTTCGCACTGGCACAATGGTTAAACCCTGACACACAATTATTAAGCTCTTACACACACACACACACACACACACACACACACACACACACACTTACACCCACACACTGACATAGTTTGCCAACAGAGCCTGTCTTGTGCTTCGACCTACAGATCCTTCTTAAGTGGATTACAGGTGAAATCGAGTTAGTGATGTTGTGTCATGACAACCAAACAAGCAGCACACATGACCTCTTTGCCTTAGACAAACACTGTTTCCTGATGTGTGTGTGTGTGTGTGTGTGTATGTGTGTCTGCTGTTTATATAAAAACTGACTGACTGCAGAGAAGCATGTTGGTATCACATCCTGTTTGCTGTCCTGTTGCAAGCTTGATGCGTGAACCTATTTTCAGCATGTCTCCATCTGGGGAAGTGCGCCTGTTTGTGTGATCCTGTCATGTTTTCCATGCTGTGCTATGAAAAGGCACTTTTTTCTACACTAGGCTCTCAGGTCATTTTTTTTTTCTTTCCTTTGCTATTTTTCCTCTCCCATTTCTTTCCTGACTTCATTCCATAAGCAGCAAAGTAATGGCGGGAGGAGTGGCGGAATCGATTTTTCCATTACGACCCTGTGTATACGTTTATTTTGAGTGGTTTACATGAAGCATAATTGGTACCCTGACTTTAAAGCTGGAGTGGGAGTATTGAGCTGGGAGGGAGAAATAGGACAACTGATGGAAAAGTGGGGGAGTAGCCGCCAAAAGAGACTATGAGGAGGGAGGGAAGGAAGGAAAGGAAAAGAGAGGAAAGGAGAGAACTTGGCAAATATGACAAAGTTACCAGTTGTTCAGCAGCAGCCAGACTGGAGCACATCTGGGACGCATCAGTAAGTTGGAAAATCTTACAAGAAATAAGGGAGGAGTGGGGGGGGGGGGGGAAGAGAAAGAGGGAGAGAAAGGAGGGCGGTGAAAGCGAGGGGCCCTGCGGTGACTCACTCTTGTGCTATTCCACTCCATCACTTTGTTTAAACTATTTGTCCTTCTGCAGCCGAGGCACAGGGCTTCCCCCGAGTTCCTCCCTCGTTTTACTCCCCTCCCTCCCTCCCTCCCGTCCCCTCCCTCTTGGCTTTAAGTGAGTCATCCTGCAGGAGTTTTAGGGGTTTCTTTTTTTCCACCTCTGTCTCTTTTTTCGTCATTTTCTTTGTATTCACACCTCAACCAACTTTTTACCCCTCCCTAGCCTCGGCTGTTTCATAGCTGTTTTAATGGGACAAATGTAAACAGGCCCTTTCTCCTTGTTTATAACTGTCTCTCTGTGTATACTGGGAACACAGGCCCGCCATGCTTATGGTGCCAAGTGGACGATGGGTGTGAGAAGGGATGGGAGGGAGGACAGCTAGTAAGGTCAAAGTGTTTCTGCACTGGAAAAAACATCCATCTTATCTTGTTGTTAAATATCTTTTTGTTGTCTGAAATCTTGTTTGTTTGTTTGGTTTTTTTTCAGTTGGTTTCAAGACTTTTCAAGAAGCGAGTAACAAAAAAATCTTGGTACTGGTGGCGTGATCTTCAACGTCACATTCAGAAAAAAATGTTCAGCAATAATCATCAGTGTTCAGTGTCCGTCCTATGCAAGAGCTTCTTTATAGAGACGACATTATGCTCAGACGTTCAATAGAAATCCATCGTTGAGGAGGAAGAGGATATCGGCTTTAATAGCAGTAGGCTCATTAGATCACAGCTGTTGCGGTTTGAGTCATTTGTCTCAACTGGAAAAATCCCTTCACTGCCTTGCAGTACAGCTGAATGCAACCACTTAACACCTGACTGCATGTCTCTAGGGCTTGTTGAAAACATGACATCACCAATGATTTTCAGAAAAGGGCGTTGTGAAACTGGAAGTTTGGCGCCATTTTGTTTTTTTTATTTTAGAGTTGTTAAAATATGAGGGTAGCTGGTGGGTAGAGCGAGCGAGCAGCAAATGTTATATCCTGACTGATATTGGTCGATCAAGGAAACAGACCAAAACTAGTGTTCAAATGAGTAGTAAAATATCTAACTACTTTGATAATCCATTCATCATTTAAGTCATTTGTCAATGCTAGATTTCAGCTTTGCTGTTTTTCTCTGTTTTATATCACTGTAAGTAATTTTTGGTTTAGACAAAAGAACCAATTTAAAGATGTTACTTTGAGTTCTTGGAAATTGTCAGTATTTCTTAATCTGGACATTTTAAAGATGAAATAATCAAATCAGTCACATCAGCACATTCATTCTCTTACAAATGAAAGGTTTGAGGTCTCATTTTCATCTTCTATCTTCTGTTGACAAACAAAATTCAAAATTAAATTAGCTACTAACTTTTTTTCAGAAGTTAGATGAGTTGCATCTTAAAACGCACGTGACTTGTGACTAATAAAACATAATAAAACTCAAGTCCTTAATAAAGAATGATGTATTGTGTATTATTAAGAGTAAAACACTTAGCTAATCTTGATTGATGCCCAGAAGTACGTCACCTTTTCCACTTGAGCCCCGCCCACTGCTAAGAGCGCAGACGATGTCAAAAAAAAAAAACTTGTCTGCTGTCTTATTGTCACTTCACTTGGATGTTTGAGCTACTGAAGGGGGAAAGTTTCTCTGAGCTCACCTTAAATGGGTTTAACGCGTGTTTGGAGCCAATCGTGGTCCAGTATACAACTTACACAAGTGTGAAGTGGAAACTTGAAGCCTTCGGTGCACAAACACTTAGAATAGACTTTACGGTGAAGTAGGAGACATGAAGTGAACGTATTTGAATATTCATAGATTCTGGATTTTTCATTAGGGCAGACGGTGAAAATATAATTTTAAGAATAGAAGAAAAGAAGATAATTGTACTTTTGTTGGTGGGAAAGTGATATCAAATGCAAATTATTATTCCAAGCCAAGTGTTATTTACATGTCTGAAGGTGATCTTGAAGATCCAACAGCATTAGATTCAAACCCTTGCTTAGACTTTTCCAGTGTAGATGAAATCTCCGAGTGGGGGTGGAACAAGTGAGGCAGTCCCTGTTTACAGCACGATGACAGACACACTGTGGGGTCGGTGGAGGTTGCAGCGCCACACCCGTCCCACCGAGGACATGAGCATGGAGGAATGTCAAGAGTGAAACAGTCTGCTCTCAGTGCAGGAATGCTGTTGAGAAAGCAGTCTGTAGTTTGATATGAGGCAGAAACTACCAGAGAAAAAAAAAAAAAGCCAGAGTGTTCACCAGATGATTTGACCAGATGTAAATGTGCTGTGACCAGGGTGACCACAGTGAAGTCATTATTTGTGGTTTGAAATTGTGTTTGCATGGTTTCACTTGTTGTTTCAACCATTCATAAAAATACAATAACATCATTGTGTGTCTCAGTAAATGGTATGTAGGAGTGGAGTACTGAGCCTGTTTGAGTTGCAAGCCGTTGCCCTCATGTGGTCGTATCTTGTATTTCATCTAGAGGTCATAAAAATTACACACAGCCCTAAAATATTGCTTTCTAATTCTTTCATTTTTTCTGCATTTTTTTTCTCTTGCAGTTCTCTCTCTCCGAGTGGCTGATGGTAAAAATCTGAGGAAAGGACTCCCAAAAGTAAATTTGACAAAAGAACCACATCTCAGTTTCTCTCGTCACCTTCTACATCCTCCATCATGGCTATAGTCTTCCATACCAGCCCCCTCCTATGGACACGGTTGGCAGCCATGATCTTCGCCTGCGTGGCTTTCTCCGTGGCCGTGCATGGCGGCAGAATCGTCCATGGCACCGGAGACTGGTGCATCTTCTGCTGGGCCTTCAGCTTCGCCGGGACTCTGCTCGTTATCCTGGTGGAGTTGTTCGGCCTGCAGACCAGAGCCCCCCTTTCCTGGAAGAACTTCCCCATCACCTTTGCTTGCTACGCCGCCCTGCTCTGCCTGTCTGCCTCCATCATCTTCCCCCTCTACTTCCTCAAGGGCTCCACAGGCCAGCGTGAGAGCGACTTCCGCATCGTGTCAACCGTCTTTTCCTGCCTGGCCACTATCGCCTACATGTGCGAGGTGAGCATCAGCAAGGCGCGTCCAGGCGAGGTAGCCGGCTACATGGCCACAGCCCCTGGCCTGTTGAAAGTCTGCGAGACCTTCGTGGCCTGCATCATCTTCGTCTTCGTCAGCGACCCTGTGTTGTATGACCGCCAGCATGAACTCAAGTACTGCATGGCCGTCTACTGCATCTGCTTCATCCTGTCAGCGGCCATCATTCTGCTCTGCGTAGGAGAGTGCACCGGCTGCCTTCCCTTCCCATTTGCCCGCTTTCTGTCTGCCTATGCCCTGCTGGCTGTGGCCCTCTATCTGTCAGCAACCATCATCTGGCCCATATTCAACTTTGACCCCAAGCACAACGGAACAAAAGACAGGCCAAGCAGTTGCAGCGGCACGCAGGGGCTGTGCATTTGGGATAAGCTCATGGCGGTAGCCGTGCTCACCGCTGTCAACTTCATCCTCTACCTGGCCGACCTGATCTACTCCGCCCGCCTGGTGTTTGTCAGCGCTTGAGGGAAGAGAAAGGATGTTAGGCCAGCAGTATGCTCCAAATGAAACTGAATTTGGCATGTTCTCAAAGGCTGTTGAACTGCTGTCAAATATGGTGCTGCGAGCAAATGCCAGTGTACTCACCGCAACTCCGGTCAGTTCGCATCCACACCCACTGGAGGAGCTCTGAGTCATGATGCGACCGTAGAGTTAAACCACAGCTGGTTTAGTTTGAGTTGTATTGTAATCTGGTGTGACACTATTTGTTGTTTGAAATGTTTAGTTCTTGAGCAAATTATAGTACTTGTAGTACAAAATACAAGACTCCCATATTACTTGTGTTACATTTGACCAAGGATGTACTAGAGATGATGTATTGGGGGCAGCAAACTAGGCTTTTCAAAGAGATTGATCAAATCAAAATCTTGTGCTTTTTGGGCCCCAAACTCAAAATCTTGTCTCTGCAAACCTGCCAAATTTGATTTTGTGTGAAGTATACTGCCTGCCTGAGGGCCTAAGAGAGAAAAGAAGAAGAGTAGAGGGAGAGGTTGAGGTCAGTGGCTATGTTTACATGTACAACAATATTCCCTTAAATTACTAAGGTTTTGGGTTCATGTATTAGAGTGTGTATAAACGTCAAACCTTGCTTCCAGTGGCTTGGATAGACTCGTAACCTGATTATGAGAGAGCTGAATGTGATTGCTGGAACATGACATTATCCAAGAAATTAAAATACATGTTTATCCTTTTTAATGGCAGATCACTGCCAACTTGGTGCCCATTGTAATACTCAAAACATACATAATATTTTTTTATATATGCATACAGGAATGTTTGTTATCTGGATATGAGTAAGCTATTAAAATAATGTCTGACTCTAAAAAGGATACAAGCTAACACCCAAAATACTATGTGCATGTAAACATAGTCGGTGATGACAAATGGAGAAAAACCAAAGTAAATGGTAGCTTATTATTTTTTGCATAATGTATATGTCCGTGTTCTGCCTTAAGTCTGTTTTCGATTTGACGTCTGAAATAAAGAGACTGCTGAGGAGTATTTTTGTTCACAACTGAAGAAATAAATAAAGAAAACAATCAATGAATTTTAGTTGTATGGAGCTTAGATTAAATTAGTTGTTGAAGAAAAAAAAAGACAATCAATTGGAAAAAGATGGTTTCAAAGAAAAGTACAGTAAATTTCAGTAAACATAACTTCACAAGATTAACAGGGAATGGGACTGACTATTTAGTTTTCCCAACAGTATGCAGTGCAGCTGATCAGGTTGCATCATTTATCAGTGAACCTGACTGTTTTAAGACTCCAGTGTTACAAGACTTGAAGTAATGCAAAAATAGTTTATGTGATGTTAAGATGAGCGCTAGGCCAGCTTTTTGCTCCTGTTATGATATATGTGTATGTGTATCCGCAAGCTACAATCAAAGGCAAGAATATATATGTGGAAAGAACATATGCAAGATTGTGGATTTAAAAAAACAAGTATGGTTTAAGTGCACTTAATATTAGTATTTTCTATGTGGGTTTTCCTGGTGTGTCCAAACATTAAAGCAACTGTTAACACCAAACTCACAGCAATAAATTAATTAACATCGTCATCGATTGGGTCTTTTGATTTTTGTACTGCTGTAAAAAAAAAAAAAAAAGAAAAAACTCAGAGAAATAGACCAAAAATGATGCTTCTCTCTCTGTTGATGTTAGTGTTATATTCTTTAACTTTTTTATATTCCACTGTTCATGCCTAAAGAGTGCATACCACATCCATGTTGTAGGAAAATGTAATCCAATGTTTCAATAAAACCACATTGTAAACAGATGAGTGTGTGGTTGTTGTATTTTATGTTCTGGTTTGGTTAAAGGTGCCCACTTTCATGATTTTTTTTGGCAATGCTAACAGCTCTAGTGATGGCCGTTGGTCCACCACTTTGGTCTGGACTGAGATATCTCGACTATAATCACATGGATTGCCATGAAATCTGGTGCAGATATCCGTAGTACCCAGAGAATGAATCCTAATAACTCTGGTGATCCTGACTTTTTATCTAACACCCCCACCAGGTCAAAGTTTTCACTTATTTAGTGAAATATTTCAACATCTATTAAATGGATTGGCACAATATTTGGTACAGACATTCATGGTTCCCAGATGATATAACCTAACGACTTTGATGATCCCCTGACTTTTCCTCTAGCGCCACCATGAGGTTGAGGTTTCTGGTTGTAAGTGAAATGTCTCAACAACTACTGGATGGATTCTTGGCAATCCATACAATTTCGTGTTCATACATGAAAAGTTCAGGTGACCCTTAATTTTTCATCTAGAGCCATCAGGTCAAGTTTCTTTTGTCCAACACTTTGGTTTACAGATACCTACAAAACGATTCCCATCAGTTTCAGCTCTTTATGTTTAGAGATCATTAGCAAATGCTAAGGTGCTAAACTAAGATGGTGAACATGGTCAAAATTATCATGTTGATGTCATGGTTTAGCTCAAAGGCTTGAATTGCTTAGCTTTACTTAGCTTTAGGCTCTTTGTTTATATTAACACTGAAGTAAATGTCACAAGGTTGTTGGCACTGCTATCTCTGAAAACCAACACCAAAGTTCGCAACTCCACAATGTTCTCGGCCACTTTCAGCTCATTGTTTCAGTTATAGACTGATTAAACCAAAACAGCACCACTCTCTATAAACCCATGACTCATTGCTCCCAGTACAGGAGCTAACACAAGATAACTATACACAACCTGTCCGCATAAAGGAGCCTAAGATATCTGCCAAAGCGATTGGATTGGTGCCATATATGTGTAAAACATTCACTGGTGAGCAATGCTGATTGCTTGACCTGAAAGTAGACTGAGTATAAATCAGCATCTGCTCCATGCACACTTCCTTGTTTACTTTATCTCTCACCACACTTTCACCTTTCCGCACCTCCTCCCTTCACTGCCACATTGCCTCTAGCTCTGTATGGACCCCTGGATGTCTCACAGGTGCTTAAGTGTACCAGCTTCATGTGATGTGACTACTGGTGGCCACCGCTTCTGGGGGGGATGGAGTGGAACATAGTCAACATTTCAGTTGCCAATAAATCTTTACTTTGGCCAGGAAAGGAGACAGCAACGCCACCCAGTTCAGACACAATGACATGGAGTTTATTTTGTTAAAGGAAGGGTTGTACCCTCTGGCATGGGAACATGGCTACTAGAATAATCCAGCTGTTGGTGAGTTAGGAATTAGTGTACCTGGAACATAGAGCAGATAAACCAAGACTGTACTTCACAAAATCCAGACTACATATAACAGGCCTGCTCTCACTGTGACCTGGGTTTGAGTTTTTGTGTTTCAGGGTGTCAGTAATGCTTACCATACACTAGAAGACTTTGAAAAGACTTTGAAAAGACTAAAGTTTGACACCCTCTCACATCTTGCAGGGTCACTATTTGCAAGACTACAACTAGATTCCTTTTTGAAATTAAACTGGTGGAAATTTACAAAAAGAAAAACTGTTGTTGAACAATGGAGCAGAAACAGAAGCAGTGTTTGGCCACAGCTGCCCTCAGGTGTGCAGTGGTTTGTTCTGAAAATCCAACTGAACAACAACAACTGTGAAGAGAAACAACACAACACACAATTTTCATTTCCGTTTCTCAGATCATATCAGCTAAGACAATCACATTTCAAAAGGTTTCTTCTTGTACTTGTATTTTTACAACTTTAAAAGAGCCACACGGTTTATACAGCTGCCCACATCAACCATTAACTATCTATCTATACTTTCAGCTGCTGGATGTTGGAGTATTTCTGTTTTTAAAGTCTACAATCTGCATGAAATACAGTAGAAACAGCAGCAGGCTGAATAATAATACAAAGGCAGAAAGTCACAGGTTTAACTCCTCCAACTGGCCTGACATTACGTGTGAAAAACCAGTAAATACATTGCAGACACACAACAGCTGACAAAAAGAGGAAGTCATATTTTAGGAAATATTGGTTTTTTTCTGGGTGAATAAAAGTTCATGTGACTTTAGCTAAAGGAAGCTAAAGGGAAATGACAATGCTGAGCTTTCAAGTTTCATCAGGACTCATTAACAGCACCATCAATCACATCATGTTAGGAAAGTAGTTTAAAAACACGTACACAAAGGGCAACCATTTACTGCATACTGTCATTAGAAAATGAGTACAATCAGCCATCGTCAGTAATCAATACAAACACACATTATAAGGCTGTAAACCATTAATCAAACCAATAATTCAGCAGTTTCTTTAGCAGTTACTTAGTGTTTCTGTAGTGGTGACAAAACGTTAAAAAAGCAGTTCTAATTAAACTGAAGCTCACCGTGCTCTCTGGGGAAAATATTACGCCGGACTCCCTTTAAGAAATATGACATATTAACAATTCCTTATGTGTCAGCAAAAACACATAACTCTAGAAACACAAGATAAAATACGTCATATGTTGCCAGTCTGGTAAATTCAGCATCAATATAATCCATAAAGATAAACTGTATTCCCGTGCAAACTTTACAATTTGGATTTTGTCATCTCAACTTGCTACCAGCCTCTGTTGGTTAGCTGCGCTATTTTAGTGGGAGAAGACGGTGGGAATGAGAGGCGAACTGTTTCAAAGGTTAAATTTCTCACTAAAATACATGCTGGTTGGTGGATCAAATACAAGTCGAATTAAAGACTGACTCATAATGATGTTAATTCACCGCCTATCGTGTGTGTATGTGACGGTATTTGAGTAGTTTTTCCGGCCGTTACTACCCTACCCTACCCTTGCTGCTTCCTGTTTGGTGCTGGAGAGAACGCACCTGGTTGTTGACAATGTTCATTTCATTGAACTTCACTATTTGCATGAGCCAAGACTAAATACTTATGATAATATTAAACATGTTTGATTTTATCAGAACGTCAAGACGAGACAAAGACTGACTTAAAACAGCTTGGACTCAGTTTTTTGACCACCTTACTCCAAACAATCAAGATGACGAGAGCGCACCACAACTCAGCAAAACTCTCATGATTTTATTCCGACATTGGAAATTAGTCTGCGACAGTGAAATTGTTTGAAAAGTCATTTGGCATAAGGCTGGCATTAGATGTACAAAGTACATCTGAAGGTACACTATGTTTCACAATCTTGTTTCTTAGTTCATTTTGACCAATCTGCAGGCCTCATGATATGTGTGTGGGCAAAATGTTGGTTTTAAATCTCTTGTGGTTCATTTGTGTACATTTTGAGTCATGTATTTCATATAACATATCAGAACTGCCATCTAAACTAAGGTCTACTGCCAGCTACTGTGTGAGGCTGTACTTGCACTGTGTTGAGCTAAATGCTAATGTCATCCTGCTAACGTGCTTATTATGACAATGCAAACACGCTGGTGTTTAGGTGTAATTTTCACACTTCATGTTAATTAATATTTGCTAACTAGTGTGTAATATGTTTGCCATGGCTTGTAGTGATGAACTTAGAGATAATTATCAGCGACTCTGCAGCTCCCTTTGGCTTTATGCAGCTTTGTAGTGAATTTCAGCTCATTGTTTGGCTGTCCGGGTGCAACTTAACTGTTTTGGTTCACTCTCACTGCTTTCACAGCTGTTTTCAGAGAAAAAGCTCTAAAAAAAAAAACAGCAAACAGACACAGTTAGGGACTAGCTGGTGAACATAAAGGAGCATTTAGCAGCTAAAGAGCCAGATATTTCCCTCAGGAGTTAGTAAAGAGAAAAAACAGAGCTAAAAGAGAGTGAATATTGGACTTAAATTAACCAGGTGGACAGAAACACGACTCCAAATGAATGATAATGTTGCTCTGTAACTGCTGGATGTGTAAACAAATGGCTGCTACTAAGCAACTGCAAAATAAGCAACTGTTTGCTAACAAGTTCAATATATCACCTTACAGGATGACGATATGTCAGTGCTGCTGTGTTCACAACTTGTTTCTGCTGCCCACAAGTTGCTAAAAAAAAATCATGAAACAAAAACGTCAGCCATATGAAGAGAAAAAGTCAGAAGATTACCAACTCATCACCAATTCATCCTCTGGTGAATGAATGTCTGTACAAAATTTCATGGCAATCCACCCAACATTCATTTCAGACTGACCATCATTGCCATCATGCTGCTAGCATGGCTAAAAATAAGTAACATAATATCAGACATATTTTGTTTAATTACATGGCTCTGGCTGCTGAGAATATGGTGAAGGGAGCAGGACCCATGGAGTGAAAATACTACAGACTCAGGACTGAATTTCAGCTTTTCTCCTAAATTTCTTGTTTGTTCTCTTTTGTCTGCTGACATCAGGGTCATCTGCACTGCTTGTGTGTGTTTTACACTATCTCCCAGTTAGCTTTGCTGCTGTTGTACAAAGCATTGGAGTCCTGCGGGGAGGGGCCTTCCTGCTCTCTCTAAATAACTAAATTAATTCTTGGCCTTCCTACTCTACCCTCGAAAAGAACAAAGAGTGAAAGTCAGCAGCGCTACAATAGCTTGATACAATCTAAAATGAAAGAGGCCATAGAAAGAGCTCAAACACAGCATCATGTGTCCGCTCTTGAAACTGACGTGTTGATCTCAACCCTGCCAAGATTCAAGTGTGTAACAACAAGCACCCTTTAGTGACAACACAGGACTGAATGGAAAACATACAACTGATTAAAATAGACACACAGATGTGCTGAGTTCTTGAAAAGGCCCGCCGTTCCTTCAGCGCAGCAGCTCAACCTCTTGTATCCTCATCTTCACACAGAAGCATCTCGAGTCTGATTTCTAACCTCTTCTCTTTCCAGGCCATAAGAGTCTCAATGGAAAACAGCTGCACAAGCAGTTTTTGAGTAACAAGTGAAGCAATTTTGTTGGGTTGTTCCCTGATATACTCATTGCATTCCAACATACTTGTTGTCCTCTGACCCTAAAATGACTCATGACTGTGTTGTAATTTGTTGCTGCCGGTAGAGACTCTCCCATTATCTACCAATTTTCAAGAGGAACCAATTTTACGCATAAAGATCAGCTTATTCTATACAACAAGCACTACTCAGTTTGTGAAACAACAAGTTGTGGTTTTATAGGAGGTTATGTGCATATGTTGCTTGGCAACTTCACAGTGATGATGAAACTTCAGGAAGTCACTGTTTTCCGGCCATGATATAGTCTAGATCATAAATATAAAACTGCAACTTGTTTTTCTCCTTTTGTTTTTGTACAGACGAACAAACAAACAAGATATAATGTATTAATTATTGGGCTTTAGAGGAGCTGGTTGGCAGATTTTATCCCCCCCTGCTTCCAGTTTTTATGCTAAGCTAAGCTATGTATGCTTGTTGTAGCTTCATATTTACTGAACAGACATGAGAATGGCATCGATTTTCTCATCTCACTCTTGGCAAGAAAGCGTATTTTGGGTTTGCAATTTTTAAAGTCTTCCTTAAAACAACAGTGAGGCGCACAAATGAACATTTAATTAAGTTTTTCTTGCTGTAATCATTAGTTTATACTGACCATTAGAAGAGTCCTTCATAATGCACTCAATGTAATGATGAGGGCCAAAATCCACAGTCATCATTCTGTGCAAAAATGTATTTAAATTTATTTAAAATATAGATATTCAGATAAATTAAGTAGATATCTTTCATGGTTACAGTCTTTTTAGTACCAAAGTCCCTCTTTTTGTTACTACTTCCACCACAGCTCAACAGGAAAACACTCAGAGGAAACACAAAGAGGGAATTTGATGTTAAAAAGACTGTAAATGTGGCAGATATCCACTTGATATAAATAACTCAGACTGCTGAAGCCTCATATAAGCTTCAGATTAACTTTAAATGCATTTTTGCACATAAATGATCGTGTGGACACACTGTGGATTTTGGCCTCCATCACTTACATTGAAAGCACATTTAAAGGGGATCTTTTAATGGCCAGTACGAACAAGAGGAACGATTACAGCGAGGAAAACCTCTTTTAGTGTTCTTTTGGGTACCTGTCTGTTGTTTTAAGACAGACTTGAAAAAATGTGAACCTGTCCTTTAAATCCTTCTTGTGGGTTATGAAAGTTTATCACTAAATCACTGGAATACCCCTTTGACTCATCTGTGACAGGGCTGAATACTGAAAACAGTCACTTAACTAACTCCTCTCTGCAGCTGAAATATAAACTCCCAACTTCTGGAACTTCTTCTTTTCTCATGTCAGTTTATGAGATAATCAGACATGTATGAAAATAAATATGACTGTCTGATGTTCATTCTGTCCATAAATACTGCAGATTGTTTCTACAGGGGTCCTTCAACCATGCAATGAATCATTTTAATGTTATTTGTCTGTGTTATCCATTACGGCCTCTGTTGTCCAGTACAAACATTGAATGCATGACAGGGCTAATGTTTCAAACTAATCTTTTATAATATCTCTCTGAGGAGCTCTTCTTTCTCAACCAAATTCTGGGCAACAACACAGTAAGTGAGTAAAAACATGGTGAGTAAAAATACTGGCATTTTGAAAAACATTGTGGGAACATAAACACAAATATTGATGTTAGTATCAGCCATAGTATTAGTATTACACTAAAATGGGCCCCTTTCATAGCAGTTTTGACTTGTCATAGTGGGAAAAGCACAGATGTTACTAATAACTTTTAAAATTTATGATGGCTCAGTTATATTCAAGTGTCCTGTTAAGTCATGACAGTCCAAAATATCCGCCCTGAAACTGAAACAGCTACATGGAATTACACCATTATTGATTTTATTATTTAATTATTTTTAAACTAGCGTGTTCCTCCTGTGACATGTAAAAATGTCTTGTCTTGGAAAATCTTCAGATGGGCCAATAAATCTTAAGATTACTCATGACTCAACACAAAACTCAAAAATTCATAAGAAAGAGAGAGACTCAAAAATACACTGGAAGCTGGTAGAGTTCAATGTGAATAGGTTTACTGTGCATATAAAAAAAAATACAGAGCAAACCGAGGCCATTTGTACCGGGATGCATGATGCAAAATCATTAAACCTCATATTATATACTTTTCATATCCCCTCCTATTGTAGAGCTTAGTTTCTTGTCTCCACCTCATTTTTAATTAAATTCAGCCATCTGGTCATTATTTCTGAGTTCATAAGTGATCTTGACGCTTTGGTGATAATACAAGTGTGACTTATCTTAGAAATTACTGCCTCAGCATCTTCCACTTTTTTCTCACAATAAAAATGGACCTGGCGACCTTTAATCATTTCACACAGAAAACCAAATTGCTATATCACAGATTAGCCTTCTTGCTAACTCCCTGGGAACTGTCTCTTATTGGTAAAATGCTATCTTTGCACTCTCACTGGCATATTCGTTTGGTCATGGAAAGGCAGTTTTCCACCACAGTCTTCTGTTAAAAATGCCTTCAAGGGTGTATGTTCATAACATTACTATTGGCATCAGTCCTCTGTTAGCTAGTAGCCTAAATGTGATATGAATAAAATTAAATAAGCATTAGCATATAAAACTGGTAAATCAAAAAAGAAATATTGTAGAATTAGTGATACAATAAGGATAGTATTGGCTTTGGCATAAATAGCTGTAGTATTAACGTTATTAAGCTATTAGCGCTATAAGTTAGCATTAGGAGGCTATTAATATGGTGAAGTGTAAAAAGGTTAACTTATACACACAACATATTTCCTCACTCACTTCTTATGGTATCTGGCCATGCAAATAGTTTCCATTTTATTTATAAAGCTTTTTGGATATTAATTACTGAATTTTCAACTGTAACCCTGAAATTTCTACCACCACTCCAACACCCCAACACACACCCCAACGGCTCAAACCTGTTCAAACTGGTTCAAACTTGTTACTTGTATAGAAAGTAACTAAGTACATTAACTCAAGTACTTACATTCAATTTTGAGGTACTTGTACTTCACTTGAGTATTTCCATTTGATGCTACTTTATACTTCCACTCTACTACATTTCAGAGGGACATATTGTACTTTCTATTCCACTATGTTTATTTGACACTTTAGTTACTTTTCAGATGAAGATTTGACACAATGGATAATATAACTAGCTTTTAAAATACAACACATTGTTAAAGATGAAACCAGTGGTTTCCAACCTTTTTGGCTTTTGACGTCTTATAAAAAGCAGTGTGTAGTCGGGGTCACATTTCAGACGTTTATGAGTTGTTAACAGCTGATTTTTTCCCTCTAAACTTCTCACATGGTTTCATTTCAATAAATGTTCAAATGATCCAATATTTCACCAAAAATCAAAGATTAGAGAAAAAGTCCAACCGAAAAAGATTTTTGTATCAGAACTTTGTTTTCTTCTTTCCTCTCCATTAATCATCTCACGACCCCTCAGATTTATCTGCTGACTCTTTGGAGGGGCCCAACCCCCTATGTTGGGAACCACTGGACTAAACTAGCTAACTGTATATAAAGTAGTTGAAACTAGCTCCACCTCCAGCAGCTACAACAGTAACATGCTGC
Organism: Thunnus maccoyii; assembly: GCF_910596095.1. Taxonomy (NCBI): domain Eukaryota; kingdom Metazoa; phylum Chordata; class Actinopteri; order Scombriformes; family Scombridae; genus Thunnus; species Thunnus maccoyii. Next base: position 24,268,732 of record NC_056544.1, on the reverse strand, counting down.
TCTAACACTGATGCTTCAGTATTAATAATCTAATGATGTCATATACAATAATATATCATATATCATACTCATGTATGTTTACTCATGAAGGATCTTTCATGTAGGACTTTTACTTGTAATGGAGTATTTTTTACATTGCTGTGTTGGTACTTTTACTTAAGTAAAGGATCTGAATACTTCTTCCCCCACAGCTAAAATTAACAGTGAAATAGTTGATGTTAGTTCAACTTTCACAACTGTCACTTTTATTATTATTAGTGTTGGCAGAATAAATATAACTGCTAGTAATGGGATTAGTAATGTCAGTGTTAACATCATTATTAGAATTAGCATTAGTCTCAGTAAGCCCGCTAGTGTTAGCATGAGATTAGAGGCATTAGAAGCAGTATACAGTAGCTGTAACTGGTATTATGACGGTAAAACAGAGTTTGTAGGCTACACATCATATTAAGTGACATTACCAGCAGGCAGCTGACTCTGTGCTGCTCCCACATACCTTAGTGACCCTATAGATAGCGTGTCTTGTGGGACTGACTGAAGCTAGGTTTAGATATAATGATCTTTCTACTATAACATATGCTCCTAATGATCTTGTGAAGGCATTTCCATCAAGGGTCCAACTGGCTGCTGTCGTGTGAACCTGTATGTGTCAGTCAGGCTGACTCACAGTGAGCTCACTGTCTGATGTGTGAGATTATAACTCCCCCTGGTGACATTCTGAGTCATTTCATGTAACAAGATACCACACATTCCTAGATAACATTATAAGATGTGATGATGTTACAGGGAATGTGTTGGGTATATTCAGGCAGGTTGAAACCTGCTTATAATTACTAAGCAATTTGATTCATGAATCTGAAAAAGCATTTGAAGACGTATTTCCTGGAGAAGTAAAATCCTTAAAGGACAGGTTCACAAGTTTTCAAGTCTGTCTTAAAACAACAGTCAGGTGTCCAAATGAACATTAAAATATGTTTTTCTTACTGTAATTATTCCTCCTGTTCATACTGACCATTAGAAGATCCCTTCATAATGCACTTACAATGTAAGTGATGGGGGACAAAATCCACAGTCCTCCTTCTGTGCAAAAATGTATTTAAAAGTTTATCTGAAGCTAATATGAAGCTTCATCCAAATGAGTCAAATCAAGGAGATATCTTTCAACATTACAGTCTTTTTAGTACCAAAGTTCCTCTTTTTGTTACTATACTTCCACTGCAGCTCAATAGGAAAACACTGTCAGAGGAAACACAAAGAGGGAATTTGATGCTATAAAGACTGTAAATGTGGCAGATATCCACTTGATGTGGCTAACTCAGACTGCTGAAGCCTCACAAAAGCTTTACATCAACTTTTAAATACATTTTTACACATAAATAACTGTGTGGACACACTGTAGATTTTGACTCCCATCACTTACATTGCAAGCACATTTGAAGGGGATCTTTTAATAGCCAGTATGAACAGGAGGAACGATTACAGAGAGGAAAACCTCTTTAAGTGTCCATATGGACACCTGACTGTTGTTCTAAGACAGACTTGAAAAATTGTGAACCCGTCCTTTAACTGAAACTCACACTGATGACATTTTAGAAGGTCATTCAGCAGTTTAAGTTAGACTGACCTTGGTTTGTCTATTTATAGGTTGGGAAACTTTGCTGTACACATAATCAAATTAAAAAGGTTTTGGGTTTTTCAAAATTACATTGAGAGACAATGGAAAAAAACATAATTAGAAACATGTGACCAAACTTGACATTGCTTAGTTATTTCTAATGAGAATGGAAGCACCTATTATTTAAGAGAACAGCAACATATTTGTATATTGATGTCATTTCTTTAGTGATCTTTAGCCTTTTTTGTTTCTTTTTTACATTTTTCTTTTTTTCTTTTTAAATATCTGAATTATAACATCAGAGGAGTGCATCTAAATTAACTAAAAGTTTGTATATTTTTACTGTCAAAGTGTTAAAATGCACAAAAACCAAAATGGAGATACCTGTTTACTCTTTTTTGTGCTGAATATAAATAAATTAAATAAAATATAATTTGCCAACAATAAGGGAATGTATTCTCCATTTTGGTCAGAGGTTTGTTGTTGGAGCCACAACATTCACCTCTCTTGAACTCTCCATGTGTAACAATCTTTCCTGAGATGTGGCCAGAGAGAAAAGTAGGAGTTGGAACTGGAAAAGTCAATGTCAGGAAGAAATTATGGCTTCAGATTCCAGGAGTAAGTTCATCTTAAAAGATGTTCAAAGCTCTACACCAACGCCAAACTGCTATATCTATCCCTTACCATTAGGCTTTTTTTGGTCTCAAGCCTCTCAACATGCCCATTTATGGCTGTGTCGAACCATATAGACCCATAAAACTGTCAAGAAAACTTATAACGTTGCTTTAGGGTCTTTTTGTTAGGATGGTGAATTTTTTATTGCCTTTGCTGTTTTTGTGACTTTTGTCTGTCTTTCTCATTTCCGCACTCTTTTAGTGGAGAAAGTACACAAAGTAGAAAATAAGACCTGTGAAGTTGTACAGCAGGATGAGTGATAACTCAAACAGTTGCTGATTTAGGACTCTTGGAGGCGTCCTGGTCTTGACACCCCCCAGGTGGCACTGTTCTTCCAAAACAAACCCTGCTCTGTTTTAAGAGGATCTAACAAACTATTCCTCATACAAACCTTTCAAACGGCTTAAACAGTCACAGCCTGGTCACATCATCATTTCATGATGGTCAGCTGTACAGAACTGTCCTTTGTCTTAACTCTTTATCTTTGCACCAACCGCAGACTCCACATCTACTGAGATAAGATAAACTTCTGGCAACTACAAGATCGCTGAGGCCTTTTGTTAACAGCAGCCACTTTTAGCCATTTTTAGCCGTTTTCTCTGCTAATAAGTTATTTCATAAACAACTGCTACTTAACTGCTATACATTAATCTGACATTGCAAAAAAAAAAAAAACCCAAACTGAAATAATTGCTGCTATTTGGCTACACAGGATCCTAAATCCTGTTACCATTACTCAAAAAGTTTCCATCACATCCAGGAACTGAGCGGAGAAGTGTGTTCTTACTGCGGGATGGATGAAGTTTCTTCTAGTGAAATCTTAAAATAAAGACACTCTCAGGAAATAGAGGAAATCATTTACACCACAAAGATAAAGATACCAGCATATTTAAGAGAGATTTTAGAAAATATGTCTTCCTTCATAGCATCTTTTAACGTCTCTTAATAAAGTCTAGTCTGGATTCAACTTGTAATGTTGGTTTTTGCAACAAAAAGACATAAAAAAACAACAAATCCAAGTGGTTTCATGTATAATTTATATTGAAAACATGTTAAAAACATTTGTTTCCCTTTATAAAACCATACAGTTACCTGTGGTCATAATTACAACAGTGTCCTGGTAATCAAATTCCCCTGTCAATATGTAACTGGAGCGATGCATCTTAAGTGCGTTTTGGGATAGAATGATGCTGAGCTGCACTGATGCTCAGTTTGGCTGGTTGTCCATCTGTGAGCCCGACTGGTAAGACTGGATGTCCTCCCCGATGTACTCCGTCACTGTGGAGGGATGAAGAGGAGAAAATCACAATCCTGTTCATCAATCCATTTGATCTACATATTCCATCTCATGCTCCCAGGGCCGTTGGTGCAGTTTGTTCGGCTTTTGAATCACAAGAATCAGAGGCTTTACATACTTAATCTACCTGTATTTGTTGAGTCATAGCAACAGGAACTGCAGCATCTACATAACATGTCTCCTCCTACTCCTCCCTTGTCTACAGTTTGGTGCTGAGCAGGTAGTTTACAGCAGGTTTTTTAAAGCTTTTTCACTGAAAACTGCTGTCTGCTGCGACTGGAAATGAGGCTGATAAGAGCGGCGACCGCCAGAAAATGAAAACGATAAGCTGAAAGAAGCTATAAATCTCCACAGAGCTGAGGGGGGATGTGGGTTCAAACCTTAAGAGATATCCAGTCTAATGACCAATGTTTGCACGATGTACAAGTACAAATCATATTTTTTATCACTGGGAGGAACATTAAAATCAGAGTAAAGATTTCCAAATAGAATTCCAAGTTATCGAGCGGTAACCATGGCAATTATGTAGATATTGAGGCTTGTAAAACATTTTCTAATGGATCACAGTTGCGTCGATAGACAGATCTCTCAGGCAATCACTGGCACATGCTCGTCCCCCTTCAGCTCCATCCAGGCTTCAACCAATTGACCAAACTTTTTTTTTCACATCAATAACTGATGAAGATGGTGGAGAGAGTAAACCCAAATTACAGGCTTAAAACTGTAAAGTCCCAACTCTGACCACAATGACAAAGCGTCAAGTGTTGCTTTTCCTTTCTAATATATAGTAGTGAGTGTAGTCTAAAGCAGGAAACATAACCTAAATAAATTCACTTACTGATGTGATAAAGTTTTTATCACTTTTAATGTTTCATATATGACCTGATAAAATCTCTTAATGGAGCTTCTTAAACCATGGGATGTCTCAGAAATGATAATTAAATATATCAATAAGAAATAAAATTTGATATTCTAGCTTTGAAATGTGCCTTCATCACAGACAATGAAATGTCTTATCCATAACTTTGCACATAACCATTCATTCAACCATCATCCATCCACCAGTCTGTTTACAATCTCACCCATTCATCCACCTGCTTATCAATCTATCCATACAAACATACTGTACATAAAAACATAGAAAAAGTGACTTGAGTTTTTTGTGATTTATTTGTCTCTCTATGTCCTGCACATGTCTGTAATGCAGCCACTTAGTTAATCAACAGAAACTTACTGAAAGATTTTTACACATTTGTTGTTCAAATTGAAGAAACCAAAGAATCCCACACTCTGTCCATCACTTGAACTCACTTTAGTAACACAAAATTTCTGTCCTCAGACCTTCATCAGGAAAAATTCATGCAGACAAATAGCACCATGGGTAGAAAGATGAAGGTCTGAGGACTGACACGTTGTGTTATTAAAGAGTTCAAGGATTCTTTGGTTTTCTTTTCAAGTGAAGAGTTTTTGATCCTGCGCTGCTGTCACTAAGACCTTATGGTGTTATGGTGATCAATATGTGCAACTCACCTTCTTCAAATGTAATGTGGTGCATAGAAGCAGAGTTGGTAAACTCCAAGGGGCACTCCTGAATCTTGGCATCCCTCTCTCCCCCATGTCCCATCCCCAGCACCCTTCCCTGGGGGTCCCAGCCCTCGTAATGGGAGTAGGGTGCTGGACAGATGTCCTGATAGGGGCTCTGGTTGGAGGGAGGGGAGGGACACATCTCCTGAGGATAGGCAGAGTACTGTGGGTAAGGGGAGGTGGGGATCGGGGGAAGAGGGGAGGTGGAGATGGGACTGCCAGCTGGGAACGGGCTGAGAGAGGAGGAGTGGGAAGGAGAGGGTGAGGAGGACAGGTAGGGTGAGTCCAGCCACGGGGAAGGGGAGGGGGAGGGAGGCTGCGGGCCTCGGGGGTATAGAGGGGGAAGGAGCTCGGTGAAGCCCAGCTCCAGGTTCTCGAAGCTGGGGTGACGCTCGGACAGGGCTGCCCTGGACCCGCCGGGCTCCTCCACTGCAGCATCGGGTTTAGAGCAGTACTCCTCCTGGTAGCTGATGGTCTGACACGGAGGGGAGTAGGTGGAGGGGTAGGGGGGCAGGTGGAACCCCAGGCCTCTCTCGTCCACCATGGGGTCGCCTCTCACATGGAAACCCCTGTCCATTCTGGGTTGACCTCCCACAGGACACACGGTCCCGCCATCCAGGGGCAGCACCTGGGGCCGGGACAGCAGCGGGTCCTCCTCTTTGAACATAACTGCAGGAAGAATAAAAATGAGTGAGTCGGTGCAAATACCAAGCACCCTGTAAATAATAGTAATATCAATCAATAAGAAATTTCTACCACTCTACTTATTCTCTTATATCTCAAAAATGTATTTCAGATGTTTTCAAAAAAGCCACTGGATTCAAAAGCAGAGCATGTTGGAAACCTCCAACTTAACTTTAATGAAGATGAGGACCATTTACAGTATTTGTTGTTGTTGTTGTTTATAATCTCATTATTGAAGCTGATCATAAGAAATTTGAAACATCTTGAAACTTAATTAGTTAGAATACAATTTATGGCTGGAGAAATGAGCTCATAATATAGAAAACAAACTCCTTGGGTTGCTGCTCAGCTCCTCTTGACTAAAGACTTTCAGGAGATTGTTCAAATTGATATAGCTTTGCCAAGTGGCAAATGTTGAATTTATCTCTCTGGGGGGAAATAAACACAGTTAAACGATGTTATCTTCAAAGATTTACTATGTCAATATGATGCTTCCATTGAATCTTCCAGTGTCAGCGCTTGAGCAGTACAATGAGGTAGTTGGGGACTTCTTGTGGAATGGGAAGAAACCCTCGAATTAGTCTGAATACACTGTTCACCACTAGAGGGAGGGGTGGTCTGGCATTGCCAAATATGGAATTATACAATATTGCCTTTGAAATTGCTAAACTATGCAAACACTGGTCAGGGAGTGGTCCGCATCTGGGTTGGATGGAGATAGAGAGGTTGCTTACCTCCCCTTTTAGATTTATAGATGTTCTGTCTCAAAAACCATCACAGTCCCTTCCTGAAGGAGACATTAATCTATTACTTCAGCACTCACAGGATATTTAGAGCTGGTCTATAAAATGTTTGGTCAGTCTCAATATAGACAAGGTTACTCATCTATATGGGAAAACCCTGCGATAGGGAAGGAAACAGTATGTTGGAGGGCATGGCACATGAAGGGTTTAACCACAATTACTGATCTTTTTGGGGAAGAAGTACTACTCCTATCAAGGGCTAAAGGATTGATATAATCTAACTGATAAAGGGGACTTTTGGAAATACCTCCAATTAAGAAGCTGTGTACAGTCTATGGGTTTCAAAACAGAACAGGAGGAAAAGTTTCTAAAGCTTTCTGATATTGTAAAATTATCCTCTGTATTTTACACAATGGCAGCAAATGCTCTGTATGGTAAAAGTGAGAGTCTGAGGACAGAACGGAAAAGGGAACCGGACACTGAGCTTGAACAAGAAGTTTTGGGAGAATATTGTTCATAACATGAGTTGGTCAGTAAGAGATAGTAGGAGCAAATTTATACATTATAAATGAATTCATAGATATTATTGGACTCCAGTCAGACTTAAAAAGCTTGTTCTTATTCAAAGCAATGAATGCTGGAAATGTAAGAGCTCTACGGGCACCTTTCTACACCTCATGTGGGACTGTCTGCTGGTTTCCACATTTTGGACACAAGTGGTTGGACCAGTCTTTGCCGAGTTCACCACATCTTTGCCTTCTTAGAGACAAATCTTGTTCTGTCTGTGTTTGCGTGCTTTGTTACCTGAAGACTACCACCCGGAAAGTATGTTTTGTACTGTACTGACAAAAAAGAGGATATATTTGAAAAAAGGTGGATCAAGGTAACATAAAAGTTGAGTAATATCATGTATAAAAGCTTTCGATTAGTTTCTTCTCAGTGGGAGATTAGTTAGATTTGCTGCTTTTTTGTTTTATATAAATTGTGAATTGAATATTTGGGGTTTTTGACTGCTCACTGGACAAAAACAAGACATTTCAGACATCACCTCGGACTTGGGGAAATGTGATTGACATTTTTCAATATTTTCTGTCATTTTACAGATAAAACTATTAATCAATTCAAAAAATAATCAACAGATTAATCGAAGATGAAAATAATCTTTAGGTGCAGCTCTAATAGAAAGTAATAAAAAGTCATTTGATTGCTCCATTTTTGCATGTAAGTACAATTTGAGCCTTATTCAAATGATCTCAATTTACTATCTACTGTGTAGGCAAAGACAAAAGTATGTGCTGCATGTTCCAGTAACACTTAGTAAATATCACTAATTTTATGTATGTGCTAACAGAGTACTATTATATATAGAATATTATTTGGACCTAATCATTTTATTTGACAATGTTAAGTTATTTTACATGTTTATATTGTGATATTTAAGTCAATGAGCTAATTTATCAACTAACTGACTTTATGATTAATTTATGATTATAGACTTATGAAACGCTGCTTTCATCTCTGATGTTTCAGTGATTCAAATAGTGATTTAAGTGAAATGAAATGATAATTCTGTTTGATAATCAAACTAACTCACTGCAGCTACCCATACTGGAAATATTTAATATGTTTTGCATTTAAATCTCCACTACACTCCAAATATCAGCGATAGTACAGTAGAAAGAAAAATTCAACCACCTCCATTTAGAATCACACAAACCCACCATAAAACCACAGATACAGAAAGTCGGGATCAGACACTCACTGGGCAGATATTTGAAGCAGTGAGTGCTGCTCCTTTTTCTCTTCCCGTTGGAGACGTAAAGACTGACCGACACGGGCCGACTGACGGACATGTCGCTGTAGGCGGGGACCCTCACACACAGCAAACACTAGAAGGAAAAAGAGGATCATTCGGTTGCTTCAGTCGTATCTGCTGACTTAAAGGTCAGTTTGGATTTTGGGACATTCTTGGACAGCTCTCACACACACACACACACACACACACACACACACACACACACACACACAATTACCTCATTACTGTTGTCACGGTCGACATGAGCCTCCTCCTCCCACTGTAATTTACCGTCTAATATATAAGAACACAAGGTAGAATCAGGGACAAGCACACAAACAGTAATCAATCATGTAATTTGCTCCCACGAAGACAGAAGTGCAGCCAAAAGTTAAAGCTTTCAAAAACCAGCTCAAATCAGCCTCCACTGATAACTGACAGCATCCTTGGCTTGAAATGAGAAAAATGACAAAAGTTACTGGAGGCAGGTGTGAGATTTTTAAATGAACTTCTGCGTTTAAACCATAAATATAAAGACGTGAGAACCTTTTTCCACCTCAACCAGAATAAAAAAAACGACAGATCTGTAAACTTTTCATCCTGTTCACGTCTCTCAAACCAAGACTGTGAAAATGTTAAATCATTTTATGCCGACAAATCTATCAAAATTTGATCTAAAATTTTAAAATGTATCTTTTATTTCTTTTATTTAAATTGTATCTGCTCTATATGAGCTTATTTCTTATTTGCATTTTCCTTTTTTATATATACATAAACTTATTTATTTTAATTTGCACTTGCACATTCATTTCTTTTATGTATGAGCTCAGTGCTGCCAGATAGATGTGCTCTAATGTTCTTGTACATCATACAGGCGGCTTACATGGGTTTCTGATTTTAATCTAGAATCATTTTGTGCTTTAATGCTTGAAAGAAATAAAATTATTATTATTATTATTATTATTATTATTATTATTATTATTATTATTATTATTATTATTATAAAAATCTTGTGTATTCAGTATGCTGAAAACTCCTAACTATCTAGGTGAGACACTTTAACAACATGACGTTTAGACATTTCTTATATACAGACATCATCTAATCCACTTCATTATACATCAAACCTCTTTAAAATCTGTCACTGACACAGTTGGTCGTAGTATACGTTACTTGCTTATTTATATTAACTCGCTTGTGTACTTAAGTCCCTGTTTTTTCTCCGAACGACTGTGTGAAAACTCCCTGACTAACACACTAATAACTGAGTGATTTGCATCCATTTGAATTGTTCATTCTTACACTGAGATACTGAGCTCAAACACTGAGTATAAACTCTAAATGGAACAGCTTGAATTGTTGTGCAATGTGTTTTCAAACTCGCTGATCATATCTGAATTCTGTCTGTGTTTGTATAGCAAAAAAAAAAAAAAAGATTTACTCCAGTGTTGTTTGAAAGCCAAATTTGTACACCCACTCTTCATCTCAGTTCTGACTTTGACCTTTACTGCGTAATCAGATACTTATCAATCAAAACATTAGAGACAAAAGATCAGAAACAACATCGGAGAGGACTGCGTCTCCTCTGTGGACATTTACCTGTCCCTCTCTCCATGAAAAGGACTCTGGAGATCGGCAGGAAGTTGGTGCCACTCAGCAGGAGCTCCTCTCCTCCCTCCACAGAACAGGAAGTGAGGCTGACAGATTCGATGACGGGCAGCTCCTGTGCCGAACGCTGAGCTGAGGCAGGGAGGGAGTCACATTCAAGATGACCTTCAGTGTAACTAAATTTGTTCCTAATTTTAAAACCAGTGAGAGTTGAATTTGAGCACGTCCAACTTTAGCACGCTGCAAATCTTTTACATGCTGCTTTGTTAAGTTTTATGCGTATCTGAATTCTCCTCGCAATTTAGTGTCTGTAAAACATCTGATCGACCACTCACAGCATTCGATGGGCAGGGAGGCAACCTGCAGAGCCAGGACCCGGCTAGGAGGCGCAACAGGGGGCGCTAGAGGGAGATGGGTACGAAAGACCAAACGGACACGAGTGTTTTTCCTCCCAACGTCTGTTTCTCCTTTCCTCAGCTCGATATCTGAGTTCCTCAGCTTCAGAATCCCGGCGCAGTCGATGCTACAACACAGGATTTTTTTTTTTTTTAACCTTAAATGTATTCAAGAGGGTTTGATCAACACATTTCTGCTTCCCATTCACTTCAACTTGCATTTTCAGTATCTGCTGAGTGTTGTTTCTTCACATTCTTTAACATTATATTCCTTATTGGCCCAATAAAAGTGTACCGTAGACTTCAACCAACCTTGTAACGGTAGTAAAAGGCTGAATTACACACACAAATAAAATGCTTTTGTCCTGTGGCCCTGTAGAGGAAATGTTTCCTCTGCTTCTCTTCTACTCACAGTGCAGTCATGTTGTTCTCAGGGTTGAGGGGGATGTCCAGAAGTTTGGTTCCCGCCTGGACGCTCTCATGACTGGCGGTGCCCACCATCTTCCCCGTCACCCTGAGAGGGGGAAAAATCTGTGATAGACTGGCAATCTGTCCAAGGTGAACACTGCCTCTCAAAAAGTGCTAGAGCTAGGATAGGCTCCAGCAACCAGAAAGTCTAGTCAGGATAAACATGTATAATCAATAATAATTTTGATAACTTATTAATCATTTAAGTCATTTTTCAAGCAGAAATTGCCAACGTTTGAGGGTTACAGCTACTATAATGTAGAGCTGCAACTAACAATCATTTTCGATTATATAAATATAACAATTAATCTGCAGATTATGTTCTTGATTAATCGTTTTGTCTGTAACATGTCAGAAAATTACTTTAAATTGTCTTTAAAATGTCTTGTTTTGTCCAATCAATAATCAAAAGATATTCAGTTCACTATCATGTATGACACAGAAAGAAAGAATCTGTAAACTGCAACCAGCAGGTTTTGTCATAAGAAAATGACTATAACGATTATTCGATTATCAAAATAGTTGCTGATTAACATAATGTTGATCGACTAACTGATTGATCAACTGTTTTGTTGCTTTCCTCTGTTATATATCATTGCAAAGTGAACAGCTTTAGTTTCTGAGCTTTCAGAACTTGTGACTGTGCAAAAGTTTTTGGCATTTTAGATGTTTAGATTCTTAACCATTATGTAAAACCATCAGGGAGGCGTCTATTTGGTCCTAAATTTATTCTGCAGCATGACAACGACTCCAAACATACAACCAGAGTCATAAAGAATTATCTTCAGTAACAAGAAGAACAAGGAGTTGTGCCACGGATTGTTTGGTCCCCACAGAGCCCCGATCTCAACATCATCATGAGTCAGTCTGGGATTACATGAAGAGACAGAAGCAACTGAGGCGCCGAAATCCACAGAAGAACTGTGGCAACTTCATCAAGATGCAGGAACAACCGACCCGCCAAGTCGCTGAAAAACTGTGTGCAGGTGTAACGAGGAGAACTGCTGCTTTTTTAAAGGCAAAGCTGCTCACAAAAAAATATTGATTTGATTTAGGTTTTTTATGTTTACTGAATTCTGTATGAAGTTAATTGATAGATAAAAACTATTCATGGCTATTTGAAAGCATCCTCACTTTACTTTTAGTGCCTAAAACCTTTGCACAGAACTGTAAATTATATTGAAAAAATGTTATTTTTATTTCAATTATATTCTATTTGCTGCTTCGATTACACTTAGTGTGCAAACACTGAAAATAATATCCATACCTCCAACCATGACAAGAACAAATACATGCGATTTAGTGAGGAAATTGTCAAAATTACTAAAATACTTCAGAATATACTGCTGATGTCAAGATACAAGGAGCTGAGCCACAGATTAGCATAAAGTAAATCATACAGTTGCTACATGTCTTCTACTGTATCTGGAAGTTAAATGAATGGACTTCTGTTACTCTAAAGTGCACTAAAACATTAAATGTTTTAAATTACATTAAAGTACATTAAGCTGATGCTCACGTACAGAACAGTCTAGGTGCAGTAAATCTCCTCGACCGACACAAGAAGCAGCTGGTTGTAAGTTATGCAACAGCGAGAGCAGAACAGTGATCAGATGATGTGTCTGATGTTGTGTGCCTTGAATATTAACACACGACAGAGAGATGCTCGGTAGTAAGTTTACTTTTAAATATAAATACAGTGTAGTACCTGTGTATCTGATAGAAAGGATGTGGCCTGATGGATCGATCATCAGCTGTTCCAACGAAAACCTGAAGGGAGAGCGGCTTCCTCTCTGTGTATCCACACAGCTGCACAGAGAGACGCAGTGTGAGGGACGAAATCAAACTGTGATGAGGCCAACAGCAGTGAGACGCAACGTGTGTCCAAAGACTTTGTTCCAGTATTATGAAAACACAACATTCAAACTAAATGTCCACCTCAGTTTGATTAGAAATTACATTTTATATAAAAATAGCAGAGATCTATCAATTCGTGCCGCATTTCTAAACAAAATCTTTGTTGTAACAAACTGTTCTGACAAATCTTTACTGTTTGTTTTCACCTTAACAACAGGATGTCCTGTCGGTGCAGCCTTGACGGCTCCTCGGCTCCCCTCGGTCTCATAGTGCGCTCTGTGGTGTGGACGGGGCTGCACCTCGATACGCAGCTCGTACTGGTCAAACTGGGACGGCAGCGGCCAGTCAAGTGGCGGCAGGGCATTTGACCTGAAAGTGTATTGGATCAATAGAAGGTTATACTTGCAGTTAAGGCTGGGCAATGTATTGATATTATATTGATATCGTGATATGAGACTAAATATCGTCTTAGATTTTGGATATTGTCATATTGTGATATTGCGTAAATGTTGTCTTTTCCTGGTATTAAAGGCTGCATTAAATAATATTTTTATCAATATTTTGTGAAAGCATCAATAGTCATCTCTACAATATTGTTGCAATATCGATATCGAGATATTTGGTCAAAAATATGTTGATATTTGATTTTGTCCATATCGGCCAGCCCTACTTGCATTGAACATGTTCATAACACTGAGCAACAGATGCAGATAAATAACTGTTTTGTGGGTCAAATAATGACATTTACTGTATGTATAATTTACACATGCAAACATGACAAGTGTAAAACAGACTCAATAAACAACTTTTTTGATTAGTCCTAAAGGTGATTAAAATGTTCCTGTTTCTTTTGACTTGGTGTGAATCTGCACGAGTGTTTATTAATACTGTTAAAATTGTACATTTAATTTGTGAATATGACTCAGACTCTGTTCACAGTGCTGACTGTTAGTGTAAAAACATGTGTACTGTGGTAATACTACTTTAAAGAGTAGACTGTTTGTTACCATAAAACTACATATTTGTTTTTTAATGTTTGTCTGTGGGATTTCTTTTTTCATAATTAAACACAAGATACAAGAACTCGTAATGATATGGATTATTTTTTTGAAAGTCAGCAAACAGTATTTAGCTAATAATGTTATCAAAGGTTTATTTATGTTCTTAAAGTCAAGTTGGGAGGCATATACAGTATTTGACTGCAGGTAGCATCACCCAGTATTTTGATACAGTACTAGGAAGTGAGCTTGAAAACTTCTGAGTTAGTGCCCGCTCACAGCAAAATGTATTTGTGCTTCTTTACATAATATTGTGAATTCAAACATCAATGTCTTATCTTAAAGTAGAAAGTGCTGGAAGCTTAGACATGTAGACAAACGCTCTATTGACATTTGGCAAAGCAGGATGGTACGCGTTTGGATGATGCAACAGTTAATACAACAGTTTTCTAATTTTGGACTCTGCTTCTGTCTGTTCTCTCAAATATCTGCACTGTCAAGTTGTTTAGCAGTTGGTCAGCGTCCCATATTCAAGTGTCAAATGTACCAAAGTAAAACTCTACACATAAACACTGCACAGGTTTACTTCACCTCAGTGTGTCGTTGCAATTCTCCAGAAATTAATGGATTTCAGTCTTAAATTTTACTGTTATAAATGATGCTGTGACTGAGCTCTTCCTCTTCCATCACTTTAAGGACAGAATAGTAGTAAAAACCAGATGACAAAAATGGATATTCTATATTTAAAGAGTAATTTCACCCATACTTACTTATCTCTAGTGGAATCTAGGCTTTGATTTTACCTCCATTGGTTTTGACAACCCGTCTCTGAGATTTCCTTCACCATCTTAATGAAGGTGAATGGGATTGCATTTTATGGGGCTCAATAACTAAATGGCAACTGAAAATTGCCATTTAAAAGTTGAATAGATAAGAAGACATGGGGACCAGTTTTTGCATAAACTGATAAACTAACTTTTACTGCCATCCTGGACTGACAAACTCTCAGACTATGTTCAATATTCCTGCCTAATTTATTGAAATGATTTGTTTTGTGTTTTATTGTTGTGTACCCCACATACAGTATGTGTACACATAGTATATAGATGTTTACTTTTTTATATATGCTGTGTAATTACACAACCAACACAACCAAATCTGTTTGTTTTGTTTGTTTGTTTTCTTTTTGATACGGGTATTCTGTTTCTTTTTATCTCTGATCTTCAGTTTTGTAATTACTTAGAGTCTCGGTTGAAGCTTGGTATACTACTTGACTGTTATCTGTTGGGAAAAGCAATAAATAAAGTTTTGAAAGAAAAAGAAAATCAATAGAAAATTCAATAACAACATCAGAAGAGTAGTGGTAACTATTTCTGGAGAGAACGCTGCTACTGAATTTTTAAAATGTAATGGGGTTTTTTGTTTTGTTTTGTTTTTTCTTTGGTAATTTCAGTGAACCCATTACTGATAGCGAGCTTCAGGCTGTGATTTTTGTTGGATATTATCATATATGTGGTGGCGTGTGTCCTTGCCTGAACAGAGGACTGTGGGCGCTGGCTCGGGTCCTGCCCCAGGCCAGAGCAGGGGGCACAGAGAGGTAATCCATTCCCAGCGAGGGGGGCTCTCTCCTGGTCTGCTGGGTCTCTGGCAGCGGGCAGGGGGAGCTGTGGCCTGGAGCCTGCTCCTGATCCACCTCCCTTGGAGACAACTGGGAGACAAAAAGTTGTCTGTATCACTGCAGTGCAATAAAAATTATATATATATAAAAATATGTCATATTTCAGTCATCTTTCATATCATAAAACCACAAAAGCATCTTCACCTGCTCCAATGACGTCTTCCTGGTTTTCTGAGGGATGCTGAGCTCACAGCTGCTGGGCAGAGCTTGTAACTGAGGGGAGGAGTCTCCGCCCTCGAGGTTGCACCCCTGCAGTTCGTCTGAGTAACTGCCCCTCCGTGAAGTACAGGGCGAGGCCAGGGGGGAGTTTCTGCGCTTCTTACCCCCGGGCGAAGTAGGCCTCGAGGACGGCGAGAGCCCAAAATTGATTGCAGCCTCGTTGAGCTCCTCCTCCTCCACCAACAGGGAGTCACAGCTGGAGGCCGGGCTGAGCCAGCCGCGGGAGGACGGGCTGGAGGCGGGGCTCGGGCTGAGGGAGCCGGGGCATCTGTCGCGATAGGTAAAGGGGTCCAGCAGGGGGAGGTAGAGGCGCTCACGGTCCCACCCACCTCCGCCCCCCATTTCCCAGTAACTGGAGATGGTGTTTGCTGGGTCATCTTCAGGTGAGATGGTGGTTATCTGAATGCTCGGACACTCGACCACACGAGACTCTGAAACCTGGAGGGAAGAAAAGAGTGAGATGCTTCATTTTCTAAGCTTCGGCTTAGTGTTCATATGTCACTTAATCAATCAGTTTATCAAGGAAAAGGTTTTTAGTTTATAGCTTTTCAAAGGTGAAGATTTTTTTCTCTTATATCATTGTAAATAAAGAGTACATTTAGAGCTTTTCACTGCTGATCACTGTCAGACAAAACAAGCAGAGACATCATCTTGGGCTCTGAGAAGCTGTGATTAACTGATCAACTAAAGAAAATAATTATTGGTTGTAGTTAATATTCTG
This sequence comes from Thunnus maccoyii, assembly GCF_910596095.1. NCBI lineage: Eukaryota > Metazoa > Chordata > Actinopteri > Scombriformes > Scombridae > Thunnus > Thunnus maccoyii. Next base: position 24,252,395 of record NC_056544.1, on the reverse strand, counting down.
CGGTCCGAGCAAAAGTTTAAAAAAACATTATGGATTTTTGGACAGGATTTCTACATTTCAGGCAGCCATGCATTTCACTTGAAACTCACTTAATATACTTTAGAAAATCTATCACAGTGAGCATTTAGCCGCATGCCTTTCTATTTTGTCAGTATAATGATGTGGTCAAGCAGCTGTGACTGTTAGCGCTTGTATGAAACAGACTTTTATTTGAGTGAGCAAATGAACAGCAACCATCTAACAAATTTCCCAATGTCCACGGTTGATTATTTTTAGTCTTCCGAGGTTTATTTTACCACATAACCTGGGAATTTAATGCTTTTCAGCAGCTGACTCTAGTAGCTATATACACAAACACAAACCTAACCCTAACCCATCGCCTTGTGACAATAACGTGACACTGTAATGGATTATCTGTCTCAATCGAGTCCCTGCACATTGATTTTTATTTTGATCTGGTATGAACTGAAACCATGGACTGTCTGAAAGGTAGGAAATATATCCAGAGCCCTTTAGTAGGCTTTCTGTTTCTGTTTAAAGTAATGTGCATCTGAGTAGATATAGCTTAATGCTAAAATATTCATTCATGAGCATGGCCCCTACTCCAGTGTTGAATAACTGGAATAACTCTTAATACAAGCTTGCTGATAAAAGAGAGATCATACGGAGAAAATCAACAAGCCACACAGATTTGTGGCTGATGTAATTTGTAGTTGTAATAAAAGTGGAAAATGTGTGTAGTGTTTTTTGTATTTAGTTTGTTGTTCAATCAAGCAGGTCTTGTAAACAAGCTGACTCACCTGTACAGAGCGTGCCGGCAGGCTCTCGTAGGTCCCACTGAACTCTCTGCTTGGGGCCCTTCGTGGAGGCGGGGAATGCATCCCAGCCCTCTGATTGGCTGAGGGTGGCGGGCTGGGGATGCTGATTGAGTGGCCCACATGAGTGGCAGCCAGGTGGTTGTCTGTAACTGATAGAAAAATATGATCGGAATGAATGTGATAAAACATGATATTGGCAACAAATACGTATATATGAGACTGTTTTCATAAATAACTAGAACTCTAGAAGAGTACCTGGACTGGACTACACCTGCTGTATCTAAATCCATCACCAAGTTTGTGTGTAAAGTCCTTTGTAAGTTCTTAGTAACTAATAACTAGTTTCAAACTAGTAATTTACTAAATCAGGTTGCACCACTAAAGCTTAAGAAATGTCTCTAAACACTTAAATAATGTGTAAATTGGTTGCCAGGAAACATCTGTAGCACTGTCCAATAAGAAGCGGCCAACTATGTAAACAGGAAGTCACTGTTAGCATCACAAACTATAACATAGCTTCCAAAAATAACAGCTTTAGGGACAGCTTTCCCTGTTGAGCTGCGGTGGAAGTATAGTAACAAAAAGAGGGACTTTAGCACTAAAAAGACTGTAACAGATAGATATCTACTTGATTTGACTACTTTGGACGACTGAAGCCTCATATTAGCTTTAGATAGACTTTTACATGCATTTTTGCACAAAATATTGTCCCCAATAACTTACATTGAAAGCACATAGCCAGTATGAACAGGAAGAATGATTACAGCAAGGAAAACCTCTTTCTTTGTTCATATGGGCACCCAAAAAATTGTGAACCTATCCTTTAATATTCCTCCCTCCTTTTTCATACTGAAACTGCATGATGACAGCTAGCTTTTAAAACCTGCTCTCCTTGCACAGTTGGCATGAGAAAGACTCATTAGATGTCAATCAAAATATTGTAAACACAATTTGTGGTAAGTAAAGATCCATTTTTTTTTATTATCAACATGTCTACATCATTCACTACACATCAATTTTCCTTGATTTACTGAGCTGAAATTATTGCCATATGGGAAACTTGTGTTGGAAGTGCTCTCCTGGAAGTTCACAGTTAGTGTCTTTAAAAACAAGTGCTGCATTTATGTCACTTTCATTTAACGAAACTGTTTTTGGAAATATGCTTATTCGCCTTCTTGCCGAGAGTTAGATGAGAAGATTGATATCACTCTCATGTCTGTGCAGTGAATATGAAGCTACAGCCAGCAGCCAATTGGCTTAGCTTAGCATGAAGGTTGAAAACAGGGAAACAGCTAGCCAGCTCTATCCAAATGCAACAAAATCCACATATCAGCACCTTTAAAGCTCATTAAAATTGAGATGTTATTTATTGTTTGTTTAATCTGTACAAAAACTGAAGTATAAAAAGGACAATTTGTGGTTTTACAGAGGGTTATGTGCCAAACTATTTCTTGGCCCGGTGCAGTGACTCTCTTGCCAAGCAACCAGTGGAGATTCCAGGTAGGTTTTGTACGTTCTGTCTGACTCTTCAAACACTTTGATTTGATGAAGATGTGACTTGGATCAAAATATTGTCTGTTTGAATACATTTTGTAGCTTGGAGTCAGTGTGCCAGCACTCCTTTTTTCATTGATGCTAACCTCCTGATAGAACCAGGCTAGCAGTTTCCCCCTGTTTCTAGTCTTTATGCTAAGCTAAGTGAAGCTAACCGGCTGCTGGCTGTAGCTTCATATTAAACATACACACGAGCTATATCTGTCAAGCTAATTTAAGCTAATATTTCTCAAAATGTCAAATTCCTTATATTTTTTATTATTTATTAGTCTTAGTATTCATACTGATATTTATTTCACCTTAAAAGGATGAATATGTATTTATAGCAAGACCATTCTTTGTTTATTATATTTAAACCTGCAGTGTGGAACTTTTGTCTCCCCCTTCTGGCAGGGAAAGTAATTACATAAACCCTGTCAAGGTCATCGCCGCAGACCCCTGACACTGTTTACATCCCCACCCTGGCAACGTGACGCAGTTGGGGCGCACTGAGGACAGTCTGCCCTGGTTGACAGTCACAAACCAATCATTGCTGGTTGACGTAAAAAGCATTATTACTGGTGCACCAGCGTGGGAAAGTCGCCACAGACACCAGATTTAAAAACTTGCGTATACTGTGAAATACAGAGAGATTTACCTGGCAGTGATCAGCTTAATCAGCACTGTGTGAACTCATTTGGCAAGGGCTTGAATGTAACAGACGTTAATTTATATGTAAAAGTCCTGCACTCCAGCTTTAAATGATAAGCTCCTAAAATCTGCTCAGAAATACTAAATGTGATAATATACTGTATATCAGATTAATAAAAATATGTGTTTGTGGGCAAAAATATATATAAAAAATATCAGAGTAAAGTAGAATTTGGTTTTATATTCCATAATCTCTCAAACTTCTGAGTGTCAAAAACTTTGTGTCTGTGACACGAAGCAAGACCATCCCTATAACCATGATTGTCTGTCCATCACTGAGTCACTGACTGAGTGATGAAGGTACACCAGTAGTCAGTCGAAGGTGGTCTAAGCTACGTAACCCAGAATGCGTTTCGCACCAACTGACAGCAAGCAGCAATGGCGGAGATTAAGCTGTTGTAATTTTCACTGTAGGGCTGTTAATATGTCACTTTATTAAGTTTTAATATTTTATTTCAGGCGAGAATAGTGCCACTATTACCTACCGAAATATGGAGTTACTTTTGTGTCTTTATTATGCCATCAAACAGAAAAAATTGATTTCAAAAATGTTTTATTGCAAGTAAAATAAATTTGTGATTAAAATGTGAATCAAAAACTTTTGTTTGCGAATCCAAAAGGTTTTTTTTTGCAAATCCACAAGTTTTGCTTCCTGTTGAACTGAATTTCGTGGTCAGGACCTACGCTGAAAGATGTAAGACACATCTCTATTGGCCAGTCTCGAACAAAGTGACAGCTTGGCAACATCCACAGTTAGTAAACGAGAGGGAGTTTTGAAGTTGCTACCATGGTGAAAACGTTGATTACATATGTTCCGTAACATAACCTTAGATTAGAATAGTTTAGGCGTAGCTGTTGCTATTTCACAGTATGTTTTCAGTTCATGAAAGTTAATTTTAACATTTTGGTTGCCTAAAAAGTCTTGTTCAGTGTTTGGTTGTACTAAAAGACCCTGTAAGGAGTCGGATGTGCAGTTTTACCAGTAATTACATTTTGTTTTAAGCCTGTTTTTCGCTAGCTAAAATTAGCATTTGCATGAGCAATATCACAGTTGCCCATAGACTGTGGATGCACCATGCTAACCAAGCTAGCAGCTAGCGTTAGGGTCAGCTCCACCCTCTGGTCCACATATGGTCACCTCTGGCTCCAAAAAACCAAGATGGCAACGGTCAAAATGCCAAACTCAAGGCTTCAAAACGGGGTCCACAAACCATTGTGGCTATGTCCATTATTTTTTTTACAGTCAATGGTCACATGTCTTTTTTAAAATTAATCACTTCTGTGTTCGTAGTAAATAAAATAAAAGCAATATAACAACATGAAACACACTGTATTGAGGTAATTTACACTTAGCATTAATTATTATCTTAATGGTTATTGCATTAAAACTATTTTTCAGGTTGTGGGTACATGAAATAATATATAAAACATATAAAAAAATAGCTTAAATCTTAACTCAACCCTTCTTACAACAGCACCATATAGTCTACACCCAAAATCTGCTGCAATGTATTTTAAGTATTTTTAATATTTTTCTTATATGTACAGCACCTTGAGTTACAACTACTGTATGGAATGTGCAATACAAATAAACAAACTTCAGTGAAAACAAACATCTTAAAAATGCTGCAATGTCCATGTCTGATGGTACAAATTAAAAACCCTCCAGCGTTTCATACACTGTCCAGCCATATATTCGGTTTTGACTTAAGTCTCGTTTCCATGCATTTTCTATGAATTACTGGGCTTTTTTCCATGCATCAGTCGCAAATCGTTCAGTCAGGGGTAAAACTGGAATTCTAACCACATCACGAACGTTTACATTCGGTTACGTCACTGATCCAAATCTTATACCACTAAGAATCACAAACCCAACTCCGCTGCTGATCATAACAACCGTGTAAAATGACTTTGGATGATTTGGAGCACGTCTACATTTCCTCTTTTTTTTCAATCACAGAAAACATTCTCAACAAAACTTCTTGGACTTTGCCAAACAAGCATCCAAATGAGGACACGACCCCTCTGTGCCACAACCCTCACCACAACACTTCCCCAGCGTGGTGTGGTCGGCCTCCACACGAAGCCAAACAGTAGTTAGTCTGTAATGAGCGAGGCTCCAACCGATCATTGTTGCTCTGCAGTGGCGGTGGGCCATACAGGCAATTTTTGGGCAAAGCAGACACACAACAGCAACTGCCAACAAATTAAGAGACTTGGGGTGAAAAATCTCTTCAAATGTTTCCTGGCAACAAAAATATTTCCAAGTGATTAAAGCTGCAGTGCTGAGGCAACTCTTCTACTGGTGGATTTTTCACATGAAACAATGATTTAAATGTTTGTGTTTGTGAGCAGCAGAGGAGTTTATGAGCCACAAACACTTACCTAACACTTATTGAACGCAATAAGTTTGTCATTTTCTTTTGTGTAGCCTCAGTCTACTTTATTCTGCGCATGAGTTGAATCGCAGAGAATTACGAAATGAATCTGAAGCATAGGAAAGCAAAAGAGACGTATTTCTGCTGCAAAACTTCCTTTTCTCGAATTTTGCTCTATTTGTTGCCTTTTTTTCTCGTAAATGAAAGGTGAATATTTTTCAGGCCTCTTAAAATTACTTATCAAACAATTTTTCAGATCTGTGTCCAGACCAGCAGAGGAGTTTATTACTACAAAGATTTACTTGACTGTTATCGGGCACAATCAGTTTGTCTTTTTCTTTTTGAGAAGCCTAATTTGAAGTCTAACAGATCTGAAATAATAAATTATTCAGTGTCCTCAGCTCACAAAAAGTAATGTTTTCTTGGGGTCAAGAGATGGTTATCAGTATTGGAAAGCAAAAGAGACGTATTTCTGCTGCAAAATAATGTTTCCTTTTCTCAAATTTTGCTCCATTTGTTGCCTTTTTCTTGTAAATTGAAGGTGAATTTGACCTCTTAAGACCTCTTAAAACTATTTAGTATTGCTACCAAAATGTACCAGACTTACTGAGCACAATCAGTTTGTATTTTTCTTATTTGGGAAGCCTCATCTGAAGTCTAACACATCTAAAATAATACACTCTGTGTCCTGAGTTGAACCTCTTAGGGGCCACAAAGCCTCCTGCGATAAATCTAAGATGTTTTTGTATAATTAACAGTAAAGGAAAGCTAAAAATAAAAAAAAAAAGATATATTTCTGCTACAAAATCATGTTAATTGTTTTCTGACGTTTCCCTAATTGTTTTTTTTCTTGTGAAGTAATTAGTATTTCTCCTGTTTAAGCTTCTAAATGTTACTCAGATAAATCAACTCACTGTTTGGTTGAACTAGTCAGAACTGACACCAGTGAGCAGGGATTGCGAGTTGACATGCAAGCCCAAAAAGTTGGAAAGCATAGATGTTTACATGAAGAGATCTGGAGAGCTGGGGGCAAAAATCCTGAACATCAGGAGTGACGTGAGAGTGTCAGAACAGCTAAAACGAGACCCGAGCCAACTTCAGTGAATCTCCGAAAAGTGAAAATTGGTCACCTAGAGTGAAGAATTGCTCTGTTGTTTCTCCTGCAGCTCACTTTCATGCATTGGGTGTGGTAATACGACTGTATGCCAGTGTAGGCGGGAAACAAATGAGAGAGTGGATGTGGGGATGTGAGGTGTGTGTGTGTGTGTGTTTGCATGTGTGTGTGTGTGTGTCTGTGTATGTGTGTGTGTGGAGTGAAAAGTAGTGGAGATGGAGGTTGAGTGAAAGAGGGAGGGAGGTGTGTATGTGGTGCGTGTTCAGTACACAGAGGTTGAGGTTCCTTCCCAGATGGCAGCTGTTAACTCTACTCACACGCACAGCTGATTAGAAACACATTGAGTCTCGGGCTGCACGCACACATGCACAAACACACAAATGCACTAAACAGGAATACAGTAAGATATGAACACACTCACACACACACATACACACACACACACACACAGTCAGATGCATACCACACACAAAACAAATACACAATAAAAATATACTTATACTCACATGCTTACAGAAAGAAGCACGCACATACACACACTGCACATAAACACAGGCATGCAGATGAAGGCCCTCATCACAGCACAGCACACACACACAGTTGTGTTTCCATCACTTCAGAGGACACTACATTGACTTACATTCATTTCCTGCAGACTTATCCTAACCTTAACCATAACCTCCACATGCCTAAACTTAACCCTAACCTTAATATAACCCTAAACTAACCTTAACTTTAAACCAAGTCTTCACCCTAAAATTATTGATCTTATTAAAATGGGGACTTCCTTTCTTGTCCCCATAAGGGAGTCGATCCCCACAACATGACTGTGTAAACAGATTTACGTCCCCACAACATGAGGAATACCTGGACCACACACACACACACACACACACACACACACACACACACACACACACACACACACACACACACACACACACACACAGAAAGGTTCCCATGCATTAGAGGCCACACTGTCAGACTTCCTTTATCTAATGGGTCCCTTATCTTCAACACATCCAACTATCCAAGAAATGACTCTAACCCAAGCTGCTGTTGCTGGAGTCCAGGTGCAGCAGGGCGACTTCACTTTCCTCCCCGGGAACGGAGCTCTCCGGCTCGGCTGTGCGCACCGGGGACGGTCCCTGGCTCTGCCGCGGCGGGTCCTCCTCAAACACCAACTTGAACTCGAACTCTCCCTCCTCCCAGCCGGTGCCCGTCGCGGCCCCCATCGCCGTCCGGCAGCAAGGACAGGATACAAGATAGAGTGATACAATCTTATCTCCCTGCGTCGACTTCAACGTCCTTGGTGCGCGTCAAAAATGAGAGTTTCCCGGAGATATTCCCCCAAAAAAACTTTTGGCCGCGTCCTATGTGCGTGGCATTGCGCAAATATTCCTCCTCTTCAGAGGGTTTGGGTGTAATTTAAGCAACTTTTCCACGCTGTTTCCACACGACGAGGACTTCTCCTCGCTCGGATCAAGTCTGCAACTTTTTCCAAGACTTGATGCCTTATTATAAATCTTTGCTGAGTATATCTCACAGTCTGTTCCGAAACATATTTCCCAAACACCGTCGGGTCTTTCATTCTAGCTCCATCGTCATCTCCCAGCTTCTTCTTCTTCTTCTTCTTCCCCCGTTCAAGACGGAGAGAGAGAGACAGAGAGAAAAAAAAAAAAAGTTTATCAAATATTTTTGTCGTCCTTTACCCTTAATTGCCTTTGGGTGGGTTTCCCAGCTCCAGTTGTTCCGTTACTCATTCCCCATAGGGCCTTCTGCCTGTCAGTCATGAATCCCCCCTTTTCCCCCCTACCTCAACCTCCCTCCTCCCCTCCTCCTCCTCCTTCTCACTCACTCTGGAGGTTTCTCCTTTAGTCAGACTCACTTCACATCTACTTAATATACCAAAACATATTATCCAACCCTGCAATTACAGCTTTTCTTCTTCTTTTTTTGTTGGTATCATCCAGACACTCTTTTTTTTTATGCCTTTTTACACTGAAGTTTATCTCCATCCTCAGCATCAATAACTGTTGCACACATTTAAGCCCCCCCTCAACCCCCAAAACAATATGATTATCATTCCACTCATGAGCAGGATTCATGGCAAGCTGCTCACTGTCTCCAAAAAACCTGCCATTGTAGTCCGGCTGCATGGCCACCAGGGCTGTGATGTCAGTCAGTCTGTCAGTTAGTGAACATAAGAGGGCCTATTTCCTGTGGCGATGAACACGACAACCCCCCCTTTTTTGGCTGTCACTCTTCCCTCTCCACCCCCTTTCTTTTTTTTTTTTTTTTACCCCACTCCTCCTTCCTCTTTTCTCCCCACCGACTCCTCGTCCCCTCCTTCTCTCGAGTCTATCCCCCTCCCTCCCCTTCCTCTCCACCAAAGATCTGTTTCTCATTATCCTCTGTAGTCTGCTCTCTGTCTGAGTCAGGAGACGAAAAACTTAAATAAACACTCTCTCTCTGGCTCTCTCTGCCTCAGACCAGCTCCTTATTCCTCCTCCCCCCTCTCTCTTCGTCTTTCCCCTCTGTCCTCCTTCCTCGCCCTCCTCCGGTTCTCACAATCATTAGGCTTATGTTATACTGGCGTGTAACTGGGGGCTTGTTTCACTCTCCCTGTCATCCTCATGGGGTCGTGTGGGCAGGCCTTGGATCCTGGACTGATCTCAAGATGTTTCAGAGGGAAAAGTGCTACCAGCAGGGCCAATATAAAACATTTTGGGGCCCTGAGCAGAATCTGATAACACTCCCTGCCAAATTTTAAAATGGCATTACTGGGCTCTTTAACAAAAACAAGGAATGTGTATTATAATTCTTAAAAACTGTTGGTAAAAAGTGACATGAAAGCATGAGGCCCAGTTTGTTGGCGGCGCCTGAGAGCGCAGACAGCAACATTTGTAGTATATTAGACCAATGTGTTTAAATAAAGTCAAATAAAGTCGTTCCTCCTCAGACTTTTTTTCCTCTTCCATTGGGAGTTAGTGAAATCCCTGCTCAGCTTAGGGCTCCTATGTTGCTATTTAGTTTGCTATTGTCTATTACTATTAGCTAACCAGTCTTTAATGTAATAAAAAGTCATAATAATAACTGATATGGAGGATTGCAGGATGTTACATCATGAGATTAGCGGCAACTTTTTTTATAAAAATGTAAAAACTTGACATGAGTGGGAGGCAAATAGCGGCCTTAAAGCAAAAATATTTGGCCTCCTGATGAAAGCTGAAGTTTTGACTTTCATAGTTTACATCAAATCTTTTATATAATTTGTCACAAATCTACTGGAGATAACAAAATCATTACAAGATTCCTGTAAATCCCAGTACATATCTTGTTAAAATGTAAAACTGCCCCCCACGCGTAGAGAGGCTTTAAAACCACAGCTGCTATTTGAACAGTGAATGCTGACGTTAAGTCTGATAAACCTGCCAGAAATTAAATTTCAATGTGTGAATTCCAACACTGTTAATTCCTCAACTTTAACCTATTCGACCATAACAGATTTGTTCCTCACAAACACAAAATAGGTGGCACTCTAACAGAAATTCAAAGGCAACAACAACAGACTGTCAGTCAACTCTAAATAAAGCAGGCAGCTGTTCATCATCTGTCTTTAGTCTCCAAGTGTAACACAGAACATATAATCACATAACTTTTAGTCAAATGAGTCTTAAAATAAGCTGTAAGCCCTCACTTACTAATGGGAATAATGACCTCTGCCCTCAAATACAAACCGAAACAGTGTTAGAAATCAATGTTATTCTTAAATGAACCAAAAGAAATAAACAAAACACACGGGCCTGTGTTTCCACTGTGCCCGTGGTTGAATCTAATTGCTGACCCCTGCTTTACATGCACTCAGCGAGCACTTTATCAGGAACATTTGTGCAATCTAATGCTATCCAAAACAACAGCTCTGCCATAAATTCTACTTTTACGAAGCTTATACATTTCCAGTTTTTGCAAACATTGTCAGAAAGGTGATAATTCTACTTTATGTTTATTATTGAGGTCGTAGTGTGTGATGGTGGTGTACTTTGAAAAGTGTTCCTAGTATTTTGTCCACCCCATTAACATACATGAATCTATGTGATCAAGCTGAAATTAATCCTGGTTAATGAAAACAGAACTTGAATTTAATAGAAAAGTATTCACGTCTTCAGTTGTTCAAAAAGTGGAACGTTTTGGGAGGTGATGAAACTGTGAAGCTTAAAGGCTAATAAATTGTTTAAGGGACTGTTGCAATGTGATGGATGAGTGCAACACACAGGAGGAGCTGCTAAGTGTCAAGTTTATGGGCAGAGGAGGAGGAGGGTGGGGGGAGCAGGCGAGCTGATTCCTGTGGTTGTGTTGCCATCATGTGGTTAAAAGCAGAACAAGTTTACTGTAACTTTCCCCAAAAACTTCCCTCAAAGTTACTGGAAGTTTCCCCATAAGCGAGCTCAGCGTTCAGAGCCTGAGGGAACAGATTTTTGTTATCAGTGGAAATATTTTTTCAACTTCTTAGAAGAGAGACTTGAGCAAGAAACCAGAATTGACTGACTGACTGACTGAAGTGACTGAAGTGACTGAAGTGACGGCTTTAAGAACAATAATATAGGAAATACGTATGATTTGTGCTACATTAAAGTGCTGCAAGTTGTGGTATTAATGTCAAATTCTTAAATAAATAAGAACAGGTATGAATGTATGAATTGATACTATCCAGACAGTATCCATACATTGTTTTCAAAAACGGAAAATGCTTGATTATCAAATTCTTAATACACAGTACAAATCTCTTGATGCAAAGTATTTAAACAAAATTATACTTGAAAAATAAAAGACAATCCAATTTCTTTCTAACATATATTTGGTAACATTTGACCTTCCAGCTTGGTAATAACAAGGTAATTAATGGGGTGATATTCTGATAATATAAAAGTGTAATAATAAAGTAATATCATGGTTATTAGAAAAGTAATAACCAGGTAATAGTAGTAACTATTCAGTAGTGTAGTAAAATGTTGGTAACAATACAGTAACCTGCAAACAATAATGAGGTTATAATCATTTTTGAATGATTTTGAATGAAAACAATGGTAATAAAGTGACATCAATGAGGTAAATACCTGATAATAATGAGGTAATAAGTCAAAATTACCAGATATTGATGTTGAAATTCCTTTTTCCATATGTTAATATTCACTTTTGTTTTCAGGTAATACGTTTACGTTAATATCTGTTACCTGGAAAAAGCATAACTATGTTATGTCTATAACTGTCCTTAATTTCATGGTCTTAGTTTGTAATATTTCGAAAGATAATGTGTTTCCCCATGACGTGTTTCATCATTAGCCTGTTACAAAACATTGTCTCCAACAAGATATACTCGCTGTAAATACCAAGTTATTACCTGTTGTTATGTTGGAAATTACTATGATTTTACTGCATTATTACACCTCTTTATGATCAGAATAACACCCCACTGTTACGTTGTTATTACCGTGCAGGAATGTCAAATGTTACCACATATTAATATTTTTGCTAACATAGTTTATTTATTCCTACTGAGTAACAGTTAAACCTTTATTTGATTAATTTATTCATTATTTAATAACTTTGTACTTCTTCAAACTCACGTTTTTACTGATAACTTTATACTGTATTTACTTGTACAATGTAAGTTTAAGCTCATTTCTATCATGTCATATTTGCAATTGATTGACACAAATAAGTGCAATAATAAGCTTACAACAAGTGTAATGTGAGTTTCATCATCATCTCAAAACCTCATCCCCATTGCTACAAATTTGTGCGACTTAATTTTGCAGAACCAAGTTTACATCATCAAACCCTATATATCTGTAGTAGGATTCATGTATTTATATATATTAATAAATCATTAACCAATCTGATGGTGCTTTAAACTTAAAAGCACGTCTCCCAATTTCTTTAGTGATTCTAGGTGCACAAAAAAAAAAGGATGTTGAGTGTGTCTAAGTGAATATTATGAACCGAATGGAAGCAAAAGCTGTTTTAAGTATAAAGGATAGTTAAAGTAAATACATTTGAAAACAAAGAGCAACCGATGAAAATGTCTCCCAGAGTGAAGTGGTTGCCATGACATCATCTCTGACTATGAAAAACATGAACTCATTAGTATTAATGGCCTTTGCATTGGATCCAACTTATTGTTTATTTGTGTGCTCATTAGTTGTTACCTTGGCAACAACTATACTTCCTGGGGTCCATATTAAAATATAATGTATAGTCAATACATTTTTACACTTACACTGTATTTAGTAAATAAAAACAGTATCAATATCACTATTATACCCAAACTGATGAAGGATTTAAGTATATAGTAAGTCAGCTATTGTAGCAGAGTGTTTCTACACTTTGGTATCGCTACATTTACCTAAATAAAATATTTCAGTACTTCTTGTACCACTGTTAGGAAATTACACACATGAGTCTTCCTGCTAACTTACTATCTCATTTCAATCTGCGCTTTACAGAGAAAGCTGTCTGTTCATCTCTAGAGCATCTACATGAATATGAGGGCGTGACAACACTGAGCAAGGGCAAGCATGCTCAGCAAACTTTCCCAAGATGGACAGAGGTTAAAAGAACTTATTGCCTCCGTTCTTGAGCTTCAGCTTTGGGTTTCTCCTCATTTCTCCACTTCATCCCCCGAAACCAGCATTCCTTTCAGTTTCAGAGGCCTGTATGAACTAGTGAGTGTGAGATTTTATGTGCGTGTGTGCGCTACCTTTTTGCATGTTTGCACTTGTGTGTGTGTGTGTGTGTGTGTGTGTGTGTGCTCCCAGCAATGACACAAGAGGCTTGTGCAAGCATTTGAATCACTATATTCCTCTGTTCCTTTACATTACGTAACAGTTGGCTCACATAAAGTGAAAATCACCTCAGGACATGCATTTTGATGCGTGACACTTTGACACGTTTTCAGGAAGGAAGCCTATTTGTTTACAAAAACAAGACATTATGCATAAAGATACCACAGACTGGTTATACATGGGCGACAACATACAACAAATAAGATAGAAGGAGAAAGAGTGAGAGTTTGAAGGAAGGACACACCTCTTCGCCTCCCTCTGTCTTACCACAGCATGTTGCAGCCTGTGGGGCAGGACATGATTCAGTTTATTATGAAGTGAGCTAAAACTGTCCCACAAGGGAAACGAGTAACACTAAGAGCTGGACAGAGCAGAGAGCAGCAGTGGGATAACAAACAGAGAGACATCACGTCCTTTAAAGGTCAGTTACTCTCAAGACTTTGATGGGAAAACTCTCAGGTCCTTGATTTTGTTTGGATTTCTTCCCTCAAGTTCTCATCTTTATTCACATTTTCCTTCATTTGCTTCTTGTTCTGTGTAGCGTTCCTATTCTTTTTTTCCGACATAAAATAATTATTTACTTTTCCTGACTTGATTATTTAGCTAAAATGATTTATTACAAAGCCGTGACTCATCATTTTAATACTTGGGACTACAGGCTAATACTATTGTTATTATTTATTAACAAAGCTATAAATTAAGTTTCTGGCAGGAGCAAGAAGAATGCAGTGTTTTGGTGATTTTAAGATGTCTTTTTAAGTGTTGTTTTGTTGTTTCATACTCAAAGATTAGAAAAGTATCTGTGTTGCTCTATATTTTTCCAATTTTCAGTCTCTTTTACACTATTAGAGTCTATATTTTGTCATATAAACACAAATCATATATGTAGATGTTTTTCTGCCTTGTGCACTTTGTCTATTGCGACAGTATAACACTGCAATATATGTATTGCAACATTATTACATCATAAATAACAGACTTTTGTGTTTTATGTTGAATTTAAAGGTAGCACAGCCCCGTGTGGGTGGAACAGTTTCATGAGTTGATTAAATTCTTTAAACTTGTAAAATGTTGTGATTTCTGAGAAACAATGCTTTCACCTGATAGCATGTGTTGCTTAGACTTGCCTGTCCGTTGCATTTCTTAATTGTGATGCAAGTCTTGCTTTAATTCCCTTTTGGTTACTCGTTCACTCGCTTATAAAGCCGTCAGACGGACATAAACAGTTGGCTTTCTTGGAACCAGAAAAAGGAAATTAAGACTTAATCAGGAAATAAGGACCTGGTGTCGTATTCTCTTTCGTGATATGACTAATCTCTGAGCCAATTATCTTCAATCTACATCACTCATGTTTAATTTTTCCACTGTCCCCAGCGTATATATACGTCAGGGTTAGTCAGGGGAATGTAACATCTTTTACTACAGTGTGTAAATTAAGTGTGTTATTATTTAGAGGTCAACCATTTGTGACCTCTGCACTCCATGATGCTGGTTTCCATGTGAAAGGAAGGACAGCGAGAAAGACTCCAAAGAAAAGAGGACAACTGGGACCGAGGATATAAAATGAAAGTGAATGAAAGACTATGTTGCAATACCGCTCTTCTTTGACGCAGTACTGTTAGTATTTGACGTGTTTTAGCATGCTGTCTTTGAGTCTGAGCCACACTGTTGGCCGCAGCATCTGATGTGAATATTTTAGAGGCTGCGTCAAGGTGGTAGCCGCCCTCTAGTTCACTTAACAGTTGATTAGTGAACAAATACGTGCTATTTGGTTATCGTCAATTAATGGTGAACTATTTTCTCCATCATCATCTTCATTTTTTAAACGTAGGTACTCTCAGGGATCAAGTAACTTGGCTACGATCCAGATAAAAGACTATGTGAAACAAATCACTCCGTACTTTCTATCACCTTTTTTCCTCTTTTACTACCTCTTTTCGATATTCACAGTTAGAAAGCATTTCCTTCAAGAGGAAATTAACGTTTACTGTCTTTTCCTGTGTGAAAGTAGAATTACACAAGACAATGATAGTCCACATCACACACACATCCATATATAATAATAGACATGTAGAGTTACAGGATGTTAAGAAGTCTGAAAATGAATTGAAGCAGATTGATGATGGCAGCAGTAAAAAGGAGGTCAGGCAACTATGTTTGATGTGAGATTGTCAGTCTCAAACTCGCCTTTTTGAAGCCACTATCCGAGAAAAAAAAACATCTTCTAACTTTTAATAAGTTGTTTGCAGCATACTGAAACAGAGATTTGATCTGTGTTGAGAGTGGGTGTACAAAAATCCCTCCATTAGAGTTGAACCAAAACTGAACTTTAAAGCATATGGATTCTATTTTAACTTTGTTTTGTGTTTCATCCTCAGAATTAAAACTCCTAGCATGAACAACGTTCATTCCTTCCTCACTTCACCGAACAATGGCACAAATCCTACGGAAAACCCTGAGGATGAGAGCCTCGTGAGCAATGACTTCTCCACGGCCTTGGGCGCCCTCATCCTCGGCCTGGTTTTCCTCCTGGGTGTCCCTGGCAACCTCTTCATCATCTGGAGCATCCTGGCGCGCGCCCGTCGACGCTCAGTCACCACCATCCTCATCCTAAACCTAGCGTGTGCCGATGGCTTCATCATGGCCCTCACCATCTTCTTCATTGTCTACTTGGCCAAGCAGCAATGGGTCTTTGGTGACCCCATGTGTAAAACCTTGTTCTACCTGTGCAACGCCAACATGTACGCCTCCATCTTTCTGATCACCCTGATGAGCGTGCACCGGATGGTGGCCGTGATGTTTCCGATGAAAGTGTCCTCCCTGTTCAGCAAGAAGTTCGTGACGAGGGTGCTCATTGGCATGTGGGTGCTGGTGATGGTCATTTCAATCCCCTCCCTAGTGTTTCGAGATGTGAGGGAGGACAAAGACGAGAGGAATAAAACAAGACTGGTGTGTGCGCCCAAACACTCCCGTCCTCAATATGTAAGTAGACAGAGCAAATACGGTTATTAACTTTCTTGCAATGAGTCAGATGAGAAGATCTTTGCCACACGTTCAGCAATAAAGAAAATTGGCACATTTCCCAAAATGTCAAACAAAGCATGACTAATCCAGGTATGATTAAGGCAAGTAAAAATCAAGAATCACAATTAATAAGTAATAATAGCTGTGGTGTGCACAGACTTAAATGGATGGGAAGGGTCAGAAAGTTCCCATGTTAAGGACTTGCAAGCCTTCAGGTGACGTCATGATCCGCCAATTCAGGAGGCTTGTATGATAACTGAGATGGTGGTATGAGGGTTTAAAATACTCTGCATTGACAAGATTTCATTATAGCCATTATATTTAGATTTAATTACATTGAACAACAGACTTTGGCTGACATGAGGTGTCAATGTTTGCTTGTTTTTCAGACACTTCCGTATTGTAAAGTGCTAAATCGGATATATTGGAACTTTCAGAAAAATCCTAAGGGGGTAGAAATAAAGAAGGGACAACATTTCTGTGTGCAGGTTCAGGGTTCATTTAACCCCTTAAGTCACATGTCAACTGGCAAACGAGGCCTTTCTGAATGCTGAGTAAACCAAGATGTTAACAAGCTAAATGTCGACTTTGAATTGGCACAGTAGAACATAAAGATTGAGAACGATCCTTGATGTTACCGGAGGGAGATTTAGACTTTTATGCTTGGCGACAGGGGGCCAGAGTGCTCAACTGACACCTGCCATTTAAAGAACTATGCAAGTGTTTTAGCAATAATAACGCAGTCTATGCACCCTTTTCCAAAACAAGTAGTAGTTTTTAAGATTTCTGAAGGTGTTGCATGTGTTTATACTTCTGCTTTATATGTGTTTTACAGTAAAATTCAAAGCACTTATGTGTAGGAATTTTAAGGAGGGGGGGGGGGAAGACTCAATTATTCGGTAGGTAGGGTGTAGCAAAAAAAGAAAATCCAATTCCAGGCACTAAAGTGGATGATAAAGAATAAAAAGTGGGCATGTAAAGATTGCATGTGATTGATATCGCCGTCACTCTCTTGTTCACTTTGTTGCTCCTGTTTGGTTGGGACAGTTTATCACAGGTCTTTTTCACATCGGACATTCAAAGGATGTAAAAGCACAGGTGTAAATAATTAAATTAAAGAACAGGTTCACAGTTTTTCAAGTCTGTCTTAAAACAACAGTCACATACCCAAATGAACACGGAAATAGGTTTTTCTTGCCGTAATCATTCCTTCTGTTCATACTGACCATTAGAAGATCCTTTTATAATGCACTTACACTGTGGATTTTGGCCCCCATCACTTCCATTGAAAAATTGTGAAACTATCCTTAAATGATTGGTGCGGTTTCAGAGTCCTGGTCAGCTGTGTCCAAAATCACTCCCTCCTTGACTCATTCACCTCTCCCTATATAACAGACACTGTAAACTGAGATTCCAGACACATGAATCATTTACATTTTCCGTCATCACTGACCCGACTGTGATTTTCACAGCTATAAAATGTGGAGCATTTTGGGATTATTAGCAGAACGGGAAAAGACTATATGGAGACTATATGGAAAAGAATATATGGAATGATTTCAGATACAGAGCTGGTGTTGCGTGTTAGTTTTTTTACATTATCATGGCTTACTGTAAGAGAGGGTGGAGGTCAGGTTCCTCATTCCCTCATAGTCCATTGTTTTATTCTTCCTTAAAAGCTTAAACGTTCCATGGAGAGTAGAAAATCACAAATATGGGCACAAACATAGAAACAATAAAAAAAAAAAAAAACATTAACACCTGCACCTGATGACATTAAGCTTTAAAGGAGACCACCTATTCGACACAGTAAAGTCTGTTTACTGGTCTTGGGGAGTCTGACTGCACATAGTGAAAAAAGTTGCGTAAAGCCTTTTGACGCTTCAGTGGGAGACGCATGAAGTCTGATAAGCATGTATGAAATACAAAGATGATATCTCTGGTTCTGCTGCAGTGATTTATAAAAGTACAGAGCTAAATCGGTGGAGAAATGAGTCTCTTCACTGATTATCTCATTATAAGGACGCTCTGTTTGGTACATGGAGCTGAAATAGCTCCTACATTTAGGATTTGAACATTTCTAACCGGCGTTTTCTAGCTGTGGTTTAAAAAATCCAACCCTGACGCTACACCAGGGTTCACAAACATGCCATCAGAAAGATACTAGAATTATGTAATATTATACACACAGGAAATTTATTTCATTATTTGAATAACAGTTTGTAAGTTTGTTTTATGAATGAAAATAAGCTTCCGTATGTTTTTCTTGCTCTTAGCCTGCTCTGCTGTGTTTTAACAGATCCATTCATGTCTACAGAAGCCCACACTATCATTACAGTGAAAACATCTGTGTTTGTTTTTTTTTTTCCTCCTGTGTGCAGGTGAGGTTTCAGTACGCCTTTGAGACCGTGGCGGGATTCATACTTCCTTATGCAGTCATCATAACCAGTTACGTCCTCATCCTGAGACGCCTGAGGCAAACCAAGTTCCGTCGTAACATCCGCAGCGAGAAATTCATCCTGGCTATTGTGGTGATGTTTGGCCTTTTCTGGCTTCCGTACCATGTTATCAACATGATACAGGTGTGTGAGGGGCATGTTCGCTGTATCTCTATCACATAAAACTCACTACATGCTTTAGGATAAATAATCTGACCTTTTGAGTGATACTGACTTTATGTTGGTCTGTTTAAGGTGGCAGCTCAGTGGTACAGTGAGACTACACGAACAAGAGAAATGTGAGTAACAGATGCTTTTCACACTTTTCACTGACGATCTCACACAAATATTTTCACTGACACACAGTATGGTACTTCTGAGTTGTACATAAGAAATCATACAACAAATAAGTTGGCAGATATCTCTAAAAGGTTCAATGCATTATGCATTAAATTTAAAAAGGGAACAATTTGGACTTCCTAAAAGAAGTGTGAAGTCAAAATAACGAACTCAGCCTTGATGTTTCATAGAAGAACAAACATAAGTTTTGCCTGATGGAAGCAGATGTATAATGTATCAGCTGAAAACATGCGTTTTTGTAAGATTAAGTACAAATGCAGGTAATGTTTGACCTGTGTTTACACTGAATACATAAATGTTTAATCTTTGCTGTATTTCAAGTGGTTGGTACTATATGAAAGAAGTATTCAAATCCTTTAATAAAGTAAAAGTACCAACACAACAATGTAAAAATACTGCATTAAAAGTCCTGCATGAATAATCCTATTTAAGTAAAAGTACATAAGATTTAGCAGCAAAATGTAGTTAAAGTATTGCAGTAAAAGTAGTGGTTTGGTCCCTCTGACTGATATATTATTATATATGACATCATTAGATTATTAATAGTGAAGCATCAGTGTTAGAGCAGCATGTTACTGTTGTAGCTGCTGGAGGTGGAGCTAGTTTCAACTACTTTGTATACAGTTAGCTAGTTTAGTCCAGTGGTTCCCAACATAGGGGTCGGGCCCCTCCCAAGGGTCACCAGATAAATCTGAGGGGTCGTGAGATGATTAATGGGAGAGGAAAGAAGAAAAAACAAAGTTCTGATACACAAATCTGTTTTCAGTTTTTTGGACTTTTTCTCTAATCTTTGATTTTTGGTGAAATATTTGATCATTTGAACATTTATTGAAATGAAACCATGTGAGAAGTTTAGAGGGAAAAATCACTACAATTACCTTAAAATTGTTCTTAAGTACATTACTAAATTACATTTACATGAATAAATATACTTAGTTATGTTGTGGTCTAAGATGTTCTGTTTTTCTACAGATTGGATCATATCATTAAGTCCAGTCGTGCGGTGACCTCGGCTCTGGCCTTCATGAGCAGCTGTGCCAATCCTGTCCTCTACACCTTCGCTGGGAAGTCCTACATCAGGCAGAACGGCCTCGCCTTCATGGCTCGACTCTTTGAGGGCATTTCACAGGATCAAACAGGGACTAAAAAGAGTCGGATTATGGGTAAAATAGGACTCAGTACCGTTGACACCAATCACAGCTCAGGAGCTTCTGGTTCACAGACTGAGACATGAGTGCTGAATGAACTTTGTGCATAAAAGAGAGCACTCTACAACGACGCACAACTACACTTACGGCAACATTTGAGCTGTATTTAAAGGACAGGTTTACATTTTTTCAAGTCAGGTGCCCAAATGAACTTCGACACATTTTTCTTGCTGTAATCATTCCTCCTGTTGATACCGATTATTAGAAGATCCCTTCATAATGCAGTTTCAATGTAAGTGATGGGCGACAAAATCCACAGTCCTCCTGTGCCAAAATGTATTTAAAAGTTTATTTGAAGCAAATATGAAGCGTCAGTCGTCCAAATTAGTCAAACCAAGTCAATATCTTTCAAACTTACTGTCTTACTGTGTCAAATTGCCTCTTTTTGTTACAATCCAACAAACAGAAAAACACTGTCCATTAAGACACAAAGAGGGAATATTTTACTAATAAGACTGTTACTGTGGAAGAATGATGACAGCGAGCAAATATTTGACTACTGTTTTACGACAGACTTGAAAAATTGTGAGCCAGAGGACCAGCTCAGAGGTTTGTAGATACGTGTTGAAACATTTTACATCACCAGTCATCAGTTTGACTGGACATCTGTGGTGCAGGAACAAGAAATTAACTTGTTTGTACCTAAACTGTATTACAGAACTGTAAATGCTCTTTTTTTTTTTTTTTTTTTTACATTTTTATTGTATTATATTTTGTGGCAGTTACAGAGAAGAACACTTGAACAAGGAAAACAATAATTCATAACTAGAAAACACACAGTACTGTACTCGGGTAATAACAATAATATGGTTCCCAAAAAGCAAACGTTCACTCATTCATTTCAGTGATAAACCAACCGTTCAGATGAATTACTTTAATTTCTAAAAAGTTTAATTGTTGCTCCTCTGTGCATGCTTTGCATTATAGATACACTGGACGCGTTACAGCCTGGACAGAATCTGCTGCTTGATGCTTTGAATAGCTTGTATTTATAAATGGAGTATTTAAATCCATTCTTGAAACACATATCATGGAGGGTAGATCACTCGCTTCCCTCCTCTTTAACATGTCCGGGGCTGGATTCCCAACATGTGGTCACTCTGCAGCGTCCACCTCACTCCAACCGTCCCGCTGGCCTTTATCAACACATTTCAAGTTTTCAGTGACTGATATTGTCCCTTAATGAAAATCTAAAAATATATTTTTTTAAAACCCTCTTTAATTTAATCTATTTACAGCAGAAACAGTTCATCCGACTGGATCTGCAAGTTTTATTTAATACTCTGGATCTTGTTTTGCTTTGTGAAATGGGGATTTTTCATGAATTATGACAATTCTTGCCAGCATTTTTGATTTTCTGTTCCGACATGTAGATTACAGCTTCTTTCCTGGGTCATTTATAACGGTATTATGCACTGTGTTGTTTTGTAAAAGCTGTTTTTAAAGACTCAACATGCTCTGATGTTACTGTTCAATAAAAATCGGAATTTACTGGTACATAAAGTTGTTAGATTTACTTTCTATACAAACTTGGCTCAACAAACAAATCTAAAGTCTCATATACCAGAAAGCTTCAAGTTATGACTCATTACCTGTTTTATGCATTGCTACACTTTGTTCATCTGTTTTTGGTGAAGATAAACTAAGTGGTAACTTTCATTGTTACAACTGTCAAAGTCTTAATCACTGTGCATTTACTGATCTACTTATAAAGCAAAAAAAACAAAAAAAACCAAAACACATTACTGGACTCCACCTTACAACCTGATTTATATGCAAGTTAAAAAGGACAAAACACATTTTGACTGAGTCAACTTTATTGATCACTTTGGTTACAACCATACAATGAATTTCACAACTTACATCACAACACTTTCAGACAATTATACAATAGGGATTTGACAAATTCCACATTTTCAGGCAGATATTTATGAATTAATGTTTAAATTAGTCCTACAACTGAACACATGACAAGGAAGTAAATACATTTTACTTTAAGTGCTTATAAATCACACAATTCCAAGTTGAGCTGCTCTGGCGCTGGATGCATCTCACACGTTCATATTACCTGTAAGAGTAAAAACACAAAAGTGAGTTGACGTGAGCTTGCTGAGCTGCATCTTATGTTGTTTATATTACAGCTGTGATGATCAGTTCATCGATTATCTGCAACTATTGATACCTGATCATTTGTCATTTTTCAAATAATGGGAAACATTTGATGGTTCCAGCTTCTAAAATGTGAAGATTTTCCATTTTTCCCCTCATTATAGATGACAGATAATTGAACATCTTCACATTGAGACAAAACCAGCTAACTGAAGACATCACCATGGCCTTTGAGAAACTGAATGCCAAGTAATCAAATTAATTGATAATGAAATTAGTTGCAGCTTGTTGAGCCCTAGTTTACATGTAGTGTGCACGCTTAATTGTTCAATAGTCTTCAACTTCATGTTATCAGCACATGTAACAACCAGGAGGCTGATGATACTGACCTTAACTTATCGAGATCCATCCAGTCCAGATGTTAAGTCCTAAAAAAAAGAATTGAAAATCACATATTTAGTCTCAAATTGCAACACAAGTGATTAACATCCTCTCTGGCATCTGTGTTGTCAAACCCATCAGTGCAGTAAAAGGAATAATCATGAGGTTCAGGTGAAACACGGACTGCAAATCATCATTAAGGTTTGACTGTGTGAAGCAGAACTGCAGCTTAAAGTGGATTCATATTCAGAAAGAGAAATCTGGCGTCTTTATAAAAAAGGAAGTTCAGCATCTGGTCTGTGGTGCAGATGAAATGGAAGTCAACGTAATATTCCTGCAGCAGGTGCACAAGTTTTAGAGCTGCAACTATTAATCGCCAGCTATTAAATTAATCTGCATCCATTTTGATAATTGATTAGTCATTTGGAGTTTGTTAGTTTCAATCTTAATGAAAAAAAACAAATTATCTGATTCCAGCTTCTCAAATGTGAGCATTTCCTGGTTTCTTTAGTCTTCTATGACTATGAAACTGAATATCTTTCAGTTGTGGACTGAAAACAAAGACATTTGAGGTTGCATCTTGGGCTTTTGGAAACTGATCAACATTTTATAGGCCAAACTACTAATTGATTGATCAAGAAAATAAGCTACAGATTAATGAGGAACGATTACAGCAAGAAAAACCCATTTCCACGTTCATTTGGGCTCCTTACTGTTTTAGACAGACTTGAAAAAATTGTGAACTTGTCCTTTAATTGATAGTGACGCTAATTAGTTGCAGCTCTAGTAAGTTGCAAAAGGATTTAACCTTTTCTGATAAACCTAAAACCTGATGCAGGATTGAGGCCTGCCAGCTGTTCATGTAACTAAAAACATTTAAACATAGCACATCTGGTAGTTAATTAGAAATGTCACTTATTAAGACATTTAACTCCAAAAATACCATCCAGATGAAGTATTTTAACTTAACAGGGATCTAAATGAAGCTCAAACAGCCCTCATGAGAACCAACCATGAGGTCTGCTGGCGCCACTGAAAGCAGGCCGCTAACAATGACAATATGAGCGGAAATGAAGGCAAAAAACAGCCACAAGCAGACAAATAAACACATCAGCTGCAATAAAGATAAGGAAAGCCGATGAAAGACATGAACATGTACCGTGAACGAAGCTTCAACACACGCTGGTTTTCGTCTGTCACGCCGCGACACGATCAGTGCGCCATCAACCGCAACAAGGAAGAGAGGCTGTTAATGAAGCTGCGGCTCAATTTATCTCTTTATCAAAACCACGTGCTGCTGCTGTCTGTCGTCACGAGACAGGCAGCTTCCGGGTCACTAATACAGGCATAAACATAACTCATATAACAGTTAACATAGTTGTGAAAAATATAAATTATAAACAACACCTGCTCCGTAGTGTTTTTATTGTTCAAATAAATGATAGAGCTGCGAAGTTATTATAATAAATATATATAATAAATATGTCATTCAGCAGCTCTAGGTAGCATCATTATTACATTATCAGTCATAATGATAGAAAATCTATCAATAAGTTAAACACATATCAACAATAATGGTAAAAAATATAAATAATATAAATAAAATAAATATAAAAACAAGTTGCAGTATTTCAGGCGACTCGCCAAACAACTTTTTAAGACAAAGGAATGTATTGTTACACCCTGACCCTTTTTATGTTTATTTTGTGTCTTCTTTATAGATTTTTTTTTATTTTTTTTTATTATATTGGCAGCTGAATTTGATGTAACTCCATCTTGTTTCATGCCTTGAATTTAGAAACATTTACTCACGTACTGCACTGAAGTACAATTTTGAGGTACTTGTACTTTACATAAATATTTCCATTTGATGCTACTTTATACTTCCACTCCCCTACATTTCAGAGGGAAATATTGTACTTTCTACTCCACTACATTTATTTGACAGCTTTAGTTACTTTTCAGATGAAGATTTGACACAATGGATAGTATAACAAGCTTTTAAAATACAACACATTGTTAAAGATGAAACCAGTGGTTTCCAACCTTTTTTGCCTTTGACGTCTTACATAAAGCAGTGTGTAGTCGGCGTCACATTTCAGATGTCTATGAGTTGTTAACAGCTCCACCAAATAGTGATTTTTCCCTCTAAACTTCAAACATGGTTTCATTTCAATAAATGTTCAAATGATCAAATATTTCACCAAAAATCAAAGATTAGAGAAAAAGTCCAAAAACTGAAAACAGATTTGTGTATCAGAACTTTCTTTTTCCTTCTTTCCTCTCCCATTAAGGAGATACTAGCTCATACTTCTTATATACTTTTACTTAAATATGATTTTTCATGCAGGACTCCTACTTGTAATGGAGTATTTTTACATTGCTGTATTGGTACTTTTACTTAAGTAAAAGATCTAAATGCTTCTTCAACCACTGGTCGCTACTTATGGACACCATAGGTTTTTGTAGTTTGACTGTATGAATTAAGCTTGATTAAAGTCACTTACAATTCGTATTAGCTTTTGTACATCTACAACATAAAAACATTAATGAAACCACATTAACACACACAACTTTAGTACATAAAAATCAATGGACAACTGCATAGATAACTAATAGATAACGGGTTCTGTTTAAATAAGGCCGTGATTGAATGCCACCTGTTCTTTTATAACAAATTCCCACATAGTGCTTTTTTAAACTACAAAATGACGTATTTAACTGGCTACGGATTTCCTCTTGGTCCAAAAAGGCGAAAACAACCCACTGTTACTTCACGTAACAGCACCTTCATGAAGATCGGTGATACCTGCAGCCACACCCAATATTTATTTCAACGTTGGACGGTATTTTGGTGACCATGAGAGTCTTAATAGGTATGTACGTTTTTCCGGAATCACATTAAGTTTTAAAGTAGCTCAGGAAAGGTCAATGTGACATAACGCTGCAGCTAGCTGTTAGCTAATGTTAGCATTGTAGACATAAGTTCAATTTCCGAACCAGTAAGTTAATTACAATTACAGTCAAACAAGCGAGCCACAAATATGCTTAAACCCAGAGAAAGAAAAGTGTCACTGCAGTATTTTATTGTTATTTATTGTTAAACTAATGCATAGAGACCTGTTTTGTAAGCATGTGTTGTGCGCATGCGCACTGTTTCTGACAACGTGCTTTCAGTGTCACAAAGTCTGTTTACATTAATTAGAGCTGCAATAATTAGTCAATTGATCGATTAGTCTACGAACAGAAAATTGATTGCAAACAATTCTAAGTGTTTACTGGTATCAGTTTCTAAAATGTCAGAATTTGATGCTTTTCTTTGTCATACATGATTATAAACTGAATGTGTTTGGGTTATGGACTGTTGTTCGGACACAAAAAAAAACATTTGAAGACAACAACTTGGGTTGTGGGAAATTATAATGACCATTTTTCAGTATTTACTTACATTTTATAGACAAAATGATTAAAACGGCAACTACTGATCGTTTTCATTATTGATTAATCTGTCGATTTTGATTAATCAAATAGTTGTTTGGTCTGTAAAATGTAAAAATATGGTGAAAAATCTCAATTATTGTTTCCCAAAGCCCAAGGTGACGTCCTTAGATGTCTTGAAAATATTCACATTTGAGAAGCTGGAATCAGAGAATTTGGACATTTTTTTTCTTGAGAAATGACTCCAAATGATTAATCGGTTGGCTGATTAATTCAATAGTTGGCAACTAATTGATTAATAGATTAATCCCTCATCCCTTAAAAAAATCAATAATAAAAATAATCGTTAGCTGCAGTCCTACATCTAATAAAGTGTTAACGCATCCGTAGCATAATGAAGAATGTATAATAGTGAAATTAAGGCTGATATAACTAACTTTTCTCTTATCATCAGTTTATTGTTACTGGTGGACTCTGTGTTTATCGCTGGTTCCTCTGATTTTTTTCTCTATATCGTCTTCCTTGTAGGAGGAGGATCTGGCTTTGTGGGCCGTGAGCTGACTCGCCTGCTCAGAGGCAAAGGTCATGAGGTCACAGTGATATCTCGCCAGCCTGGTCCAGGAAAGATAACATGGGTACGATCTCAGATTAATTCAGAGTTATAGTAAAACTGGAGGGAGCAGGATCCTGAATCATAAAGGCTCAGTAACTTCTACTGGCTGTCAGATCTCATTTATTTCACCTCTCTGTGTTTGTCTCCAAATCCACCATCACATATAAACTCTTGTACTTTTCCTCCTTTGTGCTTCTGCAGGATGAATTGGAGTCTAGTGGCCTCCCACCATGCGAAGGTGCTGTTAATTTGGCCGGAGAGAATCTCATGAACCCGTTGCGATGGTGAGCAACAAATAAACCAGGGCTGCAACTAACATTTTTGAATGGACGATTCATTTTCTGATTATTTTCTTCAGTAATCAATTAATCATCTTGTCTGTATGTTGTCAGAAAATTGTGGAAAATGTCCATTATTACTTCCCAGAGCCCAAGATGACCCATTTAAATATGTCCCATCAACAGTGCACAAGCAAATATATTTAAATTACAATCACACTTTATTAGAGCTGGAATGATTAGTTGATTAACTATTAAATGAATAACCAACTATTTTGATAATCAATCATTTGTTTTGAGAAATTTTTTCAAGAAGAAAATTTCCAAATTCTCTGATTCCAGCCTCTCAAGTGTGAATATTTTCTGGTTTCTTTAGTCAAAAGAAACAAAACAAGACATTTGATGACGTCACCTCGGGCTTTGAGAAACAGTGATTGACATTTTTCACCAATTTCTGACATTTTATTGACCAAACAACAAATCGATTAATCGAGAAAATAATCAACAGATTAATTGATAATGAAATAAAGGTTAGTGGAGCACCCTGGTAGCTACGTTGCATGTCATGCCTCTCTCTCTCTCTCTCCTTGTTTCCTGTCTACTCATCTAATTTCATCTGTCCTTTTAAAGGCAAAAAAAAATCCCCAAAACATAGCTTAAAACGTTAGTTGCAGCCCTACACTGTATATGACAAAGAAAAGTGATGAATGACAAATAAAATCCTGATATTTGAGAAGACGAAACAAGCAAATGTTCTACACTTCTGCATGAAAATTGACTGAAACATTAATTATCAAACAAGTTACTTGTGTTTTATGTTTGTCCCCAAAATTACAGTAAAACTAGCGAGCCACAAATGTGCTTAAACCTAGAAAACTGTCACTGCATTGTTTTACTGTCAACCAAACTAGTGTTTTTTGCTTGAAAATTGACTAAAACATTGATTATCAAAATAGCTGCAAATGAAACTAATTGTTTCAGCTCCAAAATACAAAGGGCACAACTGAAATAAACTTGAAGTGAATGTTTTAATTTCTACACACAGTGAGTACCTCTGAGGGTGTTGTCCCATCTGTTTTTATGTTGCTTTATCTGTATATTCTCTATATTATAATATTTAATCTGTTTTTGTTGTTTCAGGTGGAACGAAAGCTACAAGAAGGATTTGTTTTCCAGTCGCATTGACACTACAAAAGCTCTCGCTCAAGCAATCGCTGCCTCCCCGAGTCCTCCTCACTCCTGGGTCCTGGTATCAGGTGTAGGTAAGTCTCTATAAAAATGATACAGTTTAAAAATTCTGTAATGCTGTTGGGTGCTAGATAATACAGACAGTGATGTTTGTTGTTGTATATCTTACTTTGCTTTTTTCGACCCACAGCGTGCTACCAGCCCAGTCTGACAGCTGAGTACACAGAAGACAGCGAATGGACACCGTTTGACCTGCTTTCAAAACTTGTGAGAGAGTGGGAGGCCTCCGCACTTCTGCCTGAGAATGTGACAAAAAACACCAAACAAGTGGTCATCAGGCCTGGTACGTACAAATAATCCATTTATATGTTTAAAGAATGAATAAATACTGTAATTAAAAATACATTTACAGTAGAAAATCCTGGCAGTGGGAGGAGAAAATTCAACATTAATGGTACCAGTAATCATGTGTTGCAGTGTCAGAAATCTGCACACACACACACACAGGTTTAAGAAGCAGGTGGGTTTGTGACATTTTAGTCAAGTCAAATTTCTTTATAGACCACATTTTTGTTGATCAAAGTGCTTCACAAAGAAATTTTAAATCTGGAGTGCAGATTTTTGTCTCCCTCTTCTGGCAGTGAGAGTAAAGGGCCCACCAGGATGTGTCCCAGTATGCCCGTAACCTGGTCATAAGCTACTGTTGCGGCTGTAAAACGTTGGATAAATTGCTTTGAGAGTCACACAGCCCCTGCAAAATGACTCGTTTCACTATCAGAATTTGATCCATTGGGTCTGATAACATTTAGAAGGTCTGGAAGAGCCGCACGATTAACAGCCAGATGGCCAGCGCGGGAATGTCGCATCCGACATGAGATATAAAAATTCTGTAAACTGTGAAATACAGAGAGATTTACATGGAGATGAGACATTTAATCAGCATTGTGTGAACTTGCGTGGCAAAGCCTTAAATGTAAAGGATGGTCATTTATATGCAAAAGTTGCGCACTGCAGGTTTAAATACAGTTAAATAAATAAAACACCAAACTAGAAATACCACCTATTTATTTAATTCAACATAACTGTCAATCACACTAATTAAAAAGTGCAGTTAATGAAACAAATGGAAGAGAGATAAAATAAAAATATCTATATCCAAAAAATGTATCAATACATACTTTGACGTATCTTCACTGTCTGTTGTAAAAAAGAAATGCAGTATATAATCCCTTTTTATGAAGTAAATTCACCTGAAGTTCACCTATGACAACAAACACATAAACTTCCTGCTTTCCCTCCACCAGGGGCAGTACTCGGTCGTGACGGTGGCGCCATGAAGCAAATGCTGCTGCCCTTCTGGCTCGGCCTCGGGGGCACTCTGGGATCCGGAAGACAGCCGTTCCCCTGGATCCACGTCTCAGACCTAGCGGGAATCATCGCCCACGCCCTGGAACCCCCCGCAGACGCCCCCTCCCCTTCACCGCAAGTGTTAAACGGAGTCGCACCTGCCCTGAACACCAACTACGAGTTCACCAAAGAACTGGGGCGGGTCCTGAGGCGGCCCACTATATTTCCTGTGCCTGGCTTCGTCATGAATACGCTAATGGGATCAGAGAGGGCTGTGGTCCTCACTCAGGGCCAGAAAGTCATACCCAAGAGGACTTTAGAGGCCGGATTTCAGTACAAGTATCCAGACTTGACCTCGGCTCTGAAAGAGATTGTTGGGAGTTAACAGATGTTGAAAGAACGTGTGCTGACTTAAGATTTTCTGTAATTATGTGTTCATATTTACTGTATTACAAGAATATAAACAAAAATGGCAACTGAACGAGGGTTGATGATATAAGTCCCAGATTTTTCAGATGTTAATGACTGCTTAGAGGAGCGAAGACCAGTTTATGAAGGTTTTAAAACCTGCAGATTTTTTTTGCTGAGAGTCTTTTCTTACTTTGCATTAAAATAAATCTGAGCACTAGAGACGCAATAGACAGGTGTGACAGCATCCTCACATACATTTAAGATGCTCTGGGATCACATTGTTCAAGCTGGATGTCCCAACATTTCGAGTGGTCAGGGAGACGTTGAAGGACTACATAGTTTTGAAGTCTATATCAGGGTAGTCCACTTCTCTCGCTGTATGGTAGACCACAGATGTGTATGTTTTCTTGTGTCAGGACAGGTTCACAATTTTTCAAGTTTGTCCAAAAACAACAGTCAGGAGCCCAAAATGAACATTTAAACAGGTTTTTCTTGCTGTAATCATTCCTCCTGTTCATACTGACCATTAGAAGATCCCTTCATAATGCATTTCCAATGTAAGTGATGGGGGACGAAATCCACAGTCCTCCTTTTGTGCAAAAATGTATTTAAAAGTTTATCTGAAGCTAATATGAAGCTTCAGCGTTCAAATGAGTCAAATCAAGTCGATACCTTTTAAATTTAAAGTCTTTTTAGTGCCAAAGTCCCTCTTTTTATTATACTTCCAGGTGAACAGGAAAACACTGTCCGTCAAGACACAAAGAGGACATTTTTTAGTAAATAGACTAACTGTGGAAGATATCCATATGTGCAGAGTTTGACACTAGAAGGTTGTTTTCACATTCATCTGCTGAAAGTAGAAAGTTTCTGTGAGCTCATTGAAAATCTGATTTAAAGGGGTGGGCCTACGAGCAGGATCTGTGACATCACCAATAGTTTAGAAGCCAATACTGGTCCAATATTCAACTTACACAAGTGTGATGTGGAAACTTGAAGCCTCCAGTATACAGTGAAGTAGGAGACATCTTGTGTCCAGCAGTTAAACTTATGAAATAAAATATATTTGCATATTCATACATTCTTTTTAATGAGGGAGAAGGATTAGATGTCATTTTAAGGATTTTAATGAGGTAATTATTGGACACAAATTATTATTCAAAGTAAAGTATTTTATATACATCTTAAAACATGTCTGGAGGGGATCAGTGGTTGTTTTGGATTTTGGGATGTGAGTAAATTTGAAGCTGAAGTACAAAAACATGCAGGAACAAATGTCTTCAGTACAAATTGCAGCATGTTTGTTAAAAGAAACGGATTGTGGTTTGTTGAAGGTGGTGACAATAAAGCTCAGTAAAATACAGTATGACCAATTTTTAATTGCAGTATCCTTGATAACCAGATATCAGCTGTACAGTGATTCAGCATTTTAACAGTTCCAGTAAGAGAACAGATTTTCTGGTTAACTAAAAGCGGATGAGTCTTCAGACTGCACTGTTATCACAGTTTCAGGGTGTTTCCATTGTTCCTAAAGTATGACAAATGAATGAGTTGTGTCTTGTTTCTTCCTTGCTGAATCATCACTCTGAATCACTCTGGAGTTCGTCCTCGACTCTCTGAGTGGTCGGCACTTGATCTCCCCAGTCACTGTTCCGGGCACATCGGTACACGTCCCTGAATGAAGACCATGAAACACAAAAGCCGTGATCAGAAACCACAAAAAGAAAACAAATGAAGATAATTCAGTGACGTATTAAAGCGTAACACTAACGTGACTGCAGGACTGTGCACTGACGCTCAACATTTCTGGTACCAGCAGAAACGTGTCGAGTATCGAAGGCAGGAACTGACTGTCAGGTGTGATTTGTAATCTTGTTTACTTATTCTTTGATTAGATAGTTCCTTATTTAAACTTTGGTTTCGTTTGTTGAATGAAGAAAGTTTTTTTTTCCACATTGGCATTTTGGAAAAACCGAAACTCAGGTACAGTGTTGAACTGGCACAAGTATAAAACATAATTCAATCAATATCCAGCCTATGAGTCCATGTGCAGCTGTTTAGGATCGATTTTTGTTTTAATGCATAATGATGAAGCTCTTGCCAGTGGTTCAGGTCTTTTATTATTGTTGCTCGACTGTTTTGCACATGAAGGCCTGAAAATTTAGATGTGTCATGTTTGATGAGTCTTTTTACATTTGACTAAGAAAGAAAATATGTGGTCCGTAGTTTCATAATCAGGAAATGTGTTGATGATTAAGTCTTTAATGTTCAAATGACAACAGTGTTGCTCACCTGGTGAATGCAGTAATTTAATTATATCATAATTTTTAGTAATAATTTAATTTCTCAGGATAAATTGAGGAGCGCTTTATACAATATTATTATTTATCTGATGTCACTGAATCAAGAATTGAAATTAATCAGTTCTGAACTTAATGAATTAAAATTCAATTGAAGCAAATCAGAGATCAGTGTTGATATCCAGCCTGCTAATGACCTCTAAGAGTATTCATGTTGGTCTGTTCTGACACATTTTATGTTAATTGATTATCAGATAAAACCTCTAATAATACATACTGCACATATATATCATAAACAGGGTCTGAAACAACTGTCATTGTGCCAAATGCTGGTTAGAATTTGACCGGTTCAGTTACAAACAGCTTTTTTTCAGACATTTCTATCCTGTAACGTTATCGCTGTTTGCAGTTATTAAATAATATACAGAAATGATACTGAAAGCAGGCTGTAACATTCATTTTTCATAATTTTTATGAGTTATAGTCAGGTAGATAAATGGACAAATCAACACAAAGCAACAAATCAAAATGAATGAACTGAAGCAGCTGCTGATGAGTCAGACAACATGTGCGATGCAGGAACCTCACCTGCCGTGTTTTCGAGCCGTCACCACCAGGTGTTGTAGTTGTCCGTCAGGGCAGCACATCCGACAGTGGACGTGTCTTGTTCTGCGCAGCACCGGCGCGATCAGCCTCGCCCACTCCACACCGTCTGTCTGAGCCTCTGCTGGTTCTGTCCGACTCAAGATCAGGTAGCTGAACTTCTCCGTCTGACGGTCATTGTGCTGAAGAAGAAAAAAAATCCAGGACTTCAATGTTTGATTTTTAGTCTGATTGTCTAATTCATGTAGAAACAATTGATATTTTAATAAAATTAATCTTACATTTTGCAACAGAAGTTCTTCTAAAAATACTAATAAATAAAGTTTAATAAAGTTTATTGCAAGTAAAAGGACACTTCCTCCTACGCACCCGCCTACATGAAACTGAAGGTGTGCATGAGCCTTTACAGTTAACACATGAAATAATGAAATAAAGTGTGTTAAATACAAATAGTCAAGGTTGAGCAGTGAACAAACAGAAAATAGCTCCATCTACAGAAAGTCAAGCTTCACACTAATTCTTTGATTTTAAGACAATTTCTAAAAACGTACAAAAGGATGAGGGAGGACCTAAAGTTATATTCTTATCAAGCTTAATAAATAAGCAAACTGTCGGTGTCTGACATTACAAAAAGACTGCTGACAGACATCCAGGGTTTAGTCTCACCCCGGACAGAGGCAGAGGATGGTACAGCTGGTGGAAGTTGCAGGGGATGGTGGGCTCGCGGGCCATTTTAGGACACATCAGGTCATGTGGACACTAAAAAAAAAAACACAAAACGGTAGAGAGAAAATATTCAAGACAATGGTGACGCTGCTTGTTGAAAACATGGCGTTAATATTTTTAACCAGCTGGGATTTTAACATACCGGCGCGAACACTGATGCTGGTCTGGTGTCGTGGACAGTCTTCTCTTGTTTCTGGAATTAAGAGATTATAAATCATCAGTCTGCTTTAATTAACTGTGTAAAACTATTTACACAACAATTTTAAAATGTCATGTCATCTGCTGTATTTGTATACCTTCAATAAAGTGTCTCTGGCCTCCATAAGCATCTGATATCCTTCTTTGGTCCCATTTTCCACCAGCACCTATAATATGAAAACATGTCATTAACTAAACTAGGACCTCTATAATCACTAGAATATTATATATGTATATGTTCAGTTCATACATAGAAAATTATCTGACATCTGGTAAATATTCACACCTTATACTTGTTGTGGTACAAGAACAACAATGTCATAGACGTTACTAAAGAAATATTAAAGTATAAGACTTGTATAAATAATGTTTAATCATTATTTCAACTGACCAGATATGAGCTTGTTTTTCTCCACAGAGTGACGACCGCCTCTTCTCGCTCCTTCGCATGAGGAAGCTCTGACAGGGTGAAAGCTGCTACCACCAAGTCAAACTGCACCTGAGAGGAGAAACACGACTGTCAGAGCTTCATATACTCAAGATTTGTGCAACAAAACTAAAGGTTAACAAGTTAATCCTCTGCTACTTCTTTGGTGTTATGTGCTTACAGTAGAGTTTCTCTTTTCTTTTCTTTTACACTGCGTTTCCCAGAGATCACTGCTCACTACAACAGTGTGATTAGCAGTTATAGTCTTGGATTTTTCTCTTGATAAAGTTTTGAATTTATTTACAGAATCTATTTACAGCCATGGAGGCTTTTGCTGCTCAAGTTAGCGACATTGTTCTTCTTCTATTTGTCAAAAAATGAATAAATAAATACATTTTTAAAACACCACTGGAGGCGTGACCCAGTAGCTGACTGGTTACCGGGTCCATCCACGGTTCATCTCTCTCTACTGTCCCAATCTAATAAAGGCATAAAATGCGCCAAATATATATATATGTATATATGAAAATGCTTTTGGAGACATTGAAACCCAACTGTGTGCTTGAGGACGTTTGTCGTGAAAGATCAGTAATAGACAGAAACCAAAACACGCTTTTCCTGAATCACAGCTGACAATGTTTAGCTGGTTAGCTGCTGCATCTAAATGTTTGTAATATTGATTTTATTGAACTATTCACACACAATGATCTGATGACGATCATATCATTCACTGATGATGATTAACTGAATGCAAGAAATTTCTCTGTTTTTGTGATATAAACAGCAAGAATGTGACTTTCAAATTTGAAGATAGAGTTTATTTTTTGGGATAAATTCTTAGGCTAACAGGTCTTCAGCTAAACTTAACACTGAATACAGAAAGTGTTTTTTTTATGTCGCTGAAATAAAAATAAAGTGGTTCTTACCTTGGGAGAGACGGGGAGGAACTGTCGGAAGTAGACTTGTTTGATGAGAGGTTCGGCTCTTTCATCATCACCTGCTCGACGAACAACAACAGTGTTCAGACCTCCTGATGAAGTTTTTCACAAATAATAAACTGGTTCAGTCAAAATGAAAATAAGTGATTTGAGTGTGAACCTTTGAGAAGTCGCTCTGCCAGAACGTTCATGGGCCCGGAGCTGTCAACACACACCATCTCCTTCAACGTGTCGCCCCAGTACGAGTGTGACGCCCTGCAGGAGAAAGACAGAAGAACTTTTATAGTCTCGTAATTTACATGAAAACTCTCGTTATGTTGAACCGCTGTTGTCCACTGACCAGGCAACGGTTCCCAGCCCAGAACCAAAATCCAGGAGAGACTGAGGGGCAAAGGAGGGCTCTCTCTTCTTTATCTGAAACAATAGAAAAAAAAACATTTAGGTCTGAACCCCTGAACACATTTTTACAGTTTTCTTCTTCTCCAGCTTTACCATTAAACATGTAAAAGTTATATTTTGTGATCTGGATGAACTGACTCTTTTAAGGAAAGACACGGTATGATAATCAGGGATCTTTTACCTCGTTTAGAGCCCTCCTCACTGCTGCGTAGCCTCCAGCCAGCCGAGAAGCCATGTACACCACACCTAACTCTTCATCATACCTGGAACACAGAGAGAGAGCTGTATGTAAACTCATCTACATCTCACACTCACACAGGAGACGTCATCAGTTGTAGTTGATTGATGTGCCTCAGCTGTTTATAAAATAAGTGTCAGCATGTATAATAAGCAAGTCTATAAAATAAAGTAAAATGTCAGCACTGCAACAAATCAGACTTGTATCTTGTTTAAATTTGGGGAATTGATGCTCTGTCACTATTAGAAATGTGTAAAATTAATTGAGAGCATATCTGAAGACACCCATCATTTAAAAAAAGCTGCCAAATTCAAGGATATTATGAAGAAAATGTAGAAGCGTTACTTCATGGGAGTCCAGTGATACGTTGTTCTTCTGAGCTCTGAGACGACTTTCCTCCTGATGCGATCATCCAGCGCTTGCTCATCTATTTCTGAAATATGAAGCACATTTATTTGTCTTCAGCACAAACACAACAAACACATCTATACTATAAGTTCTGTTGAGTTAATGTACATCCTCTTATCATTTTCTTATTATCACTCTTGTGTCACCCACCTCCTCTCCTCTCCATCTCTTTCTCCCAAAGCTTTTTCTCCAGACTCACAGCTTTCTGCCTCAGAGTCGCATCCTCGACCGCTCGTTTTCTGCTCCACAGGAAGTTCGTGAGGCTGAGAGCGCGTTCAGTCAGCCGTGTCACCTGAGCTCCTACAAATGGAGAGATTCACAACATTCTGACTCAATTTAGGATCTTTGAAGCTACAGAAACGTTTGGTATACAGACTGATAGCCATGAGGGCTGAGACTAATGATTATTTTCATTACCGACTGATCTGTCGAGTATTTTCTTGATTAATCGATTAGTTGTTTTGGGCTATAAAATGTCAGAAAATGGTGACAAATGATTGTTTCTCAAAGCTCAAGATGCAACCTGAAATGTCCTGTTTTGTCCAGAACCAGAAAATATTCACATTTAAGAAGCTTGAACCAGAGAAATTTGGCATTTCTTCTTAAAAAATTACCCAAAACAATTAATGGATTATCAAAATAGTGACGATTAATTTTCTGTCGATCAAATACTTGATTAATCGACTGATCGTTGCAGCTCTGATAGCAACATTCACAACTGAACCTACTGTGAATAACTGAACATGCAGCCGTCTGGAGTTCCTCAGGTAGACGCAGTATTTTCAGGTTGGTCACACCTGGATGTTTCCTGTGTCGTTCTCCTTTCAGGAAATCTAGCTGGGACTGTGGGTTTGTAGCTGCGCTCATTCCCTGAGGATAAAAAGTAAAAATAAATGACCTTTTCAGTAACAACCCCCCTCTTTCTGCTCTAAGATTAGAATAGAGTAATACACAGCCTAGAAATACTATAAGATAGTATTTGACCTTAGATTTGGGTAAACAAACAAACTAAAGACTAGATTCAGCATTAAAACATATGTTGAAATGTTAAATCACAAATAAATTAATCAGAGATTTACTGTTCATAGTGTTTTTATGAAGACTAAATAACGAAAATGTAGCTAAATAGCCAGAATAATATCTAATATCAGAAATAATATCTAGATCTAGAACTGAAGAGAGAGCAACTCTGTCCAAAAACCAGTGGTGGAAGAAGTATTCAGATCTTTAACTTAAGTAAAAGTACCAATACAGCGATGTAAAATACTCTATTTCAAATAAAAATCCTGCATGAAAAATCCTACTTAAGTAAAAGTACATAAGTATTAAATTTATCAGCTTGATGTAATTAACGTATTGTGGTAAAAGTAGTGGTTTGGTCCCTCTGACTGATATATTATTATATATGACATCGTTAGATTATTAATACTGAAGCATCATGTTACTGTTGTAGCTGCTGGAGGTAGAATGTGTTGTATTTTAAAAGGTTGTTATATTATCCATTGTGTCAAATCTTCATGTGAAAAGTAACTAAAGCTGTCAAATAAATGTAATGGAGTAGAAAGTATAAAGTAGCATCAAATGGAAATACTCAAGTGAAGTACAAGTACCTCAAAATTGTACTAAGGTACAATACTTGAGTAAATGTACTTAATCACTTTCCAATACTGACAAAAAAATACATTGTACCTACAAGTCCCAGTCAAAAACTAGGCGAGAAGTATCGTAGACAGTAGAGAAAAATCAAACATATACAAAGAGAAATACACGGTTAGTTGACTGATAAAGAAATATAATTGTGTTTAATGCTGTCTAGCCGTGCTATGAACAGAGATTTTCTACTCTGTTTATTTATCTTATTTGTCAGTTAACCACATCTCTTCTGTCTGACCTCCACGATAAAGATGCTGCGTTCACTGACCCCCATCAAAGTGCACTCACCCTGGACACCAGCTTCACGACACCCGCCCTCCGGCAGACAACACAAGCAGCGTAGCTCCGTGCGGCCATATCTTCTTCCACAAAACAGCTACGTCCTGTGTTTAAACAGCTTAAATGTACTTATTTGAAATGTCATCCACACCTTCATGGACAAGACACGCACGTTAGGTTTTAACGAAACCTTCAACAAAATAATTCCGACCATCTGTTAAGACGGAACCTTTGCCCGGTGAAGTTGTGTTCCTATGTGTTCCACGGGTAAGAGTACAGACAGGATGGCTCACTCTGCCCTTTTTTGGGGTACAGCTAAACATATTTCAACAAATATTCATCTAAGGATTACATGGACTAAATTACGAATAGGTAGAAAAAATTTAAAGCAAAGGCTATTTTTTGTTTATTTGTGATGAACTTTAACGAGTTTCGTTAACATCCAAGACCACTTGCAGTTAATATTCTCATAGCAGATATTTACTAATTTATTATCCTCCGTTCTCTTATTTTCATTGAGTTCAGGGGTTTGTGTTTTTATTCTATTTTTTATTTTGTTCTATGTTTATTTGTTGTCTATGTTGTCTATTTTTGTGTGTGTGTTGTGTGTTTCAATATTTGGCCAATAAAGTTGAAAAAACAAGCAAACAAATAAGAAAAACCGCTCAACTTTTGTATCAGTTCTGCGCTAAATGGTTGCTACGGTAACTGTTGGAGCAGCACGCACGCGCCGCTGTTAAAACAGATTTTCATTTTAAACGCGATGTGATGCATCTTCTCTCTAGACGATCTTTAGCGGCACCGGCCAGGAAGCAGCGACGGCAGTTGTGGAAGTTTCCCGCCGTCTTTGTTGTCACTCTGTGTCTCTTTTTATTTATTTATTACCACTGTGCCTGTCAAATTACCTTCACAAACCACAATGAGGCGAGCAAGAAGGAATAAAAGTCAGAGTGCAGCAGAAAACGAAGAAGTCCAGTCAAAAACAGGTCGGTGTGTTTGACGGTTAGCTAGCTGCTGTAACCGACTACGTCACTTCAGGACAGAAAGAGGAAAGCAGGAAAATCAACGTTATTTGTTTATTGTCCACGCAGACTTTAGTGTTATTGCAAAGTTTAAAAGATCAGAAACAACCAACTTTCTGCCCATGGTAGATCTGGTACATGTTGATCATGTTAGTAACGTTAAAACCTGGTTATGCTCTGCAAAACTAAGAGAGTGAACTTGTATTTATTCTGTATCTAATATCAATAAGTTAGCTTAGTCGGTAATGTATTAGGTATAGTTAACTAAAAATAATACAGGTTAATCCAACAACCCTGTAATAAATGACACCTTCATGGAGGTTATAATGTTCAGCGTGTTGTAGATTGATTGATTTTGTTTATGGATTATCAGACACAGAAAAAACACAAATCCAAAGGATAACATGTTAAAGTGAAAACACTCATTTCCAACATGGTCCCAAGATGTTAAAAGACAAACTAACATAAAGAAGCACAAAACATTCAACATAAAAACTAAACAACACAATCCTGAAATCCAAAAAACACACATCACCACAACTTATACAAATAACTCCCACATCAAAAAACAAGGACAGTTAAAGTAACAGTGTCATTGCAGATTTCATTATAAATCTGTGACCTTGTTCCATAAAAAGTCTCAACCTGCCTTTTCTATTAGCCCCTCTCATATTTAAAACCTGGATATGTAGTGGAGAACTGCTCCACAACATGGCAGCAGTGTAAAAAAGGAACTTTTGGCCATTATTATTCACTGTAGACACTTTACATAAACACACACTGGCCCCCAGTTTTATGTTAATGCTGAGTATGGACCATTGTTATCTGAGAACACAAGTATGGAGGAGCGTTTCCACTGATAATATATAATCTAAGGCTGCAACTCATGATTTCATTATCGATTAATCTGTCGATTGTTTTCTCAATCACTTGTTTTGTTGTTTGGCCCATAAAATGTCAGGAAATGGTGAAAAATGTTGATAACTGTTTCCTAAAGCCAAAGAGGACATCCTCAAATGTCTTGCTTTGTCCACAACCCAAAGATAATTCAGTTTACTGTCATGGAAAACTAAAGAAACCAGAAAATATTCACATTTAAAAGCTGGAATCAGATAATTTGGAAATTCTTCTTAAAAAAATGACTCAAAGCAATGAATGATTATCAAAGGATAAAAAACTTTAATAGCTGACAACTAATCAGTTAATCGTTGCAGCTCTAAATGGTATCCAATACTAATTAGGCCATAAACACTTAACTTAGTTGCCAATCTACTAGGACTACAACTAATGATTGTTTTTATTATAGATTAATCTGCTGACTATTTCCTTGATTATTCAATTAATTATTTTGCAGATAAAATGTCAGGAAATAGTGAAAAATGCCTTTACAGCTTCTTAAAGCTAAAGGTGACGTCCTCAGAGTATCTCCAGGTCTTGAAAAGCCTTGATTTAGGTTTCCTCAAAAAAATACTCTAAAAGGTATTTATAATGCTTAAATTTCCTTCATGAAGGTCTTAAATGTTTCGTACTAGCCTGCCACAGGCAATAATGTTAGTTATAAAATATTCTTTATAATTAATTGATTCATTTTAGCAAAATCTGGCTGGAAAATCCTCAATTCTTATTCTGTTCCAGACCTCTGCCCTCATTAGTTATCTTTTAATTGGTTAATCTATTCATCCATTCTTTTTCTGCTGCATAGGATTAACTAGGTTTTTATACATTTTTTTACTGCTTTATGTCAAATTATTTAAAAACCTAAAATCACAAATTTGCTTCAAAGACCTTCATAATCAAGCTTAAACGGATACAACACCCTCTCGCCTCAGACCCTGTGCTTGGATAAGGAAAAACTCCTCTCCAAAGAACTTAAATGGGGGAAAAAAGAAGGAATTATTTTTTTTATTTACAACCTTTAACTTCCAAAAAGCTTCATAATGTAAATGAATAATTCTGTGTGTGTGTGAACAGTGTGGCAGTGGAAGGGGGATGAAGGACAGTGGGAACCGTACCCGCCTTCCGCCTGCGCCCTGTTGGACTCCGCCGTCTCTTCAGGAAAAACCTCAGTCACTCTGTCTCTGGGCTCTGGGACGTCCTATGAAGTGGACCTGAAGAAGATGTTCCAGATTAATCCCGTCACCAAGTACAAGAGGAAGATTCGCTCTCAGACAGTAAAACCAGGTTTGTCTCTGCTGCAGCACAGTTTTAATCATTTTCCCTCTTGATTTTACTTTTTTTTAATAATCAGAAAACAAAATAACTTCTGTCTTCTACTACAAGTACTATTGCTTGGATTTTAGCAATAATGTTTATTATTATTTTGCACTTGATTACTTGGTCATAGTGTCTTTTATTCAACAAACCCAACTAAAATTTGAATGTATGTGTTATATATTCAACCTGCACCTCAAGTTTTTTTTGTTCTACAGTTCTCTCATGTTTTTGATAATCTAAAGTCTTTCTTCTGTTCTGCTCTCATGTTCAGAGGGTTTGAGTGAAGCCGGTGACTTGATTGCTCATAATGGGAGGCCAGTTCAAGTGAAAGAGGAAGAGGAGGAGACGGAACAGCAACCCGCAGCTAAGAGGAGAAGAGGACAAAGCAAGAGTCAGACAAAAACCAAAGAAGAAATGAAGAGTGAAGGTAATATGGGTCTAATTTTATACATATATTGTACGTGTAATAAATATGAAGCAGCGTTTCACAATTTTGGGGAGCTGCTAATACACAAAACTCTTTCTTACTTTTTCTAAATAAACATATATTAGCAGGTTTAATAGGACTCAGAGTTACGTAGAGCTGCAACGATTAGTCGATTAATTGATTAGTTGCCAACTATTAAATTAACTGGCAACTATTTTGATAATCTGTTAATCATTTGGAGTCATTCTTGAGGAAATAAATCTCCAAATTCTCTGATTCCAGCTTCTTAAATTTTAATATTTTGAGATTCCTTTAGTCCTTTATGATAGTAAACTGAATCTTTGGGTTGTGGACAAAAGGAGACATTCAAGGTCGTCATCTTGGGCTTAGTGATCGTCATTTTTCACCATTTTATAGACCAAATAACTAATCGATTAATCGAGAAAACATCATTAACGTTTTGTTTCTGATCTGGATGTTTAGCAGAGGTTGTGAAGACGGTGGTCATGAAGGGAAAAGCTCCAGTGGACACCGAATGCAAAGCCAAACTTGGAAAGGTACAATATTTATATCTTTATTTATATCAGTATGAAACACATGATTCACATGTATCTTGCTTGTGGTTTGACAGCTGATTGAAAGGCTTTGCTTCAGTCACACTTCCTCTTCTGAGCAGGACTTAACTTAACTTATTAGAAATGTACATGTGTGTGCGCAGATCAAGCAAACGCTCATGAAAACATTTCACTGCACTCACTGATTTTTACTCGCAGACTCACAGAAGTTATTCAGGCTGTTTTATTCTTTTTATTTATTTATTTTCTGTCATAACTGTCACTGACAGTAAAGTCGTGCAACTACAAATATTCATCAGTGCTTCTGTTACATGAGAGTGTTACATGAGTCACACCTACACAAACGACCATATGACCTCTCCACATTTTCACCTCTGTGCTGTAATGTCGTTGTCGGTTTGACTACAGTCGCTCTGGTCTCGTCCTGGTAGATTAATATCAACCACAACACGTCTGGTTGGATTCCAGCCTCTGACCTTTGCTGCATGATGTACCCGCCTCTCTCTGTTCTGTCAAATAAAGAAGAAATTGGGTTTTATTGCTTGTGTTTTGTTTGCAGACTTCCCTAAACTATTGTTGTTTAAATAAATATGTATAAAACAACACATGCAAGGAACAGAAAATAAGAAGTTGACAGAAGAGATTTTATATCTTTTTAATTCCTCCTTTACAGGATGGAAATCACCTTCATTCATGTTACTTCTTTTTGCCTCCTCTTCTCTCTTCCAGGCTCATGTTTACTGTGAAGGAAAAGATGTTTACGACGTGATGCTAAACCAGGTAAATATTTAACTACGTAACATTTGGATCTGCCAAATGAATCAAGAAAGACTTGTGTTTTTATTTTTTTTCTGTATTGACTAAAGCTGAAAGATTAAATAATCCTGAATCATTTTTTCTAAATGTCTTGATCATATTTATTAAACACAGTTTTGGTTATTGGTGATTTGTGGAGCTTCACTGAGCTTCTTGGTGACTATTTTCATGTTTGCTGTGAAAAATAATAATGCAGCTTTGCCTTTTAAATCATATCTTAAAAACCAAAATTGACTGAAGGCTTTATAATTATTATATGAATTATATTTTCATTTTACATTTTGATTTGTGGGAAAGTAAACAGATTTTAGGCCTCCAGCAAACACCTTCTCTCTGATTTTGCAGACGAATCTTCAGTTTAACAACAACAAATATTACCTGATCCAACTGTTGGAAGACGACGGCTCCAAGTGTTACAGTGTTTGGATGAGATGGGGCAGAGGTGAGTTTACTGTGTCCTGATGGTTCTTTGCGTATTTACCCATAAAATTAGCCTGAAGTATGAAAGACATTTCTGTAAAACTGACTTCTTTGTTTCTTCAGTGGGCAAAGTGGGTCAAAACAGTCTGACAGCCTG
Source organism: Thunnus maccoyii (assembly GCF_910596095.1). Taxonomy (NCBI): domain Eukaryota; kingdom Metazoa; phylum Chordata; class Actinopteri; order Scombriformes; family Scombridae; genus Thunnus; species Thunnus maccoyii. The sequence goes on along the minus strand of NC_056544.1, from coordinate 24,208,404 downwards.
TGGTGGAGACCTGCTGAAAGCCAAAGATATCTTCAAGAAAAAGTGAGATATGTGCTGTTGAAAATAAGAAAAAAAGAGTTCTAGACGTCTCCACATGGAAGTGAGATTCTGAAACACTTGTTTGATTTTGCCGCAGGTTCCTTGACAAAACTAAAAACGAGTGGGAACACCGAGCGACTTTTGAGAAAGTGGCTGGAAAATATGACATGGTGTTCATGGACTACAGCACGAACGAAAAGGTACGTTTACGGATAAAGAACGAATAACTTCAGTATCCTGCTGAAGTGCTTGAAGCTGATGCTTTGTAATCAGGATTTATTGGGAAACGGAGGCGTCTGATCAATCAATCAGTACTAAAACATTTCTGTGTTCCAGGAGGAGACGCAGACCACGGCGGTGGACGCTGCACCAAAAAAGAAAACCTCCAAACTGGATGTGAAGATCCAGTCTCTCCTGGAGCTCATCTGTGACGTCAAAGCCATGGAGGAGTGTGTGCTGGAGATGAAGTTTGACACCCGGAAAGCTCCTCTCGGTCAGTCGGACTGAATCAAACCGAAATGCAGTGAAATGTGTCCTGATATCCTCTTTTCATCTCCACTAAGAACATTCACAGAATATTATTTTACACAGAGCAAAGATGCAATAAAAGATGTTAATTTTAACTCCTGACTGTTTTAGATTCAGCTGGTGACAAACACTATATTTTCAAACCTTTGTGTTGTTTACTATATAAAATATTTGTCTTTCTACCTGCAGGCAAGCTGACCTCAGAGCAGATTCGCGCAGGCTACATGGCGCTGAAGAGAATCGAGGCGTGTTTGAAGAAGAAGGGCAGCAATCGGGAGCTACTGGAAGCCTGCAACCAGTTTTACACCCGCATCCCGCATGACTTTGGGTTAGAGAAACACTGAAGCTGAGATATATGTACTAATTTTCTACAGGAAAGTGTATGTTTGAATGATGACAAGTGCTTTTTGTCGGTTTGTGTCCTGCTGTAACTGAAAGATCTAATTCTCCAGGTTGAAAACTCCCCCAATCATACACACAGAAGATGAGCTGAAGGAAAAAATCTCACTGTTGGAGGTAAAAGTGTTTCATATCGGTTGACGATTATTCTTTTTTTGTCTTCACTCGATCTTGTGCTACATATTGTATATATATTTCTTTTCGCAGGCGCTGAGCGACATCCAGATCGCAGTGAAAATGGTTCAGTCCAGCAGAGACGGTGACGAACATCCTCTGGACAGACAGTACAGCTCCCTCAAGTGCAAACTGCAGCCCATAGACTCCAGCGCCAATGAATACAAGGTGTGTCTGTTGCTCATAACTCTTATGTTGATAAAGTAAAAGCAGTTAAGGTTTAATTAAATCACTGAAACTGAGTCGTAACGGTGGAATCAGAGAGGATGGAACTAATATCTTCAAAACACTCAGTTTGGCCCATTAATATTCCCAAACCAGTCAAGTCAAATGGTACCAAAACCATTAAATTATCTAAGGCAACATAATATAATCCACATACAAGATGTTGGACTGTTCGAAATCTATTTCTATGTGACTGAATATTACTCTTAAAGGAAAAAAGCCTTCAGTAATTAATAAGGTACCTTTCATACTCGTCCACTTGTGGATGATGACACATATCAAGATACTTTCAGAAGCTACAATGAAGTTCAATATCAAAAGATCTATATATATTTATGTGTATCTGTATGATGTCAGCGGTACATCAGGTTTTGTTCTGTCCCTAAAAATCAAACAGCGACGTCTTCTTCGTAACGCTGCCTTTCTGTATCAACTTCAAGCCGTCATGTAGGGAGAAATCCACTGCAGAAGATTCAAAAGGACACATTTTTCCACTAACAGCTGCGTTAATCGACCAGAATTCACTGCAGTCACGAGACATGTCAGGATTTGAATACTGACTAATTGGCTGTATTTTTATTCCTGTTCACCTTTGACAGAAACACATTGATAGAAAAATCCATGTATTAGTTAAGTAGGTATGGTCATATGTATGTATATATTTGGCGGCAGGGCCTTGAGGGGAACACTATGATAGTCATATGGACATCATGTGGAAGGGAGAGCTCTGTAAAGCTTTGTCTAGGTCTGTTAGAGGGAATCTGTAAACAACTAAAGGTGCCTCCCAAGGGCATCAAGGCCGTCAATATATACTAGTGACTTTCCTTTGTCTTGTCAGAATCCTCCACGGAGACTCTGTGGACTCTCCGTGTCTGCAACATATGTTCTGTTTGAATTAAAGAGACGCTTGACTTCAACCAACCTCAGTCTATTTGATCATTTTTACCTATCACACATCCAGAGAAAACAGATGGACTCAAATAATAAACTGAATGAAACTTTGTCTGTCAGTTGCTACAACCTGAAGATACTTTGTGTAGTTTGTTGTTGTTTCTTTGTAAACACTCGTCTTGTCTGTGTTCAGGTGATAGAAAAGTACCTGCTGTCGACTCACGCCCCGACTCACAGTGACTACACCATGAGTGTGCTGGACATCTTCTCAGTGGACAGAGAAGGAGAGAACGACAAGTTCCTCTCACAGTTACACAGCAGGTAATAAAGGATCAATAATTTACTGGCTCATATTGTCTCAGATATTTTATATGATGTTGTAACTTTGAAATCTGCTTTAAGTTCCTTATTTACCTGTAAAATCTGACAATTATTTTCACTGACAAGATGTCAGTGAAAATAATTTATTGGCGATGAACTTTCATGTAGCCCAATGTGTGTGTGTGTGTCTGTGTCTGTGTCTGTCTACCAGGACTCTGCTGTGGCACGGTTCCCGCCTGTCTAACTGGGTCGGCATCCTCAGTCAGGGTCTCAGAGTGGCTCCACCTGAAGCTCCCGTCACTGGTTACATGGTGAGATGGATGATTGATTCATTTACTTTCTTTCACTTTATTCTATTTTAATGTTCGTCTGTCTCCAAAACAAAAAGTCCTCTCAGGCTGCAACTAACGATTATTGACATTATCGATTAATTTAATTGTTTTGGTTTATAAAACATAAACAATGAAAACTGCCCATCACTAGAGCTCAGTATGACATCATCAGATGTTTTTTTTTGTCTGACCAACAGTCCAAAACATAAAGATATTAAATTTACTATAATATAAGACGAAGAAAAGCAACACAAATTCACAAATCTGAGAACCTGAAATTACATCAAATATTAGTTAGTAGATAGTTTTGCTTTAAACATTACCTGAATGATTAATAGATTATCAGACTAGATGTGATTAATTTTCTGTCCATCGACTAATCATTGCAGCTCTTAACTCTGTTTTTAAAGAACATGTAAAGCCATAAGTCAAAAATAAATACATATACAAATACATAACATTGCTCTGTTAAAACCATTAGCTGACAGTTATGTGAGGAATAAAACCCAACAAGTTGAACTTTTTATGGTTGTATCAGATGACGCAGCGACTAAGAACCACCCAACGTGATTTTTAAATGGAATAAAATTATCTATAAACTGTAAGATATTTGTCACAGCAACAGTTTGTCTTTATTACAGAGAGAATAATGTTCCTGTTTCTCTTTCATCCAGTTTGGTAAAGGTATCTACTTTGCCGACATGTCGTCAAAGAGCGCCAACTACTGCTTTGCAAATCAGCACAACCATGTCGGACTGCTGCTCCTGTGTGAGGTGAGTTGACTTTTATTATTAGTTTATTATTGATTTTCTTGAATTAACATGTTGTCATCTCACATGTCAGTGGCCGTTAAAATGGTCGGCGAAGAAAATTTACCATCCAAGGAAATATCTTGTCAATAAACTGTGATAGATTTTCATTTTTCACCTCTTTTTCTACTAATAATAAGCTGTTTAATCATCCTTCAATGACAATGAAGGAAGGGGGGTTTAAAAAGTTATGTTAACATTGCGGTCTGAGAAAAGTAACAAGAGAAACTTCAAAGACAAATTCTGCCTGTTTGGTGTTTATAGGCTGTTAATTTCAAACCCTTCTGACCTGCCAGTACAAGTCCGTCACTCGTATTAACAGTAAATCCAACAGGATTTGAACATCACCTTTCACATAGAGCCTAGATGTGATACAACACTTTTTGAATCTCCGTGCTGTGTGTGTGTGTGTGTGTGTGTGTGTTTGTGGTTGCAGGTTGCCCTGGGAGACTGTAACGAGCTGCTGGATGCCGACTACGAGGCCAACAATCTGCCTGCTGGAAAACACAGCACTAAGGGACTGGGACAGACCGGACCTGACCCCAAAAACTCTGTCACCCTGTTAGTCTGTCTCATTATACTGATACGTTTCATACAGGCCAAACATTGATCTAATTGTGTTACACTGTTACATAACAAAAAATCATGACATTATCTGAGAGGAGAACTTAATGTTAATTACATCAGCAAAAGAAAGAAAAAAACACGTTGATGAATACGAAGAAAGAAGAACTACAGGAAAATTAAAATATTAAACACAGACGTATGATGATAGTAAGTTAGTTCTTGCTCAAACAGCTACTTTCAGATTGATAATTATCTATCAAAACGGAAACAACCATCATCACTGCATCCTTTCTGTTAACTGTAGAGCACTTTCTAATCGTTCATGTTAGTAAAAAGGTAAAAAAAAAAAAAAGAAAAAGTCAGAATAAATCCAGCTGTAATAACATTTTTCTTATTAATTTCACAAAACAATACACACTCTTTAGTTGTATATTATTCTACAGCCCTGCTGCTATGTTTTTAGAAAGTGACGTCATGCACAGTAATATGATTTTAGTTCAAAGACTTTACTACCTTAATAGTGCTCGGCTAGATCCGCTACGTTATTTGTTTTAATTATGTAGACCCGTTTGTCGAGGTCCGTTTCTATCACTCCATAGAAACGTCAACTTGTTTTTATTCCACAGGAGGAGTCTGTGTGGAGTAAAACCACTCGGATAAAAGTCAGAACACTAACTGCTGAGCTCAGTTTGCTCTGCAGTGACTCACACTACTGAAGGACTGACCTCGCTTTCCCCTCATTAGTTCTGCCTTCTCTCCTGCTACGCTGCTGCTCCCCTGTAGATACATACATACAAAAAAATACTGTTTTTCATTACAGAGCGGTCACGTGAGCTTAAAAAATACCAGATATTTAATTTATTGTACCAATCATGAGAGTAAATTGTGATCTACGTTAATAGACTATGTAGGTCGTTATGTATTTTTTAACCACTTAACTATAAATCATGTTTATTTCACATTACTGGCGTTTTCCAAAGCACTGTATATTTTTTGTACTGTTTCCCCACCTTGTAGTCATGAACTGGTTTCAGTTTATCTCTGCAAGTTGATTTTCAGACTGTGTTGGCTATTAAAAGTCTTATAGTATGTTTTGGAAAATGGTCAACAGTGATGTAGAGAAGATGCAATTTTGTACTTTAAAGGACCAGTATGTAAGATTTAGTGGCATCTAGCGCTGAGGCTGCAGATTGCAACCAAATGAATCCCCTCCCCTTCCAAACATGTAGGAGAACCTACGATGGCTGCGAAACTTGTGAAAGAATGCGATTGTTTGGTTTGTCCGTTCTGGGCTACTGTAGAAACATGGCGGCCCCCGTGGAAGAAGACCCGCTCCGTCTTTTATGTTAACGAAAACACAATAATTCTTATTTTCAGGTGATTATATACTAATTAAAACACACTTATTAATATTATATTCCATTTCTGCCAAGTCCGTTCTGCTAGATGCCACTAAATTCTCCTCACTGCACCTTTAATGGGGTTAAAACCACCAGAACGGTCCTATTTAATAAATAGCACTTTCGATTTGTATCCCTCTCTCTCCTTGTTTCTCAGGGATGGTGTGACAGTGCCGATGGGTCCAGGGGTGAAGACGGGCGTGGGTAAAAACAACGGTTACTCCCTCCTCTACAACGAGTTCGTCGTTTACAACCCTGCCCAGACTCGCATGAGGTACCTGCTGCGGGTCCAGTTCAACTACTCTTCGTTGTGGTGAGGCTTCTGCAAAAATAATGAGACTCAGCAGATTTCCTCTCCACAAAACCGGGATGATATATCACTTAGTCATTCTTCATGTACACTTAGGCACTGTGTAGGTCATGGGGTTTCATGGTTTCCTGGTTAAGATGTGACTGGATCAAACTGGAGAAAAGCAGGTTTTCAGAAATGTTTACTTTGTCAGTGACGCCTGTGTGTTTTAGATGTCATGCAGCGGGAACTTACAGATCTAAAGGTTATGAATTTCTTACATGGGAATGGAAAGTTTTAATCTATGTAAGAAAAAACCCTTTTTTTTTCCACATCAGGTTCTGTATGTCACAGGTAATCAGTTCAACAAATCTCTTTTTCTTTTTGAGTCAGGAAGTTTATGTTTGAGCCTGTAAAATCATTTCTACATTCCTCTTTATTTATCAATGAGGCTACAGGTACAAAATACGCTGCTGCTGAAGCTTTGGTGAAGGTAAAAGATGAAAATGGATCTATGTGATATGAGGAAAATATGCAGAACATTTTGCACTACTTCTTGCCAATGTGACTTTATATCACTACAAGCTTGTTATTGTATTGCATGTTTCACACAGCAACATTCATAGCATTTTAGTTTTCTGCTCTGGTGCTGTATGTAACACAAATGGCCTTATTTTGGATCTATTGAATTATCAGTGTCTGACTTTAATGACACAAAATGAAACATCTTCTAGGCTGGATTGACATTACTTCTTAATAATGTGTTTTATTAATAAATGTTTTTGTTTGTTTGAATAATTGTCATGTTTTTGTATTGGTTAACATAAAATGCAAGAAACAGAATAAAATACAGTTTTTAATTATGTTTTATTTATGTAAAACTGAGACAAAGACAATATTCTGTAAAAACGCTGATCATCATTCATTCATTGTCACTTAAAACAGGATGCAGTTACAATATGTACATAATAAAAAAATTAGCTTTTTGATTGTGGTTGCAGTTTGGAGTGTCTGTCTGTATGTGTGTGTGTGTGTGTGTATGTGTGTGAACACAGTTTCACCTCCTCCCCAGGAGGTAGAGGAAGATGAGGACTATGTCCAGGTAGATCATGAGAGCAGCGTTGATGTATTCCTCCGGATCCAGACGGTAGCTCATCGTCCCCATCATCAGCTGACAGTCGATCATCAGGAACTGAGACAGACAGACAGACGGGGAGGGAGAGAGAGAGAGAGGAGAGTATGTAGGACAGGGTGAGAGATTAATTAGATTTTTAAAGGGATATAAAATGCTTTTTGTGATTTTCTGTCATCTATATATGGTGTGATAAAGGTTTGAATATACTGTGCAGTGACAATATAACAGCATATCCAGTAAATGTGGGTTTAATCCCTTTGAAAGACAGACATTCGCTAACATGAGGTGTCACTATTCGCTTAATTTTTTTTTTAGGCACTTCAATATTAAGTCGGATATATTTGAGCTTTTCCCAGTTATAATTAGGATTTGTAAGTTTCCCATTTAAAAGCCAGCATCTCAGTAACTGAGAAGGCCTTTAACATGTCTGATAAAGGATATTTATATATTGATATTTTGCCGCTGAACACGAAACCTGCTCTAAATAAAAACAAGTCACAAGTGCTGTAACTGACACCACAATGAATGCTGCACCGAGCTTCCTTTTTTTTTCTGACTGCAGAACTGTTGTTTATAGCGCTTCACTCAGGACCCGAGGAAACAGCTTGTATTTCTGTCCGTAGGCGGTTATAACGAACGCTGACTGGTGAACTCTTATCTGTGACGCTTTATAAAACAAAGCAGGATGGGGAAGCAAACCTGTCAGTAATTTTACCGTTTAACCTGCAGAACTTTTGATATGATTTTGTTCCTTCTACTTAATAGCAAACTGTGTAAGTTTATATATTTGTTCCATACCAGGGAGTACAGCAGAGCTCCCAGACATCCATAGGCGACATCAGTGATGTAGGAGTAGTAGAAGGTGCAGAAGAACCCAAACATGAGAACGTCCACAGCCAGAATCAGCAGAACACCGTAAAAAATAGTGAAATCAATACGAGTCTGCAACCGACACAGAAAAACATAAACTGCATTAATACATTTTCTGTCATGTATCGCTTAATGTGGCTGCTTTTAAGGGCATTTTTCATAATCTGTGCAACAAAGTTCTTTACAATAAAAACAAACTACATACATATGGTAATAAATACACATTAGAATGGATAGACTATAATAATGTCAAAGGTATTTTAGAGCCTAATGTTGCAGATTGGATTCCAATCTCATAATGTGAAACAGAGTTTTCACAAATTCAGCAATTTAATAGGACCTGGAGACAAAAAGACACATAGCTATTTTCTTTTTGTTTCGTCCAAAGTATAATTATAGTATAGAGGATGATTGAACAGCTATAATTGAGAAAACATTTAGATTTTGCCTCTTCTGACACTTTCTTAGCTCTTGTAACACGCATCATTATAATGTCAGATATGGATTTTCTTTGCAACAAACAATTAAGTGCTATAACTTCAAAACTAATATATAAAAGCAATGGAAAAAGTGCACCTTGCTTCACTTCACTTCATGTATACAGATCACAATATACATGAAGCAAGTGGAGTTTCAGTTCAGCCTCTGTGTGTGTCTGACCTGAGCTGAGAAAGCGATGATGGCGAGAGAAATGGCCAGCGTCGCTCCCATAGTGATGACGACAGCGTTGGTGTTGTGGAAGGAGGCGATGGTTCCCACCATGTATGAAAGGCTCAGGGTGACCACAGCCTGTTGTCACGAAAATCACAAAATCAATACGTCATTAAAACAACTCTTGTTTCTTCATAATTTGTCTGATATCCAGGCCTTCACAAAAGAGGACAATCAAGTGCACATGTTTTGTTTTTTTTTACTTAATATGACCTGCACTTCTAAACCCGGCAGTGTTTGTGCTACACTCTGAATTGTGCATTTAAACAATACAACACAGGACGAGTCTGTCCTAATTAAAAACGCCACCAAAACCTCAAAGACACACAGTGAACTTGTGAGTACGGGAACCAAACTTCAAACAGGAAACTGAGGTTTTTACTCAGAAACAACAACAGATATAATCTATCAGTTTATCTTAAAAAAACACCTAAATGTCTAAATGTGTTGAAGGTTGTGCAAAACCAAGCTGTGAATAAAAGATATGCCAAAGCACAACTTTTATGTTTTTACTGCATAGCAACACTGGATGTTTTTCATGTATACAAACTGTATCTTCTCTAAGTTGAATATAGTATTTACACTTGTGCTTGGGTAGATTTTAGTTGAAGATCCCCTCCAGATATGTGTGAAGATTTAAAAATACTCTGCCTTGACTAATAATTTGTGTCTCATACAGTTTTTCCACACAAAAAAGTTAAATTATCTCCTTAAAAATCCTTAAAATGACATCTATTCCTTCTCTCTCCAGAATCTATCAATATACAAATATTTTTCATTTCAAAAGTTTTAATGCTGGATGCAAGATGTCTTCAAAACTTCACTGAAAACACTTTGAACTGGAGGCTTCAAGTCTTTAATCGGTCATTATTTTCTTGATTATGAAAGAAAATGGTGATAAATGTTGATCACTGTTTCTAAGGCGACGTCCTAAAATGTCTTGTTTTATCCCGACCAACAGTCCACAAGCCAAAGATATTCAGTTTACTGTCATAGAAGACTAAAGAAACCAGAAAATATTAGTTCGATAGTTGGCAATTAATCAATTTATCAACTCATCGTGGCAGCTGTAGGTTCAAGTTCTTCACAGTTGGCCCCAAAATAGTTGTGATGTCACTAATCCTGCCGGTAGGTAGACGCCTTAAACTTAAACTTTCCACTTTCAGCAGATGAATGTGAAAAGTCTTCAAACTCTGCACACACACACACAGACATATAAACATTTTTGACTGGAGAAGAACTTTAAGTGGTTTTTCCAGAAAAACACTTTATTGAGCAACATGTAGCTGAGGTTTGACGTTTTTGGCACCTGCTTGACCAAAATATTTCACATCCCTTTCCAGGATGTGACTGACTTCTAGTATTTCATATCTAAGATGTATTTACTTTTCTTCTTTTATTATATTATTAACTGTCCTTTCAGTGTTTTTATTTAAAATCTGTATGTATTTCTAATTTATCAGTATCTGTCTTGTGTAAAATTAATTTCCCCATCAGATATTCGGGGTTTTGTGCTCTTGTGTTTGTGACCCACCAGCCCCACGATGTTCCAGGGGTGACGCCGACTGAAGGACCTGCAGCAGCTGAGGGCGGTGGCGACCACGGCGAAGATGATGAAGGAGCTGAGATAGGCCCACAGGTTGTCCTGCACTGCCTTCTTGACCACGGTGGAGAAGGTGAACACACACACCACGCTGAAGGTGAACAGCAGCTGGAGGGTCAAGATGCTGAATACCTGCACGGGGAGGGAAGAAAGGACGGTGTTTATAAAAAAATGATAAACACTTGTGGAGAAACTTGAACTGATGTTAAAGGCGAATATAAACATAATTTGTCAGATTAGCTCGTAACGTATAAATACAGTTTGTCTTCATGATATCTTGTTTTCAAGACCTACGAATAAGAGCTTTGATTTTTAGAGCGACACATGACTCGTGAACATGTGTGGATTGAAACTTCTGTTTAATTTCAATCATTCACTTAACTGATCAACTTTTAAATTAGAAAGAATGTTTATTTCTTACTTCCCAGCCTGCCCAGTTTTGAGTTTACTCTCCAGAAATCCTTGTCGAAGACTTTTGTTATTCTTTGCACCGTGCAGACGTCAGGATAGTGTTTAATTTTCATCTTTGCACCAGCCATTAATTGTGCAAAGTTGTCTCACTGTGACTTTAAAAGGTGTCACTGAATGTCTACTTGATTGCAAACCTGCTCTTTAAATTAATATTTTTTTAATGAATCATAATTTTGGCTTAAAGACAGTAGATCCCAATCTTTTTGGCTTCTGATCCTTGAAAACAATGTAATTTCTACTTACAGGCTCTTTGCACAGGTTGCATGTGTCTGCAGTTTGTGTTAGTTAGTCATCGTGTAATTTTTCCTTCTCAGATTGATTCATTTACATGATTTTTAGAGGCTTGAGTAGATAAGATTATCTATTAATTTACAGAAAAAAGCAAAAACGAGGGCAAAGTGGTGTTGCAGAATTTTTCTGCTTCTCCTGTTAATCGTTTGGTGACCTCTGATATTTCTCTTGTGACTGCTTCGCTTGGGAAATTCCGGTGCAAAGCAATTTTTTATGAAACAGTGCCCAAATACTACTAACAACAACCCGCAGAGCTCTTATCCAGATTTCTCGCTTGATGGGTTAGAGATTGTGCCTCTGCTAAGCATGCTGATAAGATATCAGCTTTTCCTCATCAGAGAAAGTTTGCAGCTGTTGTTGTTCCACCAGAATATACTGAAGTTATACTTATCTTATAATATATTTCTCAAAAGTCACATAAGTAAGCAGCACAAACCTTCCTAACAAACGCCATCCTCACTGTCTTGTCATCAAAGGAACACGAGGATGTGAGTGGAGTCGTGTCCGGCACGGACTCTGGGATTATATCGCGGAAGGACTCATATCCTGAGGTAGGCTGATAGGTGTAAGTTGTCTCAATTTTGGCTGGAGTGTACATCGGCGGGGCTGCAGAGTAAGGTGGAGGCTGCTGCTCTTGGTAGGAGTACGCTGGTGGTGACACATCAGAGACGGCGGCGTCCTGCGTCTCTTCGGGCGTGAGGGAGTCTGCTGTGTTCGACATTCTGGAGGAAACTGTGGGACAAAGACAGAAGTTCAACCTAATAGAAAGGCTAACTTTTTGCAAATGAAAAACATTAGCAGAAGATCCTATTTAATATAATCAAATGACCCCAAATAATATTTGAAGGTTTGTGTTTTAAGTGTGTTTTGTTTTATAGCTTTTATTTTAATTTTAATGTGAGAGGAAAGATGAAAAAAAAAGTTCTGATACACAAATCTGTTTTCAGTTTTTTGGACTTTTTCTCTAATCTTTGATCTTTGTTGAAATATTGGATCATTTGAACATTTATTGAAATGAAACCATGTGAGAAGTTTAGAGGGAAAAATCACTATTTGGTGGAGCTGTTAACAACTCATAGACATCTGAAATGTGACCCCGACTACACACTGCTTTTTATAAGAAAATTCAAAAAGGTTGGAAACCACTGGTTTCATCTTTAACAATGTGTTGTATTTTAAAAGCTTGTTATATTATCCATTGTGTCAAATCTTCATCTGAAAAGTAACTAAAGCTGTCAAATAAATGTAGTGGGAAGTAGGAAGTACAAAATTTCCCTCTGAAACGTAGTAGAGTGGAAATATAAAGTAGCATAAAATGGAAATAGTGAAGTAAAGTACAAGTTCCTCAAAATTGAATAAAAATTGTACTCAATCACTTTCCATGACTGATTATACTGTAAGTTAATATTGCCAACAAGGTGTGAGTCTAAATGTAGCTGCAATAAAGTTGTAGATTCATTCAAACATTGACAATAACTGTAGAAGAGCTACAGAACAGCTGAACTTAAACAGAGAAAGCAAAGCTGTTACTACTAATAACATTAACGATGGCTTCGTTGTATTCAAGTGTCCCTTTAAGCCGTGACAGTGAACACATACACCTACAATACCAGGAACCTGAAACTGAATTATTCATTTCATTATTTACATCAGCGCTTTTCCCACTGAGTCGTGTCAAAATGTCCATGTAAAAGGCTCATAAATGTAGTAGATATATATTAACTTCTGTTAAAATAACACATGAAAGCACAATTAATATTGCCAACAAGGTGTGAGCCTAAATGTAGCTGCAATAAAGTTACAGAGCTACAGAACAGCTGAACTTAAACAGTCTGTCTCTCTAAACTCTCAGATGTTCTTACAACAAATCTGGAGTTTTACTTAAAACTTGATTTCTGATGCAACCATACCTGCTGCTGACTGATGCAAGAACTGAATAACCATCAGGAAGTAAAACTTGAACTAAAAGGGCAACTTCCCTCACATGTTGGTGGGAAAACTGAGAAACTGAGAGAGGTGTGGATTCATGTATTCTCCAATATGTCATAATATACTATAAAAATCCAGTAGATTTTATTTAAAGTGTAATTTTTTTTTATTTGTAAACACTGCAGCGAAGTTTAGAGCTGCATTCAGTTACAGGAACAAGACAATCAGCGTTTTTAACCGCAGACATTTTGACTTGTCATAACAGAGAAAGCAAAGCTGTTACTACTACTAACATTAACGATGGCTTCTTTGTATTCAAGTGTCCCTTTAAGCCGTGACAATGAACACATACGCCTACAATACCAGGAACCTGAAACTGAATTATTCATTTCATTATTTACATCAGCGCTTTTCCCACTGAGTCGTTTCAAAATGTCCATGTAAAAGGCTCATAAATGTAGTAGATATATATTAACTTCTGTTAAAATAACACATGAAAGCACTTAACTAACCTTTTATAAAACCAATTCTCTGTTCATCCACATACGTTTAACTAAAACTAGGTAGGTTACATGACATCAGTGACATTTTGGTGGGTATTTTTGCATTAATTGTACAGAATATTCATATTTTCTAATGATTATCTAAACGTTTATGGATGTAACTTTTTAAACATGAGTGCACGTTCAGGGAAGTTAAAGCGAATACAGACATCACCCAGATACAAGCTAATGAACGTTAGACTCAGTGCATCTGTTTCTTCTATAATGCAGGCAATTTAAAGGTCAGTTCACCCAAAATCAGACACAAAAATCCCCCCAAAACCTCAGCAAACAAAACCAATCTGCATGTTTAGATGCTACGAGGGGTAAATGTTTGATGATGATGTGAATGAACACCCACTTTAAAGGATTATTATGAATTACATCATATTTTCTGCCTTGTTTAAAGTACCAGTAAATATTTAAAGCACACGAAATGCAGCCGGATAAACAGTCACACAACAAGTTTAGTTAGTATAATCGAGAATAAAGTGGATGTTTGTTCACTTACCTTCTCTCTGTTGTCTGTACTTGTGTTTGTGTCCGCCGACACACAGTCTGTGTGAGGAAAAAAATGATATGAAACGGTCCCTTTGTGGTGATGAGTGAGGGTTGAGTTTCACTTCCTGACAGTTTGAAGTTTGTCTTTAACTTTGAGAACAGAAAGTGGAAACTCTGCTGTTGCTTCATACTGTGTCAGTGGTCGTCAAAATGGAGTCTGGGAACTTCCAGGGGTCGTTCAGTCTGCTCTAGAGGGTCCACGGCGAAAAGTGTAGTGGTTGAACATGTAGGCTTAAGCACAGTTAAACTGTACATAAAAATGGGAAGTTTATTTTCCTGTCCATACAGTGATTTACACTTTTTACCAGCTCAGTACCAAATCACAGACGAGTCTATTTAGGAGACATATTTATTATCTAATTTGTGTCTGAGAATGTTTGATCTGAAAACGTTCAGGAACCACATGTCTCAGCTGTTGCCAGGCAGAGATTATAATTACAGCGATAAGAGTAAATTGCCACCAACTCAGTTTATTTCATCAATTAAAGCAGGAAGTGAAACAAAACAGATTATCAGACATTCGTATTGTTTGAACGAACACTACATTGTGTTTTTAGTCGGGCTCACAGCTGCATACGGTACATGTTCAACATTGAAAGTTAATTCTTGACCTTTGAAATATGAGTCAACTAAAAAAAAAAAAAGAGAGAAGAAAATCACAACAATTTCCACTCAGCAGCTCTCCTCCAGGTTTCGGTGGTATTTCATGATCTTCATCAGCAGATGGAGTTTGTGAAACTGTGCAAAGTGGAAAAACATCTTCACAATTCGTTTATCTTTTTTTCTGAGCACGTTGAGGACTTCTTGTCCATGTTGGTTTAACAAGTTGAGATTGAAAGTTACCTTTGGCACAGAAGGAGAGATGGTCAAGGAAGATCATGTGATACTAGCAAAAGCTCTGCAACTTTCTTTTGTCAGCTACATACAGTAAATATTGCTCATTCTGAGCACTGAACACCTGAAGGTTTTTGTTTTTTTATGTATTTTAATGTAATTGTAATGTGTCTGCTGATATTTCAGTATCAATGTACATTCAGGTAAGAATAAATTAACTGAATTCAGACTATTCCTGTATATATATTTTTAAAACATGTATAATTTAAACTTTTATCATGGAGCATTATAGAATTTAGAGCTGATATGACAGAAATGAAACTCACATTTTTGCAGCTTCATTTTGAAACACTACAGAATTAATAGAGTCAGTTTGTGAGTCACTAAATAAAGTAGGATACCTTTATTTTGAAAGTAGTTTTAAAAGATTTATTTGTGTCATTATTTAGTAATGTTAAGATTCATTTAAATACTCTCATTAAACCAAAACTCTTCAGGAAAGTGTTTCCTGTTTTAGATCTCACTAAACCGCACACAAACAACCACAAATGCCTTGTTGACACTTAAAAACACACAAGAACACACATCCACAAAACATCTCTCACACATATTTATTGTAAAAAATACATATAAAAACAATTTCTGAGACATACAAAAGATCGGAGCTTAGAAACAGTATAATGAACAGACAAAGACCAAGCCATTTTCTTGAATTGCATTACATATTTACAATTTAATAAATAAAATTCAATTTGTTTTTATACCAGAGTAAAAGGCAGATTGTCCATATCTTGGGGATGCAGAAACCACGGTGGTGACTCTTTGAAAAACATTCTCATCTAATACATCGGTCTCAAAGCGCAGGGCAGACAGGGGGGAAAAAATCGGGTGCCCTGCTTTTCAAAACCAAGGATTTAGGGACATTTATACAAAATACCATCCTTGGTTGGAGAGGAGCTAGTTTGTACACAGAGCGTTTAGTTAGCATTGGTAAAAATTGAGGTATTGCACCACACAGCTTAGAGGGGGTAAGAAATAAAACGAGAGTAACGTGGGGTTTTTAGATTGTCCTGTTATCTTTATCGACAACCCAACCACCACCACCAAACCCCCCCCCCCCCCCCCCCCCCCCCCCCAACCCCCCCCAAAAACACACACACACACACACACACACACACACACACACAAACACCCCACCCCTCCCAGCCAAAGTATACAACGTCATAACTTATCACCACAACAAATGTAACATCTAATGATCAATGCACCTCGTCCTCGGCACTCTCTCACACTATGCCTCCAATGCACATACAGGCAGACTTTTGGCATTAGTTTTCTATTCTCCAATACAAAAAAAATATATATATGAGAAACATGCACAGGGCTGCCCTCTAGTGGCGGGACAAGTCGTAGCACCTCAGACTGCAAGATACCAGGGACTACAAGAGGAAAAAAAAAAAAAAAAAAAAAAAGGGCCAGGGTGAACAATCTGGCCGGTAGGAAACCCGTGCACCGGGCCGACCTCTGTGCTGATCCATAACCACTGCAGGAAAGAGATTTTAACACATGGAACCGACTCGCCTTTTGAGCAGGCAGCGAAAGCAATCAATTCATGTTTTTTTTTTTTTTTTTTTTTTTTTTTTTTGTTCTCTCCCAGTTTCCCCCCCTGGCCTGGGCACAACCTGTATCAGACAGCATCTGTCGAGCAGCCTCGCTTCGCTGTTGGGCTTCCACCTCAGTTCAGCCATTTAAAAAAAAAAATTAAAAAAAAAAAAAAATCCCACACTACAAATAACCTGCTTGCACAAGAACCCCTTCACCAGGCAAAGGCAATCAGCACACACACACACATACACACACAGAAAAAGGCAAAGGAAAGCCATGTAGCACATTAAGCGATAATCATGATCATAATGTGGTAATATAATAGCTAAAATCCTAAAAATAGGGAAGGGGAGGAGGGGGGGCTAGTTATGTAATTATTAACCATCATCTGTCCATAGCCTCCAGTGTCGGGAAAGAGGGGGGGAGGGGGGGGCGAGGCAGATACCACATGGTGTAAACATGCCCCAAAAATACATCCCTCAGTCCCTTTATCCCTCCCCGATCTGGCATTAAAATAACCAGATGGCGAAAACCGTCGCTTCGGGTCTAGTCCAAAAAATCCGGACTATACCCCAGAGAGTGTTTGAGAATGAAGAGGGAGAAGAGGAGAGGAGAGGGGGGGTAGCGGGACCCAAACCGCATTCAGAGTAGACCGTGATCCACGTTTGCGTACCAATGCCACACGTTAACAGGATGTTGCAAGAGTGACATAAGTTTAAAAAAAAACAAAAAAAAACCCGCTTGACCAAGCAGACTTGTGGGCGATTTACAGTAAACACACACACACACACACACACACACACACACACACACACACACACACACACACACACACACACACACACACACACACACACACACACTTTTCCTAAGAATATACAGTCATGCTCAGGACATTTCCTGTCCCTGGTCATCATCTGGACGCATATGCACACACACACACACACACACACACACATACAAACACACACACAACTTTATCCCAGACTTTGTGTAAAACAAACAAACAAAACAAAACAAAACAAAAAAAGAAAAATCAGCCTTGAGGGACAAAAGTGCTCAAATCGGTGCCAACACCAGCGCTACTATGGCCCTATGAAATGCCTACAAACCTTCCTAAAAAAAAACACTCACCAAGTAGCAGCACATTAAACTCAGCGCTAACTTAACCACCTACAAGAAACTGACCTACTCAGAAAAAAAAAAAAAAAAGCCCCCAAACTTCCCCTGAAATGTTTACAGATAATAGAAAACAGAAAAAACACCAAGCGACGGCGGCCCCCCCATTCACCAATAAAAAAAAATAAAAATTAAAAAAAAAAAACAAGCCCTCAACCTCCAGCTAGCTCAAAAAAATAAAGCAACGTTTGTATGGTAACAGTTCACGCTTTCAGTATGAGGTCGGTTCATTTGGGGGGTTTAGCCGAGGAAAGAAACATTCATCCGATGTATGACATGGAACAATACTCTTTTTGCAAAATACTTGATAAAATGACCGATCCCGTTCAGAGGGAGAAAAAATACACAGGAGAGGATCCAGAGTCACAGTTAAGACAACTTTTTTTTGTATGTTTGTTTGTTTGTTTGTTTTTGCGTTCCTCCCCAAGTTCAACATCTTTCTGGGGGCAAGTTCCATCGTTTCTGGGATGATAATATTTTATTTGTCATATTTTTTTTTTTTTGTATGTTCTGCTCGTTCAAGTCCATTAAAAATAGAAACGGGAACCCATCCGCTTCTGTTCCAACAAAGGGGAGGTCTCGACCAGAGATTTAGACGGAGCGGCTGCTGTTGTTGGCTTTGTACTGTTGGGAGTTTGAGTTTGCTTGAAATGGTCTAGACCGGGTTCGAATGGACTGATCCGGATTGGAGAGCGTCGGGGGGCGTCGCTATCTGTAGCTTTCCTCTTAGGATCGTCTGTTCTCCGCTCAAATAAAAAAGGTTTGCGTCTGAGAGGGACAGTGGGCTTTAATTTGTTCAATTACACATTTTTTTTTATTGAGATTTCATTGGGATTCAGTGTAGTCTCCTGTAAGAGTGGAGAAAAAAAAGAGACAAAGTGACCATTAGTGGTGCATCCTGTAATGACTGTATTTAAATAAAGTCTACAACAAGGCTATGAAATATGACTGAAATCAATTTAGGGCTGCAACCAACGATTATTTTCATTTTCAATTAATTGTTTAGTCTACAAAATATCATCAGCCTACATCGGTGTCTTTCCTCTCTGCCTGTTGACGCTGATGTTTGGTGTTGTGACCGTTCTCATCTTATGTCTTTCAAACACGTTAAACTCAATGCAGGAAACATCTGTTTACTGGCAACATCTGTTTACATTGGCTGTGTAATAAATACAGCTGCTACCGACCACAATGTGTCCACAAGAGCACAAGAGTCCTGAAAACTGGCATCAGCTCAGATTTTTTTTTAATCTTGTTTAATTCCTCATTTAAATCCACATTCTGCTAATTTTACTGCTTGAAATTAGAAAATCATTTAATCTGCAGGTTTTGGGCTTTTTTTTTTGTGTCAGATTCTAAATATGGTTTTGATGACGTAGTAAGTTTTGATATTGGTGCCAAAATGCAGCTATCGCATCGGTACTAGTGTTAAAACATTCCAGAAAATCAAATATCAAAAAATACCCATCCTTTATAATGAAAATGATGAGTAACTATTGTTGATGAGCTAATGTTTGACACTGATTATGTCATTTCTTTTGTATTTACTGTAGCCTGCAGATTCCACATTGACCAAATGAATCACAGTCGTCCTTGTGACTCTTCTGTTATTATGCAATACACTATTTTGCAATGACGTGGGCTATAATCTAGAGATCCGTCAATTAATCAACTTGTCGATTGACAGCAAATATTTTTATATATTTTGATAAATGATGATGATAAATAATCATTTTTTTAAACATCAAATATTTTCTGGTTCCAGCTTCTCAAATGTGACTATTTACTCTTTTCCTTGAGAAACATCTCATAGACTAAATGATTAATCGATTACTTGAGAAAATGATCAGCAGATTAATCGATAGTGAAAATAATCGTTAGTTGCAGCTCCACTATCTTCTACTCTAGCGACACCTTTGTAGATTCTGGTTTATTATGTCATAGCTGCTTCTCACAAACATGGTTTAGGTTTGTCTCAGGGTTCCCACGCCTTCTTAAACATCAAATTCAAGAACTTTTCCAGGCTCCGGTTGCCTCAAATTCAAGGCCCCCGACACGGAATAGTTTGAGACACGGATCAGGATTAATTACTGTTACAACACAAGAGTTTTTATAATGAGAACTAGCAGGCTTTACAGAAGCTCACAGACTATGTGGTCTCTTGCCTTCTTCGAGCACTTTCAATAACCCACATCTATTTATGTCTTCTCTCAAAAAAGGCCTTGATTTTTTAAAAAATTTTTTTTTACCCCCTCAAATTCACAAACTTTAAAGGATTTCAAGGAGCCGTGGGAACCCAGATGCTTGCATTATCTCAACAGACGCATTGTTATGCTGAACACTGTGACTAGTTTCATGTCCTGGTTATTGAGTCACACTCACACGCACACACACACACATACCTGAGTCTGGTTGGTCACTGCGGGGAACACATGTGACCTGTGAGTCAATCGAAGGGATGTTCGGGGCAGCAGGGCTTCACCTTGGACCAGGAATCAATGCAGCTACAGACAAAGAGGTGGAGACACAGAGACGTTATTACATTCTGATTAACTCATGTTAATGTGCCGAAAAGCTCTTACGGTGTGTTTTTGACAGCAGCGTCTCCCGCATGACTTAATCCACTTACTCCCAGTGTGAAACCAGACTAAATGTAATCACCGCAGTGGGCTGTGATTAAGTTTAAGGGCTCTCTGGCTTCTTAAGTGAGACGGGACCAGGAGTAAAAAGACGCCAGAAAGCAGGAGCTCATGAGCTAATCGCTAATAAATGCAACTCTACTTTCCTGGTGTAGTACGCGGCTTTGTTGTACTGTGTGATTATGTTCGGCTCTGTCGTCTTTTTTTTTTTTTTTGATTCTGAAATTCAAGGTTTTTTCCAAATCTCAGCTGCTCCACTGGGCGGACCAGAATTTGCAATTACAACAGCCAAAAGGCCACACCTAAAAAAATTTAAAAAAAATAAAAACCTGTGGTACAAAACGGAGAGCCGACACTTTTTCCACCGATACAAAAGACAGACGTGTTTTATGGTTTCTTTATCTGAGCTGAACGTATCTGATTTAATCCCGAGTGTCAACGTTCTCTCTCTCGTATCACGTCTGCTTATTGTTGTTGATTTTACAACACCTTGAACAAACAATGATACCTTTGACCAAAAAAAAAAGAAGAAGAAGAAGAAAAAAAAGAAGCATAAATGATCTTCCTTATGGCGGATTGCCTAATCTCTGTGTATTTCATGTCTCAGCAAATCCATTCTCACAACTGTGCTGAAATTTACAGGAAACGAAGAAAAGCTCCTTGGAAGTTTGGGGGAAAAACTCTTCGACATTACAGCATGCTTCGAGAATGACTTGCTCATGATTTGTAGTAAATGGGCTGAAACATGCGTAGCGTTAAGCAATAGTGGTCCTTTCACAGTGTCACGGTTATTTATTTTTCCTAGAAGTTTCCAAACTCTTATAAAACACTTGGCCGGCTGATCTGGTGGATCTGTGACTACATCTGATTACTTTTTAATGATCGTGCTGTTGTTGTGACACTTGTGAAATCTCTGCTGACAAATATCCATGTTATGTGCTTGTATACTAAATTATTAGAAGACTGAAGTATTTATCAAGTCACTCTTGAAACTGCACTTACTGGATTAGTTGCCAACTACTAAATTAATCAGCAATTTATCAGTAGTTTCTATGACAGTAAACTGAATATCTTTATATTGTAGACTGTTGCTCGGGACAAAAGAAGACATTTTAGGACGTCATCTTGGATTTTTGGGTGACACTGATTGACATTTTCACCATTTTCTGACACTTTACGGAGCAAACAACTGATCAATAATGAAAATAATCATCAGTTGCAGCCCTAATTTTGCAGTGTGTTCAAAAATGATGCTGCTGCTCGACAGTTTCTAAATATGATACCTTCTGAGAACATCACATCATAGTCGAGGACAACGAGTCGCTGCTGTGATTATCAGTATGAGCAGTGATATGTGCGCTTGTACAAAAACAACCTTTGCTTCCTTAATTTACAGAAACTCAGCCTGGTTACCACACTCTTTCAGATCTGGAAACAACTAAATACACTTTTACAACCGTGTGCACAATCTCACCTGCACTCATTTGCATTCTACCGCTCTCCTTTTCTGTTTTATCTGTCCGCATTTTATTATTTTATGAACGTGAGCTTGGTTACCTCTTATGGTAGACACACAGGCAGGCCAGCCTGGCGATGGTCTCTCCCTGTACCAGATCCTCCAAACAGATGGAGCACTCGCCGCTGTCTTTACTGAGCACATCCGCTGTAAACACACACACACACACACAGAAACCATCAGCGTTTCCAGCCTTTTTTTATTTTATTTAAAAAAAAAACACATCCGTTGGACTCATTTCCGTGATGTGATACTTACTATTGTAAGGTAAGGGAGGAGATGTGAGGCAGCTCAACAGGTGATCCTCAATCCGACCCCCCGGGAAAGGCTTCGAGCAGAAAGGACAGCGGATATCTGCACGGAGACAACGGAGTCCAGATTAACACGCCGTCGTGTCACGGCGAGACATAAATGATAGATGATGCACACATCACATTGAGCGCAGGCACCCCGTGTTCGGACATCTAGATTACACTGGGCCGACTTTACACAGTCAGCAAAGTGTAAGAGCTGTATTCTCGTCCTGGAGACAGCGCGAATGATGTTACCTTGAGTGTAACTGACCCCAAATAGTCTGAGGCTTTATTTGACTGCGTGCGCCACAGAAAACAGTGACTCCGGGCTGCCATGGCCACAGTCGTCCACGGATGGGACGGTGCCTTGCTGCCCTACATTCTCCTCCTCCATGTAGGAGCCGCTGCCAGGCAGCACTGAGCGGGCATGTCAAGTTTTGACCCATTTCTCTACACTTGCTAGAGGGCTGGCCTGGGAAACCCACCACCACCCTGTTGTGTTTTGGCACGAAATGCCACGTTCGTCGTCACCCCGCCACATTTCTTTGCGTTTGATGATCTAATCCGGACCAAAAAAGGCAATTTTACTTCCTCTACAAACTCATGTTCCCCTTCTGTTGAACTTTAACCGCAGAGCGACGGTTGGTTACTTAATGTTTTGAACTTGCGAGCTGCAGGAATAACCGTTGACGACCATTGTCAATAGGCTTTGAGACATGAAAGAGTTTGTATGTCACCACTTCTAGTTTTACACCACCGGCTCTGCTTCGTACAATGGGGTCTCTGATTAATACAGTCGTCATGCAAGCACGGGAAAGAAGATTATCTGTTCAGGAATGTAAATTCCTCAAATAATCCATTTTAATTTCAGACTGGGTAGATTGTGGGTTGTGACGGGAGATATTTTGATACAAAATCAATAGTTTGATATAAACTAAGTGCTGTCTTGGAGTTCAAACAGCTTTTCTTGACCTTAAAGGCTGCTGTGGGGTGAAATGTTGCTTTTTTTCCCCTTGAATATATTTTTTTACTGTTATCAGAATCAGCTTTATTGGCCAAGTATGTTTACGCATCCAAGGAATTTGACTCCAGTTTCTAGTAGATCTCAATGTACTTACACGCAACAATGTTCAGAAAGATTAACAAAGGAAAACAAAGATAATTCAACATAACCATATCACTGTTCTCTACCTACAAGTAAGTGGGTGGAAATATAGGAACATAAATATAGAAATAAGTAGACGACAACTCACAATGTCTGTAAACAGGATACAAGTAGTGCAAAGAGAAAGTGATGTTACTTTATATACATGCAGTCGGTGGTTATGCACAGTATAGACAAGCTGCTAAAATATACAGTGATGAATATGTAGATATTTTGTTGCACATTTTGTATTTTGAACTAAAATCTATATATAATCTGTGACTACAGTAGGTATTATAGTGTTACAGGGTTACTGCACAGTGACTCATGTCATGTCACTGTTATGTCTGAGTCAAGTGAACCATCTTTACACATTTCTTGGTCGTTATATTCACATTCCTATTATTTTTTCTCTGATCACATGTCACCTCTTCTGTTTTTTGGGGGGGATTCATATCAGCTGTTTTATGGAATCTTTGACCGTCGTGCGCAGAATTTCTGTCTCATTAAAGGTATTTAGATGTTGGGTCATTTTGTTTTGCTTTATTTGTCAAGCTTGAAAAATCGCATTTGAGCTGTGTTAACATCTACAAACAGAAAGCACAATCAACCTCTGTTGGAGGCCAGCCAGTTATTGTGGTTTAGTGTTACTTATAGGGCACAAAAGCTTGAAAAAAAAGAGAAATTACATGTATGGAAAAATGCTGCCGCTTTGTGTGAATATGTTAACTTACTGCCATGTCGGTTGTTGACACGGTAAAGGCCGATCCAAGCCTCTGACACCGGCCGCTGGTGTGTGCCTCGGACCCGGGCGGATCTTGCGCCGACGCTGCGGGCGGAAGAGTGCCGATTCCCGGGCAGCCGCTCGGAAAAAGTGCGGTGGGGCGTGCGGCCTGTCTCCACTTCGGGCTGGTGCTCCGCGTCGACGGGAGCCTCCGGGCTCACATTCCCGTCCTCCTCGGGCTTCCCCTCGCTGTTGTTGTCGTCCGCAGGTGACGCCTGGCTGATGCTGGAGGGGATGCTGTGGTGGTCAGCGGGGCTGCCGTCGGCGCTCGCCCCATGCTGCCCGAGGTCCGAGTCGCTGCCTTCCTCCGAGCGGCTCCGGTTGGCCTCCGTGTCCTCAAAGCTCCCGGAGAAGTCCACCATGAGACTGGTGGGCCTGGTACAGCGGGGGCGCCGGTAGGACTCCCGCTTTGTGCCATCTTTTCCGAAAGCAGAGGGAACCGGCTCTTCCTGTAGGCGGCTTGCTCTCGTCCCCATCTCTGGCCGGCTGCAGCTAATTCAGCCGAGCTGCTTCCTTAACGCGAACCGCGACACAACAAGGTGGACGAGTTCACCTCAAAACGACCCTTAAACTGTCAAATATTCGGCTGTGAGGTTTAAATAATAACCACTGCCTGGCAACCGAGCTCTACGAGGACGTTAGAAGTAGTCCGACGTCGCTTCTGTGGCCTCAGTTTGTCCTTTCTGTCCACATTTTCCTTTCTTTTTTGACGTGCCCGTTTGTCGCTACTGCAGCGGAAATAGAGCGTTCTCGCTTCCTCCTATGAGCCGCACACACACACAGTTACGGTAACGTCATCGTGTTTCCCGTTTGTCCCAGTTTGTTTGTTTTTTCTTAAGTTACAACAGAACAGAAAGAGAAACACATGTTCATCATGAGATTTTATTATTATTTTATTATTTTTAGCTAAGTTTCATATTTATAGATGTAAGTTTGTCAACAAAAAACTCCCTTCTCAGTTTTTCTTAAAGAATGTGACCTGCACTAATAAGAAGGCTGTAAAAACTCTAAATGAGTGTATTTTTAATGTCTTTATTTAACTAGTCTATTATTCTATTCTATCCTATTATTATTCTATTTATTTATGTACTTATTTAGGTATTCGCTGTTTTTATTCTTATTTTAATTATTTTTTCTTTCTATTTCTTATGTGTTGTTTGTGAACTCCATCTGGCATTTTGTTCTTAAGAATGTAACGTTGTTTATTGTACTTAATGAAGGTTATAAAAAAAAAAAAAAAAAAAAACTCCAACGCATAAAAAATCAGAAATGTGCGCATACAGTTAGCACACTCCAATGATTTAAAAAACAAAACAAAACAGATTTTATTGCCTACCTTTTCTGTAAAGTTATTTATCTATTATTTATTATTATTATTAGTTATCATGTTGACTGTATTAACAAACTGAAAGTGAAGTCCTGTATGTTTTCTTTATTTTATTATGATACCTAATTATTTTCTGTTTCTTTTTTAATGTCACATGTTGTAAGTGACGCTTTCTATAAATAAAGTGGAGGGGGAAAATCTAAACATTAAAGAATATATTCACGTTAATATATTTTTGTGTTTGTAAGCGATTTGTAAGCGATTATTGTTTATGCTGCTTTTACATTCTAGCCCTTATTTGACTTTTTAATTTTAATAATTTGGGAGTAGGCACCGATATGTGCGTTATTACGGTAAAAAAGTACACAATATTACCCACCAATCAGCGCTCTCTAACCAGGCAGCTGGTCGTATGAGGAAATTTACTGTAAACTGGAACCGATTCATCGCTTCAACCCACTGAATGACTCCACATGACACCAAAGGCTGATATTAAACATCAAGAGACACGTTTTTTTCAGAGTCGGCGACCTGTCTGCGGTGTTAAAATTGTGTTCGTTGCGGTGAGTTGTCTGCGTCAAGCATTACTACCTACCACACCTATGCAAACTTGAGTCATAACAGAGAAGTTGTGGAAGGAAACACCTTGTCCGTGGTCTCAGTTTAGGCCAGTAGCTGTAGTGATATGATTTTCTGTCTTATAGCTAAATAACAGATTTTCCTCCACACAGTCTAGCAGTTTAAACTTTACATCTACATGAATATAACGTGGTATTTTGTCAACATGAAGAAGGAGATTGGAGCACACCAAAAACTCAGTTCTTCACCTTCTTAAAACTTATTGGTGTTTATTTAAACATTTTCTTGCAGTGGAAGAGTTCTAATGTGGTCCAGAGCTGGATTTCGGGTGTCTGATCATGTTGGCAAAATACTTTTCAACAGTTTCACCAGTACTTGGCTGACATATACTACTGTGTGGAGGATTTCTGATTTCCATAGTATTTTACTATGTTTTCAATGTTATATATGCATTACTGTGCTCCTGGTGTCTAATGAAACTCTCTCTAATCTATGCGGACTTTGTCCAGACTTTGCTCCCTTTTTATGGATGGTTTTCTTTAAGCAACACACCCTTAACTACTGTAGTACAATGCTTGTTTAAACAGTTAAAGGAATGCTACTTAACAGCTTATACATTGCTATACTTCATGCTGTGTAGGGTTTTGAAGGTTTGTGTTTGTCAGTAAGAGGTGGAGCTCAGATTTGTGATGACCTTTGACCTTCTGATTGATGTGTTTCTCTACAGAGATGAGGGAGCTGACTTTGCAGCAGCCAAACATGGCCCCGGGAGAGCAGCAGCAGCAGCAGCAGCAGCAGCAGCAGCCGGCCACATGTGGGAGAAGTTTGGCTTCCAGCTATGCTCCTCCGAATCTGGAGAATAAGTATTTAGTGCCGACGTCCACGCTGATACCACAGCCAAGCTCTCCCCTTTTAACCTTTGCAGCGCAGCCCTCCTCCTGCCCGTCTCTCCAGCCCTCCAGCCTGCCTTCCACGTCTTCCACCCTCCTCTTCAGCTCCTCCTTCTCGCCCTCCCTCCTCAGCACCGAGAACAAGCTCCTAAATAGCGACTCATCCCGTCTCTCCTTTTCCTTAACCTCCTCGACATCGATCCCCATTAACTCTCTGCTCTCCACATCTCTGGCCAGCGGCGCTCTGCTCAATCGCTTTGCTCATCCTCCCTCGTTCCTTCATCCCGGTCCGGACGGAGAACAGAAGAAGGGCGACGGAGGAGATGAAGGCAGAGAGGAAATATCTGAAGCCTGTTTTGAAGAAACAAGTGTGGTACATGAGATACTCTTCTTTTTTTTTAACTTTTTTGCACAAACTGATAATGAAATTAACTGGAATGGTGATACTCTTAAGTGAAATATTCTGAATAATCTCATTTTGTGGCACTAATGTTTTCACCTGATGTTTTTTTAATCAGCAATACTCCGAGGAAGATGATGTGTTGCCAGAAGAGGAGAAGGAGATGGAGGAGGAGGAGGAGGATGCTGGCTCAACCATGGAGTTACCTGTCCTGAAAACAGAGATGAGCAACCAGGAACACGACCAAACTATAGTCAGCAGACAGGAGGAGTTTGCTGAAGTTGATAGAGGAAAAGAAGATATTGAAGAGGAGATGAAAGATAAAAAGGTAGAAGAAAATATTATACAGGATACTGAATGTCAAATGTAAACAGTCTTTATTTTGTCTAGTTTTTGGTGCTGTCTTTGAGGCCCTCCTGTGTCCTGTCTTCTTATTTCATGCAGTAATTAACGTGACTCTTATGAGCTGTAAATAATTAATTCTTCATCACCTTCCTGTCTTGTCCTTCAGTATCTCCTGCTGAACACCGTGTGTTGCTCCTTGGTCAATAAGTGTACTCCGCCAGGACAGAAAGACTGGGACTCGGAGGAGAGTGTGTGGACCAGGATCAAAAACCTAGCGAAGGACATTTCCATCAACGACCCGCAGTTTCTTCTCAAGGTGCGGACGCATGTCTTCGTGTTTGTTGGTGTATCTGAGGCTGTTTTTTTATTTGCAGAAACAAGCAGAGCGTATCTACACTCTGAATGTGGACTTTTATATGAACTTAACTGGCAACGTTTCGACCTTAGTACGTCTTCATCAGGCTAATAGATAACATGATAAAGCAAGATATACAATATATCTGCAAAAAAATAGATTACCTCATGACGTCATACTCAACTAATCTAGCAAAGCAAACCAGAAAAACACTCATTGTCAAAAAATACAGTAATCATAGAAAATCACTTGATACATAGGAAATGTTTAAATATGTTTTAAGAAAGGGGGGAGTACACAATATAAGACAACAACTTTAAAGATTGAATAGACCCCATTGACTAGAAAAAAATCTATTGCGTTATGAATTGAAACACAGTTTATCCTTTATGTGCCATGTGTTATTTTTACTGGAGCACCCCGCTACATAATTGTCTGTAAACACAGCTGATTGTCGTAGTAGCATCTTCTTTTTCATTCTCAGATCAGATATTCTGATGTAACCGAGTGAAGTTGGTTCAGTAGTGACAGTGCACAGTGCAGCAGTGAGAGGTTAGAATCATTTTCATCAGTCATATATATATAGTCTGTTCTTTCTTTTTTCATCCAGGTGGCAGTTTACACCCGACAGGAGCTGAACATCCGCATCACAGCGAACTTCTTACTGGCTCTGGCTGCCAATCAGCCTTCCACCAAGCCTCATGTCCGCAGATACTTCTGCGCTGCTGTACAGCTGCCCTCAGATTGGCTGGAAGTAGTGAGAATCTACAGCACAGTGAGTCTGACTGAGCATCTATGGTTGAATCTCGATGTGTCGCCCCCCCCCCGTCCAGTCTAAACCACACGTTTGTCTGTTTCCAGTGCTTCAGCCGCTCGCTGCCGATGTGCCTGAAGAAGGCGATGGCCGACAAGTTCAAGCAGTTCAGCGAGTATCAGCTGGCCAAATACAACACACGCAAACACCGCTGCAAGCACAGCCGCAACAGACGCAAAGGCAAGGTATAGAAAAATTTGTTTTCATTCTCTTGTTTTATAATTTCTGTAGATATAAACACATTAAATACATTTATTAACAATATTACAGCCCTTTTACTAATACAGAGATAGAGAACTGTCTGTTAATGAGACTGTTAAGTGTGTTTCCTGATCTCTCTTATGGTTACAAAAACATTTAAACCCACGCACTCTTAAGTTGTCTCAGCTGGTGCATAGTTTCTCTTTTAGTAGAATAGATGGTGAAAAGTCTAATTTCTCGTAATGAACACTTAATGAATAGTTTGTTCTACGTACATTATCTGTGATTTCCAGAAACCGACTGATGCGCAGCTGAAAAAGTGGGCGAACTTGCTCAGATCAGATGCATCTATGCTGAAGAAACTTGTGAGTCAATATACTTTTATATTGTGTCATGAAATACAGTTTTTGGTTGTTTTTAAATTTTGAGTCATATTCAATGTAGTGTTGGAGATTTGTATCTATTGCAGATTATGAATTTAAAACCGTATTTGTAATAAGAATTGATATAATTTCTGATCACTAAAACCACTCTTCTTGGTGTTTTACAAGAACGTTTATATTTCCTGCACACTTTCTGTCACAGAGTTTTCTTTGCGTAGCGGCACACCGGGAAACGTCTTGATTGTAACAGTGTTTGTGTTTATGCAGCTGCAGGTAGAAGGCAAAAAAGTGGTGGTGGATAAAAAGCAGAGTGAGTTCAGTATGAAGAAGATGATCAAGAAGCTTCACATTAAAGAACCAGCTGAACACGTTATGGCCATCCTGGGAAGAAAGTAAGACACACACACACACACTGATGACTTCCACAGAGCCTGTACATGCTCTTAGTATCACTTAATCAGTTGGTTAAATTAAGTAGCTGTTAAGTATTTTTCACACAGAGTGAGCCCATATATAACATTCTACTTCAATTTACTCCTCATTTCTTTTCTCCTGTGGTGGAAAATAAAATTTATATTGTGTGTTCTATTTCAGTGTAAAAATACTTTACATTTTGTGTTTGTACAAAATATCTTTTAGTGTTTGCATCAGTTTTACATGCACCAACACACAAATGCAAATTTCAGGCAAGTGAAAATGTGCACAATAGTCCAGCTGCCTGCACAAGAACTACAATCTCTGTTACTTAAGAGTGTTTCTTCAGAGGAAACTGAACATTTGCTGTCCTTCAGTGTTTCTTTAATGCATTCTTTAGACAGTGTGAAGATAGATGAATAGACAGAGGAATGGAGACGTGGGAGAAAAATGCCTCACTCTCCTTTTGTGATATCTTTGTCGTACTAGAGGCGAGTGACTTTACCACTGTCTCTGGGCGTGTCCTGCTTCCACTTCATGCTGTGTGGTGTGTTTGTCCCAGGTATCCTGCTGACCTGAAGGCGTTCACCCGCAGTGGGATGAAAGGTGTTTGGGACAGAGAGAGAGCCAGTCAGCGAATGAAGCTGAAACAGCCAGAGACGTGGGAACGGCTGCTCAGTCAGGAGGGCAACAAGGCCGCCACCTGGGAGAAGCTCATAGGTCTGATGAGTGTATATATAAATATGTACAGTTTTTAAAATATTGCCTTCAAAATGTCAAGATGCTCCATTAATGTATCTAGTGAAATTTGACTGGAGGCTTTTTTTTCCAGCAGTTGTGTGTTTCATATTTACACAAGTTCCTCATATGTGTGTTTAAAAAAAAAAGTTGCATCTTGGTGTTTAATTGTGCAACATGCAGACGCTTGCTGGCCAAAGTAGTGTCATCACTCATCCATCCTGTCCCAGGACAAGACGATCACAAACAAATTAATCAGTTATCACACAAAAACGTATCCTCTTTTATCTTTTTATTCCTATAGTAAGTTCTGTTATACTGATAATTATTGGAATATGTGGAATAATAATTTAAAAAAGATGACATGCAGAAATATACAGTTAAAGGACCAGTATGTAAGATTTAGTTGCGTCTAGCGATTGTTGCAGATTGCAACCAACTGAATACCCCTCCCCTTCCAAGCGTGTAGGAGAACCTATGGTGGCCGGGAAACTCGCAAACGTGAAATGCCCTCTCTACAGCCAGTGTTTGGTTTGTCCATTCTGGGCTACCATAGAAACATGGCGATGCAACATGGCGGGCTCTGTGGAAGAAGACCTGCTCCCTATGTAGATATAAAGGGCTCATTCTAAGCTAACAAAAACACAACAATTATTATTTTCAGGTGATTATACACTAATTAAAACATACTTATAAATATTATATTCCATTGCTGCCAATAGAGCCCCCTAAATCCTACACACCGGTCCTTTAAAACTACTTGTGCATATAATGTACAGCACAACACGCTCTACATACGAGACACAAGTCCACATATACATTTGTTTGAAAACACACACTTGTGTATTACAAACTTACAAACATTCAAACACGAATGTGTCCACGCTCACACACACACTGACAGATAACGTCTCTACTGTGCAGACAACAAGTCTCTTCCATTCATGGCCATGCTGAGGAACCTGAGGAACATGATCACTCAGGGCATCAGTGAGGTTCATCACCAGAAGATCCTCAGCAGACTGACCAATAAGGTGAGACGCACCGTAGTCAAGCTCTTCCTAAATACTTATTTTAAAATATATAGATAGTTCACAATGATTGTATGTTGTATTTTGTGCCATTAAAAAACAAACAAAGCAAAAGTCTTTTTTTATGTCTGTTGGTTGTTATCTCTGTTTTTGTATTGAAATTCCTGACAGCACAGTTCACTAAGTTACCTGTATATGTGTTTTTTTTACGTGTTCACAGAAAGCAGTTATTCAGAGCCGACAGTTTCCCTTCAGATTCCTCGCTGCCTACAAAGTCATCATGGAGCTCAACACTTCAGGTGAGATGCAAATCCATCAAGAGACACTAAAACTCGTGACTCAAAGTCACATCACAGAAAGTCTGTTGACTTGTATATCATGTACTCATTGTTTGGTAAAAGGGAGAGAGTCCTGTTATGAATGCGTTTAAAAAAAGAATAAAAATGTAATTTACATTTTTCTTACTGTCAACAAATCCCATGAAAAGACCAGAACCAACAATGAATTTATATTATTAATTAGATGCCGTAGATCTCACCTGCTGTCCAAAAACTATTAAAATCAGCTGCACCGTTGCACTGGGTGTTTTGAGTAAATCCCACATACACTGTCCTCCTGCTGTAAGTCAAGTCAATTATAGCATCAAATCACAACAGAAGTTATCTCAGGGCACTTTCACACAGAGCAGGTCTAGACCGTAATCTTTACTTTACAGAGACGCAACAATTCCCCCATGAGCAGCACTTGGCAACAGCAGCAAGGAAAAACTCCCCTTTAATGGGAAGAAAACTCGAGCAGAACCAAGCTCTATGTGGGCGGCCATCTTCCTCGACCGGTTGGGTCGAGAGAGAAAGAAGGACGGAGGAGAGAGAGAGACACAGAGAAGCACAGCAACAACAAAAATAATAGAAATATGACTAATGATAATAGCGGTAGCAGTGGGTAAAAATGACTAACATAGTCCCCAACAATACACTATTTAACCTTGTTTGAGTGACGTTTGCTAAAAATGAGTGTCCAGCTGCTTTAGTAAATTACTAAGCTTTTTTTTTAGAAAATAATTAAACTATATGTTTGTGAGACATTTTTGAAGAGTTACATCTTCTGTAGGAACTAATAAACTGGGTTGAGTGTTACAGACATGTAGGGAAGCAGAAAGTACCAGGAGATGGTCCAACACATTGCTGATTTTTGCCTTTTTGATGAGATTTGTGGACAAAAACCAAAATGCAGAATAACCCCAGCCTTATTCTCTAATATCAGCAGTCATTTATATGATTAGCCAGTTTTCAATACTAAACCAAAACTCAATATTTGTCAAAATATGTCGACAAACTACCATATCAGCCTGCACAACGAAGAACACATACATTACCTCCTCTTTGCCTCTCTGTCCTCCAGCCGTTGCATCACAGCAAGCAGTCCCTGCCGAAATCCTAAAGGGCATCCTGAAGAAGATTCCCAAGAGCAAGCGCTTCAAACTTCAGAACTGGGATACAGTCAAGAGGAGGAGGATGAGGATGACACTCGGAGTGCCGTTTGTCTATCGATTATACAATATGAAGAAGGCCCAGCTCCTCAAGGCCAAGTATGAGAATGTCCCTCGAGTTTAAGCAGTTTTCTTTCTTTATAATTATTAAATGCTGTAATTGATGAAATGCATTACTGAATCCCAACGACTGATTTTCGAAACTTCAAACAATCTCTATCTGTTAAAAAAAGCTTTGTGATGCGTGGGAAAGGAAGTGGTTTATGTTTGAGGAGCGGCAGCAACAGCAACTGGTTAGTTTGCTTGAAGGTCACAACGGAAAAACAGGCAGAGACAAGAGTGCCACACAAAGAAATTAAAACTGAAAGATATGTTACTGAGCTGCAGAAATTGTTTGATTTATGTGACTTTAGGGAAGTGCAAAAACATCCCAACCAACAGCTTCACACTAAAGATGCTGCCAAAAAATACCTATTTCTTTTTTAAAAAATGTGCAATTATTAGGTTCAGATAAGATATTTGTTTGGTTATACCAGTTAAAAAGATAACAGACAAATTGTCATATGCATATATAAAAAAAAGAAAATAAACATGCATGTGTGTTTCTTTGCGTCTGTGCATCCAGTCAGAAGCAGTACACTGTCGCTCTGTTGGACCGTTACCGCAAAGCTCTGGAGACGGCGGTTCAGATCTCCTGTCGTTACAACGTGCCCCCGCTGCCCGGACGAACCGTCATCCTGCTCTCCGATAACATGAGCGGCGATCAGACCTGGAGCCGGAAACAAGACTTCTGTCTCCCACCAAACCCCGAGCATGAGGACGATGAGGAGGAAGAAGAAGACCATGGGAGGAGAGGGAGGAAGAAGAAAAAGGACGACGAAGAGGACGACAAGCTCACTCCCTCTGTAAGGGCCTGTTCCAAAAACATTCGATAAGCTAACACAGGAAATGTTGTTTGTACTGATTTCTCTTCATTCTTACATCCTCTCAGATGATGGAGGTGGCAGTTTTACTCTCTCTGATGATTGGCAGCAGTGCTGAAGATGCTCAGCTCTGCTTAATGGGCTTTAATCACAGTGAAGAAGTCAAGCTGAAGTCTGACGTCCTTTTGGACAACGTCAGGAGTGTGATCAAACAAGCAAAGGTCAGAGACCAATAGCATGTTGCATATCATGTATATGAGCTGTATGATATGAAGAAATATGCTGTTTCATTCATTAGTGAATATTTTCTTTTACAGGCATGCAGAAAGGCGTCATGTGACGATAGAGACACCAGTTACCTCTCCACAGTATTCACCAAGAAAAACAAGGTTTGTTGATTTGTACAGTTGTAGCTTGTTTGTATATGTTTGGCTGATTTTTTTTCTTTAAATTTAGATTTGAAGGATCATTTAAGTTCTAAACATTAAGAATTAAAAATCCATTATTATGTCCCCATTTTGCACGAGACAATAAATACTTGACAGCCTCTATTGTTCCTTGAATAATAAATCAACTAAAAGGGAACACAAGAATCATTACATAGTTAAACGGTTAACCAAGACTTTAAGTGGTATAATTATATATGTCACACCCATGGACTGATTATTATGTCGCTCACGGTCATTTGGATCTTCTTCTGTGGTATTTTGCAGGCTAACCTGGCTGCTAAAGTTCTCTCATTAGTTGCAAACAAATCCTAAACTGTAGTATTTTGTTCTTACGCCAGTTGAAAAGAAGCAAAATCTTTCCTAAAGCTTCCTGCCACAGCTGATCCACAGTCCTCTCATGTCATACTAAATACTTACTGAACTTTTTTTCAAAATCCATCAAAACGAACCTCTAATGCAGATTTTCTTATTTTCTTAAAGCAGAGCTGGTCTGCTCTAAAATACATTTAAATCGCTGTACTCATTTCTCTGTAGGTTTACTGCAGCCTAAGTATGCAGTGAGCTGCTGTGTTAGAAAAAAATAATATTAGATCTGACTTAGAGATGGAAAATATACCCCATTAAAGAAGCAGGAGCAGAAATAGTCACTTCAAACAAAGGCTCTGGATTTGGGGCCCCTTGAGCCCTTCAGTCCCTGGGCCTTCGGTCACTGGGCCTTCGGTCCCTGGGCCCTTGGCTCTTGGGCTTCTGCTCGGTTGGCCCGTTCAGTAATCCATCCGTGGTCACACCAAGAAAAGCTTCTCCCATCAATTTACACCTGCCAACATGTGGCACCTATGGGAAAGGAAAGTAATAACTGCTGTGATTTTAACACTTGTCTCACTTTCAGGCAACAACAGCAGTTTTTTTCTTATTAGCTGATCTTTTCTTTCTGTTTATTGAGGATTTACATTTGAGTTATTTGAATTATTTCTGTTACAAACACAAATTATTATCAGAACCAAAGACGCTGGTCTAAACCTTTTGTCTCTGTGGCCTTGTTTCAGGTGCTTCACATCAATATTGTTGTTATCGTTGACCTCATATATTTTGGTATCTCAGGTGGACAACATCATCATGCTGACCGACTACTGGATTAATGGTACCGTCGAGTGGGCCATCAACGCCTACAGGAACGAAATAAATAATAAAGCCCTCTTGGTTCAAATCTACTTGTCAGAGGGGTAATGCTTTATTTTTCTGCAGTATGTGCTGATCTCACAGACAGTATTGGGGAGCTAATTTTAATGACTGTGGTTGGTCGTCTCTTCTTTCCCACCAAATTCTTTTCAGCATAGATAATATATATGCAAAAAAAAAGTACAGTAGACATTTTTATTGCTACAAACAAAATTTTAATGACATTTGGCTCTCACTTGGTCTCTACTTTCCTTTCT
This sequence comes from Thunnus maccoyii, assembly GCF_910596095.1. Lineage (NCBI taxonomy): Eukaryota > Metazoa > Chordata > Actinopteri > Scombriformes > Scombridae > Thunnus > Thunnus maccoyii. The sequence continues at coordinate 24,172,549 of NC_056544.1, read as the reverse complement.
GTTGGTAACTCATCCTGAATGTATTTTGTTGACTTGTTGCAGAGACGCAGAATACACCCCTGACAGGAACTGTGTGAAGCTGAAGGGCTTCAGTGAACAAATGCTGAGGTAAAATATCTGGTTCCTCATTGTAATCCAAAAGCTGATTGTGTAAATTACCATATAACTTTAACCTCCTCTATACCAGCCCCTATTTTGGAACAAAAACTAAAATTAAAATGTCTGTAACTCCACAGTGACTATCTGCATAAGTGAAAACCAGAAGTGAAACCTCCCAAAGTTTCTTGTGAATGTGTCAGAAATGCTCGAGGTGATACAGAAACAGAGTAGAAGATCTTTTCAGTCTAAATAACTGCCTCCGGTTTTGTCTGTAAAGGTTGTAAACTAAATACCTGTCTCACAATTGTAGAAGATGGCACACAGTATGACAGTTCTAGTGGGTGTTTTTCAATGAAAAAGTCCAGGAAAATTCCCAAATAGGACATTTGGAGACTTCATATTTTTGTAAACATAAGGTCTTCCTGATTACAGCAAAACCACAAGACAGAGAGGCTGGTGTCCTGGTGGACTTAATGAGGTTAAACCCAAACCTTTGGCTTCCTCAAAATGGCATACTAACAACAATTAGAACTTTTTTAATGTCTTGTTAAACCATGTGATCAGGTTTGTGGCAGAACGAGGATCATCCAGGCTGCTGGACCATGTGGAGCATTTGGACAAACTGTACAACGTCCCACCACCAGAGGGAGCTAAAGACCCTCAGAGCACAAACAATGTCTCACTACCTGCCAGCCCAAAGTTAAGGTATGGTTTTTCTCATGATGGGAAAGAGAAAAAACAGAAAGTGCAGTTTTCCAAATTGAAGTCTAAAGTTAAAGTTGTCCCTTTTGGTAGTTTGTTTATGTTGAAGGTCCAGTTTAACAGTAACTCATTCCTCTGTCCTCAGGTGGCAAGGTGTGCGAGTGTTTATCTCCTCCACCTTCAGAGACATGCACGCTGAGCGTGACGTCTTGGTGCGGAGCGTCTTCCCTGAGCTGCGGCGCCGCGCTGCACAGCACTGCCTCCACCTGCAGGAGGTGGAGCTGCGTTGGGGTGTGACGGAGGAGGAGTCAGGGCGGACCACCGAGCTGTGTCTGTCGGAGGTGTGTCGCAGCCAGATGCTGGTAGGAATCCTGGGGGAGCGATACGGCCTGGTGCCCCCCAGACCCGTCCTCCCAGACCTGCCGCAGTACAGCTGGGTAAGACTTATCAATTAAAGAGAAATGAGTAATGCTACTTAACCCTCCCGTACTGTTCAGGTTAAATTTGACACATTTGTACATTTGAGAGCAACAATTATATTTTAGACTTTTCCTAAAGTGACACAATATACAAAAAATGGTGCAGTTGATACACATTTTTATACTAAGAAAGATAGAGATCTGGCTTAATCTGACGTATTTTTTTACAAAAAATCAAAAATCACCATTCAAAAATGTTGCATTTGTTAAATTCAATAAAATTCCAGGAAATCATGATGTTGTTTTATTCTCCTGTTTTAGTAAATAACAAATAGTGTAAAAACCTAAAGAATATACTCTCTCCTCTCTGAAAGCTTTATTATTAGTAATTATTAAGTTATTGTTACTGATCAACAGGCCATGAAAAATCTAACTCCTTTTTAAGATGTGTGTGTGTTTTGGTAAAAAATACTTTAAAGTAAACAAGTATGATGTCATTACATTACTTGCATTACATGTTGTTGTCTCTCATGCGTAGCTGGCGTCGGCTCCGGCTGGTCTGTCCATCACTGAGATGGAGATCCGTCAGTTTCAGGCTCTTTATCCCGACACGGCGCACCAGCGGATGTTCTGCTACTTCAGAGATCCAAACATCGTCAAGTATGTAGCCCGTGGTTTTATTCACACGTCACAATTTCTATTAACTTTGTCTCTTTATACTCTTTAAGGTTGAATGAATTCATCTCTTTACTGTGAATAAAATAGTCACACCTTCAAATCCATTTGATTCATAGGATGTAGATGTTATTGTGGTTTCAAAATTGTGTGACCACACAAGTTACTGTAAATCCATTAAAGTATTTCGTGCTGTAATTAATTCTATGTTCTTCTGCGGTGTCTCAGATCAGTTCCTGTGGCTTGGAGATCCGACTTTGCCCCTGAATCAAAGGAGGCTGAGTCTAAAATGGCCTCTCTGAAGAGAGAGATCCAGGCCAGTGACGTCAAGGTCACTGAAAAGTGAGTCATATCAGTTACATCCCTAATGTGTGAAGCAACAGTCAACTTTAGCTATGGGACACTACTCATCTGAAGAGCTCTGTTTTAAATAATAATTTAATCTGTGGATTTTAGCCGTGTTAGCAGCATGTCTGCAGGGACTGAAGTGTTGGTCGGTCGGTCACCATCACACCAGTGGTCCAGTCTGAAATATCTCAACAACTATTTGATGGATTGCTATGAAATTTTGCACAGACCTTCATGGTCCCCAGAGGATGAATCCTAATGACTTTGGTGAACTGCAGAGTTTCCCTTTAGCGCCACCATGAGTTTGACATTTGTGGTTTAAGGCAAAGGAAGGCAAATTTATTTGTATAGCAGCTTTCATCGGCCGGGCAATTTAAAGTGATTTACATAAACCATAAAGACATTAAATAAAGAAACAATCCAGTATAAAAAGACACATATTCGCTTGCTACCACACTGAAGCGAGATGGTGAACATGATGAACATTATACCTACAGAACATCAACATGTTGTGAGCATGCTATCATGTGATGCTACAGCCTCACAGAGCCGGAAGCACATCTGTAGACTCTTGGTTAATATTGACTGGTGAAGTAGCATATTTTTGAAATACTGACATTTAGCATTGTGAAGCCTACATGTCTGTATTTCTGTCGTAGTTACCCGTGTGAATGGGGAGGTGTCATAGACGGGAAGCCGTATCTGAAAAACCTGGAGGACTTTGGGAAAGCCGTGCTGGAAGACCTGTGGATGGCTGTTGTGAAGCAGTTTGTGGACGTTAGTTACTCTGATGATTCAGTCACTTTCATTTCCAAACGTCTCATTAACCAAACTCAATTTTGTGAAACCATTGAAATCACTAAATCGGCATCTGTCAACTACATGGCTAACATACAGTAGATTACAAACAAGCACCTCATTGTTGTTCTCTAACTGGCAGAAGGGTGACGAGGCTGAGGATGTGTCAGACGTGACAGAGCAGGAGGTGCATCAGGGGGCGCTGCAGAGGCAGTTCTTCGGCAGGGCGAAGCTGCTGTCCGGGGCCGTAGAGATGGTGGAGCAGGTCCAGGCCAAAGGAGGGATGATGGTGGTGGAGGGAGCAGCTGGAGAGGGAAAAACTGTGTTCATGGTAAATTACATCACAAATTGTAACCCATGTAATTACATGTTACTTACATCTATCTAAAGCGTACGAGTAGGTGGACAGAATAACAGAAACACTTCATGAATAAAGGAAGTTACTCTGAGTAATGATAATCAGATGAACTAGTGTCTTTGTGATGCATTTGAGGTTTATGTTTATGCAGAAAGTCCAAATAGTATGATGACATTTGAACACGGGTGAATTAGATTTTGATTGTATGGTAAATAAAAAGAACCCATGTCAGGAGGGTTTATGTTTTTCTTAGTTCTACTAAGGTGCTCAATATTTATTTATTGTTATCTGTTTTGTTCTTTCATTTTTCCTGCTTCAAGTTTAAAAGAGCTTCCAGAGGAAGAATGTTGTGTTTTACTGAAATTAAACTTTTCAATGAATCTACATTTTTAGCTGCATTTTAAAACAAACTTTTTAAAAGATTAAATTTAATAAAAATCTTGGATGAAGGCAAATCCTGCCCACATAATTTGTGTACACGGGAAACACTGCTACCCATATTTACCTCCGTCTACACAGGCTGCTCTCGCAGACGCCCTCAGGACCGGCGTCAAGTCCAGGAGAAACCTGGTCTGTGATGTCATCTCCTACTCTACAGCTGCCAGCCAATCGGCACGCTCTGTGGAGAACCTCCTGCGATGCCTCATTCAGTGGTTGAGGAAGATGAAAGATGCTGAGGAGGAATCATCTTTCCCCCTCTCTTACAAGTAAGCAGCTTTTGAATTGTCCTCAATGTTCATCAGATTGTCTTTGCACTTACAATAGCTTCCACTTATATTTGATCACATATTTTCTGCGATCTCAGAGATTTGCTGTCAGAGTTTCACTCCAGTTTGAGTGACATAAAGAAGAACAGACCTCTGGTGCTGCTAGTTGACGGGGTTGATCTTGTACGAGACGGCAGGGGTCAGCTCAACTCTGATTGGATCCCGCAACAACTTCCACAGGTCAGTAAACAATTTGGATAAGTCCTTATTTTCAGTGCATACCCATTAAACCTGATTACCAATAAATGCTTTTATAATATTGTCTGTGTTAGGTATTTCACATGTTTTCACAAGATGTGAAATTTAATGGTTTGGATGTAGGATGAATGTGTGTTTTTATGGGATTAGTTTCATTGACATTTATCGTGTATATACATGGTTTGTTAATATGTGTGCGCCAAATCATTTTTTCTTGTCAGGGTGTGTGTTTGGTTGTGAGCGCCACATCCAATTCAGCACTGTTACAAACCCTGGCCAAGAAGAGAGGGACGCTCCTGTTTGCACTGGGACAACTTGCGATGCCCGACCGGAGAGAGATCGTTCAGAAAGGCCTGGACGCCTTCGGGAAGAAACTCAGTGACTCTGCATTCAACAACCAGGTTCTTCTTATATATTCTGCACAGAGTTTATGTTTCCTGCTGATAGCTGTAATTCACATCTCTAATTCACATGCTTTGTGTGTGCTCGTCCAGCTCCAGACACTGACAATGAAGAAGGGAGCAGTGAGTCCTCTCTACCTGCATCTGGCCTGTGAAGACCTGAGGAACTTTGCCTCCTTTGATAAGGTCAGACGTTACTTTTTCTACACACTTCAAAAATTGTGGTGTCTAATTTACTCCCAGTGTTGGCTGTGGTGATGCTCTCACATGGATACTTTAAACAAAAACCTCTTAAAATATGCAACCCAAGTCAGTAGTGGAGTGTAACTGTATGTAGGTACAATTTTGAGGTACTTCTACTTTACAGTATTTCCATTTTATGCTACTTTGTATTTCCGCTCCACTATATTTCAGTGGGAACTTTTTACTCAACTATATTTATTTGACAGTTTAGTTACTTTTCAGATCAAGACTCACCCATCCATCTACAGTACACATTAGGGATGAATTGTGACCAGTGGTGCCACATTTAATACTTAACCAGTGCAGACAGATTTAACGAGTAACAATTTTCAATTATTCAGATGATGTATTTTATATTTATACTTAATTTAGATCACTTTGTAGAGATCTGTTTTCACTTTGACATTAAAGGGTTTTATTCTGTTGGTCAGTGTCAAAAGTCACATTAAATCCCCTTTGATTCAATATCTGATTCAGTACTTATATTACTTAAATAAAATAGTAAAAACTGTGTGTATATATACAGTATATTCATATAATGAATGTTACACTGACTGGGGCCATTTTGCATAATGAGCACCTTCTTTTGATACTTAAAGTACATTTTTCAATTTATACTTACAACTACTAAAACTGTACTTTTACTTAAGTAAGATTTTGACCTGGGTACATACATTACACGTTTATCAACTTGACTTGTTGATAATAATGATTACACTGATCTCTGTCTTTCAATCAATCAATTAATCAACCAAACTTTATTTGTATAGCACCTTTCATACAAGTTAGTGCAATTCAGAGGCTTTAGAGATGATTAATAATAAGACAAATGTAAACAGTAAAATAATATGAGATAAATGCACATGAAAAATACAAAATGATGAAAATGTAATAATTAAACCAATAAGATAGATTTAAAATAAAATAAAAACTAGATAAAACAGATACAAGACAATGAGAAATAAAATAGATAAGAGGGAATAAAACATTTTACAATAAAATAAACAATTAAATAAAATAAATAATGGCCATGAAACATTCTAATCAAAACCAAAGAGGTAGGTTTTAATTTTTTACGTTTAAAAATATCAAACTCTTTCTGTCTTTGTGTCTCAGCTGAAGGAGAGCCTCCACAGCCTGCCCCAGTCTCTGAACCAGTTGGTCCAGTACAGCCTGGACAGACTGTGCTCGCTGCACAGAGGCATGCTGGGACTCCGCTGGGCTCTGGCAGCACTCACTGTCAGCACCACCGGTAAGATGAGTTTTTCACTTTTAGCATTATTTTTATTAAAGTTTGGAGTGCTGGTGCAATACAGTGTAATCTGTACTGGTTTAAAGTCTAATCAATCAATCAATCAATCAATCAAATGCTGCTGTGAGTGAAAAAAACATTTTCTCTTCTCGATCTCCAGGCCTGCGGGAGAGAGACTTATACTCTGTACTGAACACGTGCAATGACCTGTTCTCACGGGACGGACAGGTCACGTGGCAGGAAGTGTTGCACCTGTCCAGAAAGCCCAAAGGACGCATTCCCATGGCAACCTTTACCCGTATAGTGCAGAGCTTACAGAGGTAAGACTCTCGTTACGACTTACAGCCTTATAAATCCAGGAGGTAGCGATGTTGGGAGGAAGTGGGGACAAATGGTCTCTTCCTAATTGACTTTGGCTGCCTGTGAAAATTAATCTCACAGGCAGCCAAGACTTTTCTGTAGTTTTTTAGATTTCTTAGAGAATTCACGGAACATGTATATATGTTTATTATCTTTAGTCTCCTGTAATTTTCCTTTTTATTGCAGGATTTTTATTTTGTCGTAAACTCAGATTTATATAAAATCATTCACCACCCTTTTTCCTGATTTTTCTTCTTTTTTTTTTTTTTTAAATTTTTTTGAGAGTTTATGCTCTTAATGCCATCTCTGATTTACATAAGACAAACCACAGGGGTTGATACTGATTGTGTTCAAGATTTTGGAGGCATAGTTCAGCAGGATAAATCTGTTCAGAATATACTGAAGTGTGAGTAAAATTATCAACAACAATCCTAGAGGTACTTTACCCAGAGATATCAAACTTTTTTGGCAGTATTTTTTTATTTAAAGAGTTAAATACACAAAGAAAAAGTTCCCCTGTTCTCTCTAATTTATTCCTCCTCTAAAGAAGCCCCCTTTTCTACCCAGAATACTTTGAGGCAAAGTGTAACACTGGCACATGTTAATACCTAACTCACCCTCCTAGAAGTCAAGATGCCAAATATGAATTAACAAAAAACTAAATTTTTAGATATGTTGATCCTTATCTGCAGCCTGATTGGTTCATCTCGTTGCCACGACACCGACGACCTGCTGACTCTAAACAATCCGGAGGTGAGACGAGCCTTTGAAGACTTTCTCCTCCCAGCAGAAAGTGACAGAACCAGAGCTCACCTGGTGTTGGCAGGTACTGAACACACACGGTTTGTGTTTAAATACACAAAGTTTACGTCACTCTGTACTTCAGTGGCTCATTTAATAATCTCTCTCTGCTTCCACAGCTCATCTGTGGGTGCTGGCTGACGCTCAGGGCAAAGATACCTTTCTTCACTCTGAGGCCGACTCAGTTATGCACCTTCCCTCCAACTTGGTTAGTAATCTTCCACCCTTTACTTAAATGATACACAACATAAACAAAAGTGCTTTGGCACCAATTAACAAACTATATTATACATTTCTAGCAATACAACAAACAACCATTAAATATGTATTCACTACACTGGTTTCAGAACATCTTGCTGAAGGACTGTAGTTGAAAATCAGCCAACAGCATGTTTACGGAAATGTTGATTAATGTGCATCGTTAGTTTATATTCAATTCAATTAACCCCCATCAATCAGTATTTGAGAAAACTGAGAAGGAGCCAGAAATCAAGCACACTGTCAGTCACTTTTACTCACTTCATTTAACTTCAGTGTTTCAGGAGGCCTTGATTAATAATTAAACTCGAATGTTTCGGTCGTTAGATTGGTTCCTTCTCTTTTTACACTTTTTGGTCCTACACAGCTGACATTAAGACATTTTTAAAAATATTTACTGTAATATTTTTTACAGTGCACGAAACAAAAATTCTTATTAAGCTCTTGATTGTGTTTGTGTTTGATTGTCTGAAGAATGTTAAGCAGCAAACAAAATTCTCATTCAGAGAGAATTTTTATACACCTTGGTCAGACAAACAGAAACAGAAAACTGGTTATTGATGATATTTTTTTAACTCCTGGTTGCGTCTGTTTGGCTTCGGTTAGATTCAAAGCGACCAGTTGGAGGTGCTGCGTTCACTGCTCTCCAGCTACTACTTCTTGTATGCTAATGTGCGCCACGGCCTGCTGCACCACCTCCTGGAGACCTACAGCTTGTACGGTGAGTTATCAGGATATGCATGATGACACCATGTGAGAAACGTGATAACACGGCTTTCATCTGTTTCTCTTGATAAATGACGGTTAAATGGTTTTGTGGTTTATTGTTTATATCCTGTGAAATTTGTTTCCCCTGCAGATAAGAAGCACAAGTCTTCACCATCGTGTAAGTGTTTAAAAGCACCCTCAAATTCCTCACAAATGTGTTTTATTCCTTCCCGACACGAGTTTCTGTTTGTCCTCTCAGCTGGCTGCCAGGATAGTCTGCAGGACTGCCGGAGCTTCCTGCGACGTCACGCCCCCCTGCTCTCCTCCTGGCCGGCGCTTTTCATCCAGCAGGCCCTCAACGAGCCTCCGGAGACATCCGCTCACACCTGGGCACGAGGCCTGGTGGGAAAGGGAGGAGTCCGAGTAGTTGAGTGGCTAAACAACGACAATCAGATTACTCAAGAGACCAGGTAGGCAGGCTGACTGCGAGGTGGTTTTCAGTGTTTCCTAAATACATCAGAGAACTTCATCCCTTTAATCTATCAGCTTCTTTTTGTTTTCATTCATATGTGATCCTTATAGGTTTAGTGTTTGATTCAGTATTGATATTTAGGAATGGTGTTGATGGTCTCGTGTTTCATGGCAGTGAGCTGGTGTCGACCTTCCTCTCTGAACCGACCTGTTTGGTTGTGAGCTTGGACGGAGAGCTGATGGTGGTTGGTACTGCACAGGGAACGCTGCATTTCATCAACACTCAGACGGGACAGGTATGAACACACTTCAACGCCGCACATCTCCCAGGATTTGTGGTTTTGTTCTGACACGCAACGAATAGAAGTTAACTGTTTTTGTCTCCTTTGTGTTTTTATCATGTCATTTTATTACGTAGATTCAGAGAAAAATTACTTTTCTGTGTTTCACTTTCTGAGAAATAAGCTTATAAGTGTCTGATAACATCCTTCTCCTGGGTGTGAACAGGAAGTGAAGTCGCTGATGAGCAGCTGTGACGGCATCTCCAGCTGTGTCTTCCTGAAGGATGGACGTCTTGCTACCACCTCCTTTGATGGACGAATAGAGATTTGGGACATCGGGAACGGATGCAGGTGAGACGAAAACACCTCGGATTGTACAAATCCCACGATCCTGTTGGATTCTCCACATACATCACAAGCTAATGACCTTCTTCTCTTTGCAGGACTGCTCTAATTAATGGCCACACTAATGTGATAACAGGAAGTGATATCACTGCAGACAGGAAGCACCTCGCAACTGTGTCCCTGGACTTCATGCTGAAAGTTAGTCTCGACCAAATCATTAAACTTTTAACTGTTGAGTTTACAATAAAGCTGTCACACCGTTATGTAAGTGTAAGAAGGATAAAGGATGATAACATCTTGAGGGTTAAAGCGATCAATACTTAAATTAATACTAAATTGATTTTATTGACCCTTGAGCTGCTACAATTAGTCGGTTAGTGGATTAGCTGATCTACAGAAAATTAATCGACAACTGTTTTGATAACCAAATAATTGTTTTAGTCATTTTTTAAAGAGAAAATGCCAAAACTTTGCTAGTTGCATCTTCTCAAATGTGAAAATTTTAAGCCTTTTTGTGTCATACATGATGGTAAAGTGAATATCTTTGGATTTTCGACCGTTGATTTGACAAAACAAGACATTTAAAGACATCTAAGAAATTATAACAGGCTTTTTTCACTATTTTCTGACAATTTATAGACAAAACAATGAACCAGTAATGAAAATAATTGTTAGTTGCAGCCTTCATTGACCCTAATGTTTTTCTTCAGGTGTGGTCCTCCACTAAAGGTCATGAAGTAGCTGCTCTACCCAGCATCAGCCCTTTGAACTGTGTAACCTTTGACCCCGAGGGTCGGCTGCTGGCTGCTGGCTGCTGGAACGGGAATGTGATTGTGTGGAACTGGCTCCAGAATAAAACTCGAACGGTGAGTTATGATGAGGAGAGACGAGAGGTAATAATCACTGGTATCAGGAGCTCAAGTCACGGCCATGTTTATTTTAATGCTCACATTCACAAAGTAATAACTTTAAAGATAAAGATTAGATTATATTTGGTTATATTTGTTTGTGAACAGAACTTCTGTATGAGTATATTTCGGTGTTTTCTTATTTTTGCCATTATTTAACCCCTACATACTGTTCCAGTCAAATTTGACCCATTTTTACATTCCAATATTATGTGAGCAATCACAGACGACATGATAATGATTTTGTTTTTTTTGTTGTTTTTTTATAATTCCTCAGTCCCTGTCCGGTCACCAGCGCTCCGTCCGCAGTCTCTCCTTCTCTCCCTCCTCCTCTATGCTCTGCTCTGGCTCTGTGTGTGGAGAGGTGAGGGTGTGGTCAATACCCACCTCCACCTGCGTTGGATGCTTCCAGGCTCACTGCGGAGCCACAGAGGCCCTGACCTTCCTGGATGAAGGGAACATGTTGTTGAGCGCCGGCTCCGATCACATGGTGAGGAGTCCGAAAAAATTAATCTTACATTTTTGATGTGTCTTCACTATTTAACCGGAGACAAAATGTGATTTGTTGTGGACCAAAAAGTTGCAGCTTCAGCTAAATGATTTTACACATTTTGTAAGACAGGAATCTAAAGAAAAACAGAAACCTAAATTCAGACTCTTCCTCATTTTGAAAGGAATATCCTCTTTTTTTCTCTGTGTTTTCTGGCTTTCCTGCTCCGTTTAAAATGTCACAAAATAGTGAAAAATTCCCAAAGTGACGTCTTCAAATCGCTTGTTTTGTCTGACCAGTAGTCAAGTAGTCAAACAAATCCAGTTTACAATCATATAAAACAGAGAAAAGAAACAAATCACACTCATACTTGTTTTAAAATGTTTTCTTGTCCTCCTGTTCAACAGCTCCAGCTCTGGTCGGGGGGACTCGGGCGTTCAGTCGCTGCATTAAAAAGTGATGAAGTAAGTTCATCTTCAAATTCAGGTCACCTAACTCATCTTCATCTGTTTCAGTTATCTTTTATGGCATAGTCTGTGAGTACATGAACAGTTAGGGGGGAAGAAAAGATAGCTGCCATTTAGGGAAAAATTTGATGTCTTCTGTTAAAATATAACACGTAGTCATACCTTTTAAAAGATGGTCATGATTAGTGTATCTTAACATACTCAAGGATGATTTTAAGATATTATTCCCCAAATGGATGTGAAACTTTGCTCTCCAAATATCAAATATCCCGTCTCCTTTGTTTTTGTAGTGCGAGCAGGAGCCTCCTCAGAAGAAAATGAAGTCCGTAACCTCGGAGCCTGCTGCGCTGTGCGTGGCTGTGAACGGAGACTATGTGGCTGTTGGATACCATGTTGAAGGCATAAAACTCTTCAGTCTCACGTCAGGTGTGTTTATGTGCCAAATAACATATTTATGAATGGAATGAGTGGAAGACACTAATGTGACAGACATCCTAATGTATGCTGGAAATACTGAAACAACATACAACTTAATCATTTTACTGTTTACAAGTGTTTTTGTCTGTATACTGTAGCTACAGCAGCTCTGCTACATAAACACTTCTAAAGGATCAACACTGAAAAACCTGCCTTGATTTAACAAACACTGTTTGAGTTTGTGTTGCTTTCCTCTTATTTCTTTTTTATTACTTTCATTTTTACTGTTATATTACTGTCTGTCTTTTTACTAGCACTTATTGTATAGTGCTTTGTGAAGTCACCTCTAGAAAGGTGCTTTATAAATAAACTTTACTTACTTACTACTTTGTCAAAATCGGGCTTTATTGGGTTTTCACACAGAAAATAAACAAGAATATAAAACAGATACAGATTATGAAATAACTAAGCGATACTGTGGAATATTGCTGAAAATAATATGCAGTAATAAAGATATGAAACGTGTAAATTTGTCAATAACAACAGTATATACTGCCATAAATGATGCAAGCAATATATACTTATTATGAGTTTGAAGTAACCTCCTCTGTTTCCTTTATTATTTATGTATTTTGGTTGTAGGTGAGGAGATTTGGGCGTCTAAGTTAGTCGACGTGAGCGTACTGTGCCTGCAGTGGCTCGTTGTGGACGCAGAGCAGACGGCTCCTGAGCTGCTGGTGTCTGCGGGAGGAGACGCACGTCTGCGGGTCTGGAAGAGGAAAGAAGGAGAGGAGGGAATGCTGGGAGGCCTGACAGAGTTTGGGATGTTTGGGGCGCAGTCGGGCGTCATCCTGGCACTCGCACAAAACTCCACTTACCTGGCTACAGCTTCAGGTGAGTCTTGCTGATGGTAACACTTCAGGAGTGTTTTATAAAAAATGTCCTTAAACATCACAGAAATACATTTTATAATGGTTTCCAAGGCGACACACTATATTTCTCAGGAAGAAGGTGCTTTCCCTCCTCACCTTGGTTATTTCTAATAAAATGTCACACTTTCTATAACTGTTTCATTATTTGAGCCTCTGTGTTTCCTTTTGAATTAGATGGCTGCACCATTGCTCTGTGGTTGTTGAGCGAGTTGGCCCTTGACCCCTGCACTGAGCCTAAGGGCCCGTTGCTGAGGGGCCACAGCGGAGGGGTCACCTGTCTGGCTTTCAGCCCTGATGGCGGAGAGCTACTGTCTGGTGGAAAAGATCAGGTAAGTGAGTGTGTGTTGTAACAAAACTATCATTTTCTCTTTGACTTGAAAGTGCTACACTTGATATAAGCGACTCAGACTGCTGAAGCTTCATATTATCTTCAGATAAACTTTTAAATACTGTGGATTTTGTCCACCATCACTTAAATTGTAAGCATGTTTAGAGAAGATCTTCTAATGGTCAGTGTGAACAGGACGAATTTTTACAGCGAACAAAACCTGTTTCAATGTTCATTTGGGCATTTGAAAAATGTGAACCCGTCCTTTCTTTCCACTGCTTTAATATTTTAATTACTGCTTCAATTTGTCCACTACAGTTCAAGTAGTGTTCAAAACAGGAGCTTAAAAAAATGTAGAAGTAAACCTTGTTATGATGATTCAAATTTGGCAAAGTAGGAGAGCAGTTGAACTGCTGCCCCTCAAAACCTACAATCAGTCTGATAGAGTTACACCTATGTGATTAACTTGGTGAGTTGTTTATTAATTCATTAGTCCATAAAATGTCAAAAAAAAAAAATTAAATGTCTGTCTCAGTTTGCTTAGAGCCCAAAGTGACATCTTCAAATTGCTTGTTTGTCTGATCAACAGTCCAAACATTAAACAATTTACAATATAAAGCAGTAAAAAGACCCGAATCAGAGGCAAAAATGTCAAACAAACTGTATAATGAGACCTGTCGTCTAGAGAGCTGCTGCTGCTGCCTGGAATATTCTCCCTACAGATAGAAGACAAATAGTCACTAAAACGAGACCTGATGAATCTTATATTGATGTTGCTGCAGTAACACTAACATAGTTACTGCAGTTTTGGAACCGTTTTGATTATTTTTTAAATTTTCTTTTTGTTACTATCTTGACAATTTTGTTTTTGTTTTTATTGTACCTTTGTATTGTCTGCTTTTTCAGATTTATTTAACTTATTTCCTGATCTCTATGTTTGACTTGTTTAGCTTTTTCTTGTTTTATTGATCAATATGATTTTAAATTGCTGTTTGTTTGTTTGTTGCTGTTGTTGTGTGGACCCCAGGAAGAGTAGCGACCACTTTGAGGAAGCTAATGTGGATCCAAATAAAGAATAAATCACACTCATGCTTAAGAAACTGGAACCAGATAATGTTTGGCAAGTTTGCTTGATAGATGACTTAAACCATTAACGGATTATCAAAATTGTTGGCAATTCATTTTTTGTAGATCAACTAATCAATTAAATAAACAAAAATAAGTAAATTTCTCCAGTTCCACTAAAATACCAGAAAAATGGATACACCTGTAAATGTAGACTTCAGTCACTCCTGACATTTGTCTCATTTAATAACACTGAATACAAGAAACTGAAGGTTAAATTATATTTTCTTAACTTAAAATGTGTCTTTAACATTGTGAATTCAAAAGGGGAACATACAGTCGTGTAACACTGTTGAATGTGTAGCTTTTCATACAGCACAAAGACCACAACTCTGTTTCAAACTTGACCCTGGATCTGTTGTTTTCAGGCTCTGATGGTTTGGGACGTGAGTTCGTCTCCTGCTGTTCTTTCTAAGTCGCTGCCTCACTCTCACAGAGACTGGATCACCGGCTGCGTTTGGACTCCAGACTGTGTGGTGAGTCGTCATGTTGCACCCTGCAGCAACCTGATTTACAGAGTTATTACTATAAACCAGTTAGATTTCAGGATTTTTCATTTGAGAGCTGTCTGTATGTTTTGTTTATTTCTTTTAATTCATATAACACTGTTTAGGATTGTATCTGAGGCCATCTTTCCCAGTGGTAATTGAGGTCTAATAGACTTATTTGAATATTCATCAGGTTTAAGAGGACTCATGCAAATATACAGTTTGTTCTGTGTTACATGGAGGCTGGAGACACACGATAAACAACAGGCAGCTTTATTTATGGTTGACTGAAAGTCAGTTGTTGTTGCCTGTGTTAGACTGCCACCTATTTGTGTTTGTGAAGAACAAATCTGTTATGGTAGAACAGGCTAAATGTTGTGGAATTAATAGTGTTGGAATTCACGTATTAGAATTTAATTCCTGGCAGGTTAATTGGACTTAATTTCACTAGCATGCATTGTTCAAATGTCATGCTGTAACCATGGTTTCAATGATGTAACAAGGTTATTTATTGAGATTTACAGAAGCCTTGTAATTATTTTATCTACAGTAGATTTGTGACAAATTAAGAAAAATTTTGATGTAAACTAAAAGTCTTGCTTTTTTTTGTCTAGCTTGAGGGCCAGATTTGGCCCACGGACCACTATTTGCCTACTCAGTAGTATCTCTCTCCAAAGACTTGTCTTCACCAGCCTTTGTCTTTCTTTTCAAGGTGAGCTCCTCAAATGATGGGAGGCTTTGTTTATGGGACCTGCAGGCAGGCCAATGTCTCCGAGAAATCTCCTGGAAGAGTCCTCTCACCTCCGTCTGCTGTCTGGTGAGAAACTTACACATCTGTCCATCAGACAAAACACAATCTATGTTGTTTTCTTCTTTCCTGAAGACTTTTATGTAGTTAATTGTTTTATCGGAGGAAGCAGCTCTGAGTTATTTTCTTTCCTGTACTTCTGTGTTGACTAGCTGTTTGGTGTTTGTGTGTGCAGGGACGGTATGTGATCGCTGGCTGTGCAGAGGGGGCGCTACATGTCTGGAACTGGGAAACAAGCATAGAAATCAGCCACATTGCTGCCCACAAGCAACGCATACACCACTGCTCTCTCCTCCCCAATACAGGTAAGGTTGCATTCATACATTTGTCTTTCTTCCTTATATTGATTAATGTGAGTCACCAAGCCTTATTTTAATGTTAATATTTCCTTTTTTCTTTTAATTATTGCTTTGTTTTATAAGACAAGAACAAAGAAGTCAACCCTGAAGAAATGACTGTTTTCACTGCGTCTGATGATGGCACAGTGAAGCTCTGGAAACCTTTACAGGTCTGTCGGCTAAAATCAAATGAGAAAATAGTTTTATGCGTTTTTAACAATGTATAAAAATATTTTTGTCATATTATTTTACATTATTTCTGTCATACTTGTGCATTTTTTCTTTATTCTTGCAGTTGTTTACAATTTAGTTTTATTTGCACATTTTCTCTGTTTTTTTCACAGGTTTTGTCTTATAAAAGTCTTTTTTTTCTGCATGAAAGATTCTTGACCATGATAAAATAGTGGACACTGTCTCTTTTTTCCCCTGTTTTAGTCTTATCATTCACATCCTGTATCTCCGTGTACAGGTGGAGCACTTCGGCACCTTCCAGGGTCACAGCGGTGCGATTCATGGAGTCGTTGACAAGGAAGGATCCCAGGAGTTCCTCACTGTTTCTGAAGACTGCTCATTGCGATGCTGGACACTGACAACAGGTAAAACTGTATATTCTGCCTCTACTAAATACCACTGACGAACAAATTGGTTCATAATGGTAACGCGATCGGTGTCCGTTCATGAAATGCGTTGCTCCAAAACAATACTGTGCAGTTTATAAAGCTTAATTTCAAAATAAGACCATAATTAGTGGTAGGACTGCATGCTTATCGCTGAAATGATAATTAAAATATTAAGTTAAGTATCAACATCATGATTATCACAACTACTCGTCCATTTTTAGGGACACAAGAGTTTAATCACACTTTTATATTTTAAATTGACCAATTTCCTCAGTTTCCTTTTTTTTATAAATAAGGACCAATCTGTCAAAGTTCATTCATTTTTTAATGCCCTCAGTCAATAAACAAGTCACTGTTGTCCAGGTCATCCAACCGCCCTCTTCTGTATCTATTACATCTATTAGATGCTGGTTAGTGAAGGAGATGATACCTGGTTATTTGCAATTATTTTGATAATTGAATAATCATTTTAGTAATTTTTAACAAAACAATGTAACAAAAAAATTGGCTATTTTGCTACAATAAAAACATCCTTAAAAAAAAGAACACCAAACATTTATTGGTTCCAGCTTCTCAAATGTCATTATTAAATGATTTTCTTTGTCATACATGATAGTAAACTGAATATCTTTGGATTTTGGACCGTTGGTCGGACAAAACAAGACATATGAAGACATCTCCTTTGACTCTTGAGAGTTATACCGGACATTTTTCACTATTTTCTGACATTTTATAGACAAAACGATTCATCGATTAATCAAGAAAATAATTGGCAGAGTAATTGATAATGAAAATAATTATTAGTTGGTGTCGCAGTTACCTTTATGTTCACGTTATGGCATCGGTGTAATCACGATTACGCTATGATTAACTGTGCAGCACTAACATATGGTGTCTGACCTTTTTGTATATAAAAAAGTTGACCTGTGTGTTCTGTGTTTTCTGTGCAGAGAGTCTTCCCAGCCTGAGAGGCAACGTCACAGCTCTGTGCTTCTCTCAGACAGATGATTTACTTCTTGCTTGTTATGAATCTGGTTTACTGGAGTTATGGCAGCACAACACAGTGGTTGGCCACAAGCAGGTGAAGAAATACACTAGAAACGGGATGCATAACAAACATATATGTTTGTGTAACCATGCGGGGTGTTTGTGTGTGTGTGTGTGTGTGTTTGTGTGTTTCAGGCGTCAGACAGCACCGTCACAGCGATCTGCTCGATGCCTGATGGCAAGTTTGCTGTCAGCTACATGAAACTTTGTGTTGATGTGTGGAAGCTGGTGTGGAATCATCAACGTAGCACCGCAAGGTACAAAACGAAAAAACAATCACACAATTAAGCTACCAAACAGGACCTTCACTGTCCTCCATTTTTATTATTTTTATGTATTTAAAGACACCCTGTAGAGTTTCTAACCTCTATTAGTGCTATGGAGCAGTTTTTGTATGATTTTTTGTTTGCCTCTTGCACAGATGACATGATACTGAGTCCTGCTAATGGTTTCACACTATTACAATGATTTACCTTTGGCTGTAATGTGGCAAAAAACAGCAACAAAGGCAGTAAGACTGCAAACTCGTAAACAGGTTTCAGATTTTAAATACCTTTTTCAAATCGGTTTTGCAAGTGTTTTATGAAGAAGGGAATACATTGAGCCAGTTTGTTAGGATACAAGGATACACGTGTTTGAGTAACACTCAAAGTAAACATAACTTCTATTTGTTTACAAGTAAACTCCACAGGGCCCCTTTAACCTTTATTTAGCTAGAGAAGTTACAAACAAATTCTTGTTCATAATGAAAGAAACAAGACAACGCAACAGAAAAAAGGAAACAATAAATAGACTTTTATTGATTTATTGACCACCCAAAGACTCTGGTATAATCATATATTTCAATCTTTAGCATTCTGGGAAATATAAACTGTTTTCAGAGGTAGGTCTCGATATTGTGCCAGTTTCTGTAGTGGTGTAAAATCAGCACACTGTAAGAAGTTAGAAAAATGGGAGGGCACTGTTAAGATACGCTATATTCCCCTTTCTGCTTTTCATAAGAGACCTCTGACTGTTTAAAAGTAACTTGACATGTCTGTATAAGGTCGGCATTCAGTTGGATTTTATAGAACCTGAATCTTTTTTAATCACTTATTGAATCTACTTTGGTTTTGCTTTACACAGTTTGAAGGGCGGGAAACAGTGAACTATGTTGAGTTTCAGAACATTAAAAGTGGAGTGAAGGAAAACTGGGGGATTTTAAAGCCCTGTTTCATGTGAGAGTTAAAAAATGGAGTCATAAAATACTACAATGTGTAATGAATTTGATTTTACACACTAAAATTGCTCTGTTCTGTGTTTGTACTGCTCTCAGCCTGGTGAAGATAACCACGTACGCAGTGACAGAACCAGCGGTCCGCCTCACATACTGCACCGCCCTGATCGGCGTGTGCGAATCTGGAACAATATTTAACGTCGCCTGCGATGAGGACAACAAGTGGGAAAGCACGATCAATGAGTAATACTACATATGTACCAATTTTCTGCAGAGTTGTTTTAGCAAACCAATATCCAAGTTGATTTACACTTATTATTAAGAAGAAGTGAGATTTCTCTAAAATTCAAAACCTGACACAGTTTTAATCATATTGTTTTAGTTTTGATTTTTCCCTTTTTTGAATTGAAACAGAGGAATTAAGACCAAGTAGATCCGAGTCCTGGTGTTGTTTTGTTAGCCTTTTAGCTATTTCAAATCCAGATCATCAAAAATCTCCTGCACACCTGTGTAGTCTTTGTGACAGGTGCGTTGGTGGAGTAGCCACGTCCTAAAAACAGGAAGGGACACCCGCACACTGTCTGCCTTCACTTACTCAATAAAGATACTTTAATATATATGTTTTGGTCAACGACCTTCTACAGGTATTCAGGTACTCCAAATCCAACATGGCTGCTGATATTTGTCACTTTTGATCATTTCCTGTTTAAATTAGTTGTAACTGACCGCTCTAGTCAGCTGAAACTGATACATATTGGTTGTTTAATTTAGCAGAACTTTTTAGGAGCCCTGTATCGTTGTTCTTCGTGTTGAATATGTACAGAACCGAAGCTTGTGAATACAGATTTTTATTTAAATTTGATATTTAACTTTTCATTCATGCCACTTCTCTTTCTGCCATTCAGACCAGCTTTGTTCTAAATATTTTGTTTGTTTTTGCTTATACACTGACAGCTTTTGGTTTTTAATCTTCAGAATCTTAGTTTTAAAAGAGACTTGTGTATTTGTCTTTATTGAAGTTGGCAACATCGAGTACGAGTTCTGGGGATGATCCGTAACGATGAGAAAAGCATGTGGCTGGTGGGCGAGGAGGAAGGAGAAGTTAACATCGGCTTCATGGTCAGTTTCACCCAACCAGCAGCTCATTTCCTTAATATCATCATTGCATTGTGATAGCAGGCTTGTATTTGATATATTAAGATAAAGTTCTATTAAGTACAGTTTTACAGTGAAGCAAAAAATCCAGTTTACTTCTCTTTGTAACTTTTCATCTCAATCACATATGGGGTCAAAGCTCAAGTAAAGCACACCACAGATTTTGTTTTCAGTAAATGTTCATGGGTGACACCGTCCTCTCTTCCTTTCAGTTTGCTATGGGCCCCCAAAATAATATCAATTCAGCTTTCAGCTCAATTACCTTACGGATCGACGAGAAGGAGAAGCAGGGAAGCCTGATAACAGCTGCAACTATTGACAAAGGTACAAATAAACAAATATTACTGTTTTCATCACAGTTACTACTCTTACTTCAGCCATATTTACTCACTTATACACTTATTGTTTATTATGTTGTTCTCTAATGTTTGGTTTGTTGTTTCAGATTTTGTGGTGTGCGGAGACGTGAAGGGCAACATGTGGTTCAACCAGCCTCCAGAACTTTCCTCATGGAGCAGCAGAAAACCTGTAAGCGACTCTTGACTCTGATGTGAACAATCAGTTCCGTTTCACATCAGTGTTTCTAAAATCAGAAACATAACATGAAATATACTGTATATATGTAGTTACCATGATTAAATTATGTAAATTACAAAATAAATCTCATCTTACACTATGATTGATTATGATTGACTGATGGATTAATCATTTCAGCACCACTTTCAACTGGCGAGCTCAGTTTAAATTTTAGGTAACTACAATAAAAAACAGCAGCTGTGTTCTTGGGCAAGGAAGTAAAAAATACATACTTTTTAAAAAAAATCTGACATAATTTGCAGTTTCTCTGAGCAGGACTGTTTGCGGTGTTTTGTAATAATTACGTTGATGTTTTATCCTCAGGCCCACAGTGACAGGATCAGTGTGCTGAGAGTCATCAACAACACCATCATCTCCGGCTCCTACGACAGGACAGTGAAGATGTGGGACAGGAACACTAAGAAACAGGTACATCAGAGTCTTTATGCCACACAGGAAAATTATTTTAATTATTTTAATCTATATTTCTCACTTCCTATTTTGTACTCTCTTCTCCTCCAGCTGGGTATGTTTGTGTGTGGAGGTCCTGTGCTGGTTTTGGAGGTGAACCCGGAAAAACCCTCTGAACTGGTTTGCGGTGACGGACAGGGAAAGCTGTATTTTCTCTCCTGGAAGGAATAATCCTCTAGTTATTAATTCAGGGTGTAGGTAACATACATAATCACTACATTAACTAAAAATTGTCAGGTGTTTGTGTGTTTGTTTCAATGATTGTATATATATATATTCATATTATATACTGATGATGAGTGTATATACTATATTCATAGTAAGGATGTACTACTCATGTTTACACAAACCTTTAATTTTGGTGGCAAACTTGCAAATGTGACAAACAAGTGTAAACAAGCTTTACAAATACAGGTTATAGTTTTGTGTGAGCTTAATTATTTTTTTCTTTTCTTATTTGAAAGTTATTGAATGAAATTAGAAACATGGGCTATGAAGCACTTTGGAAATGGAATAATAGGTACGATATCCATCGATGATCTTTTCTTTGACAATAAATGATGTTAAAATCAGCACTTTGTTGTTTGGTTTAATGTCTTTTTTTTAAAGGAGCAACTGAGAAAACATGGATTTGACTGTTGTGTACATACAGTAATACTTTCTTCACATTTATTTAACAATTTAAGTCAATAATAGACATCTGACCAGGCTGAAACAGGATTAGCCTTTAATTAATAGCATGTGTTTGTTATACAAGACAGTCTTAGTAATGTCAGAAAGTTATGAACCAATTTAATTATTTTTTTATTTAACTATTAAATTAATTGCCAACTATTTTGATAATTGATTAATCATCTTGAGTCATTTGTAAAAATAAAATTGCCAAATTCACTGATTTAAGCTTTTCTAATGTCAATATTTTCTGGTTTCTTAATTCCTTTATGACAGTAAACTGAATATTTTGGGGTTGTGGACTGTTGTTGAGGACAAAACAAAGACATTTGAGGATGTGACCTTGGGCTGTGGGAAACTGATGGACATTTTTCACCATTTTCTGACATTTTATGGAAACAACTAATCGATTAATCAAGAAAATAATCAACAGATTAATTGATAATGGAAACAATTGTTAGTTGCAGCCCTTTTAATCAGTATTTTACATGTTTTATGGAAGTTGTGGAAGGGACCCTGCCAGACATCAGTGGTAAACAGCTTATCAGCTAATACTTTTACAACTTTGTTATCTGCACTGAATTGCTTCTGTTAAGTTGACAATGAGCCACATTAAGTGCAATAAAGCATACTAAGTAAACAATGGGGTAGTTAATAATGACATAGTAATATTTCAGTATATTTGAACTTGAGGGAATTCATTTAGTAATATGATGGCATAAGATACCTAATTGTGGGAGATAAATATGCACGTGACACGTGATTGGGTCTATATGTAGTTCCGACTTTGTCCACTATGCCAAAATAACCAAACTGCTGTCCTTGAAATCACTTGGAAAGGAGAAAAATAAGGGCGTCCAATGGAATACAACCACTGCTCCACTGCACATACAGTAGATATATTTAAATTCATTCTTTAAAAAAATTCAGTGTTTATACAGTTGAAGGAGAGTAGTTATATGCACATCACAAAGATGCAAGACTATTATAAAGCAGTATCTTAGGCTTGGAGTAAGTGTGCAGGCCTGACCTTCCTTCATTGATAGTGTTAACACAGTTATTATATATATAAACAATAAAATCACAATCCTTCTGTTTGTAATCTTAAACTAATTTTACCTATTTTTATTTATATATTTGACTACAATGTTGCAGTGTGACACATGGTGTTTACACATTTCTTTATTCTAGTAGATATTTACTTGTAATATGTAGGCTTCATTTCTTATGTTTTTTTTCACACTTGCTTTGGCGATGTAAATGTATGTTTCTCATGCCTATAAAG
This sequence comes from Thunnus maccoyii, assembly GCF_910596095.1. Lineage (NCBI taxonomy): Eukaryota > Metazoa > Chordata > Actinopteri > Scombriformes > Scombridae > Thunnus > Thunnus maccoyii. The sequence continues at coordinate 24,149,722 of NC_056544.1, read as the reverse complement.
CTCATTTGAATTGAATTGAAAGTAAACGTGAAATTTTCCGAGCAGCACTTGAACGCCGGCCGAGTTATATCCCCCAGGTGACACAGGCCACACCCTCACCTCACCTGGAGAACAACACAGGTTAAAAAAAAAAAGAAAGAAAGAAAGAAAGAAAGAACTGGACTGGATCTGCTGGTTTCAACTACATTAAAAGTCATAGTGACCTGAGGGAAGTCACTGCGTTTCAGTCGGTTTCTTCTTTTTTTCTTTTTTTTCTTCACCACGCTGGGAGGATCTTTAAGTTAACAGCCGGGTGCTCAGTGAGTGAAAACAGCCGACAGTACCAACACGGAGGAGAGACACAAACTCTGTTTTTTTATAAGTTAATAATTTCTGCAAACCTTTTCTACCGTCGTCAGAAAAGAAGTGAACGCCTGACTCGGACCGGCTCGGGCTAACAATGGTGAGATTAACGGTTAGATTTCGAATTTTGAAAAACAAACCGCTAACGGTCATGTTGGAACATTTAACGTATGCAGCTCGAGACAGACGTTATTTGTCGTAAATGTCTTTTAAGTTTGTTATTTGCTTTTAAAATAACCGTTTAATGACATGACAAATGTGTCTGACAGGATCGGTACGACAACTTGGATTTGGAGTGTGATGGAGGTGGCGTTTCTGTGAGTAGTTTTTGTCAATAATGACAATAACGTCAGCTTGTGTTTTAACAGTTATAGTTTGCCGTGTTTGACAAACCGGTTTTGTTTATATCAGAGCTCAGTTTACCGACTTGACATCAATCTGTGTCACTGAAACTCACAAAACACATATAACGTTACAACATGCATCCACGTTGCCAGTGGTGGAAAGTAATTAACGTTAATTAACTTGCATTTACTCAAGTACTGTACTCAAGTACAATTTTGAGGTACTTGTACTTTACTTCAGTATTTCCATTTTGTTCCACTTTATACTTCCACTCTACTACATTTCAGAGGGAAATATTGTATTTTCTACTCCACTAACATTACATTTATTTGACAGCTTTAGTTACTTTTCAGATGAAGATTTGACACAATGGATAATATAACAAGCTTTTAAAATACAACACATTGTTAAAGATGAAATCAGTGGTTTCCAACCTTTTTGGCTTTTGACATCTTATAAAAAGCAGTGTGTAGTCGGGGTCACATTTCAGATGTCTATGAGTTGTTAACAGCTCCACCAAATAGTGATTTTTCCCTCTAAACTTCTCACATGGTTTCATTTCAATAAATGTTCAAATGATCCAATATTTCACCAAAAATCAAAGATGAGAGAAAAAGTCTAAAAAACTGAAAACAGATTTGTGTATCAGAACTTTGTTTTTTCTTCTTTTCTCTCCCATTAATCATCTCACAACCTCTCAGATTTATCTGGTGACCCTTTGGAGGGGCCTGACCCCTAGGTTGGGAGCCACTGGACTAAACTAGCTAACTGTATATAAAGTAGTTGAAACTAGCTCCACCTCCAGCAGCTACAACAGTAACATGCTGCTCTAACACTGATGCTTTAGTATTAATAATCTAATGATGTCATATATAATAATATATCACTAAACCACTACTTAAATACTTCAAGTATTTTAAGTATTTTGCTGCTAATAGTTATGCACCTTTACTTAAGTAGGATTTTTCATGCAGGAACTTTACTTGTGATGGAGTATTTTTACATTGTTGTACGGGTATTAAACTTAGTTTGTGAACAGTGATTATTTTTATTGTGCTGGTTTAACAATGTGTATGAGGGTGGAGGCTGACTTTCAGCTCTAATTGTAGGGTAAAATATAAAAATTGATACCCCAGATTAAACTGCTGTTCGGCCCTGAGGCATCAATGTGCTGCTGGGCCCTTATTAAACCCACCACCCCAGATTTGCTATGTTAGACATACAGTAATAACACACATTAATATTGGAATATGCAACATACAAAGCACAAAACTGAAATAATAAAGGTCTTAAAACAAAATTGTTTTCTTTTTTTATACCTTTTTCATGTCTGTGGATACTGTGGCTATAGAGCTAACGTTTTTTTTTCATTTATTTTCTCAAGTAACCAATTAATAAAATGTCAGAAAATTGTGTCCTTTTTAACCTTCATCTATTTTGTCCTTTAAGTGTTATTTTAAAAGTTTTGTAAAACTTTTCTGCAATGTGTTTTATATATTTTGCAACAAATTTTGCAAAATTATTGGGACATTTGGTAACTTTTTTTAAATTTTAATTATTAGGCCTATTACTTTCTTCAGGCTTTGATAATGAGCTGATCTTGATTAGATGTTGATTGTTTCCAGATATTGTGTTTGTGATGACACTGGCATAATGTAACTAATCAGGTGTCTATATACACTTTGCCCTTTGTCATGTTGGCCGTTTGCCTGATGAAGACCCAGTAGAGTTGTAACATTTTCAGTCAATAATAAAAAGACTTTGGGAGCTGTAATCCAGCTTGCTGACACTCTACTTTTATCCAAAGAAACAGAAAGAAAAAAGATCATCACAAAACTGCAATGTTTTGGAAACAGTGAAAAGGGTGTGACTATCTAAATGCTTAGAGACTATATTCACTGTATGTGACGAGGATACTGTCAGCAAAAGAAAACTTTGTTGGATCTTTGTTTGTGAAAATGTCCCTTTTCTGTTTATATTTTTCATTTGCTACCGCTTGCAAAGACTGCAAAGAGTTGAATATACATGGAAAAGATAACCCATAGTTAATGGTAGTTTCCCTCTTGTCCTAGTCTGTTGGTGTTCACCCTGACAACTTGTGGGTCTGGACCACATAAAGGTTTTCAAGATAAATCTGAAGGGTGACAAGATAATTTAAAAAAAAAAAAGTAAAAATGAAAAAACTAAAGATGCTTCTCTCACACAATATGAGCTTCTGTTTTTTCTGAGTTAATCCTTTTTAAATGAAACTGTCTGATAAGGAAAAGTCACTCGGTTGAACTGTTAACTAATAATATCCACACTGAGACCATAAACTGTGATGTGGGGCCACAAACCGAAAATGTTTGGAAAAATCAATAATATAATATATCAATTTTCCCAGCGCAACACAACAGTCACTCTAAATTTAGCATCATCAAGAATTCAAGTCCAGACATGAAACTAGCTTCAAGTTCAGACTTGAAATATGGACGAGAAGCCGGACTGTGAGATCTGAACTAGAAAAAATACACCCGACAGTCATGATCAATGAAACGTCTGCATCTTTTCCAGTTCAATCTCCGTACAGCGGAGCTGCTGATCAGTGACACAGATTTATCCTGCTGACTCACGGGTCGTGGCAGTGAACTAACAGCTTTCACTCTTTGTTACTCACTCATACGAGGGCAGTATGCCAGCGCTGAAGCACCAGTGGAGTTTATTCTTTTTTCAGACACAAGTTTGTTCCCAAAATGTTTATTTTATATGTTTAATTTTCTGTTTTTCACTCCTGATTTAGCAAAAAGCAGCTTTGTTCGGTGGGATGTTCAAGAAATCCTCCAAGTCTGCTGAACCATCAGTCCAAGCACAGGTGATGTACAGCGGTTTCTTTAATTTGAATCAATAACTCATTGAATCAGCTTCGACACTCCTCTTATCTGTTATGAAAAGCCCATTATTGTATAATAAATACTAATATTTAAGGTGATTATTCTCTTTAAAACTTTGATGAACTCATACTGTTGAAGTGCGGAACAATAAAAACAAAACAAAACACAATTTGATTCTATATCTGCTCACATAAGCTGTATGTTGACATTACAGGACAATATATCAGCCAGCAGTGAACTTTCGAAGAGCAACGACAGTCTGACTGACAACAACAACACAAAGGTCAGTAAACAGCGGTGTGATTTCTCTCAGCTGTGTTTTACTATTTCGACTCTCTGTCTGTGCTCTGCTCTCAGTGAATGTGATATTTCTTTCAGCACGTTGACATATTTGTTAATGTTTCAGGAAAAAGGAGGCGTGTTTAAAGGAATGTTTAAGAAGCCAATCAAATCTGCCAAAGAGGGCTCACAACAGGTTTGTAGTGACCTTAAGTGAACTTACTGTGCTGCACATGTGCTTCCTTATTTTTAAAAGTGTTCCTGATATTTGACTAGAGCTGAAACAATGAGCTGATTGACAGAAAATTAAACAACTATTTTAACTATTGATTGATTGTTGAAATAATTTATCAAAGAAAAATGCAAACTGGTTCCAACTTGTCAGATTTGGTGATCTGCTGCTTTTCTTTTCATTTTCAATTGAATTGTCAAAATTTCCGACATTTTATAAGCTAAATGATTAATACTTTTTTTTTTTTTTTAATTTTTAAATGGGCAGAAGAATCAATCATGAGAGAAATCATTTGTTGCAGTCCTGTTTTTCACATTGTGCTGTATTAGTTCCAGTATGTTCAGGGGTAATTTAGCAAAATTTGAACAAAAACTTGAGATCGCAGCAACATAAAGGTGTGTAAAGTTGCCTTTATTTTTTAACAAAGGATAAAACTGGTTAAAATTGTCAGGTTGTGTGTTTATCATCTGCTTTTACATTAGGTTTGTTATTCTGATGTCCTCAGTATTACAGTTCTACCTGCACTGTGTGTTGGATCTGTCAACAAAATTAAATTTGAGTGTCTCCAAAGTTGTTAAGAAATATGCAGGTTAGGTTTTAATTACTATTATTAATCTGATTTTAGGCCACCATCTCAATTCAAAATCAAGATCTGTCTGCCAGTAGTGACAACATAACCGACAACAACAAATCATCAAAGGTGAGTTCACTTTCTGCTCTGTTATATTTTTTGTTTTCCCACACAGAAGTCACAAGTTAGTCTTTAAAACTAAACTTTTATCTCCACTTTTCTCTCCAGGACAAATCAGGTGTGTTGGGTGGGATACTGAGACGATCTCCCAAACCAGGAATGGTCCGAAGGCCTTCACAGGTGAAACACAAGCCGCCATCATATGTCCTGACCACAGCGACAGATCACCTGGACAACACAATTATCAGCTGAAATACTTGATATATACAGTGTAGTGTTGTGTTATTTCAGTAAGAGAATGACAGATAATCTTGTGTGTTTCAGGATCTTTTGGAGAACGGGCTCTCAGCCAGTAATGACAGTCTGTCTGAGAACGCCAACACTAAGGTGAGTCTCATCAGCCAAACAAAACTTTAAACGCAAAAGCTGTCAAACACACACACACAAAAATATATATTCTGAACTGCTTTTTTAAAACATATTTAACAACAAAATCAACCAGACATCAATCAGATATCACAGCTTGAACAAAAGGTAGAGTAATTACAATCCAGATTAAGACTGAGAATGAATACAGTAGATACTCCAAAACCAACATAACACAAACTTTACATAATAGAGAAGAATATAAAGACAAAGAAAAAATAAATAAATAAAATGCTGCAGAAACATATGTGACATTTGACAGTATGATTCCATGTTTTTTAGACTCTCGACTGTTTTTACTAGTTACAGCTTTCAAGGAATCTGAATAATGAGGTAATTGGGGAAGGATTAAAAAAAAAAAAGATTTACGTAGGTAAAATTTGCCCCATAATACAATCAAATTAGACCTTTTGGAAATGAAAAGTAAGAAATTTATTTGTTTAATCATCTTAATGTTGCTGTCACTAATGCTAGAAGTGGAAAGTGGAAACATTTTTGTGTGATATGAAGTTGTCATTTGAAGTGTAGAAACATTTATTTACAGAATATGACAATATTTTTAAACTGAGATTTATTTTTTACTCTAAAGTGCTTCCTTAATGTTAGCCAACAACTTATGTTGGTGTTTCTGGTGTGATATAAGCTAGATGTGTAGAGCTCGATGGTATGGAGAGGAGAGGAGCGTGTTTGTCTGTTTTTTGTTTTTGTGTGTTTGGGACAGCGAGCTAAAACCTGCGTGCATCAGCAGTTTGGAGAGTGTAGGCTGCTGTGTGAGTCACTAAATCCCTGCCTGCCTGTCTAACAGCTGCATCAGCTCAACAATACCAAAGCAATTATTTTATTCTTCATTTGTACAAACACCATAAAAGAGAAGGAGCGCCTTACTCATATCCTCCCGGGTTAATTTCTCAAACTGTAGTTTCAATTTGACTGTTTGTTTTTCCTCTTTTTTTTGTTAACAAGACACAACAAGTAGGAACTAAAATTACCCTGAGGCTAGGGGGCATAAACATTACACATATTGATAGTGCGGTAAATATTACTGAAATAATTGATGCTCGACTTAGAATAATAAAACTTATCTCTGCAACAGTCCAAAATAAAATAGTGGAATTTCCCCAATAAAAAAATATAAACAAACATACACAGTTTACTCTTTGTGATTTCTCTTCTTAATATTTACTTCTAACCCACATCTGAACTCTGATATCACATCCTTTCTCTGGGCTGAATACGGGGCAGTTTAGTTTTGTAGGAGATCAGTGTGACTGTACCTTAACGCTGTTTGTCTAGAACTCTTTGAGAAGTGTGTGTTTTCGTTTTCATGTGTGTCGGGAATGACGAGGTAAACATGCAGGCATCAGCAATTTGGAAGAGAGTGTCAGCTGCTGTGTGAAGCACTAAATCGCCGCCTGCACATCCGACATCGGATGCCAGAGGAATGCTTTCAAATTAAATCCTCGACTATGGGGACATTTTCTCAAAAAGAAATCTTTGTTTGATTTTTTTTTTTTTTTTTCTTTTCCAGGAAACAGGTGGGATATTCAGTGGAATGTTTAAAAAAAAGCCTTTCGGAGCGAGGACACAGTCTCAGGTGAGTAATGGGGAGTAACTGCAGCAAACTCGTCTCACTGTTAAACCATGTTTCTGTATATTATTAGGACATTATTAATAATAACTGGAAGACATTTACTTCTTTCATTCAGGATGACTTGTCGGCACCGAGTGAACTCTCAGGCAGCGGTGACAATTCCTCTGAGAGCAACAACACAAAGGTGAGGTTTGTTAAAGCTGACAGATTACCATCAACTGTAATAGGCAGTGTAGTAATATTAAATGTTGGTTTTATGTTATTTTCTCAGGAGAAAGGAGGAATCTTCAGTGGTGTGTTTAAAAAACCAAAACTCTTAGGTGCCAAATCTCAAGTAAGATTCAACTTCATGAATGAAGACAATTTTTATTTTAATGGACATGTATTGAAGCTGGAGGAGAGGGAGAGGGCACCTGATCGAAAATGTTTCATTTATTTGATATTTAGTAGACATTTTAGGGTGGATTTTGGTGTTTTTAGGAGGTGTTCACTTTTTAATATTGGTTGTTATGTTTTGTGGATGCAGTAGTTTGAGCTCAGCTTTCTTTTTTTCTTGCTGGCATTTTGGTTCCAATGTTTCCTTCCTGCCTCTGGCTGGGTGCTTGGTTATTTGCTTTTTTCCCAGGCAAAGTGAAAAAAATAATAAGAAAATTGAACTTAGAAAGTATTTATTATTGAAGACATTTTTGCCTTGTGGACATTTCATTAACATTCAAGACCATCTTTACCCAATTTCTGCTTTCTTTTATAATAACCTTTGATCTCTTTCCCCCATGTCTACGGGCCTGATGGATATTTCAATATGAAATGAAACATAAAACTCTTTTTTTTTTTTTTTTTTGTATTGGTTTTTACATTCTGACTATATGCTGTATCCCTCATTTTAGGATGATTTAACTATGGACAGTGAACTGTCTGCCAGCAGTGACAGTCTCGCAGAGAAGTCTTCAAAGGTGAGAGATGGAGCTCTTTGCCTGTTTTAAACCTTCTTCTTGTGTGTTGGGTTCACTTGGATCTGCACTGGATTAACACTCAAAGACCAAATATCCATTTGTCAGTTTGTAACTTTAAATGCTTGAAATTCTCTGTCAGGGCGGAGTGGCAGCAAAGATCCTGAAGAATCCTTTCACCTCCTCATCTCAGGTCATTTTCTCTCACAGTGAATCCTGCATCCTACAGTAAATATAAAGTATCAATACTGAACACAGACATGCTCATAATTTCCTTTGTGTTATATCAGGATAAGGAAAAGCCTGAAGACTTAAATGAGAATGTCTCTTCCACAGAGAAGCCCAAAGCCAAGCAGGTGGGTTTGAACATTTAGATGTGAGGTTTCATACAATGTTAAGGTGAAATAACCAGTTTTTTAAGTGGACAGGAGGCAGGGATGGGTGATATCACAATATTATAAGAATATTTTTTTCCATCAGTAGATATGTAATCACAAAATGGCAAAAGTACACAAAATTTTGTACTAAATAATCAAATTGATGAGCGTGAAGTTTATTCTTGACCTTAGAAACAACAGTTTGACAAAAGAATCTCAAATGCAGTTGAAAGCCCCAGAAAAAGCTGCTGACTCATGTAAAACAAAACTTTAATAAGTAATTTTGTTAGGTCTTAATTTTGAATGAGTTGGAATCATTAATTGCATTGTGAAGATATGATTATCAGTTCCCCTTAAAGTCAATAACAATAACAATAATAGCCCCGTCTTTGTCTAATTTCAGAACGGTTTCAGTGCGATGATGAAGAGCACTTTTTACACTGACAAACAGGTAAGTTGTTTTTTTCCCCATCACACACACACAATAATATCTCAGAAAAGCCTCCAAATGTGAAAATATGACAACAACGACTATGACTGCTTTTTATTTTACAATAAATACCGCCTCCTTCTGCAGGAGAAGAGCTCGGATCCTGACACTGAGGAGACACCAGACAACGGAGAGAGCCAGCCCAGTCACAAACAGGTTTGTGTCTTTGTTTGCGTCAGCGGTTTAACTTCTGTGTATGGTCTTTATTAATTATTTACTCGTTTTCTTTTGTCATGTTATTTTCAGAATAAACTGGCTGATGCAATGACGAAGCTGAATCCATTTCGATCTCCAAACAAAGTAAGGATGATGTAGACGGTCATCTTTTGATATCGAAATAAAGAAAGATTCTTTTGATAAATTATATGTTCTCTATATATCTCTCTTCAGTACGAGAGGCAGACAGGCTCAGATGACGAGGATCCACCTGCGAGCAGCGAGAAGTCATCAGGCAGCAAACAGGTACTTTCACATTTACCTGTTCCTGTTTTACTTTGTAATTGTTTACGATATTAAACTGATTATTTTTCTCAGCAGACTTTTGCCACAATTAGGGAACGAGCCTCTACATTTTACTTAGCTGTTAATCAAGGGAAAGCTTGCTGCTTCCTTATCATGCTGTTACACACACAGTCCTCTAATGCAGGCGAGTTTGTTGTCTTGGTCAAAGGTAGCTCGATGGATACTGTGGAAGAGGTGTTGATGTTGACAACTCACTTGAACTCATCATTTTTGGAGTTTGCTATCTCTGACTTGGATTTTTATCAATATGAGCAGCATGCAGTCGGCTGAAGATGCAGCGAAAAAGACTGCAAATCATCTGTACATCCTGAGGTCTTCAATCTATGTTCCACTCCACCTGTCTTACAGCTAGCAGGGTTATTTAAATCTTTGGAAATTTTGTGCTATACTTCGCTGTCAATGGGAAGGGAATCTTTGGACTTATGTCCAAGTGTCCCAGAGCAAGAAAGTGAACCCCAAAACAGCCAAGTGAAGGGTTTTGTTTGCTCAGGTAGAAAAGAATTATAAAAATGCATCCAGTTTACCATTAACCATCTTGTCACGAGTCAAAGAATTAATTATTTTTGACAAGCAGAGTTCCCCAAAGGCTCTATCAGCAGTCCAGCTGAACTAGTCTGGTCACGCCTGCTCCCGTTGAAATCTTCATACCTTTAGTCTGTCAAGTAAATGTTGCAGGGAGCAAGGAAGTAATCAGCTTCTCCTACATTTTGAACACACCAACCTGAACTGTTCACGATAAAACTAAATCAGTCTGTATGGAAACAAGGAAGCATTGAAATCTTTGTGGCTTTTGACAGCAGATGATCACAAAAAGTACAAATGACATGCTTGCTGATCATCTTTTCATCAATGAAGTCTCCTCAGCTGTTAGGAAAATTAACAGTCTTGTGATGCCACGTTAATGAATGTGTGCACGCTCACTTTCTGTAACAATGGCTTGTTTGTACTCATGGCATTACTGAGCCATTAGCTGTTCTCTGACCACTTTTATTAAATTTTCCATCCTTTCATTGATGGCTGCCTGCGAGCCAGCTTCTCACTAGAATAGATCTGTGTTTTCCTTCAAGTTCTGCAGCCTCTACTCATCTGCCTGCCTCTTAGTATCCACAGGGAAGGCTAACAATGCTAACAAGCTGTTTTATAAAAACTGAATGACAGTCTTTCTTTTGAACCCAATGTGGCAAATGGCTCATAAAGTTTAAAGTTTAAAGCCTTTGATAATGTGTCCCTTCCTCTCAGAGCGCCATGGTTGGAGCCATGTCCAAACTGAACCTATTCCGCTCTGCAAATAAAGTAACTATGCTTTTAAATGTCTTTGGTGACGGTGGAGGTGTTTCCGAGATAGTCCTGATGATGATGATTTTAGGTGGCTGTGACTGTAATGAGGGTTTGGTGGTGGTGATGTTTGTATTGGGGGATTTTTTTGTTCATTTTTTGAGCATTAATGATGTATTGCACACTTTGAGGACTAAAACAGTGGTTTTGCATTTTTTTTAGCCTGTTTACTACAAATCAGATTTGGTTTCTATACATCACAACTCACCATTTTGCAAACAATGTTGGTGTGGTTTTGATTTTCTGATTTAAATTTTTCTATTAGAATCATCTACTGTTTTACATTTGTTTCTGTACAACATGAAAATAAATCCGCTCTTTGCAGCTGTGACCAATCGACTTAAGCAAATTTCCATCTGTTCATTACATAATTTGTTTTTGAGGAACTAAAACTTGCAAACACAGTGGTTTGGTCCTTAAATCACTGTACAAGTAATCAGTTTTTGGTTGATAAAGTATAGTAGCTAATATTGAATGTTCTTTGTTCAGAAAGACACGGAAGACACCGAGACGCTCAAGGAGACTGAGAAACAAGTGGAGGAGAAGCCAAAACTGGTCAGTCTATTTTTTGCATAGCTCATGAGTCATCAGTGACCACATACACACACACACAGCTGATCAACTTCTGTCAAAAATACCCTCTCTCTTCACGCTCCTCCTCTTTCGTACCTCCACCACATCTTCCTCATCCCCTTACCTCCCTTTAAATGCTGCTTGCTCGCAGTCAGACCTCCCTGTCCTCCTGCTCCAGGACACTGTGTGACTCTCTGTGTGTCTGTGTGTGTGTGTGTGTCCTTGCCAGGTCAAAAGCAACATGATCCATCGAGAGAGGAAGGAAAGAAGTGAAACGCCACTAGTTCCACCCAGACCAACTGAAGAGGTCTGCCAGCAGTCGAAGTGCCGCTCAGTGTCATGTCGTGTCATGTGAAAATATATTCTGACTTCTTCTGTAGAAATTTTGTTGCTAAAGCTGCAGTTTTTTCACAGGAAATGAAGGGGACGTCCACATATGACAAAGTGAAAACAAGAGGAACTGAGGATATTCAGGTACAGATTGAATTTCTCAGATTTACAAAATGATACTGAATGTGGGTTGTCTGTATATTTCTACTGTCCATAGAGTTTGGATATATCCATTAGAATACCAGTTAAAATAGTTTCATGATCCAGTATAGCAAGCGTCAAGCATGAAAGTTGCATACTATGCTTTTAAAAGAGTCAGAAGTTGTTTCATCTTATGCTTTGTATACATTGAAAGTTTCACAGTGGTGTCACTTTCAAATATTGGGTGTCAGTTTTGGAACAAAATGTCTTGACTGTGTCCTCTGCAGGTTAACAAGGACATGATATCCACACAGAAAAAAGAAAAACCTGCGGAAACTCCTGCAGTTCCTGTCAGACCATCAGAGGAGGTAGAGTAAGCTTTCAGCATTTTGGGAATAATGTCTGTGTGTGTCAGTTTGGACCTGATACGTATCAATGTGTATTGATGAGCTGTTGCACTATGAGCCCTCATGGTTTAGGAAACTGTCTTGCTTTGATTTCAGGAGCTGAACGGACCAGCGAGACGTGGTCTCCAAAAGCAGAAGAACAACCATCAGGTATGGACTTTTACACAGACTACAAGGTCTAGACTAATGTAAGGGTTTGCTGATACTTTGGACGAGTAGTCGTTTGTTATTGAATATTGGCTATTGAGTATGTTGGCTGTGATGGAGTTTCTTCCTGACTGCAGCTACAAAAAAAAAAGTTTAAAGTCCTCCTACTCTCAAAAATGTGTTTTTATTGTTGTTCCTTCAGTTAGATGTTTGAGTTTCACTGTGCAGAATGTTGTATGTGCAGAGTTTGACACTAAAAGGCTGTTTTCACATTCATCTACTAAAGGGGGAAAGTTACTCCGTGCTCACCTTAAATCTGAGTTTAAAACGTGTACCTATGAGCAGGATTTTGTAGCAGCACAACTAGTTTGGAGTCAGTCATGGTTCAATATTCATCTTACAAAAGTGTGATGTGGAAACTTGAATGACTTTGAGAATGAGAATGGACTTAACAATGAAGTAGGAGACATCTCGTGTAATAACATTTTGAGATGAAAAATATTGCATAGTCATATAGCATATAGATTATGTATTTTTCGATGAGGGAGAAGGAATAGTTGTCATTTTAAGAATTTCTAACAAGGTAATTGAACATGTCATGTCAGACAAATTATTATTCCACGAATAGTATTTTTATATGTCAAACGTAGTTGGAGGGGATTTTTAAGGGGGAAAAAAAGTTGTTTTCTTTGTGCATTATATCTCAAAGAGCTGCCAACAAGTTTCAGTGGCATATTTTAATAACCATTTGTTATTCAAATACTGTTGCAGAGGCCATTTTAAAAGGAACAGAGATCTGAAAGAAACTGTGACAGGTGCAATTTCCGGCATAAAATTATCCAATTAATGGATATAATTTGAATATTGTCATAACATATTGGCTATTAATTGATTCAGAATGATAATATCATGATCAGTCTTTACTAGTCTTTAGCAGTCAAACCCTGTGTACACACATACTGCATACATGACGAAAAAACACTTAGTCTTTGTTGAAAAATAAGTTAAATTTGCTGCAGAACCAATCAGACGATGAAGGCCTCAAAGAAGATGAGTCTGCTGAAGGCAAGGAGGGAGACGAGTTGAATCCTCCAGAGAGCAAAACTGTAAGTTTATCTCTTCATCATCAAACAGTATTCGTTACTAATCCTCAGTGTTAGTTTCAACCTCAGAAAATTTTCTTTCATATAAGCACAGTGATCCTTAATATAGAGATCAACAGGTGTCTAAATCATCTGTGTGGTATGACATGAACGCACAGGTTAAAATAAACACATGGGTTATTAACAGCAGGGTTTCTTCCGGGGTTATAGTTGTTTTAGTTCCTGCTTCCTTCTTGTCAGTTCTCTCATGCTAGAGCCATGCAAAACCATGAGCCACCTGCAGGCTATGAAACCTCTTTTTTTATTAGTCACATGACTAATGTGACTGAGTGAATGAGTGACTAATAAAACACCCCTTAACAATTTTCCTCTTTTGCTTGCCCTTAAGCAGCTTTTCAGGTTTTTTTTTTTTTTTAAATAATTTTATTTCACACTATCTGACAGTATCATCTTAACCCTTGTGTTGTCTTAAGGGTCAAAAGTGACCCGTCACTATGTTTAATAGCAGAAAAAAACTCTTGAAACTTCAACTTGAAATTTGACTTGTCCTAGAGTGAAAAAGTGAAACATGACCTTTGTTCATATTTCCATGAAAGCTATAAACTACACCTACAAGGTACAAAGATTGTCTCGGTCATTTTTGACCCAATAGTTATAAAATCATTCATACACCGCAAAAACCAAAAAGACACACACAATGAGAAATTGAGATTATGTGTGCTACTGATTGAACTCAGACAAAACTTTCTTGTGCATGTCCAGCGTCTCCCTTTCACGACTCAAGTTCACAGACAAAATAAAAACTATTTCAGACAAAACAGACATTTCTTGAAAGCATTGTTGGAAATGCAGTCAGAGGCTATGAAGATGCTGCAGATGACCCCCAGTTCTCTCTTTGCTGAAGCCATGAATGCACGTTCCAGTGCCCAACAGGTTGTAGATCTGATTTTTGCTGATGTCCAGGAGGAACAAGAGAACAATGATTTAGAAGATGAGGCATCTGAAGAAGAAGATGGGGAAGAATACAACTCAGAGCACAATGTGTCATCTCCAGATGAAGAAGAGATCCCCCAAGCTGAAAGAGACATTTTTGTCAGAAAAAAGCAAAATAACATGGTCCTTGTCACCATATGACAACCAGGGCAGTTACGTTAGGTAGATGCAAGTCTACACAGGGAAGCCGACCAGTAGAGGCCTGGAGAAGAACCAGGAGATGTGGGTTGTGCTTGATGTGACAGATAGACTGAGCGGGCACAATGTCATATGTGACAGTGTCCTCAAACCTGAGCACTCATCACAACAAGGGGGAGCGAGGCCTTCTCATCAAAGTTTGCCTTCACCCCCACCACCATTCCAGTGTCTTACCTCCCAGAGAGGAACAAGAATGTGGTCCTCCTGAGCACACTACACAAAACAGCTGAGATCAGTGATTGTTAGGATAGGAAGCTAGCCATCACCCTGGACAATAACCACAACAGAGGAGGGGTAGACAACCTGGACATGATGATTGGAACTTACAGCTGCAGGAAGATGACTGCTCGCTGGCCCCTAATCATCGTCCATAACATCATTAATGTGTCCTCATACAGTGACTTCGTGATATGGAACAAGATCAAACCGACCCGGATGCCTGATAAGCGGAAATAGAATTGGGTGTTCCTGGAGCAGCTGGGAAAGGCCCTTTAAACCCTGCACATTCAAATAAGCACCTCCCCCGCACAGAAACCTCTGCAGCGCTTGTGAAAGCTGTTCATGGGGCTGAATCTTGTCTGAGCCACCTGAGGTTGCAGCTGGGAGAGGAGGAGATGTCAATTCTGCCCCCCAAAGAAGGACTGTAAAACAAATACTATGTGCTGCACATGTGAGAAATACATCTGCAAAGTCCATGCACACAAACTTCTATACTGTCTGATATGTGCTAATTAGAGTTGATTGATTTATGTTCATCATGTCTTTGTTTTGTATCTATTATCTTATGTTATTCTTATTTATTTTTGTTGTTTATACACCTTGTGGATGGGAGAAATGGTTTAAAAAATGGGAGAAGACTAGTATTTTGTAGTTGAATTCCTCATTGTACAGTATATAAGAAAATAAAAAAAAGTTCAAGACTGTTAGTGTTTCCCTTCACTAAAATGCGTTCAAAACTACTTTCTGCACATTTCTGCTACTTTATAATGCTACACAAGTGCTATCTATAAACCTCTACTTTAGTAAAGAAAACAATTATGACAGGTGTGTTGTAAGAAAAACGAGTGGTGTCCACTGATTAAATGCAGTCTTTCTGCACTATGAAGAGGGAAAACTCAGATATTCAAAAAGTTTGTGATGAATGACGGGTTGTTTCTTTGTGCAAAAAAGATTTGGGGTTTAATATTCAATTAAGCTGCTTTATTTTAGGGGTTTACTGAAGGTGGGTCATTTTTGACCCTTAGGAAAGGGAAATGTACAGAATGCTAATATAAATTATCAAGATCTTTAATGAAATGTAGTTCTTCCATTTATTGCTTTTCATGTCACCTAACAGAGTTGTCACTGTACTGTTTTTTTTCCCCCAGACTAAGGTGAAAAAACACAAGCACCGTAATCCGTTTATGCCACGTGCTGCAGCCAAGGTACATGACGCCTGTGATTTTCTTGACTCTATCTACTTTTCACCTACATCAATATATAATTCATTATCTCCTCAAATATCCTTTTGAATAAGTATTTTAAATTAGTGAGGAATTCATACGCATTCTTGTGTTGCAGTTTCTGATTATTAATGTCACTTTATTGTACCTTATTTGTTTATTGTTTACCTCAGGCTCCATCTGATGATGAAGGGCTGAAAGAAGAAGACAAATTGTCATCGAAAGGGGAAGAGAAAGAAGAGGAAAAGAAAGAGGAGGAAGGCAACGACAAACCAGAGGAGGTCTTTCTCTTAAATTTTTCCTACTCCTGCTGCACTTGATGAATAAATGTTTGGCTTGATTTGATAATGATAGTCAAACATTCATTCTAATGCAATTACTGCAAAAGAAACATTTGAGCTTTCAACGTGTATCTTTCTTGGAATTACACTGTCATTCTGTTTGTTCTTTTCAGACCAAAGTCAAGAAACCTAAGAGACACAATCCCTTCATGCCTCGGGTCAAGGTAACATTCAAATATGTGACTTGTGCAGCCTCATTTCCTCCCATGTGCACACACTGACAAAATGTCTTTATACACACCAACTAATTATAGTTGCTTTGAAGGATAATGCTGGTATGACTGTATTCTGGGCTCGTTGAGCAGTTCACATCAATGCGGAGAACAATTTAGTAATTTCCTCTGCATCCTTACAACCTAATAAAAAGGAAATTATCAAGACAGTAGATCTGTGTTCCTTCATGCCACTAAACTGGAGAAACTAGAATTTTAACAGATGATCCAGGCTGAGGACATACTACACAAACAGTCTTGGAGTGCACCCCCTTTAGATATTCTGTGCTGATTATTCAGTGCAAATTCATTTCATTCATTTTGTAATGGTGAATGTTGAAATACTAATTCAACAGTGAATGGTGAAAAAGAAAAACATGAAATTCAGACAGGAAAACAAAAAACTTAATATACTGTTTGTAGTCCAGTGTAAGTTGTAGGTTTTCTGTGAAGAAATCAGAATTAATAGAATTAACACCAACCCAAGTGAAATGTAACCATTTTATTTGTATGTGTTTTTAGTGTTGTTTTATCTGATTTTGTATTGATTTGTCTGCAACTTTCTATGTTGTCATCTTGGCTCGCTTGCAAAAGAGGTTTCCACCCTTGTTAGGACATACTGTACCCGATTAAATAAAGGTTAAATGAAATCAATATAATCTGAAATCTAAGATGACATTCATTTGCTGAATGCCGTTCTGTTGAGCTTCTGCTGATACTGATCCTACGATCCTCTGAAGGCAGAAATAATCTTTTGTTAAACTAAACCTCAGTGGGCGAGGCCAAAGAATGTGAGTTTCTATGAGGCAAAATGTGAATTCATGTGGAAAAGGCACTGAAACAAGTGAGAGGAGGAAACTAATACTATAAAACATACAGAAAAATCACCATTCTTCCAAAAGATATAATCCCTCATTTGGTGTCTTGATGATGAAGGTGGAGATCGCTCCAAAATCCCCCATCGTTGTTCAAGTAGATTGAGATCTGGTGACTAATCATTTATGTAGTATTTGCTTCCATACAGGGCACCTCTCATAGCGTCTACATTTGTTATGTTTCTACACTCATCTATTCATGTTTGTCCTTTCATTTGTGGCTGTACCTCTCTTGCTAGTCTCAACCCTTGTTGTTTTGGCAAGTTAGCATAGCTGACATTCCAAGCACTGCCTTTGCAAGCAAATCTCTCAGCTATTTACCTAGCTGCTGATTCTAAGACCAGGAGGTTTTAAAAAAAAAACGCTTCCTTGTATTTCTTTTATTTATAAATATTTTGTAACTTGTGCCAATAAGTCTACTTCTACCTCCAGAGTAGCTCTGCCTCTGCCAAATGGATTTGTAAATAACTGGATTATATGGGAACTGATATCAGCAAAAAGCTGAATTTATAATGATAATACAAGTGCTCTAACTGTGTGTTTGGGTGTGTGTGTTTGTGTTTATTGGTTTCAGGCCAAAGTTATTCAGAAGAATGCACAGGACGGAGCTGAAGGCAACACAGCAGAGGTAGATCAAATAATATTCAGACATCTTTGTGTCTCTGAATGAGACAGAAAATCATTTAATGTTGCTTCTCTTTATTTCAGTCTCCTCTCTTACACACACAGAGTTTTAAACTAAAAGCTACTTTTAACCTTTTCCGACCCAGTCTGTATTAGTATATTTGTCCATCAGACTGAGGTATCTTTCACATTGTGGTCCAGGATCACAAAAGGCTTGTTTCAGTCACCTGACCCCTCCCCTCCTCCTCCCTGAAAACAACTGTTTTGTAGTCATTTATAGAGTTTGTCTCCAGGGTGTCCTCTCAGCTCCCAGGACTATTTGTTGCTTCTGCAGTGTTTTTTTTCCCCTCCACTCTTGACACAAAACCCACCCCCACACCTCCACACCCCTGCACGGTGTTTGTGCATGTCTCTAACATGTAAGATGAGCTAAGATTAGCCTGCAATGTGCCCAAACTTGTTTCTCTGCTTCCCTTTTCAATGTGTCTAGGGAAGATATAGGCCCGTTTACTTCTGTAAAAACAGAAGTAAGAAGCCTATACACTCAGAATACCTTTCACCATCACTTCCTCCTTTTTTATCTGAGCATAAATAGTATAAAAAGTAAAACAGGATATGTGATATATACATTTCTTTAAATTCCTGCTCTTAGTTCATGTTTCTCTGGTATTCATGTATCAATTTTAAGTTATATTATTTATTTTTTTCTCAGAATGACGGTGGAAACAGGACATTGTTGGATCAGCTGGAGGACTTCCGTATTGACCAATCACAGCCTGAAGACACTGAAGTTGGTTTCAGAAGCAAAATATATCACCATATTTAAATCTCAGTATAATCTGTTGCCTTATTATTAACTGTTTGTATGCTAACAATAAACATACAAACTCAGACAATCTGATGGTCTCTTTCAGGATGTCGATCTTATGGAGTGGTGGGACACAGTGGAGGGTAAGTTACACATACAGTAAAATGTTTTTAGGTGTTTTTTTATGTGTGTGTGTGTGTGTGTATGTTATTTTGGCTTTCTGTTATGGAAGTGGAGAGCCTAATTTGTTTTTGTTCACTTACATTATTTGGGCTAAAATATGTGGACACCCCTGTCAACAACATGACAACGCACCTGTACACAAAGTTAGGTTGATATAGAAATGGTTTTCCCAGTTTGGTGTGGAAGAACTTGACTAGCCTTCACTGACTTTAACCCCAACAAGAACCTTTGGGATGAACTGGATTGCCACCTTCAAGCCTAAAATCAGCCGTCAGAGACCGATCTCAGTAACGTTCTTGTGGCTGAATGGGAGCAAATTGAGAATGAAAATGTTGTAGAAAACCTTCCCAAGAGAATAGAGGCTGTTAAAGCAGCAGATTAATGCTCATGGTTTGGGAAAGAGATGTTCAGCAAATCATATATGTGTATGTAATGTTCAGGTGTCCACATACTTTTGGACATATGTAACAGAATGAGAGAGCTGTCAATCATTCTTTAATACCTTTTCTTCCTCAGCCTGGGAAGACACTCCTCAGAATGAGGACATGACAGAAAAAGAAGAGGCCAAGTAAGTGAAGTTTGAAATACTACACCCAGTGAATCTTTCCTGTGGTATCTTAAAGGGTCAGTTTTATGTGCCCAAGTTTTGAGAAAACTGCCTCTTCTGCCCCCCCCCCCCCCCCCCCCCCAGTATAATGGAGGTGAATGGAACTTTGCTTCTTAAAACACTGAAAATTTGTGTTTAAGGAACTCAGCAGCAATGTGACTTACCAGAAACAATCATTAGAGCTGCAACGATTAGTCAATTAATCGTTAAGTCGATCAAAATAAAATTAAGTAGCAACTGTTTTGATAATCAATTAATCATTTAGGTAATTTTTAAGCAGAAATGCCAAAGGTTTGATGGTTCCAGGTTCTTAAAGAGTAACTACACACCCACATTCTGCGAGCTCCCTCCATCCCAGTATATTTTAAAAAGATGCAACAGACGACGGCACAGGACAACAATTGTAAGGGGCGTGGCCTCATGGCTACGTAGCGTGTGAAGCAGGAGGTAAGGGGACACCAGCCAGAGTGGCTTACCAGCACAAACTAAACCACTGCTCAATATGGCACAAATAACGATGTAGAGCTGGTAGTCAGAGCTAACCAGCTATGAGCAGCTGCTGTTAGAGTCTCTGTGTCTTAATGTTAACTCGTCAGCCCTGACTATCTTGTAAAGCTTTGAATATAGTACAGTTGGTTAGTTATCGGCCGACCAGGGTGTTGCGTTTCCTGCCACAGGAAAGTTAGAAATCTTTGGGTTATTTGCATGACCACGGTTCTGAGTAGCACAATGTTGCCTCTCTGTCTCTTATCAGAGTTGCCAACACTACCAGCAGCTCTGTGTGAGAGGCACAAACTGAGACTACAGTTAGCTGGTGTTCTGATATTTATATCATATATTTTGAAATATACCCCAGAGTCTTGCCTATTATGTCACAATTAGAGAATTCAGCTGAACTGAATTTTCAAACCCAAGCGGACAGAAATAAGCTAATTTTGAGCATTAAAAGTATTTTTTACACACGATAGGTGTATTGTTGGAAAAATCACCTGTATTAACATCATATGCAAACATAGACCTATGTGAATATAAAAAAAAACGATTTGGTCTGTGGTCACTTTGTAAATGTGAGCATTTGCTGCTCTTCATCATCTTACATGATAGTAAATTGAATATGTTCAGATTTTGGACTGTTAATTGGACAAATCAAGACATTTAATGACACCACCTGTGGTGGAGATTTTCACTGTTTTCTGATGTTTTATAGATCAATCAAATAATTATCTAGAAAGATAATTAAAATAATCGTTAGTTGCAGCCATAGTCAGTAGAAAGTAGTTGAAATGAAAATGGTTGACAGCAATACCTGTGGATTATCCAGAGTCAGCTGGGATGCATCAGTGTTGAATTTTTCAATTAATTTGTTTTGAAAAATGTTTTCAGCAACAGAAAAAAAAATGTTCATTCACCTTTATTGTATTGGGAGTTGAGCCAGAAGTTTCAAAACTGGATATTTCAAAACTTGGGCAAATACAACAAAATGGTCTGCATGGCTGGATACCACTAATGGTGAGATGCCCATGCTAACGGCATTTTAAGATAGAGTGACCTCTTTGCTCTTAAAGGTCCAGTGTGTAGGATTTAGTGAGAACCTACGATGGCCACGAAACTTGCAAAAAAGGAGAAAGGCCCTCTCTAGAGCCAGTGTTTGGTTTGTCCGTTCTGGGCTACTGTAGAAACATGGCGGTGCAACTTGGTTGCCTCCGTGGAAGAGGACCCGCTCCCTATGTAGATATAAAGGGCTCATTCTAAGCTAACGAAAACACAACGATTTTTATTTTCAGGTGATTTTACACTAATTAAAACATACTTATGAATATTATATTCCATTTCTGCCAATAGGTCCCCCTAAATCTTACACACTGGTCCTTTAATCACTAATGAATAATCACTAATGAATAATCACTAATGAATAATCACTAATGAATAATTACACTATGAACTTTCTCTTCACAGGGCGTTTGCTGTGACGGCAGCTAAGGTGCAAAAGGGAATTCGTCTATTCAACAAGCTCTTCTCAGAGCGCGCTGAGAGCCTGTGGCAGCACGTCATTGACCTGAACAGCATCGCCGACGGCCTGGACAAGTTCAACAAGAAAACAAAGATCGCTCAAATCACAGGTGGCTCCACCAGTGCTATCGGAGGTGTGGCCACCATAGCTGGTCTCGCTCTGGCCCCTGTCACCATGGGAACCTCCTTGATTGTGACGGCAGTAGGACTTGGTGTGGCCACGGCGGGTGGTCTGACCTCAGCAGGTGCTGGTATCTCCAATCAGGTTAACAACTCAATGGACCGCAAAAAGGTGGAGAAGATCGTGGAGGACTACCAGGAGAAGATGGTCGACCTTAACAAGTGCCTGAAATTCATCAAGCAGGGAATTGAAAACCTGCGTAGGTTTGACCTGATCAGGATGAAGAAAGACGCCTACAACCAGGACTTCCCTGTGCTCAGCAGTAGTTTTTATGAGGACGGCGCCATGGCAGGGAAGGCTATCCTCATCAACGCCAATGAGATCATGCGTGTGGTGCAGATCGCCAACGTGGCTGGCAGCACGGCAGCCAGGGCGGTCCAGATTGCCAGTATGGCTACAGGTGTGCTCACCGGACTCTTCGTGGGTATGGACATCTACTTTGTGGCCAAAGACTCCAAAGAACTCAAGAAAGGGGCAAAATCAGAGTTTGCTGCCAAGATCAGGGAGGTGGCTACGCAGCTGCATGACGGTCTGGTGGAGCTGAACGGGCTACGAGAGGAGCTGCAGTCAACCTCCAGGCCACAAAACGATGAAGGAAATGATAAACCTGCTCCGGACACTGAAAAGAAGAAGGAAGATGAGAATGAGGACAGTTCAGAAGATGAAATCGACCGCATTAAAAAAGCCATCAAAAAGGACATTGAGAACCGAGAATACGTTTGACTGATACTTGACTTAAAACTGGAAAAGGGCTTAAACTGTGCTTTGTTATCAAGGTTTTAAAGGGAAGAATCAGGCATTGTTAATTTCCCAGTTCCTCATGGAAATGGTTTCTAATGTTTTGAAAGTACCAGCAAAGGTTTCTAAAACTTTTGAGCCTTTCTTTTAGAGAACTGACTTCTTAGACCTAAACAGCATTTACACTAATGGGAGGAACTGAAGTTTCTTGGTAGATAAAGTGTCATGTCTATATCTCTGGCAATTGTGCCAATGTGTAAAACTGCTATGTTGTCTTTCCAGATAACAGGATTCAAAGATTTATGTGGCTAAATAATGTATTTGGAGAGTAAGATTATAGATCAATTAAAGAAATAGGCTAGACTTTATAATCTAGACTTTAATGTTTTGCTTAGAGTTTCATCAAAGTGTATTGGTTCATATTGAAATACTTGGACTTAGACTATGTATAACTCATATAGATTGATCGTCCCTTTATTATTAATAATGCAGTATGATGC
This sequence comes from Thunnus maccoyii, assembly GCF_910596095.1. NCBI lineage: Eukaryota > Metazoa > Chordata > Actinopteri > Scombriformes > Scombridae > Thunnus > Thunnus maccoyii. Next base: position 24,126,859 of record NC_056544.1, on the reverse strand, counting down.
AGATTAGTATTAGTCTGTTTCCAGATCTTGTTTTTTTTGGGTTTCATGGCTAATGCGCAAACCGTTCCCGAACATCATCTTCATCAGGTTTGAATGATAAAGCTGTTACTCGACACAGTTCAGAAGTCTTGATTAGCAGCTAGTATTGGTCTTGTTTCTATGAATTACAGTAATATGCTTTGTTTTAAAGCTGCTGTGCAACTAGGTAGATGTTCTTTACAAAAGAGCCAATAAAATGACAAAATTTTAATGCAAAAACATGAGTTTATGTATGAAGTCCCTCCTTTAGTCCTTTAGTAGCTACTAGCTAGTTTCAGACTATTGATCCACTAAATTGGGTTGCACCATTAAAACTTGAGGAATGTCTAAGGTACTAAAGACTTTACCTTTAGTAACATGTGGTTAAGTGTAAAATGGCTGTTAGGAAACATCTGTGGTGCCAAAAGTAACCAGCTGTGTAAACGGGATGCCACAGACTGTAACGTAACTACCAAAAATAATAATATTAGGGGGACAAGTGTTTATCAAACTAAACTAACAATATTTGTAAATGTAGACATTACTTTGTTTCATTTACACATGCAAACATAGAGAAACATAAAAACATAAAGAAACATGAAGAAACAAGCGTGTTTCAGAGTCAGTTTTGAATGAGTGTGAAATAGCTGATTATGCTAACCTAACAACACCAACACCATTGGTCTTAATGTTATAGACATTATGTTGTAATTTGATGTATATGGTGTTTTTCTCCACATCATTACATCATTTGTAAACACATTTTGATCAAATGTCATGTCAGATAAGTCAACTACATTCATTATTACCTCTGAAACTCTTCAGTCTAAGCTAGTCATATGTTAGCAAGCTAATATTAGCTTAATGATTGGTTCAGTTGCTCCTGACAGTTACTGGGTGTAAATATTTCGTAGCAACTCATCTCTATGTAGGAAATAGTTTTTGTGAAGCAGCCTGTTTTTATTTAGTGACGCTTATTATTCTCCACTTCAATTAAAATTAAGCAAAGTTTGAACAGCTCCATGCAAGTACAGCGGGGAAAGGCAAACATAATAACAAATGGGGACAAAATTATAGGAATGTTTTTCTACCAAGACTCCTACAAGTTGACCAACTGGTTTCCATCATTGGTTCCAGACTTTTCAACTGGTTTCCATCATGGGTGTTCTATTATTGTTTTCTAGGTGTAAAATAGTCCTTTATTACACAACTGGAATGACACCAACAAGAAAACCAGCAAGGACTGAGTCAAGCTGTTTGTTTTTTACCGTGTCCTTTTATTAGATCATTGATTTTTTTTCAAAGTCAGAATTTGATTTTCTGTCTGAACTGTAATCTCTGATAATGTCGACTCTGTGGTTTATTTAATGACATAATTTATTTTTCGTTCCTGTTCTGGGTTGAGCTGGTTATGCAGTGATACCTTTTTATGTGCAATAAACTGTGGGACTCCATGTGTAATAAATGTAAATGTAAAATTGACTATTAAAGGTCGAAGGAACATTCTCTGCCATTCTGTGTGTTTTATAAAGTCAATATGCAAGCAAGGCAAACACTTCACACCTACAGCAGAAACTACTGTGCACTTGCTGAGTTGGTATTTACCAACCAAGATAAACTTGTCTGTGAAATTGTTCTTCAGCACTGTTTACTTTTCATCAGAGATTTCTGTGATGAATGTAGATGAAGTCTGCTCGCTGCCAGTGTCTCAGCGTTTCTGTCATTCTTAATGGTTTGGGGGGGGGGGCGATAAAGGGTTTACATACTAGTTTTTGATCACCACCTTTTTATCAACACAGTTATGAGACAAAATCACTTTGTGTTTTTAAAAACCAATAATGAGTTAGTTTCTTTTCACTATTTGAATAGCTGAACAAATATGTGGGCAGTGATTGAAAGGTCTGGAACCAGGCTGAGACATAACAAGTATATTTTTCTACAAATTTACCACTAAATTCATCAGATAAAAGTTATTTTCATGTAATATTTTTCTATTTATCATGCAGGTCTATAGCTACCAGTCATTTACTCAGCATTGTTATATGGAATTCGTGGGATTTAACGGTCTGAAGAGAAGTTTACATTCTACAATTTTACACAAATTACACATTTCTTGTTAGCCTGGTTCCAGTTTTTTTGTGATACAATATTTTAAAAGTCGCTTAATACCAGGCCAAAAAGCCAAACCTGTCTCCAAGATTAGATACTATGAAATTGTTTTTTGAATGTTGTTTTCTTTCAACTTGACGACAAAATGTTCTTTAAAGTATCTGAGAAGAAATTTCATACTGAATGTATGAACATAAAAAGTTCACTGACATTTAATTTCATATTAAACATATTTAAAACATTTAATTTATTTTCCGCCATAATATTTGATCTTGCAGTAGCTAAAACCTCTGATGGTAATAACTACTAACAGTAAAGACTAATAAAAACATATTTTACACAGCTTGTCATCGCAAAATCCTAACTGAAGGAACTGTAGTGTCTCTGCCAACAAGCTGTAAAAAGATTCAAGTCTATTACAGAATCTTCACCAGCAGCTGATAGAGATTCAAAGCTGCCCTCATCGCTACGTAACAAGCAGCACATGACCAAACTGAGTACAGCCTGTAACCGCGGGCAACAGTGATGTCATAGTGTACTGATACGTCCTGCAGTACACTTCTACATCACTGGTATCATTTACAGAAAATATGTTTGTACAGTTACATTAGCTAAATGAATAATCAACAATAAAATGTGAAAAGAGTAAAATAAAAAGAAAATTTCACACTGTTTTGGTGTGTTTTGGTTTCCTAGGGTCATTTGTGTCTTCAGTATTTCTAATATAATATACAGTTTACACCTTTAGCTGCAGCCAGTGAATTTCCACGACTCCTGATTATGATTTCAGTCTCGATGCGCTGATGTTTTGACTGCCTCCAAAATATTTACACATTTGCATTTGTCTTTTCTATTTTTGGCCCAGCTACCATGATGTTTGTTTTTCTTTGTGTGTCCGTTGACGTAAGATTGTGTTACCACCTGTGAAACTGTGATGAGTCAGATTCATGTGAGGCTGGGAAAAAGCCTTCTTTCTTTCACTCCCACAGACTCAAGTAGACCTCAGACTGGCCACGCCCCACTCCCACAGGTGAGCCCACAGCCAGAAACACAGGAAGAGACAAAGGTTTCAGGGCTCTCATCGTTCCCGACTGCGAGACCCAGGTGAGATATTGGAGTTTTGATGCTGGTTTTTATCACTGGAACAATTATTACACAGAAATTTCATGACTAAGCTCTTTTGTGCGGCAGGAAGTCGCCATTTTAATGGATCTGACTGTGAGGATTTGTGGCACAGAAGCTCTCAGGGTGTGTTTTGGTTTGTTTAAGATGCTTTGTTCGGCCTGTAACTGATGTTGCCCTTGGGCGGTGTCAGATATATGTGGATTACTCAGTGTAGTGGTAAACAAAGTGAGACATGGCAACTGAGTGGGCGTCTCATGTTGTTGAGATTTTAAGGTGGAGCTGCATCAACGACCGATGTTGATGTCATGAGCATATTATTGTCAAGCATGCTTCAATTTCACTTAGTTATTTAAGCTTTTTTTAAGCTTTTTTGTGCATATTATGTGTTTTTATTTTATTAATATTTTGCATATTTTGAATATTATGTCATGCTTCTGTAATTTGACAGATTTCTAGATGGAACCGGATGTTGACACTAGGACTCGTTATTCAAAGTTCAAAATGATTGATACCGGTGTCAATATGATATCTGTGTTTTGGAGCTGAAACAAGAATTCTTCTTCTGTTTTGCTACATTATTTTGCTGGATATTAAAAGCTAGAGTATTTTGGAGTATTTTCTTAGAAACCCTGATGAGCCAAACCTCTCAATTACTTCACTGTTTCATGTTGTCTTAATACAAATAACATACAAGAGCTTTACCTTAATAAAATAATCATCTAAATTAGTCCATACTTGTTCAAACAATAAGATAAGGCAAGATTAGATTAAACTTTATTAATCCCAATCAAATCAAGAATTCCAGCCAAAGTTGCTTGTATTCATAGTGAGAACAAATACATACATAACATTTATACACACTATATTAACATATATCTAAAAATGAAACATTTGTAGTTAAATAAAATAAAATTTGAAAAAATATAGCATTAAAGGAGGTACAAAAATATAAATAAAGGTGCTCATACGAACACTGAAAGAGGTTTTCCTCACTGTAATCATTCCTCTTGTTCATACTGGTTATTAAAAGATCCCCTTCAAATGTGCTTTCAATGTAAGTGATGGAGGCCAAAATCCACAGTGCGTCCACACAGTCAATTTGAGCAAAAATGCATTTAAAAGTTTATCTGAAGCTTATATGAGGCTTCAGCAGTCTGAGTTAGTCATATTAAGTGGATATCTGACACATTTACAGTCTTTTTAGCCTCAAGTTCCCTCTTTGTGTTTCCGGTGTTTCCCTTCTGAGCTGTGGTTGAAGTATAGTAACAAAAAGAGAGACTTTGGCACTAAAGAGACTGTAATGTTGAAAGATATCTACTTGATTTGACTCATTTGGACACTGAAGCGTCATATTAGCTTCAGATAAACTTTTAAATACATTTTTTCACAGAAGGAGGACTGTGGATTTTGTCCCCCATCACTTACATTGTAAGTGCATCATGAAGGGATCTTCTAATGACCAGTATGAACAGGAGGAATGATTACAGCAAGAAAAACCTATTTCAATGTTCATTTGGACACCTGACTATTGTTTTAGGGCAGACTTAAAAAAAATTGTGAATCCATCCTTTAATTTTTTTTTTTTTTTTTTTTTTACAAATACATATTTTAGCAACATTTTCAAGTACATTTTAGTACATTTTCAAGCTTTATCAATACAGAGGAAAAGGCTATTTTGATACCCCTGTTATGTAATCAAATTCACCACCGCCTTTATTAACTACATTACTAAAACAAAAACAAACAAACAAACAAATGCTAAGATGAGAAGTGGTTGGAGGTGTGATTTCGGAGCTTTGGAGGAGCTCCTGAACGCGTCCCGTGTGCAGATGTTGCGGGTGTGGTGAAGTTTTACGAACTCCTGGGAATGTCTCGGTAGTGAAGGAGCCGCTGGCGCTGCTCTCTGCTCTGTTATTATTTCATGTGAAGTATCTCTGAGCTGCCTTCAGACCCCCGGTAGGTGAACCACCAGTCTCACATCAACAGGATTCAGTGTTTACTGATAGAGAGACGTTTTTTAAATTAACTATTTAGCGTCTGTTTAAATGTCGAGTGGGTTTTGTGCTTTTTAACCGTTAACGTTAGCTAACTTAGCCAAACGTTTTCAGCATGAAGCTAATTTCCAATAACAACAGTGCTGACTTCAGCACAGCAGGATACAGTTTTGGGAAATGTGTACTGTAGTACTTCTTCAAACTGAAGTTCACACGGTGACTACAAGAAGCCACAGTAACTGTAAGGTTTTTTTCCCCTTGACTACTCTGTTGTGACAGTTGATAACTTAAAGGACGAGTTCACAGTTTTTCATGTCTGTCTTAAAACAACAGTCAGGTGTTTTAAATGAACATTGAAACAGGTTTTTCTTGCTGTAATCATTCCTCCTGTTCATGATGACCATTAGAAGATCCCTTCATAATGCACATTCAATGTAAGTGATGGGGAACAAAATCCACAGTCCTCCTTCTGTGCAAAAATGTATTTAAAAGTTTATCTGAAGCTAATATGAAACTTCAGCGTCCAAATGAGTCAAATCCAGTAGATATCTTTTTCTTTGATGCTAAAAAGTCTGCAAATGTGTCAGATATCCACTTGATATGACTAACTCAGACTGCTGAAGCCTCATAAAAGCTTTACATCAACTTTTAAATGCATTTTTACACATTAGTGACTGTGTGGACACTGTGGATTTTGGCCCCCATCACTTACATTGAAAGTACATTTGAAGGGGATCTTTTAATAGCCAGTATGAACAGGAGGAATGATTACAGCGAGGAAAACCTCTTTTAGATGTGTCCAAGAAAGACTTGAAAATTTGTGAACCTGTCCTTGAAGCTCAGACTGGTTTAGATATGATAATCCGATACTTATAGAGCTGCAACGGTTAACAATTATTTGATCGACAGAAAATTAAGCCACTTCTTTAGTCATTGATGATAATAACCTGAATATATTTGGGTTGTGGACAAAGGGAGGTTGCATCTTGGGCTTTGGGAAACAGTGATCAACAATTTTCACCGTTTTCTGACAAAATAATAATTAGAAATGAATGACTGTGGAGTTATATGGCTACAGAGATCATACTGTATCTGCAGGTCTTTCAAAGTCTTAAAGGATGGGTTCACAATTTTTCAAGTCTGTCTTAAAATAGTCAGGTGCCCATATGAACAGTGAAAGAGGTTTTCCTTGCTGTAATCATTCCTCCTGTTTATACTGGCTGTTAAAAGATCCCCTTCAAATGTGTTTTCAATGTAAGTGATGGGGCCAAAATCCACAGTGTGTCCACACAGTAATTTAGTGCAAAAATGCATTTAAAAGTTCATTTTACGCTTATATGAGGCTTCAGCAGTCTGAGTTAATTATATCAAGTGGATATCTGACACATTTACAGTCTTTTTAGCATCAAATTCCCTCTTTGTGTTTCCCTGTTGAGCTGTGGTGAAGTATAGTAACAAAGAGAGGAACTTTGGCACTAAAAAGACTGTAACATTGAAAGATATCTACTTGATTTGACTCATTTGGATGACTGGAGCTTCATATTAGCTTCAGATGAACTTTTAAATACATTTTTGCACAGAAGGAGGACTGTGGATTTTGTCCCCCATCACTTACATTATAAGTGCATCATAAAGGGATCTTCTAATGACCAGTATGAACTTGAAATACTGTGAACCCAGTTCCTTAGAGGTCAAGGTGATGCCTTCAGTTCACTTGTTTAGTCTGACTAATGGTCTAATATGTTAAGATATTCAATCACCTGTCATATATGACAAAGAAGAACAGTAAATCTTCACATTGAAGAAGCTGGAACCATCATGTTTCTTGGCATTTTTGCTTGAAAAATGACTGAAACAGTTAATCAGTTAATTATCAAAATAGTTGCTGATTCATTTTCTGACAATCAGCTAATCGATTGAACTAATTGTTGCAGCTCTAGTAGATTTTAGCAAAAACTCAAATTATTATTTAAAAAAAATGTATTGATCAATCCATCCATCAATTTTATGATGTTTAATCAGGTCCAGGTTGCATCAATTAAATACATTAAATCATGAGGAATTATTACTGTTGGAAAATACTGAAAAAATGATAAAAAAAAATAAATAATTTTAGGTCATATTGTCCTTATTGGTTTTCCATCATACTTTCATACTTTAGTCAGTATAATTGTGAAAAAAAAGGTATTAAAATGCGTTCTGTGTAGAGCTGCTGTTGATAAATTAATTAGTCGATCAACAGAGAATTAATCAGCAACTATTCTGATAATCAAATAATCATTTTAGTATATTTTAAGCAAAAATGCCAAAAAATTTCTGCTTTTAGCTTCTATAATGTGATGATGTGATGTTTTTCTTTGTCATGCATGATCGTTAACTGAATATCTTATTTGGGTTTTGGATTGATGTTCGGACAAAATAAGAATAAGATCCTGAGATGCTTTACGTCAAGTACTCTGACGATACAGTTATTATTATTGACAGCACAAACTCCAACAACCGCATCAGTAAGGAAATCCACAGTTTTGCAGACTGGTGTGAGAACAAAATCCCAGCAAAACCAAAGAAATGTTGGTGGATTTCAGGCGGGACCAGTCCACCGCCCCGATGCTGGAGGTGAATGACCAGACAACAGAGCACGTTGAGGAGTATAAATACCTTCACAAGCTCACCTTTATGACCAATAGTGAGGAAGATGAGGAAGTTCCAGGTCCAGCCATCAGTCCTACAGGCGTTCTTCAGATCCTTTGTGGATCCATACTGACCTTCGGTTCAGAGTGATGAACGCTTTCACCCTGAACCCCCTCAACAGGATTGTAAAGATCAGCAGTTAGATCATCGGGTGGGAACAGGAGCCAATCAGCAGCGTCCATAAGAAACAGACAGTAAAGAAGGTCTCACAAATAGCTGAGGACACCACACACACACACACACACACACACACACACACACACACACACTCTTACAACCTCATGGCCTCCAGACACCAGTACAGGTTCCTGCCCCTCAGAACCAGAAGGGCCACAGCTAGTTTTTCACCTGCCTGCATCCATCTACTGAACTCTTAACCTTCGTCATCCTCACCTGTTCCCTTCAGGAGTAACGGACTTTTTTGTATCATGGCTGCACATAATCATTAACTAATCATGGCTGTGACTGTGATTGTCTCACCTGTCCACTGCACTGCAAGTAATTTGAATTTGAATTGAATTAAAGACATAACCTAATTTATAACGCGCATTTTCTGACATTTTATAGACAAAGAAACCAATTGATTAATCAAGAAAATAATTGATAATGAAAATAATCATTAGTTGCAGCTCTAATTCTGTGTGGTATTAAAAAGGTCTTAAATGTAACTGTACTTTCTGTACTTGATAAGAGGATAAATATGTTTTTGATAATAATAAAAAGGTAAAACAAAGCCGGTCTCGTCCTCTTCACTTCCAGTTATTAACAGGTGAGCTTTTCAGTGTGAACAACAGTGGAAGTTGTTTTGTTTCTTACTTCCATCTGGTCCAGGTGACATTCAAAGAGTCTTTTGAAGTGGAAGTGGCCCCAAAACCACAAACCAGCACAAACCTTTGTCCTCTGTTTTCTGTTTGTCTCTCTAACAGGCAGGATGGAGTCGAGTATGATGAGGCCAGAAGTCAAAAAGAAACCAAAGCCGGTGAGAAAACTGATACTGTACAGTATATAAAAAAACTCAAAAGACTATGCACACTGTACAGATTAACATGTAACTTCTCATTTATATAATACACAAACTGGTCTCACAGAGTCTGATTTTCTTTTCTCTGTCAACAGCCCAAACCTCCTCCGAAGCCTGTTGAGGTACAGTAATAAACTCAAACCTCTCATTAGTTTCCCAGCAGAGTTAATTGTGTTTGCTGAAGCATATATGCAGTGTTTATTTTAAATTAATGACTCCAGAACGGCTGCACACTTCTGCAAACTAAATTAAATCTGCAGTTATCTTTACAGATGAACAGAGATGACCCAGGAAGACCCGAGAAACCAAAACCTGTGGAGAAACCGAATCCTGTGGTGCCTCCTCGCCCGGCAGACTCTGTAAGTCCAAATATGAACTGTCTTTTATTTCTGTCTGTTTTTATGTGTTTATTAATATTCTCCTTAAAAAGCCTAATTTATCACAGGATTTACCATCAGCTGAAGAGGTTCGGTGGGCAAATCTGCTGTAAAAGAAATGTATCAATATCAAGTGAAAATCAGATTTTTCTCTTATACCTTTTCATTTATTTTAAATAAATGGAATATTGAACCATAATGTCAACTATTGGTAACTTCAATATAAATTTCTACACTAATGTAAGTCAGAAACTCTTCAGTTAAACCACCAAACTCTCACTGCATCTACTGTATCCTAAAAATAAACTAAATAATGTTTCTACCCTGCTTCATCCTTGAGCATTTTTAGTTTGCATTATTAGGGTTTTTCCATAACATTTTACCATATCTTATGTAAGAAAGTCCCTTTTAGGACATTGATGATTGATTTTCGAAGAAACGCTACAAGATTTCTGCTCTTTTTTTCCAGGAACTGAGTCAAACACAATACCGGATAAAAAGATTAGCAGACAATCAGGTATGTATATGTTGTTATATATTTTTAATTCACTGATGATGTCTAACATTACAGAGAGAAAGGGAAGGTGGAAGAGAGAGGAGACGACGTCACGAGAAATTTCCTTGTAGAGTTTGGTTGTTGAAACTGAAGATAACTACATTTTTGTTTATTTAAAAACAAACAAAATGGGGCATGAAACATCATAAATTGGGACATAATAACTAATATTGTCTTGTGAAAATGCATCGAACATCAGTATAATTAATTTAATATGAATGTTTACCTGTGGAAACCATATTGTGATACATGTAATGATACTAAAAACATTATCTTGATTTCTATGGTTTTCATTTTAGTGAATATTCTGTTTACTGTCTCCTGTAACAACTGAACTATCACCCTTCTTTGTCTGTATCAGACCAACGGAAACTTGATACAAAGAGAGACAAAAGAGAAACAGTTGGAGACTCCTGTGGTTCCACCCAGACCCACAGAAAAGGTACAGTACACTCAAATACTCGCTAGTTAAATAATGATACTCAGTCAGAATTCACTTCAACTTCCACACACTAAATGTTTGTCAAGTTTAAAGCCAAGAACACAGTTGTTATGTATACGTTGTGTTTGTTTTTATGTCAAGAACGACTTTCACAGTTTACAGTAAAGAATCAACTCCAGCTACTCAAAGTTTCATGTTTCTTTCCTGTTCCATATATCTTTTGTTATTGTTCCCTTCTGGGCTTTTTTATGTGTGTGTGTGCAGGAAATGAACGCCACGACCAGATACAGCCATCGTAAGAGGGTCCAGGCTGAGGAAACGCAGGTACAACAACAAACACGCCACACAATGAAATGCCATGTTCCTCCTTGTTTGTTTTTGTAAATTATCCAGTCAATCATTCTTCCTCTTCCTCATCAGCGCTCCAGAGAAACTGAAGTTCCTAAAGATGAAGCAGATTTCAAACAGGTATTTCAGCCGTGACTCTTGACTCACATCTATTATAACCTACTTTATAAACCGCTCACATGGTCTTCCTTCTCTCCTCACATGTGATTTGTTTTAGACTAATCCGTCCGTGGCTGGAATGTTCCGACGGAGCCAAAAAGAAAAAACGCCTTCGTTCACAGTAAGCAAAGCACCTGCAGCTCTGCACAATGAATTATAGCAGGCAGATAAACTCTGATTTATTTTTATGGTCATGAAGTTTTACAGGATTACGTCTTTGCTGTCGTGCTTACTTTTTCATTTCCGGTGATAATTTTCTGGACGTTCTAGAGGGAAAACATTAAACCATCACTACTGATCAAATTAAGAGGCTCTGTTCAAACCATCACACATTTTTCAAAGATGTTTTGTAGTTATTTTACTGATGGTTTAGGTTTGTTTCACCAGTTGGAGGTGATGAGTTCAAAGACAGATTTATCCAGAGTTTAATATACATTGTGCAGTGATTTAAAGCACAACTTCAAACTACATCGGCTTCCCAATCAATATGAATATTTGCCTTAACATTCAGTAACTGGTGGTTAAACGCAGGTACATTCATTTATAAACACACAGTACTACAACATCCATTTTGTCATGTACTGTCTGTCATCTTATACATGTTGATACAAAGCTGCGTTTATAACCTTTTTTATTAACATAAACAATCATACTTCAGTACATCACACCCTGTTTGGATGGACAACAGCTGAGTCAAATCCTGGTTCTCTATTGGCTATTTGAGACCTCTCATTTTTATTTATATAACCCAATATCACATAGTACAAATTTTCCTCAGGGGGCTTTACAATCTGAACAGTATAAAACATCCTCTATCCTGAGACCCTCAATTCAAATGAGGAAAAACTCTTAAAACCTTTTAAACCGGGAAAAATGGAAGAAACCTCAGGAAGAACAACAGAGCTCTTAGTTTTATTTACGTGCATACAAAAAAGGAAATCACCTCTTGTAAAATAGGTGTCAGTTTCCTGATCCTTTCTGTGTGGAGTTTGTTCTTCCTCGTGCCTGCCTGAGTTTCTTCAGGCTGCTCCGGGTTGCTCTAAGGCTGCAACTAACGGTTATTTTCATTATTTCCTCGCTTAATCGAAGAGTCGTTTGGTCTAAAAAATGACAGAAAATAGTGAAAAATGTTGAGAACCTTTACCCAAAGTCCAAGATGCAGCCTAAAATGTCTTGTTTTGTCCGGACCAACAGTCAACAACCCAAAGATATTCAGTTTATTATCACAGACGACTAAAGAAACCTGAAAATATTCATAGTTAAGAAGCTTGAATCAGAGACTTTAAGCATTTTTTCTTAAAAATGACTCTAAACAATCAATCTATTATCAAAATAGTTGGCAATTAGTTTTCTGTCAATTAAATAATCAATGAATTGACTAATTGTTGCGACTCTAGTTTCCTACCTTAGTCATAAGACATGCAGGTTAGGTGAACTGGGGACTCTAAATTAGAGCTGCACCAATTAGTCAATTGATTAGTCAGTTGATTGACAGAAAATGAAACAGCAACTATTTTGATCATATTTTAAAGTCAATTTTTAACTAATTTTTTAGAAAAAAGAAAAAAATGTCTGCTTCAGCTATTAAAATGTGACTATTTTTCAGTTTTTTTATATACCAAACAACTAATCAAGAAATAATAGATAGATTAATCAATAAGGAAAATAATCATTAGTTGCAGCTCTAAATTGCCGGCAGGTGTGAATGTCTGTCTATACGTCCTGTGATAGACGCTGCGACTCTGCAAAGAACAAGCAAGTTTAGATAAAGGATGGACGGATGAAAGGTCCAGCTAAACTGGTTTCTGGTGGCAAACAGGTGTGTGTGGGTGTGTGCACGCAGGAAACACAAGTGTGTATTCATACAGTGATACAGCAGGTGTGTGTCAGCATGTTTAAGCTTATGTTCATTTCAAAGTGGATGTTGTTATAAGTTGTTCAGCAGACAGAATCTCAATATCATCAGAAAGAAAAACCTCATTAAGCATAAACATATAATGAACATAAACACATAAAATGTTTTAGAGCTTGTCTGCTCTTCACAGTCCATGTTTAAAGTAGAAATAGTTTGTTACAGATTTGAGTTACAGATTTTGCCTGATTTCTGTTCATTTCAGAGTTATGTGACCGACTATGATGAAGAAGAAAAACCTGACGATGCTCCGACTAAACAGGCTCCTGCTAGCAAACCGGTATATACGTGTGTTTGTGTGTGTGTGTGTGTGTGTGTGTGTGTGTGTGTGTGTGTGTGCGTGTGTGCGTGTGTGTGTATGTTTTGATGTTATCAGCCAATTTGTGACATGTGCCTGTGATTGACAGGGTGTTCTGAAGGGAGTAATGAAAGGGTTACAGTTCAAGTCGTCACCGAAGGTATGAAGCACCGTCCGGTTTGGTGTTTTCTGCTGGTGGTGGCTCAGCGTGTTACACTCTATACAGTTTATATACTGGTGACCTTTCACCTGGAAATACTAAAGCAAAGTTTGGGTTTAGAGTATAATTGTGCTTGCATGGTGGTGGTGGTGCTATTGATGGTGTGGTTTGCTTTTTTTGTGCTTCTGTTGAAATATGTGCAGTTAAAAACAAACTTTGGTAACACATGGTCAATAAATCCTGTTTACATGATATTCTATCTATTGCAATAGTTAATGTCTCATTAGAATATACAAGTTTGTAGACATGATTGCGGGTTCACAAGGCCGCAAAGCTCATTACACACTAGAAAACAAACACGTTTGGACAAAAGTAGCACAAATTCTGCAATTCTTATGTCAAGTAAAGAGCAAATAGTATCTAAAATAAAGAGGGCTTACCTTTTCGTACAGTGAGCAGTTTAAGATGCCTAAAACTCAGCTCTACATAGTCAGACTTGCTCATTTTCACCAGTTTGAGCTGTTAAGCCTCAGCTTCACTATGTAAATGCACTAACACAAGTGTGTTAAACTTGTGTTTTCCCCATTTAATTTAATTCCTTATAAGAAAGTTCTACTCTTCATTTGTTATTGATATCCAGAAGTGAGGTGCAACTTAACTTTTTTGGATTCTTGAAGATGTTTTTTCTCCTCATCAAAAGGCTTCTGAAGGCTTTTCGATCTGAAACAGGTCCAATTGTCTTTCACTTCTTTATGTAAATAAACCCTGACACTGATGACTAAGAACGTTCACAGACATATTGGTTGTTGACTAATTGTCTAGACATGCAAATGCTGTCAACATGTGTACTGATTTTTAGACATTATACTTCAATTTTTTATATCATAATCTGGAAAATAAAACTGGAAAATATTTTAGATGTTTTAGAACAGGAAGATTATTTTTCAAGTTCAAGTTTCCATTTTAATCATAAGAAAATAAAGCTGATTGAAACATTGTATCTTTTGCAGTTTGTACACACTTTTTTATATATTTTAAACACATCATTTTTTTCTCCTCTCGTCTTGCTGTATTGATACAATTATCAGATTGTGCTGAAGATTGTTGACTCTTCTCTTCTCCTCTCTAAGGCCAACAGAGAGCCAAGTCCAGACCCCAGAACGGAGGAAGAAGGCTCAGAAAAGGAGCAGTCCGCAGAAAAAAACAAGCAGGAAAAGAGTTCAGAACCCAAACAGGTAAGAAATCAACATGTTAACAAGCCAGTTCTGCTTCAAATTCCCCAAACAAACATTATCACCATTAAGAAGAAACAAAATTGATGTTTATTCTTTTGAAAATCTGATTATTACTAAAAGTTTTCAGATGAAAAGTATCCAACACAGAAATATATGTTGTCAACACTGTCAGAAACATTATGAATGTGTTCAAAATTCAGTTTTTATTGGAGAAAATACAGATTTTGAAACTTGTTATAAGATTTAATAACATTAAATTCTTTCTCCACTGTCCCTCAGGACATTGGAGGTCTGATTGCAGGAATGTTTCGGAAAACACCCAAAGACAGATCATCTTCTCCTGCGCTGACGGTAACGTCAACTCTCCTTGAGACTTAATTTCCACTGTTTATTTTTCCGCCCTTCATTCATTGTTGTGTTCAATGCCAGGTTACTAAAGCAGAGAGTGATCCTGAAGATACAGAAGAAGAAGAGAAAACATCTGAACAACCCAGTGTAGGTCTTGTTTTACTGGCTTTCGCTAGCAAACTTTATCTTTTAAAAAACAAGTTGCAAAGTGCGTCACATGAAGAAGAAAAAAGGAGAAAAAGAAGCAGATTGATTTTGACAGGGTGAATTTCAGTTTAAGAAAGGAGTCAAATAGTGGCCAAAATCATGAACTTTTTGTGCTAAAAATCTAAATTTTTTTAATGTGAATTTAGCTTTCAGTTGAAAGATGTGCAACAGATATCTGCAGACATCCCTGTCTAATTCTGTCTGTTTATTTCAGTGGGTATAGAAAAGCAATGTGATCTTGTGTTGCAGTTTACTTGGGAAAAATATATTTTTTCAGGGTTCCCACGGTCATGGAAAACCTGGAAAAGTCATGGAATTTTAAAATGTCATTATCCAGGCCTGGAAAAGTCATGAAATTAAGTAAAATCATCAAAGTCATGTGGAAAAGTCATGGAATATAATTGTGTTGTCTGTAATGAAATGAATAAAGGTTGTGAATGGTCATGAAAATTATATTATGGGTCCTTGAAAAGTCAAGTCAAGTCAAAAGTTTTGAAATTTTTTGAAATTTTGTCTGTGTAAATGTGTGGGAAACTGTTTTTTTCTTGCAGGAGAAAGGAGGCTTTTTCTCAGGCATCCTTAAAAAATCCAAACCCACAGATGAGACACCGTCACAGGTGAGTGACTCGACCTGCCAAAAGTTGATTTCTCACTCTAAACAAACAACTGTATGTTAAAAATGCATCTCTGGATATATTTATCCTCTAGTTGTTGTGCTCTAGGTAGGATTTTGTCTGTTTTTATTATTTTATTTTCCTTATATGTCACTTTGATATTTCAGGAGAATCTGAGTGTTCATTCTGAGCTGTCAGCCAGCAGCGACAGTCTGTCTGAAAACAACAACAAGGTGAGCAGCTTTGTGTTACGCTACCTGCTATGACAGCAGCAGAGATAAATACTTATCTCTAATTACAGTGTACACACAGGCAGACTTACAGAGGATTGTCCTGCAAAAACGCCCGTCATTGACCTGACCTTGACCAAAACAAATCCACTGTAACGGAGCTTGTGTCTGTTTCAGGAAAAAGGAGGAATATTCGGTGGGATGTTCAAGAAGAAACCAACAGAAGCTGCTCAGACTGAAGAGGTAATCACGTGCGGAAATATGCCAGTTTATGCAATATATAATTAAACTGATCAAATGAAGCAGTTCATTCTGTGTTTCAGGACCGGCGGTCTCTACACAGCGATCTATCAAGCAGTAACGATAATCTGTCTGAAAACTCAAAGGTGAGCCCAGAAGCGTGCAGACTATTAATTTCAGCGTTATAATTAGTATCATTGTGTAACCGCTGCTGACAGTGTAATGGATTGGTATGATGTCACCAGGAAAAAGGAGGATTTTTCAGCGGGATTCTCCGGAAATCTCCCAAGATTCCTGGAGAGACACCTGGGCAGGTAATGTGTGAGCAAAGGAAATCTTAACATCACTGAAACGTCTCTTCACACATTTTAGATGCTCTAATAAACACTGGAAACACTGGCAGAGGATTTCAAACCTTCCTGTTCTGAAACTGTTTGAGAAAGTGAACTTTAGATAAAATAAAAAAGGGTTCCTGGTTGAGAACATATCACAGAGCTGATAAACAGATTAGCGTGCAGGAACAAACACATTAGAGTTGATCGTGTGAATGTGTTGAAGAGTAAATTAAAGGATCAGAGAGCAAAAACAGGTGACGGGGGCAAAGTGATGAACAAGATTAAGAGTCAACAGTTTTGGTTGTCAGAAAAGCCAGTTTGTCCTGTCTGGTTATTTAATAATTTGAGCTTTCTTGTATAAAAAGGTCAATGCTAAAAGCCTAAAGAAACTTGGAGGGATGATATTTAGTATGACGGAGAATTAGGACCACTATAAAAAAAAATCAATAAAAAAAAAAAATCTTAGAAATTAAGAATCAAGTTGTAATTTTATGAGAAAAGCAGCTTCAAAACTCTTCAAACATGTCCGGTTATTGTCTCATACATCAGGTAACTGGTTCCATCTTTATTTCAACAGGCCTTTCATTAAATCTCTGATAACAAGATAAGGTACTTATTGATGAAACCTGTAACTTCAGGTTATCAACATCACTCTTTGGACACATAGAAGCTGACAGACTGCACTCATCTGTTTGCTATGACAAAGTATTACAATATCATAATATTTTATGTAGATTTTTAAATTTATTCTCTATGTATTTCGACAGTGGCCCTAATACTTTGTCATAATTTTGACACTTTGACACAACTGAGACACTATTGGTCAAATATTTAAGAAAGTTGGAGATGCATACAGTATTGACTTCATTTCTGTTACTCTCAAGCCACTAAGGTTGGATTTCAAATTCCAATTCCAAAATTATGTGAAAGTGATCTGCGATTACATTATTCCAGATTCTGGTCTACTGTTCTGTAAACAAGTTTACAAGCATCTTATATAACATTTAATACATTTGGTTCAAAAACAAACTAAATAGAGGATAAAATCTAAACAAGACAAACAACATGTTCCTCTGACTTCCTGTTTCATGTTAATGAGGTCAGTGTTCGTGTTCACACAGGTTCAGTAACATTTTTGTTGTGTTCAGGGCGCAGAGTCGTTACAAAGTGAACTCTCTACCAGCAGCGACAGCCTGTCAGAGAACAAGGTGAGACCTCATGACAGACCTGACATGTCCTCCTCCCTCCCTCACTGAAACTACATGAGTCACTGTGACTAACATGAAAACCTGTGTGTGTATGTTTAACTGGCTGCTGCTCAGTGGGTGGAAGATAAGTTTCTTATAGTTCTGAAATGTAGGCAAATGAGTTGTCAGTTTGCTTTAACCTGTTTTTTTTTTTTTTTTTGCTGTTTGTAGGAGAAAGCTGGTTTGTTCAGCGGACTCCTTAAAAAGACTCCCAAAACAACCACAGAGGTACAAACACAAGTGACAGACTGTAAACATTGTATGAATTCTTAACAACTGCTTAGTGCTGCACAAAACATTAGGTTAGGTAGTGCATGTTATTTGTATGTGCTCTGATGTCTTTGAATATTTTCATTCAGGAGGAAGAGGAATAAAAATATGACAGATTAAAATATTTCACCACATTTCCTCTTCCTGTACTGCAGCTCTGTTGCTTTTTACCTGTGTGACAGTTTTTTATTATTCTGCTGATGTTGTTTCTTTTTTTTTATTACTGATATTTTTTTACACACACATAACCATCATATAACTGCTTAACTTATTATACACTGTTATTTTTGTTTTTTATTTAAGTAGAACAACAAATAATAATCTGGTAACAACTTCATTATGTAACCAGACTGCATAACATCATGTATATCCATGATAAATAACATAAAAACAAAACCTACAGTGACTGAGACAAACACAAAGCAGCTCTGGACAAAATGAGCAGATACACACATTAAAGTTTTACAGAACAACTTATTTTATAAAGGAGCATTTATACACTAGTCTGTTAATTCCCTTTAATCTGTTAATTTCAGGTTTTCTGTTTGTAATAAGTTAATGTGATTGTTGTCACAGTCTGAAGATGTTTTAATTCTGCTGTCTTCTTGTTTCAGGAGAATCTGTCGGCACAGAAAGATCTCTCAGCCAGCAATGACAGTCTGTCTGAGGCCACAAACACAAAGGTGAGTTTGGTTCTAAAAACTCTTCGGCATCATCGGAAAAATGTTATAAATTTTGTTTGAAAGGTGATAGTTAGATAGACACGTTTTCAAAGATCAACATATCTTCATCAAATCAGATATGACTCTTGTCCCATAAAGACATCAGATCAGAGTTCTGTGTGTTTTGTGTTGTGCAGCAGCAGATGTTTCCTAAAATCTGACCCACGGCACGCAATGAAAAAATACAGTACAGAGACAGAAAGAGGAAGTTCTCAACGTTTGTGGTTGTAGGCTGCAGCAAACAATTATTTTCATGATCAATTAAGTGTAAAAAATGTAACCAGGTGGTTTGTGTTTCAGGAGAAAAGAGGTGCGTTCAGTGGAATTTTCAAGAAGTCGTCCAGACTTGCAGACGCTCCAAACACAGAAGAAGTAAGCAGTGCTTCCTGAAGTGAATAGAAAGAAATCTAGGCAGTAAATGAATAAACCTTCATCCGGAGTTGTAAAATACCAGCAAACATGCTCATTTACTCCTCACTGTTAAGACAGCAGTGATGAAAAGTTTAAAGGCATCTAGTTTGTAACAGTTTTTGATTATTTTAATATTCTGTCAGGAAAAACAGTCAGAAGACGATGAGCTGTCAGTCGGCAGTGAAGGAGCGTCTGAGGAAAACACTAAGGTGAGTTGACTTTAATGCGTTATGTATGAACGTCCTTTATAACTGTAACTTTAAGAGACGACACTTACACTCTGAAACTGTGTGTTTCAGGGAAAAGGAGGAATATTTAGCGGAATATTCAAGAAGGCTCCAAAACCTGCAGAAGCTGCTCCTGACGAGGTAACTGTCAGTAATAAATATGGATCTGTTTCATCATCTTTCACTTTCATATTTTTATTCTCGAAATTTCAAAAATCAAAGAATCCTGCACGCTTGAACTCACTTTTATAACACAAAGTTTCAGTCCTCAGATCTTCATTTGACAAAATTCATACAAACAAACAAACAAACCACTTTTATTTGGCGACATTTAATGAATGCTTGTAAAGACAAATAACCTCCACTAATGAGTTTGTAGTTTCTGTTTGTTAGCAGGATGTCTTAAAGACAGAAGAAAATAAAATTAGTTGGAAAATTAGGAATAGATGGAACAAATGAACACATATTTAGTGCAGATCCAGTATTTTATGGAGCATTGCCACTATTTTTTTAAGTAATCCACTGCACTTACTTGAATAAAAAAAAATGTATCCCACGATTTACAGAGTGTATTTTGATTCAAATCCATGTGCAGGATCATCCGTAAATATCTGCAGCTGCTGGTTAACAAAAAATACACAAAATAACAAAAGAGTACCCTCCTAAAGAGTAATATTCTGACATGTTTCGAGCACTATGGGTCTTCTTCTGGTAGAAACCCTTAAGAAGACCCATAGTGGTCGAAAAGTTATCGTTCCCATGTGAAATCGTGTGCGGTTACTCTTTTGTTCTTTTACAGTAAACAGCCACATATTCATTTTGTGGAGAAAAACAAGAAAGAGGGAGATATGACCATGTCCAATCTCTTTGCATATCTTTGGGCTATTAACATTCAAAAGGTCATTTTCTGGATCAAAGGTCATTCAGGTCAACAACCCAAGATGATACAGATAGCTCAGCCACCGATCCCGTCGTGTCCCATATGCTTAAAATCTGGTCACAGTTTAGGAAATACTTTCATCTACAAAGTCCTTCCGTTATGACACACAAACTGTCCAGATGTCTTTTTAGAGCATTTTTAGCATTTATAGATTCGGCCTTTTGTTCTTGGATTCACATTGTGGATGTGGATCTTTATATAAATGGAGTTCTTGTGTCCTTTGAGCAATTTTAAATTCTTCTTTTTAATTCTTTCTCATAAAATCATCTAGCGGCACATTTATCTGCAAACTTTACTGTCAACATTTCACTAAATAAAAATAGTTGATGCAACTTTATGCACAGTATGGTTTTTTTTTTTGTAGTTTTCTGATGTTTCCACAACTATAAAAACCTCTGATCGTGTTTCACAGGATGAGTCTCCTGATAAAGATCTCTCAGCCAGCAACGAGAATTTATTTGAGAACAAACAGGTGGGTGAAAATTCAAATCCAAAGATGATAAATGTCTTTTCAACACTGATGTCAGCTCATCTTATTTGGTCCGTTTCCATCAGGAGAAAGGAAAGCTGTTCAGTGGACTCCTCAAAAAGACTCCCAAAGCGTCGGGAGAAAGGACAGACGTGAGTGAATGTTCTGGATGTACAGAAATTTTAAGCTTCCTCATAATTTCAATCATCTCAAACAGCATCTGTTTGTCTGTTTCAGGACAGAGAGACGCAGAAAGAGCTGTCGGCAAGCAACGACGATCTGTCTGAGAATAACACTACAAAGGTGAGTGTGATGCAATGAAAAGGTTGTTAAAATGTCTTCAGAGGGAACGTTCACTGACACAAACATATTATTTTTTAGGAGAAAAATATTTTCAGCAACATGTTCAAGAAGCCTCAGAAACCAGCAGGGGGCGCTGAAGCAGACAAGGTGACTGAATCAGATGTTATTAAAATGTTATGAAAGATGGAGAAGAAGATGGAAGATATTGATATTTATTATTTTCTGGTTTGATTTCAGGAGCTGAACAGTGAAAATCAATTATCAGGTAGCTGTGAGAATCTGTGTGACGCCACCGTCCCGAAGGTACTTCAGTCTAAAAACCTCTTTATTCTTTGTTGTTGTCTGTTGCTGCTTTTGATCAGATTGTGTGCAAATATATCTTTGTGTCTTCTAAGTTCTTTCAAATCAACATGTAATAATATTTATTTGTAATGCTGTTAGTTACAAATTGCTTCACATAAAACAACTTCTGTACTTAAAGACGTTGGTCTTTAAGTACAGAAGTTGTTTTATGTGACAAATATATATATTATATATTTACAAAAAGCAAATGGAAAAAAAACACATTTTATAGTAAATGGAAGATAAAAGACATTAATGAGATTATATTAAAAATAAAAATATGCAAATCCTCCAAAGTGTTTCTATTATCCATCATCTATTTACATGTCATGGGTACTTGTGCTTCAGACTAATTCAATACCTAATTTGAAATTTATTTTAAGATCAAAGTCTGATTTACACTGAAACTCAAGTGCAGCTTTTGATTCTCTTCAGTTTTTCTGTATTTCTGAGTGTTTTTGCTTCAGAGAAATAACTAAAGTGTGTGTTTCAGGAGAAAAAAGGAGGCCTGGGCGGCATATTCAAACGATCAGCCAGCATCGACAACCTGTTTGACGAGGTCAGTAACAGTGTCGTGCACATGGCTCTCCATGCAGATCCTCCACAACAATCAATCAACTCATCTGTGTAAAAGAAACTCTTCTTCTACAGATTTTAATGTGAATCAGCCTCAATCCCAGCATCATCTCCTCTACAGCTGTTTTTTTCTTAATCATGATTTAGTCTCATATAGTTAAAAAAATGTCTTGAATGTCTTTCTTGTCTCTAACATAAATTATACTTGTGAGGACTGAATTATTTGGGTTAAATGGCCTTTTTAACATAAGAATGTATTATTCACATTATCCTTTTTACAACACACGTTTGACTTCTACATTTCATTCTCTGATAACATATTACAGCATTTATTCTTGAAAGCTGAGTAACAATCATCCCAGTGTCTTTGAAGGCACCACGAAGGAGACGATTCAAAAGAGTCCCTGTTTGAAATAAAACATGACAGTAATGTTACTGTCATTTAAAATAGGTCCCAAATTGTTCACTGTGATTGGCTAAACCATAAAAACAAACCTGTTTAGTCTTTCAAGCCTCATTTTTTCACTGTAGAGAAGATTATTAGCCAAATATCCCAAGATTAAACTGTAGTAATGTCTGTATTGTCTCATGGGAACATTTTTTATTTCTGGTCTAAAATGTTTCTCATTTGCTCTCCTGTGTTTTTACTCATCAGGAGAAAGGTGGACTATTCAGTGGACTTCTCAAGAAAACACCCAAAGCGTCTGGAGAGGAGGAAGCTGCAGAGGTGAGTTTGTTATCCGTGTCAACTCTTTTAGCTTCACAGTCTGTGGTTGTTTTACATATTTCTTTACTGTCTGTTTCTCTTTTTCAGGACAAAGACTCACAGAAGGAGCTGTCAGCAAGTAACGACAGTCTGTCTGAAAACAGCAACACTAAGGTAACTGCACTGAGACGGATGTCGGTTTTGATCTAAAAGGGAACTTCAGCTCTATACAATAAAACAGCAAAATAGCCGCCGTGCATCCAATTTAAGAATACAGACTTTACCCAAAATGTAAAATGTCAGCATGTCAGTGCTGTATTTTGAATTTTACTGTAAAATATGACACATTTCAGATAAAGCTGATGTCATTTTGCTGTCACTTAACTAGATTGTGCCTCTGTTGTCTGTTTTCAGGAGAAAAGTATTTTCAGCGGGATATTTAAAAAGACTCAAAAACCAGCAGAGGAGACCACAGCAGATGAGGTGCAGTAATGACACAAAGTTTACAGTATAAAACACGTGTTGACACAATCAGTCGGCTGTTCATAACGTGTCCTTTGTGCTTCATTACCTGTTGTGTGTGTTCAGGACACAAACACAGGCGAGGATAAGAAGCTATCAGCCAGTTGTGAAAATCTGTCGGAAGAAAACACATTGAAGGTACAAATGTTGTTTGGAAATCACAATCTCAGACTGTTTCTTTTTGAACGCATTGATTATTGATTTTAAATGTGTGAATGGTTTCATTTGCTTCAGGAGAAGACTGGAGGTTTTGCAGGGATCTTTAAGAGGTCTCCTAAACCGGCTCCTCGCTCTATCGCTGCCAAGGTGACCAAATTAACTGATGTTGTTATGTTGTTGTACTCTTTACAGCTCTCACCTGCATACTGCATGCAAACATACAGTATTTTCCTAATGTGTTACACTGTTTTATGTGTTTTATTTGTTTATTTTACGATTTTTATCTTAATTTATTGTATTTTCTGTATTTGATTCTACTTTTTTTCTCTGTCCTTTTATTTGTTGGATTTTATTATGTTGTATTTTTCCTTTTGTAAAGCACTTTGTTGCACTATTTCAAAAGTTGCCATACAAATAAAGTTTATCATTATTACTATTATTAAAATTATTAAGTTAATTAGGCTGTGATGAAGCACTCACAACATCCTGGATCATTTCTAGCCATAAACCTTTTCCTTTGACTCTACTTGTTACCATCTAACACAAAGTCAAAAATACCCAGAAAATTAATAGTTAAAAACAAACAAAAAAGAAAATGTCTTGGCAGCTTTAACAAATCACAACAAACATGAGTATCTTCAACACGCCGTCTGACTAACTTCCTTTTCGTTTTCCAGGATCCTCTCAGTAGCACAAAGGAACTGTCCGCCAGCTGCGACAGCCTCACAGAATATAACAAGGTGAGAGTTTCCTGATGTTGTGAAAATGTTTCATGTCATGTTTTACTTTTACACATTTGCAGGCAACAAGGTGAGCTGCATCTTGTTTTTCTCATTCTGACAACGTTCCTCTCCTGTCTTACCAAAACATTTTCTGAGATCACATCACTGAGTTAAAAGTAGTAATAATGACATTTAGAGGAAAGTGAAGAGCAGTGTGTGTGTTAAACCTACATCTGATCCAGGTTCTTTAAATATATTTTTTCTGAAGGATGATCTGTCAGCAGATGAGCTGTCAGCCAGTAACGATAATCTTTCTGAAGCTGGAGGCGCCACAAAGGTGAGTCCTGAAGAGTATTTCAGTCTATTTGTTTGTATCAACATCTTATTAACTTTATGTCCTTATGTGAACACTTCATGGTTTAATTGTTAACAGGAGAGAAAAGTTGGGTTTGCTGGGAGGTTCAGGAGGACGCCCAAAACAACTGAACAACAGGTACGACATTGAGATGCATGAAAGAACTATGAGGAAGGATGAGTACAAACGGTGGTCATAGTGGGACAGTAGTAGAGAGAGAAGTGGGGATAGATAATAACAAGGTTTAGATGATGTTATGATGTTTTAGTTTTATATTCTCTGCTGTCTTTGTGGTCCATATGGAGAGAAAATTTGAAAATAAATCAGTTTATAATGCTGATAATACTGCAGCTATAAATACAAAGAGGTAAATAATGGGTTCTGTGACAGGAAAGTGAGGACGCGGAGCCGCCACAGGGAGGCGGGCTGAAACGCAGGAGGACCATCAAGAAGAAGAGACGAGTGAGTTTTCATTCACTTTGCAAACATGCAGAGACATGAAGGAAAGTAGCCAATATGTTGTAAACTGTTAATTTACATTCAGTGGTTTGAGAAACTGGAAGAAGTTACAATTGCATATTAAAAACATACGTAACTGTGACGCTTTTATTAAAGAAAGTTAAAGCTTGGAAACTTGGAAGTTTAAACTCATAATCCTAGTTAATGTGTCTTATTCTTATATTACATGATGTTATTGTTGATTTATTGTATGGATATGCTAGTAGTATGATGCACCTGGAATGAGCATGACCGCTGACTTTACATCAAGAACCATAATGGAAATAAATATTTGACTTTATGGTTTTATCTTTGATGTTTTATAGATCTGTGTAACATGTGGTCCTCTCTCTCTCTCTCTCTCTCTCTCTCTCTCTCTCTCTCTCTCATTGTGTCAAATAAACTAAAAACTACACTAAATGTCAGAAAAGTTCTGGTATGAAAAGATATGCAGTATTAAATATAAACTATGATGAAACTTTAATGCAGACAGGAGCTCAACACTTAAATCCTTTTTCTCTTGCTTCTGCAGTTTGAGCTCTTTCAGCTTTGATGTTTGATGTTCTCCTCTTGTCTTTTCTTATTTTGTGTTTTAATCTCTCCAGGTTGTTTCATTCCGAGTCAAGAAAACTCTTCCCAAAATACCCAAACTTAACTTGTCATCACAGGTAAAGTTGTTCCTAAGTTATGACTCATGTTGCTGTTCTTCCATCTGCAAAACAAAAGTGTATCGAAAAATTAGGTCCTCAAATTAGAAAGTTCTCAGACTTATCAAACGACTCTAATTGTTCCTTTTTCCTCCACAGACTTCAGACAAGATGGCTGCCATTGAGGAGGCTGTGGAGCTGCAGGATCTGAACTCAGCACAGGTTAGCATGATGACACTGTGCAGAAAATACATTGTAGTGTGGGGTTCACACGTGTCCAAACAAGCCTCTCTCTAAATCTCAACTAAAAATCTATTTAATATTGTCTTGTTTAATTCATGAACATTAACTCTTTGTGGATTGTTTATCCAGTTCATCATGCGGCTGTGAAATAAACAGATAAAGGAAAGTCGGCCGACATCTGCAGCCTGTGAAGCGGTCACGAGTTATTGTGGTTTAGTTTGAAGCGATCACATGCAGAACTGATAGTGTTAATGTGTGAGTGTGACAGTAAACATTCAGATGTATGTCAACAACACAGAAGCTCACAGACTGTAAACTGCTGAGACTCTTGTGTGATGCGAACAGACAGACAGAGAGAAAAGTAGTGAAAACAGTTACAGAAACTAAAAACTTATTATTTGTTGTGTTATTATTTCCAGGAGAGCACGGTGGAGGTCCAGCCTGTGGAGATGGCAGCTTATCCTACTGAAGACAGCGCGCTGGAGACTGAGCAGGTGTGTGTTTGTCTGTTTGCATGTGTTATTATTACACACACGAGCGATAATTAGTCTCTTACTTGTATATTATTTCTTTTCCAGGAAAATGATGAATTGACGGAGTGGTGGAACACAGTCAAAGGTGAGCGAGATTTGTTTTTTTTGTTCAGTTTGTGTTTGTTTATTGGACAGAAATGTGCTGAAAGTGAGACAATCACAGCACACTTTCACATAAAAATGACTTTGAGTGTTTATATTGAAACTAGAAGCAAACACGTCTGATTTATGTCTAATTGTATAATATCTGTTGCTGGTTTCCAGGTTGGGGGGAGTGGAACGAGACGTCTAATTTCCAGGAGGAGGATCAGGAAATGTATTTATAGTTTCCTTTTTTAAACTTTATTATAGTTTCATATTCTTCTCCAGGATTTGTCAATTTTAGTTAAATGTAAATATGTTTTTTAGATCTACAAAAAGCTTAATTTTTATCAAAGTTTCTATAATGTTAGAAGCTGTAACAGCTCCTTCATGTCTCCGCAGGGCGATGGAGCAGGCAGCTGATCGTATCTACATGGGAGCCCGTCTGTTTGTGCATCTTTTCAACCAGCGGGGGGCGTCCTTACAGCAGGTCATCCTGGAGCTTTTGGCTCTGGCCGACGCCGCCGATCAATTCCACAAGAAAACGGTAACGGCCGCTGTGGGCGGAGGGGTGGCCAGTGTCGCCGGCAGCGTGGCCACCATAACGGGGCTCATTCTGGCTCCTTTCACTTTTGGTGCTTCTGTTATCGTCACGGCGGTGGGCATCGGTGTGGCGACAGCGGGCAGCATCACCTCGGCAACGGCCAATATAACAGATACGGTTCACTCCAACATGGACCGTAAGAAGGTGGAGAAGATGATTCAGGACTATCAGGAGAAGATCAAAGACATCAGAGAGTGTTTGGAGTTCGTACAGGTGAGGAAACGTTAGATTTGAGTTTTAACTTCAGCAGGTTGAGAAATAGTGATGAAAAAAAATAATGTGAATATATAACAGGATAAAAACTGCAGCAGAGATACCTGAAAAACACAGTTGTTGCTGTATATATCAGGGCTGAAACAGTTATTTTCATTATCAGGTCATCTGTCAATTTTAGAGTTAGTTTATTAAAGTTTTAGTCTATAAATGCCAGAAAATACTGAAAAATGATCATCACAAGTTTTGTCCAACCAACAGTGAAAAACCCAAAAATATTCAGTTCACAAATCTATAAAACAAAGGAAACCAGAAAAATGTTGACTTAAAAAATTGGTGTTCTGTCAATCAACTACTCAATTAATTGACTGTTGGTTCACTATTAATGTAGATATTTGTCAATTCAGGAATGTTACTAGTAAAAGCGAATAGTCAAGTAAGATTGATTGAATTGCAGATTAAAAAAAGATAACTGTTGTTGCAATGTTAGTTAGACAGGAGGATCATTAATTTAGCCACTATTTTATGTAAAAACATTTTTTATGACCATCTTTTTATTATTTTTTATCTTTTGAAATACAATTTACAAATAATTTTAATTAAATTGATTTACATGTAGGATTAAATTAAATCAGCAGCGTTTATAGATTCACGCCCACTGTTTGATATATAAACTACGCAAGGTTTCTGTCTTACAATAAGAATTTTCTTGGCTGCGGTCAGACCTTTTGATATTTGATATGATACGATTTAAAAAGTGAATTGTCATTCACCAGCACCGCACTTGGTAAACAAGACATGTGATAGTAACAATAGACTCTGATAATATCTTGGTCACTTTACATCAAAGGACAAACAAAAGGAAAGGAAGAAAGGAATTTACATTGTAGTATCTTTATCTTAAAGCTCCTGCGGGCTGATAAATAGTATCTATGAATCATTTTATACTGCGAGAGTTGGTATTTTAATGTTAATTTGACATGGAAATCGGAACTGAACGCATGTCATTTAAGTATGAATGAATAGTGTTCAGTTAGAAAGTATAAACTGCCATATGTTGAGCTTTGATGTAGTAACACCAGATAAGACGGGAATATATTAACACAACATGATAATTACAGCATTTGATTACAACGACTGAAAATGATCATTTTTACTCTTCTGTCCCGTCTGTGTGTGTGTTGTAGGAAGGTATGGACACCCTGCAGGAGTGGGACTTTGAGAAATACTCACAGAGCGCTGCCAAAAAGGCTCTGAACCACAATATCAAGCACGTGATGAAGGAGGGAGGGCGCGCTGGGAAAGCCCTGATGATCAACACCGACAAGCTCATCAGCACCGTGCAGGTCCTGGGCGCTGCAGGCGGCGCCGCCAAAGCCGCCCAGGCCATCAGCGTCACTACAGGGGTGATGTCGGCTCTCTTCCTCGCTCTGGATGTCTTCTTCCTGGCGAAGGACTCCCACGAGCTCCGCAAGGGCGCCAAAACTAAATTCGCCACCAAGGTTAGGGATGTATGTAAAGACCTTCAAGACGGTCTCCTGGAGCTGAACAAAGTGAAGACGCAGCTGCAGAAGACGATGGACGGCATCGAGGTGGAGGAGTACGAGGAGATCGAGGAGGTGGAGGTGGAGGTCGACGACGATTTTGAGTCGGATCCAAAGAAGTTGGCCGAGCTGGAGAAGGAGCTGGACCTCCTGGAGGAGAAACTGGACAAGAAGGTCGTGGAGGAGCAGAAGAAGAGCAAAGAGACGGAGAAGGAAAAGGAAGCGAAGAGCAAGAAGGAGAAAAATCAGGAGAAGAGCACTAAGGAAAAAGGAGAGCCGGAGGAGAAGAAGGAGAAGGAGGCGGGAGAAAATGATGCGAAGAAGGAAAGTAAGAAGGAAAAAGGTGGCAGAGACAGTAAGTCTGAGCTGGAATCAGAGAAGATTCCTGATGAAGACAAAGAACAAAACAACAAGACAAGTGGCAAAGCAGTAAAACCAACAAAAGACGACGTTTTTAAAGAACAATCTCAGAAAGGAAGCAAAAAGGACAAAGAAACTGAAAACCGAATAACAGCTGGAAAAGAGAAATTAGAGAGTAAGCGAGACAAAGCAAAAGAAGATACCGGCACAAATAAAACGACAGATAAGAAGCAGAAAGAGAAAGATGAGGCTGGAAAAGTACAGGAGGACGTTACGAGCGGAACGAATTTGGGAAATTCGGAAAGGGTCCGAAGCGAGAGGGAAAGTCAAAGAAGCAAGAGCAGCAGAGAAGAAGAAAGAGGAACGAGCGGAAGGGCTGACTGGAAAGTGGAGAAGAAGGAGGTGGAGAGCGGGAGCACGAGGAGGCACAGCAGCAGGAGCGACACAGACAAGGAGAGGAGCGACAGAGGGAGCAAACACGAAACGAGAGAAAGCGACAAAGACAGAGGAAGCAGCGGCAGACGAAAAGAAAGCGACACGACCGAGAGCCGGAGGAGGGGAGAGGAAGAGAGGGGAGTGAGGGACTGGAGAGCAGAAATGACGAGAAGTAAAGAAGAGAAGAGAGAAAGCAAAGACGGAAAGGACTCTAAGAGAGAGACAGAGAGGGGGGTGAAAAGAGAGGATCACAGGAAAGGCGACGCGAAGAGAGAGTCGCATCAAAGTCACGAAACGGCGTCGAGGAGGGAGCGTTCGGAAAGAGAGCAGGGGAGCAGCCGGGAGGAGTCGAAGAGCAGTCACTACAGGAGAGAGACGGCCTCGCACGACGAGCGCAGGGAGAGAGGAGAAGAGAAGCGAGGGAGCAAGGTCGAGAGCGCGAGGAGGCAGTTTGAGAGAGGAGGTGGCGGTGAGGAGGAGGAGGAGGAGGAGAGAGGGAAGAGGAGAGAGGACGGAGAGAGTCGGAGGAGAGACAGAGAGCACGAACACAGCCGCCGAGGATCTCGCTCTCGCTCCAACGCTCTGCTGGATGACGGACTGTATATCTAGTTTTAATGATGTCATTTTTAAACATCAGTGTGACATTTTCACATTTAAAGACAGATTCTGATTGTTTTCACACAATTCTCACGTGTCATACGTACGTCGAAAGAGTTAGACATAATCTTTTTCCTGACATGACTGCAAAACAAAATCCTCAGTCATCCTCCCAAAGTTCAGCTGAAGCTTCTATTTCCTGCAAAATCTGATGTAAAATACAGCGTAGAAGCTGCTAGTGGCTCCTAATTATCTTACAAATTGTGTTAATGCCTCAAGATAAAGATTTATTGATGTCAGTGAAGAAAACAACTTAATTTTGCAGACTTTGACTCCTAAACTGGAAGGGTGGCTCCGCTGCAGAGAGGGAAAATGACCAGGGGGAAACTGAAGTGAAAACTTTTTTTACAGCAGGAATTTGCTGTGAAAAAAGTGAAATTAGTTGCAGGTGTAAGTATTTGGACTGCAGTGATTGCTGGAGCAGAAACATCATTAATGTTACAAGTTCCACCTGTGCTTTTCCTGCTATGAAAAGTCAACATTTCTGCTGTGAAAACACAAAAATATGATTCATTTGGGACCCATAAAAAAACATTAGTGCTCTGAAAGACTCAAGATTCAAGATTTAGTCAGAAAAAGGAGGAAATTAAAGTTTTACAAAATACAATTAAAGAGTTTTAGTTGTATTTTTCATTTGCACAACAGGAACTAAAAGAAATTTATTTAAAGATTTATTTGGAGCTGAAAATGCAGAGAGAGGAAACAGGATTAGTGAGAGGAGTATATCATGCAACAATCCTAGTGAAAGTTTAATTAAAATGCTTTTCAAAAGGGATGAAGACAGAAAAACTTTTGGAAACCGCTGGATTAACTTCAGTCAAACCTCATATTAGCTTCAGCTGAACGTCAGACTGCATTTTTGTACTAAAAAAATGAGGACTTTGGATTTTTGTTCCCCCTATTTTATACTGTAGTCGCCCTCATAAGGATCTTTTCACAGCTTGTATTGAGCGGAGGAATGATTCGATAACTCTTTCGATGTACAGAGTATTAAAGTAGACTGAATCTGAAGCTTTAACTGTGACTGATAACAGCTGCTGTCTGCTGAAAACCTTCTTCATCAAAAGTTCTCTGTTCAGAGGAAAACATGGTGGAAGCAGTTTTGAAAGCCCCTTTGTGTAGAAATGTTGCATAATTGTGGCTTATTTCAAAAATACTAATATTTCTGACATTGTGGAGTTTGTCAGAGAGAAAAGACTGAAACACTGATTGATCTGCAGCCTGAGTTTGGAAATCAATCAGTGTGACTTTTCTCTCTGAAGTTTGCTGATCTGACGCAGCTGCCGTTGAAAATGACGACAAACATTAATGTCTTTTTTTAAATACAACCACTAGGAGTCGCCAACGTCACACATTTTAAAATCCTAGTGGCTCAAACATCTGCCTTCTTCTCTTTTACTGGAAGCTTGAAGCTCTTGTTGCTTTGAAAAAACAAAGCATGAAGCCACAAAATCTGACCTGGAGGCAGATGATGTGACTGTAGATGCTGCTTAACACTGATTATTAATAATGTTGTTCTACATGTAACACCTAAAAATATATATTTAAAACCTTCACATATATGTACAAAACGTGTTATGTCTATATAATGTATGTTATTGTCTATATTACTGGTGTTTCAGGGTAAAACAAGATATTTTGATGCCCAGCAGGACTGTTCAAGACTGTTTAAGACTGTTCAAGACTGTTAAACCCTGTTTAAGACTGTTTAAGACCGTTTGAGACTGTTAAAGCCTGTTTAAAACTGTTTAAGACTGTTTAAGCCTCTTAAAGACTGTTCAAGACTGTTTAAGACTGTTCAAGACTGTTTAAGACCGTTTAAGACTGTTAAAGCCTGTTTAAGACTGTTTAAGACGGTTTAAGACTGTTAAAGGCTGTTTAAGACCGCTTAAGACTGTTAAAGCCTGTTTAAGACTGTTTAAGACCGTTTAAGACTGTTAAAGCCTGTTTAAGACCGCTTAAGACTGTTAAAGCCTGTTTAAGACTGTTTAAGACTGTTTAAGCCTCTTAAAGACTGTTAAAACTTGTTTAAGACTGTTACAGGTGCCTTTATTATAGACACACTGTGTGTGTGTTGTCGTCAAGTGTTTTTATTTCACTGAAAAGGCCGATATGAGTGTGAACACACTCAGGAGAACAACTGTTATACATCATAAATCGATATATTTCAGGTGTATTACTACACAACTCGTCCTGGGAAACGTACCAGATTTATAGAATAATAATTAGCATTTCTGTAATTAACTCATCTCAGTGAACAGGATCAGGTCGATGCTGTTTGTTAGCTCCACAGTGAACCTGTGATTCACTCAGTGCACTTTAACCAGGTGTCGTCATCCTCCAGTCTTTACTCAGGTTTAAAGTTAATCATGACCTCTAATCAAATTTTCTAATGTTTTTGGAATATTGTGCAATGATACACTTTGTTTTCATAACTAGTGTCTGATGTTGTATGTATTTTGGCTGTATGTATTTTTATATGGGGTTTTTTCTACGGTGCTGGTTTCTTAACAAACAAATACATGATTAAAGTTATTGAAATGTGAGACTGTTTCATCTGTTCTTCAGTTTTTACTCAGACGATGTTGAACATTTACTGTGGAGCTGTGAGACAAAAACAGCTGATCACCACTGGGGAGCGACAGAGAGCTGCGATCCTGCTGTATCATCTATTAAAATGACTCTTTATTCTCATTTTATAGCTATATTCTCCAAAACAAAGTCGGGGAAAAAAGTTGACTCTCCGTAATTAAAAAGTCAGCAAAAACAATCAGCTCATGTATTGATCTTTGACCTGAATTTACTTATATTTAACAGGTTGAACTCTTTTTAAAGGACTCATCATGTGATCATTTAACAGATACAAATTACACCTGAGAGAAAATCCTCCACTTCAATATTTACTGACTGGCCTTCACTTTAGCACCTTGAATTTATGTCGACTTTGCTTTTGCTAGTATTGGAATGTAACTAAGTACATTTACTCAGTTACAGTAAGTACTTAAGTACGATAACAGTGGACTTCTATTTCACTATATTTCTGAGGAAAATGTACTTTTACTCCTCTGCATTTATTCACAGCTTTAGTCACTTTGAAGAGTTTGTCTACAAAAATGGACTTAATATATTTTATATTATATTTAATATATTTTAACAGAAAATATGAGACATTTTAATGGATTAAACTTCCAAACAGTTTATAAAGTAGTTAAAAGTAGTTTCACATCAACCAACTTCAGCAGTAAAATACTACCTATATACATTAATTCATCTGAAATAATGATCCAATAATATAATACATATTAATAAAACTGATACTTCTTTTGACACTTAAGTTCATTTTGCTGATAAAACGTCTGTTCTTTAACTATAATTTTGAATGCATCACTTTTACTTGTAATAATGTATCTTTACGCTACTTTTAATTCACTTAAAGGATTTTAATACTTCTCACACAACTGGTAAATACTTTATATTCTAAGTTATTTTGGAAAAGATCTATTTAAATAAAGATAAGTAGAGTTAATAATTTTAATATACACATATACAGGCTGAAGTAGTGCTGTATGGAGCTCGTTTTACCAGTGCACAGTTACAGTTGCTTTCAAATATAAAAGAATAAAAGACAAAGCTAATAAGTCATTACTGTACATAATGGTGAGCAGGTAAATCTGCCTTTTCACACAGTCAAGCTTTGTTTCTGGGGGTGTGTTTATCTGTTTTTCTGTGTTGATTAGATTTGTTATCAGTTTAAAGTTGGGTGGAGCTGCTGGGATTGGTTGGGGTCACTGAAAGTAAAAAGTTCAAGATGTCCTGTTTCTGCCTGAACTGGTGCAACTGGTGCAAAATGTCAATCAAACAAAGTCTGTATCTTCCAAAACAGTCCAAAGGAGACGTCTGTCTGGAAACACCTGCCTGGGTTTACCATAGGTGTGTATGAGCTAAACATTAACATTATTTGTCTTTATTACAGTTTAGAAGCTGGTTCAAAAATCCTGATTCTCAACACTGAGGAGGCTCCAAACACTAAACTTGGAAAAATTTGCACAGTTTTACATCAGTCTGAACAGAAAAGTTCAAGTTGTTGAACAGAAGAATGAAGCCGGAGCAACATTTCATGTGTTCATGCCGTTACGTCATGTTTAACAAAGGTGTAGATTAGGCGATTTTATCTTGACTTTCTTTTAACTCCATTATGTCTTTGTCTAAAAGAATTTATTTCTCACACATTAACATCACATACAATACAATGAACTTCACTGAAACTACAAGTATTTATATAAGGCTCACTCCCAGGGGCTGCAGGATGTTTGAAACACACAAAATTTATAATAATCAGTGGTGGAAGAAGAACTCAGATCAATTAAGTACCAATACAGCAATGTAAAAATACTCCATTACAAGTAAAAGTCCTGCATGAAAACTCCTTCATGACTAAACATACATAAGTATTATGAGCTTGATGTAGTTAAAGTATTGCAGTAAAAGTAGTGGTTTGGTCCATCTGACTGATATATTATTATATATGACATCATTAGATTATTAATACTGAAGCATCAGTGTTAGAGCAGCATGTTACTGTTGTAGCTGCTGGAGGTGGAGCTAGTTTCAACTACTTTATATACAGTTAGCTAGTTTAGTCCAGTGGTTCCCAACCTAGGGGTCGGGCCCCTCCAAAGGGGTCACCAGATAAATCTGAGGGGTCGTGAGATGATTAATGGGAGAGGAAAGAAGAAAAAACAAAGTTCTGATACACAAATCTGTTTTCAATTTTTTTGGACTTTTTCTCTAATCTTTGATTTTTGGTGAAATATTGGATCATTTGAACATTTATTGAAATGAAACCAAGTGAGAAGTTTAGAGGGAAAAATCACTATTTGGTGGAGTTGTTAACAACTCATAGATCATCTGAAATGTGACCCTGACTACACACTGCTTTTTGTAAGACGTCAAATCCCAAAAAGGTTGGAAACCACTGGTTTCATCTTTAACAATGTGTTGTATTTTAAAAGCTTGTTTTATTATCTGTTGTGTCAAATCTTCATCTGAAAAGTAACTAAAGCTGTCAGATAAATGTAGTGGAGTAGAAGGTAAAATATTTCCCTCTGAAATGTAGAGGAGTGGAAGTGTAAAGTAACATCAAATGGAAATACTCAAGTAAAGTACAAGTACCTCAAAATTGTACTTAAGTACAGTACTTGAGTAGATGTACTTAGTTACTTTCCACCACTAATAATCATGTACTTATAAAATACACTTATGTAATTATAATAGTGTGAACTTATTTATCTTTTTAATGCTTCAAAAAACAGTAGGAGGCTGAAGTTCACCACCTTCTAAACACCCATGTTTATATTTTTATAGCTATATATAGCTATATAGCTTATATTTTATAAGTTAAAATGTATTTTGAAAAAAGCCCCCTGATGAAATCAAATTACATGAGCTCAGGTTTTATTACAATTGATCTGATGATTATGTAACATCTCCTTAATTAAATGCAATGAATAGAAGGAAGTGACCAACTCCTGAAATATTTTCTGCTGCATATTTCACATGTTGAGTTGTCACAGGTGATGACAGCAACTTCACAGAATGTGGACGAGTTATTCACCAACTGACGAATGGACGGAAAACACCTGGATGACAATAATGTCTGTAAATGTTATCGATGTGACACTCTGATCATCCTTTTGTCTTTGTGCCTGTTTTTTTTGGCTCACCTGTAACACATCCTGCGTATACTGCTGATATACCCACATGTGCATCATTTTACAGTTTCCTGCATTTTCATAAAGATTATGAAGCACATATGATTTAGAGTTATATCTCTGAAAAACAAAGCTTATTTTAAAGACATTTCTTTGTCCTACAGTTCTAATGTTACAAAAAATGAATATGTCAAATTGTGTGTAATTGAGTGAAATGAGTGCAATGATTTTCTTATCAATAACTATTTGAATTGTTAAAGTCGCCCTGTGGAGTCCTTGTAAACAAACAAAAGTTATGTTTACATTCAGTATTTCTCACATAAATCCATTGTGTTTATCTTTGAGGTCTCTAACATGTTGAGAACATTTCACTCCTCCTTAAAATCCTGCTTTGTTTATATCAATGTTTGCCAGCTTGTAGTCTTCCTCTTCTCTGTTTTTATTGGCACATTATTGCCATCAACTGTCAATCAATGAAATATTGTGAAACCAGCAGCAGGTATGATACAAATAAAACAGGAACTCTCCCATAAAAATACTAGTGGGCAAAAACTCAACAGGGTACCTTTAAAGCGTCTATAATTAATATTTTTTTATAATAGCGATCTATCAAATTATCATGTGTAATGTGTTGGTCGTAGCTCGTAGTGATGAACCTAAAGAGAATTATCTGCAGCTCCCCTCGGCTTTACAAAGCTTTATAGCAAGTTTCATCTCATTGTTTAGCTGTCTGGCTGTAACTTTACTATTTTGGTTCACTCTCACAGCTCTCACAGCATCGTTTTTGGCCGCAGCAGGCAGCTGTTTTCAGAGAAAAAGCTTTAAAAACCTACTGTACGCTACCTGCTCAGCACCAAACAGCAAACAAACACAGTTAGTTGTAGACTAGCTGTTGAACATAGTGGAGCATTTAGCAGCTAAAGAGCCAGATATTTCTCTCAGGAGTTGGTGGAGACCAAAAACAGAGCTAAAAGAGAGTGAATATTGGACTCATATTCACCAGCTGGACAGAAACACGACTCCAAATGAACGATAACGTTGCTCCGTAACTGCTGAATGTGTAAATAAGAAACTGTTTGTTCAACATATCAAGGTGAGTATATGTCATTGTTGTGTTCACAACCAAAAAAATCAGTTAAAGCTTTAAGTTTTGAGAACAAGCCAATAGACCCTGTACACACTAAACTCACACGGTACTTCAAACTGTATAAACCTGTTATGATATAATGAAATGTGACACTTCATGAGTCATTTTATAAGTTTTATAGTTGATTAAAGTCTATGGAGGCCCATTCAGTCCCATTGTACCTGTATACAGTGCAAAAATTATCATGACCTGCTTAGATTAAGTTCTTTTTTTAACTCTGCTAATACATTAATGATTTTTCATATAATCTCTCTTGGTTTTCAATGCGTCTCCCTTTAAATAAATATGCTGCACGACTCTTTCAAGGTGTGTATTTTGGTCAAACACTCCAGACCTGCAGAACAAACAGAGACAAGCCATATAATGAAAGCAAACGTGCACAAACTGGCCCTCTGTTTGATGAGGGATCCCTGTAACTAAACCTGTTTTGAAACAAAATCCCTTTCCAACTATTTAGATTCTCCCAAAGGACATCCCCCGATGTGATGTGGTTACCATCATCTGGGGGAAGTGTTTCATTAATATGACACCGTTATGACAATATGACAGAGTATGCAAATTCCTAGAGAATCACAGTAAACCTGCCTTTCAGCTCAACTTACAGACGGCGAATATTTTGCGTCATGGACTTTTTTCCATGACAGTCCTTGAGGTCGTATGGTGGTTTGTATTTTTAAAGGATTGTCTTGAATGATTATTTAGCTTATAGTGCCTTGTACTTAATGTTATATTCATATATATTCTTGGACGGGTTGATGTATGCTGGTTTGTTATTAAAAGGTTTTGTGTTTTCTGGGTTTTGGGGTTTTCTGCTGTATGTTTGCCTTCTCGTGTTCCTGTACTGATTTTCCCTCCTTTGCCCATCTACACACCTGCCTTACTCCCTGTGTGTGTCCCCCCGGCCAGTTGGCACCTTACTCCCCTCTCCTGAGCTTCTCCCTACCTGCACCTCATCTCCTCGTTAGTTCAGGTAGTTTTTAAGTTCTGGGTTTCTGTTTAGTCTTTGTTTTGGCTTGTTTTGGCTTCTTTAGTCCTGTTAATCCTGTCTGTTCTGAGCTGCCAGTTTTGCCAGTTTTGCTTTGCTTGCACACTTGTGGAAGTAAAAGATAGACCTCAGTTCTTGTGCATGCCGTAACAATTATGTGAACAATGTCACCCGAAAAAGAAATATATTAAACTGAAGTCTGTAACATCTATAACAACAAAAGTCAAATCCCTATTCTCACATTACTATAAACAATTAATCAAATTTATTTCAACATGGACATTTAAATATATAATGATGTAAATAATAAGGAATGATTTTTGCCAGTAAGGAAGGGGTTTGTCAAACTGCTACAGGAAATTCCCCTTTCAACCCATCAATAGATCTGCAAGGGAAAAACTGACTAAGTGTCAGACGTCACTTAACAGAGACTCAGTGGAGCAAAGAAGATTGTGAAATGTTGAGCAAGACGTCTTTAGGGCAAATATCAATCAAGTCAAATATCTCTTATTATGAAACCATATATTGTCTGTCAAAGTGTACGTTAAGTGAAATTGTAAAATGTTTTTTTGTTCCAGTAAAAGAATCCAACCCAATCCAACCCAATACAACCAAATTCCTACTCATTTATAATGCTGTACTTTGTCTATTAGATCAACATTTAGAGCATAGATTGGTGTGGGAACATCAAAGGTTCATGTTCTTGTGAACTGAGAGGTAAAAGCAGACTGTAACCTGGAGAAGGCTGGTTGGTTTCCGATGACATAAAAGATCATAAAAGACGGTATCATCAACAACAAAAAAAGGACATTATAGTGTTAATCAATAATTTGGAGGTTTGATTTGAAACCATCAGCAACAACAGTTTGCCCTCTATCAGAGAAATATGATCTCAACCAGCTGTAAACAGAAACATCAAAACACACAGAAAGCGGCTAATTACGACATTTTTCTTCCTGTTGACAACCTGTTTACAACCTGCTTTAAAGAATCAGTCACAACAAAAGAAATTTGATCATATTAGGTCTCAATAGAGAGTTTAGAGTCCTGCAATAAAATACAGAGAGAAACATCAAATCTTTGTCAGTGTTGGTTTGTTTTGATTGATTCAATTAATGCAGTAAATTAACTTTATTTAACCTTAAGCATCACATTAAATAATATAGAGATTTTTTGCTGTAGCAATCTTAGATATTACACATTTTAAAGTTTTCTCTGGTGGTGTTCGCTTTTGTTATTTTAATATAAATTACACACACTAAAAATCACTGGTAGCAAAAATACAACATTGGCTTAACTTTTTAACTTTGTTATTTGATTCAGTGTTTAACACAACAAGTTTTAGCTAGAAACACATTCACAGACTTATTGTTTCTTGTACAAAACGATATAACACTCTAAAGATACACAAGTTATTAACAATCAATAACAAACCATCACATGTAAGTTTAAAAACAGTAGAGTAGATTATAAAGCTTTAGTTTGGGTAAATAACCCAACAGAAAAATAGAAAAAAACACTAAAACTGGGACAAAACAACCCCTTGTCTTGAGGGGCTTTCTGGGTAACATTAACCCAGTATAGTATTGTGTTGGTATATTGACCCAAACTGGGTACTAAGTATGTTATTATTGCATACAACAACTGTAGGAAACAAAGCAAAGCTCCCGTACTGGGAAACAGATAATGAAAATGCCAAACGTACAACTAATCTGACGGGAAATTTAGATCACGATGTGACTCGGCATCACCAGAATATAATTTGGCATGATAACAATGGTATGCAGCAGTTTCACGGTCTCATGTCAATGTGTCATCAGCAGTATTTACCTGTGAAACGGTTCATCTGTTTGTTATGTTCAGCGAGACGGATCACATTCCAGTGTGAGAGATAAAGAAAGTATCGTACTATGTTGCCAACACGTTCGTTAAGTATTCTGATACTGGTTTGCGCCAAAAACCAAAATCTACAATAAAGTGGAGTCATGTGATCAACTTGTTAATGCATTAAAGTCTTTAAATCTACTCTATACTTTTACACTCATTAGATGTGATATATCATACTTTGCGTTCACATAATCATATACCTTCATACGCACATAATCCCTCCTTTTTTGTTTGTTTTATTTATTTTCAGTGTTTTTTTTTTATTCCAGGGGTGTCTTTTGTTTTACTTTATGTATTTGGTTCATTTTATGTATTTATAGCTGGAAAAATGTAAAAATCTGCTGGAAATTAAGAAAAAATTACACACTATGATGTAAAACTGTATTTGAATTGTACAACAATGTATTAATCTTAGTTGAAGAGAGTTTTTGTGAAATACCACATACTATAACACAACATATATAAGAAAAAAGAATGTCAGTTATAACTAGTTTCCTTTATTTTCAGACTTTTTATAGTAGTGTTTGAAAATGTAAAGGTAGCAGCACTCTGGATTTTATTTATATTTGATTTGATTTCACTTTATTATCAGAATATTCTTCTGAAATGTGTCTTGCTTCTCAAGAGATACACTGTTTCACATAAATAACAAAACACAACAACAAACAACGAAACTAATACTACAAAGTACTGTATATTACATCAGACATTATGAATAAGTGGGTGCAGTGAATTACTTTAATTACTTTAATCACTTTAATCACTCCCTTTAACATTCAGCGCTCAGTCCACACCTGATTTAATAGTTTAACAGTTTGATTTAACAGTTTGACAAACTGAGGAAGAAAACAATTTCTCAGCCTGTTCAGTTTCGACTGATCAAACTGAGGAACTGTTTTGTTCCTCATTATATGATTTAGTAGTGTGTACTGTAAGCCTGTGTAAATGTTTAAGAACAATTAGTGATGTCAGTCATAACTAATATATTTTGATATTTTTCAGACTCAGAATCAGAAAAACTTTATTGTCCATCACAAAGCAGCAGAAGTTTGGCATTGACACGTTATACACATTCAGTGGTGGAAAGTAACTATGTACATTTACTCAAATACTACTCTAAGTACAATTTTGAGGTACTTGAACTTTCCTTGAGTATTTTTACTTTCCATACTTAAGTGTTTTTTGCTAAATATTTCTAATAATTAGTCCGAAGTTTAAACTTTTGAATACAGTATTTGTTTTACTTTTTCTTTCTTTTACATTTAAGGAATTTTTTTGTCTTTGTTTATGTCTTTTAATGTGTCTTTCAAACAGTAATTAATAATATAGTAAAAATATAGTTTTGCAATAAAACCTTAAAGCCTTTAATTGACTTAACATGTAAACATGTTTTGTTTTGATCTTTTAGTCTTTCATGTGACAAGGCCCACAGTCTATAATCCAAACTAAACAAAACGCTTGAATACATTCTTAAAGGAAGAGTTTTTTGGGGTCAATTAATCCGGCTCAGAACACCAGGAAGTTATTTCATCTCAACCATGACGACGCCTCCAACATTCGTTTCAAATACAAGGGAAGTACACACCTTCCAGGCAGGTAGTCAGGTGAGTTCTTACAAAGCCACACCTTCACCTTCCAGGATGCTGCCAAAGTCCCCGCCCCCCCCGACCCCCTGTCCCCACCCTCCTGCATCACCATCACCTCACCTGGAACATCGGTGCTGACATTTGACGATTTAAAACATTTCTGCAGGGATCATTTGTTCATTTGCACTCAGAGGAGCAGAAACAGACACACAACATTTCTTCAGCTCAACGTTTGACTTTCACAACTCAGGTCAGTCTCTCAAAAACAAAAAGGATACTTCAAAATCACATTTTCATATTTTGATTGTCATGAATAATTACTTTAAGTTGTTTTTTATTGTTTATTTGAATTATTTTATTAGGTTTTATTGGTTAAGTAGCGGTAACTACATGATTTGAAAGACAGAAATCTACATTATATTGCTGTGTGAATTGAGAGAAATGGAAAAATCATATTTACATTTGTATTGTAAATTCTATGATGATTTAAAGTTATTTTTTTCAGAAATGGTTTAACAAAATGAAATATTGTGGTGTGCAGATGATCAGAAATAATTTGTCTTAAAAATGGACCATTTCACTAGTATTTACTCTGATTTCTCCAGTATTTTGTAGTTTATATGGTCCACAGATATGGATGTATGGACAAAGTTTTTCAAAACTGTAGTGTATTTTTGATAGAAAGGATCTCTTATTTGTCAATTTTATAATATTTCCTCTTTTTCTGTGCTCATTTTCTGTGTCTTGCTGTTAGGAATGGACCGAGTATTGATCCTGTTGGTCGCTGCGTTGATGGTTTATGTGGCTCCAGGTGTCCAGGGAACAGCTCATTTGTCATTCGCCAATAATACAGAGGTTGTGCTCTATTCACTTTAATCCTATCAGTGTAAAGCATCATAATACCATCCTGACCTTTGTACTTTAAACAGAAAACTGTAGTATAATGTGTGTTTGTACTTTTAACAGCGTCTTAACCACTTTCAATACCAGAGTATAAAACCTCATCAGCTACCAGCACTCTGATGGCTCTAACAGTCAGTTTTAGCTTGATGCATTATTTTTTCTCTTTATATTTCATATGTTTATACAAATATCCAAGTAAAATTTTTAAAAGTGACACCTAGGTATGATATTTAAAGCTGTTATCCATCATGATTTTGAGTTTAAATAGCTTTAACTTGTCCATCTGTCTGGTGAAGTATCAAAATCTATTTGTATGCTTTGTCATATTCTAAGTATTTTACTTTAGTTTGTATGTAAAACTTTGATAAATGAAAACCTGAACTTCAGATTTCTGGGTTTAACTCAGCCAAGTTTTCCAGATAACTCAGCTGCTGGTTGATCATGCTCATTTTACACTAAGTCAGCATTTTCACACATCACAACAAACAAAACGCAGTATCAGGTAGAGGTGGTGACTAATTTCAATGACGTCTTACTGCTGTAGAGGACAAAAAAGGTGCAGAAACTTCCACTGAAAGCATTCAAACAACATACTTAATTTTAAATCCTTAGTTGTAGTTGTTTAATAGTTGTTTGATCACAAAACTGGCTGGAGACATTTAAGCTGTTCAATGTCAAATATTTTTATGACATTCTGTGTGAGTGACTGTGTATGTGTGTGCGTCTACCAGGTGAACATCACCCGGACAGGTTGTGGAGTGACTAAACTGTGTTTGGAGACGCCGGACAACTGTGATCCTGCTGGAAACACAAGCTGTCTGTTTGGATCTGTGAACACCAGTAACTCAGTGGCTCCCAATGGCACCGAGCTGTCCATCGAACTCAGAGGAGACTCCTCAGGATACGTAGCGCTGGGACTCACCGTGAATGCATCTGAGGTAACACACACACACACACATATACACATAGTTAGGATAGAGACATTTCATATCCTGTATCCCAATTCAGGGACTGGATCCTCCAAAAGGACTTGATTAACAAATGGTTTGGTCCTTCAGAGGAACTGAAAGCCAGATGCTCCTCCTTCCCAAATGAAGCCTCACAGATGCCAAAATTAATCATGTGTATTTGCAGAACTGTCAACTTGTAAAGCCAAAAGTAACCACCAGGAAGCTACACTCTTAAAAACCTATGAAATGTAAATACCAGGTGAGAACAGTCTCATGATACCGTAGGTAATGATAAACCCGTGACAAATGACAAATGACCAATGTTGATTCAGTAGGTTGGTAGGTAACGCCCTATAACGCAAATTCCCAGCAATAGAAAATTGACTGGCTTGTACATTACATTTATTGGCCTGGCTCGCTGTATACATCTGTTAAATACCCATGTGACATTGTTGACTTAGTATTTACTGAGTTGATAAGGACTGAATGTTGTAAATGACCAGTTTCGATTACGATATAGAGGACGGCAAACAATGCACTGGTTGAGAAAAAGAAGGCTAATTTTTACTGCCTAAATTGGAAGTGCTTTTAAACCTTTTATGCAGATTTTTTCCCCACTAAAGGTCTTTTTCTCAGGTGTTTAGGGAGTTTCCCTTATTCAAATTGAGGGTCTAAGAACAGAGGATGTTGTATTGCTGTACAGGTTGGAAAACCCCCTGAGGCAAATTTGTGATTTGTGATATTGGGCTATACAAATAAGTGACTTGACTTGATAGACTTTGGAGGATCCAGCCCCTGAATTGGGATGTTAGAGTTGAAATACCATTTTCTCCTCCATATTGGGAGGCAATATAGCTGCTATATGGCTGCTATACGTTCATATAAAAGAAAATAAATTGGTGTTTTATTACTGAATGTCTGGATTCACAGTGAAACACTTACATCCTGCTTTCTCATTGTTAACCTGCTGATGGGTGGATACAATACATGGAGACAGTTAGGGAACTAATTAAATATTCAGCTATATTAAACATTACTCAACATAACTGACAACTGAAAAATAAAAATTCAAACTATGACTGTAACAAACACAAATCAAACAAAAAACCTCTGTTAACAGCTTTTCTGTTAGTACTGCTAACTGTCAGGTAGCAGTACCAACAGGTAGCTAACAAGCTATAGCATTTGTCAGATCAGTAACAACCAAGGAAAAATATTGCATTTGCTGACTGTTTGGATAAAGTTTTACAGTTCAGCATTTCTCTTGGACATTTTTGAGCATTTAAAGTCACACTTAGCTCACTTAAACAGACTGACATGTGATTGAGGAGCATTGACGCTGAACTATTATGCTAGCAGTAGCAGCTAGCGTGATATTTAGATTGAGACTAGCAGCA
The DNA here is from genome assembly GCF_910596095.1 of Thunnus maccoyii. NCBI lineage: Eukaryota > Metazoa > Chordata > Actinopteri > Scombriformes > Scombridae > Thunnus > Thunnus maccoyii. Next base: position 24,082,088 of record NC_056544.1, on the reverse strand, counting down.
GCAAGTAGCCTCCAATGCTCAATGAGTGTGAATTCAGGTTTATGTAGAAATGTATATAAAGTGTTTCAGACAAAATATACTTAGCTATTTAAAAATAAAACAAACAAACTGTATATCTTTAACACCTACCTCACTTTTTGGGATTGTCTTCCTAAATTAAAAGAAACTTTTGTGATGAATTTGGACATATGACGTGCATTGTGCCTGGGTTATTTTACTCTACTTTTTGAAAATGACCACATTGACCGAAAAGATGAGATATATTAAATGTTCATACTTATGTACCTCTTCATAGTACGGGAGTCTGTAAAAGTTGTACAGTACTAGTGTCCTGAGTCAGTTGGTGGTAAAAGGTTAAAACCTGCTCCGCTACAAGCTTTTTATTTACAGATTTCTCAGACAATGCCTGTAGGTTTGTTACAGGGCTTGGTTTGCAATATAATTTAAAGTCAAGAAAATCTATGGAAAGAATAGCATATGAATATCTGAGCCATGTGTTGTTGTATGAACCGTATGTCACAATGCGAGACTTTCCAGATTCATGTGAAACCTTGACAGGAACACACAACATGATGCAAACAAGGAAGCAAAGGTAGAAAATATATCACAGTGGCACCATGTATAGAAATCATCATAGGTGAACACAGACAAAACAAGAAGAGCTGGAAACCGTTATCTGAGCTGTTTCATTACTTTACTGACTTATTTTCAGTAATAACAAAGACACTTTGAGATGCTGGAATTTTCCATTGACTTTACTTTCAGGAAGTAGCCCCAGCCCGCCCTATACGCTGGAGACGCAATTGCATAGGGCCCTGTGAATCCTGTCTCAGTACAGCCCCCTGTCGCCCTGTCCTGATAAAACAAATAATAGTGTTAGTGTAGTGTTTTATATAGTTAAACTATACATATATATAATTTATAGTTTTATTTTCATAGTTCTTAGCAGATTAAGGAGGGCCTCCAAAGAAAATCTTGCCCAGGGCCGCCTGTTGTCTTGAACCGGGCCTGTCAGGAAGCCACCTCATCTTTTCATCACTCTTTCTGTTCTCAGGGCACCACCATGCTTTTCATCTGTGCTAAAAACAGCTCCAACAATGGGTCGTTCTTCTTCCGCTCAACGCAGAGAAACAACAGCAACACTGACGCTGCACCAACTCCAACAGAGAGGGTGAGGCCTCAACTTCACTGTCATATAAGGGGATAAAAATGATGTATTTATTTCATTCTTCATACGTAAGGAAAGTTGTTTAGAGGATAGACAGAAACATTTTATAGTGCACTAGAAAATTGCTTAAAAGAGTTTTAAGTCGATTTTTTTTATATGGCTAAATGGCTGGTTAAAGTAATGCCAAACATTAAAGTGTGTACGTAAGGTGTTTGGCCACCAAAGCTCTCTTTTGGAGGTATGGACTCCATTCTTATAAAAGGGTTGAGATCTAGTGACTGTGAAGGCCATCGCATATAATTTATCATTTTCATGCTCTTCAAACCTTCAGTGACCCCTTGTAACCCGTAGGGATGTATCTACATTAGTTACTGTATGTTTCTCCTCTCATTTATCTATTAATTTTTTTTATGTCACCTTTGTAGATGGTCAAAGGTCAACATTTACATAATATTTCCATGGTAATGTAGCAGTATAAACTGAACTGAAACAGCTGGTTTGTGTATTTAAGTGCTGATAAGAAGCTGATATTTGAAAGTCGGCTGCTGAACAGGAACCTTATGTCATCCAGTCGAGATAATAACCTATAACAACCCAAAGTAAACAAAAAATATACAATTCGTTTCCATTGCAAAAATCTACAAATCACTATTCTTTTCAAAATGTTCATGACATAGACTTATTCCCACCAGAACATGAACACAAATCAATTGGTGCTTTCAACTGCAATACCCAGTGGTGGAGGAAGTATTTAGATCCTTCACTGAGGTAAACGTAGTAATACTGTAGTCTAAAAATACTCTATTACAAGAAAAAGTCCTGAATTCAACTTAACTTAACTGAAACTTAAGTAAAAATACAGAAGAATTATCAGCAAAATGTACTTAAAGTATGATATATTATCTATCTCAAGTACAAGTTAGTTTTTATACGATGCTGAGATGAAGGCTGCAATTCTACTTATATATGTATATCTGACTAAATGTCACCCTCCTTTCCAGAGAGTGACAGAAATCCGAGGCTCGGTGCATGGCAATGTGATCCGATGTGAGTTCAACATCCCGAATGTGAACGCCACCAACACCAGGTCCAGTGATACCACCTTCTCCGTCTTGCTCGGGGTTGGAAGTTTTGATGGAAGTAAGTAGACACAGACACACACACACATATATTGTATTATACACATCATGGAGGAGAGCTGCACACTCATGTTTCCTGATGTCTTGTACCTGTAAAAATCCTTTTTTAAAAAAGTTTGTTGCCCCCTGAGCATACTGTATGTTATTACATAAAGTATACGTTTAAAGGTCCAGTGTGTAGAAATTAGTATAATAGCCAGAAAATGAGAATCGCTTTTGTTACCCTGGGATGAGCCCTTTATATCTTCATAGGGAGCAGGTCCTCTTCAAGCAATACATGCAGATCAGCACCTTGCTTATTACAGTTCACTTTCTCAATGCCTTGAAAGCTCAGACGAGAAATGTCTCATATAATCTTTTATCTATTTATTTATCATCATGTTGATTTAATAAAAGACGAGGTGTATGAAAAGAGAAAGTCTGTGTGTGGTCTTCCTTGTTTAAGCTAGTAGGAGTTTAAAGGTCACCAGCAAGAGCATACGTTTGATGGGCTGAGGTGCGTCTTCATTTGATAAATAAAAGTAAACCAAAAATATAATTAAAAAAAAACATTTTTTAACCTTCATTCGCCAGAGATACAGAATTATTTACTGCCTTCTCTCTCAAACTGATATTGGGTTCCATCTTTCAATGATCCCTCATCACATTTATGATAAATTATGTTTGAAAGAGAAAAGACAATTTCAGGAAGCAGGAAAACACTCTTTTAAGCAGCTCACCCTCACTGTCTCACCTCCCTCTGTTTTGTTCTCCGTTGTCGTTCTTCAGACGCTCTCGGGGCCTTTAATGTCTCTCTGAACAGCGGCCCCCTGAACCTCGCCAACCCAAGCAGCAACGTCGCCACCACATCAGCACCGAACAACGCAACGACGACCACATCAGGAGCCAGTGGTGCAGTCTACAACCATGGTAAACAACACACAGACATTACATGCTTACACTTGAGTCCAGGGGGATTCAGTAACCTTATCACTTGACATCTGATCCACATCTACATGGTTTTAGCATATTTGACTACATACAAATGAACAATTTAACTATGAATTGACAAAACAAGCGATTTCATGGTTAACAGCAACCAAGCGTCCACAATAACCTGATGTTACATGAACTGTTTACAGTAGAAGAAAAAAATATTATTAGGGTCATAAATGAGAAATAACAAGATGAGGAGGGTGAGTTTTGTATAATATTATAGAGAGTAACTGATATGTAACTGAAAGTTCCTGGAAAGAACGAAGTAATTTGATACAAATTATATATAGTTCAACTGATTAATTATTGCCAATTAATTGCTGGTGTAACTGAGAGCCTTTCAGCCACTGCACATTAGTATTTACTTTGGTTTAAATGGAGAAGTTCTTTCAGGAAGTTTCAGCTCATAAACACAACTAAACTTTGACTCTATTTTCCCTTCAGTTACTAACAAGTTACAAAACTCTTTCCAGGAAACTTCCAAAGAAATTATTATGGATTTATGGACCTGTAAAAGAAAGAGTTACTGAAAAGAAAAATGGAGGTGTTTATTGTTTTTCACATGAATTCATATTATTAAAAAATTAATTTCTAGAGCACTTGGATAAAGGTTTTATTAGATGCAATCAGTTTTGATAGAGATGTTTTACTTCCAGCCATGTGGATCTCTGTGTCTGTCAGTATGTGCAAAGTCACATAGAAATGCTAAAATTTAATATTTAAAATAAATATAATCAAGTCAGTCAAGTTACTCCATTTGTTGCATTTCATTTATTGTATCTTTATCTACAACATGAGTATTTCCATACTCTGGTTATCGTTAAAGTTTTTAAAGGGCTGGTTCACCCAAATTACAAAAAAACCCCAATAAAACAAAAACAAGAAGCAAACAACAACAAACAAAATCCTCATCTTTTACCTCTTGTGGAACATAACATGCAGATTGTCCAGGTTTTGAGGCGTCCGTCTCTTGAGATCTCAATGAGAAACATCAGACCTCATTATGAACAGTTTTCATTGGAACTACTTTCTACCAAAGAAAACGGTGCCTTTGAAAACTGCGTGTTTCAAATATCATCAGGGACACAGTTTATGCAAAGTACGGAGCCCCCAAAGATAATCTGTTTATCTTGTGCGATCGAGATATTTATATATGTGCACAAGAGGCTGAAAACCTACAAACACAGCAGAGACTATCTGCTGTTTGCATGTTTATAAGCCGAGTTCACTGATAGAATTTAATTTTTACTTCCGTGTCAAAAAAAATGGGCAAAAAGTTAAGTAACATTTCATTTTCTGATAAACATTTCTTGTCTCTTTCCCGTCCAGCTGTGCTTCTCCCTCTGAGCATCCTCACAATGTCCGTCATGCTGAGAGCCTAAAAGAGTCCAGGAGGAAGTTGTGGCCAGAAGGATCCAATGAAGACACTTAATAAGTTTTATTTACACACAGAGAACCAATAAAACTGTGTATAATATATATTTTTTACTAAAGTTATTTGTTAAAAGTATCTTTTGCACCGAACTGTTTTGTAATTTGAACTGAGGCTTAAAAATATGATGTTCAGATTTGCATTTGCAAACACTTCTCGGGGGTTTTAGTGACCAAATAATTCAGTTCTCTGCATTGAACTGAAGGAAGATGGTGACTTAATTTACACAATAGAAGGGAAATATTGTTGTTTTGTATTTGTGTGCAACTAACCACTTAAACCCGCCCATCTGGCACCACAAGCAGCGTCTGCAAATGCAAAATTACAGACTTGGAGCTAACGAGTTTGAACCGTTTCCCAGAAGATCTTGGCAGTAAACCTCAACAGTTTACAGATGACGACTGGAAAAAAGCCAAACATCAATTTAAGGGAAACCAAACCCAAGAAAGGATCGTTATTATGTTTTAATACGTATATGTTTATGTAATGTGAATGTAAAATATTTGTGGAGGATGCAGGCGAAAAGTGATCATGTGATCTAAAATAATAATAAAGTTGAAACTATGATTTTATGTTTATGGCATCATGTCATGGACTCAAAAAAAAACAAAAAACAGCTTTACCACATATTGAATTACACCTCACAACATGCTGCACATAACAGATCAAAGTAATTGATTACACACTTGTAATGTATCCAATCTACCAAGAAACCTGCAGGACAGTCTGATGTAACTGATCATTAGAGTAGATCTCTGATGTAATGATGCATGATGGGATCAAGAGTTTGAATAAAAATGAGTCTTTTTGAGCTACTGGTGTCACTCCGACTGTCTCGTACTCATTACCTGAATTCTGTCAGGGGTCAAAAAAGTTTTGGACGTGAATACAACAGGGGGAAATAGTAGTTACCTGGATTTAACTCCAGTTGTTTCGTTCCTTGCCTTTGTAACATTAAATACATCATTTGAGCTTTAAATGGTCACTATGTATAATAGCAAAATCTTAGAATATAAAATTTTGTCAGCAATTTTACCTTTTTTTAATAATTGTAAGGTGTACATGTGTTATTTTCATATTTTTATGCTGTTATCTTATATTTCATATATAATACTAGGCTACACAGTATCCAAGGTAACGATGCAGCTATAAAGCATCACCGGGGCAACAAGTCAGACCGGGCTTGTATCCCCCAGGTGAGTGTGTGACTGTTAAATGGAAACCTGTAAATATTAATGTATAGCTGATCTGAGAGACTTTATTACTAATTATAACTATATTGACACTCAGAGTGATTATCTATGTGAATTGATCCATCTGTATCAATAGTGTGTTTGTGTAATCTGTAATATAGTAGGTTGTCTTCGATCCTGGTCAAGGTTAGACCATTGGGCCTGTAATTTGTTATTTAACGGTTATTAAGCTTCGTCACAGAAATCATTTATTAGTATTGTAAGTTTCCTTTGATTATAATTTTATTTATATTAAATAGTTTTACTGAGACCAGGCTTGTATCCCTCAGATCCTGAAGTGCTTGTAAGCAATAAACAGTCATTGAAACGACATCGGAGCATCTGTGTGTCTTCGTTGGAGTCAACTACTAACTGCCAGCTATTAGTCCACCATCATCATCATCATCACAACACAATGCAGAGACTGTCACTATTATCAGCAATATAAAAGAGACTTAACGAGGGCCTGCTGTACACAACCGGTGAAGAAAAAACACTCACCTTGTTGGGGGTCAGTTTGTCTGGAAAACTTATTATAAGAGTTTTATTCAGTCCAAGAAGTTTAATCTTTTTCTCTTCCCTCTCAAAAATTTTACTAACTTGTACAGTGGTCTAACTGCTCAAGCTTTTGGCCACATAACTTTTTTTTTTTTTTAAATCAATGTCAGAGTGAAATGAAATCTGAGTAGTCACTTTTGAGAGTTAACCAATGACCCAGACTATAAAACCCCCCCAAGGAGCCCGATTCCTGTAAACTCGCTCACAATGGAAACTAAAGGAGAACAAAGGTCAGTTCGGTCTGTAGTTGTGTGGAAATACAAAAAAAAAAAAAAACAGAGAAGCGTATCCAATTTTAATATTTTATTGCAATTTATTCCTTTACAGTCAAACTTAAACTGAATAGTATAAAAAACTGACATTAACATACAGACACACAAGGTCAAACAAACTTACCAATGAGGAAAACAAACACGTCTAAACCTAAAAACACATACTCTATCTTTTGTAGTTGAATTTCCGTCCTCGCGTTTAAGACATGTCCGTCGAGCTGTCGTCTCTGAGAACATTAACAGTCCATGTTTCCGCCTTCTTTCTCCTGAAGACAAGTAACGACGCAGTAAAAACACAAACTGAAACCTACAGCTAGTTATTCCTTTTACAGTGATACTGGACAACTGGCCAAAAAAAAAAAAAAACAAAAACCCCAAAACAAAAAAAACAAAAAACAAAAAACAAACAAAAAGAACGGCTGGAGGAACAATGGAACAACAGAGTGTGTGTGTGTGTGTGTGTGTGCACCATGCTTGTGTGTGTGCACGTGTTTGCTTTTTGTATCTACATAATGAGTGTTAAAACAGGAGTCCGAGTTCCTACTGGAAGCTGTATGTACGCTGCATGCGTCTGTGTGATCCGCGCCTACGAGTCCTCTTCGCCGTTCACACTGTCAGCATCGTCGTCGCCTTCCACGTGCTCACCTTCCTCCTCCTCCTCTTCTTCGTCGTCGTCCTCCCTCTCTTGACTCTTCACCTGCACAAAATAAAAAAAAACAAAACACAGATGATTTAGTGATGAAATATAAGCGAAGGTGCAGGACGAGACGTGTGTTCGAGCTTGTGAGACTTTAGCAGGAAAGTGGATAATGTGGGTTGTAGTTGTGAGTTTGTGTCGTCTGCTCTGCTTGTAATCAAAACGCCACGTTATTATTTTATGTAAAGATTTGAATTTTTTCTCAAAAAGGAGAACAGAGTTATTACCGGGGCAGATATGTCACATAACTTTAACATGGCTGCAATGTGTTTTAAGAGACACAAATATACCGGTGCGCTACTGTTGGTGTTGAAAAGGATCTCGGTCTCCAAGTAGAGATTATTTTAAGCAAGTGATTAATCTACAGATTATTTTTTTTGATTGGTTGATTAATAATTTAGCCTATTGCATATAAAAATACCCCGTCAGGGTTTCTCAGAGCTTTGAGGTGACACCTTCAAATGAATTGTTTTGTCCGATCAACAATTCAAAACCCAAAGATATTCAATATAAAAACAAAGACAAGCAGCAAATTCTCATATTTGAGAAGCTGAAACCAGCATGTCTTACTTGATACACTCGATTTAAATGATTAATTGAATATCAAAATTGTTGGAAATAAATTTACTAATCATCGTAGATGTCTCGGACCTTGTTGTCACTTTAATTAACACGTGCTGAACTACATAATCCAACTCAAAACCACTGGTCAAACTACACAGTTTTAAAATAATCTGATTAGGGCTGCAAATAATGTTTATTTTCATTATCAATTAATCTGTCCATTATTTTCTTGATTGTTTTGTTTATAAAATGTCAGAAAAGTGAAAAATTACAGTTACAGAAGATGAAATCTGCAAATGTTTGACATTTTTGCCTAAAAACTACTAAAATGATTATTTAATTATCAAAATAATTTCTATCAACTAATCATTGCAGCTCTGATCTAAAGAGATTGTTTCAATGTGTTTCACCAATATACTCGTTTGACAGCACTTGTGTCAAAAATATATAATTACTGCACTTGTTTTTAGAAATTGTGCACTAAAAATCTGCTATAAAAATCAAATAAAAAACAAATAAAATGTATTTATTTTGGAATTGGCTTAACAAAAGTATTTTTTTCTGATTAAGTGGTCTTGATGCAACTGATCCACATTAAATCTTTTCTTCATTAATGTCGTAACATTCAGTGTTTCTGCCTCAGTTTTTTTTCGTGCTGCAGCATCTCGACCTCGTGTTACTTTACATTAAAATAATCCCGACGAGTTTCCACACAGTGTGTTCAGATCAGTACTTTGTATCAGCAGACAGTGAAAAAAAGTCACTGCATCCTGGTTTTAGTCTCACCTCTTCCTCCTCCAGCAGGTCTCCCTCCTCTTCGTCTTCGTCGTCGTCGTCCTCATCTGAGTCGTTCAGCTCCTGGCTTTCCCTCTCCCTCTTTATCCCGTCGTCCTTCTTGTTGCTTGTGTGCGGAGGTGAAGTGACCTCACCCGGTTCTGTTTTCTTTGCTTCTGCCAAACATGAGGGAACATGTTCAAAAATATTCGTCTATATTAAACACTGTATAAGACGAAGAACTCGGAGGGAGACGATGACGCTGCGGTCTGTTGATCCCCGTCACAAGAAAGTTTACAACCCTGCTTGTGAGATATAATTTGAAATGAAGCCAGCAGGGGGCAGTATGACGCTCTCCCCTCCCCATAAAAACATACATCTAACCCTCTGGTGGTGGTTTATTTCTTCTCGTACCTGACTTCTTGCTGTGGTCCTTCTCCATGTGCTCCAGGCTCTCCAGCAGGTCGTCCACTTTGCTTTTAATTTGAGACAATTCCCGCTTGATGGTCTGCAGCTCATCCACTTTCACTGCAGAGAGAAAAAAAAAAAAAAGAGGGAAGGAGGAGGATCAGAGAGGCTCTGTGACGAGAAACTCAAGTACGATGAAGTGAAAACAAAGCATCCATATCTACATCTAAACACACATCAACTACCCACTGAATAGAAACTTAAACTGCTAAACATAAGCAGCAAATCCTCACACTGGTGACACTGGAACCAGAGAATAATTGACCAGTTTGCTTGTTGACTGACTGAACAATCAATTATCATAATTGTTGCTCATCACCATCTCATTTCAGCTCCAATCAAACAAGTCAAAAGTGTTGAATTTGCAAAAACATAACACAGATTAAAAAGACAAATTCTTACAATTTACAAACTGGAACCAGCACCTGCACCTTTCTTTGTTTTATAATAACAACTGATTATCAAAACAGCTTTTAAAAACAATCTTCTAATCGATTAAATACAAATAATTCTGCAAGCCTGTATCACCGAACTTCGATGAACTTCTACATAAAATGAAGATTTTCATTTTTTCACCAGTTTATCACTCAAAACAGCTCAGATGTTGCCAGTATTCAAGACCAAAAATGACAAATAATGTGCAGAATCCTTCCTTGTTTTTGCTGCTGCACAAATTTCCCCAAAGAGATCAATAAAGCTTCAGACGGTCTTGTACACGTGACGTGACGGAGGGGAGACACCCACTTGTTCTGGACGAGGAAGTCCTCTGACTGCTCTTGGATGAAGAGGAGAAGCTGCTCTTGGTTCGTCGGCTGCTTCCTCCACTGCTGAGGCTGACCCGCGGGCGCTTGGACGGGATCACGGCCCGCGACAAGGGGGGAGGGGGAGCGGGGACGCGGGACGGGTACGAGTACATTCTGGTATCAAAACACAACAAGTTCATTAACAGATTTGAGTACTACTATGTGATAGAAATATACCGCTGTGGTGAGTATAAAGAGTTTCAAGTAGAGAACACTTTAAGTTAACAAAATACTGATGCAGAATTTACAGCATCATGCACAGAAACAAGCAGAGAGTCTTCAGTAAGTCACATGTTCAAGAAGGACAAGAAGATGTTCAAGAAATATGGAAGATACTGACAGATAAGTGACAAACACAACGGTGATTTCCCACGCTGACAACTGATGAGGGCTTTGTGTTTTCCTTTCAAACTGGGAGACAAAACATCTTACTCACCTGTTGTAATAATCTCTCTGAAAGTCATAGTCGAGGTCGAATGAGGAACTGCTGTTCAACGAGACAAAAGAACAAAGCGTGTAAAGAAAAAACGTGAAGGAGGTGATAAAATTACTGCACTTTAAGACGTGTGAACTTTGATTAATTTAAGGTACTTTTATATACTCCTGCTGTGTGCTCACATGTGTTTTTTTTTTTGTGTGTGCAACAGCTGTTCTCATTATTACTGACCTGTACATGTCTCCAGCTGAGCGTTTGGTTGTTTTTGACCGGTGTGGTTTGGGTTCTCCAGCCAGGTTGATGTCTGAGGAAAAAAAAAAAAAAAAAAACAGATCATTGAGAGAGTGATGCCAAAGACGTCAGATTCTGTTGATTTTAATAAGACTGTTTCCAAAATTTGATCATCATTTATCTTTAAATTATATTCTCAAAGTGCTTTTCAAAAAGAAACTATTTGTAATTATGAACCGAGTCTTGGAAAGACCGACAGGAAAAATATCTGAGTTTTATCAGCAATGTGAATTTAATCACAGCTGAACTTCTTGTTCTCGGCAGACCTTACAAAACTGTTTTGATCCTTCATCTCATGTTGCTTATTGCTGGAGTTTCACCCGACATAAACTTACTGAGGAATATTTGTATACTTAACCGCACAGGAGACAGTAATTAAAAGCTTAATTTAGGCTTTGAAACTCACCAGAACAAGATATTTCAGAGATGAAGCCTTGAAACATTAACTAGCAATGAAAGAGCGTAATGTGCAAATTTTGTTTTTTTTATTTTATCCATGGCTTCGACCTCATTGTCTCATACTGCGACGGTTCCCAACATATAAGTCAGAAACCCTCCAAGACGGAGGTAAATCTCAGAGGTAGTGAGCTTTTTATTAAATATATTTCTGCAACACAAAATTATGTTTCTTTTCCTTGGCCCTCTGCTCTACTTGTTGCTTTTTTTGTGAATTAAAGGCTACTTTTATCTCCTCAAACCTCTAAAAAAAATTAATCAAAATCAATCAGTCTGACAAGAAAAAGTAACTTCACAGCTATTAATCATATGCAACATGTGCAGATTAAAAGGTTGGAAACCGCTCAATAGATAAATACAGCTGCTCTTATTAAAGTTTAATCATCAGAAAATATTTCATGGAAAGGCCTTAATTTAGGAGGATTGTACTCAACATCAGATTATTTAGTCCCAGTCTCATTCCGGTAGGTTGAAAAACTGAATTCTTACCGAGTACTTGTCCGACAATCATCCGCCCGTCCTCCCCGGCGACGGCGGATCGGGCGTTCCTCTCATTGGCGAACTGAACGAAGGCGTAGCCCTTGTGGATGGAGCAGCCCACGATTTTGCCGTATTTGGCGAAGATGGCCTCTACATCCGCCTTGGTGACCAGCAGGGTGTTGAGGTTGCCGATGAAGACCCGCGAGTTAAGGGAGCGGGGGTCGGTCTTGTTGGTGACGTTGCTGCTGGCCATCAGGCTGGAGGTGGTGGGTGAGCGACTGGCGGGAAGACACACAGACACAAGATGTCAGGTTTAAGTGGCAGAGTGACACTCGATCCTCTGAACTGCTGCCGCTGCCGTCGTCGTCAAGGTGAGTCCCGGCTGTAAGGACTGAATCGTTAGCATACAAGATCAGCAGCGTTTCCTGGAAAATTAAACAGTTAAAAAACAAATAAACATGCCGACGACAAAAGAGAAAACTGCAGGAAGTTATGAGCCAATGAGACCATTTACCTTTTTTTTGTAAAGGACATGGAGACGTGTCCAAAACTGTCCTAAATTTCCTTGAAATTACCGAGCACTTATCTGCTTTTCTTTGAATAATTAAAACCAGCCAGTGCGGCTGCATAACATTATTCCCTTATTATTCCCTTCTAAACCACCAATTTCCTCCCAATCTAAAAATAATCCCCACTAATCAAAAAAAAAACCCCAATAAAATATAATAAATTTCTCATTTGACAACAAAGGCTCAAGCAATTGGAGTCCTATTTGTTTACAGATTACTCTATAAGCCTCCACATTAGAGGCCTGTAACTCAAACACATACTGACCAGAGTACATGAGGGATTATAGTAGAGCTGCAACAGCTGGTTTTTAAAAAGGAAAAAAAAGAAAAAAAAGAAAAAAGAGTCTTAATTTTCTGATTCCAGCTTCTCAAATGTGAATATTTTCTGGTTTCTTTTGTCCTCTATGACAGTAAACTGAATATCGTCTGTCTGTGGACTGTTGGCCGGGACAAAAGATATTTGAAGACGTCATTTTGGGCTTTAGGAAACTGATTATTTCACCGTTTTATAAGAGAAAAAACAGATTAATTGTTAATGAAAATAGTTGTTAGTTGGAGCCCTGGGTGTTTGTGCTGGCACCAAAACCTGTCGAGTCAATTTATTTAAAAGAGCACATTTAAAAACAAATATTGACCAAAGTGCTTTACAGAGAGATTAAATTATGGGATTATTTGATGATTAAAAGGATCAAATAAAAACAAAAGACATAAATAAGAGGATACAAGTAAATTAATAAAAGTATATTATATCAGGCATGTCTGTGATAATTAAGAGGCTAAATAAAGGCAACGGGTCTTTAGTTGGGTTTTAAAGATATCAATAAGGGGGAGGATCTACCACATCGATCACAATTTGCTCACAGAATCGTCAATTTGAGTCTTGAACTAAAGAAAAGTTGCATTGCTGCCATTATTAAGAACTAAAAGGTCACATTAGCATACAAGCCTTTAAGTCAGAAAGTTATTAATATCAGTGTTGTTGCTTTAGCTATTGTAATTATAAAGGAGGTGTGAAGTTTTCTTTCATATTACAAAGTATCACAGTGAAACATGTAAAATAAGACTAATGTGATGAGATGCCTGTTCTCAGCTGTGCAGGAGGTTTAAAATGAGTCATCAAAATGCACCTGAATAACAATAATGCCAAATGCAGATGGACGTTATTTTTTAAGGACTTTTTAAGTGAGCTTTAATGCCCTGTTTGGTTTATTTCCTTTAAGAGCAAAGTGCAGAGGGGTCAACCTTAAAAAGTGTTTTTCTTCGTCGTTTACAGGATGTAAAAAGAGTGAATCTGCAGATGAAGAGAACTAAGGAACATAGATAAATGATAGAGCAATGTTTTCATAGAAAAAAAGCAACAGACTCATGTTAAAAATGATAAATACTAATTTAACTTTGTTTTTTTCAAATCTACAAACTTTCAAGGATTTTTAAAGACTGTGACGTGTTTATATAAGCTTTGGTGTGAGCGCTTAAATTCAATGACACATGACAAACAAATGTTAACTCAAATAATGATTCAAAACTCCCACGTGTGTGTGACAGAAACAGGACCTGTAACCAGTTCAAAAAACAGCATTTAAACTCGATAACTCAATTAAATTTTTCTTAATATTTTGCAGAAATCTGTTGCTGCTTCCATACAGGGTTAAATTAGAGGTAGGACATTTTTTTTTTTTACAGGATTATACAGCATTTTACAGCAAGAGGAGACAACATTTAAGCTGCATCACAACATTATAAGAACACAAACAACATCTACTGTCAGACACATATACTGTATTTTATCAATATGCAGTATTTCCTACAGTTTTAAGGATTTTTTTCCCCTCATAAGTGCAAACTCTACCACCCTTGGTTGTTTTTTTCTGTTACTACACAGCTGCCTGGTCCAAAGCCCAATAAAGCCCAGAGCCTTGTGTGAGTCTGGAGATGGGAAGCGAGCCCTGATATTGTAAACATTGAAAACAGCAGAGGCATCAAAAGTAACCCCCGGCTGACACTGGGGAGTTTTTAACAGTCATCACTCACTCCATAGCGTTTGTGTGCAGGGCTGTCGTCTGTCTGATGTTTGACACTGTGGGCTGGGTTCAGTTTGGGCTGGTGTCTCGACCTTCACCTTCGCCCCTCGCGATTTTTACTGAGGTGACAGAAAACACACCTCAGTCAAGCTGAGCAGGGTTATCTTGTACCAAGTCTTACCTGGTTGGAATGTGTACAGGAGTGAAGTGACGAGGTAAACACAGTAACACAGCGCTAAAAGAGGCGTGAGTTTCCAGGAAATCACACTACAACTACCAACTTTGTGACACCAGCCAGTGTCCAAATGCAATACTTGTTTAATGCTATTTAATACTTATAATTAAAAGACAACTGACTAAAGTGACTTAAGACAGTACAGACCCATGTTTAGAGTAACAAAACACCACCTGGGACCAAACACAAAGGTGAAAAAGCCTTATCTAACTAGACAGAAAGGTGCAATGAGTAGGCCAAATATGCTTGTGACTGTGAGAGAGTTCAGAAAGAAACATGTATTATTATATTGTTTGAACAAGGCAGGGGAAGCACTATGAGTGTGTAAATAAACGATAAAATATCCTGAATGTTATCTTTCACAATCTACAACTGACAATGTTAACTTATCAAAAGGCATTTTCATGTTTAAACATACTGAAAGCAAATGCCGTGTCAATCATCTGTGGTGGCTCAAAGGGTACAAATAGATTATTAAACTTTATACATAATTTTTCATGGAGGAGGTTTTCTGATCTATAGATTTAAAGTCTCAACATGAGAAGTCCCATTCATTTCATACTCCTAAGACATGGAGGAATATCAATTTGGGGTGACATTATAAATATAAATTAATTAATTTGTAGCCTGATTATTCATAAATCAAAGCTATGTCAATAAGGTAAATGTAAGTACCTTTATCAGCATCATTAACCTTAAAGTTCAGAAACTGGGAAGTGGTATATTAAGATATTTACAGGGGAAAAGATCAAAAGAGACATTTGACTATTAGTACTAGTAAAGTCATCAATGCTGGGATGCTTCTTTTAACAATTTAAACATATTATGGGGCCACTTTAATAAAGAAAAAACCTCCAGAGGAGCTTTTGAATTTCTTGATATTCTCCAGTTGATGTTAACTATTTATTTCCTTAACGGGACAACCAGCGTTTGTGTGTTTTCTTCTGTATCTACTGATAAGACTAAATGGGGCTTTATGGGTGTTCATGGAGTGACTTGATTTTCATATAGATAAACCACCATCATACTCATTCAGATAAATAAGCCTTTAATTAATAATGTGTGTTTTTTGTTGTAACGTTATGTAACAAAACTGAGGTCCAAAGCTTCCAAAATCAGAAAAATTACTCTTCACCATTAGACGAAAAAAAAAAAAATTAAAAATAAAAATAAAAAAACGGGGGGAAAAAAAAACTACTCCACAAAAAAAGACAACTGACTGAAAAAGCAAAAATTACCTAAACCATCCACAACACACCCGCCTGGAGCCCGACAGCGCCACCGCCGGGCCGCGGGGGGGGGGGGGGGACAGGCCCGGCCTCGAGGGCTCAAAGCCGGCTAGCATGGCTAACGTTAGCCGACCACCAAATGGAGAAGCATGAAAAACACACAGCAATCAGACCAGTTCCTGTGTTTGCAAAAAAAGACCCAAAACCTGCAAAATTTGGATAACTGTGTGGTCGATAACCTAATGACTGATTGTTTGATGAGGAGGATCAGGGCGGAGCTGCCACTATGAAACCAAAAGAGAGCTAACTAACTTAGCTGGCTGAAAAGCGAGCCAAAAACAAAGCAGTCCCGTTAAGGAAAAGTCTACAAAAATTACGCTACACGCTCTTGCAAAAGAAGGTAGGAAACTGTAGCTAAAAGGTGACTCCAAAGCGTCGTATTTCTAAACACCACAACCAGCGTTTGTGTGTTTTTTTTTTTTTTTTTTTTTTTTGAGGAGGGGGGGATGAGCGTCTCCAAGTCAGCTAAGCTAGCTACCTCCGCTAGCCAGCACAAAATAGAAAAAAACATCGTTGAAAAAAATCCAAAAACAAAAGAAAAAGGAAGGAAAAATGAAAAATAGCTGGGAACAAAATACTCACCACGACCTTTACGAGTAAAATGTCTTGCTTTCGGTAAAATCTGTTAAATAGTTGTTACTTAGGTCGTCCTTTAGGAGCACAAGCGATTCGCCCCCCTGAGCAGCGAGCTAGCTTTCTTCTAGCCACAGAGCTAACGTAGCAGGCGATGGCGCAGTAGTGGATGAGGGGTGCTCGTTTTGTATCACAGAGCAGTCCGAGGGTGCGGAGCCAATGTTAAATATCAATTCAAAGGGGCTTTATTGACATGGAAAAGATTATTTTACACCATCAAAGCGAGTGTGAAATAAAAATAAATGTAAAACTATAAAAATAATGTAAAAAAAATGTACATACTATAAGTAAAGATCCACCAGAATAAAGAAATGTGTCACATGTAACTGTATAACAATAACTGAAGCACCACATAGAGACCTCAAGAGGACTCCGGTGTGACCTGATATTTAAAACGTATTCACCTGTTGTCTTTGAAAATCAATCCTTTCTCCTGGCTCCCAACCAAAGCCTGTACTGATTAGTGCTTGATTTGTTTTTAACTTTAGTACACAAACACCTAATTGATCGACATGACATTACATTGAAAATCCCCTCCGTTTTAAGAAACATAAAAATACTCTGCTTTGAATAATAATTTGTGTCTAACAAGTTTTTTTTCACAAGAAAAAGTTACCTACCATTTACCTAGTTTGAAACTCTAAAAAATGACATCTACTCCTCATTAAATATCTAGAATCTATGAATATACAAATATATTTCATTTCAAAAGTTTAACTGCTGGACACAACATGTCTCCTTCTTCACTGTAAAGTCCATTCTCAGTGTTTGTGCACTGGAGGCTTTAAGTTTCCACATCACACTTGTATAAGTTGAATATTGGACCAGGACCAGCGTCCAAAAGAGCTGTGATGTCACAAATCATGCTTGTAGGCCCATTTTCATTTTCTGGACTAAACAACTAATTGATCATTGAGAAAATTATTATTATGGCCACTGACACAATATTGAACCATCTCTAAGAGATTTATTCCAATGTATATTTTTTGTGTGCAGTTTTTTAAACTAATGCATTTGCAGTCAGAACAAGTTTCCATGAAAATCCGCTCATCACAGCATCACAGCTATTAAGTGGCAATCAGCCTGATAGGATTCACCTGTGCAACTGTGCTTGCAATTCGTCAGAGTTTCCTGGTCCTCCATCTCTACATATCTTTGCATGAAATTAGTTTCTTATAATGCAGAATGAACACCAGAAAATATAATTTACATTAGGAGAATAGAGCTGACATTATTTTTTCCTCTCAACACAGAAAACACAGAAACAGAAGTCAAGTCAATTTTATTTAAATAGGTTCCAAAATCACAAATTTAGACCTTTGCAATGTGTATGCAAATTAGAGGAATTAGAGAAAACAAACCCAAATTGAGACCCAATTTTCTTAACTGAGAACAAACATTGGAATATAAAAAGCAACAATTTGGTCATATATGTAATATTATTATATTACTGTATATATTTTAATCTGTCTGGCTGGAGTAACATCTTAAGATATAAAGAAAAATATGGAAATACATACAAACACTGCTCAGTCAGACAAGTCAGACAATAACAATTTATGAATGGAATCAGTTTGCATTTATTTCAAGCAGTAGTTGCATTAAGTCAAGTCTCCTCAGTTGATAAATGCTTGAGTGAAGACTGTGTGTCATTCAACCTCAAAACCATTTTATCTTCTTAAAATCAAACTTTAACGTAAATATTGTCTCAGAGTGAAAACAAAGTAAAACGTCACCAGTGTATTATCACAGTCAGCCAGGAGAGGACAGTAGTGTTGTTATGAAAATAGATGGATGCTGAAACTGGGATAAATACATAAAATGGTTGGGATATTTTGACAAACTTCACATTTACAAAACAAGAACTGAACAATCTTGTGAGTACATTCAAAAACTGATCAATGACTACAGGGCATTTCTACCAAGGCAGAGAGAAAAAAGATGCAAAAAGCCTGCCCACACTGTTTAATCTCTTACATGCAGTAATTAAACCAGAATAAATAACTATGTCCCACTTAGATCATACTAATCCTGATTATCATTTGTTGTCAGTGCAGTTCCCTCCAGTTTTAGCAGCTTTACTCAAGAGTTGAATAGTTTCGGATGGATATAAACCTAATAATAATATGATAGGAATATGTGTGATTTTAGGTTGCATACAGCAGATGATCTGAACACCCTGTTGATAGTGTTGGCTCCTCTTTGACTCACATACACACAAAAAACTGTGATGACAGATACAATGTTTCTGAAAAAGAAAGTTTATTAAATAGCTTAAATGTAATCTCAATATTGTCTGACGAGTTGTCACCTTTCATACAAACTTCATCTGGCTTTATACTTTAAGGGCTTTTCAAACAAAACTTACTTTGAGATTTTTTGCATCCTAAATCTTGCACACTCAAAACTAGCTCTCTCTATAAACATAGGAGCTAATGAGAAAATAATAAACAGCTTTGCAGGCAGGTGACTGATGACAAATGGAAGTCAGGTGATCCACAGAGGCAGGAGACTCGCTGAGGACATCTAGTGTACAGGTGATGCACAACAGACCTTTTTCACAGCACATATTCTGTCACATCTTACAGCACTAACCAATAGTTTTAATAATGACTTGGTAATATAAAGTGTCCCAATAGGACATACAACTGGGCCAGCATGTTTAATACCAACCAGGTCACTTTAACAGAAATAAGTCATTATTTATGTTATTAATTTCACCTGTACTTTCTATTTTGTGACCTTTTAGAGCCCATAACCATTTACAATAATTCAGTCTACTCATGACTCCTTGTCACAAGTAACATATGATTTGCAATCAGGTTAACAATGAATAATGTTTCCTTCTCTGAATATTTCATTTGAATGGTTATGAGAGGCTGGATGATGAAAGACAATCTACTGTTCCACTATAAAAAAAAAAAAGAAAAATAGAGATAATTTGTGTAGCAGAAATATGTATTTTTGTCTTATTTCCTATCTCGTTAATCATATTGTTTGTAATCTCTCAGATTTATCTTGGATTTACCCTCAAATTATGAAAAGTCAAAATGTCTGCAAATCATTTATATTAGACGAAACCATGAACAACCCACGAACAACTTTATCAAACCCATGAAACATGTGGAAAACATTTGATCAGTTTACTGTCCAAATATGTCTCATCAGCATTATCCACACATCATTTCCAGTGACATGCTTACAGTTTATTTGATTAAATGAGATGACAGCGGGGTACAAAAATCTTGAAGCACTTAAATGTGGAAATGCATAAATGAAATATTTTTTTAAAATGAATTCTTTTTTGGCAAAATTTTAATTGATGTATTTATTAACCAATCACAGTCATTCATATATTCATTCCTTTATTTCCCCTGTCACAGTTAGGCCCCCATACATAATGACCTATAGGTGAAATTTAATTGTGCTATAAACCTTTTTTTTTAACAGAAAAAACTTTTAAGTAAGAAAAGCTAGCATGTAAATAATAAAATTGATAATAAAATTAATGATGGCTGATAAGATAAGAATACGATATAAAACCAGGAGCATACATCGTACCTAACCCAAAGATAAAACATAAACCAGAAGCATAACAACATAAAACATGAGACCAGCAACATAAAACAACAATTCCTCTTTGCTGCTTCAGTTTCAGTTCCTGTTATTGTGCCTGCTGGCTCACTGTCATACTGTCATAGTTATTGGTACACTTGAAAACAACAGAGCCATCGTTAACGTTATTAGTAACACCTGTGCTTTTCCTACTGTGACAAGTCACAATATCTGCTGTGAAAATAGCCCATTAAGCTTTCTGAGTGACTTTATTGCACCTGAGGAGGACATAAGAGAAAGGATGGCAAGTAAAAGAGACCAAGAACAGCTGTTTTCTGTATCTAGTTAGGAGATGAAATCCCTACAACGTCCCAATTTTCATGGAGAATATGTTCTTTTGTGAATTGTTTTCGTCCATCTGGTTTGGTTTTGAGCGTTGTCCCAGAGGACTTGTTGCTCTGTGCATCATCTCGGGAATCAGAAATATAACTCCAACTCGCAGTTTCACTGTGTAATCAGATACACAGATGAAAGGTTTCTCTGCTTGTTTGTCTCTTCTGTGTATTTCTGTCAATCTTACGGTGGACCAGATGTTTGACAGGCTGTCAGGTTTCATCTCCAAGTTTTGATGGGATCATAACACATGTGGGAGTATACATCACCTTCTAAAAGTTGATGCTGCCAGTGATAGGAGAGCATTGTGTATCATTATTTTCACCCCAGTAGAAGGCAAGTTTGTTTATATAGCACCATTCAGTCACAAAGCAATTCAAAATGCTTTATAGGGGCAAAGAAACACATTGAAATTAGACATTAAGTAGACATTAATATTGCATTAAAAAGACAACAAAAACAGAGAGCAAAAACTTAAAAAGAAGTTATGTATAAACAATAATGTTTTAAGCCCTGATTTCAATGAGCTAACGGTTGTAGCAGACCTCAGGTATCCAGGAAGTTTGTTCCACAGGTGGGGAACATAGAAACCAAAAACTGCCTCATCTTGCTTGGTTTCGATCCTGGAAACATTGAGTAAACTTGTCACTGATGACCTGAGGGGTCTAGGTACTTCATAATGTACAAGTAATCAGAAATGTATTTAGGCCCGAGACCATTTAGTGTTTTAAAGACAAGTAATGGGAATTTAGATCTATTCTTTGACACACAGGAAACCAGTGCAGTGATTTAAGGACTGGTGTAATGTGCTCCACTTTCTTGGTTTCAGTAAGGACTCTGGCAGCAGCGTTCTAGATGAGCTGCAGCTGTCTGATTGATTTTTTATTGAGCTGTGAAGACACCATTACAATAGTTTAGCCTGCTGAAAATAAACACATGAACTAGTTTTTCTGTCTTGCTGAGAGAGAAATCCTTTAATTCATGCTATGTTTATAAGGACGTAGTAGGCTGATTTTGTAATTGTCTTTATGAGGCTGTTGAAATTTAGGTCTGAGTCCATAACTACAACAAGATTTCTGGCTTGATTTGTAGATTTTAATGTCATGGAGTCAAGGTGAGCTCTGGCTTTTAATTTTTCTTCTTTGAGGCCAAAAACAATTATTTGAGTTCTTTTCTGTGTTCAGTTGTAGAAAATTCTGGCTCATCCACTCATTGATGTGTTCAGTGCACTTATTCAGCAAATGTAAGGGACCTTAGTCATGTGGTGACACTGTTATGTAGAGTTGTGTGTCATCTGCATAAGTATGGTAAGAAATGTTATGATAATCTGAGCAAGGGGGAGCATGTAGATATTGAATAGAAGAGGCCCAAGAATGGACCCTTGAGGAACTCCACATGACTTTTGTTTGCTCAGGTTCATAATTACTAATGACAGAAAGTCATCTCTATCTTGAAAATTTGATTTAAATCAATTTAGCACAGTGCTAGGCAGTCCCACCTACTTTTCCAGTCTGTCAAACAGTAACTTATGGTCAAACGTGTCGAATGCTGCACTGAGATCCAGTAATACCAAAACTGAAATTTTTGATGCGTCACTGCTCAGATGAATGTCATTTAAAACTTTCACAAGTGCAGTCTCAGTGCTGTGGTGTGGTTGAAATCCAGACTGAAAAGCATTAAGGAAATTGTTTTGCACCAGGAAAACATTAAGTTGCTGAAAAATAACCTTTTCAATGATTTTTCCTAAAAAAGGCAGGTTTGATTTGGGCCTGTAGTTATTTATTACTGAGGAATCCAGATTAGAGGTTTAATAAATATGGTCTTCAGGCCCCTTGGAAGAAAGCCTGACCGAAGAGAACTTTTGACTATCTGTACATTTGATGCTATGCAGTTAAAAACATCTTTAAAGAAGCTTGTAGGCAGAGTGGCAAGGCAGCAGGTAGTAGGTCCAAGGTGTTGAACAATTTCAGTCAAGGTTGCGTAATCTAGGGGGTAAAAATGTGCCAAATTAAGGTAGGGTTGAGTTACAGACTGTTTGTCTTATCCTCAGAATTTTTCTCTGTGAAAAAAGATTGTAAGTCATTGCATGATGTGGTGGAAAGCAGTTCAGGAGGGACTGATGCTGAAAGGTTTGTCAGTCTGTCAACAACAGTGAAGATGATGTGTGATTGTTATTTTTATTAATAATTTCAGAGAAAAGGGAATGCCGTGCCCTTTTTTATTCTAAATTATAGATGCAAAGTCTCTCTTTATAGATGTCATTGTGAATCTGGAGTTTGGTATTTCGCCACCTACGTTCTGCCTGTCTACACTGTCTTTTTTGAGCTTTTACCAGTGTGGCATTCCTTCATCCATAGTGCTTTTTTCTTAAAAGTGACAACTTTGTTATATATATGTATGTATGAATATATAAATTATACAGAGTTAACTAGAGATGACAATTACAGAGATACCATAGGGGATTATACAAACCAAAAACCAGAAAATGGTTAGTATAACGTCAATAATGAGATCTGCAAACACACACAGTACAAAATTATAGGGATACTACTGGAAATAAAAATACCATAAAGTGCAAGAAGACCCGTGTGAACTCACTATTGAGAACTAAAAACACTGTCAATTCTTATATGGGAATATTATTAAACCAGCTACAAACTACAAAACATTATATTATATATATATATTCGGCCAACGTTGTTGTCCACAGGGCAACTTTTTTTTGCATACATTTGAAGCAATTTGAGGTAGAAAGCAGCTGATGAATGAAGGATTAGCTGACTACATGCCACAATATGACCTTTATTTAATTTAACTCAAGAATGAGTTCATAGGAAAATGAATGTGATGCCATTAAAGGGATCACTATTAACTAACACTGAAGATTAAAAAAGCATTATGAGTGTCTATTAACATATTATAATGATAACAGAAAAATACATCAGCAATACCATTTGGTATTTTGGGGTTCAATGGTGTCCTTAATAAAGGCACTTAATACTATAAGCCCCCAAAAGTATGGAAATGGGCCTGACTTAAACTAAAATGAAGGTCACTGTTTACTATTGAGTATCATGTCCCTGGCGGTGCTACAACAGGAGATTAAAGATACATATGATATCAATAAGGTCATTATCACTGAGCATTACAATAATAAAACTCTGGTACTACTTTCTGATAAGACATCATTCATAAAAGGGTTTATAAGTTGCAACTAATGGCTTCATTAATGGTTTGCTTTACTGAGCAGTTATCAGCCATTAATAACAAGAACTTTTGGATTGACAGGTTGTGATAAATCTCTCTGGCTGCTGTTGAGTCATTAATAAAGTGTTGAGAGTATTTTACTTTCTAATAAACCATCAAATCTGCAGTTATAAATGTTATTAAGTCATTAGTTAGAAAAAGTTAGTGTGCTATGTATGATAATAAATGTTTAGAAGTCATTAATTACTATTAATAAGTTGTTAATTAACAGATTTTGGCCCAAATGTCCTGCAGGACTTTTCCAGGGGATCAGAGGTCAAAGGGTCCATTTGAAGGGTCTTCATGATGAAATAAAAAAGACAAGTTTTTCCTAATAATAGCTTACAACTAATTAGTATATGGTTGATAAATCATTAAAATAATTTATTTAAAAATTTGAATGTGCATACCTCTCTTCTTCTGTTAGTTACGACAAAAGGTGAAAGTGGTGCCAAAAATGTTATTGAAACTTTATTAGAAAATATCACAGCAAAGCCATAAATTATAGTTAAACCAAAAAGTAGGGATAAGGTCATCATAAGAAACTCTTTACTGAGCTATGGAGACGCACAATGAGCCGTTTTAGTTTTAATTATCATAATTAAAAAATTGCGGTAAAATTCCGGTATTTCATATTTATAAATGCATATTTTAGCTCCAGAGACGCTTTTCCTTTTTGGCAGTTAATCACATTGGCTCAGTCTCTCTGTTTATTAAGACAAAAAAAGTGTTTGTCTGTGCGTGCATGTGCGCGCGCTGCACGGAGCAGATGCAGCCAGTGAGCTCGCGGTGCAGAGCGCGCTGCTGTGACAGTGGGAGGCACAATCCGCGTGGAGCCAGCGCGAGGCAAAGACCTTCCAACAAGCTGTGAACGATGACGAGACGCGAAACGGTAAGAAGAGCGCTTCAAATGTGACATTACTGCACTTAAAACTGCATTTCTAACGTTTTAACCTGCAGAAACAACGTTGGGAAAGTTGTCATGAAGACTTACAGTATGTTATGATTTATGTTATGTGTTAGATAAGTTTTCAATTAGTGAGTTTTTATTGTGACTCATTATAAGGTTTTTTTTTCTATTGAAAACGAGAATGATGGGAGAAAAAAGTAAGTAAATTAGTTAAGTATTTAGAAGTATTTGTAAATGTCTGTAAGCATCCAAAGTGACTTTAACCATTGTTTGTTGGATGTGCACTAATGCTTCACAACCACTGGACTCTCAAGAGTTTGTGATAAATGAGGAAAAAATCTCCTTGGAAAGAAGAAAACAGTCAGAGTAATTTCCAGACTGTTGATAAGAAACATGATTATCGGCTCTAATTTTACCTCCATATCAAGGATTACACAATAACTTGTTTTGATTGTGCAACAAGGATTTGAGGAAGGCAATTAATAGATAGGCTGCTATACTGTAGTGAACTCTTACCCAAATGGTTTCCTGTGATATTTTCCCCCCCTTATTACTTATGGGACTCTTCCTTTCCACTCCTCTGCCGTCCACTGATTTATGTAATGTAGCTGGAATGAAAAGTGCTGCGCAGGGGGTGGAAATCTGGCTTACTGAAAGTCAAACAGATGAGGAGGCTTGTTTTAATCATTAGGCTCATGGTATCACTGACATGGAGCTTGTGCTGGGGAATCATGGTTTATGCTCTCAGGCCTCGGCCAGCGTTCCCACTGCACAGAGGGCTGAATCACAGTTAATTTTATTATTTACCTCATTTAATCTTATATATCAGGCCTTTAAATGGGTAATAAACAAGATTTGTACTGCTCAGTATAGCACAAAATCATCTTAATATGCCTTTGGGATGTTGATCAGGTTGTTGATCAATACCAATGACTCACCGATTGTTTCACCAGATGCTCTGATTGTTTGTTCAAGTGCTCAGATGGAGCATGGCGCTACGTGCGAGAGACAGCAGCGAGCCAAGATTTGTTTCGCCCTAAAAAAATGTGTTTGCCCTGGCAGTGTAGCGTCGCCTCGATTTCACACCAGGGGAAGAAAATAACAAAAGCATTTCAATTTTAGTGGATTGTTTTTCTACTGTGGACTTTTTCTAAATGTAAACAACAGTTTCAAAATATTTCATCAGGTTACAAGTGAAAGTATGAACCCCAAAGCTGGATCCATTAATTCTACAAAGAAGTTGTGAGGCTTTACATTACATGTCTTTTATTAAATCCATTCCCGCAATTATTTATGTGGCAAACAAACAAACAAACAAAGGATGGAATGAGGGAAAGCTCTGTTCTCTAAGACATAAAACATTTTGATACAACATTTGTGTCAAGCTATTCTTGACCTTGGAAACAGCAATTGACAAAATAATCACAACTCAGGGTCTATTTACTTGCTTGTTCCGGGGCTTTCAACCCTTCAACCACACAGTCTTCATCAGAACAGCTTGTGTAGTTGTCAAAGAACTGTGGATGTTCAAACTTTCCATTACTCTGACTACTTTTAGGACTCCTTGTCCGTTTTGGTTTACAAGTTGACCTTGAGAGTTCATTCTTGACCTTGGAAAACAAACATCTTATGAAGGAAGACTGCGTGATACGATCAAAAGCTCTGGAACAAGGGAGAAAGTGGACACTGAGTTGACATTGTTTAGTCATTTTGTTCTCAAGCCAAAAAACTACTATCATAAAATATAATTAGTACACAAGTGATAATGTTTATCCCTGACCTTGGAAGTAGTAGTTTGACAAAATAATCTTAACTCAAGATTCACTTACTAGCTTTTTCTGGAGCTTTCTTCTGCATCTCACAGTCATTGTTTTGCTCAGTTGTGACAGCTCCGTAAAACAGCTCAAACAGTGTCTTTGATGGAGCTGTAATAGGATCACAAGTGTCCTCCATCTGTTTTTATGCTCATTTTGAATTTTGCAGATTTTTGCAAATACTGTTTTCATGCTTGGCTGAGGAGGTGAAAAAGATGGCACGTCTGTAATGGAGCACAAAAGGGTTGATGGAAATGCAAACACCACTTCTTCACTTTATTCCTCTCAGCAAAACAGACCTCCGCTTAAAGGAACGGTTTAACGTTTTGGGAAATATGCTTATTCTCTTTTTTGCTGAGAGTTAGATGAGAAGATCAACGTCACTCATAACCGTTAAAACTGAAGTTAGAGATGAAAACAAGCGGAAACAACTAGAAGGTGTTTTCATCAGCTACTTTTATGCAAATATACTGAATAAAATGTGATTAAATTACATTATCAAAAGAGAGTAATATTATATTTCTATGTACCGTAGACCTCCGTTGTTGTCTAAAAAAAAGACTCTTTGGAGCTGTTTCTAAAAAAGCTGCGATAACCGCTCTCTACAGCGATGAAGGGAGATGTCATCAAGTGCAGCGGTGGCTCGCTGGCGTGTTTTTAATAGTTTTTGGACAACAACTAAGGTCCACGGTACAGTGGAATATGATACTTCTCTCTTTCGATTATGTATTTTATTACATCCTCTTCAGTATACTGTATAAAAGAAGCCGATGAAAACATTAACTGATCCAAAGTTTCTGTTGTTGACTTTTCGGAAATGTGAGCAACATTTGGACGGACACAACCCATCACTGCAGGTCCCACTGGTGTCCAATAGAGGTCATTTAAAGTCATAGCTTACTTACTAATGCCCCTTTAATACTTGTGTTTATATTACGTCGACCGAGATGAGCTAACGTATTTAATTAAGGGTTCAAAGTCACTGAGAAACTCTGATCATATGGGATGTATTAGTGTTAGGCAATTTGCTTTCTCTTATATAAATATTTGTTACCATGTCTCAGTGAAAAAACATCCCGGAGTCTGAATTTGTCACATCCGATCTCATGTTAGTTGGAACTGCTGTTTTATGACAGCCGTGTCTGTGTTCATGGCATGCTGGTGAAATGATTCGTCACTTGTTTTTCTCAGCTGCCTGGTCCCTACATACCATTCACAGACATTAACAGTGATTGCCCTACAAACAGTACTCATTTTGGTTTGGTGCAGAAATATTATTCCTGGCCAGAGGTGCTCTTTTGCAACACCCAAGGGTGACACAGCTGGGTAATACGACCCGCTGTGAGTATCAGAGGTAACTGTTTCAACATTGTTTCTGGTGTGTATTAACTGCGGGCCAATGTCTTTTTAAATCATGTTTACTTGGGAAATTATTTCAACTCTCAGAACTTTTCCTCTTAGCGCAGTCCAGTGAATTAGTGGGATTATAAAAGTTCCAGTTAATACATGGAGGGTAGTTTATCTCTACAAGATGATTATAAACTCCAGATCCTCGCTTCGGGTTATTCTCAAAATACTTGAATAGAAAACAAATGTGTGAAAGAAATGTGTGTGTTTGCGTGTGTATTCAGCCTCTTTGGTGTATATTTAGTTGCAGGCAAACCTGTCTTCTTCTTAGTTGAATGATTTGTCGAGTCAGTGTTGAATGGTGGAAGAAGTATCCTTTTGATTGAGTGAAACTAAAACTAACACAATGTAAAAATAATACGTACAAGTAAAAGCAGTGAAGTGTTTTTATGAAAAGTAAAGGTACACATTGTGCAAAGTGGCCTCTTCACGAGTGTTAAGTTGTTGGTGTTTGAACCTTTAAAGAGCAGTTTAATGTTGTAGATGGTCCATGTGACTATAACCATGACTACTTTGTGTACAATACTATTGGGTCATTTAGTCTACAGCAATAAATAATACCTTCACTAGATAGACTGACTGGAAATGTGGGGAGATAGACACGCAACAAAGTTCTACGGCAGGATTCAAACCAGGGAAGTTGCATCTTACACCACTATAAGCCACTGTGATGCCCCCAAGTTTATCATATGTTTTGTGTGTGAAAATCAATGTGATGGCTGTAACTGCCAACACATAAATGTAGTTTAGTGGAAACTACAATATTGGAAATGAAGTGCAGTAGAAGTATAAAGTTGCACAAATTGGAAATAGTCAGACTTAAAGAGGAGCTGTTTGAAATCTGATAAATTGTTTCAAGTGATGTCACTTGAGTCAGCATCGGTTGGGGCCGAAGACTACAAGTTTGAAAATGAAAAAAATCTGCGAGTCTGGAGTTACAAAGAAGTGAGGGTACCAGACCTCGGTAGTTTGTTCCTCATCTCTGCTGAGCAGCTACTACCATAACACACCCCGAATCTCTGAACAGAGCTGTCGATGGTTGAGTTGCATTGTGGGTACACCAGGTTTTGATAAGGAGTAAGACTGTGTGGAATAAAAAGAAAATCTTTGGTTCTGCTGCATCAATTTTGATCCTTTTTTAAAAACTGCTCATTGTGAGTCAAACAATGACAACAAACTGGAGCTTGAGGAAAAGTTATTACATTCCACCTCTGCTGGTCCAACGATTGCTGGATTAATTAACTGGGCAGTTAATTCAGCCAAATCTGACTATGATTTAGTATTTTACCTAAAATCTGTATGTAATACTGTAATAAAACTGTAAAAACCTAGTTACTCCAACTTTTGGGATTTTTACTTCATTTTAAAGCTGCATTAATTGACCTTTGTAAACAAGTCATTGGCCTATTGTCACCATATACAGTTGTAATAGTAAATGTGTTTGCAAGCAGTCACTTACAAATCCAGCAAATACAGAGTAACATTAGCCTCCACTTGGAGTCATGTTTCTGGCCACCTGATAAATATGATAGTCAGTCTCCTTTTAGTTCTGTTTTGGTCTCCACCAATTTCTGAGTTCAGCAGCTAGTTTCCAACTTTGTTTGTCTGCTGTTTGGCACTGGGCAGGTCGTGTACAGTACCCTATTTTGTGGAAAACAGCTCCCTGCTGCTGCTGGAAACAACGCTGATGAGAGCAGTGAGACTGAACCACAATAGTAAAGTTGTGGACAGTAAAAACGAAACACTGATCCAAAATAGACTAAAATGCTTCACAGAGCTGAGGCGAACTGCAGGGCTGATTCACCACTATAAACGACCTTTGTCACATTACACATAGTCATTTCATCCATACGTAATATAGAAAATACTGATTAGTGCAGCTTTAAGTTTGCGACACTTTTCACACTATGAAATCCCTCTTTGTTCGTGGAGAGCTTACGTTTTGAAGACACAAGGTTTTTATAAAAGATAACACAATAATGCTAATTACTTTATTTCCCAAGAGGTCCTCAGCAGGAGGTTGGAGTTGCAGCAGCAAGAGAGCAGTTTGATAAAAATCAGCACAGCAGCAACAATATTACAGCATACCTATTGCTAAATAAACTCAGTAACAAAGAGGAATAGTTCCAGTAAAAATGGGAATATTTTATGTCAAATTAAAAGTATACCTCTTACACGACATGTAGTTACAGCCAGTAGCAACATTAAGCATGGTTTCTGCATTTGTAAGTAGTTAGTGTTGGTCCCTGGTACACCAAAGAGAGGGCCATGTAGAGCGAGTTGTTGCAATCAAGTTTAAATATTATTACTGGGAGCCACCTAAAACTAACATACAAGCATAACAAATATAGCAGTTAAATTAAATTAAAGAGATCTGTCAAGATTAATGACGCCTCACAGAATCGGTGAAGCAGGCGTACTTACAGCTTTCTCGTTTCATCTGCTCCCAGAGGAAAACAAATTTACATTTCAGAGTCTTAGTACGAAGAGTCAAAGAGAAGTGTTTCAAAGGCTGCAAAGGTGCGGCTGGAAACGCAGGGAGAAATGTTTAATATGAACTAAAATCTGACTTTTCAGACATGCAACCTGGAATAAGGATATGTTTGCATTATTAATTCCTTTTTTTGTAATTTAATAAGCCTTTTTCTTTCATACAGTACTCTCTCAGCTTCATTCCTTCCCGTCCATTCCTAAATGTATTTGCAATATGACTCATACAAGACATATTTCAGTGTCCTTTTGGGAAAGCTATTGTTGTCTGCTAGTTGTGTAAAATGAATTCTCCCATGACTTATGTGGAGAAGTGCTGCATGAAGAGCTGCAAAGTGTTGCTTGATGTAGTCCTGACTGATCTATTGGCTGGGTGGTGTGTGGCAAGCAAACAAACACTCATCTTTTCAATATTCAGCAAACACCAATCTAATCAAGTTAACCTCTCTTAGCTACAAAGCTAGTAGTAAGCTAACGTTAGATAGCTGATGCTGAGCTAAACATTTTTGCTAATTGTCCATAGGTGCTAACATTAAATTTCACATTACTGACCTATCCGGGTGTGTCCTCAGGTGCCTGATAAAGTTTGATGTGGTCGATCCAGTATCCTTTATTGACACTGCAGATGTTGCATTTGGCGATTCTTTTGTTAGGACCTTGTGTAAATTTATTATAGCCAAAGGTTATGACAAATGGCACAGCATCTGCAGGTGTGCTTGCCATGATGTTGCTGCAGACGTGGCTGATTTTCAGAGGTTTCAAAGATCTTCTCTAGTTTTGAAGTTTAAAGGAAGAATTAACTTTACCTACTGAGGAATAGACACTATTTCAACATCGCCTCTATGCTTTAGCTCTGATATAGACCAGGATTAGACCAGGATTTTGGGCTATGTATAGACTTGTTTTAGAACATATTTTGAAAACATGATTACATATTTTAAAAATGCATAAAATCCTGTAAATGTTTAACATAAGCACCGCACATTCCCGCGTTAACAGTATAACTTTATTTTTTGTCATATACACAGATTCTATTTACTCATATCCCATGTATGCAACATTATGTTGAATGCACGTTTAATATACGTCTTATAGGGTTAGGTGTTTACGCAATTTTATCTTTAAATGTTTTACACTTAAAATTAAGGACATAATTTGGAAAGATGTATGTAACATTTGGAAAGTATGTTCAAATGAATTGAGAATTTGTGCTGACATCAGTTATTCAAAGGAAATTATTGTGCATTCTTGAAATATCAAGAGCTGACCCATGACCTGACCCAGAAGCGCCATTTTACTTTTCTGTCTGCCTCTACCACACATTGCATCACACCGATGGTGACAATTCAGCCAGGAGCAATTTATTTTAATTGGTAAGTCCATACATTTTATTGAACATTTTCAAGTAGCATTTTTGCCGCGCTCCTTTGGCTGTTTGGAATCCAAACTCTTGTCGCCTAGCTAGCTAGCTAACGAAGCTAGCTAATAAAGAGACCCGTGGCGGCGCCTGCGATCCCAGGTAACATTATCGTCTTTCAGAGGCTGTATTGTGCTCAGTCTCAAAGCTAGAGTGAAGATACCGGTATCATAAAAACTAGAAGGAAGACACACAGAGTTTGTTGAGTCATTGCGGATACTACAGAAGAGTAACTCTATCCTCACTGTCAAAGCCATCATTAAGGAGTCATCCAGGAAGTATGAGTCCTCAGATGATGAGCAATAAGTGCAGTCACTTCAAACTGCCAGGAGCTCCCCTTGAAAACAGGAGAAGAAGGGGCACTCAGGTAAGAGAAAGAAGAAGACTAACAGGGTGGTGGAGGATGACGAGGTTGCTGGCCCAAGCAATGCAACAACCTAGTATCCTCCATGACTCTCTTCCGCTCCTTACTCCCCCCTCTAGTCTTCCCCTCCTCCTTCGCCTCCCTACCCCTTTTAATGCACATTTATTCATCCTTGTACATTCCTCACTTCCCCCCCATTGCATTCGCTCCCTACCCGTATTAGCCTCTCTTACCCATCCACCCCCCCCCCCCTCCTTTAAAATGCGTTTTGGTGATCCGAACACAAGTGGACAGCTGAGCTGTTTTGCACTTGTGTCTATCTAGCCTGGGAACCAGATGAATCTGCGAGCTCATGTTTTACAAACTCACATGGATGGCGAGTTTTCAATTCTTTGGGGGCCCAGAAGAATGAAGACTAAATAAATCTACATATTACTATGGACAGTCAGTATCCCTGTGACTGTTTCATTTAACGCCTATTAAACAAATATAACCATGTCCTGTGTATTACACCTGTTACCCTCGCGCAATCTGATATCGCCGCGTTGGTGTTGTTCCTATGACATCATAATTAATGTTGCTCCAGGACCATCAATTGCAACTGACCAATCATGTTGCGGTGATGTCATAGCTTTGCAGCTTGGGGATAAAGACCGGAAAACACAAAAGCATGGCTCTTTGCCCGCTCACATGCATACTGTATGCAGTGGGGAACAGAAGGTAAGCATTCAAAACACTTTCTTTAATAATACAAAAGATTGATCTTTTAATATATGCCTTTCCCCGTGGATGCATGAAGCTCTATCCCTGTTAGTCTTGCATGGTCAGCCTTTGGTAAGACCACCTCATTTATCTTTATTTAACGCCATGTTGCTGCTCCCACTACTGTTTGTTCCAGAGTTTGAGGTGCTGACAGCCGCCATGTGGACACCACTGCGTGACTAACGTGCGTGCACAGTGCATTTCAAACGGCTATCAGCTAACGGAGCCCATAGAGCTAATGGCTAACTGAGCTAACAAATAAAAAGTACATTAATGTTACTGCTTTGGAGTCAATTCTTAATGTAAACATTAATATTTTTGATAATGCACAAGGTTAGAGGGTTCCTTGTACAATTTGCAGCATTATTTCTCTGAGAATCTCTGTCATGTCCAAGCCAAATGGGTATTGTAACTGAAACATCCCTAACCAAATTGATATTGAATCCAATCAGAAATGGAATTGAATTGGGACATGGGGTTGTGGGTTGAATGAGAGAATGAAAATAATTACTGTAAATATAATAAACTGGGCTGTGGATGTGGAACTTGGCTTAAATAAATGATTACCTATGTAGCTAGCAGTATGTGCCCTGGATTAACTTGCATGTTTGTCCTGTTCCATCACATGAAAGTTTGTCCTGGGCCATCATATGAACATTAATCATATTTATTTAAGACATCTGTTTTAAACTTAACAAAATATTTTGTTTTATTACAGAGTTTCCAGAAGACAAAAGTAGAGAGCTTGTGAGACACCAGGGAAGACAGTTGGCCGGATGGTTTTGATGGGGTTTCATGTCTGCTGTCTGACTCTAACTATACCTACCAAGACTGGCTTTCTCAGCAAAATGTTGTTTTCTTTTCAGTGCAAAGGACATACATGGTGCTGGGTCTTTACAGTTGTTGAAAAACTAATAATGAAGGAGTTTAGAATAAGTATTAATCAGTGATTACATACAAAGCCTGATCTGATGGTGTCTTATCAAAGTACAAGAAGATGTGTGATATCAGTACAAACAGTTGCAAACAAGAAGTAAGACATGTAAGACATTTTGAATCTTGAGTGTATTAAATACATTTTGTTCATGTACAGCTGCTGTAATGTGTACATTGAATAGATTGATTCAGTTTTGGATTTAAGCACTGTCTTTTAATTTTACTGGAGGATTAGAGGAGATGGTTTATCTTTGTACAGTGAACACATGAAACATGTACAGTTGCTAATAATCATAATCATAAATAATTGTGGTATTGTTTTGTAGGATTTGTCAACAGTCATCAGTGATGTACACAACATGGTCTAATTCTGACAGTAAAAAAAACATTCTAAATGTCTTAAGTGGACAGAGTTATAAATACTTGCTAACTTAAAGAAATAGTGTATTAAATTATGTTTTTCCCCCTTAAAATCAAGTAAGGATGTGTACTGTTTTGAATCATGGGTGGCAATTAAACACAATATATTTGCAGTAAGTACACAAATCATTTATTGTAATTTGTAATTTTCACTGAATTAACTCAGTAATACATTAAGGCACTTTGAAACTGTCTTGTAAAGGAGCTGTAGGTTATTAATTTATATTCTAATGTTTCAGTTTGAGGTGAGTCCTCTGAACAAAGCACAAACAACATCCGAACTTACTGTATGTATGCAGTTCATATATGCTGTATTATTTTAACACTTCACTCTGTCTTAATGACACAAAAATCCAACATGTTATGCTATACGTGTCACTGGAAACTATCTTCCACTATTGTGAGTTTAAACACAACAGAGCTTGTAAAAAATTATTGATTTATATGACAAACTGGTTTAAAGTTTTATATAAATGTGGGAAACATTAGGCCAGTTGTATTACACTAAGCTCCTTCTTGTTGATCCCCTGTAGGGAAGTGGAGATGAATTCATTAGAAAATGAGGGATGTTTGGAACACTTGAGGCCTGCTGTTTGATCTATGATACATTTAATAATGCGTGATGTGTCAGTTAAATTTGTTTTCTAAAATGCAACTCATGATCCATTACAAAGGCTTTAAACTTGCAATAACTCTCTTGACGGAATATATGAGTCTGGTGAAGCCCAGAGAAGGTTAAAGTCTGAATTTGGGATCTTTTGCCACATTTAATTTCCAGTAAATTAAATATTGCCCCCCCCTACCCCACCCCAGATGTTGTCACCATAACGGTATGTTACATGACACCCCACCCTAACCCTAACCATCCCCTCCTCATGCCTAAACCTAACTATGTGGGTGTGTCATGTAGTAAAGTGGGAGTGTAGTGTAGATGTTGCGAGTACACAGATAGACCTGCTTCCTGTAGACGTTGACCTTCTGCGCATATGTGGATCGCGTCCTCCAAGCGGACGCCAGAAAGTAGTATAAACACAGCTACTATGTGTCCGTAGTGTCCACAGCGGCTCGGGAGTATACGTGTGGCTTTAGCCTTCTACCAGAACATCACACTGTAATGAATCTCGAAGAATCAGTGTAAGATTGCCGGTATTAGTTGGTCACTTAACATACTGACATTATCAACAACAAAACAAGGTCAAACCCTAGTATATGGCTGGACCGTGGGTGTGCAAAATTGTGGCCAATTTGTTACTGGGATAGTCAGTGGTAGCGTCTATAATGTGAATTCCTGGTTATTAAATGTTCATCTGGAGGCTGCGGTGGCAATTATAAATGAAACATTTGACAGCATTTTTGGTGCAAATTCAGGAGGTTCATCCCCACCCAGTTACTGCCGTTACAGAAGCGCACCCACACTAAACTGATATAACAGCCTACATGAGTCTCATGTTTTACCTGCAAGACTCGTATTTTAATGCTGTTTTTCATCATTTGTAATGTGAAAACATCAAAAGGAATAAAAAGTTTGCATCCTGGTGTTTAGTTCAGTTATAAAATCTAACTGCTGACAGCACTGCCAGCCGGACAGTTGATCACACTGGCGGCAGAAACGTTTGTATGTGTCTGTTATAACAGAGTTTATCCGACTTCCCTGCATTTAACACCGGAGCTGAGAGCTCGGAGCAGGAAACACCGTCGCTCTGAGTCACGCTGTCCTCTGTTTCCATCACAGTTATGTGTTTAGGTCATTTAGAGACAAGGCTGTAAAAGTTTGCAGCCTGTCATGTTGTCATGCATATCCAGGGGGGCAATAACAGTAAATTCGAGAAAAATACAGACTTTGCTTATCCCATGCGAATGCGCCGCACGAAACACAGACGTGGGGGGAGAGATGGGGTAAATTCTAAATCACATGAGGTCCCCAGGTAATACTAGTCCCATGAGAATAGGGCTATGAGTGGAAGTGCTATAAACACCCCCTGATGATGTAAATAGAAAACCGCTCACGCTTATTCATTTTGAAAGAGCAACGGGCAAAGGGGAAACTCCAGTAGTCAGCTGGCCGACCAATGATGAAACTTCATCACTCACTCAGTCACGAACAACCGCATGTGTAAGGCTGACCCCACTGTTGTGGTTCAGCCAGAAACATCTTTCACCTGAATGAGTAATCCTATAAGTATGTAGTAAGTAATCACACTTGGTGACGTTGCATTCAGGATTATGCAAAACAAAGAGTTTTGGAAACAACATTAAGCCTTACAACCAATCAAAGGGGGAAGATTATATTCACCGTTAAAATTCTTCAAATTAAAAAAAAAACAGGACATTCCCTTTGTCACTATCTATAATAAACCTATAATGAAGGTATAATAAACCGCTGGATGTAGAACATAATGTATTTTCACAAGGTTTTTCAAACCAAATACCACCCAAAATTTGTTTGGAAAGACACGTTTGAGTCAGTCAGTGCCCACCACAATAGACTCAGTCCATCGCAGAAGAGTTTTAACAGACGTCTTGTGAAGCTGCTCCTATTTCAAGACGCTGGCAGGCCTGGGAGTCCAACTTGAGTCCATAGGCGCTGCTGCTGCTGCTGGCCCTGCTGTATCTGGTTCACGGGCTCTGCTCACACTGTCTTGTGGTTTGGACCGAGCCACTGTCATTTCACTGGAATTTCCTGCCATCTGCTCTCAGTCAAAGTTTCTCACAGATCCACACCTGCTTGTAAATGTCTGAGTCTGCCAGGAGGACAGGATGGATAGGTGGAGATAGGTGATGCACTGATGGAGGAGAGGGAGAGATCCCCTCCCACTTTTTGGCTCACGTTTAGAAGTAATGAAAAGAAAACGTACTTTTTTGTAAAGGAAATGTGATTTTGGTGGAGGACAGCACTTTTGCCGACATGGAGACAAAACGATGAGATAGCGTATTTTAACACCGGCCTAAAAAAATAACTGAAACATATTTCCATTTCCTGCACTCATAAGTAATTTCCTGCACTTACAATCTCATAGTTATGTTTACTGTATACCAGTAGTAGAGTAGATATTTTTACTGCAGTAAAAGCAGCAGTACGAAGCTGTAAAACATAAAGAAGTCTTGCTTAAATAAAGCATAAGTTAGCAAAATGTACTTAAAGTCTTAAAGTGTGTTTTGCTTTTTGTTGCTACAGTTGGATGTTTGAGCTTCACTGGGCAGAACAATATATGTGCAGAGTTTGACACTAGAAGGCTGTTTTCATATTCATCTGCTGAAAGTGGAAAGTTTTTCTGTGCTCACCTTAAATCTGAGTTCAAGGCGTCTACCTACGAGCATGATTTGTGACATCACAACTAGTTTGGAAGCCAGTCATGGTCTAATATGCAGCTTTCACAAGTGTGATGTGGAAACTTAGCCTCCAGTACAAATACACTGAGAATTACACATTAGTACATATCGCCCTTTCAAGTTGAAGGGTAGGAGTCATTTTTTCCATTGAGCGAATAAAATGGATTATGTTGATAAGAAGGGCAGTGGTGGGAAGGTTCCTCTTGAGCCAGCATTTTGTAATTGTTTTTTTTACTTGCAGCCATAAAAATCTTCAAAAGATATGTGTCACTTTCACTGAGACCTTTGGGAATATTTCCAAAGTACAAAAAAGTGAAAGAGAAATCAGATTTCAAGTCCAGAATCTCTGAAACTAAATGACCCACTTCCATCCAAAAAGGCTGAACAGATGAACAGAGCCAAAAATATGTGCATTGTCCACTGAAACTGATCCACACTCCCAGCAGGGGTGCTGAGACCCACTTAATTTGGATTTCTGCTCGGGGGTAATAAAGAAAAGGATCAGGTTCTTTCAGCAGAAATCTGTCCAAAACAAGGCATTAGTGGAAGTTGACTGAGTTCCCATACTTGAAGCCACACTTCCTCTGATATTACTATATTAGATAGCAGTTAAACTTTTGAAATATTTGCATATTCATAGAATTTTTTAATGGGAGAGAAGGAGTAGATGTAATGTTTAAGAATTTCTAATAAGGTAATTTAACTTTTTTTTTGTGGAAAAACCACATCAGACACAAAGTATTATTCAAAGAAGAGTGTTTTTTATATGTCTCAAAACATGTCTGGAGAGGATCTTTAAATATCAAAAGTAAAATTAGAATTTTAAAAGTATGTGGGAAAAATGGCCCTTGTGCTTGTTTTACTATTAGCATTTCAGCATTTTACTGTTGTAGTTGGTTGGTTGGTTTTACACACTTTTGTGTAGTTTAATCTATATCAATGCATCATATTCTATAAGATCATGTTATGTTTTGTATATAAAGTCTTAATCAGCAACATATTGTATAACTACAGCTGTTAAATATAATAGAGTAAAAACAATAGTAGCATAAAATGGAAATCGTCAAGTATAATACAAGTACCTCAAAATTGTACTTCAGTACAGTACAGTACCTGAGTAAATGTACTTAGCTGCTTTCCGCTATTGCTGTATATAGTATGTGTTTTGTCCTCTCTGTTTCTGTATGTGTGTTTGAGTACTTTCACACTAAAACAGTGAAGAGTTACTTGATAACAGCTCATAACTAGTTTATAGAAAATTGTAAATGCTCATTTTGATATACAGATATGTGAAATATATAAGAAAGACTAAAAATAAACACTGAGAAAAACCCCCTCTGCTGTTAACTTGGAGATACAATAGATTACACTTTTCTAAAAGCACTATTCAGAGTAACTGTCTCACTATAGAGGACGAGCCCTCAGAGGATCATTGTGTATAAAGTTAACAGCAATTCAATCCTCTTCTGAAGATGACAGGCCTGAATTCTGATCCAATAACACATCCTTATTTTGTGCAACGTGACACTGTGTTATTCACCTGCTCCCGCTGAGTTTATTTTTACCCAAACTGCCTCTCAAAATCTGGAAAGTGCCAAAGAATTTTTCTGGCTACAGTCACACAACAAAGCCGCCTACACGATTGTGGCACTGGGAGTGTAACACAGCGATGATACAAATGATCAAATATATCACAATAGCTGAGGGGATTTTAGCAGCACGGACAGTGTGAGAGTCTCACAAAGTCTTCTTCCCAGTGTAGCTTCGTTGATCACATCTACGACTTGAGGTTGAAACAGGGCACCTCATTGAAACTCTTAGGGGTTTCTAAAATGCAGTCTACTTTTACTTAAGGGGGACATATTATACATTTTTGTCATTTACATACTGTTATGATGTTGGATATCTATGTTAAACATAGTCGAAGTTCAAAATCTTGAGGTGAATGTATGTAAAATGCTCTCCGTAAGACAAAAGCCCAGGTTTCAGCCTGCTCTGAATCCATCATTTGAAATGCTTTCTTTAAATTTCGCATGTAAATATGCATCCATTCAGTAATCTTTGTTGCTGAGATTGTTCGGGAAATACTTGCATATTTCAATAATATGTCAATGTTGTGTTTACAGCTTGTCAAAAAAACTTCATGCAGATTTATTTTCACAAATTAGTCAAGGATCTGGTCATAAAGAAAAAATGAATGAAAGCTGGCAAGCTAGCTATCTCACTAATTAAAAGCCACATTTAAGAACACTCAGGGCTCTGCTGCTCAGCCTTGCAGCCAATTTTTCCCAGTGGTCACTCGCGGTATTGCAGCGGAAAAACCCCCTACGGCCCAAAAAGGATTTTCCCCATAGACCACCGTTGTAAAAGAAATGTCTGTAAAACTGTTGACAGGACGCCTTGAACTGCAAACAATGTCAATACATTTGTAAAACTTTCCACAGCTGAGAAAAGCTATTTAAAAATCTGTAATGTCACAATGTAAAGTCTATGGACTGAGCGGGAACTTGTGGGCGGAGCCAGCGGGGGGAAACACTACTGGGCATATTCAGTGGGCCGCACAACACGGAAGCAAACATGGAAGGTAGAAACCTTTTTTTGGCGTATATATCAGCTGAGCAATTCTTACTGGACTGAATGGCTGCCATTTGTAGTCTGGTATCCAGCTCTTGTTATAATACATCCATGGTAAAACCTCAACACAAAACTGGAAAGATTCTTAAGGGACAGTTATGACCTGAAAGCCCAGGGTTTACCATGGTAGCACTAGCGATTGTAGCTATTGCTACACTTGTACACTGCTAGCTTATAGACTATAAGAGCAATTATTACATTAGCAGCTTCTAGATCACCCTTAACTGTGGGTTTGACTCAAAGTTAGTTTATGTGTTTACATTGTTTGAAAAAAAGGAATTGTTTCAATGGTTATTATCTCTCTTCAAAACCTTCACAACTTAAGCGAATCCTCTGATAACAATCATTTAATTTAAATTATTTGAATTTGATGTAGTTTTGCTGTTGGTGTGATCAACCCCTAAAAAAACACTGATCATATACAGTCGAAACTAAGGGAGTAAATGTGTACTATACAGTACATGATAAAATATGCTAAAAGCTGAAAACAACTGAGAATGACTGAGGTTGTTTTAACTGTGCAAATGCGTCAGTGATCTCATGTTCTGGAAAATAAACCGTGCATCACTCACTTCCCTTTTAGCAACTTTCCAGGTGAGAGCTGGTCTGAATGAGTGCATTCTTCACATTCACACATATCTGTCTTAGACTGTTAAAGTTACATATATGTGAATGGGCAGGTTTCTGCTCTGAGTTTGGAAGTTGAATCAGTGATCTTGGTAACCTTGGGTGTAGAGCATGGAAGTATCTTCCTTACAGACATGGTTTAAATAAACATGTTGGCTGAACTATTAATCTCCTTTTGAAAAGACTATCCAGGATAATTATTGTTCCCAGAGAGCTCCATAATGAAAAAGTTTATCAGTGCAGGACTGATACTGATCACCTTTTACACCTGTCTTACATTTAAGTTAGGTTTGGATTAGAGTTTGATTGCTGTAGTATTGATTAACTTTGGCATTAAGGTTATTGTCCATGTAAGAAAACTCTGCTCGATCTCTATTTTTGACTGATTGCTCAAATGAAACTTCTTGTAGTGCTTCACCTCAGACACAGTTGTGCTTTTTTGTGCTTTGGCTTCATCTCAACCTCTTCCAGCTGGAATATCAATATAACCAGATAGGGAAGAATAATCACCTCCTCTGTTGAGGTCTTGTAGTGAAGTTTTGCATTGCACACTTAATTTCCAAGTTCTCATTAGTGGTTTTGTCACCTGGATAGGCCTCTTTGAGCAGACATGACTTAGTGGCATTGGCATCACCAGTGAATTTTGTCACTGTACTTGAGCAGCTTCAGTGTCTTTCACATAATTAAACTGATCACTCACTTGGATGTTGCAGGGATTTCTACTTGGTATGTCTGGAAAAAATGTCAAAAGCGC
Source organism: Thunnus maccoyii (assembly GCF_910596095.1). Taxonomy (NCBI): domain Eukaryota; kingdom Metazoa; phylum Chordata; class Actinopteri; order Scombriformes; family Scombridae; genus Thunnus; species Thunnus maccoyii. The sequence goes on along the minus strand of NC_056544.1, from coordinate 24,040,537 downwards.
CCTTTTGGCTGGCACATTGAGCCTTCAGGTTCAGAAACTTCTTCAGCTTCCAACCATGTCGCCCTCCTGGAGCAAGTTGTACCAGCTGTTTGTTAGTTCAAACTTAGCCTGTCACAAAAAAGTTTACACAATGGAGATTTATACATACAAGATTGAAACCGTTTGCACCACACAAACTTGCTCTTACGTAGAGATGAGTTGTTACTAAATATTTACACCTACTAACTGCCAGGTGAAACCATCTGATAAAACTAATGTCTAACTAACTAACTAACTAATTAGCTTGCTAATATCTGGCCCGTTTACTAGTCATTGGCAAATTACAATACAATACCATGACTGTACTTAAAAAAAATGTGTTTTGAGGTATTAAAAATCTTCTGTTGTAAGGATGAATGTCTATATTTTGCAGATTTTTTACTATCCATTAAAAGATTTTAAAAATGCTAAATTTAGACCTTAAATGTGTTAAATTACAAGGTTTAGGATAGTCTACTGTATGAACAATCAAACTAAAATACAAATATGTACATGTTTAACTGTAGACCTTTAACGACAGTATGAAAAACTATTTTTGTGAGTCCTTAAATCAGTCCTCTGCAACAACTGATTCACACGAATTACTTAAAATATGGTATCGTTAACCTCTAATCAGAAGTATCAGTGACAGTCTGCGTCTTTGTGCAGCTCTGCAGTTTTCAGTGTCAGCTCAGCAGCTTCAGGTCGGGCCTCTTCCCTTAGTATAAATAAATGTTTCAGGAGGTTCCACCTCATGATCCTCTTGTTTAAGTTTCTCACTTGAAACTGTCTGACAGGTTGTGTTGCTTTGAAATATTTATAGTGGACTTGGTCAAAGACAGAACAAAAACAGAACATTTTGCTCAGTTGTGCATATTCATCACTTAATACAAAGTACATTATGTCTTTGGAGGAACAAACTCTTCTGCGTGTTCAGACCTTACGTTGGCCCCCAGTCCAGCTGTTTATCTCACAGCAGGCAGGACTGTGCTCCTTAGCAATATGCATGATCTGAGGAGGTGACATGTATATTTTGTGTTTATTATTTTCTTGACAGTGAGAAAATGTGTCCTCTGAGACATCTGTCTTGCTGTTAAAACAAACTGAAAATACATTTATTTAACAAGCAGCCAGCCTACAGTTTGGAGGTATTTACCGACCATCAACAGCAACTCTGTCTCCTACAAATTACGCTCATATACAACCAAACTGTAACTGCAAATATGCTTTGCTAGAAACGTATAACGTTAATTAACGTATTTGGCAACTTGCAAAAATGTTGATACCGAACATACGAGTGAAATGTGCAAAGACAATGTACCTAGTTGTTTTTTTCTTCTTCTTGCACAACAATATCTGCAAGTAGAAACTACAGCAACATTAAACTTTTTATGGTTGTAATGAGGCACCGGCAGCACTTAGGGAAATATGGTTTAATATAGAGAAAAGTGCAATGAGTTGAAGCACATGTTTATTAACATTTAAGCAAAACAACAATCTTTCACCAACCTAAACCAAAGTGCTTTTGTTGCCTAAACATAACCTGACACGGGACCCAGGATGCAAACCTGAGTCTCTGGTGCCGGAGTCTTGTGTCTTGTATGCCCGTCATCGGCAACAACATCCTCCCTGCAACTCCAGAGTGATATATAAAAGTATCGTTTAAATAATTTGAAAAAAACATTTCCTTTCAACAAAATCCAGGCAACTTTTACGTTTGCCAACACAATGTGAGAGAGAAAACAGTTTTAGTCATATATGAACGTAATTTGTAGAGACAGGGTTGTCAACAGCTAGTCTTAACATTAGCCCCGGTGACTGCATGAAGTTGAATCCTTTCAGTGAAACTGCATCATTTTCCAACCCAGCCTCACAAAATTTAATCTATAGATTCGTGTACGTGGACACAAATTTTCCATTTTTTTCGCGACACTCAGCACAACTTTCAAACCTTACTTTATTTCATTTTTATTAATATTAACTTACTTTTGTCTATTTTTGTCTATTTTGCGTTTTTTGGGAGCAAACGCCAAGGCACATTCTTTGTATGCTTGCATTAGCTTATAAAACAGATTCTGATTCTGACTGAATGGGCTACGTCATGATGACATAAAATCCCAAAACAAGAATCATAAAGATACAATACTAAACTAAACCACCACTGTAATGTAATTATTGAATTTAAAATTGCAATCCCTTACACTGCTGAAAAAGTAACCACATCACTGTAATGTGTTACTTGCCAACACGGTTTGTGACTGAGCTAGCCCATATGTGACCTCGGCACTTCGTACACTTGGTGACTCGGTCCTCAGCACAAACCTCATGGGGAAAATACAATTATCCGGTTTTTGTGATGGCACAGGTGTTTACAGTCTGCCCAGGATGAGAACATGTTTTCCCAGGGCAAAACCAATGTATAAATTGGATGTAGTGTATAGCTAGTATGGAGAAGAAGAGAACAGTGGGTCCATATTTGTAGTTCTGTTTCTAAAAAGTGTTGGAAAGTTTGTAGAAATGCTGGATTTAAATGTTGGTTTCGTCCCGGGCAAAGATGTTCTCATCTTGGACAGACAGCAACAAAAGAGTGTTTAAGTTTACCGTGTTCCTGGTTCAGTTCTAGTTGAACACCTTTGTTTCCTGTCATCATTTCCTCTCTCCTTGTTTTTCCTGTCTCCCTAAAGGGAAAAACACCATAAAAATTTTAAAAAATTTAAAAAGTTATTCTGAAGAAATTAGTATCTATATCTTTTAACAGCAAAATCCTGCTACCCAATATTTGAGGATATTGGAAGCCTTTGTAAACAGTTTGCAGGTTAAAGAGGGAAAAAAGAGATGGTGTTGCATCTGCAAGTTTGAAAAATTACAGATGGTTAAAATTAAAAAGTCAAAACTGCTGCTTAAACCTCCAACTGCACAGCGGCCACCAGAAGAAAACTGTGGGGAATTTTTTAGATTTTAATGTGTGTAACTATAAATGTAAAGCAGGCAGCTGTTGGTGTTGCAATTTCCTCTGGATAAATAAAGGTTAATGACCTGAAAGTAGAGTCAATTCTGATTTATTAGCGCACTCGTAGCCCACAAAATTGGTTTCACAGGATTAAGCTATTTTGAAAATGGAGGCCCAGAGGCACAAATTATTTAGAGAAGTGTAAACTTTCACCCTCCTGCCAACTTTCTCTGTTACTAGGATACCGGTCTCTCATGTCTTTTATAAAAACACAAGCGACAGTTGTGAAAGTAATTACGTAATTCCCATGTTTTCTTTAATGCCCAGCCAGCCACATTTATGAGATTTTGTTCTCCTGCAAACATATTGTCCTAACCTGAAATATATTGCACCTGTGGGTATTTCTTCACACAAAAAATGTACTTGTGTATTTTCTTACAGCACTTTTTTTTTCATTCTCACATGATTTATATAAAAACATAACAAAAAGAAACATCAGGACTACAAATCAGACCTCAGATATCCCTGGAAATGAATAATAACAATTCTAAATGGCTTAGATATGAAATATTTACTACAACTGCACACAGTCTTGCATGCCAAATGCGCGTAATTCCATTCAAAATTCTTTATTAAAACATTTAAAAAGAGAGGTTCTTTCTTGTTTTTATATGATTTATTTCTTAAAATAACAGAGGCATTAGAAAAAATAACAGGCTACATTTCTTTCTCTCATTCAGTCTTTCAGTGAATAACAAAATGAGTCTGGGAGCAAATACTAATGGCAACTGACATTAAAGCTGCATTAATTTATTCTTGTTGTAAACACAACATTAACATTGAACTTTATAAAGTTGATATGGCGAACATGTTAGCAAACAATTGACTATTTATACATCCAGCAGACAGGGAGTAACATTATCATTCATCTGGAGTTGTGTTTGAGGCCACCTGGGAAATGTAAGTCCTGAGGGAAACATCTGACTCTTTGAGACTGTCCTCCCAAGAAAAATTACATAATAGGCCATAATGCCAGTTACGCATAAACAACATATTGTTACGTTTGAGTGACAGATGCCATCTAGTGGCCGTAGTAATAAGTAAGATCAGATGACGTCTATATAAGTTGACATATTTCCTCATTCAGAGGAGGAGAGGTTGATGGAGGCATTAACCCAACGGTGGACTTTGCAACAGGAGATCGTTGTTGGTTCCCTGTTCCCAACCGCGAGTAGGGACAGTTTTTCAAAAACTGAAACTCCAGTCATCTCCTAACCTTAACCCTGTGGCTATTATTGTAGCCATGACAATGAAGGTTGCCTAACTTTAAGGAAGTAGTAACTTTACCCAAATCACATTTCTCTAAATTTAATGAAGTGATCATTTCGACTCAAACCATGTTCTTAAGTGGTTTTTGTCCCTAAACCTAACAAGAACTTAACCATAGTGTGTTGTCACATCATAAAACTTAATTATTTTTTAACAGTGATTTGTAACGGTTTTTGGAAAGCACAGACAAATAATGATGCTCCACCAATGGAGTAGAAAACGCTCCCATGTGTCTTTCTGGGGTGCATGGTAAAAAAAAACTTATTTGATCATTTAATTTGGAGAACTTGTTGGGCTCTTTAGTTGCTAAATGATCCACTGTGTTCACCAGCTTGTCTGTCTATTGTTTGGCATGTAGGGTAGTGTAGTGTACAGTGGATGTATCAGAGCTTTTTCACTGAAACAGTGAATTGCGGGCCATAAAAACCAAAACAATGAGCTTAAAGACACTAAAACACTCTGTAGGCCCGAGGGGAACTGCAGAGTCAGGTATTATTTCTTTGCAAGTTTGTCACTATGAGCAAACCCTTTAACATTACACATAGTAATGCAAATGTAAGATTGCACATATTGTTGCAGGTTTAGCTGCAGGATTCAGTGTTAATATAGCAGTCTGTATAAGTGCCAAACCACTCTGACACCTCTATAACACCACTGAGGATTATTTGGGAAGGATAGTATTACAAAACAGAAGTTTGTCTGTATATTTGCATCCCTCATTTCAATAAAGAGCATTTTCCCATGTTTCAGTTGAACCAAAAAGCACAAAAAAGTTTGTAATTCAAGAACCAAACTGCTTATTGTTGCGACAAGTACACATTTGCTTGTCCTGAAATGCCACAGCTGTGTTTAGCTAACCTCAGCGACTGAGTCTTTAAAAGACACCACATGAGATGAGCCTGCTATTTTATAAAGTTTTCTGGCTCACTTGAGGCTTTGTGGGACACTTTTCTTAGTTTTACTGTCTGACTCTTCTTTCTGGATTAGGACCAAAGTGGTTTGTGAATAGACACTGGTATAAAAAATCCCCTTTTTCTATATATGCTGCTGGATTTCACTCTGCTAGATTTATGAAAGTGTGGATGGTTACATGGAGATCTGGTGTGATGCTAAATAAACAACACCAAGAAATTAGAAAATGGTTTATCAGATTTGTTCTTTGATTTTTATGACTTCTGAAATCCCACAGTCTGACCTCAAAACTCTAATGTGGGTTTTAGCTCTTAAATCCAACAGGTACAAGGTTGCAATTATCATACTTCAAACATACCAAACCACTTCTGCTACACAAGTGTCATTAATCCAGTTCAGCTCGTTGACACACAGACACATTGCAACATCTCTAATTAAGATTCAACCACATTTCCCATGACTGGTCTGCTGCACGACTCCGGTGGGGGGAACTCCAGCAATTTACGGGAAGAATCATAAAATTGTAAACCAGACTATACCAGGAAACTATGGGCATGAACCTACACTTAGCGACTCCTTCGTCAGCTAATATAACTACAGAAGTGAACTTACTCATCATCCTGGCTGTGTCAGTTTCTGGCTCATAAAATGACCGTCCATTGAATCTTTCCTATGACTAATTATATGTGGCAGAGATCCTGTTGTAAATTAGATCATCAATATCTGGCAGATGGCCGAGAGCAGTGGAAATCAAGTCTATTCCAATAAACAGTCAAGGACTATTGCACAGTAGAGCTACTGTATATGCGACACAGGGGTGGGGGTGACTTCTGTTTGGTCCACCATTTTCCAGTCTCCCAGCACTTGAGAGATGTGGTCCATTACTCTTCCTCTCTTAACAAGCATCTGGACCAGGTTCCAGGCAATCGGCTGCCACACAACGCCTGGCTGTTTGCTGCAGGGGTGGCCTTAATGCCTGCAGTAATGAATCAGCCCCCACTGCCACAGCAGCTCAAAGGAAACCAAATATACACTCGCAGCAGCGTCACACTCAGAAATATTTGATTGAAGCCTGCTGACAAGGGGGTCGGACACACTGTTTGTTTGGGTTTTACTTCATCCGAAACCTTCTCCGCTGGTCACCTTGCTCCATTTGTTGTTAATGATTGAACGCAGATTTGCCAATGGCTGGAAATGAGGGAATAACATTCAGAGTGTGACACAGATTCCCCAAAGGTTTTATGTTTCAAGTCTTTGATGGCAAGTTGTCATAGCAGCTGAGTCATAGTATTGCAACATCACAATGAATCCTGAGTCAGTTTAGCCGATATTGTTTCACAACAGTGATGGACTAAGTACTTCAGTACAATTTTTAAGCATTTTTACTTGAGTTTTTTCATCTTAAGCTGCTTTATACCTCAACTCTATTACATTTCAAGCAAAAATATTGTATTTTTTACTCCACTACACTGAGCTGACAGCTACAGTTACTTTACATGTTAAGATTTTACATTAAAAACATTATGATAAGCTTATAAAATACAAAACTTGTCACATATTAAGCCAGTTTTTTGCATTGTGAACCCTTACAAAAAGCAGTGTCTAGTTGGGGCCCCTATCAAGTTTCAGATGTTTCTATGAGTTGTTAGTAATTCCACTAAAGTGAGATTTTCCTTCTGAAATTCTCAGATGGTTTTAATAACTGGTTGAGGTCCAAATATGCAAAACTCTCAAATATTTAACAATAACAAAAAAATAAATCAGAAAATAAACAATGGAATTTAGTTTTTTTAATTTTTTCCTACTCCATTAATCATCTCACAACCACTCAGATTTATGTTGTGGCTCCTTGCAGGGGTCCAACCCTTAGGGTGGGAACCACTGGAATAAATTACTCAACTGTATATAAAGTACCTCAACCAGCTACAACAGTATGATACTGCTTACACATTGATGCTTTAGTATTAACAATCTAATAATTTTGTATATAGTAATGTATTAATCCAGGGCCATTTCTCTGCAGAAACATGTACTTTTACTTTTGATATGTTAAATACATATTTCTGATAATACTTCAATACTTTTACTGCAGCATGTGAGGATTTTGAATGCAGGATTTTTACATTGTTGTATTGGTACTTTTACTGGTTGTTATGTGATATGTTTGTATATGTTGTAATTTTGCCTTTTAAAATGACTCATTTGGGTTTGGTTTCTCTCTGGCGCAGAGCACAAGAGATGACTGACCGGGCAGCACTTTGGAACAAATGACAGAAGATTACACATGTTTGGGTTGAAATGAGAAGATGCCAGCTGCAAATCCATCTAATTTGATTACATTTGAGTACCTAAAGATGCTGTGGACAGTTTTACCTCCAATGGATTCTTAAAGTTGCTCCAACACAATCATCAGCAACGATTTTACTGAAGGAATCTCTTGCTGGAAGTCAGCGAGCGGGGGCCAGGATGTGGCCCCCCGACCTCGGGCCTCCAGACGTCCAGCTGACTCTTCCTGGTTTTGGGAGTGTGTTTGAAGATGTGGAGGACCTTCAGGCGCCACTGTCTTCCAGTGGCTTCTGTCAGTCATCGATCCATTCCAGTGGTTTGGGCATGTGCTGTCTTCCAAGGACTTCCCTGTCCCTGTCCTCTCTGGGGCGAGACCTCACCTCCCTGCTCAGCTGTAAGACGAACGGATCCCACGTTGATAAAACAATGGAGGACTTTGCCACCACAGCACACACGGACCCCAAAAACAACACCCAGAGGTTCAGTTGTTACCCCCAGCCCTCTCTTCCTATATCCTACATGCTCACCAGCTGCGCCACGTCTCCCTCTTTCTGCTCACCGCCATCCTCTCTTTCCTCTTCCTCCTCCTCCTCGTCTTTATTCTTTACCTCTTCCCTGCCTCTTTCTGATGCACTTGGGGCCAACAACAAAACTTCTCAGCAACAACCAAAGCTACTGGAAGAGTATCATTCAATAAAACAAGAACCAGCAGATGATTTCCTGCCCTGTAAGAGGGAACCATTTCAACTTAACAACCAGCAGGGGGAGTGGGGCCATGTGGGCCAGCCCCTCCAAGGCCTCGATGGTCAGGACAGTACCCCTCTTCATTCCCCGAGACTTAACGGACCCACGGGACAGGACGCCACTGGGGACCAGCAAGATCAGCCGTGTCATTGGATCGACTGTAGTGCCACTTACAGCAGCCAGGAGGAGCTGGTGAGGCACATCGAGAAGGTGCATATCGACCAGCGCAAAGGAGAGGAGTTTGCCTGTTTCTGGGCTGGCTGTGTGCGGCGCCACAAGCCCTTCAACGCTCGCTACAAGCTGCTGATCCACATGAGGGTCCATTCTGGAGAAAAACCCAATAAATGCATGGTGAGTCAGTCTGCTTTTGTTGACTGGAATTAAAGGATATTGCTGTCAATTTTCTGTATTTTTCTTATTGTCAACAAATCTCATGTGCAAAGCCAAACCAACAATGAACCGATCTTCTTACAAGTACTGTGTGTGTATCCAAAGCAAATATATCTTATTTCACTGTGCTATAGAACTCTGTTGTTGCCCAAAAGCTATTGAAAACATTGACAGTGAGTCAAACCGTTGCACTGGGTGACATGTTCCTTCACCATGAAGAGTTTGGGCACGTTAGTTTGTTTAGAAAATGGTTCCAAAGACTAATAACAGCGATCACATTTTCAGTCTAGACTAGTTCTGTGTAAAGCAGATGCCATTACACATGTGTGGGAACGCGGTTCCTGACTAAACGTGATTGCTGTTATTAGTCTTTGGAGCCATTTTCTAAACAAACTAACGTGCCCAAACGCTTGTGGCGAAGAAACATGTTACCCAGTGCAATGGTGTGACTCATTGATGAGTTTTTAATAGTTTTTGGACAACAACGGAGGTCTACGGTACAGAGGAATGAGATATTTCAGGCTTTGGATACACCCACAATATTTGTACGTCGATCAATTCATTATTGGTTTTCACATGCAATTAACGTAATTACGTAAGAAAAATGTAGAAAATTGCCAGCTTGATTTTTAGCATATTATAATATTATTCGGAGGGGACAGCCCAAACTTGAAAGACCTAAAAACAGTTCACACTCGGGGGCTGCCCAGTAAGACTGGCACCTCAAGAAGAAATGACAGGATCAGTCGTTTATAGAAGTTGTTATACAAGTGCAACCAAAATGATATAAATTAACATCCAAGTGACAGAAGTCAAGACTGTGGTAATTATGACGAGCAAAGGAAGAAATGAGGTGACGTTATTATATTGTAGGGAGGAGGTCATGGTGGATGGATGGGTCATCCCCTAACTTTAACCGCAATGAAGGTCCCCCAAGCTTAAGGAAGTAGTAATTTTAACCAAAACCACAGTGTTTCCCAAACCTTAACAAAGTACTTATTTTAACCTAAACCATGATCTTTCCCTAAACCTAACCAGACCTTAACCATAGAGTTGTCAGAACTGTAGTTATTTGTAACGATTCTGGAAAGCACAAACAAATTATGTCTTCCTGCCAATAATTGTCGACAGGTGCGTCGGATCAGGAAACACTTATATGTGTCATTCTGGAGTGCATGGACCAACATATTTTGTCGTTTAATTTTTGGAGGATTTGCTAGACCGGTACAACCACAGCCTCCTACTGCTGGCCCACTGAGCAGCTGAGTGGGAAAAAACACATCAAAACATTTCCATCACAACTGCAATGAAGTTTTTACTCTTAACAACACATAAATGCTTTGTCGTCAGTGCCCTAAATGTAAAAAAGCAGGTAAAAACTTCTTCCTAAAGCGGTTGTTTACATATAGCAATAATAAGCCACAGAAAGGCTGTACCTAACCTGCACCTGGTCTAACTCTTACATGCAATTTTCAATGACTCAGAGCTTCCCTGTGGAGTATTTTTGTCCATTAGCCACTTGTAGAGAAATGTTTTGATAAGCAGGTCTCTGTATTGTTTATACCAATATGACATGTTGTACCAGAATGAACGAGGGAACACATGCAATCTGTGAGCAAGTGACACACGTGATACAGGTTTCTGAAAATGGACTGAACTGAAGAAAACTGCAATCTGATGTAAACAACACAGGTTCCAAAGCATTGAAAAAGTCTTCAAATGTTTTAAGAGGTAGGAAATGCACTCTACAATGTAGGAATTCACTAACTACAGTAAGTATACGAGGCAAATGATGAATGTGGATGTGAGAAATGTGTAAATTGCGTCACTTTTTAGTCCTTAAAACTTTAAAGACAGCAGAAAAGATCCGCACACACACCACCGGCTTTCGATAGATCCCACAGTTTAGTCCCCTCATAAAAACTGTATTATAAAATTTCCCTTTTAAATTTCCCTTATGAATTCTTCAGTTTATTGTCTGTTGTTCACAGATGAGATTCTTTTTAATTCAAGAATGACTCATCAGTAAAGAAGGGAGGGTTTTTTTCATTCACTTCCCACTTGTAGATTCACCCAAAATGTGCAAGAATCAAACTTCGCAACACTTGCAACCACTTTCAGTCAATCAAAACATATCTCATCCCTTCCAACGTTATGTTTCCTTCGAATGGGCCATTTAGAGGTTTAACTGAGTTTGAAAGACATTAACATGCTTACAGTACGTCTCGACTTCTTTCAGACTGTGCAGCCGATGATCAAGAGTCTGTAAGACACAGAGATGATCAAACGGTTTCCTCTCCTCACGACAGGTTTCCCTTACTCATGCATGCCAGAGAAGGAAACGTGGCTGTGCTGAATGAATGGAGGATGTGTCTGTACCTCTGCCGCATTCAAGGACCTGCTAATCACCCTGTGGTTATTCTGACAAATGCTATTAATTCATACTTACTAAGTCACATAAGACTTTATCTTCAGCAACGCTACAAGCAAACAAGTCAATCATTCTTGTAGAAAATGTGTCCCCTACTGAGGAAACTCTTCGCCTTTTCTGAACAACTTGTCTCTTGAAATATGTAGTCTGCCTTTAAAGGATGATAGATTATATTACTGTAAAATACAAAATGACAGATTACAACAAAAGATGCACGTGCATTTTGAAAAACTCAAGACTTTCATCCAAGCTAAAGACAAAACCAGACCACATCAGGTCTGAGGAGAGACTGCGAGGTTTCTGCATTAACCATCACAACAGTGGCCGTTGAGCCCCAAAATACTGTCACCCTCCATCACTTCTTGTCATGAGTCATTTTCTGAAACACAACTATTGCAGCTTGAACACGTCTTCCCCATGATGACCTTACGTTTGGTGCCAAATCCCCGTCCCTGAGAGTGAGTAATGCTCTGTAACACTGCTGTCATCAGCCTGATTAATAATTCATTCTGATATTTTCACTCAGGGACACGCTTCCTACTTAAGTGAATTAGTTCATTAAAATGACCTAAACTGTTGTGAGCTTGTAAATACATTACTATGGAGAGTCGCCTGCAAACTGATTAATAAAATTAAACCAACATCAACACACAAAAAAGTATGTCATTAGTCACACTTGGACTAGTTGAATAACATCATTTTCATGAAGCAGTTAAGCCAAAACATGTAAATTAAGTCATTCCTGGTGCAGCAATGGAAAAAGAATATCTCACATGAATGTAGTCAGTGTTTGTAAATGAATTCAACCTTATTTACCAGCTCGTAATGTCAAGCTTCAGATCAGACAGGTGTTATTCAGGCTGTAAACACACGAGTTCCCACAGTGTTTTTAAATCCAGCGTGGTGGAGTCATAGTGTATAATTTACACTATGACTCTGCTGGACTGACATTCATATGTGTATTGATTTAAAGGAAAAGTCTGTATTTTTCTTTCTGTCAGCAGTTCTCATGAAAAGACCAAAACCAACAATTAAATGATCCTACTAATAAGTGTTGTGTTTGTGCATTAAAGTGCTATTATTTTCCAAAAAAAATATATTAAAAACACATCAATGAGCCACACTGGCTCTGGTGACATGTTTCTTCATTATGATGAATGTAATCATATGTACACCGTCCTGCGACTGTAAATATCACTAGAACACTAAATGTGTATTGTTCCGCAGCTGAAAATAGTCCCTAACAAATGCGCAATTTATTCTTGTGTAACATTTGCTAAAAACTACAGTTCCCAGCTGTTTTAGGAAATTACTAAGTATTTAAAAAAATGAAGAAAACAATATCTTTGTGACTCATTTGTACAGATTTATATCTTCAGTAGGAATGAGTGGGCTCGGTGCTGAGAGGCACAGACAGGAAGTCGGAAAGTATGACGAGACGGACAAAAACAAAGAAAATATGGGACTATCTACAGACTAATCCTTCAAGTATGTAGCATAATATGAGGAAAAACATTTTAAAAATATGATTATCAACATTACAAACATGACAAATGATAGTACGCATTTTAAGGATTAACGAAATAATTTTTAAAATCGCAGTAAAAACCGCGTATCTAATCTTTAAACGTCAGACAGGGTGAAGATAATGTACAGTTTCCTTGAGTTCATCCGAATTTCCCCATCACATGTAAGAAATAAAGGAAACATTATTCTTCCAGTAGCAGAGGCTTTAAAAAGAGACGCTGTACATGCTGTCATGTTGAGGAAATCAACTACACAAACCATAATAACTGAGAGCTTAAATAGGGCTGCGCTCAAATTTCTACTCTGTCAAAGATTTTTGAAATATGTTTCTAGTTAGGAGCCATATATACAGAGTATGTGCAGAGACATGGCTTCATTTGTTTGATTGTTTTGTTTTTTTTTTCTTTAAGATAGCTTTTTAACTGCAGTAGCCCCAGGGTGAATTATAGCGGACAAGCCCGAATGTGTATGATGTGTTTCTTCTTTTCAAACAAACTGATGCATTTCCTCACAGCTCAGTTGACGTTAACCTGCAAAGTGATTGAGTTAAATCTGATATTCAGTGTTTTATTCCCTCAGCTGACTTCCTGCTGACTTGTAGATGTGTATTTTTATGCGATTAAGCGTCTCAGTCTGTATTTTTAAGAGTTGCTTTTAACTCCTTGATTTTGTGTCGCAGTGATTTCAAGCCTTGGATTAATTAATCTCCATGATGTAGTGTTTTTTTATGTACAGGCTTATTAAACTAAATGAGGTGACTGAAATTTACTGACTCATTAGCGAGACCTAATAAAAACCCTGGAATGAATGTTAGGTAGACAAACTGTTTCCATATTTATGTCTGGATTCGTTTAGAAAGGATCAAACACACTTTAGTTTTGAGGATAAGAATCAGACCAGAATCACATTAGAAGACTCTGATCCAAAGACAGCTGTAATCCTTTTAAAAAACATTAAAAATTTTCTTTTCATATCTCTAAAATATATAAGGAAATAAACTTCTTTTCATGTCATGTTATCCTTAAACAAACACAAAGACTCTGCCTGCATTTTTATGTCTTTATTATTCACTTTGTGAATAGAAGACACTCGTTTTTAGACAATAGATCTATGAATGAAAACAAATTTTAAGACTTTGTTTTCCAAATCTAAACGTTTTGAAGTCACCAGCACATAAAGTGAGCCCAGATAGTTTTGATTATGGCAAAATGTTCAAAACTCTCTCCTGATGATTATCTAAACGTTCTCTGTCTCCCTGTCAGGGCTGCAGGAGGTTTAAAACAAACATGAGAACATGAGAAATATTTTCATTTAAACTGTGACTTTAAGGTCAGAAATGACAACATTGCTAATTTTATATATGTGATATTTGAGATTGAATGTGACACAGTTTCTGTAAGGTTATAAAAGGTTTAGTTTACGGCCTGCAGTGTGTAGCGTAGCTGCTGACTCTGATGTTTGCTTCTTGTCTGGCTGCGGTCCAACAGAAACGCTTTTACCAGAACCTACCACAGCCGAGTGTGTGTGTGTGTGTGTGTATGTGTGTGGTTTTGTGTGTGTGTGTGGTTTTGTCCCAATTTGCTATTTGGGAAAAGGCCATTACCTGATGTTTATGATTCAATAACCTAAAATGTCTGAATTCAAATTGTGATATATTACCTCCTCACGATATATTTCTGTTGGATCAGTCTTCAACATCACTCATCTCTAATGTGAAAATGATTTTATTATATGTTAGTTGCAGCTCAACCCTGTAAATGTTCAGATGGAATCGTTTTGGGTTTTTTTTCCCTAAAGATTTGTATTCTAGGATAAAAGTTCTGATATTTTAATTCCCTCTGACCAACAGAGGTGAGATAAAACTGGGATGTACGGTATATCCACAGTTAATTACTATACTCTATAAACTAATTTATTTGATAGAATTGTTTAAAAATCCAATGAAATTCAAAATGCCTGGTTCAGTTATTTGAGTTCATTTGTATAGCGCAGTATTGTACAAAAGTTTAAAAAAAAGTGTTTTACAGAGTGTGAACAGTAGAAAATAAGTTAAAGCATAAATAAAAACACACACACTAATTGCACTGTCATCGTTTTATACAAAATGTGCATCAAAGATTTACTGCTTGTTAGTGCTTGTTGACATGTTCGTGTCAGAATCCTTTTTCAAGACTTTTTCACTAATGCATCATGTACTCATGGGTGTAGTATCTAAAAGTTTTATTTGAAAAACGTGATTGAAGATATCACAGCAAAACCAGCCAGCCTCTCTTCCGACATCTAGGGAGCATTTCATGCCTTTATTAGACGGAGAGATGAAACGAAGGAGAGAGAGATGCAACAAAGATCTCCAGTCTGGCTTTGAATCAGGGATGTTGTGGTTCATTGTCGGCATCTCGACCTCTAAGCCACGGCAGCTTTCTCCCAGCTGCTCTTCATCATGTCATAATAATGAACATAATTCTCCCCTCAAAATTTCGTTGAGTAAGACACTGAATCCCAAACTGCTCTCGTTGTGTGTACATGTACAATACAAGCTGCTGTGGACAAAAGTGTGTGTGAAACAACGCGTTAAGTCAGGATTGCTTAAACAGGCCTGAACTTGGGGGCAGCTGAAAGAAGCTGTAACCTTTTAAAGTTGATATGACGACGCTGTTAGCAAACAGTTGGCTATTTACACATCCAGTGGGTATGGAGCAACATTAGCATGTATTAGGAGTACTCCTTTTAGCTCTGGTTGGGTTTATACTTACTCCCGAGGGAAATATCTGCCTCTTTAGCTGCTAAATATGGGCCATAAAACCAAAACAATGAGCTGAAAGACACTAAAACGCTCCATACAGCTGAAGGAAACTGCTGAGTCAGATGATAATTTACTACATTCATCGTACGTTCATCACTCTCACATTACACACACTCATTTGATTTGTTGTCAGTCTAAAAATATTGATTACAGCAGCCTTAAGTCAGGAACCAACATCTCGATTCACATGGAAATATTTCAAATGACAACATAATCTTAAAACATCACTTTTATTGAGGAAAATATTTTTCTCGAATGATGTACGTGTCATGTTGTAGTGAAACTGTTTATATTTTCCTTGACAGTTTGAGGGCTGCTCCAAGGCGTTCTCACGTCTGGAGAACCTGAAGATCCACTTGAGGAGCCACACAGGAGAGAAACCGTACATCTGCCAGCATCCCGGCTGCCTGAAGGCCTTCAGCAACTCCAGCGACCGAGCCAAACACCAGCGCACGCACCTGGACACGGTCAGTTTCTGAAAGGCTGCACTTTACATTTAAAAAGCACCTTATTCAAGCACAAATTCATATACTGTATGTATTTAGAGGAACCAGTGACACAGCGTTTTCTATCAGTTATATTATTATTAGTCAGAGTGAAAAGAAATGAAACAGAAGCTACCGTTAAGCCCCTTTCAGACATGAACCTTGTTATGTAAACATCATGGCAATTTTACATGTCAGTTTTTACATGCATGTCTGAATAAACCCCCAGTTTTTATGTAGCAGTCACAATGGCATTTTATGTCGAAGACTGAACCCAGTAAATTTCTTAAACTGTCAGATTTAGGCAAAGTTGACAGCAGCACACAGTAAAACATGCACAGAGAGAGATTAAATACACATATTGTCCAACTGTAATAAATATATCACTTGGTTGATATATCCTGTGCACAAGAAAGCCAATTTTAAGTGTAGGGTCATCAAAAAAAAAAGTAGTTTGGAGAAAAAAGTCCATAAAAATTTTGTTCATCCCAATCACGTGAATGAATGAATGAATATCATGATCCAAGTGCTTTACATACATCATGTGAGAGAAAAGGAAAGAAATGAGTCCCAAAACAGTAACATCTTTTTATACAACACTTTTGTGCTGCTGGAGATAATAAAACAGGCAGCTGAATTTACTCTCTAATAACACTACATGATGAAACTGATGGAATATTTATCAGAGGATTCAGAGAGGCCGGAGGCGAGCATCCCTCGTGCTCTTAATGGTCATAAATTAAGGCTTCCGCAGTAAAATAAGTTATGAAATCCTGCGCTGATGCAGCCTGTGAGAGAACAGAAAACAGTTTTCTCCCTTGAAATACAAACTTTTTAATTTGCGGCCACTTTCTCTCTCTCTCTCTCTCTCTCTCTGTGTCTCTCTTTTCTCTCGGGCAGCAGTTGCCAAATATTGCACCAGCATTGTGGAGCTCTCCGTAGAGGTCCTGTCATGTTTGAATAAAGCTGTTAGGAACGTTAATGTAAAAGGCACACATGAAGCCAGCAATGTTACGTAATGTTAAAAACACACATGAAGCCAGCGATGTTACGTAATGTAAAAGACACACACGAAGCCAGCAATGTTACGTATTCGACATCTGAAAAGGGTTGCAGAGTATGAAACCTCGCCTATAGGACTTCTTTATGATATATAATATTTGTTCAGTAATAAAGGGAATGTTCTGTGCACTTAACACACATAAAACAAAGTGCCACTGCTCCCCTCGTTCCTCCTCTCTCCACATAGTTTCCTCATATACAGTCTGAACATTCTTTAGGATTGTGAAACTGCATACCTGCTGTGGATTTATTCTGTAAACCACAGTTATTTTTACTCCTGCTGAAAAGCAATGAGGATTTAGCGGTAATCCAGCAAATCAGATCTCTTATTACATGGATGAGATGGAGCTGTACGTTGCACTGCAGTGTTATTACAACAAGAGAAGAAGGTTATTTTCTCCTTTTTGTGGTTTCACGCTGCCTAATGGCGGCTTCGCGTGTTGCGTCACAAATCAAGAATCAGACACATCTGGCGCCATCACGGAGGCCCAGCAGAGGATTGTCTGAATGTAAATAATTGCTGAATATAACATTGCAACCATCCAAGAAAGGGCTGGTGTCAGTACAAGTATTTAAAGATTTACCAAATATCTCGTATTGTCTTACTAATGTCATAAGTCATAGTGTGTAAAGGGAGATTTGTTTACAAAATGAGGACACACTGAAATATCTAAAATTTCCAGCTCACATGACCCGAAAAAAGTAGCTTGTTTTAGGGTTTTTGAACAAGTACTAACAGCTACTTTATGCCAGTTTCTATTAGATTTGTTACCTGGTGTTCACTTTACCTAGATGTGTGTACAAAAAGACAATAATTTACACAAAATTGTAATAATTTACACACAAAAACAGCAAATGAAACACTGACTTTTGTTGTTTTTTTGTTCAGAACTGTGGCTGTTTGACACTTTTTTTAAAAAAAGTTTATTATTTAGTCATTTCATTATTGCGTTTACATCAGGTTTATGACAATATATTGATACCTTCCTTGGAAGGCAAAGAGCATTAACATAAAACGAGAAGCAACATGTTCCAAAAAGAAAACATCAGAAGAAGACATCAGTGACTCAATAAATAAATTAAATTACAGTGATAAAATGATAATAATATCAAAGACAAAACTAACAAATTGAGAAATCTGAGTAAAGAAAAAATACATAAAATCAATATATTTATAGAAAAAACTAAAGTTGAACACAGTCACATAATATAATCAATTTGAAATAATCAGCAGCCAGCTACATAAAATTCAATAAATAATACATTTCACCTATTAATATTATGTTCACAATGACAAACTCATGTTTATATAGTCTGTCATTCTTGGCTCTCTAAGGATCCCATATTTGATCAAATTTAAAAGGTTTGTTTCTCAATGCTGTAGAGAAAACTTCATTAGGGATCAAACATATTACGTATTTTGAGGCCGTTGGGCAATTGATGGAGTTTTATCCATTATTCACGATTGCAAAATAAACCTACGGGGCACTTAATAACAACATTTGTAAGAGAAGTGTATGCACAAAAAAAAAATAACATCTTGAATTGCAACATCACACAGAAAAAGCTTTGTTTAGCCCTGTGGCTTTATATATATATTTAATATTGTCATGATTTTGATACACATTAATTGCGTGTTTGACGTGTTTATACTATTAATGTAGCGTGCCCGACTTTAGGAATTGGCTTAACAACATGCGGTTACTCCAAAATTCGGGTATGATTCAGACAGTGGAGTTTAGACATAATGTATTCGCCTCGAAGGGAATATTGTTCAGAAACAGTTTCGTAAGAGAAAGATATTGCCCAATATTTGCCAGCATGTAAGCACCGTAGAGAATCACTTGTCTGATGCAAGATCTACTTTAGAGTAATTACATGTCCTAAAATATTCAGCTAAATATTATCTTTAAATCTGCTTCATTAATGTTACATTTATGCAGTCCATTATTTTGAGTTGTCCCAAAACCTACAAGATTTAAATAAAGACTGTATATGTGAGGTTTTCATGAAAACTTAATTCGCTCCATGTGGTTAAACACTGAGTAACTGAAAAGGAAAAACACCCATAAGGAATTAGATTCATGGAAATGAATAGATTAACTCACCTAAACTTACAATTTTGTGAAATACAGGCGATATCACCTCATCATATTCAAGAATAGAAATTTACGTTTGAGTTACATTGTGAAAAAAATGCCTAAATGTATCATTTTGGATTGAATCTATTCGACTGCAGCCTTATTTACCTGGTGAAGAACAATGTTTACCTCTTGCTTTAATCTATGCAGAATAATAATTTGCCATGAAAGTTTATTCATTCTGAAACAGGTATTCTTTAATTTATACAGACTGCATGTAACTGATTCACAGTTTACCTTATAAATACATTGATTTATGGCTGAACAGGTGAGCTGTTCCTCTTCTCTCTCTTCCTCTCTTTAATCCTGCAGATGAAAGGTAAATATACTCCATTCACAGCTGAGGAGCACATTATGTAAAATGTTGACATGATCTTCGCGTCCTTCCTTTCACTGTTAGTGCAGTTGTCACGCTAAATAACCACATTTACAACATGTACCCTAAATGTTTGGGTCTATAATACACAAGACTACTGTACACAGTTTTACACCTGTAAACCAGCTGGATGTGACTCACCTGAACTTGAACTACCTTTTGTAAACACAATTATATTGAGGCCTGATTTACAGAGAACTGAAGTTGTGCGAAATGAGGATGATTATCTGAAGTGTATCTTTTATTATTTGTATACAATAGAGGATTCAGTCTGTATTTTCTTGAGCCATCATGCTAAAAATAACTAAAACACTCTTAAACAAATGTTAATATGTTGTGTATTTCTGGGCCTATTTTGTGTTTCAGTGGCATGTTTTCTTTTCCTTGTCAAGCTTGTTTTGTAGCAGCTAAAATAAGGCTTGATATCAGAAAACATTTCAGCAATCTTACGGTAAACATCTGGTTTTGGCCTCTCAGATACAGCAGTGTACAACAAGTGACCCTTCATACAGAACCACAATTTATTCTTTCCTCTCTTGTTGTGGTTCATTCACAGAAGCCGTACGCCTGTCAGATCCCAGGATGCACCAAGCGCTACACGGACCCCAGCTCGTTACGAAAGCACGTCAAAGCTCATTCAGCCAAAGGCCTTCAGGAGAGGGAGGTCAAGGTACCAGCAGCAATTATATTTCTGTATTGTGGACATTTATCTGAGAGCAGAATACGACTACTTTTCTGATCACCAAACTTAGAAACAAACATCTTTAATAAAACCTTCCTGTGTGTCTCTATAATTAGATTAGATTAGATTAAATTAGATTAGATGTGGTGGAAAAGCAACATGTAGTAGTGGGGTTTAGAAAATCAGGGTACAAATGAAAATATAGCAAAAGTAGCAAATGTTATTTCCTTTTTTTAAAAAAAAGTAATTATGATTACATTTATTTTTGGGCTTTTTTTTGCATTTATTAGACAGGAGACAGTGGAGAATGTCACATAACAAAGGTATCCAGCCAGGCTACATGCTATTACAATGCCTTTAATCCCTCTGCCCCATAAATTATATTCTAATATATAGTATTTGGTAAATTTCTTTAATTTTGGATATTCTTGTGATTTTGAACTCTTGAACTCTGGTGCAGAACATTTTGTATAAAATCTGCACTGTCATTTGTTTTTGTAAGGTTATAAGATCCACCTAATTCATCAATTTAGTTATGTAAATTATTTAATTAATAAATTTAATTACTGGTTCACACTAAATTTGACAGCAGTTGTTTGTTTTGATACTGGTCTTGGTTTTATTGCAGAGTTTTAGTGTCACAGGATGGTGCAACTTGACTTTGCTGCCCTCACAAGAATAACATACAACATAAAACACAAAACTGGTGTGTTTGTAATTTAAGTCAGATTCAGTGATAATTATCCTCAACTTCAGTGTCAAACATTTGATGTCAGCTTTCAAAAAATATCTTTATCTGAATTAAATCAGAGTGACACTCCCCAAAGTCTGTTATATTAAATGCAAATGTATGAATAACACATTGGAAGAATATAGCAGAAGCAGCAGCAAGACTTACTGACAGATGGAAGAGTAGAAGTGTATTTGGTATTGCTGGTCTAGTTTGAGGTTTTCTGGGAGAAAACAAAACACAGTAGTTTGTGAGAGCTAGATGAAAAAGGAACGTGATCCCGGCTGTGTTGAGAATGAGTCAGGACTAATCAAGAGAGGGAGCGAGAATGAAGGGGAAATGACAGATTCTTCCATAGCAGCAGTAAAATTATATTAAAAATCATATTAAGTCTTAAGTTACATAAAATGACTTTTACCCCCCAAAACTGTTTCCGCAGAATGAAATAGTTTTTGCATTTCGTAGAACTTTTTCAACAGGGGGTTTCTCAGAGGTCAGTGGTTGTTGGTATCACTCGGTCTTTGCATGATGAACCCGTGTTTCGGAGAAAAAGCAGAGCAGGAGCAGCAGGAAGGAGAAAGAGTAAGTTTATGATTCAGTAGGATGAAATACAACTAAACAAAGTATTACACACACTCCCTGGAAGTCAGAATAGGGAACCTATTGTTCAGTTTTATCTGGGCCTTGTTTGTTTTCTATGGACCATGAGTGACACTGGGGCTTTGTGTGTATTCCCATGCCTTGTTTGGTTTAAACAGAACCACGTGTGCTCTTAAATTGTGACACGGCTAACACGCCGTGCGCTGCAGTAAACCCTGTGAGGCTAAATAAGGACTTTGAAATATTAAATATTAAACATGCACTTCATAAACTCCTTATGGCCATATATTTCTTTGAGCTGGTGTGTCACAGCTAAGTATGAATCTTCATAAACACCGGTTTGGGCGAACATTTTTCGCTGATTATTCATACCACTTTTGTGGTTCCTGGGTGTCCTTCGCAAGTTTCTTCTGAGTCCTGGAGCTGTCGATAAATTGTTTTGGAAAGTCCTAAGGGATACTCTGTTAACGCTGGATAATAAAGTAAATTGTCTTGCCTTAACTTTGTTAGACCATTTTGGAATAATATTGCCTAACAAGATTTCTGGATTTTGTACCTCAAGAAGCTGGATCGCGAGACGAAACAAGAACCAGGCATCTGGTGTAAGCATCATTTCTTTGAAAAATGAACAGTAGAAAACCGCCTGCAGAAAACTCACTGTGTTTTCAATTGATCTACTGTATATAATCAAAAGAGAAGTAAATCTATTTAAAATTTAGCTCCACGGGAGTTGCATTGCCCAACAGCAAAAAAACAATTGGAAGACAACTAAGCTGCAGCTTTAACTTAATTACTCTCATCCCTACACGCAGACAGGCATCTGCACATGCTCGCCAACGTGAAAACATAATACAGACTGTACCATATGACACTTTCTTCATTGACATGAACATCAGTATTTTTCCTTTTTGACAGGTTCAAGTACACTCCATGCTGGAATCGGACATTTTAAGTGATTGTCTGGCGAGGCAGCATCTTCACAGCTCTGCCGCCTCCCACCAAGGAAACAGCTCACCTTTACCAAGCATAGATGACTTCACAGGTATGCACAGATGAAACGGTAGCAAAAGCAGTGGAAATCTGTGTTAAGCCTCCTGGATATGAGTAAAAACAAAGAAAAGGGTAATTGCCCAAACACCTGGGCTGTTAAGCTGTCTCTTTCATTTTCTCCCATGGCCTCATTTGCTCATTTTCCTCTCCCTCCTTTCCCATTCCTTCGATGATAACTCATCACACTAGTGTTTACCTTGTCCAATTACCGGGCACTGACTGCGGGCAAGTTGGCCCTCTCCCCGCCCGTCCTTCAGCTTCTCCAAACCGGTTTTCCAGCCAAGCTCTTTTTCTTTCCCTTTCAATGGCTGAACCAGGATCAAGAAACTGTCAGGTACACTGAGGCTCAGTTGGCAAAAGAGAGGAGAGAGTGTCCAGGAGAGCTGTCCATGTCTATTACTTCAGACTACTTGCAGTTTTACCCCGAAGACTTTGAGGGAAAAGCCTCAAACGGCACACTACAAGCTATGTTTATTCAGGGTGAAACAAGCATGTCAGTGTTTAATTTTGAAAATGTCCCAAGAGGACTTTCTCCTTATCAGAAATGGGCAAATGTTATAGCCTGAAACCTACTTTATGATTTGTCTATGTACAGTTCTTTATATATGCTGAATATATGGTGACATATGCTATCATCATCAGCTGCCCTTAAAGTCAAAGCCAAGTGTTGAAAGCCCTCCTGATGGCATGCATGTACAGTATATGTGTTACAGCTTTTAATGAATACACCACCAAAAAACTGTTTTCACCATCAAACACTCACCTCCTGTTGGCTTGAAAGTAGCTCTGAAAAGTTAATAGTTTGCTCTTTTGCAGAGAACAGCAGCTGCAGTTTGCTTGGATTCTAACTGCTACAATCGCTTTCAGCATCGACCCAGTTTCACAGTGAAATAAATGAACAAAATGTCCATAGAAACCTTTCAAGCCACCCCAGCAGCTTTATGTAATCCTCCTTTGTGAAGTTGTGTGCTCAAATTTTGCCAAAATGTGCTGAAATACATTTATATTAAATATAGCTTCTTGCTAGGGCAGTTAGCCGGTTAGCCATTAGCTTTGTTGAAACACATTTATGTTTGCCGTAGTACTTAAACAATTAGTTGGTTAATCAATTGGTTGATCAACTGAAAATTAATTGACATATTGCAATAATTAATGATAAATGGTTATTTATAAAAATTGATAAACGTTTGACTGGTTCTGGATCAGATTTGAGGATTTGCTGTTTTCTGAAGGTTTTGGACTGTTGGTCAGACAATACAAGCAATTCAAAGAGGTCAGTTTTCACTATTTCTGCCATTTCATAGAGAAATGATCAATTAGTTACTCAAAATATTGACAGGTAAATTGGTAATATATATAATAGTTAGGTTGCCCTACTTATGTTGGTTGAAGACGACAAACATAGACAGCTAACCATGTTTGCAAAAAACTGAAGCTGTGTAATTTGATGAAAACATGAGTGTTTGGAGCAAACTGATCATAAGGACAGACAGTGAAGAAGTGGATTATGCTGCAGTAGCAGTTTCAAATGTTTCTATGGACATTCATCATACTTTTTTCTGAAACTGGAGCACTGTAGGAATCCATTAACTATTGTAAATCTAACGGTAGCTGCCAAAGCTCCACAAAGGAACTAGTAACAAATTTTTCAGCGCTATTTGTCAAACCTAGAGGTGTTGGTGGATACTCAAAACACAGTAGAGTAATCATTTGATATATTGTGTGTCTCTTTCAGGTGTGTACTCAAACAGCAGCACCGTCCATAACAGGGGGAGTTCGGAGTTTCTGCCTCCATCATCAGACACCTGCTCCAGGTATCAAGGCCTCGAGGGAAACTTAAACGCCAACAGCCCATCTTCATTAACAAGCCCAGGGAGCATGAGAGAAGAGTGAGTGCCAGGTCGATGTTTCTTGTCTGAAAAACCATTTATTTTTTCACTCAAATTTACACAGATAAAAGTGTCTGAAAACTTCTTTAGCAAAACTCTGCAGTTACACACATTTACTCCTTGAAACTGACCACAACAGCTGCAGTTTTTATCTATTAGACATTCAGTGTCTTGCTTGCCTTGGTCAAGGGCAGCTTAACTGTGGTTATAAGAGAGAGAGGCTTTTTTGGGGTGTTTTCCCCATCTAGCATTTCTGTCCCAGGGTTTTGCAATGCAGCTTTTTGGAGCAAAATCACCATTAAATTGTCCTCTAATCATAAGATACATAAGATACAGCCATTGAAATGTCAAAAAATAACTTTCATACTAGACGTAAATTGCTTTTATTTCTTGGAACACAGAGTATTTTAATTATACTAAATGATGTACCCAGAGGCAAACTTAAGGGGTCAGTTTATCCAATTTTTTTAAAATAACATTTTCCCCATTTACCCCTGGCGGTGTCTGGCAACGTTTTGAGTTATCTGTTGCTGGGTCTTCTACTGCCAACCCAATACAAAGGAGCTGAATGGGATTTCGTTTGCATTTGGCAGTTTTCATTCAGAGCTATTTTTACTAAAGATAAAAATAGTGAAAACTGACCACAGTTTTCTGCTCCTCCGCATGTGAAATCAGTAACTTCACATCTCTTGGGGCATTTTTGGGGTGTTCTACCAAATCTTTTCTTGTATGCCTTGATTGTATTCATTCATTTTATGCTGTTATGAGGTCAGATGTCTACAGTATGTTAAACATAGTCAAAGTTCCAAAACTTAAGGTGAACACATGTAGAAATGCTCCCTGCAAGTCAAAAGTCAGGGCTTCAACCTGAGCTAAACGCTTTGTTGGTGACAGTTTTTTCTACCTTGCCGATGACCTGACGGTGGCTCGTCACGCATACCCATAAACGGCTGTCTGTTCCGTAGCCTTGCTTGTTGTTGCTGGTTTCCATGTGTTGTTTGCGTTGTCCTCTCTCATCTTTTGGATCGGATTTTGGCTTGAACGTGTACAGATGTATTTGAGAAGTTGACAGTAAACAAAAAAAAAAGTTGTGAAATTCTACTACAATAGTTTGTTTCATGGTTTGTTGACATAGCCTCTGCAGCCAACAGATGTCTGCCAAGGGGCAGCTTCTGAAAGCTAACCAATCAGAACAGAGTGGGCTCGTTGGATGGGGCGCCTTAAAGAGACAGGAGCTAAAACGGCCTGTTTCAGACAGAGGCTGAACTGAGAGGATGTGTAAAAGGTCCATGCAAGATAAATAAGGAGTTTTTTAAACTGTAAATCATGCAGAGCTATTCCAGTAGAGCCCCAGATTAAAAATAGACTGGGAAATGTGCATGATATGTCCCCTTTAAAGTATTTTTGAACAGCTCTATGTCCCTTCCAGTGTTTTGTCAAACCCTGACATTGTGTTTCAACCTTGAATATGTAAAATTATGGACTCACAACTTTCCATGTGATTCTATATATTTCACAGTTGCTTTGCTTCGCCTGTCTTGTCTGGAAAGCACATGCCCAGAAACAGGGATAGTGATGTGAGCTTATGCATTCTTGAATAAACCAGAGACATTATCACCAGAGATGGAGTTATGGCTTTGTGGTTGCACTGATTGGGTAGTTGGAGGCCACAGAACTTATGTGTACTGTAAACTGAGACAAATTTTGTCTAGGGCGGTATAAAAGTAGAAGTGAGACTAAAAAGATACAGCTGAAAGCCTCCAGGGCAGCAGTTTCTGCAAGGCCTCAAATCATTGGTCATTGAAGGTTTGCCCGTAAACTAAATTTTATTGGCACAACAGTAACAACAAAGGCAGTCTATCTAATAAAAAAGAGTTGATAAGGGCCAAAGTGACATTTTTGTGGTTAAATAAATGACATAAAATCTTCACATGTAATGCACATAGTTTCTTGTGAAATTGTCCAGTATTTCCATGAGTTGTTTTCAAATATGCTTTATGTCTTGACAGAGGTGTTAAGATGGGTTTTTCTCACAGAACACAAATTCAAACCTATAAAAGGATGAGCTTGAAGTTTCATTGTTGACATGGGAAATGGAAGTTTGAAGAGAAATTCTTAGCACAAGGGTCCACTTACTGGAAAACTTTTTTTAAAGCTCTTAGCCACATTTCGTGATGTAAATTCTGTGGAAAATTTCTAGTAAGTGAACCTTGGGCTAAGAATTGTTTTGTAAAATTTTAGAAAGGATGTTAGTAAAGTAATATTGTAATAAAAATGCATTTTATTATTATTCATGTATTTCTGTGTTGTTCAGAGTTTGAAAATCGTGGAAAGGGGGGGGGGGGGGGATTGTGGGGGTGTGGGGGGGGTGCAATGTGGCTTCATGGTCTACTTGGCACTGGAAGGGGACGGAGTAGATTGGTGGATGGCTGATGAGATGACTTACTGCAAGCACACACAGTGCAAGTGAGCACGTAGGCACGAGTGTCACAGTCCATGGAAGGCTTGGGAGGAACAGGATCAGGAACAGGGTTAACATGAAATTTCCACCTGAAGAAAGCCACTCCTTGGGAAACCTCAGGAATCCACTTCCAGATGGCAGTGAGGAGCTTAAAAAAGTCTGGCTCTTCATTTAGGAAAACGTCTCTCGATACACCAAAATCCTCCCAAGTGTATGGCAGGCTGAGCAGGTGAATGTCTGCTGGGTTCATGTTGCTGGCCAAATCGTACTGTTATGATCAGAAAAGGTGGACTCAAACACAGACACAGACAATGGAATCAAGTAATATAAAAAGGGGTTTATTGCAGGAATAAAGGGGAATGAGGATGACAAGCAAGGCAGAAGGTAAAGAGGTGATGGTGGATGGCAGAGCTGAGCTGAGCTGGATGGTGGATGGCAGAGCTGAGCTGAGCAGAACAGGTGGACGAGGGAGTGAGCGTGACTGCCTGAGGATAAGCTCGGGGGTTTAGCAAGCAAGTAGGCGATGCAGGCAGGCAGGCTGGGGGACCGGAGGATAGTGATTCTGGAAGCACAAGGAAACACGTTTAGTACAGGTAACCTACCCCTGCAGCAGGAAGACTGTTCAGACACCCCTTGATGCCTTTCACAGAAATGATGTGCAGGTTCTTGGCACCTGTGTTGTCAGCGCAGCCTCCAGAGGAACCACCAGGCTTGTCAGGGTGGTCTCTATGGAAGTCCCGGATGAGGGATGTCCAACAGCTCCCAGACAGTGTAGGCTGGGTTATCGTCAATAACTTGGAACGGCTGGAGGGCACAATGGACTGATTTCAACTGGGAGACATGGAAGGTGGGAGGCAACTTGAGTTTAACGACGAAGGTTATTGATGATCCAGTATATCTCATAAGGTACAATGTATTGGGGTGTTAGTTTTCTGGATTCAGTTTAAAAGGATATCTTTGGAGGAAAGCCAAACTTGTAGTAGTTGTAGTAGTTGGGTGCTGGAGTCCGGTGACAGTCAGCATTGAGGTCAGCATAGCAGAGCAGGCATCCTTCCACACCTTGCGACAACAGTGAAGATGGGCCTGGATCGAGGGTATAGTGATTTCATCCTCCTGAGCACGGAACGGAGGTGAATGATAACCTAGAGAGCATTCAAAGGGTGACATACCTGTGGCAGCACTGGACATGAAATTGTGAGTGTATTCAATCCAGGGAAGATGATTACTCCAGAAGGTGTTCTAAGCTGTGACCAGAGACAATGTCAATTGGGATCCCATGGAGTCAGATGAGGTTGTGGACCAGGAGGTCGGCGGTTTCTGAGGCTGTGGGGAGTTTGAGTAGGGGCACAAAATGCACAGCCTTTGAAAATCTGTCTACAATGGTATGTATGATGGTGTCACCTTGAGATGGTGGGAGTCTGATTAAAATGTCAAGGCTAATGTGGCTCCATGGTCGACTTGGCACTGGAAGGGGACAGAGTAGGCCAGTGGATAGGTGTTGAGATGACTTACTGTGAGCACACACAGTGCAAGTGAGCATGAAGGCATGGAAATGCCTATTCAGAAGGGACTAAGTCCGGCTGATACCAGGATGACAGGTGAACCGGAAGGTGTGAACCCATTGGAGGACCTGTGAGTGGACAGAATCAGGCATAAAAAGACAGTTATCAGGATGTTTAAGTGGGTCCAGTTGAGTTCTTTGGTTTTCCTTGACAAGGGATTCAATTTCCCAAGTCACTGTGGCCACCATGCACAGGGAGGAAAGAATGGTGTCTGGTTTGGCTGGATTGTTGTCAGGGACAAACTGTTGGGAGAGGGCATCAAGCTTGATGTTTCTGGAAACGGGTAGGCAAGTGAGAGTGAAACTAAATCATCCGAAGAACAGGCTTGATGGGAATTGAGTTGTTTCGTGGTCTGGATGTAGGCCAGGTTCGTGATCCATCCAAATGATAAATGGGTGTTAAGCTCCCTCCAGCCAGTGTCTCCATTCTACCACAGCAAGCTTGATTGAGTTCCCTGTTTCCTACATCATAGTTCCGCTCAGTGGGGGACAATTGGTGGGAGAAGAATGCACAGGGTTGGAGTTTCTAAGTGCTGGGAAAGAACAGCTCCAACCTCTGTATTTGAAGCATCAACCTCCCTCCATGATGAACTGATGTGAAGGGTCTAGGTGGACGAGGACATGTGCTGATGTAAAGTGTCTCTTTAGCTCGGTTAGGGCAGCATCTGCCTCAGGGGTCCAGGAATAGGGGGTAGCTGAAGATGTGAGTTGGGTAAGAGACACGGCCACACAGCTTTAGTCTCTGATGAACCTTCTGTAAAGGTTAGTGAAGCCCAGACACTGCTGGAGTTGTTTCAGGGATGTGGGTATGGGCCACTCTGCCACTGCCTGATTTAGGCATTTTTTATGTTTTGTGTATTATTTCACTTACCCACAACCCAAAAACAGTTTTAATGCAGTAAATGACCCCAATACAGAGTGTTTTGTGTTGTTATATTGCTGTTATTTTATTTACTATGAACATGGAAGTGCTTCATTTGGAAAGACGCATGTAACACTACACAAAAAGATGTTATTTGGATAAACTGACCACATATTGGGAATCTAAATGGTAACTTTCTTGCTTGAAAAAATATTAACAAGTGACATATTAACAATCCTACAGCACCCTGTTCACTAGTTGGCACATATGAAACTTTACGGACCTTGCACAAGTTGATGTTCTCAGTTTCGGAGCCTCCTTGTGAGACATTTCAGTTGGTAAATTTTTTTTTTTAAAACTTATTTCAGGGCTGTGCTCACTCTGGGTCTCACAGAGGGTGGGCTGTGCTCGGGGCTGCACTTTAGTCCCACTGAGAGGCTGTGTGTGGACATGACTGTAAACACTCCCTCATGACGTAATAGAAAACTGTTTGCACCGAATCATTTTGAAAGAGCAACAGCCAATGGGGAAACTCCACCACTCTGCCGTCCGACCAATGGTGTAACTTCATCACTCAGTCAGTCAGTGACGGACAGACATTGGGGGTTATAGGGCTGGCCCATGGCCGGTCCAGCCAAAAACACACTCGTGAAAATTTGCCCTGACACAACAACTGTTCTAAAAGTAAAAATTTCACCTGAATTTCTTGACTTGAGGAGATGATGTTTAGGGGTAAACTAAAGTTCTTTAAGGTCACCAAACAAAGACTTGCTTTAGTCATTCAAATGTCCTTTAATTTGAGGTTCAGGTAACAGTTTGGCTGTGTGGGTGTGTTTTCAGGACATAAATCTGTACTTTGCCTTGATGCAGCATCTCTAGGCCTCAATCGCCTCAAACCGTGCAGCCAGAGCTTCCATGAAGCTATGCACAATCTGTCCATTGACGTCTCTTTATAGAGACTGAGGATGTCATAGAATCCCACTGGTGCCCGCAGTACACGACGGCCTGCCAAAGCCAATACCAGACAAGCACTTGTTTTTCCCTCAAATGACTTAGCGAGACGTTAAACACGTGAAAGTAAATGATCTTTGCTTCACGGCGCAGCCGGCATCAAACTCTGACCTCATAGCCAGGCGTGTGTTTACTCTGGCTGAGTTGAGCCTTTTCAACTTCTTTTAATTATTTAATACTTGAGGCCTGCATTAAGGCTTGTCCATCAGCGTGTATTTGTGATGTGCAGTGTTTGTGTGTTTTGCGGTTGAGGGGGGATGAAGAGCTGGATTGGCTTTTTGGAGCGGCGTGTCCATCAGATACAGGCACACTAAACGGGATGGCTCTCACACAGAAACGCTGTTATACAATTTGAAGGAAAGAGAGGTAATGAAGTTTACTTTACAGAAGCTCCGAGTGACATCGGATCACCCCCTTTAACTGAAATGTTTGACATGTCCACACATTTTTGTATTTACCGTATCTTTAACATGCAATAAGTGTACTCTAGTTTCTTTAAGTACTGGATTGGTAGTGCCTTAGATCACATTAAATCTCCATCTGTATGACACACATTCAACATGATCCACTGTGATCCAGTAAATCTATATCACAGAAATACTGCAGCAGCTTTTCTTCCGCCAAAACTGAAAACAGATTGTGTGCACAAGCTGGCACCTTTGGTAAACCTACTCATCCCCTCCCCTGATCCAGTCCAAGTGTGCTGCTATTAAAAAGCAGCCATGGATTAAGGCAGGGTTGCATACAGTATAATGTGCATATAAACATAAGATCTTAAATTCTGCAAGCAGGATTCCTCTCATTCCAGATATAAGGAGAACAGCTGGCTGTAGTTAGTTAGAAAGAAAAAAAAGTGAGCGATGAAGGGGTTTAGCGGGTAAAATACGATCAGAGAAACAGTTTTCTGAGGTTGTGCTGACAGCCGCTCCCTCAGGCTTGGGCTCTCTATTAAGCTCATGCATCTTAGAAGTTTGGGCACACCAGCCACAGAACGACAGATCAACCCAGCAGGTCTATGCATGGCACGGCTCAGACATCTCAGCTATGTTGTTGCAGCGTCGCAAGAATGTAAGCCGTGGAACAGACGTGGTTGTTTATAGATAAGGTCAGCTCTGATGGTTCTGGGGCCACCGAGGGGAATCCAGAGAAGTGTTGAATTCTTGTGGCTCACAGTCATCGCAGCAAAGCTGCACATTCATTTCAACAGTCGTACTATATCAAAGCCCACTTTGTTTACATAATCTTATACAAAGCCTGGTCTTTATTACCTTGGGAAGCCACAGCCATCTGTAAGTTATATCAGTTTGGGTTTCAAAAAGTCCTTCTGATTAATTTTGGCTTTTATTGTGTTTCTCTGCTGAAAGCAGAGACTGTTAAATTAAATCTAATAGCATTTGACATGGGAAATGGGTAATAAAGAGACCTGGGGATGATAAATGATATATATGTAAAGAAATCTCCAAACATTTCCTTTTTTTATAGCTGGTCAAATGCGAATATAGAAGGCACATGGGCCAGCAGCCATCAGTATCTCTGATAAGGCCTGGCTTGTTTATGAAGCCCACTAAAATCCTTGCAGCAGAAACCAAGGCCATTTGGCTCTCTGGGGACCAATATGCTACAGTTCATCATCCAGGAGAGTTCTCAAGCCCACATGAAATGCTGAGAGTGAGCTCTTTGAAGCGGGGGGGAGAGGGGGGGGGGGGTTCAAATACCATACTGGGGGTTTTCAGCTGCATATCTCCTTGGAGAGAGATTCAGCTGCTTTTCTTTCTTCTTGTCGACTTGGCTTCACTGACTCACTCGTTTCCATGTTGAGTCAGAGTGTTTGTGCTCAGTCAGCACATTCTTGCAGTGTCGCGATGGATACAGCTCCGCACAGAGCCCCCCCCCCCCCCCCTCTCGCCCCCAGGTGGAAACGCTTCCCTATATAAAGTGAAGTGTTTATGCACGAGTTTGTGTATTTACATGATCGTGCCTGATAACACAGCTGCCGCCGCACTGCCAGCTGATGGTTATCTGCATAAAAAAAAACTTGATTTAATGTGAGATTTGTGTTTAAGTTTAGTGTAGACAGATTGGAAAAAGATGTTGCTTAGTTTAAACTGACCCCAAACTCTGAAGAATAGTGTTTACTTCTAAAATTAATGATTTAAATTTAAATGAATAAAATGAAGGTTATAGAAGTTACCTTAAAAGACAAAAAGGTGCAAGATGACTGAGAAAACAGTTAGAGTTAAAGTCTGTTCTGATGATAACATTACATTTTATTTAAATTTTGTTTTGAAATTGTTTGATCTCTCACAGCTGCTACATTACTAATAATGTGATCACCAACATCATTTTTCCGTAAGTGTTCTTGGCTCAGCAGTGGAGCTCAGACATTCTTGTGGTGAAGCTGATGAAGCCTAAGAAGCACTGATGTACGTCTCTGTGTGACAGAAACCTTAAACAGGTCAGGAGGAGCGAAGTTTAAGCCAACTGGAAGAAAACGAAAACAAAGATGTTATAAAAATGCAACAGTGTTGTGTCGGCCTCATCGCTCCTCCAGATATTTTCATTTTCTTTCATCCACCCAAGAAAAAGAAGACAGCCACTTTTAAATCTTCAAGTTTAAGTACAGTTTTTTGAACTTGTCCAGCTGCTGGCTGTAGCTTCGTATTTAGTATCCAGACATGAGTGTTGGATCAATCTATCATCTCACTTTCTGAAAAACAAGCAAATAAGCATATTCCCCCCAAATTTGGTAGACTCTTCTCTCTCTTCACAGTAAAATGTGAATTAATCAAGTTTAAACATTCATCATCATAGTATACTGTATATCATGTTACTTTTTACTCACATAAATGTTCGTGTTGGCATAAGGAAAAGTAATTAAGCTACCTGATATTGTATTAACAGGACCAGACCGACATCGTTGTTCATGTCCGCTGACGTCAGCCCAGTGAGCTCCTCATCAGACAGAACAGACGTCCGACTGCAGGGTTACCACAAAAACTACAGCCACCAACAGCAAGTGTTCTCACAGCAGCAAGGTACTGACAGCGTCCACTGAACGTCAGCAGCCTCGTATCGGTTTGACGTTTACTGCCTGTCTTTTTTGAGTTGTTCTTGACATGCATCATTTCCTCTTTGCTTCTCCAAGGCTGTTTGTATGGAGAAGGAAAAGTGGTTCAACCAGCCAGCGATGGAGGCTTTGAAGCCTCTGGTTATTTCACAAACTCTTCCACCTCTCACTCTACAGGTAAAGTGAAAAGTTTGTAATAACAAAGTTACTACAAAAAATAAATAATAATGCTTAAATTCATCACTTTGTAGTGATTTGTTGCATGGTATTTAGGAGGGACCCTGCATAATACTGTGACATTATTATTAGTGGATGTGTGCTGTGCTGTCTTGTGCATATTTAATATGTTGTGTATATAATTATATAATAATTATAATACATAATTAATTTTTAACCTGTTACCAGGGACAACAGATGAATATTTGCCCTCTAGGTGAACCCCGGCTCATCAGTGATGTCAAATAATCTAATAAAATACAGAATAAAAAATAAACAAGACACTCTGAGAATTATTAAATACATTAAATATCTACCATCAGAAAATCTAAAATAATGCTAAATGACAACTTATAAGGAAAAGTAATGTGCTTAGAACAAATTTAACAAACAGATAAAGAGACGCTAATTGGAAATAAACACATACAATGATTAAAGTGACCAAAATAACTGGGAGCATATTCTCCTTTACATGCATAGAAAAATAATTTTTTTTAAATTATCCATTTTCTTTCAGGGTTTGACTTGTTGCAGGACCTCCAGGGCCAGGCAGGGGGCGGTTACTCCATGTCTCCTTGCCCAGACGACAACTTCCTCTTCCAGGCAGGAGGTGTCGACCGCTGCCTCAATCAGATCTACTCCATCTACCTGGACTCATGATGGCAACCCAGAACCAAAAAACAAAATCAGAATCGCTTTGTTTTCCCAAGAACAAAATGCAGCATGTATGATGTACTGTACGACAGCAGACAATCACACCAACAATATACTGTATATTCAAGGCTGACGTCAGCTTTTTTCTTCTTGACATATGTGATAAATGTGCCAATGGGAGCTTTAACAGTACAAACAAATTAAAATTTCCAGCGGGGCAGAGCTGTTTGGTCAAATTATAAATAGCAGTGACTTTTTTATTCAGAGATGAACACAGCATTGGTGATCTGGATAGAATGAGCTATGAGCTTTATCTGCTAGTTTGATCTTTTGAAAGGTCAGGTAACTGGCTCTCCAGCTCTGCCACTGATGTTAAAACTCAACCAATGAGGTTATTTCTGCTTCCTCAGCAGCTTTTCCTCCAAGAAATGTTAAAACGACAATCTTTTTCCAAATGGGATCCTATATGGCAGTGGTTCCCAACATGGGATCAAATCATAAGTGCCACAATGTAACAAGAAGATACCAAAGAACAAAACAACACAGTTCTGCTTCAAAAGTATAACAAAATTATAGAAATTCTTTCTGACTTTTCTCTAATTGTTGCTTTTTTTCTTTAAAAATTGGATTGGTTTTCTCTTCTATTGGCCTAAACAGCAATATAAAGGAAACAATCTGAGTGTTAGAAAAGAATAACACTCTTTGGTTGAAATGCTCACAACTCATACAAATATGTAACCTGTGACAGAGGTTCACAAGATGACACAGCTTTATTTTAAGGTGTCACAGACCAAAAATGGTTGGGAAGCGTTGTGTTATAGTGGATGAAAAGTTGCACTTAACCATTCTGTTTAAAACACTTAGATCAGTAGTTTGACATTTTAGTAAATACGCTATTTTACTTTCTCGCCGGGAGTTAGATGAGAAGATTTCTTGTGTCTGTATGATAAATGTGAAGCTACCGCCAGCAGCTGGTTAGCTAATCTTAGCATAAACACTGGAAACAGAGGAAAGCAGCTTGCCCGTCTCTGTCCACAAGTTAACAAAATCCACCTTCCAGCACTACTAAAGCTCACTAATTAACACGTTATATCTCGTTTGTTTAATACATACAGAAAACAATGTTCAAAAAATGACAATAAGACTCAAGGACGTCACTGCACTTGGCCAAGAAATAATCTGCCACCTCATAAACTCCAACCTGTTGTATTTACGCTTCAATTTTTGTTCAGATTATAAAAAACAAACTATATTTAACATATTAATTACAGTAATGAGCTTTATAGCTGCTGGTGGCTGGATTTTATTAATTTTGGGCAGAGCCAGATTAGATTTTTCTATTTCCAGTCTTTATGCTGAGATAAGATAACTTGGTGCCTTCTGGTTACCATATAGACATGTGAGTGGTATCGATCTTATTAAGTCTTGGCAATAAAGCGAATACACGTATCGCCCATAATGTCAAACTATTCCTTTGAGGTTCTAGTTTATTAGCAGCAGCCAAAATACCTTGTAACTTAAGTGTCATTAAGCATCCTTCAACTGCTTGTTAATTTACTTTGTGCTGTAGTGCAGCTGCACAAGAAGAAACTGCAGTAAACTGTAGCAGTGCTGCCCCCAAGTGTCTGAATGACTGTATATAAATACTGTACAGTGTATATACAGTCTGTGGTGCAGAGTGGATCAATGTAAAAGACTCCTGGGACTAATAAACTGACACGCAAAACAAAACAAAACAAAACAACAAAAAAAACTGCACTAAAATGTATTGCTTCCTCAGTCGTGGACTGAGAGCTGCCAACAAAAGGCTGACATACATTTTCGCTAATGTTTGTAATCTAACAAAGATCAACACAGTAGCATAATCATTTTTTTTTTTTTTTTTTTAATATTGTCTTTTTTGTTGCTTCAGCCAGTGCCTTTATGTTTTTTGTATAGTTTCTATCAGTGTTATATTCAGTGAGAGGGAGGTGTGCATTGTTTACAACAAGTTCTCTGCACTCTTTTCTGTCTCATCAGAGACTTTAAGAAAATGACCAACCAGAAAATGTTTACACTGATTTTGTAGCAATTCAGAGATTTCTTATTATTGTCATTGAACAGTGTAAAGACTGTATAAAAATGCACCTGTATTTTATATCTAAATAAAAAAAATCTGTTTGTATGTGTTCTTGTTTGGTGTTCTTGTTTGTTAAATGTGTGAATGTGTGAGCCTGATGAATGCCGGTTAACAAACACTGCCATCTGTTGGTCATATGGACATAAGAGCACACACACACACACACACACACACACACACACACACACACACACACACACACACACACACACACACACACATACACAACAGACAGCTTAAAGAAATGTTAGAAGCCTCCATCACACCTGTCTGTGAGGTAGAAAGCTATATGTCAACTGTTTGCACTTGTGTCACATTCAGCTTGTTGAGTGACGTCTTCAGGTTGAGATGCTGTTCTACAAATAAACAAAAACTCTGATCAGTCCGCAAAGACTTTATAAAACAATTTCAACACAAGATGATGCTTCCTTAATCTGCGCTGAGTAATAGTTTTGACGCAAATATTGACTTGAATCACAGTTCCTTCGAAAATGTCACAACATCTGTTGTTGTTTTTGACAAGTTCTGATCTCTTTTGTCTTCATGTGTTGGGTAATTTAGTCTTGTGATACTGAATCTGATCAAATCTACAATTTTTGGATAATTTGTAATGACTTTCATGTTGAAAGTCTACGTGGAGGCCAAAATCCACAGTGTGTCCACACAGTCATTTTGTTCAAAGATGCATTTAAAAGTTGATCTGAAGCTTATATGAGGCTTCAGCAGTCTGAGTTAATTATATCAAGTGGATATCTGACAAATTTACAGTTTTTTTAGCATCAAATTCCCTCTTTGTGTTTCGTCAGTGTTGACCTGACTATTAATTTGGACAGCTGAAGCTTCATATTAGCTTCAGATAGACTTGTAAATACATTTTTGCACAGGAGGACTGTGGATTTTGTCCCCCATCATTTACATTGTAAGTGCTTTATGTAGGGATCTTATAACGGTCAGTATGAAAAGGAGGATGATTACGACAAGAAAAAAACTATTTCAATGTTCATTTGGGCACCTGACTGTTGTTTTAAGACAGACTTGAAAAACTGTGAACTTCCCCTTTAAGGTAACCTGTTTAACTACTATGACTAAGATCTTTAAAGATAATTTGTGATATCTATGTATTTTGACGATCTATGATCTAACCTGGTTAAACATGATCCCATGTGGTCACATGTCATCTAGTTTCATCACATGAAAACACGCTAATATCATAAATAGATGTCTCTGACCAGTCGAGGTGTTGCTGGACGTGAAGCAGTCTCTCTCTTTGTCAGCCTGGGTGTGATACTTGACCTGCTCGACCAAACACACTGTCATCACATACACCGACACACCACTGCAGGCCGGCTAGTGCAAATACACAGAAAGAGGCATAAAACATATAACAGATATATAAAGTAAATATGCACAGAGATCCACATTAATGAGTGCAGGTTCAGTGTATTTGTGCCATAAAATGATGAAAATCCTCAGTTTAGATTCAGATTTGTTCTCTGGTTATAATTTGCTTTCAAGAAAAGAATTTAAAAAATACTGTCAAGATGTGAAGATTTAGAAGTATTTATGTAGAGATTGCTGCAGAAAAAGATCTTTTACCAAACTATGATTTGGTAGTTTACATATTATTAAAGGACCTGTAAAATAATAAAGCTTTCCTGAACATTATACAAGTTTTTATGGACATTAGTGGGAATAAAAGTGAGTTTTTTTTACTTTTATCTCTCACTTCAGCCCAAAATTTTACCTTTACCTCTTTAAATAGGCCTACAGGCACAGATTGATCACAGAGGGCTTTACAGGTAATTCAGCTTCACTCAGTCAAACTGACACTGAGGAGTGAAGGGGACATGTGGACCCTCATCCCCAGAGGAAGTTAGGCTCTTCATGTTAAACCAGTTTTATGAGAGTTCAACCACCAGATGGCGTTGTGTCACCACAGAGCTTCAGCAGGTCAGTTAAACTTTGTGCTGAGCTCAGAGGATCAAACCTGTCAGAGTTAAACACATTTTACCTGCACACTGTGTATGAATAAACATTATTAGCACCCTCCCACAGACACAGTCACATTAATCGCTTCTCTCCATTAACACACACAGGTACACACACACACACACACACACACACACACACACACACACACACACACACACATAGACACACACACACACACACACACACACACACACACAAAACACTGGAGGCCGTCTTTCCACATTCCGCTCGGAGGAAGACACACCCTCAGATCCGGAGGAGGAGAGGTTCAGCCGGGCCAGTTGAAGGGATGCAGAGAGAGAAGAGACGCTTTCTGTGGGTCCTGTTTGGATCCTGAATAAGAGTTTCAGGGTCTCATGAGCTTCTGACAAAGAGCAACAGGTGGGCAACAGACATGGAAATCAGAGGTGAGTGGAAACGTTTTTTTTTTTTTTTACGTGTATGAGCTGCTTTTTCATATCTCAAACAGGTGTACATTCATGTTTTGAGAAGTCTACCTCTCTTTTTAATTTCAGAAACACCATGTTTTTTGTAATTAACAGTTTGCATTTTGCATACGTGCAGTAGGAACTTTATTATGACGTTATGACGTTTATGCAGGGCTGTTGTCAGATTTCAGTCATTTTGAAGTGATGGGTGCAAGTCCTCTCCACGTGCATCCCCACGTCCCTAAACATTTAATTTATTATTAAAAAGGCACCTAAAAAGTGCATAAAACATCAAATTATTTTCTATTTATTCAGTCAACAATTAATTTAGTTTTTGTTCATTTTATTTACCGTCATGCTGAATTCTGAATCCTAAATGTTGCCTATTTTTAAGACAACAAGTCTCAAAATAATGTGTAACTTTCACTAAATTCTAGAAAATATATAAACAACATGTCCTCTTTGTTCTCAGTGGTGCTGCAGCTGCAGCCCTGGTTTTACATACATATATTTTATGATGAGAGAGGAGAATGGAGGCCGTTATTTCAGAGGAAGCTCTGCTGCCAGAGAGGATGTAGCAACTCACATTGTTAGTGAGTGAGATCATGCAGATTTAAACCTTCTCGCTGGACACACACACACCCAAGAAAATCCTCTGTTTGGATGAAGGAAGGGCCTTAACGCCGAGACTCTGTGATGGTCAACTTGTGTTTGTTGTTTGTGGGTAATTTCAAAATCCAAAGATCAACTCAGGTGTCAATATTTAGGGAGAATGTTTGCTTGACCGAAAACTAAAGAAACCTCAGACAAGGCAGATCTCCTCAGTCTGACCTTTAGCCTGTTTCTGTTATCAGACTGAGATGGGAATTTTGACTCTTCATGTCCAATGGATTAAGTTATCTTAACTGATGAATGCATGGAATTAGCAACTCATACAAAAAGCCTCACTTCATCTTAACTTAGCGTGTATAAAGGTGTGAACATTTGCAGCAAAGCATCCAAATTTAAGCAAATTATTAGCTATTTGCAACCACACAAACCTGAATATTTTCCTTTTCCTGTTTGCAGTGAGAGAGGTTTTAATATGTCATCTGTTGATAGCCATCAGTTAGAACAAAAGCTTTTCTCAGTGCAGTGCAGCATGCAAATAATTAGAGTTGTAACATAGGAAATGCTGCATACTATAAACACGGAGCCTTACAGGGGTTTATTTCACATAAAATAGATTTGAGATTATTATTGACACAGACACAGACACACACACAGTTGAGCTATTATCGCCCTGATCTTCAATTCAGCAGATGGTTTTCATTCTTGTTTTATCTCATCTTCACATATTTTGTCCCTTTTTCTCTCTGTAAAGCATTTGGTGATTTTTAAAGGAATAGTTCAACATTTCTTGTCGAGACTTAAATGGGAAGATCTCACACTCACACACTCACTCACATGTCTGTACAGTAAATATGAAGCTACAGCTGGTTAGCGTAGCTCAGCATAAAGGCTGGGAACATGGGGGAACAGCTAGCCTGGGGCTGTCTCTAACAACATACCTCCATCTTTGTTTAATCTGGACAGAAACTGAAGTGGTTTTCTGGCACCTCTTCACCTACTTCTAAGGTGCATTTCCCTATTTTCTCTTCTCCGTGCACCAGTTGCCAGGCAACCAGCAGTCACTCCAGGAAGTCACAGCCAACAAATAGTCCAACACATAACCCCCATAAAACAGTGAACTGTTGAATCGTTTTTTGATTCTTGTTCGAATTAAACAGATACAACCAGTGGTGGAAAAAGTACTCAGACCCTTTACTGAAGACTCACTGAAGAAGAAATTCTGCTACATTGGATTCATTTTCCAACTTTTCTCTCATCTTTTTGTTTTTGTGAAATATTAGAGCTTTGGGTTTTATTTATTTGAAACAAAGTTTAGAGGGGCTAACAACTTATAGACATCTGAAACATGATGAGACACAACTACACACTGATTTTATTTGAAGTTTGGGAAACTCTGGTTTAATCTTAAATAATACAGCATAATTAAGAAGCTTATCTTATTTTATGTAAAATTTTAATGAAAAGCAACTGAGGGTTATATTTCCATCTGAATTGTAGTGGAGTAGAAGTACAAAGTAGCAGAAAATTTATATACTCAAGTAAAGTACAAGTAAGTAAGTCAGTAAAATTGTACTTAAATATATGCCTACTTACTTGCTTTCCACCACTAGTTACAGCATGTCGATTAGTGAGCTTTTAGGTGCTGGTAGGTGCATTTTGGACAGAGCCAGGCTCACTGTTTCCCCCTGTTTCCAGTGATTGTGCTAAGCTAAGCTAACTGGCTGCTCGCTGTAGCTTCATATTGACTGTACAGACGTGAGAGTCAATCCTCTCATATAACTCTTGGTGAGAAAGCAAACATTTCCCAAAAGCCAAACTATTTGTTTATATTTAAGGGTTCTTTATAAATAAATCTGACCAAAGATGATTTATGAATAAATAAATGCTTTATAATGAGGCCTCACTGTCAAAATCAACCAATCAGCATCAAAGAACAAGTAAAATAATATATATTTGAATTCAAGTGATTTTTTTTCAAAGAATATTACACTACTATTTAAGTGTGTTGTTTTACTCTTAATCCCTTTGAAATACATTATAATTCATTAATCATTAATATAATATTCATTAATATAAAACTCTCTTCTCTACAACAACAACAGAGTTCACATGATCTCTGATGGTGCTTTTTGCTATTTGAATTCAAACTGTCACCTTCAACTATATCCACTAATTGGCCTTTTACCTGAAGCTAATGAAATGAGGACATTGGAAACATGTCCACAGTGTTCAGCAGGAAGTTTTGAATTGTTCAGTGCTGGAAGGTTTTCAATGTCAGAGTGATTTTTTTTTATTTTTTATCTATGCTGAATGAATTCCAGCACTCTGCTGTGTAGTTAAAGATCAAAAACTCTTATCTATAAGTTTGTACTCTGATGTTAATCTACAAGGGCCTTGTTTTGAGTTTTCTTCTCTGTGGAGCTTTTCCTTTAGGCTGTCTTTGCTTCTTCTATTTATTCCAAACTGCACAACTTTATGTGCATCAGAGAGGTTTTTTTCTCAGCAAAGATCTGCCTTGTGAAATACTACTGGCTATATGCTGAATCACTACAGATATAAATCAGTTTGAGCAGCAAACAGATATTTTTTTAATATAAAAATGTCACAGGATGTGGATAAAAATGGGTAAAATATATAGTCCTGAACAGATTACCTCCTCCATACCTGTCATGTCTCACCCTCCGACACTCTGTCAAACACTTAACATGTTGGATATATTAGATCATCTCTACAAGTAACCAAACGTTGCTCTGGGAGCAGAGCGTTTCTTTCCTTTGACACACACTTCCTGGATTTGTTTGAGAGGCTCTGCTGATATTTTAAGTCAAGGCTGAAAATCCAACTCTACTCCTCTTATTTCCAAGTTTATCTTTTTCGTTTGTTTGTGCCTCTTAAAGAGTATATCCCATAGATTTGTCACATACAGTCAAGTAAAGTCAGTTTTCTTGTGATGGAGATGCTATTCATATGTATGATGTTTCCTGAGGCTCTGGAGGAGTTTTGTCAACTCTGAGAAAATTATTCGGTTGACGTCACTCGAGTATCTCTGCTTTGATTTGAAGCAGCAGGAATTATGTCCATATTGGACGATTCACATCCATTGCCAATGCTGGAAGTAGTGTGGAGGTCGGGTGGTGGATGGGTGTGTAGTACCAGAGACGGTTTAGAAATGAGATGGCGCTCTTAAGAGTAATTTCCTGTATCTGTGTCACCTGGGTTTCACCATTGTCCCGCTCCTTTAGGAGGCTAGCGGCAGGTCCTGACTCCATTCACTCCAATGGGAGAAGTGAATGTGAGCACAGATTATGACCGATTCTTTCGCCACATAGTCACCAAAGTAAATATTGGACCCATTTTTCACAAGCCACATATCTTTGAACAGTCTGACATTAAAATGGCATTTTTCAAACAAACAAATCAGGAGAAAATTAACTTTGTTCGAGATGTGTCACTGTCTCAGAAACAAACTCTCGAAAGCATCTTTGGTAGTACGTCTGACTTTCATGCAGGAGACCAGATTTAGTGTTTTTATAAACTGTAACCATTATCTTTCCCTGATATTAGCCATGTGTTGTAGAGTTAGTTGCCTAACCATACCATAACTATAGTTTATTAGCCGTAACCATGATCTTTTTTAATCTTGACCATACTGTTAGTTGCTATGTACAGATACTGAAGAAAGTGAAGATATTCAAAACATTTGCATTGGACATAAAAAAGCTGTTGTTGAATGTAATCCAGGGTTTACAGAATTGTCCAATATCAACATTCTTGTTTGGTGATATGTTAGGCTTGTAGACAGCACATAAACAGAAACAGAACGCCTACAAATTGGAGGCACTGAGTAAGAAATACGTAGGCGTTTACAAGGAAAGGAGTGTCTGACAAAATAAATCGATTGGTTGTATTATGGGAAATGTAGAGTCCAGTGGTTTAAGGGCTTGACTCATACATACAAGAAGCAAAAAGTCAAGGTGTCTCGACCGTTGCTGTTGGAGACCATTGTGTTGTTAATCTGTTGCTTGCAAGACTCTCAACTTTATGGAAGTGCAATACTAAATTGCTGGAACACCCCTTTAATCTTTGTCTCATAGCAACCTAAGACACAGAACAAGAGGTCTAGGATGAGGTTGTCAGTTAAACAAAGAAACAGTTTATTAGACATGAATAAACACTTAGTCACCTCTTCGTAGGTGAACTCAGAGGACAGATAGGAAAAGGT
This sequence comes from Thunnus maccoyii, assembly GCF_910596095.1. NCBI lineage: Eukaryota > Metazoa > Chordata > Actinopteri > Scombriformes > Scombridae > Thunnus > Thunnus maccoyii. The sequence continues at coordinate 23,996,927 of NC_056544.1, read as the reverse complement.
CCAGAGTGCAACCATAAAGATATTGAGGAGACAGATATCACTTTCACATAAACCTTTACGCCAAAATACAGGGTATAAATACAGTAACAAAACATCAATACTCAAACCCAATATTGACACTAAATGCCCCACTTTCTCCCCAAAAAGCTGAATATATGGACATTAACCAAAAAAAATATGTGGACATGGACCGGTTTTTTCAGCAAAAATATCCAAGTATATTGAGTTTTCCTTGTAGCCACACCTCCTCAGTGTACCCATTATTTTCTACATTAATTGTCTAATTGTTTGGTCTATAAATTGTCAGAAAATAGTGACAAATGCCCATCAGGCCCCAAATGGACATATATTTAAATGTCTTGTTTTGTCCAAATCACCAGTACAAAACCCCAAAATATTCAGTTTTCTGTCACAGATGACTAAGAAAACCAATAAATAATCACATTTGAGAAGCTGGAACCAGTGGATTCTTTACATATTATCTTAAAAAGTTACTTAACCAATTAGTCAAACAAACAATTGATTGTTCCAATAACTCCAGCAATTGATTAATCAGTTAGAATTGTTGCAATTTCAGCTGTTTTTGTTTCTTTTTGGTCATTAGTTGTGATAAGATTTGTTGGGATTAGTCAATGAATTTGATTTCTGCATCTTTAAAGACTTGCAGTCACGTCTGAAGTCTTTTAATCTCCTTTCTTGCTGGCGTTACAAAGTGCTCTGTGTCATCAGCAGGTAAAGTGAGGTTGATTTGTGGTTAACAACAGTTGTAGATGATCACACAGGCTCCAGCTGACAACGGTGGTCCTGCTTAAACCCTCCACTGGTAATGAATTGGTCCTGTTGTTGGGGAGTTAGCACATTCCTGCCTCCTCACTGTAGAGAAGCTTTCCAGCCCCTATTGTGGTGGATGAGGAAGTCTGATGTCAGGACCAAACACACTCATTCTCCCTCTCTGTCCGCCTCTTCCTGCTTCACATGTAAGTCATTTGGAAAAGACAGGCCTTGTTTACGTCAACCACATATGCTTTTATGTTTAGGCAGCTTCAAGAGTTTTAGGAAGTGACCAGTAATTAGTTGATTTATGTCTCCAAGAGAAAGGTTTCCCATATGTTGTCATGTCACGCTCTCCCAACAAGATACACAGTACAAATGAAACCTGAGATTAAAATAGTCATAAAGGGGTAATTTCTACTTCATGAAATTACGGTAAAATTCACCTCTGGAGCTTCCTGGACTGTAGTTAAAGAAGCAGCATGTTTGAGGTTGTGGCCACCATGACTCTACCTTTATGGTTCAAGTTATAGGTTGCATTTTTAGCAATGCTACCAGCTTGGCTCCAGGGATGGTAATGTTGGTCTGTCAGTCGGTCCACCACTTTGGTCCGCACTGAACAGGATCATTGGATAGCTTGTCATGAAATTTTGTACAGACATTTATGTTTCCTGGAGAATAAAGCCTACTAACTTTGGGGATCCCCTGACTTTCCCTCTAGTGCCACCATGAGATTAACATTTGTGATCCAGAGTGAACAATCTGGATAATTATTGGATAGGTTACCATGAAATTTGATAGATATATTCAAGGTGCCCAGGCAGTGTATCCAAACCTTTTCCACATGAACGTATATTAAAATTCTTGGTGCCTTTTTTAACTGCATAATTACATCAAAATTAAATGTCCAGATGGTTTTGGTGCAAAATTTTTGCAAACGGTTTTTATAATGTACAATATAATTACATTCTTTGCATGCCAGCTTGTAAGCTAGCATACTAAACTTTCCCAGATCAAAAGTACATTTAAAAGGGTAGGGCATCCTTCAATTGCAAGGTGATCATATAAGGGAGGAGAGCTCTTTCACAACAAACATTTTGACTTCGTGACAGGGAAAGCTCAAGTTTAATTGATATCGTTAATGATGACGCAGTTCAAAGTTCTTTACAGGGGAATAAAACAATAAAAAATCATAGATACATTCAGATAACATTGACTGTATTTACACAGTGTTATCGCTCTGTCGCCAGATTTTGGATGAATTTGATAGAAATGGCTGTCTTGGCTGTCACTTCAAAAATCAGTCCAGCTGATAAACTGGCAGCTTGTCAGATAATATGGAGCTAAACCATTAAGCAATTTGTGGAGCAGGAACAGAATAATAAAATGAATTAGTGGGCAGGTAGCCAATGGAGATATTTAAGTGGTATGATTTAATTTTTTTGTCCTATAATCAAGATACAAGTGTCTGCATTTTGAATAAACTGAGGCTACTGAAAGGCTTTTCCAAGATGCAGGTTTATTGAGTAATCTGGATGAATCTTTTAAAAACGGTCCAGATTTGAGTGGGTTTATGTTATCTAGATAACCTACAGACTCCAGCCCTATCATTGAGTAATGTTTGTTCAGCTCCTATCTGCCTTCACGTGAAAGTCGTAGTAGCATCTGTTTCCTCTCCCGCAGCCAAACATTGGACTCCTGATCTCCAATGACCTGTGTCACCATGCCAACTCCTATGATCCTCACAGCAACCAGGAGTCCTCAGAGAAGTTGCTAGGTTTACAAGCCCATTTACATCTCTGTGAGGCTACATAATCTGGATCCCCTCCAGCACTGAGAAAGACAGAGAGTGCAGGAAGGCAGGTAGGGCTGAGAAAAAGACATGATGAAGTTACATTTTCTGAGCTGTTCTGTCTTTTACTTTATTTTGTGTTTCAGAGATGGTTTACGAGTCGGGTGTCCTGCTGCTTTTCACATTGCTGGTGAAGACGAGACTCGTGGGTGGATGTGTTTGTCCAGCAGCCACTGTCTTGTCCCAGTTTCCCTCTGAGGTGTCTGCTGGCGCCTGCTGCCTGAACTACTCTGGCTCTGCTTTCAGCCATGTGCGTTGGTCTGTGTTTACCAATGAGACAAACATAGAGATACTTGATCTCTCCAACTGTAATATCACTTCTGTTGATATGCATGGCAAAGTGGCCTCTACGCTGCAGAAGGTTTACTTAGATCATAACAGACTAACAACATTGCCAAGGGAGTTTCTGGCCAGCCAACCTAGCCTGATGGAGGTGGATCTGAGTGGAAACCTGCTTCAGGAGCTTCCTGAGGGCTTTCTTCAGGACTCGGACAACCTCCAGAGGCTTTATCTGCAGGGAAACCAGCTCCGCTTCCTCCCCGGCTCTGTGCTGCAGAAGCCCAGCCTTAAAAGGCTGGAGCTGTATGGAAACCCCTGGGACTGCTCCTGTTTGTTACTGGAGGGCCTGGAAGAAGGCAAGCAGGCTAATAGGACCACCAAGCTGCAGGATCTTGTGGGGAACCTAACCTGTGCCTCTCCCAGGAATCTGGCCGGCAGGGTCGTGTGGTCGGCGAGGCTTAGTGACGTGTGCCGCCCAGCTGGCCTTACCGCGCTCTTCATCGTGCTCCCCCTCCTTATCCTCTCCGCCTTGGTGCTCTGCTGGTGCTGCGGGAGGAAGAGGAAGAAGAAAGAAGCACCTGTGTTCAGCACCTCAAAGAAAAGAGCCTCCAGCTGTAACGGGCAGAAGCATCGCAGCAAGCAGCCACCTGGAGCAGGTGAGCAGTATAAAGCTGGAGGCGGTGGACACGAGGGGATCCTGAAGAATCAGCTGCTGCTACGCCCGGCATCCGCCCTCCTGGGCAGCACTAGAGACATCTATGAGGAAGTGGAGATCAAGCTGGGCTCCGTGGAGTCTCTTCCTCGAGCCTCCTCCTGCTGTTCCAGCACCACGGAGGGGAGGCAGGGCTCCCAGGAGCCCGACAGAGCCAGCAAGACGGAGCTGGACACAGTCAGTGTGACAGAAGTGATGAAAGACTCAGCTGACAGGGAGAAAGCTTACATGACCCAGTCCACTGAGTACTACAGCCTGGTGCCAGGTATCGAACTGGAGGACTCGGACCACGGCGAGTATGAGAACGTTGACCTCTCATGACACCATCTCAACAGACTAGATTGACATTTTGGGAAATACATTTATTTGCATTCTTGCTGAGAGTTACAAGAAAAGATCTTTACTACTCTCATGTGTGTGTGTCCCTAAAAACCTTCTTGTTAAACTGAGGGATGGATTTTACATGAACACATTTTCTGCTGATTTTGTTATTTCAAAAAAGAGGGTTTTTTTGTATTTTTGGTTTGAAGGGGGTTAGACTCAGATGGAAAAAGGAGGTTGTCTCGTACTTCTATGCACCAATCACAATTTGGCAACATTTAAATTATAATAATAATAAAATAATAATACATTTAATTTGTACCACACTTTTCATTCATAGTAAATCTTTAAGTACTACAGCATAAAGAAAATAATTAGAGTGAAGATGAAAAAGGCTTCCTGAATAGAAATGTGATGACAGTTGTTGGTTGTTGCATTATGCAGGGAGGACACTGTCAATTAATCTGATCAAAACACACCCACACACTCAATGTCAATATGTGGTTTTACAGGGAATTATATGCTGTAACTATTTCTCATCAAACAACAGCCTAAAGCTGAGAATTCCCAGAGCGTCTTGAGTTTGACGCCGCATAGAAGTGCTGGATAAACTATTGTTTGTCAACAGACAAACAGTATAAAGCTCCTTTTTCCATTTCTGTTTATGTACAAATTAAACAAACGAGATACAACTTGTTAATTTGAGAGTTAATTTGTGAGTGTTGGAAGGCAGATTTTTTAACTATGGGCAGTCAGGCTAGCTGTTTCCCTCTGTTTCCAGTCTTTATGCTAAGCTAAGCTAATCATCTCCTGACTCCAGCTCCATAATCTTCTCATTTCATTATCGGCAATGAATAAGCATATTTCCTAAAAGTTATTCCTTTAAAAGCACTGAAGAGAGACAGTATGTGTGTGTGTGTTATCTACTGACACAGAGACAGTGTGGTTCAACCACTGTAGTATCACAATGTAAGAGGAAGTGATTTAATCCGGAGCTTTTCCTGTGGGACCTGAGGAACGCAGTGACGGTTTGAAAGGGAGGCCCACTTTTTTTTTTCTCTCTGGAAAAAACTAGCAATTTTAAAGACACAATAGCACAAAGACGTTTATTTTATTTAATGCTGCACTCCATGCAAATGTACACTTAATACTGTTTTCAAGCCTATTACAAAAGCAATACACATTTTTGAGTTACTGTATGTTTTGCTTGATTATTCAGTCCATCTGGGAGGTTTTTTTTTGTGATTATTGCAGCCAAAAATGCTTGATTTTGCAGTGCTATTCTCAAAAATTGCGATACAATTTGTTATGTTTTATGTGCTCTTTTTGTGGTAAAATTGCAGGAATTGGGGAAAATAATGTGACAATTGGTCCAAATCACAAGCAGTCTGTTGATTTGACCGTTTCATGTGGAAAAGTGATAATTTAGCAATATTGCGGAGATTTCTTGAATTTGAGTTTATTATTGAGATCGCAAAATTGCAATTTCCTGGAGGGACTGGTTATTCTAAGTCATGCAAGCTTTTGTATGTACTTTCCTTTGCCTCACCCATGTGTGATTGTTATATGCATTCCACTTATTATTTTGCATACATGATGTTCTGGATGAGACTCTTTCACTTGAAGCTGCGCAACCAGAAATGTAGGTGCTGAACAATGACTAATCCCATTGCAACGCTCACAGTTAATTCATTGCGAAACGTGGAATGTAAAGCTTAGATGAGAAGTCTAAATTTATATTGTCAAGCGCATGAAAGGATACTTACTCTTGTGTGCTTTCCGTCACATACTAAAATGTGCACATAGGTTGGAAAATGCCATAGCAGTCAGATCTAAATGCTGATGAATGCTGGTTTAAGATAAAAATCTCTGTAGTGCCGGTTCAGTAAACTGAGATATAGTGCACTTCTGAGCAGCGGTGCTACAACATAATGACACTGGAGAGGAGACCTACTGTACACAAAAGACAACACTGAACATTGGGGTCATCATGAAGGGGCAGAGACTCGATCGTTATCTAGGAAGTGGAAAACAGACAGACGTCTCACTTCTCACACTTGTTGGCTTTGAATACTAATTGGTTCATGTTCAGTGAGAGTGGGAGCAGCGAAGGGTGTGGAACTTCCTGGAATGAAAAAAAAAATTGAGGCATATTTTCCAGACGGGTTTTCACATATTTTCCATCAAAGCTTTATATATCAATGATGTAAGGTTTACTGCTTTCCAAATGCAAATGCCTTTAGGTCAAGACACTCAGAAAAGTGTAGCAAAAACATGATTTTACTGAGATAAATGAGTTTATGATGGATTTTGTAATTTTGTACAGTTTCTGCTCAGACAAAAAACATGAATTCATTGTAAACAGGGCCGTAGCTACAATAAGGGACACTGATGTTATGCCTGCTGTATGCTTTTTTCTTAGTTGTTTTTTTTTTTTTTTTTGCGAGGGGGGGTTAATGTGCTGATGTTTTTTTTTCCAACCTGGGAGGATCAAATCCTCTAATTGACTGTTCACTCAATCCCGCCAACCTGTTGCTACGCCTTTCAAGCTTTACCAGGCAGTTCATTGTCATAACAGTGGCAGATTTATCACTCAAAATTCTAATTAATTTTAGAAAAAGCAAAAGCAGGCTTCTCATTTCTACAGTAAGCAGCAACTGTAGATTTTCCCGGCTAAAATGGCAACTGTTGCTACCAGATTTTATCAGCTGTAGTAGTTAGGTTAGCTCATTAAGCTAACATTAGCTCCATGAGTTGGTTAAAATTGCTGGCTCTAGCTGAGTTTTTATGTAACACTCTTCTAAAAGGAGTTAAATATGCACTTAATGGCTACATACATGATTTTGTGCTAAAAGACTGAGGCTAAAGCTAGCAGGTTAAAAAAAAAATCAGCGTCCTCACCGGTTGATAATCTGAAGAAGACAAGGAAATGACAGTTTGTTTATGTATTTCAGTATAGAGCTAGTTTGTCCAAGTATGTATAATGATAGAATATTTAACAATCCCTGTTTAGCTGCTTAACAGTATGTTTTACTTTTAACATTATGAGAGAAAAGGAACCATGTGTTTGGGAAACGTGCTGTCTCAGGTAACATTACCAGGTTTGCTGGAGTGTGAACTTCCCTAAAACCAGTAAAAAGCCGTTAGAGATGCTAAGTGCTAACGTTAACTCCGATAGCATCCATTTGCATACTACACAGTGAATGTGCTAGTGATGAGCAGAGCTTTTTAAAACATAATGTGTAACTAACACCACAAACTATTGTAGATTTTAGTTAGTTTACCATCGAAGCTAATGTTTGTGCAGATTAGCACATTGTTTAATCAATTCTTCACACTTTTTAAAAGGACACTACGTTATCTGCGCTCACTTCAACATGAAATGAGAAATCCAAAACTCAACAGACCTGCCTCGCCTTGTTACAGTTGCTAAGCTATCGTTGCATAATCCAAGTTCATGTCATGGGAGCGGTTTAGCGAATAGTCAGTTAAAACCTTATGGCATATATTTTAAAAGCTGATTCCAGTATTTTTAGACTCAATATATTTAAATTTGATTACTGTTGGGGCCGACAAAATAATAAATAACAGCTTCACCATTTCTCCCCTAGAATTTAATTCCTAGCAGTTTGGAGAAGATTTCCTTCTGGGAAATAAAATGTACAGAAAATGTATTATAGTACTATTAAAAGTACTATTAGAGAGATTAATTAACTGAATAAATAAAACAAAAAAATCCAAATAATACTACACATTTAGAGACCTTTTTGATTTATAGTCTAAATGATCTAAGGCTCTATAGCTATGGTCCTGATTATGAAGTTTGAAGTGAAATTAGGTCTCTTTGAGTGTTTGATGGCAGTTTATCTTAAATGCTGCACTATCAGCTACTAAATAACATCCTGTAAATAAAATGGGAATACTGGTATAATATGTAATAAAAGCACTGACTTTAATTGTTGTGTTTATACGGGCAGATGCACTATCTTTATTGTTTTTTTGTATGCAAAATGTTTTAATATTGTTGAAAGAAAAATAAATGCTCTTTTCAAGATCTCTGCTTGAGGATTGTTTATAATTATGAACGATAACATCACTAAGAAGTGACAAAGGAAAGAAAAACAAACTGGGTTACTGTATTTTTTGAGAACATGCTCCAGATCTTTTCATTCGAGCCTTTTTCCTGCGGCCTCTCAGCTCTTTCTGCCCTGACAATGACCCAAGTACCTGAAATCCAACTTCTCTTTTGAGCTCTAATTTCACTTCACCGTGGGAAGTTGTAATTACCGCATTGGGTTTCCCAAACGATCGGCACAGAGCTGCCCTCTCTATCCGGGTTCTCAGAGGTCTTAGCCCCGACCAGTAGATCCAGTGGCTGAGGACAGGAAATGACTAGACAGGGAAAAAAAAGTTGTTGGAGTATCCCTGGATGCTAATCTGGGAGCGTGTTTCATCTACATCAAGATCACAGACCCACCATTGTCTCCAGATCTGATACAGAGACCCAAACTGTAAAGTACAAAATCCTGACTTTAGTGAGACAGTTTTAGCTAATATTAGCATAATGTAGTCTTTGGGGTCTGTTTTTGTTTGTTTGTTTGTTTGTTTGTTTGTTTGTTTGTTTGTGTTGTATGTTGTTGTTTTCATGGGATTTTAAAATATATGCATGGTTGTGTTTAAGAGTATGGTTGTATTTTATGTATGAGTATGAATGTTTTGGTGCATATGTGTATGTAGATATATGTTATATTTTTATGATTACAATCATGTATAGATATATTTCTATTTTTATTCATGTCAATTCTGCTTCTATTCAGTCATTAACTGTGAGCATGAATACTAATATATAATATAATATGCCGCTGTGCCATATTTAAGCACAAGAATAGGAACAGAAATGGGAATAAATGTGCTTTACAGACAACATAAAAATAGTGTTACTGACAATGATCCTCACTTTAGTAGATGAGGAGCAGTGTAAATGGACCTACTTGCACATTATTAAATATGTCAGATGTTCTTTTACTGTTTTCTGTCAATAGAAGAGCCTTTGGGTGTCTGTTTATAAGATAAATACAGAGGCAGGCAATGAGGCCTCAGGGCTGAGGCTGCAAACCACGCTGCACATCACAAGAGTGTCATCTAGTGACAGGAACAGGAACTACTATTTGTCACCCAGGCAAACACGCTGGAATACTTAATTGTGATAAATGCATAAATCTATTGGTAATAACTGCAGTAAAAGTTGAAGATAAAACCACAGTGAGGCTCATCAGTCCACTGGAGAGAAAAGGGAAGTCCACAATAATCTCCTGTCCGAGCTCTGACGGAGGATAGATGTCCTCATAAATATCCTGTCGGGGGGAGAGCAAACAGAGTTAGAGGATAAAACACGGCTGGAGAAGAGAGTCTGATTTACAGTGAACTGCTGTAACGATGTGAAACGCAAACATGTGAGTCCAGCACTGCAGCCAATGACAAAAGCAGAGAGACAATTGGGATGGACGGTCTGACAGGTCTGTATCACTGTAAAGATGTTTGTACTGGTGTTATCACAGGCACTGAGGGGACAGTAAATAACGCTGAAAAGCCTCTGCTGTGCAATCAATGTGTGTGTCTTTTATTTGATTTTCTACGGCAAGGCATCGGATTCACCTAGATAACTGTAAAGGACATGTTAACAGACATAGTGTGGATTCTAAGAAACATGTTAATATCAAAATACTGTTTTCTACCTTCTCAATATTATTTATTTAACCAGGAAACCTGACTGAGATTAAAAATCTCTTTTAGCGTGCTGGTCAAGATAGTAGCACTGTATAGAAAATAAAACATACAGGTTTCAAAACACAGACTTACAGTGAATTAGATTTAAAAAAATAATAAAGAGAATAATGAATTGTTTAATTCACAAAGCATATATGAGCAAAAGGATGAAATAACATTGATAAACAGCAATAAATATACCATAACAAGTAATATAACAACAGAAATGTGGTAGATTAAAGTTTTTTTTTAATAAAAACAATAACAGACGATCACAGTACATACTTAATTCCAATAAATAGTTTAAAAACACTGAGAGAAAGATCAGCTTGCCTACAATTCAAAGACATTAGATTTAAAAGTCTGAGAGAAAATTGGTTTTATGTTTGAAAGAATCATGCTCCCATCAGAAGGAGCTTCCACCTGCTCACCTGAAATGACAAAAGATCAAAGACACAAATAACTTCTTAGTAGAGATCTACATTAAATTAAATGAACACACATCTCTGTCTGTGTAACCAACTGTCATTGTTTCATTAAGGCTTTTAACAATATCCCAGATAGAAAGTCAATTTTTATACTCGGTTGCATTTCTGTGTGCATAACAAGCACACTGATGTCATCAGTATGCTTGTTATGCACATTGATAACATCAGTATGCATAACAATCACACTTATGTCATCAGGACTCAGCTGAGGCTGAAACAATTAGATGATTAATGAATTAGTTGACTAACAGATAATTAATCTGCAGCTATTTTCCTTTCATATCAGCTTGTCAAATGCAAGAATTTGCTCCTTTTCTTTGTCTAATGTGACACTAAATCAAATATGTTTAAGTTTCGACTGATCAGACAAAAACAAGTAATTTGAAGATTGTTCGGGCTTTAGGAAATTGTGCTCGCATTTTGATTTTTTTCTAATTTTTTTTTACCTTTTATATACTAGAAGATTTACTTAGAAAAGTACACACCTATCAGTTCACTTCCAATCTCTATTGTTTCACAAGACGAAATTCTTTTTGCAGCAAGGCAGCAAAAACATGAAAAACATAAACACAATGAAAACACACAAAGAAAAGTGTCGGTACTGTAGACGCAATGTGGACAACAATAATGTATGTTTGAAGCAAGAAAAACTGCAAGAAGAAGAATAAAGATAAGAAAAATAAAGTGTTAAGCTGTGTGAGGAAGCAAGAAGCAATTGATAACAATAATATATTATATAATCTATAATATATTAGAATTAAGAGCAGTGTTAAATTAATTTTAGATGTCTGCAGAGCCACATCAGCTGTGTGAGGAGACGGAAACTATCAAATCAACTAAAGAATCATCACTGAAAAAATAGTCGATATTAACACTGTGGAATTTACTGTAAGCTTTGTAGACGATAGTACAGATTTGGTAACAACACCTGAACTGATGTAATCACCCAAAAGAAGTCCTAAAAACTTTCCATTTGAGGACAAAACACACAATAGTTTACTAAGAGGGTGTTTCCATGTATTCTGTTATAATAACAGTGGGAGAAAACTTCTTTGACATCATGTTCCCAGATAATAAATTTAAGATGATGAATTGTGACAGCGCAGCAGGGAGGTTTAAATTGAGACCAGGAGGAAGCATTTTTCTTCCCAGGACAGTTTGATTCAACGCAAGTCCAAGTGACACAACCTTCCTCACAGGTAAGACACATCTTTACATTGTTTTTATGGAAGATAATAAATAAAATATAACAAAATATATGTATCATGCTTATTGTATCACACATTTCAAAGTGGACTGAGTTCAGATTTATTTGTGATAATTTGCAGGAGATTTCTGCTCTTCCAACACCACAAAAAGCCAGACATGACAGTTTCTTACACACTTGAGGTGGCCAATGCAAAGTTTGGTGGCTTCTCTAAACTCTTGTTCAGGTGGAAGGGAAGCATCTACAAGCTGCTGTACAAAGACTTCCTGGTGTTTTGTGGGGTGTATCTGTTTTTCAGTGTGTTTTACAGGTAAATAAACTGATTTCATCCTTTAAATTTTCTAGTCTGTCTTAAAACAATATTCAGGTGCCCAAATGAAAAATGAAACTGGTTTTTCTGGTAATTGCTGGTTTTACTGGTCATTAGAAAATCCCTTCATAACGCAAAAATGCATTTAAAAGTTTACCTGAAGCTAATATGAAGCTTCACAATGAGTCCAAATGAGTCAAATTAAGTAGATACCTTTCAATGTTACAGTCTTTTCAGTGTCAAAGTTCCTCTTTTTGCTACTATAATTCCAACGCAGCTCAACAAGGAAACACAAAGAGGGAATTTGATGCTAAAAAGACTGTAAATGTGTCAAATATTCTCTTAATATGACTAACTCAGACTGCTGAAGCCTCATATGAGCTTCAGATCAACTTTTAAAGGTATTTATGCACAAAATAACTGGACACACTGTGGATTTTGGACCCCATCATTTACATTTAAAGCACATTTGAAGGGGATCTTTTAATAGCCAGTATGAACAGGAGGAATGATTACTGTTGTTTAAAGACACACTTGAAAAATTGTGAAGCCATCTTTTAATGCTGCTATTTCCCTCGTATGGCTGAGTGTTTATAGCTTTCAGTGGGAAAGTTTTATTTGCTACACAGGTTCCTCCTCACACCAAGGCAGCAGGATCTGTTTGAGCGTATCGCCCTTTACTGTGACCATTTCACCAACAGCAACTTCATCCCAGTTTTATTTGTGCTGGGTAAGTCTGACAGAATCTGTTTTACTGTACACAACCTAGATCTAAAGATGAGTCAACATGATTAGTGTTTTATTGCACTACAGGTTTCTATGTGACTCTGGCCTTTAATCGATGGTGGGGTCAGTACACCAGCTTCCCCCTGCCTGACAACCTGATGATGGTGGTGTCTGGGAACGTTCACGGGGCAGACGAGAGGGGTCGTCTGCTGCGACGCACGCTCATGAGATACGCAAACTTATCTTCAGTGCTTATTCTCCGCTCCATAAGCACAAGAGTTCACAAGCGCTTCCCAACTCTGGAGTACGTTGTGGAGGCTGGTAGGTACAACAGTGCAGAGTACAACTCAGTACATTTACTCTGGTGATGCATTTAGTACTAACTCACTCTGACTTCATAAATCTCAAATAAAATTATTTAGAGCTGTAGAGATTCGATTAATTGATTAGTTGATTGTCAGAAAAATAATCTGCAACTATCCTGATAATCAGTTAATCGTTGGGGTCATTTTAAAAGTAGAAAAAGCCAAATATTTCTCAGTTCCAGCTTGTCATGGGTGAGAATTTGCTGCTATTCTTGGTCTTGTGTGATAATAAATTCAATATGTTTGGATTTTGAACACTTTGTTGAACAGTTTTTAGAGCTGTTGTCTTACTATCAGCTTTGAATTGAATTAAACTGTATGAAAGGTGCTATACAAATAAATTTGACATGGTTAATTGATTGCTGAAATTCAACCAGTTGTTATTAAAATCTATCTTAAAGACTTTACAATTGATTATTTTCAAATGTGATCATGACATTTATTTACCTGTTAAAACTTTGAATTCAGCACAGCTTGAATTCTGGGTTTCAGCAGAGTGATATTTTATATTTAAGATAAAATATTATACATCTAAAATTCTCTCAAGTAAATGATTTTAAAATTTCTTCCTCCATTGGCTAAGATGTAGACATTTACTCTACAGGGATTTGTATTTTGAATGTTGTGGAATATTAGTTTCTGCATATTATCTTATCTGATATCTTTATAAAACTCTGTGCAGGATTCATGACGTCACATGAACTGAAAAAGTTTGAGTCCCTGCATTCTGACTTCAATAAGTACTGGATGCCTTTGACTTGGTTTACAAATCTGGCGTCCAAAGCGAGAGAGGAGGGTCGAGTGAGGGACGACATAGCTTTGAGACTTCTCATGGATGTGAGTGGTTTGTTTTTCTCAGCAATTAATATAAAAAACATATAGCTAAATAATTTATATATCTTACAAATTGGGAATGAGTGAAAATTCATTCTTAATTCCTGATTTGCATTATGTCGTCCTTAATATGTGTGTATATAATGTATAACTGTATTAAAACCATATTAATGCAGGAGCTTAACAACTACAGAACAAAATGCAGCCTCCTCTTCCACTATGACTGGATAAGCATCCCACTGGTCTACACTCAGGTGGGATCAGCAGTCAAATGTATTTATGATCGACAAAATCTATTATGACTTCATCTTTATTTTCTCTATCCTTACTTTGAGCTTAAACTTAAGTCATACTTTACCACCTTCAGACAAAATAAATGCAAACTTTATCTGTGCAGGTTGTTACTATAGCAGTTTATTCATATTTTGCCCTTTGCGTGATTGGCCGACAATTCCTGAACCCTGAGAAAGGATACAAGGATCACAAACTGGACATGTACGTCCCTGTTTTCACTCTGCTGCAGTTCTTCTTCTACACTGGATGGCTCAAGGTATGTTGAGGTAAAGTTTTCATCGGTAAAAAGTGATTCTGAGCTTGTCATGAAAGAGTGACCTCATTATGTGTTTCCACTCTGTAGGTGGGGGAGCTGATTATCAATCCATTTGGTGAGGATGATGATGATTTTGAGACCAACCAGCTGATTGATCGAAACATTCAGGTTGTCCCCCATAAGGCTCCAATCCAATGCAACCATTCTGTCAAAATATGAGTATTTCATTCTTATTGTTTGTTTCTGCTGTAGGTTTCGATGCTGGCGGTGGATGATATGTACCAGAACCTGGCTCCGATTGTGAAGGACAAGCACTGGGCGCAGAGACATTTCTCAATCCCTTACACTGTGTCGACAGCAGCAGAGACTCTCAGACCAGCTTTCAAAGGCTCCACCTTCGACATGAGGTAAACTAATTTGACCTTTCATCATATCTTAGTGTCTTATCCTGCTGCTGCACAAGAACACAATCCAGTAAAATTACAATACTTGACCTTAAAATTTCTGCCATTTTTGCAGGATGAGCGCTGATGATCTAGAGATTCACCAGCCTGCAGACTCTTCTGTAAGAACGAAGTATTTCCCTCTTAAGAGCTCTCTGGGCGATGGGCTTGACGGCCCTCTGCAGAGGGGTAAAGGCGTTCTGCGTGGCGGGAGTCTCCCTTCTCTGATAGACGTCTTATCCCACCCAAATGAGGACGAAGATGTCGATGCTTCTCCTGAGGGGGAAGTCATGTTCTTCAATCATAACAAACAGGAAAAGGTGATCATTAAAGTTGCAGTGGAACCGAACAAGTAAAAAATATACTTCTTCTGTGATGCAACCACTGTATTGTTTTAAGCAAAGAATGTAAACTTTATGATTACACACAACTGAATTAATTTGTGAATAAAATATGTATATTTGACAATGAGAAAATCTGTTTGTATTTTCCATTTATGAGAATTCTAAATGTATGATCTCAAGTATTAATGCACGACTGTATACTGGTGATAGTAGATCACCAACTTTATAATAGACCTGAAATTATCATCACTCTACTTTGGTTTGTTTTCTTTTGTCTGTATAATCCAATTAACCACATTGAACAAAGGGAACAAGGGAAATGGAGAGCCTCAGAGTAGAGAAAGAAAAAGAAAGTTGATTCATTGAGTCATAGTGAAACTGAACATGAAAAAGAAACCTACATGGTTGGAATGAAGATTCAGGGTTTGAGAGAAGGTGCTGGATGTGGAGCTTTGTCAGAAAAGCACACTGTGGCAAGATGGATTAAGAATGACATAAAGCGATCCGGCTTGATAGTCGTGGAGTGTCTGTCAAAGACGCAGATGGGAAAAGCCTTGAAAATCTTGGTGTTGGGTTCTGGGATGGATATGAACCCAGTGGCATATTTCCCGCTCAGCAGGAAGGCTCCAATAAAAGGTGTAGTTGATGGAGTCTCACGCAGAGTGGATGCAAGAAGATTTAAAGAGTATAAAGGGGTGACAGACTGCTATAGAATGAAGAGGGGTGATTAAGTACTTAAACGTGCTCCCTTATAGTGGAGTAATGGCATCCTGAGCAGAGAATGAAGTCACACTCTCTCTGTGTGTGTTGTTATCCAAGCCTCTCTGTTCTTTGTTTTGATAGCTGGTCCAGCTGTGTCCCAGCCTCCATTTTCAACATGGCAGCCGGCTCACAAAGTTTCTCATATTACAGCTAAACAGTAAACTAAAATATGTTTCTGAAAACATTTGAGACAGGAAATAGGCAAAGCAGTAACAGAATCTTGATCTATATTCGATCAGCACTGCCTAGTTTGACAGTTTGATCTGAGTTTCGGGAGCTATTGGTCCAGGGCTTTTTTTTCCTTTCTCCCAACTTTATTGAGTAAATGATGCACACATTTGTTTTGGTCTGAGATGCTGGTACTATAGTGTAATATCTAGTAGGGCTGAATGTCGTATATTGCATCTTTAATGAAAAGTATGAGACTAAATCTGTTATGCTTCACTTTGACTTGGAGTACTTGCCTGATAGAGTGTACTTTGACTATGTGTCGTACCCAGTAAGGCAGTATGTTCCCAAACCTTTGCTTTGTGTAAGAATTGTTGGAAATTTGGTCATAGTTTCTTTGTA
This sequence comes from Thunnus maccoyii, assembly GCF_910596095.1. Taxonomy (NCBI): domain Eukaryota; kingdom Metazoa; phylum Chordata; class Actinopteri; order Scombriformes; family Scombridae; genus Thunnus; species Thunnus maccoyii. The sequence continues at coordinate 23,980,627 of NC_056544.1, read as the reverse complement.
TGTTGGAGTGATTTTGTCACATGTGGTAAATGTGGGGAGAATGATTGTGAAGGAGACTGTGAGAAAGATCCAGAGTGTCTTCTTTGCAAAGGGAGTCATGCAGCATAGGAGGCTGACTGTCCAAAGAGAGTAAGGGAGGCAGAAATAATCAGGGTTAGATCTAAGAAGAGACCTAAGTATGAGGAAGTAGGTAAGAAATGTTATGATGATTATGAGACAATAAGCTAAGGAGGACAAATCAGTGAGGAAGCATGCCGAGTTTTTCTTTTGTAAGGATCAGGTGAAGTTTTTGGCCTTTTGGCCTTGGTAACTTACTGTACTGCTGGAGTAGAAAGAAAATCTGAGAAAATTTTTAATGCAGAATAATTGTAAATGCAGCAAAGAAATTTCTGGGTGTTGTGGGAGTTTCTGGAAAAGGTGCAGCAGCTGTTGTCTCAAACACCTGAAAAATAGAGAATTTATAGCAGAGTGGGAAATGAGTGGGAAGGAGTTCTTATTATTTAGTCAGTGGCGATTTTAGTTTAAAACCAGTAGATGGCGGTAACGCGACATTTTGGATGCTTACCGCTACTAAAAATCAGGAAGGAGAAGAAGAAGAACTATTTCTAGTACAAACGACGGAAAGCCGAAAAGGTCAAAACTGTCTTTTTGCGCTTCCGCGTTGTCAGAAATCTACACCGTTAGACAACTGTAACAAACCAAAAACTACTTGTCGGCAGCAAAGGTATGTAAAGTGTTCCTGTTTTTGGACATTACTCTACTTTAACATCCTTAAACTTCTTACTAACGTTGGTACAGTTGTTTTGTTAACGTAGTTATCGCAAACGCCTCAGGATGCACTAAATTAACAACACCTAGCTTGCTTGCTAATGCTAGCTCACTCACTCTTATCGCTGAGAAGGAGCTTTTATCTCTCTGCCAGGTGGTTGATTAGAGCTTTTTTTTTACCCTTTAGACTACCAACATACCAGAGGAAGGAAGGCTAGAGAGGAAATCAATCGCTGAATAGGATTTGGCTTTTGATTGAAGCGTCGGTTCACAGAGAACATTCGTTTTTGTTGTGTTTGTTTGACAGGAAAACAAAAGGACAGGACGGTGGTGTTATGTCAGCTGACGCCCCCCTGCTGCTGTGCGGCTGACTGTCACCTCCACCACCTCCACCTCCATCATCATCATCATTATCATCATGTCTCTGGGTGACAATCCTCACCTGCTTCTCGGCAGGATCCGGTTCCTGAACAGGTGTATTGAGTGTTTCAGGAGGAGCGAGTCGGTGCCGGAATGTCTGTGTTACGTCCCGAGAGAAGTCTGCTATAAGATCTGCAAGGATTCATCCTCCACCTCTTCTGCATCATCCGGGGCTTCTGCAGGAGGCTCCACGGTCGGGAAGACCCTCGTGTCCGTGTTTGAAAGTCCTCATCAGACGCAACACAGCAAGAAGTCATGCAAGTACAACATTGAACCAAAGAAAGGGACTTGTATCCGGACAACCGGGGAAGAGTACTGTAACAGCCAGGGCCTCTGGGTCAAAATCAATAAGGTAAGAATCGTTACTGCAGTCACATCATCTTAATGCTCAGTGATCTTTGTCTACTGTAAACAGAGATCATATACAGCACTGTGCAAACGTTTTAGGCTCTTTAGATGTTTAGATTCTTGTCCATTATGCAGTATCATCAGGGAGGTGATTGATCGGTGCAAAACTGCAATCTGCAGCAACTAGAGATGTGATTCTGGTGGCACCTGAAAGCTGCTTGGCGTCCTCTTCATCACAGTCTTCATATATATTATAAATCCATTATAAGTTTGTTATCCTGCATGTCTGACCGTCCCTCCTCTGTTGCTCTTCCTGAGGTTTCCTCCATTTTTCCTTATACGAGTCAAGAGTCTAAGGACAGAGGATATTGTATTGCAGTACAGATTGTAAAGCCCCCTGAGACAATTTTAATTTGACAAGTTTACATTATTAATTTCTAATTGACATTGTGGGTGTATGTGATGTGCTGTTGTGTGTAGTTCTGTATTTTGTATGGTGTGTTCTGTGTGTTTTTTCTGTTTTGTACTGTTTGTTGTTGTGCTGTTGTATTTTTTGATTGTGGGGGACTACGGATGCAAATAAGCTTCGAGCTAACTCCGGTGCAGTGCATCTTTAATGTTTAAAACTGCACACTGTCCCAATCAATAAATCAAATGTACAAAGAGGCAGAGGACAACATGAACACAGAACAGCTCTCCTGCCTTCATCAGCAGTTTGGTTTTGTTTGAGCCCACTATAACTTTCATTATATTCTGTGTGCATATTGATTTCATGTATTCATGTCATTATTTTTGAAAGCATCCTCACTTTACTTTTAGTGCCTAAAACATTTGCACAGTACTGTATATCCCTGCTGTCTTTTCACTTTGTGAATTTCATTTCTGTGAAAGGTGCTATACTAAATACTACTACTAAATTTTCAGTATTACACAGTAGCATAACATACAGGTTGCTTTTACACTAATACAGTCATGAAAATGTGACATGAACTTATGGAAAAGTTTTGTAGTTGAAGTGTAATTTAAGTGTGGAAATCCCATAATTCAGATTTATCTTAAAATAATTTCAGAAATATTGGGGAATATACTTAACTGTAAAGATGCCTTAACAGATATCAAATTATTATGAAATAATCTTACATTGCACATGATTTTAGTTCTTCTCTATTCAGTTTCAATGATTTAAAATATGGTGGGAAAACTGTCTGTGTGCAGGAGCAGCTGGAGGAGCACCGTGCAGGCCAGGAGTTGGAGGAGGGCTGGATCCTGGTGTGTAAGCACACAGAAGGAGGCGACAGGCTGGTGCCGGTGGAGTCACCAGAGACTGTGAGCAGACAGCAGCAGCTCTTCGGCTACGACCACAAACCCTGCAACAGGTGGGAGCAGGTGGTGGACGTGCAGAATGCGCTGTACATCGGCTCCAAACCCAAAATAGCTGAGTGTGATGACGCTGCCGTCCAGAAGCTACGGTGAGTCTGTTTGACGTCAAATAAGAGTCTCAAGACTTTCTGGGATGTATTGTTTTTTTACAGCAGCAGATTGATAACAAGCAAAATAAATCTCTCTCAAAATCTAAAGGTATGTTCCTCCCACCTGGGCGTACGAATGCGACGAGGACCTGGTTCACTACTTCTATGACCACATAGGGAAAGAGGACGAGAATCTGGGAAGTGTGAAGCAGTGTGTGACCAGCATTGATGTTTCTTCGTGTTCGGTGAGTAACATACAGAACTTTATTTTCAAACAGTACTGTGCCACTCAAGTATTTGTATATGTGCTGTTTCTCTGATGTATAAAGTCTAGATGTCTAACTATCAGAATAAAGCTGTGAGTATTACCACCGAGCAAGCATTCAGTCTGTTCACTCTGCTCTCTCACCCTGTAGATATTATAGATTTGACTGGAACAACACATACAGTAGTCAGTCTTTAGTCTATATTTTGTTTATTATAACTTTGTTTTAAATGACAGTGCGTAATGTCAGAGGTGTCGCTTATAGTGATGAACCTACAGAGAATTATCGACTCTGCAGCTCCCCTCGGCTTTACGGAGCTTTATCATGAGTGTCAGCTCATTGTTTAGCTGCCCGGCTGCAACTTTACTGTTTGGGTTCACTCTCAGCGCTCGTTTTCAGCTGCAGCAGGTGGCTGTTTTCAGAGACAAAGCTCTAAAAACCCCCTGTGCACTACCTGCTCAGCAGCAAACAGCAAACAGACACAGTTGGCAACTAGCTGGTGAACATAGTGGAGCATTTAGCAGCTAAAAAGTCAGATATTTCCCTCAGTAGTTGGTAGAGAGCAAAAACAGAGCTTAAGGAGAGAGAATATTGGACTTAAATTAACCAGGTGGACAGAAACACGACTCCAAATGAATGATAATGTTGTTCCGTAACTGCTGGATGTGGAAATAAGCAACTGTTTGCTAACAAGTTCAACATATCAGCTTAAAAGGTGAGAATATGTCAATGTTTTGTTCACTTGTTTCTGCTGCCCCCAAGTGGCCAAATAATCAGTTAATGCAGGTTAACGGATGGATTCACAGGTTTGTCTTAAAACATTTAGTCAGATGCCCAAATGAACACTGCACACTGACACTAAAAAGACTGTAACATTGAAAGATATTTACTTGAATTGACTAATTGATTGATTGAATGGCCGAAGCTTCATATAAACTTTTAAATACATTTTTGCACAGAAGGAGGACTGTGGATTTTGTCCTCCATCACTTACATTGTAAGTGCATCATGAAGGGATCTTCTAACGGCCAGTATGAACAGGAGGAAAACAAGAAAAACATCTGTCAATGTTCATTTTGGCACCTGACTGTTGTTTTATGACAGACTTGAAAAATTGTGAACCTTTACTTTAATTTGAGCTGTTATGTTCCAGTGTCAGAAAATGTAATTACAAACACACAAATCTGTTATTGAAAAGTATTTTATTTTATTTGCTGATAGGAGGATCCCAGTGGAGGGGCGAGCTGTTTGACGGATGGCGACACAGAAACTTACTGGGAGAGCGACGGCATGCAGGGACAGCACTGGATCCGCCTGCACATGAAGAGAGGCACTGTGGTCAAGTAAGGAGCTTCTCCAGCTTACATGATGAATAGACTGACAAAAAGAAACAGGGAATGAATTACAGCAGCCGTGTAAACCTTCATTAATTACAATCTAAGGCCATGCGTGAATGTCATCTTTGTATGTTATTAACTTTTATTTGGCTAATTTTGCTTTCAGTAGAGTGTGAGAGGGTGCTTGGGGGTTTTGTTGTGTAATGTGTGTACTGACTGGAATCACTATGACACGTGTTGAATGTCACTCTTGTTTAGCTTCTCCTTCACACACAAATTTGGAAATGTAGAAATGCTCTTATCGCCTTTTAACGTGTCTCTCCTTGCTTTCTAGTAAGCTGATATTGACAGTGGACTCGACAGACGACAACTACATGCCCAAGAGAGTCACCGTGTTTGGAGGAGAGGGAGACAACCTGAAGAAGCTGAGTGACGTCACCATCGACGAGTGAGCTTTTTTAAAAATGTTTTTGCCATAAAGTTCATAAAAACTCTGAGGGTTTGACAGAAATGAGCTTCAGATGACAGTTTAGACGATGCAGATGATAATTCGGGCAGGTATAATGTGCACGGCTGATAAATCTATTATTTCCTCATGAATGAATAAAATGTCTGACTGTTTTCAGTTTTACTTGTTATTGTGAAGCACGTCTGACTTTGCCCACAGTCAACACCAAGAATTTATTTCAGTCTGACTACAGTTTGTTTAGAACCATCTCTGCTCTGTTTTGTCTGCAGCAACCTGATTGGAGAAGTATGTGTGCTGGAAGATATGACATCTCACCTGCCTGTCATCGAGATCCGAATTGAGGAATGTAGAGGTAAGTGGTTTGTATATTTACTCAGATAGTTTCCTTGCCTGCCCAAGCGTCTGCTGTGATATCATAGACTTTAAACTGTGTTTTTCTCTCTCCTGTGCTTTTGCAGATGAGGGGATAGATGTCCGGATCCGAGGATTGAAGATCAAGTCGTCATGTGAACGAGACCTCGGTCTGAACGCTGATGTTTTCCAGTCTTCAAACTTGGTGCGCTACCCTCGTCTGCAGGGCACCCTGCCTGACGTCCTGTACCGCAGAGCGCTGGTCATCCAGAGGTACACCAATGTACATCATACTGCCAGAGATCTCACAGTCACAGGAGATATCAGGGAGATGAATATTTTCCATTAATGTATTCTTTGCATGTGAGACAGAAAATGATTCACTACATTTGTTTAATTTAATGAGAGTTAGTTTCTAATCAAGCAGCCATTTGTCTAACAACCAAACTAAATCACAGAAATAAAGAGGCAGAGGCAACACTCAAATATTACAAAATAATTTATACCATAAATATATACTATAAATAATTTTAACCATAATGCCTCAGAGTTTGTGATGGTTAATTTCTTCTGTCTCACTTCTGGCAGGTTCATCTGTCTCCTGGACAGCGTGCTCCCACACTTGGTGCCTGCCTGGGACTACAGCCTGGGAACCTTCAACCAGATCAAAGTGAGTCATCAAGTAGCTTTTAGAAAATACAGTGTGGCAATAAGCCACAAGAAGCTGTTATTTACAGTGATTTTAGATTCATGATAAAGATATTAAAAGGGATTGAGTTTGAAATACTAAGAAATGTTCAATGAAGTCTTTATTTTAAACTTTTTATAAAATAATGACGTTTTTCTTCTGTTAATCTGTATAAATTCAATAATTATATTTGTTTTTGAGATTTTTTTTAATTTCATTTTTTAAAATTTAACCTTAATTTAATCAGAAAAAACCTCACTGAGATTAAAAACCTCTTTTTCAAGAGTGTCCTGGCTGACAGCGATGAGTAGAAACAACATAAAACAGATAACACAAAAACATACTGTATGTCTCAGAAAAACATCACAATGTCTGAGTGAAAACACTGCAGTTTAAATCATGAATGAAATTTCAAATATAGTTAAATAAAATATTACATCCTGAAGACAATTTAAGATTATTTAAAACAACCCATTGTCTGGATAAAAATAATGGATAAAACGGATAAAATGAATTTGTATATTTGCTATCTTCCCACACATATTAGCTGATACATGAAGAGGCTTTTCATGCCAATAAACAGTATCAGTAACTTACAACGCAGCACTGATAATAACAATCCATTCATGTATTTCACTTGTGTGTTCTTTGGCGCCCTCTAGAGCATAAAGCAGTTCCTGCTGCTCTCCAAGCGCCGCTCGGCCCTCATCACTCAGTGCCTGAAGGACTCGGAGACCAGTAAACCAAACTTCATGCCCCGCCTCTACATCAACAGACGGCTGGCGATGGAGCACAGAGACAACCCCACCCTGGACCCCAGCTGCAAGAACGCTGTGTTCAATCAGGTAATCACACTCGCTGACTGACTTAAAGGAGGAAACGAGAGATTTACTTAACTTCAGTGTCGTCTTTATGGTTTTTATTTCTCCCTTTGCAGGTGTATGAAGGTCTAAAGCCATCTGACAAATTTGAGAAGACTTTGGATTACAGGTATGATATATTTTCCTGACTATGGCTGTCACCAAAGGGCATTAGAGTCTAGAGAAGTAACTCTTAAATCTCTCCTCTGGGTTTGTCAGGTGGCCTGCTCGCTACGACCAGTGGTGGGAGTGTAAGTTCATTGCAGAGGGAATCATTGACCAGGGCGGTGGATTTCGGGACAGCCTGGCGGACATGTCTGAGGAGCTTTGCCCCAGCTCAGCCGAGTGTCCCATGCCGCTGCCATTCTTCTCCCGAACGTCCAACCAGGTAATTACTCACCTGCTGTTGTCTGCCTTTACCTTCACACAATCAGGGTTAGAATTAATTTGATTGATATGGATTAATAATATCTCGGGGAACGTTTTTTTCTGTTGTAACTTCTGTCTTAATAAAAAACAAAAAAACAACTATGTAAAATAATTAAAATCACCTTTAACTCTCGCTGTGTTTACATGTGCAGAAGTTTTACTGGGATCCAGTGGTTGTCTTCTTTTCTTAAACTATCTATCGCTGGTTTCTTAGGGTGCGTTAGAGGCCAGAGATTACTACGTCCCCAACCCGTCCTGTAAAGAGTTCCACAAGTATGAATGGATCGGTCAGCTCATGGGAGCCGCTCTCAGAGGAAAAGATTTCCTGGTGAGTGATCCCTACTATCCACCTACTGCAGGCAGTATGAAGTAAGAATAGATTAAGTAAGAATAGATGACTTGAGTTTCTGGGTCCCATCCTGCAGGTCTTGGCTCTTCCTGGGCTGGTGTGGAAGCAGCTGACCGGGGAGGCCGTCAGCTGGAGCAAAGATTTCCCTGCTGTAGACTCTGTGCTGGTGAGGACATACGATACAATACAAGTGGAAATATTATAAAAAGAATAATCTCCTGCACACGTCATTGCTTCAAGGTAAATGTGGATGTGTTGTCAGGTAAACCTGCTAGACGCCATGGAGAACATGGACCAAGAGACGTATGAGTTCAGGTTTGGCGAGGAGCTGGTGTACACCACCCTGCTGAGCGACGGACAGATGGTGGAGCTCATCCCCGGCGGCAGTAATGTTGCCGTCCGCTACGAGGACCGCAGGGAGTTCATCCGCCTGGTGCAGAAGGCTCGGTTGGAGGAGGGCAAGCAGCAGGTGGGGCTTCAATAGTGTTACATAATTTTTCTCTTTTCTCACCTGTACATTCGTCCTCACGTCTAGTGTGGGTTGGATTTCTGTTTTTTTTTTTTTTTTTTCTCCAGTTGCATTAATTCTTCAACATAATCCATCTGTTGTTTGTTACAGATTGCAGCCATACAGGCAGGGCTGCTGAAGGTGGTTCCTCAGGCGGTGCTGGACCTGCTCACCTGGCAGGAAGTGGAAAAGAAAGTTTGTGGAGACCCTGAGATCACTGTGGAAGCCCTGAAGCGACTTAGTGAGTGTCCAGCTTTGAGTTTTAGCTAAGCCTCTTTGACAATAAGCACACATTTTTCCTGCAGTAGCTGAAGAGATGATGTTATGTTTGTGTTTTGCACACAATGTACATGAAATATCACCAGCAGGGGATGAATTAAAGGAATAGTTTGACATTTTAGGAAATACACACATCAGTTCATTTGTTTTCCCTGCTGAGAGTTAGATGAAAATACCTTCTTCATGTCTGTATAGTAAATATGAAGCTACAGCTAGCAGCAGGTTAGCTTAGCTTAGCATAAAGACTGGAATCCAAACAACTAGCCTGGTCAAAGTAAATTCTAAATTCTCCTCACTAATTAACACGTTATATGTTGTACATGTTTGTTTAATTCATACAAAAACCAAAGTGTAAAGACAACATTTGGCCGTTCTTCATTTTTAAGGGGCTATGTGCCAGGCTAGCTGTTTCCAGTCTTTATGCTAAGCTAACCGGCTGCTGGTGGTGGCTTCATGTTTACCGTACAGATGTAGGCGTTCTATCAATCTTCTTATCAAAGTCTAAGCAAGAAAAATAATGATTTTCCCCAAAATTTTAAGCTTTTCCTGCAAAACTTTTACTCCAATTTATTACAACTTCAGTCTTAGTTTTGCTGTTTTTTTTGTTTCCATCAGTTACAATAAGATTATAATTGTGTGAGATCAGAGAACACAGTGACATCACTACAATGATCGAAAAGGATGTTAACAAATTAATCAGATTATCTAAACCACTTTTATTTGGAAGTAAAACCAAAGTAAAGTCAAAAAGACCAAAGTTGAAATAAACCAGAATTACCTTCTTAAAGGACGGGTTCACAATTTTTCAGGTCTGTCTTAAAACAACAGGCAAGTGCCCAAATGAACATGGGAGTAGGTTTTTCTTGCCATAATTTACAAGTTGTCGTCTATGCAAAAATGTATTTAAAAGTTTATCTGAAGCTAATATGAAGCTTCAGCGTCCAAATGAGTCAAATCAAGTAGATATCTTTCAACATTACAGTCTTTTTAGTGCCAAAGTCCCTCTTTTTGTTACTATACTTCCACCACAGCTCAACAGGGAAACACAAAGAGGGAATTTGACGCTAAAAAGACTGTAAATGTGTCAGATATCCACTTAATATGACTAACTCAGACTGCTGAAGCCTCATATAAGCTTCAGATAAACTGACTATTTTTAATAGTCAGTATGAACAGGAGGAATGAATACAGCGAGAGAAAACTCTTTCACTGTTCATATGGACACCTGACTGTTGTTTTAAGAAACTACTAAGATATTAGTCTGCTAGTGAGGTAAATCCCCAGTAGAAACTTGATTGCAGGTCGTCAGTTAAATACTGTATTAAGGACTCAGCATCATTAATGTTTCGATCTCTCCACCAGCTCGCTATGAGGACCTGGAACAAAGTGACGTTAGAGTGCAGTACCTGTGGGAAGCACTGACCAACTTCACCAACGGTCAGTTAACGCAACATTTTACAGCACACGTCCACTTAGTTGAATGTCTTTTACAGCATGTCCCATGAACAACACATATTGTATCCGTCTGTCTTGCTGTGTCTGTTGATACTTAGTCAACACCTTTGCATTTATGAGATGTGAGATATAAACATTTGTGATGCGTTCTGGGTGACAAAGAATGACTTTTGATTTCCTGATTTCAGAGGATCGTAGCAGGTTTCTGAGGTTTGTAACCGGCAGAAGTCGTCTTCCTGCACCTATCTACGTCTTTCCTGACAAACAAGGGTGAGTGCAAATGCATCCATAAAAGAAATGATTACAGAAAAATTACCGTTTGCTATTGATGGTGAAATATCTGATTTAGAAGACATAAAACGGAACATTTTGCTGTTCATTTCACTATTTTAAAATGTTGTCTATCTCCTGGTGTAGCTCTGAAACAACAGACGCACTTCCACAATCCTCCACATGCTCCAGTACTCTTTATTTACCCAACTATCCAAGGTATATATGCAGAATCATACGCATGTATTTATCTATAGCTGAGACGATAACTTATTTTCTTACATTGAAGTTAATGTTACAGTGATGGCGTCATATCGTGTCCTTTACTCTTGTTTATTTTCTGTCCTGCAGTGCTAAAGTTTGTGAGGAGAAGCTGCGTTACGCTGCTTACAACTGCGTGGCCATCGATACAGACATGAGCCCCTGGGAAGAGTGATCTCTCTGCTGCTTCACTGAATGACCTCTGCACACTTTACAAGTCACCTCTGAATGGAGAAATCTTGCCAAGTTCATCACCATATCTACAGAAATGCCAATAACTCACAGCTGTATATAATAAAGAACTATATGTAAATGACTTCTGGGTTTTTATTCATGACGTCTGGTTTTTGTTGAATGAATCATTAAACAAAGTTACGGCAGGGTTGTGGATGTCACTGTAAGACGATGTCTGTCATTTGGCAAAGTTTCTTTATTTGCTCTACAAATCAAACAGGAAGTATTATGGAAAAAACTAGCGTTTTTGGAGCTCATTGTGCATGATAACTGAGCAGAAACATTGTGTGTTATCGTATCAGATGTACTTCTGGAGGTTCTAGGAGTAGCAGTCTAACCATTTCATAAACATCAAATTCACACACAGAGCAATAATACACAAAACAAATGTTTATTTTTAGTCGAGTGTTCATTCACATTCAGCATATTAAACCAGATTTCTAATAAAACAAAATACTGAGCAGTCTTACAAGATCTTGCAAGTGACTCAAACTGAGGAATCTTAATTAAACCATCTCGTTAACAACAGATAAATATGATAAAGTAATATTAAAGTAGTAAATGAGGATAAAATTCAGTGAAAGTTCATTCATTCTCTTAGAAAGTATACTTCTTACCACAACTATTTAGTTACTCTTTCAGGATTTAAAAAAAAAATATATATATATATGTACAGTTGTGTAAGAAGTGTTCAGATCCTTTAAGTACGTAGGGAGAAGTACCAATACAGCAATGTAAAAATACTCCATTACAAGTAAAAGTCCTGCATGAAAAATCCTACTTCCTACTAGTAAAAGTACATAAGTATTAGCAGTGGTCCAGTGGTTCCCAACCTAAGTGTCTGGCCCTGCCAAAGGGTCACCAGATAAATCTGAGGGGTCGTGAGATGATTAATGGGAGAGAAAAGAAGAAAAAACAAAGTTCTGATACACAAATCTGTTTTCAGTTTTTGGACTTTTTCTCTAATCTTTGATTTTTGGTGAAATATTGGATCATTTGAACTTTTATTGAAATGAAAGCATGTGAGAAGTTTAGAGGGAAAAATCACTATTTGGTGGAGCTGTTAACAACTCATAGACATCTGAAATGTGACCCCAACTACACACTGCTTTTTGTAAGACGTCAAAAGCCAAAAAGGTTGGAAACCACTGGTTTCATCTTTAACAATGTGTTGTATTTGAAAAGCTTGTTAAATTATCCATTGTGTCAAATCTTCATCTGAAAAGTAACTAAAGCTGTCAAATAAATGTAGTGGAGTAGAAAGTACAATATTTACCTCTGAAATGTAGTGGAGTCAAAGTTATACTTGCCTGCAAGTCTTATCATTATTATCATTATTATTATTATAAAAACATATGATACACTCATATAATATGATGCAGTACTATTATTAATCTACCAAAAGTATCTAAAATTGTCTCCACATTGATGAACTACAAAATTAAAATGCTTTTAGATGTATTTGTTAGTGATAAAAACAAACAATATAATATATTGAAATAATACAACACTGTAAAAGAAGCCAGTCTGCATTTTGCTAAAAATACTTCTTTTCTTTTACTTGTAGTGGAATAATTTTAGACGACAGTATTTCTACTTTTACTTAAGTAAAGGAGCTGAAAACTTCATTTTTCTTCTTCTTCTTCTTCTTCTTCATTGACATAAAAAGTTATTACCTCTTCCACAAAGTCATTATATACAGAATATCAAAATATTTATCTTACAGTTCGAGAGGAAAAGCAAAAACAAACAAACTCTGAGCTGAGGGGAGTGACAGCTCATATAAAGATTTTTAAGTTAAAAAAATCGGGTATTAGTAGTTAGTAGTAGATAGTTTTTACAGCCCCTCGATTAGAGGAAAATCGACTGAATCAATGTTTGACTTCCTTTGTGAAAACCAAGGGGTTAGGCTATACCTTTTATACAGTCTATGGGCTATACCTGTAAATGTTATGAATATGAAATTTAGCCAATAAGATAAAAATATTTGTAATTTATAGCTGGTAATACCATTTAGTTTAGTTAAGTTATATGCTAGTATTCCAAACAGCACGTTTCCAAAAATACTATAATATTTTCATCAATATGGCGGCTGATATAGATTCAAACGTTGTTCTAAAAGAGTCTCACAAAAGAGCAGCGCCAACATTAGTGAACAGCAGTCTGAATACTTATTTCACCACTGACGGAAACATAAACGGGTCATTATAAGGATTTAAAACGAAACCTCACCCGAAGAGAATATCGTTCGCTGCGTCGTGAATTCTCGCGAGAACACGTAGCTTCAAACCTCCCCATGAGCCTCTGCGGTTCCTCTTTCTAGCCGGCGCCTGAGAATGGGTACGTGTTTTCATGCTCGGGTCGGAGGGAGAATCCGTGTCCATCTGATGTTTTAAAGAAGGATTATTCCAATCATGGTTTGCTATATTGAATCTAAATGTCCACTAAATAGATGAAGCTTTAACTTTGGTGTCTGCAGCCAGTTGATTTTATTTTAATCAAGTAAATTTCCGATGGATGTCTGAAATGCTCCAAGATGGCTTCCTTCGTTGGCCGCGTAGTTAGCCGCTGATGCTTAAGTGTGCTTGAAAACTGAACGTTTCAGTCGTTTGTGAGGCTTTAGGAGTTTATAGAAAGATGCATCGCTGTGTGCTGAACATTTCACACGTTTTCGAGACTATTTTCATGCTTGTTTGAACAGTTGTAGGAGCGTCTGCTAGCATTAGCAGTAGCTTGGCCGTGGTCATGTCATGCTGCTGCACGGAAACACTTCACAGGTTTTTGAGTGAATTTTGCTCAATTTACCTTGAAGTTGTGACTGAAAGCAAGCTATTAAAATTATATATTAGCCCCTAAACGTGCATACTGGCTAGAAAAGGTGATAGAATAATGTTAAGATCTCCAAATGGCTAAGAAGGTGGCCATCATTCTATGCTAGTCTTTCACATTGTCACATGTACACCGTTTGGGTAGACGAGGATTAAAAGCACAAAATGCCCAGATTGGTGCGTTTATCCATTAGTAAGGTATTGAAACTGTATTTTAACAACTGAGTTTTGTGTTGGCTGGACAAAAAGTGATTTTTCTGATGTCAAGATGTCGAAATGGCTTTTAACGGATTATTCGAATTAAGTCTTTAATCGTTTTTTGTGATATATTGGATCATTTGAATTTTTATTGAAATGAAGCCATGTGAGAAGTTGAGGGAACATTTCTTCAGATCTTCATTGGAAAAGTAATTACAGTATTGCTGCTTCTGTTTTTATTAGTAAGGTATTACAATTGTATCTTGAACAATTGAGGTTCATACTGGCTAGAAAAGGTGATTTTTCTGATGTTAATGGCTGTAAAAATTAGTCTGCTGTGATCGTCTTGATATTGTCACATGGTCATCGTTGGGATAGTTGAGATCAGGGTTAAAAGCACAAAAGTGCATCATGTTCTTTACCCAGTTAAAGTGGACATTAGGGACCTGTAGCAAATTGATGCTTTTGGTTTTATAATGAAATTTAAGTATAAATCGGTTTATTGGAGTAGTTTAACATTTTCCAACATACAGCTGTGTTAAGCCATGAAGGGAACTCTTGCTTGAGTGACATGATGAAGCTTTTTAAGCGGAATCCAAATAAATCATGCGGACAACCTACCTTGGAGAACTGATTGCTCAAGCAAAGAAATTCACTTGTTAATATCCTGCGATGTGTCCATTAGTCTAACTTTTTTCCCTGTTTCACTTTTTCCAGGTATCTCAAGGGACAACTGGCATAAACGCCGCAAGACCGGCGGTAAACGCAAGCCCTACCACAAGAAGAGAAAGTATGAGCTTGGGCGCCCACCTGCAAACACAAAGGTAAATGTAAATCACTCGCTACCTGCTGAAACTGGGTTCAATGTGATGTGGCGTGGGTGATGAAAACTTGACCTTAGGTAGGTCTTTTTTTGAGCTGTTTTGGTTCAAAGCTTTGGACCTACCAATGTTAGGACTTGTCATAGTTACACTGACACGCTTTAATGCATGTTAATAGAACTGATCTTTATTTTTCCTTATCAGTCTACAGTTTGTAGCATGAGTGACCTGAATCAGATACATTAATAATCACAGCACTAATACAAAATGCCTGTTTCTTTAGATCGGACCTCGTCGTATCCACACGGTGAGGGTCCGCGGTGGCAACAAGAAGTACCGTGCTCTGAGGTTGGACGTTGGTAACTTCTCTTGGGGCTCTGAGTGTAAGTTTCTATGAAAAAGCTCTTAAATTTCATGGGACACTTGAGTCCTTTCATGTGGTGCACATCTTTCAGTGAGGATAACTTTGTCCAGTTCTGCTACTGAATGAAAGTGATGCTATATACGACTCTGAGAAAGACCTGTTAGCCACACTGACTATGTTTGGAAATGTTAATGATGCATTTCATCAATGTGGTGGTAGTTAGCGGATCAGAAGTGAGATCTTCTTTTTCTAATTTATGCTTGATTTTGTGTACACAGGCTGCACACGCAAGACCAGGATCATTGATGTGGTCTACAATGCCTCCAACAACGAGCTGGTCAGAACCAAGACCTTGGTGAAGAACTGCATCGTCCTCGTCGACAGCCTTCCATACAGGCAGTGGTATGAGGCCCACTACGCCACTCCTCTGGGACGCAAGAAGGGAGCCAAGCTGGTATGCTGGAAAATACTAATGTTTCATCTAAAATCTTATAAAATGGTGTTAAATATTATAGTGGCACATAAATTTCTGTTTTGGCAGTGTGTTTGCACAGATACTACGATGCTGCAATGATAGCTGTCAGGTTTAAAATGCTCGAGTGCATACATTAGAGGATGCTGGTCTTGAGATATAATGTGGATAAAGGTCAAGCAGGTCAAGTTTTTTTCAGTAAAATTAGACTTTGGCTGAGGGTTTTAAGAATGGTCTTTGATTTAAATATGACCCTTTTCTCAGCACAATGAGCACAAGATGATAAATGATGATTTTTGCTAAGTGTCTGGTTTGGTGCACGTCTTTCCATGAAGATAACTTTGTCCAGTTCTGCTACTGAATGGAAGTGATGATAATTAAGACTCTGAGAAAGACAAGTTGCCTATACTGACACGTGTTTCAGTGTTAAATACACTTAAATAAGAATAAATATATACCCTCCCCCAATATTAGCTTGTTTACTCTTCTAACAAGTGTTTTTATGTCTGTCTAATGAGACTTGTTCCTTCTTCTGCTGTAGACTCCTGAGGAGGAAGAGGTTCTGAACAAGAAGAGGTCAAAGAGGACCCAGAAGAAGTACGATGAGCGTAAAAAGACAGCCAAGATCAGCCCCCTCCTGGAGGAGCAGTTCCAGCAGGGAAAACTGCTCGGTGAGTCCCAACATGTGCAGTGTTTTGCTGTCGTAGCTCTACGTTATGGCTGAGTTCAGAATGACGTTTAATTACTAACAGCATCAGTGGACCGCTGCTTTAAAAACTTTTTACTTTTACTGTCAAGTCATTTTCTAATCCATCTCAGTGCTTCAGGCAAAAGACATGCAAGCATCGGTTACATGCATCTTAAAAAGGATTGCAAATGATTATTTTCTTTGAGAAAATCTGTAGATTAATTGATAATCATTTGGTCTATTAAATGGTCTCTTCAAATGTCTTTTTTTCCCCCTCTCTATTCAAAAATCTAAAATCCAAAGATATTTAGTTTAATATGTCAAGATTAAATGAAAAATACCTTTTTAATCCTTTTACATCACATCTCCAGTCTTATTGTGCACCCATTAAAGAATATATGTCAAAAAATAGATTCAAATTAATTTCTTTGTATTCTTATATCAAAATCCAATCATTTTCCCCCCCCTATAAAATAAAGTTCATTCATCATGAAACGCCTACTTTTCAAGGTTCAAATCAAATTCCTCCCAATGTTACGTCCACTTGTCTGTCCTGTTTCACTCAGAAATGCATCACAATATGAAAGCTAAATACTCTGAAAATGCTGTTTCATCTAGACTTTTAAAAATGACTTAAGCCATTATTCACTTATCAAAATAGTTGCTGATTTTCCATTGACTAATTGTTGCAGCTCTAGTCTTATATTAACTTGGATACTTAGGTTATTTTTTAGTGTTTAACCTGGCAAACAGTATTTTAGTCTCATGCAAATCATCCTTTTCTTTTTTTGATAAATAAGTAGTAGTGTAAAACCTACAACTTCTAATTTGTTTTTAAATGCAAATTTCCACTTGTCATTGATACTTTGAAGTAAATTTGACATTCCTGTAGGATAAATTTGTTGCTCCTGGGTATTGAAATTTGGAAAGCGAGATAGCAGCACTGAACCCTTTTTTTAATTACAACCAAAGCAGTCATCTGCTCAGTGGCCATGAGATGAGACTGGTTTTACTGGAAACTTACTATGTTCAGGTTGTCCATCTGTTTGTCCCATTCTCATGAACATGAAGCGCAATTTGGCACAAATGTCCACATGGACTAAAGGATGAACTGGTTAGAATTTGGTAGTCAGTCCCTGACCTCACAAAACACGTTTTTGGCGATAACTAAAAAATCATGCTAATTAAGTTTCACCAAAATATCTAACAGGATAAAATCAGGAATTGATCTTTTTTTTAATATCCAAAAGGTCAAAGGTCAAACTTCACTTACTTCATAATGTTCTGCAAAAACACTTTTCTGGCTGTTATTCAACGTCATAACTCAGGAACAGAGGAGAAGATTGTGACCATGACCAGATACTGAATTGGTGACACTAATCTTGGTTCTAACCTTGAAACTGTGGTGACTAGATGTTCTGTGCTGCCGGGTTGAAGGATTTGTAGCGTCTTTGCAGCAACATCCATATCTGAAGCTTTGTCTACTGTCTTGGTCACATTAAGAGACTTAAACTGAAAATTCTGACTTATAGAACCTAAAAAATCCTGCCAACTTTCCTTTTTCCTCTACTCAAGATTGAGTTCTTAAATTATTCATCTTCATGGAGATTGTGACGATGTTTAATTGTACGGTTCTGTAACTCAAGCTGACATGACGCTCCGAGATTATTTGACTGCATTCTTGTTTATTCGAGACAGTTTTTATCCACCTTCTCTAATCCTGTTCGCCTCTCTCCTCCTGCAGCTTGCATCGCCTCCAGACCCGGCCAGTGCGGCAGAGCAGACGGCTACGTCCTCGAGGGCAAGGAGCTCGAGTTCTACCTGAGGAAGATCAAGGCCAAGAAAGGCAAATAGATGTACAGCTGTTTGATACGTCAATAAAATCCAAATGTCCCACAACTATCTGCTGTCACTGCTTTACTCTTTATTTTATTGCTACAGTGAAAGTTCAAACAAATGGAAATAAACATTTCCCTGTCAGGGCACCAGTGTTGGAAGAAGTATTACAATATTTAACTCAATAGCAGCACCACAATATTGCAAGTAAAAGTTCCTCAATATTTTACTTCAGTCATGGTAAGAAATATCAGCTTAATGTAAAGTATTGTACTTGTTAGCAGAATAGTTTCACAGTAGTATACACACTACATTGTAAATTATACTATGGATAAAACTGCATCAACATAAGATATTGAGTTGGAGCTAAATTTAGCTGTTTTTGGTCTCATCTACAATACAAGATCATATCGTATAAATGATCGAAGGTTGTGAATGTTAAATCTTAAGTCAGGTGTCCATATGAACAGAAAGAGGTTTTCCTTGCTGTAATCATTCCTGCAGTTCATACTGGCTGTTAAAAGATCCCCTTAAAATGTGCTTTCAATGTCAGTGATGGAGGCCAAAGTCCAGTGTGTCCACACAGTTAGTTTGTGCAAAAATGCATTTAAAAGTTTATCTGAAGCTTATATGAGGCTTCAGCAGTCTGAGTTAGTCATATCAAGTGGATATCTGACACATTTACAGTCTTTTTAGCATCATATTCCTTCTTTGTGTTTCCCTGTTGAGCTGCGCTGGAAGTATAGTAACAAAAAGAGGGACTTTGGCACAAAAAAGACTGTAACATTGAAAGATATCTACTTGATTTGAAAATATTAAACACATTTTTGCATAGGAGGAGGACTGTGGGTTTTGGACTCCATCACTTGCATTGTAAGTACATTATGAAGGAATCTAACGGTCAGTATGAACAGGAGGATGATTACAGCAGGAAAAACCAGTTTCAATGTTCATTTTGGCTCCTGACTTGTTTTAAGACAAACTTGAAAAATTGTGAACCTGTCCTTTAAGTGTTGGACAAATACATCTTTTCTCTGAAATTCAGAAGTTTAAAGTAGCAGAAACTACTAAAACTGTGAGCCTCAAAACTACTTAAGCAGTGCTATTTAGTTATTTTACACCACTGCAGATTACGCTCATCTATAACAAAAGCAAGAGTGATTTAGCTCCTAAAAGTGGACCA
The DNA here is from genome assembly GCF_910596095.1 of Thunnus maccoyii. Lineage (NCBI taxonomy): Eukaryota > Metazoa > Chordata > Actinopteri > Scombriformes > Scombridae > Thunnus > Thunnus maccoyii. The sequence continues at coordinate 23,961,476 of NC_056544.1, read as the reverse complement.
ACCCCATCCTTCTGGGGTTGACCACATTCTCCATTTTCCTGGACGTGTTAATCAGTTAATGAATATGGAACAGTTATGTGATAGATGTCGACAGTTTAAAATGAAACTGCATTTCAGTACAATTACATTATTAGCATTAACTTTAGAAGTAATGTATTCATTGTCTAAAACCTGTCAGACATCTCATAGCTGTCAACATGTTGAGGTGTGTAATTCTAGTTTAGGAGCAGATTATCTTAAGAGTTTTCACTTTGCATTACTGAATCTAAAACAGAATCAACAGTATTGAAGAGTATTTAAATAAATTAAAGGTAACTCCAGTTGTCAGTTGCTCTCAATCAACACTCAGAGCCAAGAATATGCGTGTAGGAAGATAAACAACTGAACTGGGATCCACAAACTGCATTTCAGTAACTTTTAGTTAAATCAGTTAAATGTGAATTTACAAATTTGCATCACTAAATTATAATACCAACTAATAAGGTGTTTCCTGCAGTATTACTTGATCTTGTGGTCCTGTGCAGGTGGATGGGCTCTGTGTCATAATCTAGTTTGAAGACCTTTAGTGTGTGTTGTGCCCATATGGTCCATGATCTTAAATGATCCCAACCGAAGATGAGTGTTTGAGCTTCACTTCACTGCTTCACAAAGTGATTTATTGGGTGTCACAATTTTACCATCTTACTGGGCCAGTATGGGCTGAGATGGAGCAGGCTTCATGTAGTTCAGTGTCTTCAACATCTAAAACCTGATGAACCTCACTGTGACTAGCACAATGAAAATATGGTCTAGTTTCAGGTCTCACTTGAAGTATAAACTGCTTCTACTGTCTGTTACAGCCAAAGCTCTATTTCCATCTTCTCATCAAAAGTCTTTCAAGACAATAATTTCATCCCCCTTGAAAAAAATTACACAACAGTTTGATAAACCACACTCCCATTTCTACAGGTTCAGGTATGTAATTTAGTTCAAAAGCTCTTGGTCCCCTTCTCTTCTCCACCAACATGTGGTTAGCTACCACGACTCAACTGATAAAAGGGCGATTTCACTGTATTTTTCCCATCCAGACCACATTTTAATGAGTCTCTTGAGTCTCTTTGTTAATCTAGTCCAGGTTTGACAAGTCTAAGTATAGTGGTTTGGATGGGAAAATACAGTGAAATCGCCTTTTTTGTGTTTTAATAAACAAACGAAAGGTTTCACAAATATGAAAGTGGGTCTAAACAGTGTTAAGTCTTTTTGCTATGATGTCTAACACGTTTTCATAAGTGTAAGTGGTGAAAAAACAGAATCAGCCGCTAAATATCAATATTTATGTTTCCCTTAACTTTCCCCTTAACGCTGAATCGGAAGCTGCTTTGTAGACTAAATGTTAAAGTGCTAACTAACACTATGTGCCCAGCTGATACAGAGCATAATACCAATGGATGTATAATAAGATCTTAACATCCATGGTAGTACTCTGCAGTGTTTCTGAGCTCACACTTACAATTACTCTGCTAGAATTTAAAACATTAGGTTGTAGGTTATAAACTTCTCACATGGTTTCATTTCAATAAATGTTCAAATGATCCGAAATATCGGATCATGTGAAAGATGAAAAATCAAATCAAATCAAAATCAAAGATTAGAGAAGTCATTTTACTGTAGTTTTGGAGGAAATTAAAGGGAAAGTCACTCAAAAAGTCAAATTATCTATTATTAGAGAGAATCTTCCTCTATATTTGGATGCTAATAAAAACTTTTCCTTTAGAGGTTTGCTGAAAATGTCAGTTGAATCATGTTTAATGTGACCCTGAATAAGACTTTATGAAATATGAAATCAGTTTACTGTACAGTTGTGGAGACAATTAAAGGGAAAGTCACCTCATTAGTCAAAAACTAAGAGATAATTCCTTCAAGTTTGAATTCTTTTAAAAATGTTTCCTTACTAGGTTTGCAAAAAAATTCAACTGAATAGTGACCTTGACTAAGACCATATAAAATTTAAAGTAATTTTAGTATAAAGTTTTTGAAAAAATAAAGGGAAAGTCAGAAAGACTGAATATTTCTTCACATTTGAATGCTCACAAAGACCTTTTCTCTCATGAGGTTTGCAGGAAATTTAATTGGAAATCTGTTGAACGTGACCTCGACTAAGACCACATCAAATTTCAGGTAATTTTAAAGTTTTGAAAATTAGAGTGAAAGTCACCTTGAATGTTAAAACATCTGTTGTAAGAGAATATTTCTCATTTGAACACTCATAAAAACGTTTTCTTATGAAGTTTTTCTGGAAATTTAAATGGAATTTATCATAGCTGGTGTCGTCTTTTGTTGTTGTAGCAGATAATTTTTTTGTGTATCATATAACCTTGAAGTTAAAAACTGGTAACTGGCGGGTCCCAAAGGTCCTCATTGAAACAGGTTTGCTGTAATTTGATTGATTGCAAATTTGTTTAGGGGATATGCATCACTAAAGCAAAATATCACCTCAATTGATAAGGGCCTCGTACATTATCTATTGGGCTACCTGCCTTGTCTACCTGCATAGAGGAGTCCTGGTTAAATACATTGTATTTAAGATGACTTGAAATAAGTGCCTCAACTGTACAGTCTGAAATTGGCAATTTCAAATAAAATCCTTGCTTCAAGTGTTTTGGTTATTCAATATTTACTTGCTAATGACCAGTTTGCTGCATGATTCTGGGAGAAACTGGAGCACCCGGGGAAAAAACAATGCCAAACACTGGCCTGCTAACCCTGCACTTCCCTGCTGCCCCCCTTTTTGCTAGATGAGGTTGGAGCCCAATAAGCAGTTAGGGATCCCCATGAAAGATCTCATTGAAGTGCCAGGTAGGGTACTGTACCTGGCACTTCAATGAGACCGAGGCCCTGAGTGAATTGTGGGACCTGACCTCAGTGGGTAGGCCCATTTAACCGTCATCTTCACTGCTCAGCATCTCGCTGTTCGCTGCCAAGATTGTGATATCTGACGATGTCCTCGAATATGAGTGTAGCATCGCCCCTGGCAGTCAGCACAGTGAGTCCTTTGCAGATCGCACGGCGAATGAACGCGATAAAGAGGAAGCACACAAGGCAGATCCCTATCAGTAGTATGCAACTCAACCGAAATGTCTGCTTAATGCCCTTCATACCATGTGGCACTACAGAAATAACAGCTGCAGTCCTGACTCTTGTCATGGAGCATGCAGCATTTTGTGCCTTGGGAGTAGCAGTAACGATCCCTCTCTGTGCAATGGAATATGCAGCTGGAGCAGCAGCTACAATTCCTGCTCGTGTTATGCGAGAAACAGCAGAAACTGCTTCTTCTGTCCAAAAACTACCGCCAGACATTGTTGCTTGGATATAAGGGAGACCAACAAGCCCAAAACTGCTAGCTCCTCCTAAAACATATGTGTTTTCCATAATGTTTCTATTACACCACATTCCCAGCTGACGAACAAGGCAAGGCCTTTGACGTCTTTTTGGGGACTGGCGTCTATGAGGCCTCAGAAGGAGCGCGAACATCGTGACATTCTCACCAAGTCTTTGCCGCTGCTGTGTTTCCTCACTGGTAACTGGTGGGACACTGGCAGCGCCGGGAGGAGTCTGCGATGTGGATGGCCAGTGACAATCTCTCAAACTGGCCTCAGGCTGCTGTACTGGCAATGGAGCCTCCAACTCATGTTTATGTCTGGCGGGTTTTGGCTTGTTGAAACGAGAGGGTGCTGGGGGATGAGGGTCCACTAAAGCCCTCACCGTCTTAGTGACGAAATTACCCAAAAAGAAGGCGAGATGAAAGAAGGGCATGTCTGTCAGATGGAGTCTGTTCAAGTTAAGAATCAGCAACACAATCTAATAGATCGTACAGAACGACTGGTTTCCGTCCTCAGTGATGAGTGCAGAGTAACTGGTCTGTACAAAGATCCTCAGTTAATGGACTGTTGGGAGAATGGAACTCTGTGACATCACAAAACAGCAAAAGCTGTTCCAGAAGGGGCGGGCCCTTAGAACGGGGTGGGCGGGGCTTAATATCGGATGGGCGGGGCCATTGGGTGTGTTTTTATTTAAAGATCCCTTCTAGATGTGTTTTAAGATGTATATAAAATACTCGACTTTGAATAATAATGTGTGTCTGATATGATTTTTCCACAAAAAAAGTTATTTAAGTTTTTTAAAAATTAAAATTGTTAAAATTACATCCTCTCTTTCTCCCTCTTTAAAAATGATTCAACAGTCAAACTCTGTACATATATTATTCTGCACAGTGAAGCTCAAACATTCAACTGTAAGAAGAAGAAGAAAAACATTTTTGAGTGGAGGGGGACTTTAAGTTGTTGTTGTTTTTTAAAAAATTAAAACCATATAACATTGTAAGTTTGTAACAATAATGCAATTTTGTTTAAAATGTGAGAAAGTAAATATGATTTTAGAGGAATTTGCATGTTTGAACAACTAATTGTGAGGACCGATGTAAAAAATCGGCAGTAGAAAACGTAGAAAATGTTTAAAATAATGTACTTAACAAATATGAAAATGGATGAACATTGACATAGCAGGATATGTAAATTGTTATTTGTTGTTTGATGTTACCTCTTGATGTCAAATAGGATGTGTTAAGCTGTAGCTTCAGCCTACACCTTTTCAGACTGTAGGAGTCTGATTTGTGTCTGTACACTCAAATCTGTAGTTAAAACGTGCATACGCACGGATTAAGCACAAATCCGGGATTCATCAATATGTACTTACCTGAATTTGTTCTTACTCTGTAAACAAATTTAGAACTGCCTTAGACCATGTGTACACACAAATCATAAACATCCCACGGTCTTAAAAGTGATGTAGTCAATATTTATTCAATGTTAACAGTATATTGGAACCACAATTATTCAAAAAATGATTGGGTCTAAGTATACAACATTTCAAAGTGTGAAACTGCTAATAATACACAATTAATTTACTAATTATAAAATTAATAGCTAAGAAGTTGTGATCCATAAATCATCATCATAAATGTAATGAAATTATTAATTTATTAAAATTAGATGACAATAGCTTATATATCTGAGTAGTGGCACAGAGAAGGGGGTCTGCTTTCACTACGTCACGACCTGTTGTGGACAGAGATGAAACAAGATGCGCACCTGGTGCAGCAGTAGAGATTTATTTAGATCAATTCCACAGATTTACACATTTAACAACTTTTTATATAGTTACGGATGTAACAACGGACGTAGTGGTGCAACAGGTATGCAGACTGTATACAGGATTTACAATCAGGCTCCAAGCGGTTGTGCCAATGACATATTCACCAGCCAAATCTGCCTTTTCTGGCTTCTACTTCTGAGCAGTAAAGTTTTTCTATATTTTTACCATCACGGTCCTCTCTGTTACCGCACCGCTACAACAGAGCTTTCTTTATATAAAGTAATGGAGGTTTGGTAGGATGCTAATTACCGATAGCTGGCACGCGCCTGATTCTGATTCACTAACATACACACGGTGGTAAGAACTAAATTGGTCGCTGCGCACGTGTCATGAATCCGACGGTAATTCTGCGTGCGCACTTATTTTGTAAGAAAATTTCTACGCACATATTAGTGCATCAGGCCCATTATGTTGTGTCCAACTGTGTTCTTTGAGTAACTGTCTTTTAATGTATGTGGACATATATGTTTGTATACAACCTAACTGTCTCGTTATTGATTGCAGACCAAAATACATTTCAGTGTATATACACTCACCGAGCACTTTATCAATCTAATGTAATCGAATAAACAGCTCTGCCATGAATTCAACTTTTACGAAGTTTATACATTTCCAGTTTTTGTTGACATTGTTAGAAAGGTGAAAAATTTTACTTTACTATGAGGTCGTAGGAGGTGTTGGTATACTGGCGTGTTCCTGATGTTTTGCCCCCCTCACATATGTTAATGGGGTGGACAAAATATTAGGAACACTCATATAATCATTTACGACCTCAATAATAAATATCAAGTAGAATTATCACCGTTCTCACAATGTCAATAAAAACTTGAAATGTATAAGCTTCATAAAAGTAGAGTTTATGGTAGAACTGTTGCATTAGATTGCACAGGTGTTCCTGATTAAGTGCTTGGTGAGTGTATATATAGAATTCATAATATTTTTATATATTAAAAAATAAAAACACATATTACATTATAAACATTGTAGAATCAGCCAGAGAGGTAAATTTCAACCAACTTCAAGATTAAAACAGAACACTCCTTTTTATTTCCTTTATTTTCCTTTTATTTCCACAAAAACACAACCACTACATATTATATCCATAGTTCCTGCTGTATATCTGCAGGTTTTCATGGTCAAGTGTAGAGCTGATGAATCTCTGTAATGGTAAAGTAGAACTGACAGTAATTGTTCAGGAATTTTATTGATCATAGTGCTAAAGCAGGCAGAAAAAACATTTTCTGAAGTCATGCATTTTTTACAACTGCTTGATAAATCATTAATCACACATTCTTATGTCACAAGTTCATCATTTCCACGTTCATCATTAGTAAATTCTTCTCAAGCAGCCAACAAAGTGTTAAGAGGGATTTACTGGGAATCATTTGATGACATTCTGACAAATGGACGAGTGGCAAGAAGTAAACCAGTTCAAATATGTAAATACACTTTAAAGTAAAAACATATCCTGCAAACAATAGTTTACTTAATGTCTGTCTTGCATTGTTTACACCTTGAAGAGTCTTTTTCACTGGTCTAATAATGTATTTACCAATGACTCATGATCACCTGAATGCAAATACATCATAATATTAGCTGACTTAATCAAGTTGATTAGAAATATGCTAACTGTATGGATTCTGGCATTACGAAGGTGGCAAAAGTTCCCTGAATTCTGGGAAAATAAGGCTGCTGGACAAAGCTGCATCTGGAATAAGTCACACGTTCTCTGTATAACTTCATAAATATAATAACTATAAATTCAGGGTCTGGATGAGTCTGAATAAGCAAGGCAGGATGAAATGATGATAAGGCAAACAATATTTTGCAACTGTATCCTGAGTTTAAGTGACAGATCCTTTTTCCAGAAACCGTGTATCTATATATAGAAAAGTTATTACAAAGTACATTAGAATAAGGACAAGATCTTCTCAGGTTTGTAGGGTTCATTTTTTGAATTTTCCCAGGTGTTCACGGGCAACTATGAGTCTCTGGATTTGAGCTGTGCCCTCATAGATCTAAAAAAAGGAAATAAAGAAGGATGTTATGTTTTGCCAGGTACTTTTAAAAGTTGCCAGCAGTGATTAAATGCACCTCAACCCACCTGGTAGATCTTGGCATCTCTCATCAGCTTCTCTACTGGGTATTCGCTGTTGAAGCCGTTGCCTCCAAATACCTGAACAGCGTCAGAGGCCACCTGGTTGGCGATGTCTCCGGCGTACGCCTTGGCAATGGAGGCAAAGTAGGTGTTTCTGCGGCCCTGGTCCACTTCCCAGGCGGCCCGCTGGTATCCCAACCTGGCCAGCTCCACCTTCATCGCCATCTCAGCCAGGAGGAAGGACACGGCCTGGTGCTGCGAGGCAGGAGGACAGAGAGGCGCCTGTTAATCCTGTTTTTATCTTTGTACTTTGAACATTGAACAATTGTGTAGTCACCTGACAGTCAGTTATCATTACTGTTAGTTGGAGTGATAAAAAAAAGGTGTTGTCACTGTTATTTCTATATTTGAATGTCAGATGAATCCACTTATTACCTGTAATGAATTTTTCTGTGACAGTTTTCTGTTGACAACTTATTAAAAAAAATAAAAATAAAAAGATGTGTGTGAACAAACCTCAGCAATAACTCTGCCAAACGTCTTCCTCTCCAGTGCGTAATTGGTAGCTTCATCAAGTGCCCTCTGTGCCAAGCCAGTTGCTCCCGCTGCAACCTGCATTACATTAATTACATTATTAAATGTCAGTCTGGTGATGTCTTTTGTTTACTGCAGTTATGTCTGTGGCATTTTTTCCCCCCATTAAGTCAAGCAAATACTGTGATGAAGTACTTCTTGGATCCATCCACTAATATAAAACATTTTATGAACTGTTTAAAAAGGTGAAATTACTATCAGTCTGTTGAGGCTCATTGTTTTTAAACTGGAGCATTTTAGTTTAAACTGGTGTCACTTAGATTTCATGCCAAAAGTTTCTTGCAGCAACAGGATACTGTTGACTACACTTCACAGAAAACAAGGTCCTGTTGTGAAAAGGCTAAAAAAAAGGCCCAGAAAATGTTTTTGTAATAAATGCTTAAGAATAATATTTGAGAGAAAACTGAGCTGCTGATTTTGTTGATGAATCCCTCAAAGTTGAAGAAGGCCAAAACTGCAGTGTTTTGCACTGTAAATGTTTTTTTCTGATATTGATCAAGATTTTCATACTACTGATCTTTTATAGATTTCCAATAAAACCAACCAACAATTTAATTCCAGTTGGTTCTGAATAAAAATAAAAATAGTGAACTATATCCATGGAGTAACACAAAAGACATAAATACATGAGTATAACAAGCAAAGTTTCCATCCAAATGCAGAGCAGATTTTAGTCAAATTTCCAGAAAATCTAGGAAAATGCAAAATAATTCACATTTCCATCCACTACAGTCATTTGAATATCAGGAACTGGGCGCATCAAGATCAACAGTTGGTGGAACCAGTTCCATTTATTGAGTGCAGAAGAAGAGGACGCATTGAGATGACGCAAGTAAACAAGTGTCAGTCAAACCTCACTATGGAAAACCATGTGAAAAATGTGATGAAATACAACATTTATGTTTGCTTCATGTATTAATTTGAGGAATGTTATAGTCTCTTCACCGGTCCACATGGATCTGATGTAATGTCTGCCGCGAATTGTTGTCTCCTCAATGGAAGCTGGAGTCACATGTTTCATGTATGTGATGATTTATTTGTTAAGTCTGATTCTGCTGCACTTGGTGGCATTTTCTTCTTCTTTATATAAACTTTTCCACCTCAGCTAAGTGTAAAAACATCTTTGCAATATTTAAACTTTTTTCCCCCCAGAATTTCCAGCATCTCCATTCAGCGTTTTTAATACTGAAAATGTGCATTAAAAACATGGATGTAAACCCAATTACAGATATTCAGTTGAGTTGAAGGTAGAAGACTTACTGGTGGCCTGGTCTTGTCGAAGGCACCCATGGCAATTTTGAAGCCGGCTCCCTCTGTGATCAGGACGTTCTCCTTCGGTATCCTCACATCCTCAAAAGTGATGCCTCTAGTGTCAGAACACCTCTGGCCCATGTTCATCTCCTACATTCACAAAACAGACACAAGGACACTTGATCTCATGGTTTGTATGTCATCTAATAATTTACACAGCACTTATTTAAAAAGTATTGTTTATAATGTACTTAACAAGGAGACAAATAATATTCCTCTGAACTCAGTCTCAAACTAGAGAGACAGTCAGCAGGTTCGTGTCTCTGAATCACATCACTGAACTAAAAGGTTTAAAGATTTTGAAGAGATTGATATTGGAGCTTAGTCAGCCATAAAAATACCCCAACAGGAGGAGGAGGAATGTTTTCTTCAAACTGACATGGGTATAAGAAACTCAAAGCCATGTATCATGTGTCCATTTTAAAACAATCAGGGCTTGTTTCAAAAGCACGTTTATCAAATTATCTGATATGTTTGCAGAGTCAACACAGACACAGACAGACGGAGGTCACAACTCCAGAAACACTTGGCCTTCATCAGGGTGAGACTGAGGAAATATTTCACTACTAACAAGCCAGTTTTGCAGATCAGGCGTAACATCACATCAGCGTTTGAGTGATATTTTCCGAGTTGCTCTCAATTTCAAGGTCAATTTCTCTTACAAAAGAAAACTCTTCCTTTAACACTCTAAACTACTCCAAGAAAAATATTATGATTATAATGTGGAGTCTGTTCATAGATTAGAGAAAAAACAATTTCAGCGTCATCTTACCTTCCTTCCTACTTGAATTCCTGGAGTGTCAGCGTCCACAATGAAGCCAGTAAAAGCTTTGCCTGCTGGACATTTAGGATCTGTATTGGTGCGGGCCAAGAGGAAGTACCTAGGAACACAACAAGACGTACAAACGGTCAATTACTTCCAGACCAGAAGACATTACCCGGTTTATAGTAAAGTATTTACAGTCATGGTAGTTTGATATGTGTACACACCAGTTAGCTTTACCACCGTTAGTGATCCACATCTTCTGCCCATTAACAACATACTCATCACCCATCTTCACAGCTTTGGTCTTGAGTCCCGCAACGTCAGAGCCCGCCCCCGGCTCTGTGACGCAGTAGGCCTGCCGAAAAGACACCACACAGTTATTAACACCGTTTGTTTTTTTCTTTTTGATTCTTCTTGCTGGACTTATGCATGTCCCCTCACAACTTGTTAAAAGTAACTTCCATAATTAGAGATCAGTCTCATTGCAATAACAGCGCAGCTCTGTGTGGCAAGACTAACCTTTATTTTGGTAGCATGTGAAGTTAACTTTGTAGTATTTATATTTGCCTGTGTCAAATAAAATGAAATACTTACACACATAAGAGGCTCCTCAGTCATCCTTCCCAGGTATTTCTTCTTTTGTGCCTCATTGCCAGCAAGAATGACAGGCATTTGCTATGTGAGATAAACAGGCATAAGTTAACTTAATGACTGATGTGACAGGTGTTGAAGGCAACAGTGCTCTTAACCTCATCTCTAATGACAGAACATTTCAGTTTCCCCTTAGCAGCCTTCTGTTATTTGTGGATTATCAAAAGGAGCAAATTGCTCCTTCGTCTCTGACTACATAAAAAAGCTCAGATGCCTCAGAACACTACCAGCTGAAAACCATGATTCTTATTTTGCTGGCGGATCCCAACATCATAGTTTGACAGTATACTGTAATGTTGCATAAAAAAGGAGATTGGTGTCATGGTTTTCTTGTGTTTAAGGGCCTCACATGTGACCTGTGTTGCTTCTTGGTGTACTGAAATATGTTTGCTTTGATATGTGCCTCATTTGCTCAGTGGGCTAAAACAAAAACAGAACAAAAAAACTTAAGAAATACAGTATGTAACAATGCAGACAGTTTTGAGAAGTGGTGGTAGGAATTTCAGTAGTGGATTACCTCAAAATATGTGTGTGTATGTATTTTTTGCCATTTAAATTAACTGATTAAAAACTGGTTCACTAGCAAACATGATGAACAACTTACTCCTAGAGAGTTTGCCTCAATAGCAGTCTGTACTCCTGTGCAGCCATAAGCCAACTCTTCTGTGATGAGGCAAGTGTCGAAGATCGACAAGCCCATTCCACCTGAATGCAAAAAGGCAAACATGACAGGGTTTCTCACTCCATTAACATACAAGAGGGGTGCAAAACATTAGGAACACCTTTCAATATAATGCACTCCAGTACACCACCCTCACCCACTGCCACCTCAATAATAAACATAAAGTAGAATTATAACCTTTCTGGCAATGTCAACAAAAACTGAAAATGTATAAGCTTTGTAAAAGTAGAATTTATGGCAGAGCTGTTGTATTGGATTGCATTAGATTAAGCATAAAGTTTATAACCAGGTGACCTATTGATCCGTACAGTGTGAGCATAGAAGTCACAGGTATTGGCTGTACAGAAAGGCTGATTAAAACATGTAATATGAGAACACACAATGTAGAAGATTAATGCTTATAAACGCACACCTGAAGTGAGCACAGAAAAGCTTTCCAGCTTCAGCAGATGAATGTGAAAACATCTGTCCAGTGTCAAACGGCACATATATCATTCTACACAGTTTAGTAACAATAAGCAAAACACTTTTTTGAGTGGAAGGGGACTTTATGTGTGGCTATTGTTTAGGCCACCATCTACAAACTAAACTTAATGTCAGACAAGGTGCATCAGGATCTGGGTGGCCCATCATAAAGAGGGTTAGGCCGCATAATACTATGCAACAGTTTAAATAAGGAAGGTAATTTTGAAATGGCAAACAAACAGCAAAATAACATACCATACTCTTCTGTAATGTGACCGTTTAACAGACCAAGCTCCCATGCTTTCTTGATGATGGGGACAGGATACTGCAAAATGACGGGACATTTAAAGGTTATTCTAAATAGGCCAAAATGTAAAACTACAATTACCCAAATTTGAAAAACAAACATTGGTTTGTTTACACGAAAACTCTACAGGGCCCCTTCAAAATGGCTGTATACTCCTTCAGACATGCTTGTTGGATGGTGGAAATGCCCATTAACCCCCCCCCCCCCCCCCCAGCTCTCCTTTTTCATTCATGACAACTATTTGTCACTTTTATGTGAGTGCAACACTATGACTGCTTTCCAGTCCTGTCTGAAAATATGTGCTGTTATCCCCGTATTTAAATCATCTCCCCCAACCCCTCCCCTCTCTGTGACTGTCGGTTTTTCACTCCGCCTTAGAGTGAAGGTGTTCAATACAACACATTTAATTTCCGACGTGGTTGGAGAGCACATCGTAATAACCAGTAACGAGTAGCTTTAGGCTATACAGTACACTCACTGCAGGCTAATCTTTGGACTATACTTACTTCACCACTTTTATCATATTCTGCTGCAACAGGGACAATCTCTTCACGTGCAAACTTCCTCGCCAGCTGTTGGAACTCTCGCTGCTGATCTGACAGCTCTGTGGACCAAAACAGCAAGACGACCCATGATGAGCAGCTTCAACAGACACTTTAAAAAAGACTGGTTCTCATTTTTTCCAAGTCTGTCTTAAAACAATACTTACCTATATGTACACTGAAAGAGTTACTGGTCACTGTAATCATTCCTTCACTCCATACTGGCTGTGAAAAGATCCCTTAAAACTTAACTATAAAGTGATTTCAATGTAAGAGATGGGGGACAGTCCTTGTTCTGATTAATCAATAATGAAAATAATCGTTAGTTGCAGCCCTAGCAACCAGTAACTCTTTCAATATACACATGGGCATGTGAGTATTGTTTTAAGACACATATGAAAAACTGTTCATGTATCCTTTAAAGTGAAGTTCTCACCAAACGAGTAGCCGAGAGATGCTGAGTGGTCACTGGATGACAATTTGGCGTTGGCTGCAGCACTGGAACTCTGCAACCGGATCCCTGACCGCACACTGGCTCTGAGTACCTGAGTGCAGTGGTGGAAGAAGTATTCAGATCTTGTTTACTTAACAAAGTTCTGATACACAAACCCGTTTTCAGTTGTAGGACTTTTTCTCTAATCTTTGATTTTTGGTGAAACATTGGATCATTTATTGAAATGAAACCATGTGAGAGGTTTAGAGGGAAAAATCACTATTGCTGTTAACAACTCATAGACATCTGAAATGTGGCCCTGACTACACACTGCTTTTTGAAAGACGTCAAAAGCCAAAAAGGTTGGAAACCACTGGTTTAATCTTTAACAATGTGTTGTATTTAAAAAGCTTGTTGTATTGTGTCAAATCTTCATCTGGAAAGTAACTAAAGCTGTCAAATGTGGTGGAATGGAAGTATAAAGTAGCATCAAATGGAAATACTGAAGTAAAGTACTTAAGTACAATACTTGAGTACCGTTAGCGTTAGATTAGCTATTTTCCACCACCGCCTTTGTGTGCGTGGAAGGGGGAAGTCGGCGACATACAACCATATTTACCTTACACAGGACACCTCTACATCGTATACTGTTTTAAGTCACAAGCTAGTATGTCTTTACTGTGTAATAAAACGGTAACAGAGCTTGTCGAAATACTACGATAAAGCGTTTCAAAATGTCACACAACCGTTAAGCAACAGCTAACGTAGCTATTTGCTAAATGTTTGCTAATGTTAGCCAGTGAAGTGACGTAACTAGCAAACATTTCCCTTGGTTGACAAGAAAGGAGAAAAATGTAGGTCAGGAGGACAACAGGCTTCCGTTAGCAATCTTTATTTGTCAAAAACTGTGAAATCGTACAGGCGAATTGTGGCTAATATAAAGATACTCACCTTACTGAACAGCATTGTTGTGACAGTTGCGTAGACGCCGCAGAAATACTTGACCAATACCTTTGACCTACATATAAAAAGGCGCCTTCTCGACCAATCACAGCAGCGGGTTTGGTCATGTGACATCGCCTGGCATCGGGGAATGACTTATGCCCCAGTTTGTTACCTAACCTAACCTCTGTTTTATCACCAATGCTACAGCCCTACTCTACGAGTAATATAACGATGCCATTTAGTGCTTTATAAATGAAAAATATATGCAGATATCACAAAGGTTCATTCTGAGTGACTGTTTTATCATTTAAAGATACACCTGAGTATCCACAATTACAGCATATTTTAGATATCTAGGCTGTTGGAAAAAAAAGTATTCAGTGAATATATTTATAAAGGACAGGTTCACAGTTTTTCAAGTGTGTCTTAAAACAGTAGTCAGGTGTCGACATGAACAGTGAGAGAGGTTTTCCTCGCTCTAATCATTCCTCCTGTTCATACTGGCTATAAAAAGATCTCCTTCAAATGTACTTTCAGTGTAAGTGATGGGAGCTGAAATCCATAATTTTGTGCAAAAATGCATTTAAAAGTTTATCCGAAACTTATATGAGGCTTCAGCAGTCTGAGTTAGTCATATCAGGTTGATATCTGCCAGATTTACAGTCTTTTTAGCGTTAAATTCCCTTTTTGTGTTTCCTCGGCCAGTGTTTCCCTAAACAACAGAAAGAGGGACTTTGGCACTAAAAAGACAATAACGTTGAAAGATATCTATTTGATTAGACTCATTTGGATGACTGAAGCTTCATATTAGCTTCAGATAAACTTTTAAATACATTTTTGCACAAAAGGGGGGTTGTGGATTTTGTCCCCCATCACTTACATTATAAGTGCATTACGAAGGGATTTTATAATGGTCAGTATGAACAGGAGGAATGATTACAGCAAGAAAAACATTTCACTGTTCATTTGGGCACCTGATTGTTGTTTTAAGACAGACTTGAAAAATTGTGAAGCCTTCCTTTAAAGTATGCCTCCACTCAAAAGTGTTTTGCTGATTGTTACCTAATTTAATTTTATGTTTTAGCAGGAAAAACAGCAGAGCAACATTACAGTATTAGCTGTGACTCAGTTTAGAAATAGCTTTGCAGCAGGTTTCCAGCTGTACCAAAGTGAGGAGAATAAAGAACAATAAAATAGAACGAAAACAAAACAAACAAAGAAACAATTACCATTAGCAAAAAGCCAGACAAAAATCATTCTTCAGACCTATTTATAAGAGTGAATAATTAATAGAACAATACAGCATTTGGCAGAACATAGCAAGAAAAGTAGAGGTCACACTGACATTGCTGTTTGACTGTGTAAATGGCTCAGTGTTTGCCAGCAGCTGGCTTTGACACATCTGGAACTCAGTGAAAATATAAGAAACATGTTTGTTTTCCACATTTTTGTACTTGAACCAAAAATCGAAAATAGATTTGTGTATCAGAACTTTGTTACTTTGTACTTAAGTAAAAGTAGCAGTACAACAGTGTAAAGGCAAAACTTTTACTTGTAATGTAGTAAACAAATAGTGAAGTAGAAGTACTGCAGTGTTATCAGATAATTTTACATAACTATTAAGAGTAAAGATACTTGTGCAGAAAAAGTAATTATAGCTCTCAGAAAAAGTACAATATTTGCTTTTGAAATGTAGTGAAGTAATACTATAAAATTGCAGAAAATAGAAATAAAGTATAAATACCTGATGATTTACTGTATTTTCCATCATTCTCAGAATAAGGGTCACATTTCAGATGTCTATGAGTTGTTAACAGCTCCACCAAATAGTGATTTTTCCCTCTAAACTTCTCACATGGTTTCATTTCAATAAATGTTCAAATGATCCAATATTTCACCAAAAATCAAAGATTAGAGAAAAAGTCCAAAAACTGAAAACAGATTTGTGTATCAGAACTTTGTTTTTTCTTCTTTCTCTCCCATTAATCATCTCACGACCCCTCAGATTTATCTGGTGACCCTTTGGAGGGACCCGACCCCTAGGTTGGGAACCACTGGACTAAACTAGCTAACTGTATACAAAGTAGTTGAAACTAGCTCCACCTTCAGCAGCTACAACAGTAACATGCTGCTTACACACTGATGCTTCACTATTAATAATCTAATAATGTCATATATAATAATATATCAGTCAGAGGGACCAAACCACTACTTTTACTGCAATACTTTAACTACATTTTGCTGCTAATACTTTTTTCATGCAGGACTTTTACTTGCAATTGAGTATTTTTACATTGCTGTATTGGTGCTTTTACTAAAGTAGGATTTTAATACTTCTTCCAACACTGACAGATTAACAAACATTGCCCTTTAATCATCTTTTAGAAGTTGATGGTAGTTTTACAGGATTTAACTCCAAAACACAAGATGGCGGTAATGAGCCGTTAAAACGTCAGTTAGTTGCCAACCGCCATTAAAAAATAAAGAAGAGGAAGAAGCCGTTGAAGTCTGATCATGCGACAATTTTCAGAATGGTAACTTGCATATTGTTGACAATTGAATGGCCTGTCAGTGTGTTTTAAGACAACATTGTAGCCGACGCGGTTGAAAATGCCCGTTTGGCTTCATTATATCCAAGTTTAGCCTCATAATGACAGATAGTGTTTGACAGCAGCTAACTCGGTGGATAAAATGTAGCTAGGATCAGTGTTAGCACGTAGCTTAGTTGATAGCACAGCCTGTCTAATCTATGTTCATATTTAGCCATTTAGCTTCATCATATGACTGATATTACTTGAGCAGTGAAATGATGGAGGCCACAGTTTAACCACATATAAAATAAAAAAAGGTCAGTCAGAAATGTTTTTAAATGTTTGATGTGTGTTTAATGTCAGGGTACCCAAGTGAAAGATGTCATCCTTAAGCCTGATGCTCCCAACACTCTTCTATTGGACAAACATGCAGACTACATCGCTGCCTACGGCTCCAAAAAGGATGACTATGTAAGTAAAGTCAATTTAAGGGGATTTCTAAATGTTTTATCTATCCTGGAGGGGAAATTCGCATGTTACAGCAGTGCAGTAAACAAGGAAAATAAATGAGAATTAGGAGTAATAAATTCAGACAAAATAAGAAGTCAAGTAAATGGAATTCAATCAATATACATTATGAAAATTACAGTAGTTAGGCTATATACATGACCTGACTTGTGTGGATTATAAGAATAAAAAAGAATTGTGCAAAATATGTGCAGAGTGAAGGTTTTAATAGGTGTTGCTGTAGTAATATATGATATATAGGTGAAGTAGTGAATATAAAATATAAATAAAACATGCAGTAGTGTTATCGACACTTGCCAGCTATATTTCTATATGTTGTAGTCCAAAAGTCAGTTTGCGTAGAAAAGTCCAGACTCTTCAGGTTTAAGGAGTGTGTGGGGTGGGATGCAGATGGTGCTGGGCTTTCACAGCTGTTTTATCCTGTTGTACAGTCTGATGGCAGTGGGCACAAATGAGCACCTGAAGCGCTCTGTCTTGCTCTTTGGTGGAATTAGTCAGTGACTGAATGAGCTACCCATGTTTGAGTGAGGCTGGAAATTTTGTAGAAAGCCTGAAACCAGATTAATGTCCACTAGTTTGGAATCAAATGTCCAACAATTAAATACTGGTTGTAATGGTTGGGTGATCACTAGAGCTGCAGCAATCAGTAGATGACTTGATTAGTTTTGGTATAAAACTCACATTGCATTAAGCTCAGGTTTACATTCTATTTTCTATTTTTTTATATACAAACCTTCTATATATTGTGCACTTATGCATTTATTATGGGCATTAAACAAAGTTCATGAACTTAGTCATTCTTTAAACAAAATAAAGATCTTGTCCATGGGTTGTACAGTAAATAGTTCCTGTATTGGAGTTGACTTTATGTCCTGTTTGTGCTTGTCCAGGAGTACACGCTCTCAGAGTACCTGCGGATGAGCGGCATCTACTGGGGGCTGACAGTGATGGACCTGATGGACCAGCTCCCCAGGATGAACCGGCAGGAGATCATAGACTTCATCAAAGCCTGTCAGCACGAATGTGGAGGCATTAGCGCCAGCATTGGACATGACCCCCACCTGCTCTACACTCTCAGCGCCGTGCAGGTGACTCTTAAGACAGTCAGCACCAAATTTGACAGTTTATTACTTATTCTTGTTCTCTCAGAGGGTTTTATGTTGTGAGAAGTTGGAATTGTTGCAGACTAGAAAGACGATACTTTATCATCCATACTTACTTCATTACTTTCATTGGATTCTCTTACTTTCATTTTCTAGCAGTTTCTAGTGGTTTATACTGTTAATTTCACTCTCTCAAGCTGCCTCATTATCTGTGGTTTTTAAGATAATTTTCTCCTGTAGGATCTTTATGATTTAAGGTGATGTTTTTATTTATTCAGCTCCCTGCATAACCTCTGTAAATCCACTTGATTGCTCTGGTTTTTTGACTATTTATTTTTTTGTTTAATTACAGTATTTATTTGAAATCTTTTCCCCAGATCCTGTGCTTGTATGACAATGTGGATGCGATCGACGTGGATAAAGTGGTGGAATACGTCAAGGGCCTGCAGCAGGAAGACGGCTCGTTTGCAGGAGACAAATGGGGTGAGCAGGGTTTGTTTTCTCAAGAGACATTTGCTCCTCAAATAAAAAAAAAAAATGAAATAAAAGAAAAACCCATGTGGATTTTATCCACAGTTTTTAGGATTGTGGATAAAATCATTAAAAATGTCAGCCCACACTTTATGTATGTACAGTATTTCTTTTCATATATATTTATACAAATATACAACTCATGTATTATCCCATAAGAAACAAGTATAGTGTAGAGTCTTCTGTGAATTTAACCAAAGGTCAGGCACAGTACTGTTAGCCATAGAACAAGAAAGATAAATGATATCATTAAGAGGAAACGCTTTTTTCATTATGTCATTTAGGTGAGAGAAGATGAAGTCCTTTTTTATTGCTCATTATATGATTATTTAAGGGCCATATGTTTTTAGTAAAATGTCCTTCATCTTTTAAAAAATGATGATGATAATAAACACAGGTGTGTTTTAGGAAGAAAGCCTTTTCTGTTATTATTATTTTTTTACAGATTTTTTTCATAATTCTTGTCATACCGTCTGCTGAAATCCTTGTAAATAAATCAAAGGACTCTCATTTATCTGAATTATAGCCTGCTTTAAAAATATGAACTAGAAAATAAATAAATATATAATACTATATTATAACAATGACATTTTTTTTTGTCCTCACAGGAGAAATAGACACAAGGTTTTCCTTCTGTGCTGTTGCTACACTTGCATTACTGGTATGTATATGTGACTTTTTTTACAAGTGTTTTATTATTAGCTAATATAACACTGTATGATTTGAAGATGACTCTCTGTTCTTCCCAAAGGGCAAGATGGACGCAATAAATGTTGACAAAGCTGTAGAGTTCATCTTGTCCTGTATGAACTTTGATGGAGGTTTCGGTTGCAGACCTGGTTCAGAGTCTCATGCTGGACAGGTGAGTCTACTCACACACTCACTCAGTGCAAGAAGACTGCTGAGAGCGTTTTATGTCATCTCTCATTAAATGTGACACCTTATTTATCAAAGAAAAAAAAAAGCAGCAACATCCTGAGTTTAAACTGTAACTAAAAGTGAAATTGAAGAAGTCAGATGTTATGTTTTTAGTTCCCACATAAAACATTGAAATTATTACTCTCACATGACAAATATAAGACTGCAGGCTGAGTTTACACTAACAGGATAAACTGTCTGAAATGTGGCTGATATAATGTCATACATCTGTGTCATGAACTAAAAGGATGAGTGATATGTAATGAACTAAATCCTCCTCAAATAAAATCTGTGCGCCCTTTTCCCTTTTTTTGTCCTATAGATATACTGCTGTACTGGCTTCTTGTCTCTCACCGGTCAGCTGCACCAGGTGAACGCTGACCTGCTGGGCTGGTGGCTTTGTGAGAGACAGTTGCCATCTGGAGGCCTCAACGGACGACCGGAGAAGGTTTGTGCTCCTACTGACAAGTTTTTTCCACCTCAGAACAGAACAGTGTGATTCTTCATGTAGTTTTGCTGCTTTTATGATTCACATTTCTTCTATATTGGTCTTTAAAAAGTCTATATAACTGAAAACCACAAGTTTTTAGATGTTGGTTTGAACATCATGAAATTTAGTCACAGGGGAAATTTAGTCTTTTGAATTAGCAGAAGGAGTCAACATTTATAAATAAATCAGTGTATCTACATTTTCAGTGTCAATCATATTTTAGCCGCGCTAGCAGAGTGGCTCTAAGGATGTCGATCCTAATCAGTCAGTCCACGTCTGAACTGAAATATCAACAGAGTAGATTTATTGCAATGAATTTTGGTGCACATATTCCATGTCCGACTCAGGATGAATCACTTTGGTGATCAAAATAAATAACTTTTCACTTTTTAAATTTTCTGGAGTCCTCTATGATAGTAAACTGAATATCTTAAAGACATTTTAGGTTACATCATTTGCTTTGGGAAACATTGAACGCCATTTTCACCATTTCCTGACATTTTAAAGACCAAACAACTAAGCGAGTTGTACAGTAGTGGAATTAATAAAGAATGAAAAAACAACAGCTTTATCTTTTTACAACCAAACATAGGTGGTTACTGTAGTTGATTTTACCTTTTTTAAAATTTAAAAGAAGTGTTCAGGTTAAAAACAACATTTGTCACCAACTCTTTCTCATTCAGCTTCCAGACGTGTGCTACTCATGGTGGGTTTTGGCCTCATTGAAAATCATCGGCAGGATCCACTGGATCGACAAAGCCAAGCTGTGCACGTTCATTCTGGCCTGTCAGGACGAGGAGACGGGAGGTTTCGCTGATAGACCAGGAGACATGGTGAGCCGTCAAACACAACTCCTTTTATTTTATTTTTTTGCATGACTCTGATTCTCATTAACTGTCACCAAACTCTTCTGCAGGTGGATCCTTTCCACACGCTGTTCGGAATCGCGGGTCTCTCTCTGCTCGGAGACGAAACGATCAAGCCGGTGAATCCTGTGTTGTGCATGCCGGAGGACGTCCTGCAGAGGATCGGCCTGCAGCCGGAGCTCCTGAGCTAGCCCCCCCGACTTGTTACGCATGCGCCACCACACCACTCATACACACACACAGACCCAGCTGGACGCCCCTCAGCCACAACCCCCCCCCGACCACCACGGCTGGATGTTGGGAGCAGAGAGAGGACCACAACACATCTTAGTGTTAGCTGAAGTCTACAGACACATTTTAGAGTCAGGTTGTGATCTCCGTTCAGTGACGATGTCGAGGACAGATGGAGTTGCGCAGCTCTGGCAGGATTCCTCTGAGCCGTTCGGTTTTATTCCCTCAGCCACTCATTTTATTATCAAGTCTGTTTTGTTGGTTCGGCTGCAGCAGGAGTGAGTTTGAGAGTTGTAAGATGTTTTGTAGTGCAACCATCATCACTAAAGCCCAGAAACCACTAAGCAACATTCCTTAATTTTTCAACTTGCTCAGTATGTCAGTTTGAGGAGAAACATGTAAAAGCAGAAGGAACTGTTGTGGAAATTAATCAGTTTCCTAATTCTTTCTTGCTCTCAACACCTTTTCAGCTCATCCACTTGCCAAGAAAGTTATTACCCTAATTAGCTTTTTTTTTTTTAGCCAGAAACAGAAACTTGTTTTCCTCTGCTTTCTTATCATGTTCGTTACCCGAATGGCTGAAGGATATTCAGTTTTACTCGACAGATTTGTGCGTTTGACTGTAAAAGAGTGGAAGGATTATGTGTGGGAGAGATCAGCTGAGGTAGAGGAAAGGGAAACATAATGAAGTTAGGGTTGCCATTTCATTATGTTTAGACACTTGACATTATGTTTAGACTATCCTGTTAACACTAGAGCAATCATATGAACACTGTGCTAATAGGTCTCACAATTGGAGATGCAACCTGACAACAGGACAAAGATAGTGTTGTTCATGTCGCTGCATTACAGGTAGAGTCACTGATTCTGGAGAAAGATTGTTCAATACACTGTTTGTCAAATTCAGCGAAAATCTCCTCAAGGTCTGCTAGCTGTCCGTTCTGTGTGTGCGCTGGGAAAAAACAAAAGAAAAGCCGGTGTTCATACACGGCTCTGGCTCTGTAAACGGGAAACAAACAAAGTGGCTCGGGGGCTAAGAGAAGGTGGTGGAGGAAGATGGTTCTTTAGGCCGGATTGGAAAACAGTAAGGGTCTCTGAGTCTCTGATGTCTTGGGGGAGGGAGTTTCAGAGCCTGGGAGCCTCCCTAGGGAAGACTCAGTCCCTAAAACTGTGAACTGTTACTCTTCAGCTAGCGCATCGCTCTGGATTCCACCATATTTCTCCTTTGGTCGTTGCCTTGGCAATGTGCGTCCATAAATTTGAGGGGGGGGGGCGAAGCTTCTGAAGGAGCATGAAGGGAGGGGTGTATTTGTTTGGGTGTTTCAGTTCAAATATCAACAATCTCTCTCCAGAATAACTGACTCTACCTTTTAAACGAACCGCAGTTTACAGTTTTCAGTACAAGCAGACAATTGTTTTGGCAGGATTTGGAAGAAGAGGCAATGTTTGTTGACTGGAGACACCCAGAGGTTGAACACATGGCGGTATCATCGTCTCTCGCCAAGTATATTTAACGTCTTATCTGCAGTCTCAGCTACACTAGTAATTTAAATCTTGTTACTCAGTCCAGTGTTGTAACGCAGCTGTTGGCAGAGAGGTTAGATTTGCCCTCACACTGTGTGTCGTGATACATTTCCAGCCCTAAGTTTTGATTATTCATGAGCCGTTCTGTGTGATGGCTCTGAGACAATTTCAGACTTTATTTTATTAAATCTATCAGATCCTTTTTCTTTTAACTGATGTTAATGTCGCTGCGCTGCTGTCTTACTGATTACAAATGTGTCTGCTGGATAACTGCTCAGTGTTGACATTGTTATAAAAGATAAATCAGTTCTCACGTTGTCCCCAATTTAAGTCATTCTCGTTGAGTGGTTTATTAACGATATTTCAACAAAAGCTGATGTTGACCTGTGATTTCAGGGTTAAAATCACAGTTCCCAAGGATTTGTGCAAAGTTTACAATTATTTAAAATCTTTAAAAACAGCTAAAAACCTGAACTCTGACCTGAAAAACCTGTTAAACGACCAGGCTTTGTCTTTGTGTTGTGGGGCCAAACCTAATCCTAAAAGCTACTTACTGTTACACAACTGGATGTGTGAATATTAATGTAACTTATTTGTTGTTTGTCTGGTTTGGCAATAAATGTACAATTTTCCCCTCAAGTTTGGTATAGTTTATTTTTGCACTAAAAGCTTGAGGAGCATTTTACAAACAGAAAAATGGGAGATCCAACCCAGCCTGCATATGTGGTCGCTCAGATGACGGTTCAACAAGTCTGTTAGCTCACTTTATTAGCTGCATGTGTTGCTTGTATGTTATTTTAGTGGAATCACATGAGTTTGTTAGCTTGGTGTTTTTTAATCTGTGAAAATTTAAATGTGCTAAGTAATTGTAATCTGCAAGTTTCATAGAAGAGATCCAAGATTTTATATTTGACAGGAAATCAAGGTGATGAGAACTATATATCAGTTTGTTCTAGTTTTGACTAGAGCTGCAACAATCAGTCGATCCACAGAAAATTAATTAGCAAGTATTTTGATGATCGATTAATCATTTTGAGTCATTTTTTAAGTAAAAAATGCAAAAATTCTGTGATTCCAGCGTCTTAAATGTGAATATTTTCTAGTTTTTTTTGTCTTCCATGACAGTAAACTGAATATCTTTCGGTTGTGGACTTTTGGTCGGGAGAAAACAAGACATTATATGTTGCATCTTGGGCTTTGGGGGACGGTGCTCGACATTTTTCATCATTTTCTGACATTTAATAAACCAAACAATTAATCAATTAATAGAGACAATAATTGACAGATTAATCAATAATGAAAATAATCATTAGTTGCAGCCCTAGTTTTGACAATAAGAAAAACAGACAACATAATGTATCTACAGGGGCCTCAACGCCTCATGAAGTTTGAGAATCTGAAGAGTAAGTAAACACCACTAGATGGCAGCCTCACCTCTCAAAACACATTCATGGTGACGCAAACAAACTACAATATATGAGGAGTTTCCAGGAAGGATCCTGATAAGAAACTCATCAAGTTGTGGATTGTCAGTGATGGATTTCAGACAAAATTTAATGTAGGTTAAATTCACTGAAGAAACATTTTTATTATGAAACCATTACAGTGAGATCGAATCAAGTAAGTTCTATAGTTGGACCTTTAGTGTGTACTGGGAGTTACTTATGGTTTCTTTTTTATTATTGTGTCAATTATCTGCCAATAATTTTTTTTTCAATGAATGTATTGGTCTATAAAAAGTCATAAAGCTGTGAAAAATGTTTGTTACAAGTTCCAAAAGCCCAAACTGACATATTCAAACTTCTTGTTTGAGATGTAAAATTTTACTTCTGTAGAAGACAAAAAAACCCAGTAAATATTTTCTATCGAGGAACTAGATCCAGTGAACTTTTGGCATTTTTAAAAATGACTAAAAATGATTTTTTTTCCCCAAATATAAACATATTTAGACATTACATTTTTACTAATTTCAATTTTAAATTCATAATAATTTTCTGTTGATTGTCAGTGCTGATATTCTTACCTTCAAAATAAAGTGTCTTTTTTGGATATTAAATCAGATCAAATGAAAGAATAAATGAATGGATGAACTTTTATCTTTTACAAGTATTTGGATGAAACACTTTCACCTTTCCTTATTCATTTTACATCCTAACATCTCATCCATACTGAGTCCTTCCAGGGTGGGTAGTAGTAATAACGCTGCCACCTCAGAAATGCCACACCTGATCCTTTATGAGAAATGATATTTTATAGCAGTGGCAGCTTGTAATAATGGAGCAGCGCAAAGATTGATGCACTCCGCTTGAATAATTAAAGGGAGGTAATTCTCTCCCACTGTTTTCTGCCGTGTAATAAAGATAAGAACTTCCCCTGCAATGTACAGCCTGATGAGAAAATGACACTTTACCTGGAACAATTTCCAACAATGGCTTTCATAAAATGTCACACTAATGATTAAGTGATAACGATCTATGTGGGACACTTTTATCTCCGTGCACTAATTACAGCATCGTGATAGCAAAAGACTCGGTTTGTTTTAATATTCTGATGCACGTCTGGATTTCTGCTACATGCATTTTTCATCAAACAATGTTCTGGGTGTCAAAACATGTAAAAAAAAAAAAAAGAGAAAATACCAGCAACCCTGTTAGTTTTGTATTTATTTGTCTATTTATTTAGTCGATGGGGGAGCAGTAATCTGTGGGCCCCTGGTGTCTGGGCAGAGACAAACATGCTGGTTGTTAGGCTGCCGAGAAAGCCCACCGGCTCTCATTAGTGAGGAAGAGAGAGATGAAGAGGGAGACAGAAGGTGGGAGAGAGTAAAAAGCAAAAGTGTGAATGAGAGATGGAAGCAGAGAGCGAGGAAACATAAAAACACATGGATGGATCAGAGCTTTCAGCTCTCAGTCTTGTTTGTTTGCGAGGAAAGCCGCAACCCATTTTCCCTCCCTCTCCTCTCCTCAGTCCTGTCACCTTCTTGTTATCTCTCCGCACAAAATACTGCGGATTAGTCCAGGCCCCGGGGGCTGCAGCCAAACGCTGCTGAACTACAGACACAGCAGACAATCACTTAATAAATGTTTAATTAAACCACAGCAGGGTTATGTGCGGATGTGGCGATGACTCATGAGTCGGTTGGAAAATGGAAATGCTTTCAAATTTGTGTGAAACCTTTCACCCAGTTTGTGGCTGTTATCGGGGACATAATGTGGCATGTTGTTGTTATTCAGCTCCAGGTCTGATTCTGCACAACACCCCGGAATTGGACTTTTCTTTGGAGAAAGTTTGTTTGCACTGAATTCATAATTTACCTCGTGTCAATGTGGGTTTTCTACCCATCAAGTTTCTGCTGACAGAGCTGCTGTTTGCTTTGGTTAAAGTTCTGCTGTGCTTCGACACACTCGACGCAAAAATACAGATTCACCGTGTTTTTGTAAAAAAAAAAAAGGAGAAAGAATATCAGCTGGGGTCCGAAATCTCACAACTAAGCACAGCTAAGGTGCAGCAACAGTCCACCTGCAGAATAATAAAATTTCTATACTGCCCTTAAAAAAACAAATTGATCTCTTAGATCTGCTCAGGCTTTGAGTTTTCTGTCTGGAAGAGAAAACCATCTCAAACATACCAGATCATGTCAAAGAAAACATCACTTCAGTTTTTTGAAGTGTTGGTTAGTTGGTCCAGAACTTTGATCCAAACTGAAATATCTCAACTATTGAATGGATTGCCATGAAAATGTATGCAGACATTCGTGATCCTCAGAGGATGAATCCTGGTGACTTTGGTGATTCCCCGACTTTCCTTTAGCGCCACCATGAGTTTGTCATTGTAGTTGGATTGCTATGAACTTTGGTAGACATTCATGCCCCCCACAGGATGAACTTTTGATGATCCCTTAACATGTCCAAATTTAAATTGTTCCTTTAATTTGGATGCCTGCCACATTCCTGCAAAACTAACATTTCCCTCAGCCTCAGCTGTATTTTGTGTTTAGTGCTAATTAGCAAATGTAAGCATACTAACATGCTAAAAAAAGATGATAAACATGGTAATAATAATAATAATAATATATAATAATACATATAAGCATGTTAGCATGCTGACATTAGCATTTAGCTCAAAGTACTGCTGTGTTTAAAGTACAGCTTTGCAAGCTGCTAGCATGATTGTAGACTCTTAATCTTTGTTTTTCAATTATTTTTACCACGGATGGATTACCACACAGGCCTCCCGGATACAGGCCCAGTAGGTCATGATGCCATGGGTGTCAGTCAAAAGTAGGAATGTCCCAGTCACATGGAGTCTGGGGCCAATGCCAAAGACTATCATATAAAACTTTTGAATTCATGTCAACTTGTGTCTTCCCTGATTGAAATTTGATTACTTTTCTTTTTAATACATGTGGACAGTGCACACTTAAAATAAAAACAACATTTATATCTAATATTTATTAGGCTACGGTATCCTATAGTATTGTGTATAGTATGCAGATCCAAGGCTGTAGAAAGCCTCTATTTTTCAACAGACTGGTTAACCTGTAAAAATGTATAAAATGACTGTGATCATTAGTCTTTCAACACGGGCAGAATGATGATTGACAGAAGAATGTATTAATGAGAGAAACTCTGACAGGGAAAGTGGAAGTCATGATGGGAAGATAACAGCAGAAATACACCAATAATGAAAGAAAGTCAAACCTTAAGAGAAAAGCTTCATCGAAAGCCCAGTATCTTAAGTTTCAGACGAGAATCAATCCTATGCTATTAGGACTACAGTAGCTGGAGTAATCATACTTTCAGCTCTGTGTAACTGTAGCCTTATTTGTTGAAAATCAATAGTGAGTCTGGAAATAATAGTATAACACTGGGAACATGATGAGCCAGTACACGCACAGAGATGGATTTTAGTGTTGAGAGCTATTATGTGTAGCTGTCGGAAAAAATCACGGCAGAGCTTTCTGGAGGTGTCAAACCAACTTCAACCAAACATCAGTGATGACAGGAGGTAGGTTGACTGACTGGTCGTCCTAACTGTAGGTTTAACTGTAGGTTTAGATTCGTGTTGATGTAGAGCTGCTGATAAATTTATGTCATGGGATCACAAAAATAAAAATTAGCCTACAAGTATATTATTCGAAAGTACTGCATGTAGTAACTGATTTCAATTCATTGTGTTATCAGAAATGTTATATATTTTTGTTTTTTGATAAATAGGGGTGTCCTCTACCTGTTTGGGATGTGCTACAGGATACCCGTTGGGACAAACATCCAGCAGAGTTTTGAATCCTGCAGATACATTTTACACGTATACAGAAAAACACCAACAAAGGCATGTAGAGCATAATTAGGTAGATACCCACTGATAATTAATATTCATAAGAGGGCACTCAAATGTTTTAATCACCTTAAATCCAGCTCCCTAGACACCCTCCAAAGCCCTCCAAACTCTTGAGCTGATCCCAGAAAAGAGTCCCCTATGTCAGCTGGTGCTGAGACTAACTGTCCCCTCTCAGACACACTCTGACCAGTCTTACACCAATCGGAGTAAACTGAATTATAACACAATGTAAAAAAACCTATCTGGAACATTGGAAAGAAACTAAAAGCCAAAGTAGATTAAAATGTTATCTGGTCCTAAAATGAGATTATAAATTGGCAGAATATCTCTCTACTGTCAGAGATAGAAAGCAGAGACAAATCCTAACCAAGTACAGGCTCAGTGACCACAAACTGTAGCTTCAGATTCATGTTGATGTAGAGCTGCTGATGAATTTATGTCATGGCAACACAAAAACACTAATTATCATACAAGTATATTGTTTGAAAGTACTAAATGTAGTAATTGATGATTTCAATTAGTTGAATTAGTTCATGTTTGGCATGACACAAAGATAAAAACTAACTAACTAACTAACTAACTAACTAACTAACTAACTAACTAACTAGTAGCAGCTAGCTAGCTAATACACACGTAGTAATGTAGTAGTAGTTATGACACAGAAACAAAACTAATTAACTAACTAACTAACTAACTAACTAACTAACTAACTAACTAACTAACTAACTAACTAACTAAGTAGTACTAGTAGCAGCTAGTTAGCTAGTGCACAAGTAGTAATCTAGTAGTAGTTATGACAGAGAAAAAATACTAACTAACTAGTAGCAGCTAGCTAGCTAGCTAGCTAATACACAAGTAGTAATGTAGTAGTTATGACACAGAAACAAAACTAACTAACTAACTAACTAACTAACTAACTAACTAACTAACTAACTAACCAAGTAGTACTAGTAGCAGCTAGTTAGCTAGTGCACAAGTAGTAATCTAGTAGTAGTAGTTATGACAGAGAAAAAATACTAACTAACTAACTAATTAACTGATACTGGTAGCAGCTACCAGGCCTACTTGAATTGGCTATGTCATATAAACATAACTCAAAAGTAATTTTCAAATGAACTCCATTTATCTTTTGTTTGATTAACATTATTAAACACATTCAAGTTCTTTTCCTCTGATTTATCAATTCATAATCTTTGTGTGTGGGTTGAAATGCACGTGGCAAGATTTAGGTTTTCCCACTGATAAATTCCACAAATTTACATATAGCACCGATTTACATATTTTAATTTAGCTCTTAATTTTTGACCCATAAAGAGATGAGTAATTTTCCCTGTCAAAGAAAGAATATGAATCCAAGCTGGACTCACATCTATGGACTTTATTTCAATGTGAAGATGCGTGACGTGACTGATTATTTTGTATTTAATGAGAAAATCCGTAGATTTTCATTCTCAAATAATTGTCTCTTGGTAATCCTGTGATTATCTTTGTTATATTTGTTGTTATCTTTCTATCTTAGTTAGTTTGTGCAGAATTGTTTGCTGCTATAATTTATGATCAGACTTAACTGAGAACTGTTGTCCTTCCAGAGCTCAGCCTGTTATGTTTCTGCTGAACTATCAGGAGCTGGAATCAGGAAAATATTTACTCTCTAAGAAAATATTCATTATAAAACCACTCTCTGTTCATGGCAAAGAAATATATTTGATTCACTTATCAAAGGTTGTTTTTGCAGGGAACGTTAACTGAGCAACTACCAGATCGCACTCACTCAAGTGCTGCAGTTTTCCATTGAACAGCTCCACTGAAGCGGCGCGGAGGTTAACTGTTTTGCTCAAGGGCACCATGAAAGAATCTCAAGCCTTCTGGTTTTGTTGAATATACAAGATATATTTTTTTTGACAGTTATTGATACATATTTCATGCAGACATTTGAAGAAAAGTTCCCTCTTGACCTTGAAAACAGTTGTTTACGAAACAATCTTGTCTCAGGCTCCTTTTAGTAGCTGTTCGGGAGCTTTTCGGTCATATCACATGATCTTCATCAACAGATGGAATTTGCCCAGTTGTCCAAAGATGTTAATTTTTTTTTTGTCAGAGTATTTAAAACCCTCCTGTCCATGTTTGTCTTAACACAGTGGTAGGTGAATAGTGTGGGCTAAATCTGGCCCTCTAAAGAAAGCTGAAGTTTTCTCTTTAATAGATTACATCAAATCTTTTACATTATTCTTCATAAATCTACAATAGATAACATTTATTGTACAACGTAAGTACAATGCTTATGCTCTTAACATCTTATAAACTATCAATTACATTTCTAGTCTCATGTATGTTCATGTTTATTGGTCATTTTTAGCAAAAGAACTTAAATTGGCATAAATGCAATAATTCCTAGTTGTGTGAAGTTTTCTCTCCAATAAACATAGTTGATGATCACCAGGAGGCAGTAAAGCACAAAGGTTGGACTGACAGATTGTATAGTACATGATGATGGTGAGATGGACCCAAGGCTGGTTTTACTATAGTGATAAAGTGACCTTAAAGCTACTTCAAAGTAAAAAAAAACAAAAAGGAAAACTTGATTTTCACATTAGAACCAACAGCCCTCAGGTGATTTACCACTTATAATATGACTATAAATGAATCTTGTGTTCTAAGATGAACCATTAAATGCATTAAGAAAATGACGGCGTGCGAAAGGACACGTGGTAATTAGATTTCAACGTATGCTTCTTTTCAGCGGCAGGAGAGACAAATCTGTCATATTGAGTCAAAATGATTCATCCTCGTAAGCCTTTTTGGAAGCAGAGAGGAACATGGGACAGGAGCTTATCCACTGTTTCTGTAGCTGGAGGCGATCTGATGTGTGAGTTGAAGTCTCATCCGCAGCGCTGAAACGCTTCACTTGTGTGAAAGTCCTGCTTGTGTTACACTTTGTATTCTGGTCGCAGTGAGACTATACCAGTCGAGAGAGTGACTAATAGGCTACGATTAAATTAATTTATTACTAAACTTAACTTTTTATTGTTTTTACATGCACAATAAGAACAAACACACACTGAATGTATGTCTAACAGATCATTGTCTGTCAGTCTAAAGTGTTGCTTTCTTCCTTTGGTTTAATGTCCATTTATTCCACTTTTTCTCCATTTGGGTCTCTTGCAGTCTTACAATGTGTCAGTTGTTCCATCAAATAGATTTCCTCAACTATCTGTATCTGCTGATCCAGAGTTAGTGGGTCAGCTTTGCCCCATTTCCTTGTTATGGCCTTTTTACAAGCATTACATTAATATTTTAACCACATATTCATCCTTTCGCCGTATAGGACCATTTGTAAAATTACAAAAATAAAGCAGAGAAATATCCATAGGAATATTTCCAGAATTGGGTTATTTTTTAGCTATTTCCAAATACAAGCACACAATTTTAAATAGTTAATTTAAAAGTTAATTGAGAACTTAGTTACATGAGAGTTAAATGAAAACTGACAAACAATTTATGGATTATTTTCTGTAGATAATTTGATCATCTTTGTTTTCTCAGTTTTTTAAGAACATTTTCACTCTAAGTAAAGATGCATGGTAAAATACAGTTGAAATAGAGTAAGTAGAAAGAACTGAGATGCCACTCTGTTCATTACTTGTTTCTCCAAATCTGCAGTTTACTCAAGTACATTTGCAGTTGTGGAGTAGCTTTAGGATGCTGATTATGCAACTGCATCAACCCTGGTTTGAGGGATATTTGTTGCATGTCATCTCTCCTATTGTCCCAGTCCAATAAAAGCAAAAATACCAGAAATATATATATGAAAAAACAAGATGAAATGAAATGTAAATTCACAGTGTCAAGACTGAAAAACAAATCATGAGTGACCAGTAACATCTAATAGTAATATGGCCTTATTCATAAACAATTCAATATTACATGTAGAATTGAATACTTGTATTGATTTAAACATGAGCCTCCAGAGGAAACTTTTAGAACACAATGTTAAATGTGTCATAGTTAAGCTTTAGTTCAAAACATGTACTTATATAAAAAAAACTAAACTGTGTCTCACAATTCAGGGTAATCCCATTGAGCAGGTGATGGAAACTAAGCTCCTGGGTATTATACTTGATGAGAAAATGTCCTAGTCTAGTCATACTGACAAAATAAGCCTACATTTAAAATGTGCAGAACAATATCTGCTATTGAAAGGTCATGTCTACCTTCTAGCAGATTAAAGCAGGTTACACAATGTTTGGTTTTGACACATCTGGACTATTTCCCTGTGATATGGCCCAGTGCAGTTAAAAAAACATGACCTGCAGAAGCCTCAGATAGTTCAGAATCGAGCAGCACGTCTGGTCCTGAACTATTCATTCAGACGGGAGGTTGAGGGACTGCATGACGGTCTCTCCTGGCTGAAGGTGGAGGTGTGTAGTCTTTTAACCTTCCTGTGTTGTCTCATCGTCACTATTAATGACAATGAATGAGATTGCTCCTCCACAACCCGGAACTAACATTTTAAAGGGGACAAATCGTGCACATTTACAGGTCTATATTTATAATTTGGGGCTCTAGTGGAATATCTTTACATGATTTTCAGTTAAAAAAACTCTTTATTTATCTTATACTGGCCCTTTGTGCAGCCACTTAGTTCAGCCTCTGTCTGAAACAGGCAGTTTTAGCTCCTGTCTCTTTAAGGCCTCCCTCCCGATGAGCCCGCTCTGTTCTGATTGGCCAGTTCTTGGTGGCTGTCCCTCGGCAGACTTCCACTGGATGCAAAGGCTACGTCAACAAACTACGTAACAAACTATAGTAGTGGGATTTCATAACTTTTTCTTGTTCTTTACTTGAAATGTCACCCTCAAATACATAAATATGAGAGTGGACAATGTGAACAGCACATGGAAAAGCCTTAGCAACAACCTTAGCAACCAAGACTATGGAAAGGACAGTCATTAACAATGACGGCTTGTCGTTGCAAATGAAGTGTTCATAGCAGGCTGAAGCCCTGGATTTTGACTTGCGGGGAGCATTTCTGCATACATTCACTTCAAGTTTTGGAACTTTGACCATATCTAACACAGATATCTGAAATCATAACAGTAAATCACAAAAAGCACAATATGTCCCCTTTAAAGAAAGCTGTTCTGTATAGGGCGGCCATTCAGTGGAATAATTTACCATCATCTTTCAGAAAATCCCTGAAAAATATTACTTTTAAAAAACGGTTGAAGAGTTTGGAGACTGGGTTGTTATCGACACTCGAGTGTAGTGTGTTGACTACTGACTATATTACAAACAAGTACTGTTCAAGTTCAAGTTCTTTATTGTTACATTTCAAGTATAAGAGGGTAAAAATATTAGGTTTCAGCTCCTCCACAATGCAGTACAGAAAGTAAAGTAAAGTGCAGTATGCATGTGTCCTACCTATAATATATGAATAAATATCTATATGTGTATATTATATGTGTATGTACAAATATATGTTCTTATGTATAGGTTTCTTTTATATGTATTTAACACGTGTATTTATGTTTGTGCATATATATGTGTATGTAATATTACTTTTGATTCACATTATCACATGAAATTATTGTAGCAGTATGGTTTTCTCTCTAAGGACCCCAGTAGAGGAAGGGTAGCTGTTGCGCTGGTAACAGCTCATAGGGATTCAAATAAACAAATAATACGTAAATAAATAAACAAACATGACTAAATAAAATGAATAAAACTAGTTTCAATTTTGGTTCATTGTTCTCTTTCACCAGTTCAGAAGTCAAGTCATATTGCAGAAGCAAACTGTTAGTCAACATGCAACCTCTCTATAATATATGAACTTCTTTTTAATTAAGATTTGCATTCATGTACAAGATTACTTTTACTTTGGGAAAGTGTTTGCACAATAATTAGCTTTGATCTACAGATTTCCAGTTCCTTTCGACCTTCTCCATCTCTAAATCTGCCTCATACAGACTGACAGGCTGTGAAGAACGACTTGTCTCCATCAGCTGGGAACCTCCAGCAGCGGCTTTGTGCGTGTCTGTCAGCGGAGGAGGAGGGTTTCATTGAGCACAGAGGACATCATCACTCAGTCATCCTCTTACTGGGCTCACTGGACTTGAAGCCTGGGAACCAGACCAACGCTGACCATTCTCATCAGGCAAATAGACCTGTGGCCTCTGAAACTGAAATCAGAGCCTTGCTTCTCAGCTTCTCAGCTTGGTGTCCTGTATTTTTAGACAAAAGCTTAGAGAGAAAAGTCTTCTGTGAACATTTCTACATACAGTTTATTCTGCACTGATGAGAGAAAAAATCCTTCAGTCAGGTGATGCTGAAAGCTGTTTTTTTGGCACTTTTCCTCCTCAGGCAGTCTGGATTATGCAGTTATGACTAATAACTTTCCAGTCCACCTGTCTCTCTGTCATCCAGCATTTCACACTTTTACCTTATTTAATTAGACATTACATAAACACATTGTAGTTGTAAACATAGTTATGGTTTGAACTTTTAATCTTTAAGCATTTTTGTTTTCACACCTTTGAAATGAAAAGAACTATTCTTATCATAGATATATTCTTTGGAAAAGAATCTGAATATTAACTTCTTGTGTTTTCTTGACGTTGGCTTTTCTTCCTCCCTTTTTGGGTCCTACAGATCCCTCTGCTGTATGTGTAAAACAAATTAATACCTGCAAAATCAAAACAAATATGTAGAAAAGTATTGAAGTTGTAACCTTTCCCTTTGCTACAAACTAGTCTTGCACATTTGATAAAAGAAACAAAGTAAAGACATGGTCGTAAAGCCTTGATAGAACCAAATACCAACCAACCAAATAAAGAAATATTTCATGTTGTATAAGTTATTTGAGGTATTTATGAACAAATATTTTCATTTTGTTTGACAATAACTCACAGACAAAGAGATGTAAAGTAAGTTATCCTTAAGAGTTACGGTATATGTTTGGGGTCAATTAGACCAGTGGTTCTCAAACTTTTTCACATCAAGGACCCCTAAACTGACACAAATTGGACCACAGACCCCCATTTGATAAGATTTTGTCCCAGATTCCCGCATACGATAAGATTTTTGCTTTTAGATGTTTTATTACAGAAAGCGTATGAAACCCATCAGCAAAACAGTCATACAGTCTGTCACTGTGTTATTTATGGATGGAATTATAGTTAAAATAAATTATTATGCTTTTTGCTGGAGACCCCCTGGAACCCCTTCAAGGACCCCTGGTCCACTTTGAGAACCACAAGATTAGACCACAGGAGGGTCTGACCTCCTGTTAGACCTCTTATGACCTAACTGGTAGTTAACTTGAATAACCAATATCTCAAAATCTCTTTATTTGGGATTTTAGAGGGTTAGTGCTGCGTAAAGTCATTCAACAATAATCACAGGTATAGAGAATATTAAAATTTTTTTTATTAAATCATGTTTCACAGATGAGGACTCTGAGACCTTAAATACAAGTCGCGTCATTTTCTGAAGCAGACTCCTGAAATGTCATTAGCTGGTTCAATATCATATTTCAGTTTCAAGGTTCAATTTTATTGTTATTATACAACACAAGATTACAAAGTGAAATGCCTGTAGCCCCCTCCAAGCTACACACAGAGAATGTAGTAACAAATACTAAGATAATTGGCAATAAAATAGAACAAAGTAGATAAAGGTAGCACCAAAAGAAGAAATTAAAAAAGGAAAAACTATATATATTTACAAGGAATATACAGTTACATACAGTACCAGCCATAGTTTGGACACACCTTAGAAGGTGTGACTGGTACTGTATATACAGTACATACAAATAGTATATATACCATATATAAGTGTATATAAGCATACACACAATTCTCATAAAATTGTGAAAAGTCTTAACATATCAAGTTGATAAAACAATGTTAAAGGAATAGTTTGTCATTTTGGAAAATACACTTATTTACGGAGCTGTTTTGGATTCTCTCACAATAAATTTTGCGTTAATCTCACTAATTAACTTGTTATATCTTATTTGTTATATGTTTTTTGCACAGGGAGGGTTATGTATGTTTGTCACATTGGACAGAGCCAAGCTAGCTGTCTCCCTATGTTTTCAGTGTTTGTGCTAAGCTAAGCTAACCAGCAGCTGGCTGTATAGCTTCAACTCTGTCTTCTATAATCTCTTATAACCTCCTATATTTATATTAATATACAGCTAAATTGTTTTCCCAATGACATTTGCCAACAAACTGTATTAAGCCAAGACCACAATCTTTCCCTAACCTTAACTAGGTGCTGCCAGCGCCTAAATATAACCATAAACATTGCTGCAGTTTCTAATAGGGGATGTTGTGCTGCAAGATCAGATGTTTTGGTGGAATAAAAGCAACTAGATGCGTCATCTCACATTTTTGCAACTTGCCAAATATGTTACTTAACAACATATTCTCATTATGTTGAGAGAAAACATAATTTAGTCAGCATTACGTTTATAGCAAAAATGTATTCGTTGCTGCAATTTAGTGTCATATGAATGTAATTTCTTGGTGACACAGCTGGTAGCGTCATATTAAGTTAATATGACACACTGTTAAACAGTCTGCAGAACATAAGGTTATGGTTAAGATATATAAAGAATACAGTTTCACATTGTCAAGCAAATAGTTACACATGAAAAGTTTTTTTTAATTGTGCTTTAATAAGAATTTCTTAGCAGCTGTATGATGTCTAATTTTAGAAGGAAACTGCACTCTGTGCTCATGTGTTGCTTCATGCGTAAACCTGTCTGTCATTAGATCTCCTGCAGAAAGCCAAGACAGCCATCTGAGACTTAAGACTGGAAAAAAAAAGAGTTTTTATCTTGACGGCATTGTGTTACTTTCCTCAGCTTCCCCGTGCCTGATAGCTCCTTATCACATCCAAAAAGGTGACGGGAGTATCATCCACAGTCTCTTAATCATCCAGAGGTAATTTCAGATGCGCTGTCTGCAGATGACCTTGACTTTCTCTCTCGAACAGGGGTGTGCACTCTGGAGAATTTAATCCGTGATGTGGCACTCTCAGAGTTTGAGGATTACTTTTTTCATGGTCTGTTTGAAAAGCTTTAAAGAGGAGAGGCAGAGAGAGAGAGAGAGAGAGAGAAAGAGGGAGATTTGGTGATAACCCTGATAGAGCTATTGATTTGGTGAGAGGACCTGCTTCACACCTGGTGAGATTCAAGAGAAAATAACTGAGAAGTTTAATCAATGCACTGACAGCTAATCAAAAGAAGTGAGGTGTACCAGCAGCATGTAGTTGCTTATAGGGTTTATATATATGTGTGTGTGTGTGTGTTTCTTTTCAACCCACCAGTGTTTGTACCCCCGTGGATTCATGGTTGTTTGTGTCTCAGTAATTACAGTCGGTGTATATCAAATATTTTTTGTGCTATAAAAAAAACTGAAAAACTCAGATTGGTTTCTTTCATTTGCAACGAAGACTGACATCTTGGAAAATTTCTATTTACTCAGGGTGTCATGTCATCTGGCAGGGAGGCAGGCTGCAGCTGAACTCAATTACAGCCTCCCAATACTGGCAACACAAACACAAAAGGCAGCATCTGAATAACATGATGGAGAAGACAGACAGGATGCCAGGTTTCTATCGCTTTCTCTGATAAGTCCAACAGTTTCTGTAAAAACACCTAGAAAATCAATATCGTAAACCAAATCATTTTAGAGATATGTCTTGTCAAAGAAGGTTAAATTGAAATATGTTGTCTGGTCAGTTTTTCCATTGTTGCCAGACCTTGTGTTGGTGTATTTGATGTCTTAAAATGGGGCTTATGAAATTCATTCAAACATTCTTCTCTCAGTAAAGGAATGTGATAAATGCTTTTATGCGACGACGCTGTCAAACCTGAACTTTGTGTGCTTGCATTTATTCTGATCTATTTTCAGTTGAGTCACATTATAACTGGATTTAGTTTGACTGGTTTCCCTTTAATAATGGTTTGAAATCATCACTAGCGAGGATTACAGTGTTTGAAATGAAACATCATCTTTCAGCGCGGTTTGAATTGTAGGACTTTGAACTGTCAACAGATCAGGGTCTATTACTGTAACTGTCCAGCTTAGAAAATCTTTTTTATTTGATGTGGTTGACATTGAAACACGACTGGAAGCAGAACAAGAGGATGACATGAAACAAAGGTGCCAGACTACCAAAAACTGAATGTCACATCTGGTGTTCAAAGCCACAAAAAAAAAAAAAAAAAACACAACACAGGGTTTAAAAAACTGAAAATATGGTGCATTATTTATTTCAGAAAGTTCAAATGAGAATTTTGGCCATTTGCAGCCAATTACACCGATTTTGTGGCTCAGAGGGTAAAAATATGTTGATTCTCTTCCCCTTTCTTTGTGCAAACATTAAAAAGATCCACTGACAAAACTTTAATTTAACATAAATATTTTTTTAATACTGGTGTCACCTATGTTGGATGTCTGACCAAAACATATCTTCTAGCAGACTGTAATGCTCAGAAAAAATGATGAAACAAAACTCTGCAATATATAACAAACCTTTCCAGGGGGTTACTCAGCATTTTCTCATTAAAGGGGTCACATCATTTTGTGACTTTCTGTTATTTTTATACTGTTGTGATGTTGGATGTTGATGTTCAACATCTTGAGGTGAATGTATGTAAAAACAAGTCCCTGCAAGTCAAAAACCAGGGCTTTAACCTGCTCTACATGCCCCGTTTGCAAAGTTACATCTACTTCCCATCCAACTGACGTCAGATTGTCGCAAACGCCCACAAACATCCGTTCCTTTCTTAGCCTTTGTTGCTACGGTTGTTTCTCAGGTTGTTCTCGCAAAGATTGGATTTAAGCTTGAACATGTACACGTGTATTTGAGAGGTCTCCATTTTGAGTAAAGAACGAGAAAAAGACATAAAATCCTACTACTACTGTTTTCAAACTACAGGCATGTAGTTTGAAAGACGTGCATTCACCAGAAACAAGCTGTAAACATGAGTTGTATCAGTTTTTTTTTAGGCTTCTTTTAATGCGTCTTTCGCAAGTCCCCCAGCTTTATGGAAGTGCAATATTTTATCGCTGGGATGCCCCTTTAATAATCATATGACATCACAGATATCTTAACCTCCAGTTTTGACTCTGTATGTTGTTTTTTTTCTTCAATAATATGATATCCACTATCATCGTGTTTGTGTGTGTGTGTTTTGAATCACAATGCTGTTAAGGAGCCAATATATATGACCAAGACTCCAAAGTTATTACACCATATTGACCTGTGTTCATTTCTAGGGAGGGTTGTATAAAGAGACAATAACAGTGAGAGAAAGTGGCCCTCGACAAATCACATCCTTCTTTTTCTACATAAAAGACATTTTTAAGTGTTTACTTCTTCCTGGTCCTGCCAGTTTAAATAATCTAACTAGTTCAACTATGTGCATATTGACAAAAAACTTTTAATGGCACAATATGGGATTTTAACAAATTAACTCAGAACAATAAAAGTCAAATCACTTAAGATTTCATCAGTTAATTTAGTTGGATACAGCCCCTGTACTTCTGCAGAGGCAATTAGCCATGCAGGAACATTAGATTTAAAACAAGATTAGTTTCTTTCTGCAGGAAGTTGTTAAGTAAACTTGAAAAAAAAAAGTCTGGATGAGGGTAGCAGGCAATTATTTCTTACAAAAACAACTTTCGTAACCCTCCTCGAAGGACACAGCACTGCAACAAAGAGGATATAAAGCCACAATAAGGGCGCCGTGAAACTGTAGTATAGGGGTATTGTAGGAATATAATACTCATACCATAGATGATTAA
The DNA here is from genome assembly GCF_910596095.1 of Thunnus maccoyii. NCBI lineage: Eukaryota > Metazoa > Chordata > Actinopteri > Scombriformes > Scombridae > Thunnus > Thunnus maccoyii. The sequence goes on along the minus strand of NC_056544.1, from coordinate 23,921,614 downwards.
ATACTTTGAAAAACTAGAAGGTCATCAAGATAGAATGGTAAATGGGCTGCATTTATAAAGCTTCTTTCTAGTCTTCCGACCACTCGAAGCGCTTTACACTACGTGCCAACATTCACACATTCATACACTGATGGCAGAGGCTGCCATGCAAGGTGCCAACCTGTTCATCAGGAGGAGTTTTTTTCAATGCTCATTCACATACACATGAACACACCGATACCACAGTGTTCGGGAGCAATTTGGGTTTCAGTATCTTGCCCAAGGACACTTTGGCATGCAGACTGGAGGAGCTGGGTATCGACGTACCCGCTCTACCACTAAGCCACAGCCAACATAAGGGCCCCACATGGTTCACCAAGGACCCCACACAGCAGGGATCCACTGGCTCAGTGGGTAGTTTTGTCACTTCGCGACCTCTTTGAACCTGTTCCTGTCAGCTGGTTTCTTCCTGTGTGGTGTTTGCATGTTCTCTCTGTGTCGGCTCCTGTTTCCTCCAGCTGCTCCGGTGTCCTCCCACAGCTCAAAGACATGTGGAACTGGTGAACTGGATACTCTAAGTGGCCTGTAGCATGAATGGGTTTTTCTCTTTTCCGGTTTTTATACCTTACCTCTCACCAAGGGCATTGTTTGAATAGACCCTGAACAGGATAAGTAGATACTGAACAGAGGAATGATCACAAACACGTCTGTCTTCTGGGATTTTACAATGACTGGTTTCTTAACGTTATTGCTGAGATGTAACTGGAAAATTACAAAACCTAACTTGGCTCACTTTTAGAAAAGTTTACTAATTCCAACGCTAAATGGAAATCTTGGAGGCAAATAATCTCAACAAATAGAAGGTTGACTCACACAATGTGGTCTTAAAGAATAAGGCTGCCAATTTTCTAGATTGTTCTTATTGTCAACAAATCTCATGTGCAGAGCCAAACCAACAATTAACTGATCTACTTACAAGTATTGTGTGCATCCAAAGCCTGATATATCATATTCCTCTGTTGTCCAAAAACTACTGAGTCACACTGGGTGACATGTTCCTCCATCACGAGGAGTTTGGGCACTTTAGTTTGTTTAGAAACGGCTCCACAGACTAAATAACAGTGATCATGTTTTCAGTCTCCAGAGAGTTCTGTGTAAGGCAGACGCCACCATCTACTCTCCAGAGACTGAAACCTTGATCACAGTTATTAGTCTTTGGAGGTGTTTCTAAACAAACTACTGAGCCCAAACTCTTTGTGGTGAAAATTTGTGACACGTGAAAGGATCAAAAAATACTGCACACTGTTGATCACTTGAACTCACTCTGTCAACAATGTTTTAGTCCTCAGACCTGCATCAGGAAATGTTTATGGTAGTTTTTGGACAGTGACGGAGGCGCAGAGGAATGAGATATATCAGGTTTTGGGTACACACACAGTAGTTGGTTTGACTCTGCACATGAGATTTGTTAACAACAAGAAAAACAAAGAAAATCACCAGCATTTATCCTTTAACAGCTCCTTCATAGCAGGATCCCTGAAGGGTTTCCAAAACATCCACTGAGTCCAATGCAACTCTTTTGCATTCAGGTGAATTCAGCACTTGAAGAGAACATTTAATCAGTAGACCAGAGTTTATCTCTCTTTGTGCAGTCGCCCCACCAGAGCACATAACATAAATATTCTCAGATATGACTCATTGCAAAAAAAAAACAAAAACCCAACAGAAAACAGAGCAGACAGCCTGTAAGCAGAGCAGCCGTGAGGATACATATTTAGATGAAATGACTCTGTTGGCTTTGTATATAAATACACAGTGTCTGCCACCTTTTCATGGATTATTAAAGTTATGCTTTATATTTTCACATTATATGGTAGTTTAATACCTCATAGGTTTTTTTATGAATTGAATTTCATGTACAAAAAACTAAGTAAGATGTAGTTCTTTAGAGATATATGGTGTTTAATGTTTAATGTTGTATAAAATCCATTTGAAAGTGGCCATAATCATGTAGGACAATAAATGAAAAGAATGTTCAAAGCAAAAACGGGTAATAGAGATACTGTAAGACACTGCTTACTGATCTAAAAAAAAGTGTTTAGTTTAATTAGTTTAATAAATTTAATTAGTTTCATAAATTTTACAAAGTAGGTAATAAAATATGAGCAAAGGAGACCAGAATGATATGAGGTATTTGTCATATTCTTTATTGTTGATGTGGATTTGAACTTTCTGTCGTCTGGTAGAATCAGACTTCTTTTATTTTTTTCTTTTCCCAAACCACAAAGAAGCCGACATCAGATCTGCATCACACAGAGAGGAGAGGAAAAAAATCAGCGGTGTGCCCGCATCCCAACAGACTTGCATTATTAAAGTCTGAGAAGTGAGACACTAGTAAAATTGAATTATTCTGCAATTTACTGGCACCCCTCGCCATTCTTATGAGGAGCCCTGCTTGTCCTTAGACCCCACTCTGGGAACCACCGCATCAGGAAATGTGTTTTGCAATGAAAGTATCAGCCCAGAGTCTATACATGCTTTTCTTACATGCTTTCATATTTGCAGAACTTTTTTAAATTTAGTTTGTTTACCAGATGTAATATATTGTTTTCCACATGAAAATAACTTTGTTTCCCAAGTATAAAATTTTATTCCCACAAGTTAACATCTTGTCAGGTAAACAAGACTGAGAGTCACGTTAGCGGCTCTGTGAGGCTGTACTCAAAGGCACCGTGGGGTTTTGAGCTAAATACTAACATCAGCATGCTACCATCTTCAAAATGATAAACATGCAGATGATATTTACAAAGTTCACCATTTCAGTTTAGCGTGTTAGCATGCTAGCATTTGTTAATTAGCACAAACGTTTTGGATAAATTGAATTTTTGACCCGAATGGTGCTAGATGAGAAGTTAAGATAATTAAAGTGGTTGCAATTCATCCTGAGGGGAACATGAATATCTGTAACATGGCAATTCATCCAATAGTTGTTGAGATATTTCACTTCAAACCACAAATGTAAACCTCATGGTGGGGCTCTGACTGATCGATGATGTCTATCGAGCCATTCGTCCTCTTATTATGGACCAAAACTGTGGAGCAGCCTGCACGTAAATATCTGAATCTTCTGTGATTTCTTTTAGGAAAATCACACTGAAATCTTACTTTTCCTATCTTATTGAATCTAACTTTAAGTCTCCTTCCACTCAATAATATGTTTTTCTTCTTGTTACTTCACTTGGATGTTTGATCTTCACTGTGCAGAGTGAGAATAGACTTTACAGTGAAGTAGGAGACATTTTGTGTCCAACCATTAAACTTTTGAAATGAAATATATTTGCATATTTATAGATTCTGGAATACTTAATGAGGGAGAAGGAATAAATGTTACTTTAAAGATTTTAGCAAGATAATTTAATTGTTTTTTGTGGAAAAAACATATCAGACACAAAATGTTTTTATATCTATTTCAAAACATGTATGGAGGGGATCTTTAAATATCTTATTTTTCTCCTTTTACTCAGTTTAGCAGTTTAGTGCCCTCTATTGATTATATACAAGACCTTAAGTGTTGGGTGGAATGCCACCCACGGCTGGTATATAATTCAGACTGATTATGTGTTTGTCAGACTCTGATGAATTCTTCTTCCATACGTGTTCTGCTTGATTGCCGATGCTCGAAGAATAAATTCATAATATTATTTCACCTGAAGACGGAGTGCCTTAGATGTTTTTCCCATGGTTGTCTGCACCACTTAAGGACTAATATCAAGCAAGACTTCCTGGATTTTGCTTTTAGATATATTTCAACATTACAGTCTTTTAAGTGTCAAAGTTCTTCTTTTTGTTACTTTACTACCACCACAGCTAAACAAGGAAACACAAAGAGGGAATTTGATGCTAAAAAGACTATAAATGTGTCAGATATCCCCTTGATATGACTAACTCAGACTGCTGAAGCCTCATAAAAGCTTCAGATAAACTTTTAAATGCATTTTTGCACATAAATAACTGTGTGAACACACTGTGGATTTTGGCTTCCATCACTTACATTGAAAGCACATTTGAAGGGGATCTTTTAATAGTCAGTATGAACAGGAGGAATGATTACAGCGAGGAAAACCTCTTTCACTGTTCATATGGACACCTGACTGCTGTTTTAAGACAGCCTTAAAAATTGTGAAACTATCCTTTGAAGCGCCTTAAAGGACCAGTTTAGTAGCATCTAACGCTGAGGTTGCAGATTGCAACCAAATGATAACCTCTCCCCTCACCCTCCCCTTCCATGCGTGTAGGAGAACCTATGAGGGCCACAAAACTCTCAAGCCAGTGTTTGGTTTGTCCATTCTGGGCTACTGTAGAAACATAGTGGTGCAACATGGCGGACTTTGTGGAATAGGACCATCGATGTATTATAAGAGCTGGATACTGGACTAAAAATGGCGCCAATTATGTCCAATAAAAATTGCTCAGCTGGCGCATTCGCCAAAAAAAGGTTTCTAGCTTCTGGGTTTGCTTCTGCGTTGTGCGGCCCACTGAATATGCACAGCAGCGTTTCCCTCGCTGGCCAGAAAGGATGAGGATGTGATGACGTCACAGATTTTTAAATCGCTTTTCTCGGCTCGAGGAAAGTTTTACAAATGTAAAACCTCCAAGTTCAAGGTGTCCTGTCAACAGTTTTACAGATGTCTCTTTTACAATGGTGCCCTATACAAAAAATGCTTTTTGGGCTGCAGGGGGATTTTTTGCTGCAATACCGCGAGTGACCACTAGGCAAAAACTGGCTGCAAGGCTGAGCAGCGGCTCCATATCCAGCTCTTATTATACATCCATGAAGGGGACCCGCTCCCTATGTAGATATAAAGGGCTCATTCTAACGTAACAAAAACACAACAATTCTTATTTTCAGGTGATTATACACTAATCAAAACATACTTATGAATATTATATTCTATTTCTGCTAAGTCTGCTCCGCTAGATGCCACTAAATTCTACACACTGCACCTTTAAATGCCTTTAATACAATTTATGTGAAGCACCTTGAAAGATGCTCTACAAATAAAGTTTATTATTATTATTATTATTACTGTTATTATTCATTGGGATTATTATAACTTGGATCATGAATCATGTTTCCACAAAACATTTTTTTTTCTTATCCACAAAAATAAGCTGTTCTCACAAAGTAAACATTCAAACTTGTGGGCTTCATACACGAGAGGAGGAAAGATTACGATCCACTACTGAACACTGCAGGATCTCTCTCTTCACACTGCCACGTAGTTTTATTTCATTCTTTATTCTATTTATTTATTTTTTATTCACACTTGAGTCTTTGTAGAAACCAGGAATCATGAAATCAGCGGCGGTCATGTGACGCAGGCGGGGGCGGGGCTCTGCGTCTGCGCCGGCCAGTAGCAGCGCAGCGTCGGTCCTGGTCCCAGCAGCTCCATGGGACAAAAAAAAAAAAAAAAAAAAAAAAAAGCCGAGAGAGAGAGAGAGATAGAGATAGAGAGACAGAGAGAGAGAGAGAGGGGGGAGACGAATAACGGTACATTGAAATATTCATGGATCCCAGCGTTTAACCGCACCGCATCTGCGTCGGCTGGCGTGATGCGTACGTGAATAAATGTCCTGGAAAACGGTGAACGGCGTTTCGGTGCTGACGAAAACAAGCGCTCCACCATTGTCTGCGTAGAAATAAGAATGGCCTGGATGTGGAAGGTAAGTGTGGGGGTTTCTCTCTCATACATTACAGTCAGAAAAAAAAGAGGGGGTAAAAAGAAGAAAGAACAACACGCACACGGAGCTGCTGGCGTGGTTTTCTGTATGCGGTGTTGCGTTTGAACAGATGTGAGATGAAATGCGAGCCGGTGATGCTCCGTGGAGGTAATTAACCTCCTCTGGGTTCTGTCTGCTCGCCTCTGAATGTGAATGATTTTATTGCAATGCTCGTGCACATGAGAGGAAATAAGCAGGCCCTCTTTGTTTGTGTGTTTATGTGTTTTTTTTGTTGTTGTTGTTGTGTTATGTTCATGTTTTGTGTTTATCCTGAGCGTGAAGAAGCAGGCCGGCCAGCTGTGCACACACACACACACACACACACACACACACAACATCCTTCATCACATGATGTTCAGGTGTTAAATAGGATGTGAGGAGCTTTAAAAGACAACACACACACACACACACACACACACACACACACACACACACACACACAGCCTTTCAACAGATGAGGACAAAGTTATCAAAAAGTTCTTCCCTGAGTCTCCTCCCCTGTCTCCTCCTCTTTATTTCAGGCTAATTCAGTTCAATGATAATGTACACATGTATGTGATAAGTATAACAAGGGCTGCAACTAATGATTACTTTCATTATTGATTAATCTATTAGTCATTTGGTCTATAAAGTGTCAGAAGATGGTGAAGAATGTCGTTCACGGTTTCCCAAAGCACAAGCTGCAACCTCAAATGTTTTCTTTTGTCACAACTGAAAGTCCATAAACCAAAAATATTCAGTTTACTCATATAGTGAAGACTAAAGAAACAAGAAAATATTCTCATTTAAGAAGCTGGAACAAGAGAATTTGGAGTATATTTCTTAAAAAATGACTCAAAACTTATTTTTCTGTCAATAGATTAATTGATCAGTAGTTGCAACTCTGGATATAACACATTCAGTTTGTATTAGTGTGGGTTTTAGAACTAATAATAACTTTCATTATTGATGAATATCTTGAGTCTTTTAATCTATCAAGTGTCAGAAAGTTTTGAAAACTGTCTTGTTTTTTCCGACCAACAGTCCAAAACCCCAAAATATTCAGTTTACTGTCGTCTATAACAGAGAAAAACTTTAAATCATCACATTTCAGAAGCTAAAACCAAGTTTTTGTCATATTTGCTTCAAAGTTTACCAAAATGATCATTTGATTATTAAAATAGTTGCAGATACATTTTAATTTTTCAAATAATCTGCTGATGAATTTCTTGATCAATCGATTAGTCGTTAAATCTACGACATGTCAGAAAATAGTGAAAACTGTCCATCACAGTTTCCAGGAGTTCAAGATGGCATCTTTAAATGTATCGTTTTGTCTTATCAACACAATGACGTTTAGTTTCTATGATAAAAAAACAGAGAGTTCCCACAGTGTGACATATAGGCCTCTATATGTATGCGTGCCGTGTGTCAGTGTAATCTGCTTTGCATTGCAAAATGTGCTTTACATCTCATTTGTGTGTCTGCAGCACTTAACTGTGTTTTACCTTCTTCTGTATTTTACATCTGATTTCAGTCTAAGTAGAGCTGAGCAGTCTGGTTGATATCGTTATCATGATATTGATAAGGATATTTTCTGATCACGATATCGATTATATCAGGATCAAAGACGGATATCAAACTTACAAAAATACTTTTTGGTTGCAAGTTGAAATTTGTTTAAAACTGTCAAGTACAGGAAAGTTGTCATTACTTTTAATTCTTGGTTTCTTTGTGTAATCAGATATTTCCTTACTTAGATAATAATTTTGCTCAATTTAGACTGTTTTAATAAAGTTTTTGTACAAAATTAAACACTGATCCACTCATTTTATTGAATTTATAAAAAGGTTTGGTAGATCATTTTTATTAGTATTAGTACAAGAGATGCAACTAATGATCATTTTCATTATTGGTTACGTAATCTGCCAATTATTTACTTGATCAATCAGTTACTTGTTTGGTCTATAAAATGTAAAATAGTGACATAAAAAGTTCATCACAAGTTCCTGAAGTCCAAGATGATGTCATCAAATGATCAAACTATCACTGAAGACGAAGAAAAGCAGCAAATCATCACAAACGAGAAGCTTGAACTGGGGAACTTTTGACCCTTCAGCTAGAAAAATGACTGACACAGTTCATCGATTATCAAAATAGTTGCAACTTATTATGTCGATCAACTAATTGAGTCATTGACTGATCGTTTCAGCTCTAATTGATGGTGAAATTTAGGCATTGTGTAGGCAAATAGGTGGACATTTTTAAATGATACACAGCCATAATCACAATATAACAAGTATGCAAAATCACATAAAACAAAAACAAAAAACAAGATGTTTAAAGAAATAAGCTGTGTTCCACTTTTCCATCCTTAAACTCTTAGACAAAACCTGTAGCTTGCTGGAATAATGCATTTTTAGCATGAAATAGCATGACAAGGTGATATAATCACAGTATGATTCTGCTGAAACTTGATAAATACTAATATTGAATTATCACCCAGCACAGATGCAGCTGTTGTCATGGATTTCAGTGATGTAGTGGTGATTGAGAAGGTTTCATATTTCTAAAAGTTTTGCACTGATCATCCAGGTTTCCCTCCTCCTCTCCAATTATCCTGCTGGTGTCTGAACAGTCAGTGTAGTCGAAGACATCAAGGATCACTTTCCTCCCTTCAGAGGAATTCACTCATTTATTGTTTAACATGAAATCAGTTTCCACAGAGTCAGACGCTCCGTCACAGTTTACATACTACCAGCCTTAGTTTTGCTTTTGTCAGACTTTATGTTTCATCTTTTTTTAATTGTACCAAAAGTTGTGAATTATTATTCGTGTCAAGACGCTGCCTGCGGTTTCTGTCAATCCTTTAAACGCCCACAGGAAGAAACGAGCGTCTCTGTCAGGAAACAAATCCTTAAACAAACATGTCACTTTACAGACTTGATGCCACATCCCTGTCTGCTCGTGTGGTGTGTTTTTCCTTGTCTGACACAGAAGTTAATTTCACACTAGGTTTGACACTATAACATTCTTTATATTGTCACAACCAAAGCTCAAAGCTGGACAAAGGAGGGGAGACCGCACGAATAACTAAAAATAGATTTATTGTACATAAGTAAAAGATAAATTAAACTAACTACAATTAAACCAAATGCACTCGTCTTCAGTTTCATCTGTGCCGCTCTGACCGTCGTGTTAATGGGAGTTGAGAACATGGCTGAAAGCAGCTCCAGTGAAACATCTGGCTGTTACGAGTACGGTGCTCCATCCTACGTAGTTGACTTCAAACAGCTGGAGAACACCGACAGCGACGACACCTGGTTTGAGCAACAGGCCGTTGGAGAAGATGGTCCCCCTTATCACCCTTCTTAGGCCTGTCAAGCCGCTGGAGTGCAGTGAGGAGCCCCTCCCCCTACGCCCCCCAGTAAAGACCCAGACGATGATCCCAGCACATCCACATCACTCATCTTCAAACACAGTCACATGCTGGGCTGCTGGAGCTTCTGCTTATGGTGGTGCCAGACCAAAGACCAGGACCTCTGTCCAACCACGCAGGGTCAAGGAAGTCCAGTCCGACCGCTACTCAGAAAGCACAAAAAACTCTGAAGATCATAAGCTGGAGCGCAATCCACCACCGAAGAAGAAGATGGTCCTGTCAACAACTGTGCCTGAAGAATCCCACTTCAACACAGACACTCGTGCTACAGCAGCCTCTTCATCCGGCGCACATGAGTTATAACTAAAAATAGATTTACTGTACATAACTCAAAGATTAATGAAACTAACTACAACTAAACCAAACAGGATTGAAGCCAGAGGAGAGAGAGAGGAAGTGACTGAGTGCCACCAGTTTATATAAAAGCCAGTCAGTCCAGGTGAGCTGAATCTGCCTGATGACCCAACTCCTCCCACCAGGCTCCTGTAGGGAGAAGACGAGGAGTCTGTCCAGAGAGGGTCGTCACGATATATATTTAAAAACATAGAAAATGTAATTACGTGCTACAAATTGCAGAGTGATTGAAGAAAATGTAAACCAGCAGTGGACAAAACAGCTTTAACTTTCTTGTTTCTAGTCAGTTGAGTTCACAAGTAGCTAAAACATTAATCAGATGTAGTTTGTGGTTATTAGGTATAGAAATCCTGTAAAACATACTGATGCTTATGATGCTGACAGTAAACCTTCTTCTCTTACTGCATTTATGTTACCCTCAGATTAGAGTAGATTAGATTTATTAATCCTCAAATCAGCTCATACAGACAACAAACAAAATATAAACAATGCATTCACAGTACACAACAAGTAAATAACACCATAAAAAGCCATTTGAGACATGATTACAAACAATGTAGACATTGCATTCACAGTACACAACAAATAACCTCATAAAGCCATTTAGACATGACAGACAGCTGGATCTAAACCACATCTAAAAGGGTTCATTAAAAAATCTGACCGCTGCGAGTCAACTGTTACAGTTTTTCTCGATCGCTTTATAACCGGGCCTATTAATTAAACACCCCATGTACCCAAAAGACAGACCCATTTCCCAAAACTATAAACACTATTCCCCAGTTCTCACTCATGTGCTCATTTAGAAAGCTCTGGCATCCAGTATCATTAACTCAAGGCCTCACAGCTGGAACCCAATTAACACACATTTCTCCAGGTGGAAACACTGAGAGTCAAAATTGTTCACACACCAATCAGGACCTCAAGATGGATAAACGGGTCATGGGTCACAAAGACCTGAGGCAGAATAAATGTGATGTTTTTTTTTTATGTACAAACTATGTTTTTTATAGGTAAATACATGGGAATTATTTTACATTTTTACTGTAGTATGTTCTTAATCAGTTGGATATTTTTACAGTAAATTCACTTTTTCACCCAATTTTGGTTTATTTATGTTCTGGTTGTTCTGATGGAAACCATAAGCGCCATTATTCATTACAGTAACAGGTTTTTACAGCAGTGTTTTGAATTGATCTCACCAGTGTGTTTTTTTTAGTGTTTTTGTGTATTTGATGGTTTTTGTGTAATTTCTGAAGGCAAAGTTTGGTTTAGATGTAAGATTACATAGTTTTGAATGGAGAGTTTGGTTTTGATGTGGAAGTTTGAAGTTTGCGAAGATGAGTGTGCGGTTAAGCGTTTGTGTTTAGAGTTTTGGGAAATGGAGTGTAATTTCAAGAAAAGTGTCACAGCAATCGAGAAAAACTTGTTTCGAAGGCTGTGATTGATTTACATTTACAAGAACACTTTCAGGAGTTTCTGAGCATAACGGAGACAATTGGCAACACTTTGCTGACATATGTTTGGTTGTATGTTTATTGTAAACACAGTAGATTGCTGTGCAGGATATCTCTCTGCCTTTCTGCTGGAATAATCCCTCCGTGAATCATAGCAACAAGTACTGTATCTGCTCACCTCATCTCTGCTCTACTTTCCTCTTTTTCAATATTTATGTTTTAAAGTTCATACTTTGAAAACTGCTGCTTCCTGTTTTTTTTTCCTCCTGCTATCCCCCTTTGTTTTTTAACCATTTTCCACTTTGTTATTGTAAATAACTCTGATTTTAAAATGTCATTTGAATCTCAGAACTATAAGTAAACAATTGAATGAATGAGCCTGCTGATCATTAATATAAGCTTATTGTAGACATATACTGTAGGTATCGGCGTACGTGTTGGCGGATAATTTACAGGAAATTGCAGTTAGATCTGTTTTTGCAGAAGTTTCAGGTAGTTTGTCAAGCACCTGAGAGCACTGACAGGATTATTTTTCAACTGTAAAAGTTCTGCTTAGTTTGTATTTTGTTCACTATAGTTTAAAAAACACATTAAAGGGATCCTTATGAAAAAATGTTGGTTTATGTTATGTGTTAATTAAAAAAAAATAAATAAAAAAGAATATTATATGATATATTGTTTCTAGATGTTTTTAAAGTCTTAAAATGTCTATATTGAGGTCAAAAAAACAGTATTGGGCAGATTGTAGAATGAGGAAAACATGGAAGAACAAGGGCCTGAACGATTAGTCGATTGACTATTTTTAAAAGCGATGAATCGTTTAGAGTCATTGTTTGAGAAAAATACTAAAATTCTCTGGTTTCAGCTCCTTGAATGTGAATATTTTCTGGTTTCTTAAGTCCTCTGTGAAAGTAAACTGAATATATTTGGATTATAGACTGTTGTTTGGGACAAAACAACGCATTTTAGGTTGAATCTTGGACTTTGGGAAACAGTGATCCACATTCTGACATTTCTGACCAAATACTGTAATCAACATATTAATCAAGGAAAATAATAATTGGTTGCTGTCCTAGAAAAAGCAGCTACATAAACACATGTTTTTCCAAATATGCTAAAATATATATTTTAAGACATTTTGTATTTAGTTCACCTTTGGCATCAGGATGATATTCACAAAGTTGTAGTTGCATTCTCTGATGAAATCTCAATCAGAGGTTCAGTTTGTGTAGTGTTTTATTTGTAGAAGGAGGCAGTAATATGGTAATAACATGCTTTATTTGCCAGTTTTATGATGTCTGACTATTTACTGCAACCCCACAGAATGAATTCTGGTTAGCTGATGATGTGTTTAAGTGCAGGAGGAGATGCGTTTCTTTACTGACCAGCATGGACTGTGACACTGAGTTGTTGGACTCACAGTCTGCTACTTACTTTATAATTGGTGAGTGAGGCCTGCAGAGAGATATCTGACGTGCCGGGTTCCCCCCTTTGTTAGCTTGTGTTTTAATTGGAGTGAGTTCATCCGTGAAGAACCGGTGCCTGAGCTGGGAAAGGCTGCTGCTGTTGTCCTCCGTCCTAACCGTGCAGGATGAGTTCTCCATCACCTCTCATCAAAAGATGGTGATGCTGCTGTTCCTGCTAACTACATATGGCAGAACAAGGCCAGAGCAGCAAGCTTTTGTGACAAGTTCATGCGGGTACATGCGAGCTGAAAGCACACAAACGCGAAGGAGATTTCAAATTAATGAATGCATACACACACTCTCAGTGGTTTGTGTGTGTCGAGAGGCGTTGTAACAGCAATGGGGAATGCATGCAGTGAGTGTCCCAGTTCTTGGGAGTTTTAGGGATGAATGGCACTTCTCTTAGTCCCCCTTGTCCCGTGTTATTGTGTTACAGCAGAAGGCAGGCTGATAAAAAGTGCCCCGCCACAGTTTTAGAGAAAGCGCAGGGCACCGTTCAAGATGTTGAATGAAGCTGAGACTCCGGTTTGTGTTCAAAGTGTTATCAAATCTGTGCTCAGATTTCCCTTTTGTGCTATTCTCACCTCTTATCTTTTTCCCTTCTCGAGTGTGAAGTTTATACGGGATCTTTGGGAATCCATTGTTTTATAGTTTTGCACAGAGTCTTTCTGCAACGTGTCCAAGTGGAAAACATGAATTCATTTTTAATCCTGAAGTAGACAGATCACTACTAACAGTTTAATAGTCCTGCATACAATAATGATCACATGTTTCTTCCCGTTAAAGAGGAGTTTTTCCTTGCCGCCGTTGCCAAGTGCTGCTCATAGAGGAATGTTGGGTCTCTGTAAATTAAAGAGCACAATCTTGACCTGCTCTATGTGAAAAGTGCCCTGAGATAACTTTTGTTGTGATTTGGTGCTATATAAATAAAATTGACTTGACACTTGAAGTCATGGTTCTTTTCAGGTCGCTCTGTAGAAGTAAAGTTTTACTCATAAATATGATAAATATATGTCAATGCAGGCTGAAATCCATCAGAATTTAATGAACAGCAGGAACACAAAGCCATAATTGCAAGTTTTGTGTGAAATGTAATGTTATGTTTTTTTGTTTGCTTTTGCTAAGAAATCAGTGTTTACACTATATCCTTGTTGTTTGTTTTGACTTTGATACTTATTTGGGTAAAATTGTAATTACTAAAAATAAGAAATGGAAGTTTTTCTGCTATTTGTGTTCTCCAGGGGGCATGAATATTTTGGTTTGACAATGTTTATACTTATAATTCACATATAATTCATTCAATATTTGCAGTGTTTCCCCGAGACTGCTCTGGGGGGGCGGTGTGCTGCGGGTGGGAGGGGGTGGATGAGGATGAGCCTATATGCAATAAAAATAGGCCTATCTCTGACAATAGTACAGTACAATTACAGGTACTCCTCTCTAACTAAATAAACAAATACACAGCTGTGCAAATAACAATAAAAATGTAAACAAAACAAAAATAACAACAGGCCTACTTGCTCTGACAAAGCAAAGTTTTTGGCTGAGGTAGACAGTTCTTTACCAGACAAAGCATTTCCTCCTGTGTCGCCCGGTACATCTCTTACAGGTTTTGTGCAAGTAAAACTAGTCCATCAGCAGCCTCAGGCTGTGCCACAGACTGCATACTTAAGACAGGAAGTGAGTGTGAAGAGAAACAGTCTGGTAAAACGGTAAAACACCTGTCTGTGTTTGACTCGACTGCCGGTGTTTACGAGTGGACAGCAGACGCGAGCCGCTTGGCAGGCTCTACACGGCTATAACCACAGACTGTATATAAAGACGGGCTTGGCGAGGTGTGACATCACCCATTGGTTTGAAGCCCAGAGTTGCAGCTTCTGGTCGGTGCCATCTTTTCCGTTTGGAGCCAGAACCTTCCAAATAGGGAGTGTGGGGCGTCGCTTTTCATGCTCTGGAAACACAAGTAACATGTTAGAAAGTTATCATGTAACATTAAACCTGCAGTGCGGAACTTTTGCATATAAATGAACATCCGTTACATTCAAGCCTTTGCCAAACGAGTTCACATAATGCTGATTAAGCCTATCACCACCAGATAAATCTCTCTGTATTTCATAGTATACCAGAGTTTTCGCTCTCTGACTAACTTGAATGGGGATAAAATTATTTAATCGTGTGGCTCTTCTAGACTTTTATGGGGTTTGTGTGATGCTCAAAACAATTTATCCACCGTTTTACAGTTGCAACAGCAGCGATGGAGTAGGCTACAGTGGAGCCTATGACGTGTCAACAGCGTTTTAGTAATTACTCTCACTGCCATAAGGGGGAGACAAAGTCCCACAGTCCAGCTTTAAAATGACCAAAATGTTGCGACAATAGTCCTCAATAGTAGCAGCAGGTGAGCCAACTGAGCTCAACTGTCAATCAACACCCACATGGCAGACATCAAATATACTACAAGTCTTCAAATCTTATTAACGGAGCAATAATTTCCACAACGACCACCAGCACAGTTATTGTAGGGCCTGAATTTAGTGATTGAGACCATAATGACTCGTTGAAAAACAATACTGACTCAGTATTTCTAGAGAAAAGTTTTTTGAATGGGAGTCTGTTGGAACCAGTACTTCCACTTTAGCCTCAAGCTGTCGTAGCTGCTGCTGCTTGTTATCATACAGTATATACAATAGCTGCGATATCATTATAGTTAATGTTTTCCTACACACGTTGGAACAAGTCCTCCTCCACACTGAACTAAAAGAAAGTCTTTGTCTTGCGCTTTGTTGTTCATCCATTCTTTAATTTTATTATGTTATGTGTGTACTTTCCTATACAAAACCCATCTTTTATTGATTTTATTGTTGTACTATTATGTGTGTACTTTCTTATACAAAACCCATCTTTTTATTGATTTTATTGTTGTACTGTTTGTTTGTATTGTCACGGTTTATCTGTTCTCTGCTGTGAGCTGAATTTTCCCCCGGTGGGACAATAAAGCGCTGAACTGAAGTGAACTAAACCCCTTTTGAGCCAACAGAGTACCATTTAAGCGTGTGGCTGCTTTATCATGGTAATGTAACCTACATCTGTTGTGCAAACACACACACACACACACATGCACGCACAGATCGCTGCGGAAGCTAGTGCAAGGGTTAGTTTATTCACAGCGGTAACCAAGGGTGATAACCTCCCTCCAGATTTGGCAGTAATCCACACTGCAGCAGCAGCAGCAGCAGCAGCAGCAGCAGCAGCAGTAACAGCAGTAACTGGGCCAGAGAGCTGACCCTTGGCTCACACGAGGAATCTTATCAACATCTGGGAAGACTTAAGGCTTTACTTCATCTCGCTACGTGCCGTTAATCGTGTTATTCAGGTGGTTTCTAATCTCGGTCGGTTTAATCATGCGTCACCCTGCAAATTTGGGGCCATGGAACTCCGCCGACACGAGCCTGAATGCCAGCGCTGGTCATTTTCTTGTCTGCTTCTGTGTCTGTTTCCACTTCACCGTCCACCATTTGGACGAAATACAAAGAGAAGACACCAAGAGTTTAATGACAGAGGTGATATGGCAGTCTACAAATTACGTTCCAGTCTGTAATTGCTGTCACGGTCAGCAGCATAAAATTATATGTCACTCACAAAGAGTCTCTGGGCCACAACCCCTATTATTACTGTACATGCATTCACAGAGGAGCTTTCTGTAATGTCAAGGTTGACGTTTTAAACTTTAATTACCTTAAACACAAAGACAGGACCGCTGTTCATTTAGAAAAACTTAAGAGCAGTTATTAATCTGCCATTGTTTCTCTAGACGTCAGAAGAAGGTGTAATCAATACCGGAGAACATTTAAATGCATTTTCTGTAAAGTAAAAATTGACTTTGTTTAAATCTCTACTGTGAAAAGTGCAGTTTCAGCTTTTACTGTGTGAGTTATTCTTAGAGATTTGGCTTGTGAATCCTCCACATGACCCTTTGTTCTGGGTGAAAAACAAAGATACTATAAGTGAACTTTGATACCAAATGTTATTCCTTTTTTTATACTTATTTATTGTTGGAATCTGCAGTAACATTTCCTGACAGAGAAACCACAAACACTTTGGTCCAGACTGAAATATCTCAACAACCTTGAGGTGTTTTGCCATACAAGTTTGTACAGATACTTGTGATCCTCAGAGTATGAATCCTACTGACTTTGTTGATCCTCTGGTTTTTCCTCTAGCGCCACCGTGAAGTTGACATTTTTGGTTTTAGTGAAATACCTTGACAGCTGTTGGATTGATTACCATAAAATTTGGTACACACATTCATGTTTCCCTCAGGAGGAACTGTAATAACTTGAATGATCCCTTAACATTTAATCTTCTGCCATTATCAAGTCAAATGTTTAATTTGTCCAGACCATTTTATCACTTTATGACCAAACGCCTGCTAAACTAATGACATTCCCATCAGCCTCAACTGTACTTTGTTTAATACTTATTAGGAAATCTTAACATTATGGCTACAATGAATAATTATCTTAATTATCAATTAATCTGTTGTTTGGTCTACAGAATGTTAGAAAATGGTGAAAATGTCGATCACTGTTTCCCAAAGCACAAGAAGACGTCCTTAAATGTTTTGTTTTGTCCACAACCCAAAGATATTCAGTTTACTGTCATAGAGGACTAAAGAAACCAGAAAATATTCACATTGGAGCTGGAATCAGAGAATTTGGACATTTTTTTCCTTAAAAAATGATTCAAAACAATTAATGATTAATAGTTGACAGCTACAGAATTAATCGACTAATCGTTTCAGCTGTAGTTATCATGCTAACACACTAAACTAAGATGGTGAACTTTGTAAATATCACCTGCTAAACATCAGCATGTTAGCATGTACAGCCTCGCAGAGCCGCTAACATGACTTTTAGTCTCATTTATCTGACAAGATGTTAACTCCAGACATGTTTTAAGACATATAAAGATTTGTTTTAAATAATAATTTGTGTCTGATATAGTTTTTTCCACAAAAAACATTCAATTACTGAGATCAAAATTCTTAAAATATCATACATTTCTTCTGCCTTATTAAAGAATCTATGCAAATATTGTTCATTTAAGTTTAACTGTTACACACAAGATGTCTCCTATTTCACTGTCTATTCTCAGGGCTTCGAGTTTCCAATCACACATGTGTAAGATGATTACTGGACTATGATTGGCTCCAAACTAGTTGAGATGTCACAAATCCTGCTCATAGAACTAAAAGAACAAGAAGCAAAACATTTTTTTGGGTAGAGGGGGACTTTAACATTGTACCTGCATTATAGCAGCATGTTAAAATTATCATTGTGAGGATCTTAGCATGCTGACGTTAGCATTTAGCTCAGAGCACTGCTGTGTCTACATACCTCAAACGCCTCTAACTTAATTTGCAGTTTTTCTTTGATGAGCAAAACCATTTTAATCACAAATATTAGAAAAATGTATCAGCACTGCAGTTTTTCATATTTCATAAATAATCTCTTCTCCAGCAGCTCTTTCCTCTGAGTCTTGTATTAATATCAGCATTTGTGGTTTTAGGAAAGATAATTCACAGATAATCAAACAGCGTTTGTTTTTAACTACACCTGTCTGATCAGTCGGCGGCACACGTTTAGCGGCCTCGAGATTAAAGGGTCACACACCGTTTAAGGATTAAGACTGGCCTCTTAACACTTGACTCTGCAGTCAGATGTAAACTCCCACTTGCAGATAAAGACAGAGCGACCGACTGAGCGCCATCAGTGCAGTCTGTGGCTGCTAGACGGAACCGCCGAGACGGCAGATCGCTGGTGGTCGGATGGCATCATCCGGCCCTTTTTGGCTCACTGGACGAACTCTGGAGTTTTGTGTTAGAACATGATCGTTGAGGCAATCTGCCAACTTTCTGCTGCCTGGATATGACATATCCAGGATGGACCTCACACCATGTATGTATGAAGTAACAGCCAATGGTTGATTAGTCGTATCAGATGTGACGTAGACTGACTGTTGAACGACCTTTCAGTGTTAAGATGATGTGTGTGTCTTGTTTGCCTCATAGAGAAATTCAGATTTTTCCAAGGTGGCAAGAAAATTGACTCACCATGGAATTTTTCAGGGTCTATGGTAAATTATAGATAACACTACTTAAACCTAAGGCTGCAGCAAGTTAGTATTTTCATTATTGATTAATCTGATGGTTATGTTCTTGATTCAGCGATTAATTGTTTGGTCTTTTAAATGTCAGAAAATAATGAAAAATGCCAGTAATAATTGCCTTCAAATGTCCTTGGTTTAGTCCAAAACCCCCAAATATTCACATACAATGATATAAAACAGAGAAAAGCAGCAAATACTCACTTTTGAGAAGCTGAAATAAACAAATGTTTGGCATTTTATGATTTAAAAAGGACTTTAACAATTTCTCTGCCCATTAAAACTAACAGTTATTTTCATCATTGATTAATCTGTTGCTTATTTTTCTTATTGACTCATGAGTCAATGAAATGTCATAAAATAGTAAAATAAATGCCCAAGGTGGTGTCTTCATGTTGGATGTTTTGTCCAACCAACAGACCAAAACCCAAATATATTCAGTTTACAATGATACAAAGTGTAGAAACACTGCAAATATTTTAGAATCTGGAAGCAGCAAATGTTTTTGGCCTTTTTGCTTGATTATAAATATTAACATTGTTGATTCATTCTCTGTTGACTAATAGATTAACTGTACGACTGTTTCAGCTCTAAATGTTTACGTCATAGCCTGGTGAGGAACTGACATTTTCCACAGAGTGCAGGCAAACGATTCAGCAGTGCATTTTAAAGTTTTATGATGCAACGTAAAAACTCTTCTACCATATGTAAGTCAAACAGCAACACTTTGTATGTGCACAATCTGCTCTTCTTGTTTTCTATTCTGTCATTTTCATCCTGGAGGAACTTGAAACTGTCTTAATTACACGTTTTATTGACTTTAAGGAGCATTTAGGTCCTCAGTTTCTGTCCATCTTCTAACACAAAGTAGTTACAGAGTCATACAACTGCCAGCCAGTTGGATTTATTTGAGCGTGTTGCATCCATTGCTGGATAACATTTGGCAATTCCCCCCCCGGCACATTGTACTCTTGGCAAGGCCTTAGAGCTTGTTGTACTCTTGGCAAGGCCTAACTGCCCATCGGCACAAGTGTGATCCAAAGCCCCAGAAGAGACAGATCAGATGAGGCTATGCTTGATAAGGAGTTATACTCTCCGTAAACTTGGATGTGGCTTAGAAATGTTGTCCAAAAGACAAAAAAAAAAAAAGAAAAAGCCATACAGATTCAAGCTGGAGGTGCCAGACGGGAAGATTGTATGTAAAACTTAAAGGTTCAAGTCTTTTGCCATTTAGCTCCAGTGGTGCATGTTTGTAGCTGCTAGTATGAACACGTCAGACATGTGCCCCCTTAAATAGCTGAGAACTGATGGCTTTAGAAATTAATTCTACGGTCACAATAAGTGTTTTAAATTAGCCTCAATAGTATATAAGTATATAAACAAAAGTTGAGCCATTTGCAAATTGCAATTGTGTTAACATCAGTGTGAGATGATGTATGATTAACCAACCTCAGCTGACGCCATAAACAGTTTGACTTGAATGAATTTGTAAATAACTTAAGAATTTCCCAGTTGAAAGTGACTGAAGCATTAGTGGTTTTAACTATAACCAACAAGTAATTAACATTTTCATTACTGAAATGTGTCCTACAAAACAAGAGATGGATATTTTTATAGAGTAGTAAAAGTCAAAAGCTAAACAGTGTCAGTAAAAAAGAGTAGCTACATGTTGTGAGATTTATTTTCTTTACTTAACGTTAAATATTAACATTACCCCTGAGTATAAAGCTTTTTTGATAACATTTTATTTTATTTTATTTTTTTTAACATTTCCATTAAATGCTACATAGTGTTAATAAGTGTCATTCAGTCATAGTTGTAGATAGTTACTGATGGTTTGATCATGAACAGAGAAGCCAAAACAGATAATTACTGGTAACAACTTGGTTTGGTGTAAAAATTGTGAAACTGTGCCCCCTCAACAAAAAAAAGAAAGAAATTGACTGCATGACGCCCCTGAGTACAAATATTGCTTTAGAGCTGCAACAATTAGTCAATTAATTGATTAGTTGCCAACTATTAAATTAATCGCCAACTATTTTGATAATTGACTGTTTTGAGTCATTTTTTATGAAAAAAAGTCCAAATTCTGTAATTCCAGCCTCTTAAATATGAATATTTTCTGGTTTCTTTCATCTTCTATGACAGTAAACTGAATATTTTTGGGTTGTGGACTGTTGTTTGGGACAAAACAAGACAGTTGAGGTTGCGTCGTGGGCTTTGGGAAACACTGATCAACTTTTTTAACCATTTTCTAATGAAATAATGAAAATAATCATTAGTTGCAGCCCTACTTTGGAGTATCAACTTTGTATAATAGTTTTAAAAACTCCAGTTGCAGACTGGGCACACCTAAGTCACAACATGTTGCCACGTTCAAATGAAATCTTGCCCCACAACCTTCAAGAATCCAAACCAGTAAAGCTCAGTTAGATCCAGACTGGATCCATCAGAAACCCCTGATCTCAGAGCCACGCCGCTGTAATCCTGTATGTATTTTTTCTTCTCAACAGCTTTTCCAGACGGTGAGGTGGCAAGATCAGGCTTGGCTGTTACCCTGGGTAACGGCTGATTTTGTGCAGCTCGCCTTGAGCTTTCTGCACTCCGCCCTTGAACCAAGCCTCTGAGCAAGCAGAAAATCCCTGTAATTGCATTAGTGTTGTCCAACTGTGCGCTCCGTGCCACGCCCGCTCCCTCCAGGCCAGCTTTTTAGCTTAATTTATTGCCTTGACATGTTAGGATTTATTTCCATCCTACTACAGAATTACGGATGACATATACAACATCAGATATCCTTGACGAATATCCCGCCTTCAGATGGACACACTCGGTCGCTTCTTTCCTTTCGCCTTTTCTCTCTCGTTGAAGTGTCAGGTTGTGCTATAAAGTCAGTGATGTGCTCAGTGGGAACCAGGTCTGGTCATAGTATAGGCTGCTTCCTGAGGGCTCTTGACCGAGCCAGCTAATAAAAGGTTTCAATGCCACTGTTATTATCCCCAGTGGAAGCCAAGCAATGTTGTGGGCGCCAGCACTGGGAGGCTGATTACCTCCGTGAACTGAAGAGGTTGACAGACACAAATAGGGCCTGGCGGTTAAGTGAGGACATTAAATAAAGTGCAGTCAATTTTTTTCATGAAATATAATCCCCTTGTCTGCTTTTATGTTCGCCTGTGCCCGGGAACTTTCTGTTGTTGTGGTCATTATGAAAAAAGGAAATGGGCAGCGATTCAAAATGCCACTGTGTTCTCTGGGTAATGTTGCATCTGCTCGGTGGGCCTGCTGCTGTTTTGTATTTGTGGAGTCACACTGTTGTGTTTGAGGTTTCACGGGCGGTTTTGTGATTGTTTTGTCTGTCCAGATTTGTATTTTGGCTTCTTATTGATCTCCCTGATGACTGCAGGTGTTTGCTGCTGTTTTTGTTTTTGTTGTTGACACTGCTACCACCTCCCCAACCTTAACCCACACACACACACACACACACACACACACACACACAGAACGCCACGCTCTTCCCATCCTTCACATTTGCCAACACAGTGCAGAAGCACCACGGAGGCTTTGACAGAATACACTCTGCAAACTTTATTTTTATTTTACTGGGTTGAACACCTGTGAGCGCCACGTAGCGGGGTCCATTCACCTGGCTGATTTATTTATTGTGTTGCTCCGTTTAAGATTCATAATGCTGCTGTTGTAGCTCTCAGAGAACCTTTGCAATCTAAGAGGATTAATGAAAAACAAAAAGCTGTTCCCGGCAAGTCGTTTGAATGTTTTTGTGCTTAAGAAATCTCTGAGAAATGTCTGCAGCTTTGAACAATGAGGATTTGGTTGACTCAGATTTTCTTTCCTTTAATAAAAAAAAACTCAGACCATGATTTTCAGAGTGAGAAATGTCTTAAAAATATGTCTTAAATGCAAAATATCCTTAATCCGGTCCAACATATCCTATTGGTTCCACAGCTCAAGAAGATAAGAGCAAATTCCTTCACATCCGCTTTTTCTTTTGCTTGGCACTCATCGCGTTATAACCTCATCCTGTCAGACGATTTTTGGCTCCTGGGGATCATCATTAATCATTACACACATAAAGGGCTGCAGCTAATGATTATTTACACGATTATTTACGTGATTGATTGCTGGTTATTTTCTTGATTAATCAATTACTCATTTAGTTTATGAAAAGTTGGATAAAAGTTTCAAGGGACTGCAGATGAAAATGATCTTTAAGCTAACTCTGGTACAATGGATTAAATGTTAACATTTTGTACATGGTTCCCTACCTATAACAATAGGTACAATAAATAAACAAAACATTTCACTAACATAATTTCTCAGATTCTGACCGACAGTCTGAAACCCAAAGACATCCATCATATACAGTTTATATGACAAGAAAAAGTAGAAAATCCTCAGATTTGAAAAACAGAAACTTGTAAATCTTCATCATATAAAAATGAATGAAACAGCTACCGTATTTCCTCTAATAGTGGCCCGGGCCTTTATTTACCTCGACTGCAGAGGGAACCAGGCCTTTAATGGAAGAAGGTGTATATAGAGAGAGGCCTTTTATATTTCTAGTTCCCTCTATTTAATAATTAAATTTGCTCATAAGCCTCTTTGTTTTCTGATCTGCTTCAGTTTGCTCTCTTAAATGTGTTACCGGTAATTACAATAATCTACTTACTCCAACATGTGGAGCAACGACTCTAACACTTGAGTTCCACCTGTAAGGTTTTGGCAGTGCACCTCTTAGCTATAGCATGTAGCATGTGGATAGCATGCTCCCAGCAGATTCTAGTTACCCTGGTTACCCTGGTTATTCTGGTTACCCTGGTTGCCCTGGTTATTCTGGTTACCCTGGTTGCCCTGGTTATTCTGGTCACCCTGGTTGCCCTGGTTATTCTGGTTACCCTGGTTGCCCATGCTCATGTAGTGTTGCTGCTGTCATTATTACTGCACAAAATATGTGCAGTTATCCCCGTTTTTAAACAATATTGCGTCTCCTCCGTCCCCCTCTCCTCTCTGTGACGGTTGGCTAGAGGGCGACACGTGTCCTCATAGAACTGGAGTTACATCCAGGTAACTACTATTTATGCTTAACTGGCAGACACATTATATAACAGGCACCAGGGCTTTATCCACCCTTGTTTTTTCCCGGCCTGTTTCTGGGGCCGGCCTTTATTTGTTTGTGTTGACCACGCTCCCGGCCATTATCGGACTACCATCTTTTGTCAGCCTCAATTTTTACCATTTTATTTTAGTCATGGTAGCTGTGTGGCTCTGGTGATGGCAGTGTTTATCAGTTGGTCCCCCACTTTGGATCAGACTAAATATTTGAGGGATTGCTCAAAAAAAAAAAGACATTTATGGTCTCATAAGAATCTTGGTGATCCCCTGACCTATTTGTTGCTGTCATTGGGTCAAAATGTAACTTTTTACAATACTTTGGTTTATGAAAACCAAATGATGAAAATGAATGAAAATTAATCTGCAACAATTTTGATTGATTAATTATTTAAGACATTTTTGAAGCAAATATACCAAAAATGATCTCATTCCAGCTTCTTAAATGTGGGAATTTTCTAGTTTTCATATATATGTTGTAGTCAATTGAATATCTTAAGATTCTGGGGCTCTTTCATGAAATTTGCGAGCTGTTTATACGTATATCGCAAATGGTGGCAAAGACCTGTTTCACAAATCGTTGTCACTTACAAATTGCACATAAATTTCTGAGTCATACAGTTCTCACACCTACTCCTAAATGCACCGTAGGTCCGGGCTCCTATTTGATTAGTTTAACATGTCAAAATGAATAGAAGAGAAAATTATCTGTTGTTGCAAACCGAAGCTCGCATGTTGCAACTTTGGTCAAACTGGACTGTTGATTTGACAAAAAACAAGCAAATCAAAGGCAGCGCTGAATTTTTTAAAACTATTTTTTTAACATTTCAGACTAAATGATCAGTCAATAATGAAAATAATTGTTAGTTGCAGCCCTAGTAAAAAAACTAATGATATTCCCATCAGTCTCATCTGTACTTTGTATTTAGATGGATGGTATTTAAATCAATGTTCTCCAACAGTATAGAAGTACAACACTAAATAGCTGGAGTATCCCTTTAATTTTCTGTTGATTGACTAATCGATTATTTCATTGCTTCAGAGCATTTTGGATGGGTTTTTTTTTGCTGTATATATATTTTTTCCAAACTCCTTCTGCTCTCTGCTCTTTTTCTTGTCCTGGATAGAAAGACTGAGTGACTTTTTTTTTTTTGTTTTCAGAGCATCTCTCAAGATGCAAATAACCTTGCCGGATAGAAAAATGCATTTGTAACCTCAAGGCATCTTAGGCATCGTGCCTCTGAGGGCTGAGCTCGAAAACATGACGAATTCCTTTTATTGCTGAGCCACTTGAAAATTAAGTGTGCGTAGGAAAATCTCTGCAGAGGCCGGACGTCTGTTAAGTCAAGTGGAGATGGAAATTGGTGTCACTGTTTGTTCCTCCGTCCTACAGATGATACTCTCTCCGTCCGTCTAATCCTTTCACACCCTCAGATGTCTGTTTAGTTTGCGTTAGTGATATATATACTCAAATTTCTTTGTATGAGCAGTCATGCTGTGTGTAATCACTATCAATGAGATAGGCTCTATTATGGAGTTATAGAGGGATACCATTGAGTTTCAGGGGAAATATCAGTTGCTAAATGTCAGTAATCCTGCACTGGCATTTGGCAAATTGAAATGGATTTTCTCTGGTCGATGTTTTTCTCAACAGCCAGATTCCCCCCTGCCTTCGCCCTTCAAACACAAAGAGGCAGGGAGAATAATTGCTATGCTGCTATAAAGTACTCCATAGAAATTCAAAATTGGATGCTCGGCCCCTGCGCTATATTGCATATCCTGTTGAATTTAATGTTTTTTTTTTTTTTTGCACTCAAGTTTCTCTTGTGTGCAGTCCTGACTTGTGGCCTAAAGTCAGGGCATCTGTGGTGGATGGTGAACAGCTGATTCATTACTATATAGCAGCTTTGTCCTTGGCAGGCGTTGCGGTCTTCTCTGCCCGTCGGCCATCAGCGACCATAAGAGCCAACACTTAAAAACTCAGATGTTACAGCGGGATAAAGCTAAACTAGCTGTTGTCATAAGTGAGCGGCAGAAGTCGTTTGCTGTGATTGGCCGAATGCCGCTAGACGGATTCAAGGTTCCCCCCCTAAATATAGCCCTCGACGATATAAGTTATAGATATTATGAGGAGGGGGCGATGGGGAGGCACATTTTTTCCCCACATTTAGGCTCCATTCACCCAGAAAACACAAGTGACTGGAGCAGGTGGTCTGCTCTGGTCTATCTTTATAGCCAGCCTGTCTCCATCTTCATACCACATTTATGTATTTAGTTTTGTGTGTGTGTGTGTGTGTGTGATTTACAGTTTATTAGTTTTAACCAGCTTGTACAAACATAAATAAAGCAACTCAACAAGAATAAATAGAACTCTTTTTACTGTGCAAAGAAGTGACAAAGAAAAAATACAAAATGTCATTACTTACGCAACATAATAACAATTTGCTCGTTACAATAATGATAATAAATAAGAATGAAACAACTGAGAGGTGTGTAATATCAAATAAATAAACAAACATAAATACTTAGTCCCACCTACAGTGCAAAATATTAAATTTACAGTTTTGTAAGACCAAGAAAAGCCACAAATTAGAGAGTATTGAACCAGGGATTGTTAGGCATCAGGCATAAAAATGACTTAAACGATAAATCGATGATCAAAATAGCTGCGGATTCATTTTCTTCTTCTTTCTTCTCATTTGCAGCTCTAGAAAAATGCTTCTGTTAGACATTTCTGGAGCATGAGGACAGGCGCCGTGTCTGTTTTCATATTCCAGCGCTGACTGCTGTGGTGTTTTTTGGGTCACATTATGTGTGTGATCACCCTGAGACAGCATTATCAGATGCCTGTTTATTCAGGGAGAAACTGTTGCTAAAGTGCTCTGAGGGAGAAACGATGCAGGGAGTCTTTATGGCAGTGGCACGACTTACCGTCAAACATAAATTCTCAATATACTTTGTGTCTGACAGGTGGACTCGTTTTTCCTCACAAATATATTCAGGTTCTCAGTTTCAAGAGCAGGTTTTTTGAGGTTGTTTTTTTTTTACTTTGACAAATTCTTCGCTTTCTCAAGTGAGCAAGCATCAACCTACGCAGCGGAGCGTACAGCCTCACCAAACTGTTTCTGTGAACATATGGTGGTATGTTTCCCCCCCCCCACCCCAACTTTCCAAAAAGTTTGCTGGATACAGAAGGGGAAGTGAATATTGTAGAGTGTTTAATCCTTTATACGTGTGGGGATTACGTTCCATTTGATATCAGATATGCATTAGTCAAATGGGTTTTGACTGGTTTCCCGTTGCAGTCACGCATAGGAGTACACGTGTGCAGACACACACACACACACACACACACATCCACATTTACTGATTAAGACCGGGATTTTCAGAATTTATGTTTATCATGAAGAAAAAACAAATGGATAAAAACTGTGTTTGCTCCTTATTGTTGTCCCCTGCAGAGTCTCATCCACATAAAAACAAACTGATTCCTTTTTTGGCCCCGATTAAGATTCTCTGTGATGCTCGGCACCATAATGATGCGGTATCATGCCAGCAGAGCAGATTAGTGTTCATTTGACCTGGATTGAAGGATTTTCTTTTCATATGTCACCGCTGATAAGGGTGATACAACGGAAGTAGCATGCACCGAGGGCAGCGCCACTCGGATGTTTTGTTATTGTTGCACAGGAGGAAGGCGCCTCTGCCCATATCAAAAGTAATTAAAATGGATGTATCAAGCACATTTCCTGGTCTATATTTATAATCTGTGGATCTACTGGAACATCTTTGCATGATTTACATTTCAAACTCCCTATTTATCTTACACTGACTCTTTATGCAGCCCCTCAGTTCAGCCTCTGTCTGAAACAGGCTGTTTTAGCTCCTGTCTCTTTAAAGCCCGACTCTGTTCTGGTTTGTTAGCTCCCAGAGGCTATGTAAACAAACTATAGTAGTAGGATTTTATTTCTTTTTCTCATTCTTTACTTGAAATGGAAACTTCTCAAACACAGCCGTTCATGTTCGAGCTTGAAACCAATCCAAAATATGCAAGTGGGCAATGTGAACACATGGAACAACCTTATCAACAAAGGCTACAAAACGGACGGCAGTTTGTCAGCTTGTGCAAACAATCTGACGTCATCTGGAGGAAGAAATAGAGATAACATTGCAAACAAAATGTTCAGACCAGACACAAGTTTTACATGCGTTCACAGGTTTTGAGGTCACCTTCGACCATGTTTAAATTAGACATCCAACATTATAACAGTATATAAATAACAGAAAATCACAAAAAGCATAAAATGTCCCCTTTAAAGTTTCATCTGCACAGGATTGTTATGTAAAAGATACAGAAAGATAGGCTGCAACAGAGAAGAGTGTCTCACTCCTTATGACACATATTGTTTCCTAAACATTTGTCATCCTTTGGTATCAAAACATAACAGAACAAAAAAACTGGTGGATTTGAATGTTGGAGTGGGCGAAATGGGTAAAATTGCAGATTGTTGCATATGTTATTTCATATTTTACAATTTAGAAACTGAGAAAACAATCTCACCCAAGGGTCCATCCAGTAACTGTTCTCGTGCCTTCAATCATATCACATAATCAGATGGAGTCGGCTCAGTTGTCATGGAAATGTAGATGTTCGAATTTCCATTTTCTATGAGAAATATATTATTCATGGTGATTTATTATTTATGCATTTTTTAAAAAAAAAAATAGAAACGGTTTATGGAATCACCAAAAAACCAAAGATAAAAAATGTATTGAATGATATAAAACAGTCTTTACATTTGAGAAGCTGGAAACAGAGAATGTTTTGCATTTTTGTTTTATAAAACTCTGAAACGATTAATTTTCTGTTGATCGACAGATCAGTCAGCTAATCATTTCAACACTAAAATGATTTAATCTCACAGCCAGGAGCTTACCCCTAGGCTGCAGAAAAAGGGATGCAAGACTGTAAATCCCCCCTCTCACCCTCCCAATCATCTTTTTAATTTCCTCCTGTCTTTAAAAAGACTGAAACGTATCAGAACCAGGGCTACCAGGGACTGCAACAGCACTTAATATCATTGTACATATATAACAGTACACATCATGCTGGTTTGTGGTTCTGATCACATCCAGATCACAATAGTTTTATTAATTTTTGATTTGTTTTTTATTGTGTGACCATGGTCATTTTGTGTTTTATTGTCAGTATGATGTGTGGAGTTCTGGTTGTTTTATGTAGACATGTATTGAAATGGCAATAAAGTACTGAATCTTGAATCTGTACATCCCCCAACCCTACCTAGTAATTGTGCTGACATCTGGTATTGAAGATGAAAGAACCTTAAATCTTCCACACTGTCGGCCACTTGAAATTACTAAAAATGTTTAAACTAAATAAATGAGAATAATACATGTGACCAACAGTGTGCATGAACTCAGTAAACTGAGAGGGAACTAGTCATCAAGGCTTTATAGTGTATAAGGTTGGTTTTGAGGCAACAAATTCAAGCTCTCGCTGCCGTTTGGATCTGCTGACATGCAAATTTAACAAAATATGGTTGTTTTTTTAGGAGATGACGGATTTTGAGAAGAATGGTATTGACTGAGCAAACTACTGGCAAACAGTCTGGAAAGTAAAATGTAAATGAATGAGCCGGATTGTTTGATTGTTTGTATTTGCAGAGGAAACATGTTTCCGTCTTTGCATGTGACTGTGAAGTCAGAGTAAACCTCTCGCTGCTGGAATCTGGATGATTTACATTCTGTAACTCAGCAAAAAAAGGAGTGAATGTCTGGGAGCTTTCTCTAGACCAGAGGCTTAGTCAGAGGAACTGCACAGATCCTTTTTTTTTTAAGATGTGGAGCTGCAACCTCCTCCCCCTCCTCCTTCTCCTCCTCCTCCTCCTCCTCCTACTCCCAGAGTCCCTCTGATCCCATCTGGGTGCCACATGACAGCTGTGTGAGGTGACTGCCCCCTCTGCTGGGCTCAGCAGGGATCAGCAGGCTGCAAACCTCCCAGATGAGTAATAAACTTTGCTTCTGCTCGTTCATTCATACAGCTGGAACTTCAGCATCCATCCCTCTCTTTCTGAATGAATGCATGTGAGCATGTGAAAAAAACAGATATTCTTTTCCATTAGTCTTTATCTCATCGCTACTTTAGTTTAATAAGAAACTACAATAGAGAGAAAACAAAAATAAGCACATATAATGAATGAAAACCCAGAAGAATTAGCTCATTAATGCAATAAATCAAAAATCTTCATAGTCATAACCCTAATGTATATGCAATAACGTCTCCTTCGCATTTCCTGTAGCAGTCAGGGCTCCTTTGGGTGAAATTTGGAGGGGAACTTGTGCGTGACCGTGTTACCGGCAGCAAAGAGTCAGCCCCCTCCTCCTGGGAAAGAACAGTTTGTTATCTTGTACTTGGATGACTTTTGAAGCGAGACCTTTGCTGGAAATATGACACGAATGAAGTAATGTGTCTGGACCCACTCTCAATCTCATGAGTGGCTCTTTGTTTATGCTCCTGTCTTATTGCCCTGGAGAACAACACTTAGGTTTAAAAGAGAGACAGAGGAGGGGAGAAAGTGAGAGAAAGCCTCTGTAAATATTTTCTCAAACGCCTTAATTGAAATTGGATTTTAACTGCTCGCTGGACCGTAGTGGCAAGAATCAGGTGCCATGGAGGCAGCGTTTTTGCATTGCAAATGTAATTTTCAGGGGTTTTTTTTCTCTATTACCCAGGAGGCACTCGAAAATAGCTACCAGATATGTTTTTTCATGAGCCATTTTCTTAAGGTAGAGCCTCTCATTATTCTAATACCCATCACGATTAGCTTTTTTGGAATGAACTACAGAGCGGTCCTGTTGTTTACAGACCTGGAGCGTCGGTATTTGTGGGAAATTGTATTCTCTTCATGCCCAGATAGTGCCTGATGGAGGTGAAATTTTGATTGCACTGTATATATGGGGAAATAAACAGCTAATTTGCTTTGAGTTTTCCATTCAACACACAAGTGGATGCGACACAACTTGTTGATTATTCTGTAATTTGCAAATTTATTGCCTATTTGGTGTATATTAAGTAGGAAAATTGCTGCAGCAGCTGATACAGAAAGTAATGTTTATTTTCAGATGACGCCAGATAGAAAAAGTCACATCCTCACTCAACATGCTATGTCCCAATTTCTGCACATCTGACGATTCAATAAGGTCATTGCCACAAATCGAGAAAGTGGCTGTCAATAACTTTCTGTGAGTTGTCCCTCCTATATGTAATCTAGTCACACAGGCTCACTGCAGGAGAGACTGAGGGGGAAAATTATGACTCTCTCGTGTCTTGGTTCCCAATGATCCCACACAGTCTGTCTGCGAGCTGAGATCAATACCCCCTCAGAGTGGGTTTTAGCACCTTTAAAAATAGCCCCTTCATGCTTTTTCGGTGGGGGTGTGTTGAATGAAACCTCCCCGGGCTACAACCATAAGTAGCACTGCGGTTAATGGCCATCATTGTCTGATTTAATGGTCGCAAACAAGGTCGTTGTCGCCGCGTATGGAATCATATTCCTCAAGCAAAATGTTTTAACATTGACTGAAATCTCTAATGTTGGAACTTTATAGCCGTTCCGCTGCTTCTCTGCTGGTGTTAATGGCCCCCATTTCGGCTGTCGCTCCCCCCCCAACTCCCATACTGTACTCTCTCCTTAACATTGAGCCTTTCTCTGTCAAACGGCTCAACAAGCCGATCGCCCTGATGGATGAGCGAACGAAGAGAGGAGTCGTGAGCTTCACACTCGAGCTAGTGGAGGTTCAGCGCCCCCGCTACACCCACACCGAGCCCTCCAGTCGCCTCCAGACTCTGACACATCATTTCCCCCTGTGATTTGTGGCCAGATTGAGGTTGAAGGAGACAAGGAAATTTTCTGTCCTCATGAGAACGGATGGATGTCGCAGCGCTGCAAACTAAGCCGAGGGTTGTTTCTTTTTTTTCTCCCCTCATGAAGAACCCTCTTGCTTTATAAGGGATTGGTTTCATACTCCATAATGGACTCTTGATGAGTAGCTATTATGGCACATTTTCAGAAAATGAGCTGCCATTTTTTCTTTTTTCTTTTTGGGATGATACAGAAGGAACTGACTGTCCCTTCAGGAAAGTGAATTCTATTATCTCGTGAGGTAGTAAAATACTTAAACTATGAAGTGGCAATATAGAATGTATTATTTGTCCTCTTTACGCCGTTCCACACAAGATCAAAGTTGAGACCCCTCTGTTTGTGATCAAAGATGAGCAGTAATCCCATGAAATGATGCGTGATGTAACTTACATGCAATTGGTAAAATGCGATAGGCTTGTCAGGGCAGCAAATGGTCACCGTCTTTTTCATCCACTACCCCACCACGTGTTTGATCTCATCTCTGAGAAACGAAGCCTCCGGTGCTACCCTTGGGACGTTTGATGTTGGAGATCAGAGCTTGTGGTGGTGCAGGCACTTTGGCTGTGGGGGCTTCATCATTACCGCGCGCCACAACCAATCTTCTCACCATCAGATAACTTCAAAGAATCAGCGAAACACCACCTTCCTAAAAATCCAGAGTTTCCCACCGGTGTTGTCTGTTAGATTAGCACGTTATTGAAGTTTCCCGGAAAAAAAGAGAAAAAAAAGAAAAACGTCTTTGACTCTGAAATCTATCATCACCTCAGGCTCAGAGATGTCGTAGCACACCACGGATTTTTTTCATCTCTGTCTGATTTTTTCACTCTTCTGTGCATTGATCTCCAGCTCTGCCCTGCCAATAGCTTCTCCTCTGTGAGACCTTTCCTCGTCCTCCATCTCTTATCCATTATTCATCACTCTCAGCTCTTTCTGCCAAGCCACAATATCTCCAGATGATCATTTTGCTGTTTCGTATTGTATGAAACAGTGACGCCGCAGCTGTTGCTTTACTGGTAAAGATGCTGAAACAGAAAAATTAGATTATCACATTTGTGCACAGTGGACGGGGTGACTTTACTGATGACTCAACATATGGTGTGTTTCCCATGTAACTATTGGGGGGTCATGCTGTTTTTTAACCTTTCATAGCTGGATTGAATGCTGACGGGTAAACATGCTCTAGGTTATGTGTCATGAATGTTTATGTATCCTTGTCTGTGTGGAGTTCTGCATGGGCCTAAAACCAAGACCTGAACCCGGCCTGTACCTGCACCTTTATTATTATTTATTATTACTTCTTAAAAGACAAAGTTATATAATTGCTTTTGAAAGGCTTTCTCAAACATAAGAAAATAACTAATCTGACAACAGCAATAGACCAATGCAGAATATGACATGGTGGGCTCATCGGCACAAGTTCCCCTTTTTCAAGTTTTTGTTTCATTTCATCATTATTGATCGTTAGCTCATTAAGCTAATGCTAACATAATGGTATTGTAATGCTATTATTATAATGCTATTATAAGAACTGACTCAAAAATGGCGCTTATTCAATCAATTGAAAATTGCACACCTGACGCATGAGCTGAAAGAAATTTCCGGGTTGTGCGGCCCACTGAATATGCGCAGTAGTGTTTCTCCTGCTTTTCTAGGCTCAAGGAAAATTTTATAATAATAAAACCCTCATGGATTAAAAATTCATAATACAAAGAGTCATAATTGACCTGTGTGTCCTGCCAACAGTTTAATAGACATCTCTTTTATAATGGCAGTCTGTGAGGAAAATGCTGTTTGCTGCAATACCGCGAGCGGCCACTAGGAGAAATTGGCAGCAAGGCTGAGCAGCGGTGCCACATCCAGTTCTCTCAATACATCCGTAGGCTACACTCTGTCTCTTTTACTGCTTTTCATCGGGCGTTGCATATTGGTTTGCAACACATGACACTCATATACAGACTACTGGCAGAGAGTCATTGGTAGAAAGAGAGAGAGAGCGATAATTCTTTTATTAAATTACATTTGGAGATACTCCAACAGGAGGCGGACCCGAGCCTGAAGATTTACACAAGAAGGATGCTGAACTCTACGTCTATGTGCCTAAATCTCTGTCTGTTCTATATTTTACCCGGCTGCAAGATAGATTTCCCCTTGGGGACAATAAAGTTAACAACTTTGCAACTGTGTGCCAGCTCAGCTTTTCTAGCGTTTGTAATGTAATGTATGAAATTCTGTGTGTCATTGAACAGAGACTGAGTGTTAATCTTTGCAAATTTACTATCAGAGGAGAAGGAGGACTTCAGAGAAGTCTTTTCATGCTCAAGACATCTGAAGTGAAGGGAAGAGGTTACCGTGAGTCATCTGTTTAGAATCAAAAACATAATGATTGACTTTAACACTTTCTTCCCTCTGTGTTATTGAACCTTGCTGTTACCTCAGAAATATCTTCTCACTATAAGAGTGCTCTTGTTTCAATGTCTCACTGGTCAGACAATATCTAAGTAACTCAAATAAGACAGGAGGTTTTACTCTGAAGGATGCTCTTTTTTTGCTTCACACTGAGATATATTTATAACTCCAAGCTGTGAAATACAATCACAATATTTACATTATTATGCATCATGTCAGTCAAACTGCTTTCTTGTTGCCATGGTGAGCTTTTTAAGAAGTTTGACCATTTGATGTGCATTTTCGCAGCTAAAACTGAGCTGTTAAATCTTGCTATGTGCCTTTTGGTTTGCTGTATTTCAGAATGAGAAACAAACAGAGCCGAAAAAGCTCAAGCAAACAAATAGAAACAACAAGCTTCACTCAATTTACTTTAGGTTTCCAGTGTGACTGAGAGCTGTATCCTCCAATATGAAGAAATATCACTTAGAGAACATCACTCTTAAATGTTTTTCTTGGCCACATGCACATTTAAGCAAACTAACTGAACATCAGTACCGATGTTCTGCTTGTTGCCCACAGCTGGCTTTGTGTCACAGCTGGCTGCAGCATCACAAAGCAGCTGAGACAATAAGTGGATCGGTCAGGATCTGACGGTAATTAATGTTCTGTGTTCTGCTACACATCTACACAGATCAGGTGTTACACACAGATTCCAGGTTTATACGGTGGAATTGTTCGTAATAAAGCAGCACTTATGGATGAATCCTGAGCTCCATCAGAGCTGTCAGGACATTTTTATTTTTAAGTAGCTGAAAGTCTGAGATAAGCCCACCACCTCACACCCACTTGATCCTCTCCCTCCCCCCAATGTCTGACTGAAGATTTTGCCCTTGATATCATTCAATAGCATTCAAGCCTCACAAGCTTGAAGATTTGAAGAGACAGAGAGAGAGAGAATGAGGAGTGAGCGTGTGCGCAGTTAACACCAACTATCTGAAGTTGCTAATAACTCCACCTTAATTGCATGTGGCAATTAGCGCTGGTCTTTGTGAAGTAGACTGTTTGTGCAACGAGGCTTATTTGCATAGAAAGGGGTACTGAACGTATGAATGCAATCTAATTTATATACTGTACGTGCAAATGGCACAGGTGCACCATGACGCTATTTGCTTGGCAATGCAGTTTGTGGTGCATTGGTGCGTTGGTGGTGAATTACAATTACTATCTTTTTGTCTCTTTTGTGCAGGTTTAGTGGCCCCAAAAGCTGCGCAATTGTTTTGAGGATTTGGACCTAAAATTGCTGTTTGTTTGTTGTTATATAGTATACAGTATTTGTCATCAGATTCATGATGCTGGAAAGCCTCTTTACTTTTACTCTTCAATTCAAGCATGTCAGACTTCTCATAAATTTCTCTCTCCGTCCACAGAGGAAGTCTCTGATCGCCACCAGTCTGATCGTGGTGGTGTCGCTCTTCGTGGTGGTGGTGAACTACTCGGAGAAGCCGTATTTCCTCCTGCAGCCCGTGTTCGGTCAGACGTTCAGCAGCCACTGGATGTTCTCCAAGCAGCCGTACAAAGCCTTCAAGCCTCACCTGGGCTATGTCAGCATCCCCAAACAGGAGGTGAGGGACACAAACATCCATACGCTTACATATCAGCATTTGCACACACGATATTTATATTGTGCTTCAAATGGTTTTTAAAATCTAAATCTATAAAATATTGTATGTTTTGTCATCCGCATGGTGGAGTTTTGTTAGATGTTAGACTAGAAATGGGGTCAGCAGTTAGGTTCAACCAGTTTTTTAAGATTTTTCATTGGGGGTTGTTAACCGTTGCAGTGGAAATGCAAACCTACATGTTTTGTTTATTTCTTTTAAGTCATTAAAGAATACAAGTGATTCATAACACTGTTTAAGATTGTATATGAGGGTAGATGTCATTTTTCCCATTAGCAAGTGAGGGCTAACAGAGTTACAGCTTATTTTAATACTCATTTGGCTAAAAATGATGTGATTATATGTTCTGTGTTGCACTTCAAGACTGCAGACATACTTTATTGTTTGTCTACACAATTAATCTATTGTTGATTGAAAGTCTGTTGTTGCCTTTGAGTTTCTATTAGACAGAAACCTATTTGTGTTTGTGAAAAACAAATCTGTCATGGTTGAATAGGCTGAAGTTGTGGAATTGACAGTGTTGGAATTCACACATTAAATTGAAGTTCTGGCAGGTTAATTAGACTTAATTTCAGCAGCATGCATTGTTCACATGTCATGCTGCAACCATGGTTTCAATGCCTCTCCACGTGTTGGGGCAATATTACATTCAACAAGGTTATATTCATTGAGATTTATACAATCCTTGGATTTATTTTGTTATCTACAGTAGGTTTGTGAAAAATTTTGCTAAAGTTTTGATGTAAACTTTAAAAGTCAAAACTTCTGCTTTCATCAGGGGGCCAAATACTTTTGCTGGAGGGCTTGATTTGGCCGCTGTTTACCTCCCACTGAACTAAACTGTATATTAACTACTATTCAGTCTCCTTGCTGTGGGCCAGAAAGGTAGCAAGCCGCTACCCTGACAGTGCTAATAAAGTTTGATAAATGTGTATTCATAATGAGTCTAATAAGTTGTACTTGACACAATAAAACCTGAAAATAATGACAAAGGACAAAGATGTAAGTTAAAAGAGTTGCATCTAGTGATCATGTTATTGATTGAGGCAAACTGTTAAAAGCTTTCCAAGTTATTCTCTTTGTAGGACACAAAAGTACGGTAACTAAAAACTGATTGGTAGATGTTTATACTGAATGACATGAGATGACCTTAAAAGAACAAGAACATGGTATTCTCCACTTCCACCATTAACTCTGACTATCCTGCCATTAAAACTTTAAATGGCACCCATATTATTCTTGCTGAGTCATATAAATACTTAAGAATTTGGCTTGACAGCAGACTATCATTCAAGATTCATATTCAACATTTGACTCCATCCATCCATCCATTTTCTTTATCCTCTAGAGGGTCATGGGGGAGCTGGAGCCAATCTCAGCTGACATTGGGTGAGAGTACACCCTGGACAGGTCGCCAGTCAATCACAGAGATAACAACCAGTCACACTCATATTCACACCTACTGGCAATTTAGAGTCAGTAGTTAACCCAACCTGCAAGTTTTTAGGCTGTGGGAGGAAGCCGGTAACGTGACGGATGCTTTGTTACACAGAACCATCTGAGAAGTTGTCCTGAGAAACTGTTTAGAAAAGAGCAGGCACTTTCAAAAAATACTTGGCAGGTGATTGGATGAACCATCTACCACCGTCTATCACCATCTATCGCTATCTATCACCGTCTATCGCCATCTACCACTGTCTATCGCCATCTACCACTGT
Source organism: Thunnus maccoyii (assembly GCF_910596095.1). Taxonomy (NCBI): domain Eukaryota; kingdom Metazoa; phylum Chordata; class Actinopteri; order Scombriformes; family Scombridae; genus Thunnus; species Thunnus maccoyii. Next base: position 23,884,142 of record NC_056544.1, on the reverse strand, counting down.
CTATCACCATCTATCACTGTCTATCACCGTCTATCACTGTCTATCATTGTCTATCACCGTCTATCACTGTCTATCACTGTCTATCACTGTCTATCACCGTCTATCACCGTCTATCGCCATCTACCACAGTCTATCACGTCTATCACCGTCTATCGCCATCTATCGCCATCTACCACTGTCTATCACCGTCTATCACCGTCTATCGCCATCTACCACTGTCTATCACCGTCTATCGCCATCTACCACTGTCTATCACCGTCTATCGCCATCTACCACAGTCAATCACCGTCTATCACCGTCTATCGCCATCTACCACTGTCTATCACCATCTATCGCCATCTACCACTGTCTATCACCGTCTATCACCGTCTATCGCCATCTACCACAGTCTATCGCCATCTACCACTGTCTATCACCCTCTATCACAGTCGATCACCATCTTACCTTGCGATTCACAAGATCACGCATGAATCTTCATATGACACTGATTGGTCTGAACCACTGGTGGTTAGGAGACAAGTGCATAACTTGAAGCCTGACAAGATAGATTCTCGTGTGATCTCGCAAATCCAGCTGCCTTGCAAGGTAAAGTAGCCGGAGTACCCGGAGAGAACCCACGCAGGCAGGAGGCGAATGTGCAAACCCCACACAGACAGGCCTCAGAACATTCTTGCTGTGAGGCGACAGCGCTAAGCACTGCACCATGTTTGACCAACATTTGACTCAAAAATCAAACTAGGCTTCTTGTATAGAATCAAAGGATGTTTGTCTTCCTTCATCAGTAAAACTATTGTGCAGTCAACCTTCATGTCTGTCCTTGACTATGGCGATATTCTGTATTGTCACGCTGCCCCATCAACACTTCACGGCAGTTGTGTATCATAGTGTATTACGCTTTATCACAAATGACAAATTTCATACTCTTCATTGTTCTTTTTATCACAAGGTTGGTTGTACTTCCTCACAGTCAAGAAGAAAAAGCCATCTCATGTTATTCATCTATAAAGCTCTACTGTTGAAGCTTCCAAACTACCTCATATCTCTTCTCTCATTTTAATCTACTAACTACACGATCCAGTAACTACTTAACTTTAGATATCCCTCATGTTCACACTAATGTTGGCAGAACTGGCACCTTTTAAATGGACTGAACTGCAAACTGCCCTCAAACTTGAGTCTTATATTCCTTTTGGGGATTTTAAAGCTTCATTATCTGATGTTTTTTATGATTTGTGTAACTTTTTAAAATGAATTCCTTGTTTATTGTGTACTTTCTGCCTACTCAGGTCTCTCTTGAAAAAGAGATCTTAATCTCAGTCAGACTTCTCGATTAAATAAAGATTAAATAAATAAAAACAAAATAAAAAAGCTTATAGTTTAAACATCATTTCATGTACAGCTCAATAAATGTACAGAAAGTTATTTATTGGAGCTTTAGACCCTTTTTCACACTGCAGTCTTAACATGAAAGCGTCTAATGTTTTACAATGAGCTTACATGTTTTTCATATTACAGTTTAAGTATCATAAACTGCATCATACACGGGTAACCTTTTCATTTATGGTACATTCATATTCTATAACCTTCCGTTAACATTAACCTGCCATCGCACAGGTTCACTTCGATAATGACGGTGTATTCAAATGCACTCATGCGAAAGCAGCACCTCCTTTAGGATTTTCTTAATTCATTATATCACGTTCTGTGTGATGGATCTGAAAATGCCTGTTTGATGTCTCCTGCGGGCATTATTTCTTTGTAATTCCAAACACCCATGTCCGTGATCCTATTCTTCTGCCTTCAAACAGCTCTGTGCTGCATATTCCCCGCACAATTTATGGAAATTGAAATATCAAAGCCTTTTAATTCCCACCACATCAAAATGTAAAAACCAAGCTGTGTGTTTGTTGTTTGGGGAGGCAGCCGGCGAAAACTGAAATTATGCTCATACTAGTGGTTATTGGGTAGTCATGCAAGCATATCTTATATTTCGCTCGTAGAGATGTATGCGACATTCCCATCCGGCAGCGAATGAGAATTCACTCGTGCTTTCTGTTCAGGTAGCAATACAGCTCGACCTGGAGTTGCACTGGATGCACTGGTCCTTCATGAGAAGTGGATGCCTTATATACTTCAGGCTGATATTGGCAGATTAATGCGGAGAGTCATCCTCTGCCTCCGGAGAGTTTCATCCACACAACATGGGCCCAGAGGCAATCACGTCTTACACCAATCTCTACGTCTGCACCTCCTTCTGCTTCCAGACAAGCCTGCTTAAATCACTGCCCTCTCCCAGTGGAGATTTATGCAAATCATAGGAAAGACTGGCAGCTTCTGCAGAATTAGGCCTATTTTCGGCTCAAATTGTCTCACCAGTGAGTTTGCTACAGCAAATTGAAAGGGGCAGTGATTAGCCCGAACGTGAGTGTCAAAAGTGTGCTGCGTGCCTCCAAAATTTCTGACAAAGGATGGATGGAATTGTAGAGGTCTGGTCAAGGTGATACTCTTGTGCTGGGTGTCGTGAGCGATTATGTCCGGAGTGAAAGCCTGCTGTGTGAGCTGTCAGCCTCTGTTAAGCACACAGCAACACCTTAAGAAGCAGCAATATTTCTCCTGCACAGCAAGGCAATCTCACATGATCCACAGTGAGGTGTCATTCGAGGCGTTATAAACCCCTCGCAAGCATGTATAATGCATAACCTGGTAGCATGGGAATAGTCTGCCTTATTTTCCTCATTTGATTGAGTCTGTCCCCAGGTGTGATAAATTGTTCCTGCTCTGCTTTTCAGGAAAAATAGAAAACATTTGTCTTGTGGCACTTTACATTTATGCTCCTGGTGTAGTACAGAGATTCAATATTTTCATTTAGACCTGAAAATGTTAAATTCAGGCCCTTTGAGATATAGACGATGGCCAACGTGGAGGGAAAATACTTTTATTTCTGGATCGTTTTGTTAATAATTTAATGAGTTCTTCTTAAAGATACTAGCTAGTTTCAAACTAGTGATTTACTAAATCAAGTTGCACATTACACTAAAGAAGAAATACCTCAGCTAGTAAAGACTTAAATGATGTGTAAATCAATTGTTATGGAACTTCTGTAATGCTGTCCGATTATAAGCAAACAACTAAACGAAAAAGAAAATCACTGTAGCCTCACAAGCTGTAGCATAACTTACAAACATAACAGCTTTAGTGCGGGCTAAATACAAAACTATCCAACAAGCCTTAAAAATGTAAATGTAGGTAAGACTTTGTTTTATTTATACATGCATACACTGAGAAATGTGTGTGTTTCAGATTTAGCTAAAGCCGGGGACACACATGACGACTGTTGAGCCAATTATGAATATGATTTAGGCTGATCGGTGCGAGTTGAAGCGGGTCGGTGTCAGTCTGGGTCGGTCGGTTTTGACAGTTGGCAGATAAAATCATTTAGTGCGTGATATGTAAAGATCCAAGTCATTCACATAATGATAGATGTACCGGTAAATAAATAAAAGAGAGAATGGAAATAGCAAGCAAAAAGGTTTGTGGCGTGAGAAAGCGCTGGACAACTGAAACAGAGGAACCTGAAGTTAGCTTCATTTTACAAACTACAATCACCACCAGCTCCCTCTGTATGCTCTACAGTCCACATTACCCACAACCCTCTATCCAGGATCTCACCCAAACTTTGCACTTTTTTCTTTCTTTCTTTCTTTCTTCTTATTTTTTACACTTTTCAGTGCAAACTCAAATGCAAATCATGGATGCATTAATATAAGCTGATGGTTGCCATCTTCATTTTAATGGATAATTGCAATGAGGCAGAGAATTATCGCCACCCGCTGTTATATTATAGAGTCTTTATTCTTGTCTTCAGTCATGTGTCTTGAAGATACGCAGGAGAAGATACAGACGGGTGACAAATTAAAGGAAAAACCAGTACAGGCCTCAATGCTTGCCCCCCCTACAGTGAGGGGATCTGGTGGCTCTGTTATGCTGTGGGGGGCGTTTTGCTGGTATAGTTTGGGTCCACTTGTCCCCTTAGAGGGAAGGATCACAAAACCAGGTGTGCAGAGTTTGATTTGAGAATAACTTCTAGGCTGCAACTTGTCCTTGACATTGAACCTGCTTTTTTAAGTTTCAAATAGTGACAGTAGAAAAACTGAGCAAAAACTACAGCTTATTAAATGAAAAGAAATTCTCAAATTTTTTGCATGTGTTTAGTAAGTAATGTTTTTCCCCCCACAAGGAGCATTAGAAGTTAATCTGTTGCTTTTTCCAGCGTATACAGCGACAGCTAAATCAATGAATTTTTAAGCAGAATGATCACGCATTTTAGACTGGGACTTGGCACATTAATGTAGTAATTATTGCCTATCAATTAATCGTGTTTAGAGCATTTTAATGAACGTCAAGGTTAGGTTCCCCATCCCAGTGCTATAATTTAATCATGACCGTGTCCTCGACATTAGGCCTGCTTTTTTAAATAACCCACTTTATTTTTGAACACACTTGTGCATTAAAATCGGAGGCTTTGCTGAGTAGATTCTGTACTTATCAGTGAGTGCCAAAATTATTGGGATTATAAAAGTGCACTCTGCTTGCAATTACTGCATGCTACAGTGAAACAGCACCATCGTGAACATGAAATTGAAGCATGAATCACAGCTGAGAGGAGGACTAGGCCGTAACATTTTATTGATTTACACGATGCAATATTCACATATTGGTCTGGAGCTAGATTCCAGTCTTATATAATAAATAAAAGAAACTTTATTAGTGATTAGTGTTCATGGGAAGCAAATACTGTTCATTGCTGCTTTTATTTTTGTGAGTATATTCTAACTACTCAAATGCTCGTGTTTGTTTTTAAATGAACCTTGCAGGACAATGAATCAGTTCTCTGCTTCAGTTCAACCTCAGTCCTCTCCCTTTCTGCCACTGAGCAGCTCTACTGATGCAGTTGTAGGTTACTGTAAATGCCTTGCTCAAGTGCTCCTCAGTTTACAGTCACAAACCCGTGCGTCTCACATGCAGCGAGCCACGCAGTGTTCCCCACAGAGCCCAGCCAATCTGTGTGTGCTGAGAGGTGTGATGGAGTTATGAGCTGGGCTGAGGGGCAGCGGGTGATGATGGACGAGCTGCTGACAGCTCAAGGCTGCGGTGATGTGTGTCTCAACCACCCAGTAAATGGAGAGCTACCAGCCCAGGTCCAGAGATCATTTCTTAACCCATGACTGATCCCATACATGGGAGGAAAAGCAATAGCAGGTAGCTTTGTTGTTGTATTGCATGCAAGAATTATGTCTGATAAGGAAAAAAAAATCCATTGTTTCCCTTCTAAGCAGTTGATCCTGGTGTATGTGCAGCTATGAGTCATGTGTCGTTGTAACAGTTTACTGGATTGTCTTGTGTGATTCTGTTTACACACTAAAACTCTCTTGTTTGTTGATTAAACGCAGAACATGCAAGAGAGATTTTCATGTTCGCCGCCCTAAACAGCGGGCCAAAAATGCAGCACAAATGCAATTTGTATTCAAACCAATGACATTACAGTTATTCTCCATTAAGCAAATGATCAAACAGGGCTTAGTCATGACACAATGCTTTTTCTTTTCTAACTTTCTCTTGCATTCATTCACTTAAGTAAGTTTAATCTCATCACAAACCGAGCATATTAGCTTCAATTAGGTAAATCTCCCATTTCGGATTCAGAGAGGGCTTACTCCCTCCTTTGGCAAAGTGTAGCTAAGAGCAGTTATTGAAGATTCATTACAAATCCCCTTGCTCCAGTAAATTATAATAAGATATATATACAGTATATAGTAAGATAAATTATACAATGTCTTTGGCTCTCTGTTCTGCATCATCGCAGTAAGACTCTGTTGTAACCTCTGAGGTCCCACATTCAATTAACTTAATCAATGTTAGTTCTGGGCACAGTGACAGTAATCTTAGGAAATAAAAGAAAATTATATGGAGCTGTAAAACCCTGATGAATATTTTTTTATTAATAATTACCAAATGCATTTATTTTATGTGCTGATCACATAAGCCCCTTGCCAAAACATCACTTTGATATTATTGCGCACGTATAAAATATATATCTATGGTATCACAAGTTATAACAACATTAAAGGATGAGAATGAAACATGAGATACAGTATATATTTTAGAGGAAAGTCACACTTTGAGTCATTTAGTATCTTTACAACATTTTAAAACAGTCCTTGTCTTATTGTGATTCCCATCTTTTAACAAATCACTTCTCAGTTAGTCATATTAGACAAATATTTGTCACTTTTTTAATAGTTGAAAATAAAAGCTAGAGGTTGTATTCAGATGATATGATTTGAGACTTGAGGTGGACTTTTATCGATTCATTTTAGACTTCACTTGAGATGTACAGTGAAAGGACTGTGGAGTTTAGGTTCAGTATTTCTCATTGAAACGTATTGCGTGTGTCCCTGAGGTCCAACAAAAGTGTTGAATGCATGTCCTTCTTCATAAAATATTTCCAAAGCCCATTTTTTAAAAGTATTTTGAATCCTATATTCATGCTTCTTCTTTCCTGTCTTTGCTGGTGCATTGATGCTTTTATTGGTGCATTGAATCCACCTGTAGATCACTGGAATAATGTGAAACCATTGGCAGAACTGTGTATCGCGTTTCTTATGTGCATGTGACCAAGACAAACAAAAAGGGGACCCACTCATAAAAAAAATGTCCCATAGTGTCAAGGAAATTGCTGGAGCTGGTTAACAAAGTGAAGAACTTGTCATTATACTGGGATGTCTTATGCAGGAACATTTATTGAAGCTCAATTGAGGAGAACAGAGTTACAGTACAAGTGAAACACTGTGCAATGCCACTCAATTCTCCCGTCTACCTCTGGACAATAATGTTTAAAGCCTTCACCAAATCATTGCCCTTACTACTGCCCTTACACAGGTTACTTGCTGTTCATTCTAAGAGGAAACCAGTATGACCGTCTGCACAAAGCACAGCATATCTCCACTTAACCTTGGTTACCAGAGGAGACAGCCAGCCTTATCAAGACAGCTGCATATCCCAGCCAACCTCAGTAGAAAGAAAGGTGAACCGCTCTGAAATAGAAAGGTCATGACCTACTGCTCCAAGGATAGAAAATGACCAGATAATGAGCCGTAAAACACGAATATTTCCCCCACAGTTCCCCCGTTTTTGGCCGCAACCTTAATTACCATTACTTTAAAATCAATTAAGGTCACAAACACTTACAATAATCTATCATAACCACTCAACAAAACAAGTAAATATGTGAATTACCATCAATAATCAAAAAATAATCAATGTTCAACAATGTTATGCATCAATTTCCATCAAATGCCAATTAAACTATTAAACTAACATAATTTTCCCCTTCTGTGATACTAGAGATCAGAAACTCCACAGGGTACCTCGGACTCATCTCAAATGACTTGGGACTTGACCTGGACTTGCCCTAATTGACTTTAACTTAAGACTTGACTGTTTCAAATGACTTATGATTGTTTATTTGGCAATCTTGCCTTTATTTGAAAGCGGACAGTCTAGACAGACAGGAAATGAGGGTAGACACAAGGGGTACGACATGTGACAAATGTTTTGGATCAGTATGCCCCTTAAGACGTGACCCGGACTTGTCTCAAAAGACTTCACAGTTGACATGGACTTCCCCCAAAAGACGTGAAATCAGCTCTGACTTTAACTAGCGAATATTTGGGTGATTTCACAAGAGCATATGGTTCATGCACTCATGCCATTGGGAACTTAGGGACACTGTTCTGTAGCTGACCTTCTAACCTCACTGTGGAGTACAGATAATAAAATATATATATACTGTATAAATAATTTACCTTCATGGACTGATAAAGTATCTTATTACTGTAGCTGACTTGCTTCCTCTCCTCTAGCCCCTTAAGCTGCACTGTGAGCTCTGCAGCATCGTGTCCAGCTCCGGCCAGATGTTGGGCCAGGCTGCCGGCCCGCAGATCGACCGCTCTCCCTGCATCTGGCGAATGAACAACGCGCCGACACGGGGCTTTGAGCGCGACGTGGGCCAACGAACCACCCTGAGGGTCGTCTCGCACACCAGCGTCCCCCTGCTGCTTCAGAAGCCCCAGTACTTCTTCGGCCAGGGCAACGACACCGTCTACGTCGTTTGGGGGCCGCTACGAAACATGAGGAAGGACGGCAAGGGCATTGTGTATAATATGCTGCGACAGGCGGCGGAGAACTACCCTCACGCACGCATCTATGTCACCACAGAGGACAGGATGAACTACTGCGACATGGTCTTCAAGAAGGAGACGGGAAAAGACAGGTGAGTCTTCTGTATTTATTTGCTCCTCTTTTTTGGCACAGCATCACTACATTCCTCAGCAGACTTCCAATTTTTCACCCTGACAAATTTACCACTCAGTACTTTGACATTCACTGTTCTGTTCGCTGCTATAATATCGACCTTATCGAGGTTGATGGTCTGCTCAATGTTCTGTGCTTTCCTCGTCTCAAATCCTCCCTTTCATGAGGCATTATCAAAGTGAGTTACTTAACTTTCCCCCCCAAAGAGGCTCTACATGGCACTGGAGACCATTTTCTAAAGAGAAGCTTTTATGAGGAGTCTCAGAAGCATGCACTGCCTGGGTTATAGGCATCAGCCAAATGCCGGTCTGGGGAAAATCTGGTTAATGAGGTAGCATGATTCTGGCAGTCTTTCTAAACACCCTAGTTGCGGCTGGTCTCACAACTTCTTTGACAGTGTCTTGGCGCATTTTGAATTTTCAAAAAGCTGTGAAATATTTGAAGCTGCAGATCAGTTAAAGATAACCTTTAAAGCTTGCAGAATATAGGTTCTGTGAGATCTATCATCATTGTTTGTCGGAGACGTTTGGCGACAACATATTACGCTCGAAATCGTACTCTGTAATTTAAAGACAGACCCACCTAGCTACTCATTTTTCTATCAATTCCCCTAAGAGAATTGCAGGTTAATGACTAGAACCAGACTCCAAGCTTGCTATTGTTTAGGATGAACCTCATTTCTCAAGCAAGCCTCCATTCATTTCCACAGAGCTCCATGGCCCTGCCTCTCCCACATGTCATCAGGACCTCTCTTAACTTCTTAAGAGGATTAACATGTTCGGTAATAGGCATAGCATCCATTCCATTTCAGCTCCATTGTCTTTTTCTTATTCACGATGGCAGGGTTAACACTGAATTTCATGTAGAGCGTCCGTATTCAGCTTGGCTCAGCTGCTCCGAAGGCTCGCAAAGCACAGATAGAGATGTGGGATTAGGGAGGGATGCTCGGGGAGAAGAATCTCATTACAGGACATAATGCTCCTGGGGGTGATGCAGTGCTTCAATCATTACTGATTGGTAACAGAGACCAAACTGGAGGTGTAACAATGAACCACATCTAATGAATATGTGATGAGAGCTGGGAGGTTTGTCTATATGTTTGCTTCCCTTCCTGTCCGTCATTGTTTGTGTTTGTTTTAAACTTGGCTGCACGTATTCTAGTATTGAGAGGTAATTAGTGTCCATGGTAACAGCCTTTTTTTAAATTAGCCTGAAAGACAGCTGGAACACCGTATATTTAAATATAATCAGAGGCAGAGGAGGGAGTTTATACAGTACATAACTCCAAAAATAAACCACAGTTTTTAATGTTACTCACCCTCACTCATGGACACTAGATTTCAGTCCACAACAATTCAACACACTGAACAAATCCAGAAATAAACTACTTCACATCATTTTCACCACTCATCCATGCGAACTAGATTTATTAATGTCTTCAAGTCCACAGCAACATAACATACAACAGTCTGAAAACACTCTTTCTGGAGCAGCTTGTCTGCCTTTTCCCTGTCATTCATGTGTATGTGTGTGTGTGTGTGTGTGTGTGTTCACTGGTTTACTGTCAGTGCTTGCCGCATGGTGCCGTGGATAATCATCAGCATGGTGGAGATGGAACAGTGATCGAACACAACTCTAATTATCCAGATTGCCGCGAGCAGCCTGTGAGACGCAGCGTCTCAGCTTCGACTTGCTGATCAGGCGGAACGCAGCGCCGGCTGACTGGCTGGCCGGTCGACCGAGTAACCTTCTCTCAGCTAGCAATTTAAAACGAGACGCAGCCGTCTGTCAGGAAGCTCAGCCACTCCTGGACAGAGAAGAAGAAATTGAAGTTCAGAAAGACTCGGAAGGTGGAGGGGTTATGAGATTCTAAGCAAGGCTTTAGTAAAGTCCACCTCAGTCCAATGTGAGTCAAATCCATGACCAGGTTAAGCTGATTTCAAGTCAGCAGCTGGTTGAAAAAGGTGTCAAGAGCAAATAAGGACCAGCTGTACAAGACCAAGATGAAACCTTATAATAGACACCAGCTGCAGTGTGTCCTAATTCCAAGGCTGATTCTAAGCAGGTTTTGTGTACGTTTATACGTTCATGGAAAAGACACATATTTACATTTATATTCAATCATTTGAATAAGAGGAGCCACTGAGAATAAGTGCTTCGACATTCAGTTCCCTGTTCCACTTGACACAAGCGCAACAAGGTGCTTAAAGAGTGCTGCAGAAAACTTGACAATGAGCCTGAAAAAGATTGAGAGTTGGAGAAAAAGCCTAGTAAATAAGTACTTAAAGGTATACTGTGCAGAAATTGTTGGTTGCTCCTCCCTGGCTCGACACCAGAGAGAGAGAGAAAGAGAGATCAGCAGTAGTCGAATGAGCGAGCTAGAGAGTGAATGAAGAGAGCGAGCGGTGCTGGCGAGAACAAAGCCGTGAATCAGATAAATAAAACGTTATTTTCTTTATGACAGTTATGTTCTAAAGCATAAATAAACACTCCCACAGCTCCGCACAACCCTGCGGGAAGGTGCCGCATTGCCAGATTTTGTGTGAAGAGCAGAGCTTCATCCTGTCTGCTGTGGCCTCTCTGCTCTGCGTGTGTGTGTAGCTCAGCCCCGCCCTCGGTCAAACAGATACACAGACCTGCAGCTCTTTATACATCCATGACACAGAGACAAAGAGCAGAGCGGAGCAGAGGAGAGAGACGGAGATAGTGATGTAACCTGGTTGCTGGCAAAGGTTTCCGTCCAGAAGCGTCCCAAACACAGCAAAATAATAAGAAAATAAGAAAATACAGGCAGAGGGCAGAGTCTTTGTAGATACGTACGCCGCCACACACTTCTCGTGGGTCATAAGTAGGGTTGCCAACTTTCTCACTACGAAATAATGGACCAAAGGTGACATGCTGAGTGCCGGGAGCTCTGGAGGAGAGAGCTGGGAGCAGAGCCAGAGCTCTCCGGGAGCTCTTCGAGACAATTAACACCCCTGAGTCACGCCAGATTCTGCTCTGATCCGGAGCCGTTTACTGGTGGGAGGAGAGCTCAGAGTTTATTTTTTAAACTTTGAGCAGCAGCAATAGTAAGTGCTCCGTCTGTGTGCGTCTGTGTGTCTGTTAGCATGTTTAGCAGAGTAGCAGCAACAGTGAGTGCTCGGTCCGTCTCTGTGGCTACTGGCTAGGCAGGCGAGGGAGTTTATATCTGTTTATAACGTCATCATGCAGAAACCTACGTCAGGTCACGTGGGATTTTAGAAAGGCTTGGGAAAATGGCATTTTGACACTAAAACATATATACTTATGTACAGATTTGAATACATATGGAACACTAATGTGAAACCACAGAAGGATATAAGAAAATAATTGACCTGCCCTTTAATTGACAGTGGCAATATAAGTTTGATTGATGTCCAATGATGCAATATCTTGTATACTAACTGTAAATACAGCATACCATGAAGACTTGTGTATCATATATACACAGCATACATATACCGTCTAAATATAATATTATAATATAATAATAATGTTGTGAGGAGTTTCTTTGAGGATGAACAGAGATGTTCTAAACCTTTCATCATCCAATTATCGAACTGACAATAGATTCAACATCATTACATACACAGGATGGATTCTGCCGGTGAGCATTGTCTTTGTTTACTGAGGGAGAAAACTTCTGTTTGTATGCACCTTCAAACAAAGAGGAAAATGTATCCTGATGACTCAGCTGCCTAAGGTGACGTCATAATGACGTCAGGGGTTCAAATCCGGCCAGAGACTATTGTGGCTTGTCTTCTTCTTCTCTCGTCCGTCCGTCCTATCACTCTCTTCAGTGAGCTGCCTCAAAAAAAAATAATCTAAAAGAAATAGGCAGAAAAAAAATCAACTCAAGACAAAAAGTCTGACCACAACCTGGGTGTAAATGTATTTTGACAGCCGCTTAAACATATGATTCATGTAATTGTGCAGTGCGGCTGGAAGTTGCACAGGCTGAACCTATCCGTTATCAGCACTACCTCCTGAGCCGCAGCCGTTGGCTGTCGGACTGTATCGGCGTGGCCCTGTTAGCGGCAGGAGATAACAGACCTTACGACAACACAGGACTTAAATCACACTGTCAGTTTACAGCACCGCCACCTGGGCCTGCGTGACCCGGGTCTCTGCTTCCCAGTCAGCTGCACCTTCATAGTGGATGTTTGTGTGCATGTGTGTGTGTTTGCACAGGTGAGATACCTTCCCTCTGGTTCTGACGTTTATTTGGGCATTTTTATTTATCCTTCTGAGTGCCTATTTATTATAGGAAGCTGTTTCCCATGCCAAGAATCAGGATTCCTTAGCGTTACATCCCTTCAATCGTTTTAACATTTAGAAAGTTTCATACAACCCTAAAGGTCACCTTTGTTTTTTTCATTGGAAACAAACGTGTTTTTTTTTTCACTGTGTTTTTTCTTATGACTTAAAGGCCCTGAAAACCTATTTTCCCAAACAGGCTGTTACTATGAGTGATGAGACACAACACAAACACAATATTTGCTGTAGAAGAATGTAGGATAGTTTTGGTTATTATACACGAGAGATTTCTCTATTCTGTCTCTATTATCTCTTCTCACTGATTTGAAATGGCTGGAGCTCTGTTGCAAAAAAGTGGCGGGGTCATGACCTTGAAAAATGTGTTTTTCTTCTTTTTCCTAAAGTTGGATGTTTGTGCTTCACTGGACAGGTTGATGTAAGTGCAGAATTTGACACTCGAAGGCTGTTTTTACATTCATCTGCTGAAGGGGAAAAGATTCTTTGTGCTCACCTGAAATCTGAGTTTAAGGCGTGTAGCTACAAGCGTGATCTGTGACATCACAACTAGTTTGGAGCCAATTGTTGTCCAGTATGCAACTTACTCAAGTGTGATGTTGAAACTTGAATTCTCCAGTGCACAAACAAATTATTATTCTTTGCAGAATAAGTTTATATCTCTTAAAATATGTCTGGCGGGGAGTTTTAAAGGTTGTGTTTACAGCTTCAGTTTGTGGTTTTATTTTCCATCTTTTTATTTTGGCACATTTTAGAATTGTGTGAAACTTCAGGATGTTATACAGCTGTTAATCCCCTTTCATGTAATAGACAACAAAACTGCCTTTATAGGCAAATACATTAGGCAAATTTGACTGAAGGCCTAGCTAGCAACTGAAAAGATGTTTCCAGCTGAGGTAGGAATGTCCTAAAATCATTACATAACATTTGGCCCACAATTCTAACTCTAATATCCACTATACATTTACGTCTGCATCTACGGTTGAAAGAAATGTTCCTCACATCACCTCTGTGCTTCTGCTTGTCAGGTACAGCATGAGATGCAATCAGTACAAGGCCCCGCTCATTACATATATTTAATTATAGTCCATTTACTGTACATCTGTCTACTTAAAATTTAATTTTCCCAAATTATTCTGCAGTGCATACAGAGTGAAATTTGGTTTGACTTGTCACATCTGACTCATAATTACCTTCTGTCCTGGCAAACAAAGACGTCTAAAACAAGAAGACATCGATATCACGCAGCTGTTACCTTTCATTTGATAGACAAATCCAACACCAACATCCACTGCACACTTGTATTTGCACCTACAGTTGCCCGAAATGTTTGTCACGCCATTTGAATGCTGATTATATGAGTCCCTGCGTGCGTCACAGAGCATGAGATACGTACAGTATGAGGACAGGCTCATCAAATATTGCTCTACAAGTGGTCAAAAATTTCACGGGTGACCTTTAATTACAAGGAAATACTGATGTCATTTAGTTATCAACCATTTACTCCCATTTACATTTCTCCCAATCATTCTGCAACACATACAGCTTCTGAATAGATTAACACTGACTTGTTTTTAATATTACAAACTTTATGTTGTCAAGTTCAAGTCCTGTTCTGGCAAACAAAGACATCTAAAACTATTACAAACCCTTCATTTGATGGACAAATCTGACACAAACATACGGTACAATTTTGTATTTGCATCTGCAGTCAGATAAAGTGTTTGTCACGTTACCTCAGTGCTTGTATTGGTGTCTTCGTGTGCACCTTATGCACGTTGTACAGCACGAGATGCAAACAATACAGGGACGTGCTTTTGAGTTGTCAGAAACTCCACTAGTAACCTTTAGTTTCAAGAGAACACAGGTGTCATTTAGTTAAAGCTCATTCAATCCATCAGCTATCTACCTGTCGACGATTTAGCCTCTGGGGACAACGGCCAATATTTCAGGGCTTCTGGTGTAGCCTGTGGATATCTGGATAACGGATATCTGGGCCAAAACTTTCTGTTCTGTGCACTGGTCGTTGTTTACAGTCCGATTAGCAACTAGAGACGGTCAAGATGACATTTCAGCTAATCTCTATGCATATGATTGCAGATAAATGTTTTAAAAAGCTAAAAAGAAAAAAAAGAAGCTAAATCGTCATCAGACGATAGCCGATGGGTTCCGAGATTGCCTCTTTTGCGCTCCACACGGACTGTTTACCTGCATGCAACCAAAGCCCACTCAAACTTGATTGGTCAATACTACTCGGACTACAAACGGAAACCAGAAGGCTTCCAGTACCAAAATCTTGCCTACAGATTCTCTTCCAGGGGAGTTTTTCCTCGCCACTGTCGCCAAGTGCTTGCTCATGAGGGGACTTTAAATTAAAGATTACGGTCTAGACCTGCTCTATGTGAAAAGTGCACTGAGACAACTTTTTTTTATGATTTGGTTCTATATAAATAAAATTGAATTGAATTGGATTCTGCATTCATATGCAGATATCAGTTTATAGAGATTATAGCTCATTCACCTCTGTCTTCACTAGTTTGCATTTCCTCCAATCACCCTGCAACGCAGACAGCATGAAAAAAAGATTAACATTTACATATTTTTACGTACAAAGTTTTATAGTGTCACATCTGTCTGGAAATGAACTCCTGTACAGACGTTCAAAATAAGAAGACATGGATGTGACAGTAAAACATGTAAGATGACATTTGCTCGAGGGATTATTTCTAAAGAGGACTTTGGTTTCTTACTGTTGTTGTCAGATGAGAGTTGACAGAGTGTGAATGCATCAGTAATGTGAGAACTCAACTGTGGTACAATGAAAAAAGGAAAAGACTAACTGAGACTAAGTGTCAGTCCCCAGATTTAAGTAACAATAGGTTTGTGCAGTGCAGAGTCAGTGGCGACAAACCTAAAAAAAAGTGACACAAACTGAACATATATACACAGATGTTATCCTTAAAACAGTGGTTCTCAAGCTTTTTCAAGTCATGACCCCCCAGAATAATCAGGTTGGTGTTTGAACCCCCCCAAACACCAACCTTCATTGAGGTGAAGTGAACCCCTCCACTTCACCTCAATGCAAACTCATTGAACACATTGAATAAACTGTCTGCCTGAGGCTGTTCAGGGATTACTGTAATATAACACATGAAAGCTGTAAAACTCATACGAGAAGACCATTGCTTTGCCCGCAGACAGAATAACAACTAATTCGATTTTTGTTTTAATTAGTGTTTTTAGCTTTATTGAAATAACAGCACCTTCACAGTCAGTCACATATCTGCTTTAGGCCTAAAAGAGCAATAATAGATAAAATTTACATTCTCCTATTACTGAGGTAATGGAGCCTGTTAACATGTATAAAAACAGAGTATATATCCTGATGGCCTTGCACACCTTAGTTTAAGAACTCTTTTCATATCTGTTTACACCTATTCTGTATCAGTATTCAGTACATTTTCCTGTAATAATGGAGATTCTGTCTGTTCAGACTTCCATTTAAAGCCTTGTTGCCTAATATCAATCAGTTCATTCTTGTTCTTTTGTTACGAAGCAGGGACATCATTCACTTCCCCTCACACATTTTAGTGGGATGGCTCAGTCTACTTATTTGAACAAAAGCAACTGTATTCTTGGTTTTATGTCGGAGAACGCCACACAATGATCATCTTCAACTCTGATGAGCCGTGATCTGTATTTGCTCTTGATGAATGTCAGTGTGGAAAATGTCTTCTCACATAAATCTGTAGATCTAAAAGGAATAAGTACATCCGTTGCATCCGTTGTACATCCATTACTGACAGCCAGAATTCTCCCAGTGTGCGTGATGCAAAAACAGTCTGTAATGTGCAGTCAGAGGAGAAGTAAAACAGGACATCCTACGGTTCCTTATGACCTCTCATGACAGGTGTTGTGCATTGGAGGCTGGCGTATCCAGTCGTATCTCTCTGGCATGTCGTCTTTAGGGAAATATCTGTTGACACTGCCAAGCAGGCGTCTGAGGTGAGTGGTAATAACGCCTTTCATTGTTTGGATGCTTATGTCATAACTGTCCATGAAGTCCTCGAGTTCAGGGAACATTTCAACACCGCCCTCCTCGACTCGCACGGCCCATCGCTCCAGCTTCCTTTTCAATGCTGTCGCATGTTTTGACAGTTCAGTTTGTCAAAACATGCCTGCAAAATACGCAGCACACTTCGGGTCAGTCAGATGGTCAGTGAGGGAAAAACCACGATCTGATGACATACAGACCTCGTCACGCCGCTCAAACAATCTCGTCAATACTTTATCCCAAGAGAGCCATCTTGACCTCTGTGTGAAACCATAGCTGCCGAGTCTCACGTTTTGACCGTGACACTCGTGTAATTGACATAGATCTCACAATCTCACACCACACATGCCTTTTGTCACGCTAACTTTTCATCTTCGCTTCCTCTGATAAAAAAATTGTGATTTTTAAGCGAAGGAACAACAGTTCTACTTTTTCAAGTTCAGATGGGCTTGAGGTGCAGAGCGTAACAAGGTTAAGGCAGCACTTTTCACAATTTTCTGTGAACACACTGATCATCTGTTTGAACCGAAAGTGTGCAACAACAAATCATTGCGATGCGTGTTCTGGTGGAGCTGATAATTTACAAAGATATTACTTCTATCTGGATGATCGGAGCGACTTGGTGAGAAGCATAGATTTTTCTCATCCTATGTTTTGAAGAAAAATATGTGTAATATCTGGAGTGTAGTGGGTCAATAGCCACTACAACCCCACCCCCAGAGCTCCATCTGTACATACAGATGACACAGTTTTCCCAAATTGATCTGTCTTCATGCATTTTGCTGTCCAGGTTGTTAAAAAGGTCGCGACCTGTGCAAGTTCCCTCCAACCAAATATCCTCATCATACATTTTAACATCTTTGATTCGTCCATTTGAAAAATCTTCCACTTTTCTTTGCTCTGTCCATGAGCTTCATTTGACAGTGGAATAGTCTCAAGTGTGCCAGCTATTTTCTCACACCGCATAGCTCTTGTCATTGCAACGGCTGCTGGGCGGATGAGGCTCTCAGCAATAGTGTGGGGATTTTTCGATTGAGCCACCAGATATGCCACTTCATATGAAGCTGTCAGGGCCTTATCAGGGACTGTAGTGTACTCACTCACCACTGTCTTTTTAGCTCTGTAGTTCTCCCTCCTCACGTCAAAAAATCTCTTAAGGGTTTTTTGATGTGAGAGGTGTGTTTCGTTTTCAAATGTCTCTTAAGTTTAACTGGTTTTAAGCTTTCGTGTGTAAGCACTTCTGAGCAAATAACACACTGTGGATATTCCACGTTGTTTTTGGATATGCATGTAAATCTATTTTACAGAAAGTCAGGGTCATATTTCTGAAGCTTGTTGGGAACTCGGGGCTCTGTTGGAACAGTCAGTTGATGGTGCTACTGTGACCCACCTTTAGACATCTCCTGTTGGCCCAAGTCTTGTTGCTCCATAGTCATTCCATGTGATACCTGGGAAAACTGGCTATAGCTTCTTTGTTAAGCACGGTACTGTGGAACAAAAGCACCAAAATGAAAAAGGTTTTTGTGTGTGTGTCTTATCAAAACTCATGTGCACGCACATTTTGACTCTTACAAACACACTCAATAAAATCTATTCTAAGGCAATTATATCATTGATGCAGGTGATGTAATGTAAAAACCATTCCCCAGTCTACAATATGTTATTTTATTTTTTTCTCCACGACCATCTGGCGATCCCTGGAAATGACACAAGAACCAAAAATGGATGTTTCATCTGCAATTCATCATCGGGGGTGAGTCAGTTTAATCTTAGATGAACTTAATAGCAGATGCTCCATTCTCGTGGGCCTACAAATATGGGGTGAATTTTATTTTAATCTGTTTTTATTAGCGTGAATGTCACGGCTGTGTAATCATACTTCATAATCTCTTGCCTTCCACTTAAAATGAGTGTAAGTACCCCTGGCAGTCAAGGTTTACTCATCCTAAAATAGTTTGGGGTTTAAAAACGAAACACCGTTCAGTTCAACAGCTCCTCCATGTTATAATCATAGTCTAAGAGATTCCCGGTCAATATTTGCGAATGTGAACAGCTCTTAGGCAAAGTCACATGTCGCAGATCTGAGTGTCTTCGTGAAGTTGTTTGTTAGAAACGCCGGGAGCTGCTCTGTAGAGATTGAATCGGAAAAGACAGAAGAGGAGGAAAGCATTCATAGGGATTTTCTTGGGATGAAGGAGTATTTTCTGGTTTAAAACTGACAAAAACCCCCCATGGAATAAAAGCTCACATGGATATAAATACTCAAACAAAACTAGAATGCAGTCTTTTGTTCATTGTCTGTGGAACAACTGTAGATTTTACACCTGATGATGCTGCGAGTTCGAGTTTTGGCTCTATGGTTCCTGGCTTTTGAAAATTATTTCTCAATTTTCTTTTATTTTTTTCCAATTTTATTTATATAGTGCAAAAGTTACCTTAGAGCACGTAGAGCAGGTCTAGACCGTACTCTTTATTTTACAGAGACCCAACATTCCCCCATGAGCAAGCACTTGGCGACAGCGGCAAGGAAAAACTCCCCTTTAACAGGAAGAAACCTGAAGCAGAAACGGGCTCTAGGTGGGCGGCCATCTGCCGTGACCGGTGGGGTTGAGAGATAAAGAGGGAGGGAGGAGGAGAGAGGAGAGAAAGAGGGAGGGAGAGAGAGACACACTCATTGTCCAAACATTTAATTGAACTGAGTTATCACAAAAGAAAGCAGCACAGTGGAATTCATTTTCACATTCTCACGAAATACAGTCGGTAACGTAGTGACTCCTTCTGTTGGCTGCGGCTAGTTTCAGCTGTAGCGAAAAAGGATGTGAAGCAGAAAGCTCTGTTGGCGTCGCTTATTATTCAGCAGGACAAAGTTATAAAAATTGGATGGTGCAGCACAGCTAATGAGCTTCAACCGGACTTTCTGGTTGTCTCTGACTTAAAGGTCAGTTCTGTTAAGATGGTTTGAAACTGGTGAAAGCTGTGAAATGACTTGTTAATGTTCAATAAAGTTCAACCTTATCCAAAAGCAAACAGCGCTCTACTTTACCTTTGCTAACACTGATCGCATCAATTCTATTGAAATGAAATAAGCTGATTTCAATTTGAAATTCTGCTGTTATAAATAATCTCATGAGTGAATCCTAAAAGCTGCACCAGACATGTTTTTGTGCATTGATAGTCCAAAATAGCTGCAAAAAATCAAATGTTTCTCTTTTTTACATCTTTTTTTCTTTCAATTCAGTTTACTTTATTTCACCACAACACTCAGTATCAATACTGCTTTCTAGGGAGTTCTGGGAACATATATAAACAAACATATAAGTAAAGAAATAAGACAATTAAAATCTGCAATTTAAGCAGCAGGGATTGTCAGGACATGTGGATCTCAGCTCTTGAAAGCCTTTGCTGTTGATCTTGTGTGACCATCAGGGGCTGGTGGTCTCTCTTGACTCGTCATCTGATTGGAGATGCAACTGCAACTTTGTAGACAATGATAATAAAAAAGGTTTCTTGAATCTTGAGGCTTACTGAAAACTGAACTATAATCATTTAACTTCACATCAAAAGACAAGAAGTTACTGTTGGCTGTTACAGATTACAGTTGAAAATAGCTCAGTTTTATTTACCTCTGATGACATTGTTTTGATTTGTCACTTATTGTTAAACACAAAGGTTTATCACTGGTGATCATACCGGACATCAGAATAGTTTCGGGAAAAATGGGCCTGTACCATCAGCTGCAGCAACTACTGAAACATAACATGTCACACGAGAAAGAAATTCAGAGACAGAGATGGGATGCTCTTCTTTGCCTCACTTCAGCATGCTTTTACGTTTAAAAAAAAGAAGTTTGAAGTCCGATATCCTGCCTAAAGTAGCTGGAAATTGCTGCCTGACCCTGAATTTTTCTAACTCAAGGTGAAGGAATGTGACAACGAGCACCATTCACCGAACTTTGTTGATGCAATCTGCATGCTGATGTGATTGAGAGTAGCCACTGGCTTCAATGTCAAATGACTCTCCACCAGTGCACAGACTTTTGTTTACAGGGAGTGTCGTACGTGACTGTATCTATAATTGGTTTGTGTATTGATGTCAAGAGAAGAAGAAGCTGTAGATAGCGGAAATGCTGCTGCTGGTTCATGTAGGAGATTGAAACACAGCGTTTGCAGCATCACCACATAATTTCATGCTTATCACGGCAGGCCGTTTAAAGAGAAAAGAGAGCAGAGGGATTCAATGTGTTTCTCACCACATGCAGCTGTGATTCTCACTGTATACGGCCTTAAAAATCAGCACTAAGCGTGTTGCTCTCCATCCAAACCAAGAATTTGTCACTGAGCAAGCGTGTAATGACATTACATTTCTGTGTTGAAAGCTTGTAATTGCTGTGAAATTATCTTATTAAATGAAGCCACTGGAAACTGGAAACACAAATAACCCCGGCGTTCTGGGTGGCTGTACATCGGGTCAAAACTGGTCAATTCAGAAGAACAGGAATGTGATTGCACGTCCTCTCACAGAGGAAGAGTTGGATCAACGCCTCGTCATTTTCTGTGCTCCCGTGACCCCGTCTCAGAGGGAGAGGAGCAAACTGTCAGCTGAAGGCGAAGCGCAGTCTTCCTTAGAGTCCATTTGCATTTATGTCCTAATGATATAACGACACTCCGAGGATGTTAGCAAAACTATTAGCGAGGGAGACACATCGGGAGGGTCGTTGGATTTCCATTTGGAATGTTAAAAAGGCAAAAATCCTTTTGTCCTCCTTCTTTGATGAGATCAGTTTTATTTACGTGTCATTTGTGTGAACATTACCAGTCAAAGGTTTGGAAAGTTTTGGTACTGTACATATAAAAACATTTGCAACCTTCCCTTGAACTGTATCTCTCAATAGTGATGAAAACTGCAGTCAATACCGTTCTTATATATCGTCTTATGTGCACTATAGGAGCCAAAGTATTAAGACACCTGAATGTTACCCCAAAACGTGAATGTTAAGCATCTTATTCCAATTCATTAATATGCTGCTGCAACAGCACACCACAAGAGATTTGCTTCCATTCGCCCACACAAGCATTAGTGAGGACGGGTGCTGATGTCCGGCGATAAAGGGGGGATTTATAGATGTGTGTTAAGTGGTAGCTTTGGAGCCTACGCACAAAGCTGCTGTAGCTGATGCGCGCCTACATTAAAAATACACAGATGTATTAAGAGAGCTGGATCCTTACTTCCAGTTTTTCCCCACTGCCACTTGCAGTTATTGCAGTGAAAAGAAATCTGTTTTTTTCCCCATTGACCATCATGATAAAAGAGACATCTGTGAAACTTTTGACAGGACACCTCCAACTTCAAACAAGGTCAATTATTAATCTTTGTGTTATGAATATTTAATCCGTGAAGGTTTTATATTTGTTAAACTTTCCCAGAACCTTGAAAAGCAATTTTAAAGTTTGCAGCGTTTTTTGGCTTATGTGCCAGGTGAGCAGTTTTCATTTGAATGAATAGGCGCCGTCTTTCAGCCAGGTGTCCAGTTCCTATAATACATCCATGAAAAAATCCCCACTACTACCACAGCGCCTGAAGTTACCTAAGTATGTGCATACTCCACAATCGCTCTATGTCACAAAATAAATGAAAAAATGTTAACACAATTACTGGGAGAAAGATAATTTAAGTGTGATACAGCCTGATTATGTATATCTAGTGAAAGTGTTGTTATCAATGGGTCAAATTAGATCCTGAGATAAGTTCCTCTGGTTCCAAATTACCTGGAATTTAGACACTAAACTGTATCTATTGCAAGAATGTCATTAATACCAAACAACAGGTGTGTCAACATATTTTTGGCCATATTTATTTACCTTGTTTCATCTCATATTTTATGTCTGATTGGATTTTCTGCTCTGGTGAATAAATAATTCAGAAAAAGGTCTGAGGTAGGAAAACGGCCAAAGATTTTTACTTTCATGTCACCAACAATTTTGTCCTACAAGATGACTCCTTTTTGTCATACCTCGTTTTAGAAAAGACATATTTTTATATATATTGGAGTCTCTCTATGGTTTCCAGCCTTCCTGAATGGAATCTCCTCTCTCTGCAGTCTTTGCTAACAAAATCACGTCCGCCTCACATGAATCAGGTATTCTACCAGCTGGGCAGTAATGCAGGTAGACATGATGGTTAGCCCGCGGCCACAAAAGCAGTAAATGCATTTTCTGCTCGGCTTTGCGGCGCCCGATTGAATAAGCTGCACTGGGTGAAATCTCCCAAACACACACCTGCATCACCAGTCATGTAGCAACCCATTCCCATCTAATAAGCCTTATTAGATCAAATGCCTTTGTGGCTTCAGAAAAATAACTCCCTAAATAGATAAAGCAGCCTCATAACACAAAACTCCACAGTGTGTCAGTGTGTATTAAGAAATGTCTGTGCAACAGTGTCACCAAGATAGTTTCTTGCATAAATATGCTTTTTATAAGAGTCATATTTGTCCTTTAAAGGACTATATTGGCCTTATAAGGCTGAGAAGATTAGATGAACCTTTATTGGCCCCTATTGGCAAAAATATATAGCTGTAACAGCAAAAAGTAATATGATTCAGTGGAAGAAATAGAAAACTAACACTTAAAACATGCAGTAGAATATAAAGTATGCCATTATGAACAGGAGAAACAACAAGAATAGTAATAAAGTGAAGCAATCAAAACAACAGAAAACATTTTGTTTTTACTGGCACTTCTCCATTTATATGCACAAAAATAAGTTAACAGATGGTAAATAGAAGTACATATCACTACAGTGTTGTTAGGAATAAAAAAATAACTTCAATAAATTCAGCATTATATAGCCTACTAGTGATATGCGCAGAGTGCAAATATACAAATAAAAAAAAATCTGAGGACACTAATGTGAATTACCCGGGATACTAATGGTCTGCAAATATCTTTTGTCTTCACATTAATTAGGAAGTGTTGTGTTTTTTGTGCAAACCATTGCTGCGAAACAGCAATTAATGTGATTCTGACTGTGAGTTGCCGTGGTTTTGTGTGTGTGTGTGTGTGTGTATAAGAGCCGTGTGTTTTGCCGTGAAGGTGAGAGCCTGAGAGAGAGAGAGAGCGTGTGAAATGTGGAAATGCTGTGGTCAGGCATGAAAATGTTTCACAGGTATACCGCTGTAAATTTTTACCACTCTTCCTCCTCTTCTTCTTTTCCCAGGCCGGTGTTTGACATTTTAACTGCAGCAGGTGCGGAATTCAAAGTCTCCCAGTAGAGCAGATAACTCACTCTCTCTACATGTCTCACGGATCCTCTAACACCTTCTGACTTAAACAAGCTTCTTTCTGACGTTTAGGCCGGCTAAACACTTGTTTCTTTACGCTCACTGTTCTGTGGAATCACAATCAAATAATCCGCAAAATAGGCCAGAATATAAAAAGCAAGACGTGCAGCCTGCTGTGTAATTTGAGACAACATTCGCTCTGTAATGTCAAGTCATGTACTTGCTGGTCCGAGTCAGACAAAGGTGGATCTCCTACGACTGTCCAAAGCCAGAAGAATGAGTACAACCGTAATGGTCTGTGCAGCATCAGCTGTAATGCATCCTGTCACTGATGTTCTGTTATATGTTCTCCTCTAAATTGGATGTGAACAAGTCACTTCAGATTATAGTTGTATATCGCGTGTTTGAAAAGGGAAGCAATCACCTCGTGGCAGCAGTATTAAAATCTGCTTGTAAAATTGTCAAACGCTCATCTCCCCAAATAGAGAAACGCCTGCTCTTTAGAGTTTCTCATCCAGCAACAAGTAATAATTCAGCCGTTTGCTTTGCCTAAAAAAAAACGCAAGCTTTCAGGGATTCTTTTCAATCAGTGAATGCAGCAGCATTACAGTTTTCAATGGTCAGCTTTCGATGCAGCTTCCAGAGATTTAGACGCTTTCTGCACACATCACTTAAATGTATAGCTTATTATACTCTGCATTTAGCTCTTTACTACTGCAGCTCGATGTTCATCGTTTTCAGAATTCAGAATTTGAAAGATAGAAATGTTTTAGTCTCTACACTCTACAAAATGTCTATTGTATTCAGTACAATAGCTTTGTTTTTAGCCCAGCATTCATTTTGTTATAGAATGAAGGACATTTTTCTAAAAGCAAACATCTCTATTTATAGCACACTTTATTTAGATAGACAGTGGTGGAAGAAGTATTCAGATCCTTCGAGTGAAAGTAGTAATACCACAATGTAAAAACAGTCCATTACAAGTTAAAATGTACACTAAGTATTCATATCACAATGTACATAAAGAATAAAAAATAAAATATTATTATTATGCAGTCTAGAGTGTAATATTATTAAATATATCATATATTAACATGTAAGCAGCATTTTAATGTTGTAGCAGGTCAAAGTGGAGCTAATTTTGACTAAATATATTGTTGGGCAGTTTAATGTATAACAATGCATCATATTTAGTAAAAAAAACACAATATTTCCCTCTGAAATATAGTGAAGCAGAAGAATAAAGTGCCACAATGTGTAATATTGTACTCTGTAAATATGTATCATACATGTGCATGAATATGTATACTATATTTGATATGGAAACTGAATCTATGAGAGACTCGTCGTTGGGTAAATGTGTCGAATTAGTGAATGTAGTACATGTTAAAGGAAGAATAATCGCTTCATTATTTCGTCTGTCACACCTTTCAGATTCCTGATTCGTGTGCGGCACCGTTTGCCATCTTCATAATGTGGTGTGATGAACATGAAAATGTAAAATCACGGCAGCGTTGAGCCGTAAGCCTCCTGTAAAACCAGGAGCGGAGCCACATTGTCGGAACAAGAGGGGTTTTGCATATTAAGGTCGTAACACATTTCTTTGCGAGACGCCATAAATCTTTACTGTAAGAGAAGAGACCCGTTGTGGTTTAAGAACAGCCTGAACAGTCGGGGCTGAATGTTTAATAGTACCGTGGTCATTGGGATTACTCCCTACTGTGACGTTAGGCGGCTCTAAATTATTCAACAGAACAAGTGAGATTAATTGATTATTGAGCTGTGAATCAATGATAATCAGTAGTTCTGTGTGTAATTCTGGATCTCAGGTCTTTGTCTTGATCCCTGTCCCTTGAGAAATCTCTTAAGATGGTCCTCATCTGTTTTGCTAATCCTTGGTTTTTACTCTCTTGGTCTTGAGGCAGGCATCCCATTAACATGTTGAAAAGGCAGCAGAGCTTTCAATATCTGACACTTACCTCAGACTGTTGTTCTACTCTGCTCTATTTTTGTGTGATTGTAGTGCAAGTTTTTTTTTGAGCCACTTTTACCAAATCAATTCAGAGTCCTGCTCACCTCTGCTGAGCTTCCACCATTTGTTACTCTGCTTCTTCTGCCAAATAAATCATCATAAATGATTTATTGGTGTTGTTGCTATGGCCGGTGAGTAAAACAGGGCACTGTCAGGGTTAAGGCCTTCATTCAAAGACTACGAGATGTTATGTAGTGAAGCATATTTCAGGTGTTGCTGACTTAAAATTGGTTAAGATAAACTTCTCAATCCGCATGAGGTTTTCATTTCCAAGACGCTATATTCACTTTGAATAATACATAAATCAGACTCCTCTCTTTTAGAAAAACAAATGCTGTTTACTCCTGTGAAGGGAGTCGAGGTCTTGGAACGGGTCGTTGTGGAGAATGATGGGATTCTTCTACTCTGGGCTGTGTGTTAGCGCTTTGATAAGTGGAGCTAATGGGCTTATAAACCATGAAGTATAGGTTTCTTTTTTATCAAGATATTGTTCTGTGAACTGCAGAAAACTGTTGCATGACTGATTGAAGAGAAACATGTTCACTTTGCTGAAGTTAACAGCATTTCCCGCTGACGTATAGCTTGTCTTGGAGGATAGATTAGAGCTGCATTTTAACATTTTATGTTTATGTTGATTCATTTTTTGAGTTATTTATTAATTCTTATGTCCATAAAATGGCAGAAAATTGTGAAACTATGACTTGTGATGTCCTCAAATTGTGTTGAATTACAGTTCAAAACCCAAAGATATTTCATACACTGAAATAAAACAGAAGAAAACAGAAAATACTGACATTAAAAAAACAGTGATGTTTGGCATTTTTAGCCATGCTAGCAGCGCGAGTAGAGACGCTTCACACTGAAATATCTCGACAACGATGGGATGGATTGCCAAGAAATTTTGTAGACATTCATGTCCCTCACATGAAGAACTGCAAGAACTCTGGTGATCTCTTAACTTTTCATGTGCCGCCATCAATCAGCAAATATGATAGAAGGTCTTGATGCACATTGTTTGCAAATTTAGGATGGCTGCCATAGAGGGAGTGATCACAGTAGGAAGCTTTTGCAGCATGAAACTTATTGGATCTACTTCCTCAACAACTTCTTCTCCTTAAATGGCTTAAATGAGGACTTTGATATTAATCATTCTTGTAGGTCATCCAGTCGTTATGGCCTATACTGTACATTTGTTTCTGGTGCCTCTAACACATATATTCCTAGTCCAGGCGTATATGTATATACTTTATATAAACATTTTTCTCATGTCTTATTTTTTCCAGGATGTATACAGTATGCATACATGACATGATATTCCTCTTTTTCTATTTCTAGTAATTCTATATTGGACAAACTATATATGTTTTTATTGACTCTTGTTGCCCCCTAGTGTCTCATTAACCTACGACACCCTTTTACTATTATTTATATGAGATGAGTGTTTGATATTTCTATTCTTTCTGTGACTTGTTGACTGACTTCTATCATATTTGTGTGACATTCAATATTAATTTTTTCATTCTTCTTATGATGACGGTGTCTTGACACATGTGAATGTGATCAGGTGATTATATACTGTAGATGATAGTTTCACTGCTCATTTGACTATATATACAGGATGCCTTATTTCTTTCATAAGGCTATTTGCCTGAGGAAGACCTGTAGTTGGTCGAAACATTGTAAATAAAGTAAAGGGGAGCTCTGATTTTTGTATCCAGCACCTACCCCATTGAGGTGTTGTGGATGAGCACATGACCTCTTTGTTTTAAACATACCTGCAAAAATATCAGCATTGTTATTGTGAGCCTCAGTACAGCCTCACAGGGCTGCTAGCGTAGCTTTAGATTGTTGGTCTTGTTTCTTAATAAACAACTAAAACAACAAGACTACGAAGGCCAGTAAAGTTGTTCTTTATTCTACAAGTGTTACTGGAGTCATGACCCCGTCAGACTTCTCTATGCACCTTAGAAGTAGGTTAGTAAGTTGTGCCAGAAGTCCTTACTCTGCTAATAAACAACTGATTATGAAAATTTTATGTGGATCCACATTTTAACTCCACTCTGGATTTTCAGTTGTTGGTGCACCGACATACAGGCTTTCAAATATTAAAGAATAGTTTGAAAGAAATACGGTCATGTTGTGAATCAAGGATCTATTTTTCAGTTTTGAATGTTAAATTATTCATTCAGTTCTTACTTCATTCAGGTTGTCGGGCAGTCTGGGCAAAAACAAATGCAATCATGTGAGACTCCAATTCAGGTTCTGATGCTTTTTAAAGTACTTTATTGTAAAAGAAAAAAAAGACTGCAGATGCACACTGACTTCAGGGAACTGGAGTGATGTTTTTCAATGCAACTAAATGAAAAAAAGCAGTAAAATGAGCGTTATTGTTGAGCTTTACAATCAAAAAAGGGGGTACTTCATATTCAGTTTGGGTTTGGTGCAGCAGAGGCTTTTTTTTTGTTGTTATTGTTGTCACTGCTTTTCCCTTTTCTCTCAGAGTTAATGAAAATTCAAACCTGCCATTCAAGCTGTCTCTGTTTCCTAAAAATTGCATTGTGGTTGTTGACAGGTGACAGATGGGTTGTGGGAAGGTTGCTGGTTGACAGGTGGCCTGTTTCCATGACACCACAGCACACACTCATTAACAGCCCATGAGTGCATACATGATGTTTGGTACATACAGGCGTTGTTTGGCTGCTGTGACTCTGACACTTGCTCCAGTTAATCTTGTTAATGTAGGAGTTTATTACATTTTAGATCAGACAGTCGGTGTTGCCAGTTACAGTTATAATAGAGGCTCCTTCTTTCACACAGCTGCTTAAAACCTGAAATGGATTTAGATTTTTAGCCATGCTAGTTAGGGCTGGGTATTGTTTAGAAAATTATGAAACCAGTACCCTTAAAGTACTCACACTAAAAATCACTCGGACCCAGTTTGGGTCAATATAGCACCAACACAATACTGGGTTGATGTTACTCAGAAAGACAAGGGGTTTTGTCCCAGTTTTAGTGTTATTTTTTATTTTACTGTTAGGTTATTTACCCAAACTAAAGCTTGTTATAATCTACTTAAATCTACTACAATCTACTTAAAACAACTTACATGTCACGGTTTGTTATTGATTGTTAACTTTTGTATCTTTTGAATGTCATATGCACATCGTTTTGTACAATAATCAATCAGTTTGTGACAGTTTTTAACTAAAGCTTACTGTGTGTAACACTGGGTCAAAATAACACATTGCAACTGGGTAAAGTTAACTCAATGTTGTATTGGTGCTATATTGACCCAAACTGGGTAAAATCTTTAACTCAGCGAGTTTTTTTGTGTGTGGTGTTGTGCTGGGAACAGTAAAGTCACTTTGGTCCAGACTGAAATATCTCAATAACTATTGGATGGATTGTAATGTAAACTGGTGTAAATTAGGATAAATCCTACTGATTTAAGTGATCCCCTGACATCTCCTCTTAGCCACCGTGAGGTTACATATGTGGTCATCAATGAAATGTCTTAGGTACATTGCCATAAATTTGGACCAGACATTCATGTTCGTAGCACCTAGCACCATCATCAGATCAACAGTTAAATGTGTCCAATACTTTTGTTTATGACTACAAAACTAAATGATATTCCCATTATCTGATGTACTTTGTATTTAGTGCTAATTAGTAAATGTTAGCATGCTAATACGCTGCACTAAGGTGGTAAACATGGTAAACATTATACCTGCTAAGCATCAGTATGTTACAGTTGTCATTTTGGTCATGTTAGCATGCTGAAGTTAACATTTAGCTCAAAGCACCATTGTGCCTAAATACAGCCTCACAGAGCCGTTACCGTAGCATGGCTGTAGACTCTCTGTGGTCTTTTTACTTCACATTTTTAATTACTTTAGTATGTAGGTGGTTCCCCTTAAAGAACAGATGTTTCAGAGGCAATTTCCCACCCAGACAATAAGAAGATTTAGGGCTGACACTGAATACTGTAAACATACAGAGTGCTGGCACAAAACATGAGCTATTGATAACTAAAAATACTAAAATCAGTTGAGCCCCAGTAAGAATGTGCTGTTCCACTCATTGTAAGTCGCTGAGGATTAGTGCGTCAGCTAAATGCCCTAAAATGTAACAGAAAATATGCTTAGCGTGTGTGGCACACATTGATTCACTGTTGAGCTCTCGTCGACTAATATGGCTTTGTCTTTTAAAATGAGAAACGGGGTTATATAATCAGTTTGAAATATCTGCCCGGTTGTTTCAGACAAACCGGGAAAGAAACTCGCTTTGAAGTTTCGCCAGAGTGTGACTGAAAGAGGGAAATTATCTGTGGGTGGTAATTGTGTGAAACAACTATCAGCGCAGGCAGACTGCTTTTGACTTTGACTCACTTTTGAGACATTCAAGTGCGATCAGTTGAACTCAATTAAAAGAATAAATGGAAACGATAATACAACATCATACACACATTTTCCTCCTATGGTAAAAAGTATTATCTCCTCCTCGGGGCTATAGAAAATTAGGATTGTAATATTTTTTTACAATGTACACTTCTTAAAAAGAATTTTAGACTAATCTTTTCATCACAGGTAATGGCACCTGGCAGCGGTCTATTTTAGGGATAAGCACAGAGTTAATTATGATTTATTATCAAAGCTATGTGCGGCTCTGTAATGAATTTAATCTAACACTGAATGGCTCTGATTTATGAATTATAACAAGGGTTTAATGCTATCCAGGAGGTGGGTAAGACATAATCATGCATTTATTTTGCCCCAGGACATAGAAGAAGAAACGTAGGTTGTAAAACAAACAGCTCAGACACATTCACCTCAGACTTAAAAAATGAAAAAACAGATTAAGATGTAAGTGTGTTGTCTTCTCCTCAAGTCTTTGCCTCAGACTCACTGGGGTGCTGCAAAATTAATGAGAGAAAACTGCTGGGGTGGTGGTGGGCATAAAAGCATCAGATGCCTTCGTCTGCTCTGAGAGAATTATTAAAGTGCTGGTTGCCAGGCGGAGATGAGATCAGTGGAAGGCCCCTCGCCGTGGGCTGCGTGCGCGTCAGGAGGGGGGGAAGGACTGCCATGAGGATGCGGGAGGGTGGCGGCGAGGGGAGAGAATATATGTTATTTTTTGGCTTTCGCCATTTAGCACCATCTGCTCGGTCATTTGGGTGTTTTTTTGTTTTTTTTTTCTTTTTAAATGTGACAGGGGAGAGACGCTGTGAGTACGGAGGAAGTTAGGATGATGGATGTTCTCCACGTGCAGAGAGTCAGTGTACGCAGCAGCCTGGATCATGCTAACAGCACAGAAACTCTGCAGGGGGTTACATGTTTAAAAAAAATGAGATGCAGCTGCTCTCTACCTCATCCCTTGTTACACAGTCTATGTTTGTGTAAAGATTTACAGTAATAAATGAACACATGAGTATCTTCTCATTTCCTACTCTATCCTCTTACAAATGAGGTTAAAAATCTAAACATAAATAAATCAACCACATTAATTCAGAAACATTAGGTACAATTACAGTAAACAAATTAGAGCCCTGTGGCATGAAGTAAGAGGATCATGTCATGATCATTATCATGTCAGAGCCTAGCAGGCATCTTAAATGTCAACTGATTTAGTAATCATATCCATGTGTCGCATGTAATTTGACAGTGATGTACAGTATTGACATTTCGTGCCTGCCTCATCAATTGTATGATTATAACAGTGAAACAGAAAAAAAAACAGTACAAACCATCATGCAAAATGCAAATCAGCAGTAATTAAAAATAACAGTTGAGGGAATTAAACAATACAAGTAGCTCATAACTGACTAAGTGCAAAATAAAAAGTCATTTGATTAATCATTAGCTCTGTTTAAAGAAATAGTGCCACATTTTGAGAAATAATGCTTATTTGCTTTCTTTCATTAGAGGGTTGATAACACTCTTGTGTCTTTGTGTTCAGTATGAGGCATGTTTAGCTTAACTTAGCATAAAGACTGGAGGCAGGTGAAACAGCAAGTGCAGTTCATACATCTGCCTGCCAACACGTCTAAAGCTCACTAATTAACCCGCTGTGTCTCGTTTGTTTAAACACAAACATGAACAGAAATGTAAACATGTGAATTTGTGGTTTTAGGGGAAGTATTGTGCTAAAATCACAAAATCGCTAGGATTGTTTTCTCGATGAAGTGTTTTGTCTATAAAATGTCAGAAAATGTGGAAAAATACTCTCTTGCTATAATTTCCCACAGTACAAGGTGACGTCTTCAGATGTTTTGTTTTGTCCGACCGACAGTTAAGAACCAAAAGATAGTCAGTTTACTATCATTTACAACAAAGAAAAACATGAAATCCTCACATTCGAGAGGCTGGTTCTGGCAAAAGTTTGGCATATTTACTTAAAAAATGACTAAAA
Source organism: Thunnus maccoyii (assembly GCF_910596095.1). Lineage (NCBI taxonomy): Eukaryota > Metazoa > Chordata > Actinopteri > Scombriformes > Scombridae > Thunnus > Thunnus maccoyii. The sequence goes on along the minus strand of NC_056544.1, from coordinate 23,851,700 downwards.
CAATTATTTGATTATTAAACTAGTTGCTGATTCCTTTTCAGTTGATCGACTAATCAATTAATCAACTAACTGTTGCAGCTCTAATGTTAATCTACTGCTGTTACTCTACTTGGACCTGCAACATGAAAACAGTTTCATTAATTATATTGCATTTTGTTAAGACGTAGAGGATTTAAAATATGATGCTGTCCTTTATTGACCTGTCTGTTTTATAATATTAAAGACACGTGAAGTGACTAAAGATGCAGAGAAACAAGTAATTTTAGAAGAAACAAGGAGAGAGAAGACTTGCCAGAATCTGGACTTTGGCCAGACTCAATATCTTAAGCCATAATAAATCTGCCACTTTTCACTTCCACATCATTTCACAGAGTTAATGGAACATATACAGTAATATTTCACTGCTGCAGCCTAATTGCAGATGTATTTTTTTCACCCTAAATATCTGCTGTAGGTCACCTTTTAAAAACCCTCAAAAGTTAGTCTTTAAAGTCGGTTATCATGACATTTGACAACCAAAACATGTGGAAAGTCTACATGCAGCTGAATAAATGTATCATCATCATCAGCAGCAGCAGCAGCGGCAGGATGCTTTGAAGTTCTGACATTTTTCTGCGACACTTTAGAGAAGGTTAAGAATGAATTCCTACTCGACTGTGGCATTTTCACTGTATCATAGTTGTTTTGTCGACACAGTCCTCCTCTCCCTCCTGATCTCCATCATTACTAAAATGGGGCACATTTTGACTCCAGATCACTGTACCCAGGATTCACTATACGGTACTTCATTTTACAAGATCCTCTGTGCATAAATGTCAGAGCAGTGTCACCACTGTTGGCCATTCAGCCTCCACATGGAGAGTTCAGAGTCTCTCTGTCCTCCGTCCTCTCACTCCACTCGTATTGACATCTGCTTCAGGAGGACAACAAGGCCATTAACTCGGGGGACAGGGGAAGGAAGGGAACAGAGGGTCAGAACAGAGAGTACAGCAGAGGAAGGCATGAACAGAGCGAGAGGGAAAGAAGAGTTGGAAGGGTCAGAGAGAGAGAGAGAGATATTGTGGATAGAGGGGATTAAAAAAAAACACAGAGGAGCAGAAATTGAGTGTGAGCAGGAAATAGTGAAAAAAGGGTCACTGGGGGGGCAGAGAAAATTTGAAAACAACTAAGAATATTGAACTAGAAACAAAGAGATCCTCAAGGGACTAAAATCCAATATCATCAGGCCCTAAAGGACTGCAGTACAAATGACTAATCCCCATGAAAGGAAAGCATCGCATATCAGAAGACAAAATAGAAAAAGCAATTGAACAAATTTCCTTTTGGGATTTTTGGAGTAAAGGCAATATAAGATAAACTGAGGGTAAATCTTAACTTAACCACTCATAAGAAATGGTTAAAGACTATAAATACCTACTTTACAAACAACTACAGGCCCTTTAGGCAATAAAATCCCGTGGATCTGACTGTCCAGAAATGCTAACACACAGTCCTGCGCTGCACAAAGTTCTCCAAAAACAGTCTGTTTCCCAAAGATCTGAAGACAATACCTCCATAAATCTCCACAAAGCTGACAGATATGACCACAATAATTAGAAAGGCATTAGTTGAAATAACAGCCTGAGAAAGGTTTAACAAATACCCAAATACTGACCATCCCTACTGACCTTGAAATCGTATCAAAAATCAAATACTTTACCTTTTACCAAATCAAAAACTACAGTGTTGCTAACTAGTCTGCTGGAAAAATGCTATGCTAATGTACCCACAGTAATTTCATTATAGTCCAACGCCTCAGTCAGTTCTTTTTCAAAGGAGAGCAGGGACAAAGAGTTCAGTCTGTGTGTCATCATCGATGCCCTCATGCCAGTTTTTATCCGACTGACAGCTGAAAAAAGTCTTTCAACAGTCTTACAACAGCTTGTTGCTGCTGAATTAGCAGCCACATACGTGTCGTTACTACTCAGCAATTGTTGAGGAGAAACTGGTGCAGGAGTAGGTGTCTGGGTTGAGAATAATAGCTGAACTTGAGCTGAATTCTCTTCCTCCTGCTCCTCATGATGTCTTTTTGTGACTGCTTTGTTTCGTCATTGTTTTCATCTTAACTTACATTGAAGGCAGCTAGCTAGCGGACAGTAGGCACCTGTTCCTCATACACTGAGTGAAAGAGGAGGAGCTGCTCGCTGCTCACAATCTGACATTTTTATTGGTCGCGTAGTCACATTTGAAACAGTATTCACTGACTGCTATTCATTCGATCCAGCAAAAAAGGAAGTTTTCTGATTGGGTGGCCCATCCACAGCTACACGCCAGCCACTTAAATAAACTCACTCTGAATATTGACCAAAAATCTAACTTTAATAGTCAAGTTAAATAGTTTAGAGTAAAAACAAACAAGGAGTACGCACAGCTCATTCACATTCACGTCTTGCTGATGATGGGTTCACTTAATGTGCTGCTGCTCTGTTGAAGACCAAGAAATATTGGCGACTCCTTTCAAAGAGAGGCGCTTTTTTTTTTTTAAAGAAGTTGCTGAACGGGTCTAAAACTCGTCAAATCTAGCAAGAAAGTCACTAAATTGGCAACACTGCACCGAGCTCTCCAAAAACTGTTCATCTTTGTTATGGATTCTGCCTATTTCCCAAATATCTGAAGACAATAACTCCTCCATCTCCACACATATGGCAGATATGAACACATTAATTACAAAGTCATTTGTTTAAACCTGAGGAAGGTTAAATAAATACCTAAATACTGACCTAACTTACTGACCACAGCTCCTTCAGCAAAAATCAGCTAGACTTCATTTACCCACATGTACTCTCATTAAAAACTAGTGTAGTAGCCTTTCAGAGGATGATTGATTCAATCTGGCATAATGGGCTTATTATAAAGATGTTAAAACAGGTTCAGGGATTCAATTTGTACGTGGGAACTGAATGTGCAGTAATGATTGAAAACCTACTTATTTAAATTGGACGAAGACAGCGGCAGATGTGCACTTTGATGCTAATAACTTTAATTTCCTGCTGTATGCTGATGATCTGGTTGTGTTTTCTCACAAAGCAGGACTCAAAGGAGAAGGTTGGTGTCATTCTGTGTTTTCCTTATTGTTAATGAATCCCATGAAAAGACCAAAAACTAACAGTGTTAGTCCATCTCTCAATACTTTGTGACTTCCCCAGCATCTCTCTCTGTCCCTAGCTCACTGGTGCCCACTGAAGAAGTAAACTTCATCTTATGTAAACCTCAGGAGAGTATATCTCTAGATAAAGAAAAAAACAGAAAACTGAATCTAAATGCAACACAGAATCTATAAGTGGACACTATTTTAAACTGAGACAAACAGTAGACCTTCTCCATAACCAATGCCAAATGAATATTTTACAGATACATTTTCCATGCTGAATACAATACTGCAATATGGAAATGTTATCAAAGCTTTGAAAAAAGTTATTCAAGGATTCATGACCCTGTCAGGAAATAAAAAGATTCCTCTTCTAATGTTGAAACACAGAAGTACTGCAGGGCTGGAAATGTCTCCTGCTGCTGCTGCTGCTTTGAAAAACATCCTCAGTGTTACATAAAATAAATGTGATATGCAATTTTACAACATATACCATAGAGCCTGTCACCTGAATTACATTCCTACAATCCTACTTCATGTACGACGGCGGGTTGAGCAGTGTGAAGATTTACAATGTATGTTATGATAAGGTGTCTTGTTCACCTTTTATAGTCCAACTGAAGTTAAATATCTTTTTTTTTTTTATTTGTCTGCTACAGAATATATATCTGTTCTATAAATCGTGTGTGTGTGACAAAATCTGAAACCAAAAGGGAGAATTATTTGAAAAATTAAGATGTAAATGTACCTGCAAATTTCACTTCGGGGCCGTTTGGATGCTGCGTGGTCCTTAAGGGGCTGGTATAGTCTGTCAGAACTGTTTGTCGGATGGTCATATATATATAAACAACTTTGTTTACTTAATCTCTCGTTGCCCCGCTGCTGCTGCTGCCAGCCTACCAGCTGCTGTCAATCAAACACAGACAAGGACACGCCCCTCCAGCCATGACCATGAAAAGGAACATTTCTGATGTTTCCCCAAAGACCTTTATTAAAAAATGTTAATGATTGAAAAATATTAACATTACATTTAATAAAACACATTGACGTTATTTTTGACTGCAAAAAGATTTGACTAAATGTGATGTTGCATTGTAAATGATGAATGATACATGAAACACATGATACCACCTCACTCTTATTTGCTAATTTCTGACTTGTTTGTCCTAATTAATGTCAGTTTTGTACTGAACTGTGGGCTTATTGATGGTCTGAACTTGGTGTGATGTTATTAGTAGTTGTAGCTTTTCTCTTTTAATTTAACTGGGGAACTGAAATATGAGCACAAGATTTATAATGTCAGGAATTACTGTAGATCAATATGGTTCATTGTCCAGACAACCTTTTTACAGCATATTGTATATTTTGTGTTACATTCACTATTTTGTACTTAATTTTTCATTTATTTAACCCTCTGTGAGGCTATACTGAGGCACTGAGCTGCTTTTAAATTAAGACCACAAATATGAACCTTGTGGTGGCGCTAGAGGAAAAGTTAGAGCTCCACCAAAGTCATTAGGATTCATTCTCTCGGGACCATGAATGTTAGTACAGTCCATCTTGTGGTTGTTGTTATATTTCAGTCTGGACCAAAGTTACATCATCCTTAGAGCTGCACCGCTAGTGTGGCTAAAAACAGAAATACAAGCAAAGTAGGTTGAAACTAAAGAGGGAGCGAGAAATAAGCTCATAGTTTCAAGTAATTGGATGAAAAAAAACTCAAAAATGAGTCGTCAACCAGCTTATTTATGACCTGACAGCCATGCAAACAAAAGATGGAGCGTCTGTGCGTCAACAGGGCTAATGTTATTAATAGCTTTTCCATACTAGTACAAAAGTAAACAAAACTAGACTTGAAGAAAGCAAATTGTCTTTTTCATAATGCAGGTTGTGGAGGTCACCCGCGATGCTTCACGTTGCCTCCCGGCAGAATTAAGAAACGCTTCAGCAAGCCTACACGGCTGCATTGCTCATTCCCATCATTAAAATAAATTGCTGTGCTCTGTGGTCTGTGTAAAAAGAAAAAAAAAATTACACAAAAAAAAAAAAGGCCCTGTTTTCACCCCGCGGCTCTGCTCAGGATTTTGTCATTGTTTTGTCCCAAGGGTTTCTCAGCTGCTTCAGAGACACGATGTGTTGTTGCTCTACACAGAACTCGCCCGTGGGCAAAGGCAACATCTTGTCTCACGGCCTGTTGTTGTATGAAGTGATCAATTAATAACGAACAGTCATTTGCATCAGGCCACATCCACTCATTTTGCTGGGAGAAGGGAAAATTGCATATGTGATGCAGAACGGGAGGCGCAGAGGCGATGTAGGGGAGTCTGCTGTTCATGTTTCTGGAGCTCAGATCAATTTTAAAACAGCACATCTAGTGAAGAAGCTGTTCTTTAAAAACAGCTTTGTGTTTGTGTGTGTGTTAGATGGTACTTGTGCCAGCCCGACAATATACAACCGAAGCTCTGCTCGAGAGGCAATTTCTTTGAGGCAAAATAGAGAGAGAAAAAGAGATTGAGAGAGATAAATGGTTGATATAATGCCCACCCTCCTGTAAGTGAGGGAGGAGACTTACTAGATGGAGGATATACTGTACCACGTGTCTCTCCACATCAAGAACACGCTGACCTGTCTGAAAGAACAGAAGGTACGGCACTGATCCCGCTCTTTAGCACAGTATCAATAATTATAAATTAACTGATATTGCACTTTTAGAAACTGTGTAACAAAATGCCAAATAAAATCAGACACTAAAAGAGTAAAAAATCATTGTACTGCTGCTCCATAGAACAATGGGTAACAATTAGGAATTGATTGTGTGGTTGAGGGAACTGAGTAAGCATTGATTTGGTGATTTTCAAGTCGAAAGATGTCTAGACAGTTAAAAACAAGCTAAATTTGGTTGAAAACTGAAAAAGACGCCATTTAACCATTGATTCAACTGCTGTTAAACGAATAAAGCAGGTCCTAAACACAATTCAAACAGCAGAAATTTGTAAAGGCTCAGTAAGATCAGACTTGAACCCAAACGCACGACAAACAAACGTTCAGCTTTTACGCAGCGGTCAAAAACAGGTAAAAAGATGAAACCAGGCAAGTAAACGGCAAGGGGTCATAACAGGCAGAATAACAGGCAGGGAAAGAATGTCTGTAAGTCAATAGACAATCTAGCTGGGGATTAATGGAAGTGGACTGGTATAAATACTACTGGGCAGATTGGAAAACTGGTGTGCAGGAGGACGGGGAAGGTCAGGTGACGGGGAATGGCGGGGACAGAGGTTACAGCAGGGCAGGTGGGAGTGGAAGGAGCTGAAATGACAGTAGAGTTAGTGCATGGCAGAAGAAAAAGGCAGACAGGATGTAAAATGGACCAGGAAACGGTTGACATTGTGACAGAAATTTAAAAATTAAAGGAAGGTCTTAAAGAGTTATCGGGAAATGAACTAATTTATTAAAAGGAAAAGTTGAAGAGTTATGTGAGGAGTCACACGTCTACTCATTTAAATGTTATATGAAACCTAAAAATCTCCAAATTCAGCCCAGTTTTAATCCTGACATCTTGACTTGCAAATGAATAAAATAAATGCTTACTGGGAACAACAGCAAACAATTATAGAGTATAAAAAGCCATGGATAAAGCAAAAATTAATCAAGTAATAAAAAACATTTTTGGCCACTTGTAGTTAGTGGAACAAGCTGCAAACACAACATTTACATATCATCACCATACAAAGTTGATTTGGTGAACGTGTTAGTAAAGCGTTGCCTTTTTTAAACCCACCAGACACAGATTTGTGTCTCTAGCCACTAACATATAAGTCCAATATTCACTCTTCTTTTAGCTCAGGTCTGGTCTGAACCAACTTCTTACTGAGGTATTTTGCTCTTTAAATGCTCCACTGTGTTCTCCAGTAAGTGGTTAACTTTGTCTGCCATTTGGTGATGAGTAGGTAGCATAAAAAGTGGGTTTATGAGAGCTTTTTTTTTTTTTTGCTGAAAACAGCTGCTGGTGGAAATGAGGTTGATGAGAGCAGTAAGTGAGAATGAACCAAAAGAGCAAAGATGTAGGCAGTAAAACCAAAACAATGTGCTGAAATATGTGAAAAAACTTCTCTGAGGGGTCATCACTAAGAGCAACCATTTACACATTAAACACAGACATTTGATGTAAAGATGTTAAGCTAGTGCAGCTTTAAGTAGTAAAGTGTGTAAAAGGAAAAACAATAAGATATCATTTAAAAGAAGTTATAACAGCCTTTGCATAAGAATTGGTTTTAAGTAGGGATTTAAAAAGAGCACACTTAAGATTAGTCAGATTTCTGGAGGAACTGAGGGGTCTTTACAGTAAAAGGTTGGTTGTCTTTACTTTAATTTACTGCCAAAAGTGTCTGAACTTACAAGCAAGTTTATTTTTTAATTGTAAGATCAGTTTGAAAGTGTCTAAGCTGTCCATAATGGGACTCAAGTGAACATCTAGTTGAACAGCATTTAAATGTTTTCATTTGTCTAATCGTTTAATAGTCATTTAGTTCGTTTTACAGTCAAGATGATTTCCTTGCAGCGTAAAGATCAACTTCGCACAATTGAGTTGAGTTGAATTCTATTAAGTGTTTTTGACAGGCGTCATATCACATTTGTGCAGCTGCACCGACATTATAAAGCGCAGTACGCCTAAACTGGTCGTCAGCGCGGATTTTCTCGCACACGCAGACAGTTCCCCTGCTGTGAATGTCAAGTGCGAGTTATTGAACGGAGTCGGGAGGCAGAGGAGTCTCTCACTGATCCCAGGCAGTTCTCCACCGCTCCTTAGCCTCTGGCGCTCGGCAGGTAAAGCACAACAAGCTCCAGCTCAGTCAGACTTAGGGGATTATTTACTTAGACCCCGCTCAGAGTGTCTCACTTAATTTCTCAAACACCCTTCATTTCCTAGTGCCGGTAGCAGCATCCTAGCATATCAGTCCCAATCACTCCTACATTACTTGTCTCAGGTTCTTATTGGAGAAAGCAAGAAAAAGAAGAATTTTATTTTTATTTTTTGTCATCCACCGCAAACACAATTCATTACGTTTCATTTTTCAAGAAAGCTGTGGCAATAGGGACTAAAAGAGACTCAGTAAAAAAAGCCAGGCAACGTCAAGCCAGACCTCCCGACACCTTTGCTGTCTTTGAGTAAAAGGCTGTGTTTTTCTGCTTTAACAAAACAAGCAAATTGCATTCTCTCTATCCTCAGGCTCTGGATGTTATTTGTCGCCTGCCAAAGCAGCTTCACACCATGCCTTATCTCTTTTTTAAATTGGCCACACAATAACAGCATCCTCTCTGCAAAGTTATATATATAGTTATATATATATATATATACACACAAAGTTGTCCCATAATAATTGCCATAGGTGAACACATTGCCTGTTGTAAACCGTGAACCCTGTAGACCTTGTCGTTCCCTCTGCGTCTCCACCTCCAGACATCTGCTTTGAAATGTTAGTTATCAGGTCAGTAGATCCCACCCCCTTTATTTATTCCAGCAAGCTTTTTAGCTCCAGGACATTCAGCACTCGACTGGGAATGTGGCGTATGTGTGTGCGTATATGTATGTGTGTCTGTATTTGTGTGTCTACTGCTAGAGTGGCAAATAGCTAATGAATAATGCAGGGTAATAGTGATGTGTTGACAGCTCTGACGGCTGAGAGCTGCCGAGCTGTGTATCAGTGATAATGTGCCATTTCCCTCCTGAGCTCCTCCACTCCCTTATTACAACAAATTGCATTTTTTGTAATTTCACCTCCCCACAACCTCACTGTGTGTGTGTGTGTGTGTGTGTGAGTGAGTGTGTGTGTGTTGTGAGTCTTTTGGGCAGCCCAAACTCACAAGTCAAACTAATGCTGCACTTGGGGCCACAAACACACATTTTACTGTAATTATGTCTGAAACTCTTAGTTTGGTTTGGTTTTCTGATTAGTTTCTAAATTAATTCAGCTCAGTCCTCCCATTTTTAGTAACAGTTTGGTTTTGTGTGGTCACAAATGATAATGGGGGTACTTGAGAAAAATCACCCTTCGAAACCAAAAGTTCAACAACAGTTTTCCTACATTTTTATAGCCAATCAGGGCCATTGATAATACTGGGGATACTAAGGTTGTTGTGTCAGTATTTTTGTCAGGAAATGTGGGAGTTTTAGTCCCCTGAAGTGCAGTTTGCATTTTATAACGGGCAGTTAAACATTTTGAGTTTAAAAGGGTCTTTAAAGGTCTTACATGAAATATTATTTCTAAGCCAAGAACAATATATTAGAGAGACTCAGCCACATTATCAGCACTGTGAGACCCCAGCAAACATTTATTTAACATTCATTGTTGTATATGGAATATGCAGTAAAGATTAAAAATTACTCATGATAGTGGATTCTTACCTGTTTATACCTTTGTTAATGCAGTTTCTGAGTGAACATCCACCAACTCTGGACAGCTGTTGAACCTAAATGTGGCACCGTAATAGAAGCGATGTCATATGTTTTTATTAAAAAACAGTCCAACTGACTTCTACTTATGTATAAGCTGTCAGAATTGGTACCTTTCCTCTTTATTTTTCATTTCTTCCTCAAAGGAGTTGAAATCACTCCAATCTTTTTATAGCTGAAGCAGAGTTGCGGGGCTCCAGAATTACAATAACGTGGCAAAAAATATGAACACATACACTACATTTGATTTGTAAATATAGTGTCATTCAAGTCGTTTCTTACTGGCAGTTGACATTGGGTTTGATCCTTCTGAGGGTCTTGTGCCACCTTTTAAGTAAGATTATAAATTAATGTATGTACTGTACATTGTACCAGCAGTTTTGCCAAAGAAAACCAAGAAATCACAAACCTTCATTCCTGCGTTCTAACCCCGACGCAGCTGACAAGAGAGCAGAGAAAGACATTTGAGACTGAAATCAGATGGGTGGAGATATTATGACAGCATGGGTTTCCATGTATCAGCTTTACACAATATGTCAGGCAGAGCACAAATTTCATTTAATTGGTCATTTAACTTCTAAAAAAACATAATATTGTTTTACAATGACAGTGTTAGACAACAGAACTCATGTTTGCTGTTTACATCTCTACAGCATGTTTATTCATGTCTGTAACACACTCTGAGGGTATGTATACAATGGTATACACCATAGCTGGGTGTGGTGCTGATAGTGTCCCGACGGGAATGTTGTTTTAATGATTAATTGTTGTTACTAATACTTAAATTGCTTTTATGTCCTAAGGTGATCATTGTATGTGAGCGGGGTTCTTATTCTGTGTGAGCTCACCAAACCAAATTCCTATCAACTATGTTGAAATGGCAATAAAGTATTAAAACCTTGAAACCTTGGATGCAGAGCATAGACTGTGCATTGTAGACATCTTATTCAGTTTTGTAGTTGTGACACCCTTAGCTACACATTCATTGCCATTACAAAAATGTATTAGTCAAAATAAAGAAAAGAAAAAGTACTTCACTGCTGAGTTCCAGCTGTAGATAAACTGTGTGCTACTTAAAACCTTAATAAGCTCTTTTCAGACAAGAGATACTTAACATCGAGGGATCCATCCATCTGTTAAAGTGATGGCTTTTGGCATTCAGACAGAGGTGACTTTTACCCTAATGACAGGACATTTATGGAAATAGACAACGCATGTGTGATATTTGCCTACCGGTGCACGAAAGGGAGCAGAGAGAGCAGTGAGTTGAAACAGAAGAAGATATATTAAGGGTCAAATAAGGGTCATTTACCCTTATTTGAAAGCAAATTCTATTTCCTGTTTGATATTCAACAGTGCATGTGTTGATTGACAGGTCTTTAAGTTGGGACTAATTTAATACCTATTAGCTCACATGCTGTATGTAAAGCGTTTTGCTGGGAGTTCATTTATTCATCCATGCAGATGGCACAGATGAAAATTGAAAATATAGAGAGAGTCTGATCTGATTATTATTGGAGTGTACAAGGGCGTGTCCCCATTAAACAAAGGGGAAAATATTTGTCAGACTGATCTGTGAGGATGAGAAGAATCTCTTCAACAACTTGAATATGGCTCTTTCACAGTGTTTCATCATTAATGTCTTTGTGAATAAGAGATAAAAGGTGGAGATATTGTGCTGTAAGTGATATGGAAATGTTACCTTCCAGATCTAGTAAGATTGCCATAGAGATTTATGTAAAAATGACTCAGGCTCTTAGTCAGATGTGAGACTGACAAGTTAAATTGTCGTCAGACTAACTGAAAGGGGCTATAAGGAAGCAGTGCCAGACTTTTTGTGTTATCTGTTATGTAGTGGATATCAAATGCTATACATAGTTTTACAGAGAAGCAGAATGAGGGAGTGGAGAATATTCTGTAAAGTAAATCAAAACATTAGTGTGAAAATTTTCATCAGACAGAGTTAGGTATCAAACAATTATAAATGTTCAGTAAAGCTGGTTTTAAAGAGAACAAAGGCATTTAGATATTTTTCTTCATTATCATTGTTCTTAGGTCAATGATTCAGTCAGCAGACTATGCACAAGTCAATACAAAAAGAAAACTTGCCTCTTTGAGTTTGGGCCACTGGTCTTGGGAAAGAATCCTGAATTCTCCATCCTGTGTAGGCATGAAAATGTCAACAAGGTCAATTTGAGGACTGAATTAAGAAGGTAAATACCAAACTGAACAGGCCAAACAGGGCAGGACTTACTTGCTTTGTTACTTCACCTGCACAGATGTGGCCGATCAAGTGTCAATGGAAAGTATTTTTACTTTTATTCACTGTTCGAATCCTGTTTAATTTTTACTTGATATGTAGGAATTTAATAAAATACTGCTGCCGACTGATCCAACTGTTTCTCTTTCCTCCTAATCAGATGTGAATGACATTTTTAACAAAGCAGTCAGAACTGTGCGACGCTTGTAGCTGAATCACACGTTATTGTGTGTCTATACTGCACCCGTATATTTAGCGGTGCCAAATGAATACACTGCTATAATCAAATTTGCAAACCAGCATACCAAAAAAACCTTCTCCTTCAGTTCATAACTTACATCACTTGGAGACACAGTCTGCCTCCCAAAGACCTGCTATCTGTGCTGGTTGTTTCAATATTCACCAAGGACTTACCTCTGTGCACATTTGGTCTCTGCTTAGAAACTAAACAGAATATTTGAAATTGGGATCAAACATTACGATGCTAAGAACCTGAAAATCATATTAAATGTTGCTGCAACACATCAGCACTCTCCTCTGAAGGCTAGTGCAGCTGTTTCAGGTGTGGATGAAGTTTGTCTTCTAATATGTTGTTTGTTATTATTTGTAATGGGTCTGTGTTAGCCTGTGATGGGAGGTGCTGCCCCCTGAAAGTCGATGAGTTGAATCATCTGTTGGAGACGCCTCAGTCGACTTCTTCAAGTCTTTTTTTTTTGTCAGTCAGTGTGTATTACAATAACAGGATAGAACAGATAGAAGATTACAAAAATTCACAAGGATAATATTTTTAATTACACTAAGGATTTATTTATGTTTAAAGAGAGATACAGTAGAATAATAAGCCTTTCCTGCTGAAGACGAGAAGTTATTATTTCAAAGAAGACAATTAAGTGAACTTATTTAAAATTTTCAGGCCTACTGTTTTTGTTTTCATCTAAAAATAATTCCAATCTTAAATAATTTAATTTGTTAATTTGTTCCTGTTTAGATTTATTTATTAATTTTTATATTTAAAGAGAAATAAAGAAGTAGGTCTATTCTGTTCAAGAATTGATGTCAGTTATTTCATAGCAGGCGATGCTGTGAATTTATTTTAAACTGTTTCATTTGTTTATTCATTTACACGTTTTTAATGTTTAAGTTTAAAAATAGGCTTTAAGAGCTTGATTTAAACAGAAATACATGTGTGCTGCCTGTCTCATTATCCCATGACTCTGTTGCATTTGACTACGTTAATGTGGTCGAAATCATCACTGAAACTCATGTCAATAGATTTTCTGATTGTCAGATGGACTATATGGAAAAAAAAGGGAACAAATAGTCAAATCTTCGTATTGAACAGCCAAATCTGATTCAACTGACAAAATTCTGAGTTGGGTAGAGCCCTGGTGATAGGATCTATCACTGTTAAATTACATTTCGACGTATAAATCAACACAGTGCATCGCTGAAAACCAAAATCAAAAATTTTAAATGCATTTCGATCAATTTTAATTTGATAAGGACCCGCTTCTTTGGGCAGTTGTGGATCTCAGAGGAGATGGAGGACTAAGGCTCCTCTTAAAACGTGGATTCACAGGACTGGTCCTCACATTTCCTGCATGAAGATGTTAAAGATATGAAACAGTTGTACATAGGAATTACATTATCACATTGCTGAGAGCAACTCTGAGTCGTAAGTGTGTGTTTCAATAGCACTCAAGTTGTTAATTGTGTCACTTCAAATAGCTGAAATACATTTGAATACTAGCACTGTATGTCAGCTCTCCTTTGAAGGCATGGGGATAAAAGTATTTTTAAAACAGATATAAATACATGGTAGTTAATTTTTGAAATAAGGAATATGACATTGTTTATGCAAATAACAAATGTTATTTGCATAAACAATACTACTTTCCACTCAGCATACATCTTCTTTCAGCGATGCGGCTTGTCACTCTTACTGATGGAAAACATATAAAAACACATGGAACATAATTATGTAGATTAATTATTTTACAGTGTGACGGGAGGAATATATGGAAATTGAAAATGGAAGAAGTGCCTTACATGTAGCGGGGGGATGGTGCAGATGTTGATTTATTAATGGTTTTATTAATGGTTCCCAACGTAATGAAAAACGTACAAGATAACAGAGCCTTAAAAACGTTGGGAGGAGGACAGACATCTGAACCTGCAACCAAAAAAGTGAACAGACATGTTTAGAGCAAATTTAACTGTTGTACATTAACCCCCACAATAAATAAGAAATAAATAAGAAAACGTGAGTCCTGGAATAAACCATGTTTTTTCTTCTTCTTCAGCTGTAAACGGCATAAAAGTACACAAAGGTAATTATATCACTCACACAATTAACACCTTATTAAAACTATATCTTCACATACGCTTCTTACCTGACAAAGACTTCAGATGGTTGTAGTTTGGTGGGAAGGCTGGATAAGACAAAGGTCTTTTTAAAGACTGGGTCTTTTTTTTTATGATGAGGTTGAGGTTTGGCTCTTGCTAAAAAAAGACATAATTACAATAATCAAAGTTACTATATTTCATGTGTAGATTTATTAGCCATTAAATACTTTAGTAAAGAACAAACATTAAATCAATAAAAAGAGCACTGGCAGTAATTGTTAAAACCCACCCAATGATCTATTTTTTTCCTCATCATCAGCACACATAATCTACACTAACATATGTGCAACGCTTGGTCTGTCGTGCGCTGACCTATTTAAAAATACACAGAAACACATCTAGTACTTTCATTCATTGTAGTGGACTATTTATGTTTTTTGTCTGGAAGGAGACTGTGTTCGGCAGCAGTTAGGTCACTGTCAGTTTCTGTCTCCAAGTCTGAATTGATTCACAGAGAAAAACATTAGTGACAAAATTACTTTTCATTTTGTAATAAGCAAGTTGATAAGTCTCATCTTAGAGAATATAAAATTTCAAAAGCAAAATAAGGAGTTCATTACCTTCCACATAGTCAGTGAAGATAGTAGCTCCCTTTAGCAGCAAAGTCACCCTGACTCTCTATCAGCTGCAAAAAACCCCCAACAAAACAGCAAAAAAAAAGACATTTTAGAGAGAAAGATTTTTCCCTCTATAGCGTAAGAAAAAGAGAAGTTGAATAATAACAAAAAAGGTGTTAGTTGTAGAAATATTTGTGTTAATTTGGTGTCAGAATGTTTAATTTAGCAAAGTAGGGTGTTAGTGCCAGTCCATTATCAATGTGCACGGATGTGCAATTGCAAAATATTGCAAGTAAAACATGTCTCAATCAATCAAAGGATTAGCGCATTTAATGCAATTAGTTCTTTGACCTGAGGTGTCAAATAAGCTGTAATCACGAGCACCTTCACCAACATATTGCAAGTTCCTGTGGGGGATGTGCAAACAAATAACATAAGTAAAATTAAGTCATTACCAATTCTAGTCATTTCAGTTTGTTCAGCTGAGGGAAAATGGCAAAACCCTGTCTGTAAGACAAACACACTGCCTCTCTGTAAATGGCCCCTCTTGTATTAGCCTTCGATTTGCCATTGTCAAGTCACCGCTGACAAACATGATGTTGAGGAGCTTAGAACTGCAGGGCTTTTCAAACAGGTCCTCATAGTGGTTTTCATTAACCACATCAATCAAAAGGGTTCCGTCACTTATTTTTCCCCAAATGAATCCTATTGAATTGTCCTCCGGGAGAACATAGTTGTTTTTATCTGTGATCTTGTGTGTAGTATCTTTTTGTTGTGTGCCAGGTGTTTCAGCAAGTCTCTTTGTGACTTGCACCAGTTTTTTTATAACTTGCAAAGGGTTCTTAAATGGAAAGCATGAGATGTTGTTTAAAGCGCACATTAAGTTTGCAGCGTCATCTGGCAAGTGTTTCAGTGAATGAATGTTGTATATAGGAAAGGAGGGTCCATAGAAATCCACTGCAGTATCAACAAATTGTTCCAAAATGTGTGCATATCCAAGGTAGGTCTCCCTCTTCTCATCTTTGTCATCCAAAACAATAGTCATGCCAACACTAAGACAAAGAAAATGCTGGTACTGCTCAGAGTACTGGCCCTGTGTACAGCACAACCTGAAAGCTCTGTTGCTTTCCATCGGTCTAACTCTTTGGCTGCCTTGAAAACTCTGCTGGCAGTGCTCCCTTTAAAAGAGTTATTTTGTGGTCTAGTTAGTTCCTCAGGGTCTTTTGTAGTCTACAGCCATCTGGTCCACGCATCAGGTATGTCTGTAGCCTTTTCATTGCTCCAAGACAGACCAGGTACATGTAGTCAGGAAGGAACTGTTTCACAAACAAAATACTTGCCGTAACAAGAGGTGATATTTCTTTTTGATGGTCAGTGTATCTACCATGGCTGAATGCTTCATCAGCTCTGTCTTGACTGGGGCCCTTTGACAAATACATTACCTTTACCTCAACCTTTTGTGCTACTGCAACACAGTGCTCACATCCATGAAGGCTATTGTGACTTCTAATACATTCGAGAAATGCTCTGGCTTGTGTGTCACAGATGATAGCTTTCACTTTTACTGTATTTACACAATTTTGGTGTGAAATGCCATTCTGTAGGAGTCCTCAACAGAGTCAGGCTTGCTGGACCCATGATACAATACCACAACAAATGGTTGACTGTCATTAATTTGACCAAGAACTGGCCAGAAACAAGTTTTGCTAGATTTCGATAAGGGTATGCCATCTACATTGACTCACAGCTCAACTTCTCCTGGCACTGTTTTCTGCAAAATATGTTCAAGAAGGTACATACATAGTACATATATTGACCATTACATTTGTTAAGTATTGGTACACCCCGTGGTGTTTCAAGCAGGGTTCTGGCATCTTTGGGAAGTCTATGCCCATGATCTGAGCACGTCAAGTAGCTCATTTAATGCCTTGAGAGTCTTGTTTGTAGTAGTGGCCCAAATAGACAAGTCTTTATGTAAAGATGGTATGTTAATGTTTGAATCTATAGGTTTATCCAACTGCTCAGTGTCACTTCCACTGGAATCGGCATATGTGTAATACTCCGGTTCCCCTTTGTAATTATTCTCAGAATCTGCTGTGTCACTGTCACTACAGCCTTAGTTCCTTTGTACTTGTTTCCACCACTGAAGTGGATCCCTCCATCACATCTCCTCTGCCACACTTGGCTCCATTGACCTCTCCGAGCTGCTATTGTGCTCAGCTAAAGCTTCAACCATTGCCCTTTGCCGTCGCCATTTTCTTTTGTACTCAGAGGACATGGTTAGAAAATCTGAAATTTCAAAATAATTCAGAAAGGAAAATGTTAAGACAGTGTTGCTAGTTTCATTTACTGGCATTACATCAAGTACAATTTTTCCATGTGCTGCTATGAAACGACCTTGTGGCTGCACAGTCCTTTCATACACTTAGCTTTGTGTGACAGCAAGCACGAGGCTATATTCGATGTGATCCTATGATATTAATGTACTACTAGATGTCTTGTATAAATGGCAGAAGAAATTCATTTGATTTAATCAACAACGATAGTTATTTGTGGGATTTTTAATGAGTCTATTATTCATTTCAAACAGTTTCCACGTACTGACCACTGTCTCATCTTAGCTTTAAAGTACTGTGTGATAAGATAAATAAGTTAATGTATGCAGCCTCTATACTGCCTTTCTAATTGCGGCCATCACAGCCTGAATACAACTGCGTGAAATGTGTATGCTAGCCACCTGGGGTGGCCTACCATGCACCACGTAGAGCCAACAGTCTGCTGGCAATGACCCTCCTTCAAATAATGGGTAAGATTTCAGTGAATTCAACATCTGAGGTGATAGGTTGAAATGACAACCAGCATACTTTTGCTCTGCGTGGCACATGGTTAGACACCGTAAAAGTTAACAACTCTGGCATGTACAATCAAAAAATTACGGCGGATAGCTGTCATGTCGGCCAATGCCTGCAGATATATCTATTGAATCTCACAAAATCATAAAATTCACACACCTACACGCCCACCACAGTTCTCACGTCTTGAGTCTTGAGCGCCAGATGAGGTGACATGAGAGGTCTTGCAAGATATGATGGTCATATTGTGTGTGTTCGGTGTGTATCATGGGATCAAAACAATGAGATAGGAATATAATTTACATGTGGATATATACATAAATGGCATAAACATGATTTTTATGTTTAAAAAATGGGCGTTGAGTAATACAAGTCGTTGTATGTGGAGTGGATGTCAGTGTAACGTCTGATCACAACCATTTCACAACCAAATAAATTGTTTGGGCCAGGGACGCAACGTCATACAGGGACATACGTAAGCCGTAGGTGTTAACTCACTTGCATCCAAGGGCAGTAATGGTAAGTGAGGTTTTCATTTAGCCATTATCAGAAAGTTCAAAGGTCCAGTTCCTTCAACAGATTTGTCTCAGATGTGTGCAAACAGCTTCATGTCGAAGTGTCCTTGAACAAGACGCTGCACTCAGTGTTACCAGTAGTGAAATGTGAAAGATACACGATGTAAACGTTTCTCCTGTGTTAAAATCTGACCCCATTGCATTTAATGGTTGAGTAATATTTTGCAATTTAATTAAAGAGGTCACTACAAGCCACAGAATATTTGTTTGAATGTGTGTTAACATTTATTCTTTGTGAACCCTCCAAAAACATATTCAAACACATATGGAAACATATCCAAACACTTGGTCTTGTGATATTTATTTGCATGGAGACTACGGCTGCAACTAATGATTATTTTCATTATTGATGAATCTGTGCATTTGGCTCAATTAATCAATTAGTTGTTTGGCCTATGAAATGTCAGAATATTGTGAAAAATGTCAATCACTGTTATCCAAAGCCCAAGGTGATATCCTCTTTTGTGCCGACCAACAGACCACAACCCAAAGATATTCAATTCACTATCATAAAAGACAAAAGAAACCAGACAATATTTACATTTGAGAAGCTGGAATCAGAGAATTTGGACATTTTTTCTTAATAAATGACTCATTGAGATGAATTATTTGGATTATCAAAATAGTTGTCAATTGATTAATCGACTAATTGTTAGAGCTCTAATTGAGACTATCATTGGCTTTTTAAAAAAATACACTAATTGGCCTAATTGGGTATCATTTCAAAGCTGAATTCTTAAATTGACATATCTCAGGCATGTTTTAGACCATATTTAAGCAAAAAACATTACTAAATTGTTGTAAAAAATAGACTACTTGGATTGAAAGGGTGCTTTAAAGATCTTTTGTAATTTCATGTTATGTTTTTTAGTTGTTTTTAACCTCTTGGGTCCATATTGGCAAATAATTGTTTTCATTTTAAGAAGTCATCTAGTATTATGGATTCATAATACTGAAAAATGAAGATGTTCAACTTTTATAGGTTAAACACTTCCACACCTCAGTTTGACTCAGTACCTGCTGCACATGTGGTGTCCTTACAAATCACAGCCGTTGGCCTTATGAGGTTGCCTTAATTAAAGGTCAAAATTTTAAACTCAAATGCAACATTTTGGACAGCTCTGTAACGCAAATCCATGGGGTCCCTCACAGTTTGCCTGCACAAGGCTGCACTCTTTTCTCTTTTTTCCCAGCAAGCTCAACATCCTCCCCCACAATCTCTCTCTCTCCCTTTGCTTTTGGTCTATCATAATTGCCTGTAATCATAATTTCATAATTATATGTAATTTGTAAAACTGGCAGCAATAGACATTTGACAAGAGGCTAGAAATTTTGTGTCTTCTCCATCAACATGCTACGTGCCAGATAATGTTTTTCAGTTACATGAAGGTACATTCATTTTCATTTTCCTTTATTTCACTGTGTAAAAGTCTTACTGAGATTAAACTCTCTTTATGAAGAGAGACCTGGCCAAGAGGGCAGCATAGACATTGCTACAACAAAATACAAAATACATACAAAATACAATACTAGCATACACTACAAGTGAGGCAGGCTGGACTATGGCTTGAATTATATGGGAAATTAACCTGCATCCATCACATGATAGCTGCTTTCACACCACAACAGGATGATAGAAAGGAATTTTACAGTTAATTAAAATTCATATTCATATTCACAGACCTTTATGGAAATGAAATATTTTTATAGAGCTGATTTCAGGCTGTTAGAGAGCAGATATAAAGGTGGCAATGGACCCTATTTCTTGCTTTGTGATTTTATTTGATTTTATTTTCTGGTGTGTTAACACCAGAGAGGTGACAAAAATAATATACTAAGAAAAGTCAATATGCATGCTGAGAGCACTCGACACACACACTTTAGATGTTTTTATTTTATCATGTTGTTAATAATTATTATTATCTGGTCCTGTGAGGAATGATATCTCATTCTGCCATATATATATATACATGAACTTTAAATGTAGGCTCTACTCAAAGCTGCGGTGAAACAGTTCTAGAGAGAACATAGAAAACAAAGCAAAAAAAGCTTTTTTTGCAATCATGTTTTGAAGTTTAATTGCCAGCAGTGGTAAGCAGTTGTTGCAGTTTGACATCTGACAGTCCACATATTGTATAATCTCCTGTCAGAATTTCCTGTGTTTTCTTGTAAACTAACTGTAAAAACAGTGTACTATAATAATTCGTGTACAGTACATACTGTGTACAACTAGTAGTATGGAAGTTTGTGTCGACCGCTGTCCAAGGTGCTGATTCAGGAACATCAAAGTACTTCAAGAATAATTGTCAGTAGTCCTGCTGCTAAATCTGACAGGATGAATCACAGCTGACAGGATTTCCCTTTTTAAACATCATAGTTATTTTGGGAAACATGCCAGTAATTAATTCAGGTTTTTTTTCTTTAAAAAGCTGTTTCAGTCCACCTCTCTGGTATTTTTATCTGATACTTTATCACATTGTGGTGCCATTATTTTCCTCATCATTATCCGTACCATGCGGTGCACTCTGTTTAATTTATACAAAGCTTGTAGTATTTTGCATTGCTAAAAGGTAGAGCCCCCCAGGAGTGCAAGGCCCCCTGCCTTGTGGAGGCTGCGGGTGTACCTTTATGACTCACTTCGACATTACTCGTCTTGACCAAACCTTGAGTGAAGATGCATCTCGGTCATGCTCTGTGTTTGAAAATGATCAAAGCTTACGTTTTTCAACTTTGATAGGTCAAAACTGATGCACAACTAGTCCGATGCTGATGAAAGGATTATGCATGTTATTGCTGATTAGCCAGCGGGCTCCTGCATCATTCGTAGGGGGGTGACATGTGTACTGCCTTGTTGTGTTGAGCTGTTCAACAAACCAATAAAGTGTGTTTGTCTGTCAACTTTTAAACCTTTTTAAAATATATATCAAAGTGTGAATTTTACACGTCTCCTAAATGGATACAATCTCTTTAACTTTTAATGTTCACAATTGTAAATTGGTCTTTAAAACGAAAGAAATGCATCATCAGACCTTTGGTGATACATCTGAGGGGTGTCTTGCTGCGCCATAGATGCATTTAGATTTACACTTTTGATCTTATCCACAGCAGCCTACAAATAGAACAGCTGCAAGAATGATTTTAATTCTCAGGTCACCAACGTTACAAGCACACAAGAGGAAAGAGTACGAAACAGCGTCCTGGAAACACTGTTTACTTTATGATTTTTAAGATTTTTATGCAAATGAATATTCCAATGAAATATCTGTCTTTGTGTGTTTGCAGGATTCAGTCCGGCTCTTACCTCAGCACTGGCTGGTTCACGCTCATCCTCGCAATGGACATGTGCAAAGAGATCCATATCTACGGCATGATAAATGACACCTACTGCAAGTAAGACACCAGCTATCACCTCCCCTCCTCCATACAGGGATGAAAAATGCACGTGTTCCCACAAAACTTAGAAAACTAGATACACATTCACAGCAGCGCCGGCCAATTGCATGCTTCCCATAACTGCGGACTGCCGTGTTGGAATACATTCAGCTTGGATTTAATGGCTGAATTTCTATGCTGAAATCCATATTGGGTTCTCTGTGCCGTGAATACCATTATGTGTCCCTGCCTAGAATACCCAGCAGGCTGCAGAGTCTCTGTCGCTGCGGGTGGCTGGATTGCAGCACCCAATTCCCCCTCTGCTTAAAGTTTTATTTGTATATCGGCCTGGTGTCTTCTCCCTGACTCTTGGGTGAGTGATTACTGTCTGACTGCGAGGCCATAGGAGGGATGACAAACAAGATGCTTTTGCTCTGGGCATGGCTGCTCAATCTCTAGTCATCTCAGTCTTGATTGAAGCTGACTCCCCCTACTCTCTCTTTCTGCGTCTCCCCTCCGCTCTCGCAGCTCAATCCCAGAATCAACCACTTTTACCTAATGTGTGGTGAAAATCCTGCCTTTTATCCTCTTCATGTTTCCTGTGCACAGCGGGAGTTAGAATAAAAACAGCCCCAGACCAGGGGCGCCGGATTTATTTCAAAAGTGTGGGGGCCAAAAAGTGTGTGTGTGTGTGTATGTGTAGTGGTACATTGGAGACTCTTGCAAAACTTTTGTGGAATAACTATAGCTTGCTTGCATTACAGGGTGGCGGTATAATTCCAAACACAAAGCAGCTAACTAGTGCTTGTGGGATTAGATCAAGCGGAAACAACCACAGCTTGAAATTGAAGCCAACGCAGAAGTCACTAGATGCTGGCTCCAAAAAATCCCTGGTTTCAATAGACTCCCACTCAAAAAGCGTCAACTTCTCTCATGAAATACTATGTCAGTACATTTTTTCAATGAGTCATTATGGTCTCAGTATCTATTTAGTGTGCTGGTGATCATTTTGGAAATTATTGCTCCATTATTACGATATAAAGATGAGTAGTAGCTTTGATGTCTTCTGTGTGGGTGTTGATTGGACTCTAGGACTCATACCGAGTCAGAGAATTGTTGCAGTATTTCGGTAAGTTTAATGTTACTTGATAATGATACCTGCCATGTTAGTTAGCTAATGCTAGCTCAGGGTTCCCAGAAAATTAGCATTAGCTTTGGTCCGAAGTAGCAGGGTGTGTTTCCAGAATGTGAAAGGAAATACGCCGCACTCCTTATTTGGAAGGTTCTGGCTCCAAACAACCAAGATGGTGCTGACTGTGAACAGCCGTCCAGTGGGTGACATCACATCTTGCTACAGCCATCTTTGTGTACAGTCTATGGATTAGATACAAGCTTTTTTGTTCAATTACCCAAAACTACGAGTTTACAGGACAGTAACACTTCTACAGCTGAGTAACAGCAGGCAGGCAATAGGAATGTTAATGTTGTCTTTTTGTTGTAAGCAGCCATGCCCCAAATCCATATTTAACGAAAAAAAACATTACTTTCCTACTGCTTCTGCTTTGCAAATCAGCAACCATGCTGTTGTGAAAATGACATTCATAGCCTACAACTGCCTAAATAAACTTTGGGAACACCTCGATTGCTTTTACTCAAAAAGGAAATGCTTTGGACCTGTCATTTCAATGCAATATCATGAATTAACCAATTCACACAAACTTTCAAAACATGTGTGTTGACTGGCTGGTTGCCTGCGTGTGCAAAATAGGTTTCGCTGATGGGCGTAAGTGTCTAATTAAAAAAACAGTCATTTACACAAAATATTCTCCACATTTTATGTTTGCCTGCTTTATTTAACCTAATGTGAATGAGAATGATTGAAATATAGGGGCATTAATACAATGATTCACGACTTAAAAAGATACGTGGGAGGAGGATAAAGTAGGGGGGCCAGTGGTCACTTGGACACCCTACCTCCGGCTCCTTTGCCCCAGACACATGGCAGAGAGGAGTGATAATTCAACCAGCACGGAGGATTTTATAATTCAGTGAGGCAGTTAAGGGGCGGTGTTCTCTCCCTGCCTGTCCCATACTTATTTTCCTCCTTCCTGCGTGAGACAGGAGGATATTGTGTGTCTGAATAGACAATTTAGTGTCACACAAAGTGCTGTTGGCAGCAGACTGCTCCAGTACAACAGGAAGAAGTGATGTTTTGTGTGATGATGTTTTGAAGCCCTAGCCAGAATTGACCTCAGCAGTTGTGTTGTAATGGAACCTCAACAGGTGCTGCAGAGAGGGTGAAATTGAATTTATTTGTTAACGCTAGTGCGCACCACTGTATGGCACAGAGAAAAGAGGCAGTGATTGGGCTGTGTATTAAGCTGGCAGACAGCCACAGTGGCTATTTTGCTGTGGACCCACTGGCTGGCTGTTGTGATGGCTGTTTTTCTTCTGTCTGTGTTCATTCTCCCAATGAAATTGTTACACAAGCTATCCTCTCACAAAGCTGCCACTTGCTATTAGAAACCAAGTGCACGATGAATCTGCTCTACTGCTCCTGTTTACTGTACTTCTGTTTTTAATGATTACTCATTCTTTTTAATGGTGTGAAGATGCAAACTGTAAACACGGTGACTCATCATGAGATGCAGATCAGAATGGCTTAACTCACCTTCAGTGCATTACTCAGTTTTTCGGATTTTTTCACATTTATTTTGGCTCTGGATAAAATTAAGCTTGTCATGATGTTTTACAAATAAATGCAATTTAGTTAAGGGTATTTATTGAATATATTTGCCTGCCAACAGCAGCTCCTTTTTCAAATGAGAGAAACCTGCTGGAGAATTTTGCCAGAGGCAGCATCTCTTCAAATTGCTATATGCTGTCCTGAAGGATCTTTGTCAGTTTAATAGTTTAATAATTTAGTTATTTATTTTGTACTGACTGGAATTTGTCCAAAACTGTCTGGAAGAATTTTTTTTTAAATGCAGTGGCTCTACATTTTGTCTCACACGGAAAATTATATTTAAACAGTATACTAATATTTGTAACATAAATTAATGTATACAAAGAATTCAAATTTCATTAGTAGAACCACTTGAAACTGATATTGCACAGACTGAGCACACAGCACATATCTATATGTCCAGCTTGGGTAAATATCTAAGTCATACTGCTATTATATGCAACACAAAGATTTTGGGACCAGGCTGCAGAGATTTGATCCCATTCAGCAACAAGAGTGAATTAAAAAGGCCCAACACTGATGTTGGGCAATACGTTCCAGTTCATCTCAAAGATGTTGGATGGGGTTGAGGTCAGGGCTTTGTGCAGGTCAGTCAATTTCCTTACAGACTTTATGGACTGAAACAGGAAAGAGCCAAACACAAACTTTTTCCACAAAGGTGGAAAAACATTATTGTCTAAAATATAATTGTATGCATTAGCATTACAATTTTCCTTAAAGGATATGGGCAACAATTTTCTGTGTTTTCAGATTTCACGTTTTCAGTCTGCGGAGAGTAGTTCTGTGTAAAGCAGACACCACTGTGCATGCGCAGGAATGTGAATCTGTTCACAGAGCTTTGTTAGCTTGCTGTGCTACATATCACACCCTCTTGACTTTGTGTTGAAGTTCTTTGAGAAATTTACAATGTAGTACAAAATCAAGAGGTTGTGATATGTAGCACAACAAGCTAGTGAAGCACTATAAACGGAAATGCATCCCTGCACATTCGCAGTGGCGTCTGCCATACACAGAACTACTCTCCGGAGACTAAGAAAGATGAAAATTGCCAGCCATATCCTTCAAGGAAAATCTTAATGCTACAGCATACAATTATATTTTAGACAATAATGTTCTTCCAACTTTGTTGAAACAGAACTACTCTCCAGAGACTGAAAACGTGATTGCTGTTATTAGTCTTTGGAGCGGATTCTGAAAAACCTAATGTGATCGTAATCTTCAGGCTGAAGGAACATGTAATTCAGTGCAGCAGTGTGGCTCATTGATGTTTTATTAATTGTTTTTGAACAACAACGGAGGTCTACGGCACAGAGGAATTAGACACATAACAATACTTGTCAGTAGTAATTCATTGTTAGTTTGGCTTTGCACATGAGATTTGTTGAAAATAGGAAAAAAAATATAGAAAATCTCCAGCCATAATCTTTAACTGGAACCAAGGAGCCCAAACCATGAAAATTAGCCAAAGACCAAAGAAGGGGTGTCCACATACTTCTGGCCATAATTTGCAGTTAACATGAGACTTCACTCACTCAGTTTTTTACAATCACATATATTATGGCACGATAAAATATCACCTGAAAGACAGAGAATAATATGTCCTGTGTTTGATAAGTAAGGGTAAAAATCTTTCTTTCTCTCTCCCCTCAGGTCTGAAGGTTACAGAAAAGTTCCCTACCACTACTACGAGGCCGGCAGCCGGGACGAGTGTGCAGAGTATCTCCTTCACGAGAGCGCCCCTTACGGAGGGCACCGCTTCATCACAGAGAAGTCTGTGTTCGCCAAGTGGGCCAAAACTCACGCCATCAAGTTCTTCAACCCACCGTGGCAACTATCGTGACCCTGGCTGAACCGACGTGGGAATACAACATCATTTTCATCATCATCAACATCTTCAGGGAACATGCTGAGTCTCTACGCTGACAGAAACGGTGTTCCCTAATGTGCACAGATATTCTTTTTGGCACAAATTCAAATATCAATATATCCATCAATGACAGTTGTTTGTCCAGTCCTGGTTGGTTCATATCCAGGAGGTGCTTAGAGGTGGAGCCTCTATAATCCAGGCTCCTGTTTATTTGACAATGGTCCCTCAAGCAGACAGATATCCATTATGGATGACCAACCAGGACAGCACTGACATATCTCATGTTCTTGAATATTTACTGTTTTTCTCCTTAACTTGAAAGCTGAAGAAAATGCACAGCACACTGCGCTGCACTGACTAATCGATCCGTTCGCTGCTCTTTGAGTCTGGCAAAGGATGCCTCGAAGACTTGACTGAACAAAAATAAAAAAAAGAAGGAGAAAACAACATGAAGAAGAAACAACTGTCCGTCAACTCGCAGTGACCACAGCAGCTCAGATGTCCGCAGGCGTTTGCACATTGCAAAGGCTGAATTTAAATGTTCCAGACTGTAGTTGGAGAAGAGCTCAGCCACTGCAGAGACAAGTCACGTTGCTGTGAACTTCTGACGAGCTTGGCTGCTCTGTTTCCTCTGCGTGTCTGTCTTCTGTCAGGCTCTAATTAATCTATAGCGAGTATCATTCAGGCCTTCATCTCCAACTGAGGGAGTATTGAAGGCAGATGCTTTGTCAGTTTCAATTTACTGTGCTCCGTCTAAAGAAGCTTCAACAAACAAGGTCATTTGAAAAAGAAAACGCAAGCGAGCAAAATTCATGTTTATGCCGGATTTAGAAGTCGAAGGTAAATCAGAAGTGTAGATGTAAATCTGCTTTTTTATCGTTATTCTTCTTTGTTAAGTTGTGTGTAACCTCACACAATTTGAAGATGTCAGCTTTTTTTTTTCTTTTATAATGCTGTGAAACGGAGTTGTAAAAGACACGTTGTGGCGTTTGGCTTGATGTACGGATGGATGAGTCGCTAATTTATTCTGCAGAGATAAGTTCCTAACGCTTTTTAACAGTGTGCCATTGACAATGTGAGCCTCACAGCACATAGAGCAATGTGCAATTAGAAACTCCATCCTTACAGAAGGAGTTAAGTCATTTGTGACCCCACAGAGGGAGAGATTTATGTGTGCAGTGAAACCGTTTGAAGTTAATTGTATTCTATTATCATTTTGTGCCTGCAATACACTCTGCAGTTCATTGTACAGTATAGAGACAGAGGAGGATGCACTGGCGCTCGCTCTCTCTGTCGCTCATATTCTTATCCAGCTTTGTGCCTCTTTGTGTACAGTATCACTGTGTGAACATGTCTATCCATTTGTCTTTGGACACAGCTTGCATGTCTCCTGGTTTGGGCCGTTACATTTTGAATGCATCTGTTCTGGGACAGTGAAGAATAATCAGTGAACTGCTGAGGTGTGTTGGTTGGATGGTAGCTGCGGAGGGCTCAGACAGTCTGGCTGTGACTGTGACCCCCCCCCCCCACTCCCCCCCCGAGGCTGTGATTAGTGTCCCGGTCAGAGCCGCGGCCCAGGGGGGAGGACTGGAAGGATTCAAAGACTTCTAATTTAGGAGACTTGATGCACAGGGTTGCTGATGACTGTAATATACTGCAGCTGAGTTTCACAATGTCACTCCTTACTGCCACAGTGTGCTGTTTACACACATACTTTCTCTATTTTAGGCTATTTTCTTGTTAGCATTGATTGCTGATTGGCTGGTCAGTGTTCTAGGTTTAAATTACTAGCTTTTTCCAGAGCTTTCAACTAAAAAAGACTTACTATAAAAAACAACTGGGAGAGTTTTTACATTTTAACATTGTTTCTGCAACACATCACTAACTATAATTCAGAGAGAAGCAGGTCCTAACTATACATCTAAGTATGTTCTTTGAAACAATAGCCATATATAACCTTGGCATCTGAAAAACTAGGCTTTTTTTAACTAGCTTAGTTCTAGTGGCACTGTAAGAACTCTCTGGGTATCAATTGTAAAAATATTAGAACCAAAAATTGTGATTTCTTGGAATTTTTATTGATTTTACAAAATGTGTAGTTGACTTCCTGACTATTCTAAAAACAAGCGAGAAAAAGAGGTTTGTGGTCGCACACTAAAGCAGAAATAACCACAAAACACATTCGAACCTCAGTCGCACATTAGCTGACGCCACGTTTACGTCATATTGGATGGATGGTAGAGACCTGAAAAAAGATAAGCGTTCACGTCATCAGACAATTCGAGACAGTTGTATGATTACAGAGTTGGTTGAGTGAGGGTTGAAAATACTGTGCATTGACAACATAAGTCTATATCCGTTAAATTTGGATTTGGCGTCCATATTTGCTACATTTTCAAGTACTTCTGTATTATGAAGCACCAATTGGGAACATTGGCACCTTTAGAGATGTCAGTTTTCCAGTCTCGGCGTGAACGTTATTCATAAATTGGAATCTTGTAATTACAGTAACTCCAATATGACGTGAACGCAGCACTAGCACAAAGAACACTGTGTTGTTGCTGCATTGTACAGATACTTTGTCTACAAAATATGATTTATTTTGTTATTCAGGATTAAGTTGATACTAACTGAACATAATTTTAGCGGTTCTTCAGATGCAGTGGAAACATAAATAAGAATGTCCAGTTTCAATTAGTTCCTGAGCTTAATTATTTGGGTTTCTTAGCTCCTAGAACATTTTTGGCTAAAAAGCAGCCAACTTTAACTTTTTAAAGCAAATTTGTGCTCAATATTTTTTTATTTTCAACAGTAACAAACTGATACAATTAATTAACAATTAAGACAAAACATATCGAAAACCACAACACAAGAGCAAACACAAAAACATTTAAAAAAAAACAAACAAAAAAAACCAGTAGTATTCACAACCCGGTGAATTTAGATAAAGTGGTTTTTCGTACTTATACTGTTATATTTTTTACCCTCATACTTACATATCACTCTTGAACATTCCTCTTTCAGGTATATTGCTAAGTAAATTTTAAGCAAATTTAGTTGTTTTGTTTAACTACTATGATCTTGACTAAGGTCGGGGATGAACTTTAATGCACACAGTGTACATCTAAAATCATAGCTACTGAGCTGACATGCTAACAGAAACCCCATCCCCTGATGAAGACCATGTGATACAGCTCCGGAAAACACTAGTAAGTGGACCTTAAGTTGGAATTATTCTGTCAAATTAAGTCAAGTATTAACCCAGACGTCGAGACATATTTTAACCCGCAGATTATCAGAATCATGCTTACTGAGTCGTTGTGTGTCAGCAGCACGTTTGGAAACAGGTTTGGCTGCTTTTGCATCAGGAACAGAAAAATCAGATCCTTCTTTGTTTTCCAGACGAAACACGGTGGAAGCAAGGTACCCCTGCGCTTACAGAGACTGTCCTACAACTCAAAACTCAATAGTTGTCCGTCCTCTTGTCACCTTGTCAAGCAGAATGACAAGAGCATCAGCAAAATGTAAAAACCCTCCTATTTTAAATTCCTCCCGGTGTCTCTCAGCGGATAGAAGACGACCGTAACACAGGCAGGGTCACGGGTCCGATTTCCTCTGGGACGACACGTGCTCGAGAGGTGTTCAGTCCTGTCACTGTGAGCAGCTGCGAATCAAAGTATCCACCACACAATATATGTAAAGTAGAAATGTCTTACAGTATTATTTTTCCTGTTCAGAGAGCCTGATGATAAGATCCGGGCCTCGACAAGAGTTATAAATTGTACTTCTTTCTGTTCCTGTGGGAAAACAGCCACAGATACCGAAGCGTGAATTCATGCAGTATGCCATGCATGTTACATGATTAAACGTACATCTTTTATACGTTTCCACTCAGCCTGTGATTGTGCAGTCATCTGGCAGCTCTACCACCAATCGGCTTTACCTCTACTGTACAGTATATCCAACGTTAATTGTAAAGCACTTCACGCCAAGATGAGAAATTAACTATTCTAGGGAACGTGTTTTGTCCCCATGATCAGATTTTTAGTTGTGTTACAGTGCATCGTTTGAGGTTTTCTTTTAAATTGTTTGCTCACAACGGGAAGAAGAGCGCCGTGTTCTTTCTGTTCATCTTCCACTCTCCTTTTGTTGAGTTTTTTTTTTTTTTTTTAATAATGGTGGCTTTTACTTTTTGTTGATGCAGTGGTTTGTGTGCAGCTTTTTTTATTTTCTTTTTTTTTTTTTCTGCTGCTGGTTGCATGTTGCCAACATTTTCTGCTGCTTCAGGCTGTGCACTCGGTTATTTTCTGATCAACAAACACTCCATTGTTCTCAGCCAGAACACACTGGAAGAATACCTACGGATATATTATACAGTATATTATGGGCCTCTTATAGGCTCTCATGAATCATCTCTGGCTTACAAGAAGGGGACTGTAGTCATATTCGCTGTGAATAAGTAACCCCATGAAAAAAAAAAAGGCATAAGCAGAGTGGGAGGCAAGATAGTACACTTTTTTAATTTGCAGGGTTCATTTTAGATTTCAAGGAGATTTTATGAATTTAAAAGAATATTTTTGCCCTAAATTCTTGCTCATTTTTTATTCTGTTTCTCTTTGTCTTCATTCAAGGCTTTAACAGATCATATAACCGGCCTAATGTTATGTTACGAGCAGCCAAGTGTGCTCGGAAATGGTTTCCTCCGTTCTCAAACCTGAGGCTGTTTTATCTTTATACCTCGCTGTATGTATGCAAATAGTAAAACACACATAAAAAAAAAAAAACACTGCTCTTCCTCTGCTGCCCAGCAACAGAAGTGGAAGAAAAATGAGCTCCAATTGTCTGTTGTTGAATAATACAAAGTTAAAAAAGCAAATTGAAGGTCACGTCCCCTAAAACAGAGCTGGCTTTAAAAAAAAACAAAACAGAGTCCTGATTATAACGCCTGGGTCTTGAGGTCTGCAGAACAAAGATGTGAATTTCATTATTTCTCACTTTTTTAAAATGCTCTCATTATTTTGGCTCTTTTTCCTGCTGTGATCAGTGGAGGTAATTACTCTCTGTTCTGCAGTTCACATTTTAAAGAACTTTGATTGTCTGACTCCACGTTGAAACTTCTTCACCTTGTAGCGTTTTATTCATCCCTTCCTGACTGTTGTACTTGTTGCCATTTTTTAAAATGACCCAAGTGCTTTCTTACATTGAAAAACTCTTTTTTTTTCTCTTTCTCTTTTTTCCTGTGTGCACGTTTTAAGGGTATTTTTTTGTGTTGTGAAGCACTTTCCTTTTTCATTTTCAGGTCAAGTGTCCTTGTGAAATGTGTAACTTTGGGTAAATTTGAGTTACATAGAATGTAATATAACACTGAGGTTGTTATAATGAAAGAATTTTTTTGCTAACACAGCTAACACAGTCCTTTTATTGGAGGTAAAGTAACATCCAAATGCTGCATGGATTACTGCAGATTATTGAAATGTACATTTTGTTTTAAAAAAGTAGTGAATATGTGTATTATTCTGTCATTTGCTGTCTACATATTAGCCAAGATTAGATATATTGTGAATGTTCTTATTTTTACCAACGTGGATTCTGTCTTCTGTGTCTTTTATTCTCTGTGGGGATTAAAGAAAACCTAAAACACGTTTATATATTTAAACTCATTTGTAAACAAAACAGAGTAAGCAGCATCAGAATGTAAGAAACCCAGTGAGATGTATTCATGTTATATGAATGGAGCCCAAGCTGAGCTGTCATCTCAAATCTGGCGTCTCATGAGATTTTTAAAACATCACTGAAGTAGCAGAAATGTGCTGAGTTCAGACGGTTCTTGAGAGTTTAGATGAGCAGGAGAGTTTTTATGTAACCTGCAAATAATAATGCACACATTCGTGGTTTTTTATGATACAGTATTGAATAAAGTATCGAGATAGAAAATTAAAGGGGCACACGATTTAGTACAGCACTTCCATAAATTAGGGGGATTCACAAGAGACAGATTTTAAATGGATGTTCACAATCTGAGCAGCAGATGCTGCAGATATTTTGACTTATGAAGTATGGGTCAAGCTCCAAAGACGGCAGATCCTACATTTCCCGAAATGCAATTCCAGACCATCTTGTAGTCAGACCCTCCCTGCCCTCTTCTT
The DNA here is from genome assembly GCF_910596095.1 of Thunnus maccoyii. NCBI lineage: Eukaryota > Metazoa > Chordata > Actinopteri > Scombriformes > Scombridae > Thunnus > Thunnus maccoyii. The sequence continues at coordinate 23,819,341 of NC_056544.1, read as the reverse complement.
TCAAACTCTCCATCCCCAGTTTTGTAACATTGGCTCTGAGTTATACATTTGTACTCTCATGTCATACTGAAATCTAATTTTCAACAGCAAATACATTTTGTGCAGAAAATAATGCCACTCAGATTTAGAGCTGCAACGATTAGTCAATGAATTGGTTAGTTGTCAATCATTAAACTAATCACCAAATATTTTGATAATCAATTAATCGTTTGGAGTCATTTTTTAAAGAAAAGCTGAACATCTTTGGGTTTTAGACTGTTCAGGACAAAACAAGACGTTTGAGGAGGTCACCATGGGTTTTGGGAAACAGTGGTTGACATGATTCACCATTTTCTGACATTTTATAAATCACACAACTAATCGATTAATCGAGAAAACAAATTGACAAAATAATCAATAATGGAAATAATCATTATTTGCAGCCCTACTCAAATATGTTTATGGTTACATGGAATAATAATAAGGAAATGTTAACAAAAGGCTAAAAGTTTCAAGCCAGTTTCACCCCTGACTGCTCCCAATATAACAGATGGATGTGGTGAGAAGTGTGATCTGTTGCACCTGTAAACACACCCATCAGTGATGTCACAGGTTCCTGGAGTACAGCTGCAGCATTGTGAGAAGTTAAACCACCGGAGGACAGCAAAAACAAGATTTTCAGGGAGGTTTAAGTCACTTTAATAAGAGTACCTGCAAAGTTTAGGGAGCACAAAGCACTCAGATAATGTTAGGGGCAGATGCATTTTTTTGGTTAAATATTGAAAAAGTCTAAAATGATATGAAATAGGAATATCAACTTTTTCTATATTTAACCAGAACCATAATATTTCCGTAAGCTAACTTTAACCAAAGAGGTTTTAATGCCTAAACACATATGACACAGGAGGTAAACTGTGTTACAGTCCTGCAGAAAAACTCAATGCATAGTTGACAGGAGAAAACACTGCCAGAGAGCTGCAGAGCTGCAGAAGACACTGAATAGTACTCATGCTGACTACAACTGACCTTTATGTGTAAAATTAGCAGAGTTTTCCTTTAAATATAGGCTGGCTGAACCTTGATGTGGGACAGTTTCAGCTTCACTGAAACTAACAGGATGTGTTTGGCCAGGGCTCATTTCAAGAATGTATAATTTCTTGCTCATTTAGTATTCATTGAAATACAAATCTCTAACTGTCATGCAGTTCCCAGGAGGTTGCCAAGTCTTGACTTTCATGGTATTTATCAAAATGTTCCACAGCACAGCAAAGTAAGCTTGTTACTCCCCCTATGGCTTTAGTTTAATTATTGACAGTTGTCTGCCTGAGATGACCAGCATCAACATAACGTCTCCAGCCCTGCAGGAGACATTTAAAGCAGAAGACACGTCGGTCCAAACACGAATCTGCTCAGCCGCTGAACATTGTGCCAATTATATCTTATTGTGAAATAAACCAAGGTGTTTGGTAACGTATTCTGAGCTGACCACATCAAATCATGAGGCTCCTTGGTCCTCTATAAAAAAAAAGCCTCAATACAATGACATGGCTGATGTATTAACTAATAACTAAATAGCTGCGAGCGGCTCCAAAGCCCATTCATTTGTCACAAGTGCTGGGTGGAGCTGTGCAGAGAGCTCGCCATCTGAGCAATGGGAATAATGGATATGATGTAATTTGCACAAGCTTACAACAACAGAGAAACTAATGAACCGTCGAGTAAATGAAAACAAAAAACGTTACCTTGAAGGGAGAGAAACAACCCTTCATTTTCACTTCAGCTACCTTGACTGTGTTAGACCTCAATTAAATTCCACCCTCAACCCATATTTACTTGATTTTTTTCCTTCCTTTTTTTGTTTTGCTGGCAGCTGGCACGCGTTAGTGTTTTCTGTTACGTGCGCAGCTTAACTGAGCAAGGTCAATGAGACAACTGGAATCTTTTCAATTCAGTGTTTGCAAATTTGTCCTCGCACAGTGTTTGACCTCTGGAACATATTTGCAGGAGTACGTGCTATCCAGGGCCAGATGGTGCTACAATATGTAGCATTATCTTAGCTCAGGGACACTTACGGTGGTAGTTATAAAATATAAAGGATGAAGGAATGGAAGGAAAAAAGGTAGATACATTCTACAGAACTGTTTTCTCTACTCTCTCTTTTATAACACCTTTCTGAAGCACATATCTGTTTTTAGGGATACTGTACTGACAAAAGTTAATATGAATATTAAAAACACTTGATTTTTTAGCATACTGTTGATGTACACTATTGCTTTACGTTCAATAAAATGTGCAAAGGAAACAAAGGAAGTATTATGCAGTCTTTGGAAAAACACAACCTAATCTGCAGTTTGATTGCTGTCTGTTGCTGCGTGTACAACATCATGTAGCAAAAACTGTATCCCATGACGATTAAAACAAAGTACATACTGTTTACTCTTTGTAAACTGTATGGATTTGGGACAAAGCAAATGTGTCTTGCATAGATTAAAGAAATCTCTCACATATCTGAACCTCACAGCAGCCATGTTTCCTGTTAATGTGACCAAGAGCGAAGCATTGAACCCTTACATGCTCTCACATTTACAGAACAGTCAATATTTTGGGAAATATATAGTAGATTATATATATCAGATGAGAAGATTGATACCACTCTCGTGTCTGTGCAAAGTATGGACCTTTAGCAACTTTTTTTTATTTAAAAAGAGCCAATTGACTTATCTAGTAACTTTTGGGGGGACCTTAACTACTCTCCCTTGAAGAGATTTGTCAGTATTTCTTAGTCAATATGCTTTCATGTGTTCAGTGAGTAGAAGTGAGCAGCAGCACATCATCACATTTAGATTGATTGAATAATAGCAGCCTGAAAAATAAAAGAATGACAGAGCTAGTTAGCTTAACTTCATTTTTGAAGTTTCATTTTTCAAATCTTGTATATATGTAATTTGTTATATTGGGACCTCACTAATATGCAAATTAGAGCATGACGTAGCCTAATCTAGCGACTTTTTGTACAGGCTTTAGCTACTAGCAACACTGGTGCTGACATCCTCACAATAACCTCTTTTAGCCTGTTCAAGGCAGGAATGTTGTGCCATTATTCTGCATTGCTGTTCTGTATATAAAAGGTACGAACACGGAGTGGGGGGGCATCGTTGTTCTGCCATTAAGCCGGCAGCTGAGGTAGTCACATTGCCAGATTGACGTTTGTGTAAAAGAGACAGCCGGCATGGCGGGATTACACACACCAGATGCTGACATTATTGTGTTACACATCACGCCTTTGATCCCGGAAAGCCGGCATGCTATCTAAAATCACACTGCGGCAGCTTAATAGTGGCAGTATCCCGGCTATGTTTAGCTCAGTGTAAAAAAGCAAAGCTGGCATAATGACAGGTCTTCATAAATGCAATATTGTGGGATCTCTGTATAAAAAATGCTAATGACAATGCTAACATTTGATGTCAAGCAGGTGTAATGTTTACCATGTTTGAGCATGTTATCGTGCTAGCATTTGCTATTTACCACAAAACACAAAATACAGCTGAGGCTGATAAAGATGCCATTAGTTTTGAAGGTTTTTGATCATGAACCAAAGCACTGGGCAAAATGAAATGTTAATCTGATGATGACACTAGATGAAAAGTCACGGAAACACTCCAGAGAAACAGACCGACATTGTCATCCCTAGAGCTGTAGTAGTTTAACCCCCTTTTCAACCACAAATGGTAATTTTTATATTTCTGTTTGTGTTAATTAGGTATATTCATTTATCTTGGTTGGTCCCACCTGTTTCCAGTCATGCTAATCTTAACTAATAGCTAGCATGCTACTAAGCACACAGACATTAGTATCCATTTTCTCATCTAAGTAAATAAGGACATTTCCCAAAAATGTCTAGCTATTAATTTAAAGTTGATCTGGATTAAAAAAGGGTTGGTTATGCCTAAACTGTAAAAAAAAAAAAAAAAAAAAACGTAGACATGCACAAATCTTCAAAAATTGCCACATTCTTGTTATCTTGAGGAGAAAGTCTGATGGTCAGTGTTAAAAGGTTTAACTCCTGGGAAGTGAGTTGTCTTCACATTTGGTTTCTCATAAAAATTCATGCTCTGAAAATGTTCTTATCTCGAGAATTAAAGAACAAAAACGTCCATGTTAGTGTTTGTAAGTTTGTGTTATTTTAATGCTGATTCTCTTGTATGCTCATGTTTCAGGCTTGTACTGTAGTTGTAGTTTCTGCTTCGCTGTTTTGTCTTCTGGAAAGTTTTATTATTCATATAATTTTCTAGCATACAGGCATCTGTGCAAATCTCCATTTGCATCACATGACTTTTGTACCCTGAATCTAAAAGTTGTTTTTAATAAATGATTGAACCTTATTATCCATGTTTCTGACATTTCATTCGGTCCAAGTTGTCAGCTCTCCTAAATGGAAACTGTCTCCCACGTTTTACTGAACTGTTGCACTAATGACCATTTTATTGTTTGCTGACAGATGTACCCAATTAGTCGGGTGTGTGTGTAACAGAAGAAACGACAAGACATAATTTTTGCAATTTTTATTTCTCATGGTATGTTTTCTATTGCATTATATATTAATCCCTCACTTGTTTAACCTTCATGGTGTTGGGAATACTGTACTAGTTTGTGTTATTGCTCCCTCTACAGATTGTTAGCAGACGTACTGCGTCATTTCCAGTCTCTCGTCAGTCTGCATTAAACTTGACTTTGCGAGGTAGGCTATGTATTTAAGGCATCATGATTATAGAGTGAGAATTCAATGTTCTAATGTCGATTTAAGTGCACAAAGCAGTTTGTTCATTCATAATATCATGAGAGTAGATGAACTGTGTAGTTTTCTTTTGAGGATTTTACTTGTAAAGTGAGTTTTGAGAGATTAAACTAGCTAAACATGTTTATGCTTTGTTTTCTTGACATGTTAGGCGTTAGCTATTGTTGTGAAGATAGGATAGGATAGGATAGTCCTCATGATAGCTGTGGGTGCTAATTTTTTCTTTAAGGATATAAGTATTTGTCTTTGTGTGTCAGTTGATAATGTGGAACACATCAAGTGAAAAAACATTATAACATATCACCAGCACATAGCACAGATCTCCAGCTGCATACAAGGCTCAAACCGTGTGTTTGTGTTTGTGTGTTTGCACCTTTGAATGTTTGCAACTCATTTGCATGTTTCATGAGAACTGTGGATGAAATGTGTGCTGACATTATGCTTTTTGGACTCGGTCCTGTCCACTTGGCATACCACTCGTGTTTGCTGCCAGATCCTTTTAATTGGTGTATTTCACTGGTTTCAAAGTGGCCAGTCAGTCCAGAATTTGTGTCCATTCTCAGTTTGTGGCAGAAATAAATGAGATTCCATGTGGGAGTGAGCAGCGAGTCCTAATTTTCTTTCCCGTCTGCTAAGTTTTTAAATTATCTATAACATTGTGAAGTGCATGAAACATGTAGGAGTGTGTCATTGAAATCCTGCAATAAAATGGATTCACAGAGAGGAAGTGTCTTTCAGAGCTTTTATTCTCGCTTGTGCACAAGAGGGACCATCAGTCTGTGTAGACTAATGGACACTGAAAAGAGTTAAGCATTTTCCATTTTATACCTGATATCACACCCCCAGAATGGCAGTTAAGAATAGCACAAAAGAAGTTGTGCTATCAGGAGATTATCACATTAGATACATCAGATGGGGAAATCTGAGGGGCCCTAAGTCCTGTTTTTCCATTTGCCTGTGCTTCTGTAGAAAGTAATATTAGTTGAACTCTACTATATGTATCATGTGAGTAAACTATGTGTTTTGACCCGTTACTGCCAGTAGTTTACTTTTGCAGTCTTCTACAGTGGATCCATAAATCAAGAGTCTGCATAACACATGTCTAAGTCAAAACATGAATTTGTAAGGAGTACAATTAAATATATAAGAAGTCAAATTTCCATTACAGAGTGGATTGTGTTGTAATTAATTCCATGCAGGTTTCTTCTTGGCTCTTAACAATATATCCCTGTAGTCAATCTGGTGCCTCATTAATGAGTTGCATGCAGCAGACATCACTTTGATCGCCACATTTTACCCCCACCTCCCTAAAGAAATATGAGTGCTACACTAATTGCCTCATGTTTATATTGATTACACCCACCTCCTCCAGTAGTCGCTCATCCTCCCATCTTTTCTTTCTTTGAGCATATTGAGCCTGTCAGGAATCAGGAGCGTTCGGAGGATAAAGTTTATGGGCTGGCTCTAAATGTCAACACTTTTCAGATTATCTGAGGCAACAGAAAACATTCAACTGTGACTAATTGCAGCTCTAGCTCTGACAAAATAAATCTCTGTCCTGTCATGGATATCTACAATATATTCTTTCACAGTCGGTGTTTGTACTCCTTGGAAATTTTCTACAATAATTCAAACACTATAATTGCAGGAATAAGTGTTTCATATCGACTGCAGCTGGGATTGTGTAATATATGACCACAAGCTAAATAATGTCTCAGTTAATGTCCCTGTTTACAAGCATCTCTTCCCATCCTTTCATCAACATTGACGTAATCAAGGTTTATAACATCCTATGTTTCCTGTGGGCCTGCAGGTAATTGAATCACACAGGAAGGTCTTCTCTCTGGAAAGCCTCCTTTGCTCATCACAATCAATCACCCCCCTCCGATGCCTGTTTATACTCATCCTAATACATTAGCCACAAGTTTTCTTTATTCATTTTCAGTGCATTTTCAGTTTTATGCTGACGACGCTCTGCTTTGTGTGACAGCAGACAGAAGGGATTGACCACTCTGTCAAATACACTGCTGGTGGGTGTCAGCTGCTTTCAAGGTACATGAGGATCAAGGGTGACTGTGAAAGAGTCCTGGAAATCAATACCTTTTCTTATAACACACTGCTTCACATTCACAAAGTGACACACAGTCACAAAGTCTTCTGCTGTTCTGCTTAACAGCTCACCTAAACACAGTGATTTCCTTAAAGCAGCTATAATTTATATCTTTTATAAAACAATGTATCAAATCATCATGTCTATGTGTTGCATATGGCTTGTAGTGATGAACCTACAGAGAATTATCTGAAGCTGCCTTTGGTTTCACTGAGCTTTATAGCGAGCTTCAGCTCATTGTTTAGCTGTCCAGCTGAAACTTTACTGTTTTGTTTCACTTTCAGCACTCTCATAGCATGGTTTTCAGCTGCAGCAGGCAACTGTTTTCAGAGAAAAAGCTCAAAAAACCTGCTGAGCACTCCCTGCTCAGCACCAAACAGTGAAATAGACACAGTTAACGACTAGCTGGTGAACATAGTGGAGCATTTAGCAGCTAAACAGCCAGATATTTCCCTCAGGAGTTGATAGAGAGTGAAAACAGAGCTTAAGGAGAGTGAATGTTGGATTTAATTGTCCAGGTGGACAGAAACACAAATCTAAAAGAATGATAATGTTGCTCTGTAACTGCTGGATGTGGAAATAAACAACTGTTTCCTAACAAGTTTGCAATGTTAACTTGTAAGGTGATGATGATGTCAGTGTTTTGTTCACAACTTGTTTCTGCTTCCTCCAAGTGCACTTAAGCACTTAAGTGCAATCAGCTACTTCTCTGATATTCTATACTTCACTACTACTACTACTACTACTACTACTCCACTATATTTCAGAGGGAAATTACTTTTCACAGCTGCTTTTATATGACTCTCATGTGTGTAACATAAAAAATGCCACACAGAAAATATGACCATCTGATAAGATATGATGCACTGTTAAAGAGTAAGCTTCATATTACACAGTGTCATATTATATATGACTAACTTTCACTCTCCTTTTAGCTCTGCTTTTGGTCCAACAACTCCTGAGGAAAATATCTGTCTAACTAACTGCTATATTTTCATCAGATAGTCGCTAACTCTCTCTCTGTGCCATTTGGTGCTGGGCAGGTTGTGTACACTGCAATCATCAGAGCTTTCTTTCATTGAAAACAGCCGCCCACTGCTGCTGGAAGTGAAATTGATGAGGGCGGTGAAAGTGAATCAAAACAGTGACTTTACAGGTCATCAAACCAAAACAATGAGCTGAAAGATGCAAAAAGTGCTCTTTAGAGCTGAGGGTAACTGCAGCGTTAAGTGATAACTCTCAGTGGGTTCAACACTTTCAGGGACCCCTTTCACAATATAAATAGTCATTTGACCCATTAGTCATGTAAAAATAATGATTAGTGTAGCTTTAATTAAGTATTTAAAGAAGTGTCAATCACTTTATCGCTGCTAATCTGCTAAGATACTGTAGGTGTATTTGAGAGATGCCTTACTGAAAGTCCACTTTCTGATATTAAATCAAAAAAGTGCATAAATTAAACAAGAATACAGGTACAAACACATTCACGAAACTAATTAAAAAAGCCAACCAATATGTCCTCCTCCTATAGGAGTTGTATAGGGACGCTTGCTTCACCTGCAGATGATTAATTGATTGACATTCTTGTTGGTGACAAGTTAAAATGCTCCTAAAGCTAAATAAGTATTTCACACTGATATACAAACTCATTTAGTACTTTCTGGACTTTCTCTATAGTTTTCTTCTTGTTTTTGGCTGGTTTCTTCTGCTTTTACTGAAGTGACATTTTTTAATACAAGACCTTTATTTTTTACAGAGCGTGTTGAGAATGTGGTATTCCTACTTTTACTTACAGGAAACTCCAGTATTTTTCAGCCTGGACCGTACTTTCCCATCATTTATGTCTAAGTGACTAATGGGGACAACCATTTTTGAAACTGGTCCAGTGTTAAGTGAGAGTGCTTCAGCCAGCAGCAGCAAAACGGGCTGCAATACAATCCTTGGGGGAAATAGCGCCCCGTTAAAGTACTGTACGTCCAATAAAAGTGCTCGTTTTTGCCACTGACAGGCTCAGATTGTTATTCAGACACTTACAATAACAATCTGGGCCTGTCAGTGGCAAAAACAAGCACTTTTACTGGACGCACATTGACAGGGCGCTATTATCGTTTTGCAGCTGCTGGCTGAAGCGTCCTCGCTCAATACTGGACCAATTTCAAAAATTGTTGTCACCATTAGTCACTTAGACGCAAAATATGGGAAAATGGGGTCCAGGTTAAAAAATACGTAAGTTTCACTTTAAGTAAAAGATCTAAACACTTCTTCCTCCGCTGCCTAAACCGGTTTGGTTGCTCATTTCATTTCATTTTTGAGGCAGTAAAGAACGTTTCTGTCACTGTAAATTCACTGGCAATGTTCCTACTCCACATACCAGCTTTACTAACCATTACGCTTTCACCAGTAAAGACCAATCTGAAATCAGAAAAGAACTGCCTCAAGCCATCTGAATGATGAGTATGATTTTATAGGCGGCGAGAGGAGATGTTCACAGTGCATTTGTGCAGCCATGCCAGGCCGCTGAAAACATGAAAGATTTCGCTGCCTGTGTTTGCCAACTTCGTGAAATTTGGGATTCTATTGACAGTTTGATGAATCCCTGCTCTGCTGGAAATATGCTTCCAACTACAGCAGACTTTTAGCCCTGAAGCAAAGTAAAATTGCAGTACAGCCCTACACACCCATTGTTCTCTTTCTAACCAAATATTATATGAGCACAGTTATCACTCCTGCCTTAGAAACCCAGCATGTATGTTGAGCAGTTTGCGTGTCTGTCCAATCCTCTGAGGCAGCACTGATCTCTCTGGGGATTCTCCCACTACAGAGACAGAGGAACTTTTAAAAGCCTCCTGAAAATTAGATCTGTCCAAACCAATCACATATCTGCTTCCTCAAAAAAAAAAAAAAAAAAAGATGAAAGGATTTGTGGCTCTTCAACAGCAGGGCTGTCTATCTGTCTCGCTGCACCGTGCAGCCGTCTGAACATTCTTGACAAGCCATGGTACATCTGAACTGTGATCCTACGCAAAACTACCTGGGAAAGTTTGAACAAATGGTTTGGTTGCAAAATATAATGACTCATTAAAAATATGGACATCTGTGCTTTCATAATGCTTGACAACAAAATCTCTTTCTGTTAAAGTCGTAAGTTACTGGTTGGTTCACCCAAAGTACAAGAATGAAAAACAACACATTTCTGCAGTTGGCTAGGTTAGGCATGCAGACAGTAAGTGAAAGTGCTACAGTTACAGTTTTGAGACTTTTCATTGAAACTAAATAGTTTATATGAAAACTGTTGTTGTTGTGTTCTGGATAGAAATGTTGCTGTCGAATTTTGTAAATGTAATTTTTTACAAATAAACTTCTATACCATTATACAGTATATCCGTTTAAGTTCCAGAAGTGGGACTTGCTGATGATAATATCTGATGGAGGTGTAAAAATTAAGCAGGTCCTTCATTTAATGTGGGAATGCTCTTTTGTTTCTCCATTTTGAAAATAAGTCATCAAAAGAGTAACTGAAGCACGGCCGTAATCTCCCCAGCTTTGCTTATCAGGCGTCACCAAGAACCACACAAGAATTTGGACGTGTACTGGCAGGCTGCACTGGTGCTTCAAGGACTGTTGGAAAGTCAGACAAAACCTGATTCTGCTTAATGGTTCAAATGAAAGGATTTGGCTGGCGATTTTCTATGTTTTTCTTATTGTCAACAAATTTCATGGGCAGATCCAAATTGATCCTACTTAAAAGTATTGTGTGTGTATCCAAAGCCTGAAATATCGTATTCCTCTGTGCCGTAGACCTCTTTTGTTGTCCAGGAACCATTAAAAACACATTAATGAACCACACCGTTGCACTGGTTGACATGTTCCTTTGCCATGAAGATTACAGTCACGTTAGTTTGCTCAGAAACGGCTCCAAAGACTAATAACAGTGATCATGTTTTCAGTCTCTGGAGAGTAGTTCTGTGTAAGGCAGATGCCACTGCATATCCGTGGGAACGGTTCTGTTTACAGTGCTTCACTAACTTGTTGTGCTCTCCAGAGACTGAAAACATGATTACTGTTATTAGTCTTTGTAGCTATTTCTAAACAAACTACTGTACCCAAAATCTTCAGGGTGAAGAAACATGTTACCCAGTGCGACAGTGTGGCAGGAAATCACCAGCCTTTAATGTTTTGCCTTTAATTCCAGGGCTAATAATTGTCAAGAGAATTACTGTGAAGTTTGGTCCCATTTTTAACTCTATACAAAGAAGTAAGCATAACAGGAAGTAAATATTTCTATTACTCATACTGTGAAAATGTACTGCCTTATTTTTGTTGTATTTATGTTGTATTTTATGTACACTTTTTTATGTTTATTGGTTTGTTTGTTTGTTTTTTATTAGTGTTAGCTACTTTTATGTGCACACATTTGTTCTGACATTTGTTCTTTAATGGTTAACTGTAAGATGGTATTTATGATGTATGATGTGTATTACTGTTGAATTATTTGGTACTATACAGCAGCAGCATTGTGTGTCCAAAGCAAATTTGGGACAATTAAGTCTTATCTTATCTTATTACAGTCTTTATATGTTAGAAAATTTAATGAGCAACTTACAATTAAAATGTGTTAAATTGGATGAAAGCAGAAATCTCAGAGGCAGTTATCTCAACAGCTGGACAGATGAAACCCAAAATATCTGCATGACGAGGTACCACTAGAGATAAGTGAGAAAATATGTTTTTGTAATTTGGGTGAATTGGCCCTGTAATTGATTGCCATGATTTTGATGAGAAAAATAGGCTACAATACTATTGTCCCTAATCACAAATTGCATTTCGTTCTAACCTTCCCAGAGGTACGGTCACTAATGTGAAATATTCTTCCATTTCTTACCATAAAAGTGAAATAGAAAACAGTCTCCCGAGCAACAGAGATTGAGGCTACTTTAATCACTTGTCGCTGAACCTTCTGCCATTAAGAGGAAGAAATTAATCAGATGGGAGAGATGCACTGTTCAGTACGTTGAAATTCAGGATTTAAGAACTCAAAACAAACCACTCAGTGGTTTCTTCTTGGCACTCAGAGTTGCCAAAGTTAAAAAGTGTCAAGTGCAGTTAACATTTACCAAGAAGCTTTTACATTTATAAAAGGCAGGACTACCTTGGCTTTTGCACTCTTGTACAGTATTACAAATGATTTAAGACTCCCTGGTTTGCAGTCCTTCATTCCTGACCTACGATAGCTCCCTTGTTACCCAGGAATCCTACCCCAGCATCTGGCCCACTCCCCCCCGCGAGAGCAAGCATGTCGGGGCAGACGAGTGTGCCTCCCTCCGGGCCCGGATGATGAGACAGTGCATTTACATTAGCCTAGTGAGGCAGGAGCAGTGGCACACTGCCAGCACTGAAGCACAGAGCATACAGCCAGAGCATCTGGTGGGTTTGTGCTAACATCAGGAGCGGCCCGGTCCGCCTTCAGACAGATTCACCGATGCACATGCAGGCAAGCAGACAAACTGGCATTGAGTCAGATCATAAAGTCAGATAAACAATCATTTTCAGGAAGTTAATTAGCTATTACTCATTCAGCCAAACCATTTGTCAGCCAAAAAGGGAGACAGGTTCCTGGCCTATACCTTCGTCAGTTATAACCAGGGAAGGGAAGGGAATTAGAGAGAGGAGAGGGGACAGCTTCATTTATGGGAGTCTGGCCTCCAATCTTTTGGCTTGGACAGCGAGGACACCAGGTTGTTCTGTTCACGGGGAAATTACGGTGGAGAAAAAGTCACTCAGCGTTGAAATTACCTTGGACACAAAATGTAATTTTCCTCCCAACCACCAACCATCAAAGGGGAATTTTCTTTGGATTTCGGCATGGCTTTCAATAAAGATTCAAATGTAGGGGGCTGAGAATGGGACGTTAGAGCAGCATTTTGAAAGAGGCACTTAGGTACACCAAATGTGAATTTTCATTAGTTGGAATGAAGGATGGACAAGTTAATGGCAGTGAACACAGCAACAATTTAAGGAAGGTTGCATTACAATGAATTTGATGTAACAGAGAAGAGGAATAGTGCAATTCTTTAGCTGCATCGGGTTAAAAATTGTTGTGCACTATAGCTGGAATAAGCAATAAGGCATTTATTACACTTCACAGTGCTGCTCAAGCAGCAAAATGCTGCAAAATACATTTCAAAGCAAAACAGAAAGGAAAGGGATTGTGGATGATTTAGAGCAGTGGTTGCAAACCGTTTTAACTTGTGATCCCTTAAATTATACTCGTGAACCCTCGTCAAAGGGTAGAGCCTAGTGTGGATACCAGTTGTTATCAGTTAACCAAAGAGTGGTTTTTCACCCTTGGATTGTTTCCTTTCATAGGTTGTTTTTTTTGTAATATAAGGACAAGTACATTGCATGGTCCAATGTCACATACCACAGCATGAGTTTTAACGCCTGTCAGTGGGCTTTTATAAAAAATACACAACTCAATAGAAACAACATAACCCAAAAAACAATACACTTACAATAAAAATACCATAAAAACATTTTTAAAAAAGCACCAGATCATTTATGACTACATAACCGATCCCTCTTTAAAAACTATTTCAGCTTGAATTTAAAATCATCCTACTCTTGATCCCAAATTAAGTTCTTTTGGTGAAGAGTTCCACATATTGATCTCCTGAACAGTTCCCCATTAACATACCCACAAGCTTGTTGACTTCCAATCCAAAATTTTAAATGCATGTTTGTATATCATCTTAAGAGGTTTGATTACTATAAAAGCTGTTTGTGACAAAGACATTACACAATGTAAATATTGATAATATTCCTATATTGATATAGGAAATGTAAGCACTGCGGCAACTGGATAGAAACTGAGGAAACAGTTCTACTTGATAGATACAAGAGTATCGTCTGCATTCATCTGAAACCTGCTCCATGACATGAACCTTGCAAATCATTTATATATAAACTGAAGTGGACCAAGAACAGAACCCTGTGGAACTACTGTTTTACTCTCTAAGAAATATGATTTCTCGTTGTTAAAGGAGAACTCCACCAATTATACACATCAAAGTCTGTTTACATGTCTTGGGGAGTATTACTGCATATGTGAAAGGTTATATAAAGCCTTTTTGGTCCAGAGGGAACTGCACAAAGTCTGATAATTCATTGGAGTGATGTCGATTTAAAAAATTTGGAGTTAGAAAGAAGAAAGGTTATCAGACCTCTGTAGCCCACTCTTTATCTCTATACACTGAAATCAAGTGAGTAAAGTCGAGGAAGAAGAATGCATGGAATGAAAAAGATATCTCTGGATCTGCTGCATCGATTTTGATCCTTTATTTAAACTGTCCATCATGAGTCCAACAGTGTTGTAGGGATACAATACTAAATCACTGGAGTATTCTTCTAGCAATGAAGGAGGTGGCCTGAGGAGTTTAAGTAAAGTGTTTTTCCTGCCATAAGTCAGGAACAACTAAGTACTGTATACCTTAGTTACCTGGCTGCAAATCAAATTTCCTTTTGAGGACAAAGGGAATAGAAATATATACAGAAAAACATATTTTCTTTCTTGTCTCCAAGTTGAGAACTACTGATATACAGTAGCATAAACCATCTACGAGTAGCTTAGAGTACCTCGAACTGGTTGGTTGCATGAGTGGCAGGGCGACACTGATGCATCACCACAGAGCTGTTTTTGCATTTGGTGAAGTCAGACTGTGAGTGCTTGTCTTGCCTCCAGCAGAGACACACAACAAAGCCAGACCCTCACAAAGCACCGGGTCTCCCTCTGCACCAGTAGCCCAGTCACCCCTGAAACTAGATTCCCTCTTCGATCATGCCTGAGAGAACAATTTAATTAAAGGCCAGCTCAGAGCAAAGGACACCCATCACCCTTTTTCTTGACACGTCTGCAGTCAACAAATATGAAGAGCAAATAAATCCCCTTGTGGACAATGTTGCGGCCTCGCAACACCAACTGTAAATACACACCAAGTGAACAGATTGTGGTGTAATGACAGTAATTTACTGGGCAAAAGGGAAGGATTAAATAATGTTTGGATTTCAAGTTATTGTCATGATAAATGTCCTCACGATTGATGTTATTTCACTGAATCCAGCCCTGGAAAACTGTTTTCAAATTCACCTGCAGTCCAACCTGTAAAGGCCTCATTTTTTCGTCCCATCTGGTAATAAAATCCATTCATTTCCCCCTAATGACCTGTCAGCTGTGGTTATTGTGTTAACAATGTGTTCATCATAAAAAGAGCCAACCCTGCATTTCTGCAGAGATGAAAGAGGTCAAACTCAAACTGTATATATCAGTTTCAATTCTCACAATAAACACTGGGTCCAACCTAGCTGAAGGATCATACTGTGTTTTTGCACGTTTTAGCTCATTAATTTTGTGGTGTAGAAATGATTAGTCTGCTCAACAACAAAAGTAATAGATCAAAATTTTGATGATTGATTACTTTATCAAGCAAAAATAGCAAATATTTCCAGCTTCTCAAATGTGAGGTTTTGCTGCTTTTATCTGTTTTGCATTATTCCAATCAGAACATGTTTGGATTTAGACAAAACAAGCAATCTAAAGATGTTGCCTTGAGCTCTGGGACATTGTGATGGCATTTCGTAGTCTGAACAATTAATTTAATTTTGTTTTTGACAGTGTGTGAAAACAATCTAAACTCAAATGTCCACTTGCTATAAAGGGGGTTAAAGACATTGACCAGGAGTCAGTTGATGGAAACTTCTATTAAGTTTGGTCTCATTTTTCATGTTGTTGTACTTATGTTGTATTTTAGTTTACACTGTTTTATGTGTATTGGTTCGTGTTGTTTAATCAGCTACTTTTATGTGCACAGGTTTTTTCTATTTGTTCTTCCATCATTCTTTAAAGATTTACAGTAAGATGTGGTCTTGTCCTGCATTATAGTCTTTATGTGAATTATTATTAAAATGCATTATATTGGGGTGGAGGCAGACATTTTTGAGGCTGTTATGTCAACACTTGGACAAATAAAACCAGAATTTCTGCATGGCTATGTTTCAAGACCAAGAAGACCACAAAATGCAGCTTTAATCTTAATCTTTAATTTTACACAAAATAATCATTGGTTGAAGCCATAAAATGATGTATTCTAGTGGTGAACATTTCTGAAGTCATGCTGGGGGTTTTTTTTTTCTACTTTTCTGTTGTCGCATTGTTGTCCTTTAATTTTTGTAACAATCTGAAAGTCAATTAGCAAATAAACCTTTGTATTTCCCTTAGTTGAGTATTCTGTTACAGTGAATTATCTTGTCTGCATTAATTGTGTTAAAGCTACATTAACATTATCAACTCAGAGAGATATAGACAGATTGCAGATTGCACTGAACAAGGCAGCAACATTGATCCCACAATGTGGGTTCGAAATAGGAGTGAGTGACTTGCAGAACATGATGGGATTGAACACAGTAGAAAAAGAAACAAAACAACATTCAGTTGCACAATTTGGAAAAATTTACGTATACGTATATTTACGTATTACCAAGAATAAAAACAGAAATGGGTAGGCGGACCTTTATTTACAGGACAGTCAAACAATGGAGCTCAGTACAATAATGTGTTACAATATGACTAATTATCGATGTATTGTGTGCTGTAAATTCTCATGGTGGTTGTTAGTATGTAGTTCTTGTATCGTTGCACTCAGAGTTTGTGCATTGGTTTAGATATATGCAAATGTCTGTGTAAATAAGTGTGTATGTGCACATATTGTGTATTTATGTATTATTAAGTTCAACTGAGTATGTGAGTGGGAGGGAATGTATCATAATCATGTGCATACAGTATATGATGTGAATGCATAAGGGTGCTTTAAGCCTATAGTATTCTGAAAATGTTTTATTGTGATTTTATTTTATTTGATTTTCTCGGGAGATTAGCCGTGAGCTAACAGAGATCCAAATAAACAAATAAAGAATTTGCGTGGTATTGCAGGTGTAAGTGAAGACTGATTTGACAATTCTGTGCAATCCACAGTGATAGACTGAATATCTCAGGTGAGTCTTTAGAATCCACTAATTGATATTGATACTGTATGGAAATAAGATTAAACCAAAAGCTGCCCTGAAGGTAGAAATTATTTTTTAATTCGAAAATGCAACATAATAATATGAAAAACAGTTAGCAGTAATGTAAAATGTATGTGAATTGTTGTAAAAAAAACACTTACACACACTCTCAGCTCTAAGTTTACTGACAAATTAAGATTTCCGTGTTTTTCATTAAACTTGCAACAACAGTTTGTTGAAGTTCATTGCCTTCTTTTGCATGACTTCATTTCCCCATGCACCTGTCCACCAGATGTGCACTGGACTATCTTCTATTTGACATTCAATAGTAAATTAGCAAAAACCTGCTAAATCCTCCTTGTGTGTTCAGTGCTCTGGTGAAACATGCAGCTATTTTCCGAGTGGGAAATGTGGGAAAAAAGAAGAAATCCCTGCTTACACTTTGTGTGATAATTGGACTACCTTGGAAATGCGTCTCCCATTTCCCATCCTCTTGCATGCACTGTTGCTCATTCGCCCCAAATGGGACAGCCAGTGAGCCTGCATTAAAAAGGCGTCCTCGTCATTTGTCTCTGGACCCAGGGGTAATGAACGGGCTGAATTGAATGTACTCTCTAATTATGGAAAGGACAAAAAGCCAGTCAGATTCTCTTGTCAAGGTCCCCCTCCTGCACCACCACGGGGAGCAGCTTTCACTCATAAATCAGAGGCGAGGTACAGATCTACAGTGGATTAGAGAGAGCATAAAAAGGAGAAATATAGGCCCGTGCGGACCCTAGACAATCAACCATGTAACGGCCTACGACAGGCAATAAGTAGGTGCCTGAGCCCCCTGCGTGTTATAAGCATCGTAAACACCCGCTGATCAGTATCCACCACAGTCCACGTACTCAGCAGCAGCAACATCAGCCATCTTTCACAGTAACCTTCCCATTACCATCATCATCATGGAGCTGGCCCTGGCGATCACACACTGCTAGCTGAGCGCCATAACCTTAGTGTTACGAGCACCATTAACATCGATCAACATGCTCCTAGTGCTGGTGGCGTGTTAGGTTGCTTGCATGCTGATTGCATTTTAAATTTGCATGGCGTTGTGAGAGTATAGTGCTGAGCTGCCCACACAGCAGCGACTTGCACTGCTATTTTTTAAAAACAGTCATTTTTTTAAAAAAAATGACTGAGTTAAAGGTCACTGAAACCATAGTTATTTTGAGATTTTGTGCACATTTCTGAATGTTTCCCCCTTGAGTATTTGAAAAGCAGCAGTAAAGGAAGATTACTCCGGCAGAAATACAAGCGCAGACTTTTAATAGGACAAAGAAGAGAAAAGCAGGGTTACTTTAACTCGACCAGCTGCTACTATAACAACATTTCTGTCTCTAGTTTTATAGCAGTTTCCAAAAAAGAAATCCTTTCATTTTAATCCTTTTTGAAATATTAAATACCACAATAAACCACCCTACACATTCTGACGTATGCAGTAAATCAGTGACTATGCGTGTGATCGGGTATAACCTCCTGTTCATATTACACTGCAAATTTGGATTCTTTTTTCACTGACTCTGTAAATCTGCACTTTTGTTCTATACTTCTGTCAGGAGACTGTAGATAAACACCAGCAACTCAGGGGGAATTAAAATGAAAGTGTCGCCATGTAGATGTCCTGTTTTCTACTAAGTGCTTGTTGAACTTTTGGTACACTTTGGTCCTGTTTCCCAAGAGTAACCGTGAACATAAAAACAGAAGTGTTGTCTTGAAGTCCTTTAAGTTACACTGAATGCCATCTCGGAACCCATCGGCTATCAGTCTGACAATGATTTAG
Source organism: Thunnus maccoyii (assembly GCF_910596095.1). Lineage (NCBI taxonomy): Eukaryota > Metazoa > Chordata > Actinopteri > Scombriformes > Scombridae > Thunnus > Thunnus maccoyii. Next base: position 23,800,576 of record NC_056544.1, on the reverse strand, counting down.
TCTCTGGAGGCAACGGCCGATATTTCAGGGGTTACATTGTAGCCAGCAGATATCCAGATAACGGATAACGGATATCCAGGCTGAGACTTCCTCTCCCTGCGCTAGTCATTGTTTACAGTCCGATTAGCAACTATTTGTAGGTGTTTTACGTCCAGGTGACATTTCGGCTTATCGGATGGGCTCAGAGATTGCATTTCGGTCGATGCATTCTGCCTTTTTTGCACTCCACATGGACTGTTGCAACCAAAGCCCACTCAAACATGATTGGTCAATAGTATTCAGACTACAAATGGACTACAAACGGAAACCAGAACACTTCCAATATCAAAATCTTTTCCCGCTGTCTACAGATTCTGCATTCATATGCAGATATGTTTATAGTGATTACACTGAATAGTCTGGTCATTGGGTAGTTGGGGGAGTTTTATATGTTTTAGTCTTATGTGTAAAATTCAAGACAAGTGCAGCCCCAGTTTAAAATCGCCACAAAGTAAATGCATAACTACATGAAGACTTATGCAAGCGTTACCTCTGCAAATGTTATTGCCCATTTGCTGAATTGCCCAAAATTCTTGTCAAATAGATAAGCTGGATAGATAAATATTTATTAGTCCTTTGGGAAATTCAGTGTGTACCATACAGCAATCATCAGACAAACAGACAAATAGATACCAACAAAAAAATCATGACAACAACACCAACAACTAACAACAACAGAACACCTCCACACTATTACAGACCTATACATGACATATCACCAAAGTGCTCTACATATTATAAGGTGCAGCATCCTCACACACAGAGGTTCAGTTATTTTTGTAGCTCAGGGATCCACATGCCTGCTGCCCTTTCACTGCCCTTCAATAAGTGCACACTTCAAAGACGGCCTTTCTTTGAAACTGCTTTTCTGATGTGTTGTTATTGTTGTTATTGTTGTTGTCGAGCCTTCTAACCTTACCATGTGTTATCGCACATTATTCCCAAGCGACTCTGATGGCAACACCGATGTGGATTATTGCTTCTGGGAAGTTGCTCTTGTGTCTCCCATGAGGACTTGTTTTTTTTTTTTTTTTTTTTTTCATAAGCACATTATACACAATCACTAGGAATTGATGTGAAACACACAGCAGCTCCACTACGGATTTAAAGCATTGTTATATGTGGTTTATCTGCCCATTGTGTGGTGGATTGGTGCATGGAGGCTGCAATCATGGTGACCAGAAGAGATATGGATCTTTAAAGGATAAGTCTGCTGATATTCTATATTTTTCTTTTTGTCGACAAATCCCATGAAAACACTGAAACCAACAATGAATTATCCTAAAAACAAGTATTGTCTGTGTATCTAAAGCCTGATATTGTTAATTCCTGTGTGCCGTAGATCTCTATTGTTGTCCACAATGTATTATAAAGCTATCAATGAACCACACTGTTGCGCTGGGTGACATAATCCCTCATTACAATGAACACGGCTACTATAGTTTATTTTGAAGGACTAATACACCATACTGATACTGCAAATATGTCTCGTACATTTCCTCCCAAGAAAAGCAACAGCATCAGCATATGTTTCAGCATATGCTTTAAAACAACAACATATGTTTACATTCACGTGACAATGACCCCTGGCTAGTTTCATAGGAATTATGATACTGTTTTCCTAAGTCTCCTGAACTCCTGAAGCAGCTATAATCAATATCTTTTATAATAATAATAATGTATCAAATGACAGAATGTAATTTCGGAGGCGTCGCTCGTAGTGATGAACCCACAGAGACTTATCACCCAGAGTTTAAGCTGATTGTTTATCTGTCTGGCTGCAACTTTATTGTGTCGGTTCACTCTCACCGCTCTCATTTTTGGCCGCAGCAGGCAGCTGTTTTCAGTGAAAAAGCTCTAAAAACCCCACTGGGCACTACCTGCTCAGCACCAAACGACAAACACACGCAGTTATTGACTAGCTCTAACACATCCAGCATGTCAGTTTAAAAGGTGATGGTATGTCAGCCTGTTTCTGCTGCCCCCGAGAGGCCAAAAAAATCTGCTAATGCGGGTTTAACGATAGCTGCGTTAGATCAGAAAACAGTTTTGGAAGCCACTGACAGATGACATCGTCCTGCACATGCGGTTGTCAGATCAGAAATATATGTTGTTCTAGTTGACGGTTATAAGCAAGATATTTGGCTGTAAAGTCCCCCTATTTATCATTTATAAGCATTTTATAAAGAGTTAATAAATAGTTTTGAACACATTATAATGTAGTTGTAAGCAGATATTAGTGTTAATTAATGTATTTGTCAACAACTAGATGTATAACTTCTCCTGGAGACCCATATGCTGGTATTTAAACAGATAATTAATCACAATACAGTAAAACACAGGTGTAATAATATAAAATATGTCTTCATGAGAGAAGCTCTAATTGCTGACACAAACTGTACATTCATAAACACTTGAAGATGTTCTTATAACTGCATTATAGTGCGTTATAAACCGACTTGTTAAATGTTTGTGTACTTATAAATTGCCAAACAGAGGGACTTAAAGTGTTCTCTGCATGCATGAATAATGTTTGCTACTAACTGCAGTGCCCAGCTGTTTTAGGAAATTACTGGGCCTTTTTAAGGAAATTAAACAATATATCTGTGGCCTATTTTTAAACATTTATATCTTCAAAAGGAGCAAATCAGCTTGGTGCTGAGAGCCACAGACGGGGAGGAGAAGTCAGAAAATATCGAGAGATGAACTAACATATTTCTGGCCTTTTAATGTGATTTGTTGAGAATGACAAAAAAAAAAAAGAACATTACAAGCCTTATCCTTTAATCTGCAGTTTCTACTTTTGGTCTGTTCACTGTGTTCTAGCTATCAGCATCAGTGTTATCTTCTTTCTTCTTTTTTTAGTCCATTATTATTTCTTTCTTACTTATTTCTTTGTCTATCATCCAGAAACCATCTCCAAAATGCTGTCTTTTCATCTATTGCTGACCACGTAAAGGTTAAACGTGCTTTTATGTCATCTCTTTAAAGAAAATGTAATTCTGTCTGACTCTGATTCTCTCTCCTCTCTGCAGTCATTACAGACTGTAGCAGCAAAACTTCCCACTAAATCTACAAGACGTGACTGTTTTACTTCTGTTTTTAGCTTTACCAGTCTGGTAAATTTTAGAACCATCATTTTAAAACATTTCATTGATCATCTTTCAAGTCTGGACCAGAATATATCAAACATCTCTAAAATCCCAGCACCAGATCCTCAGGCAGTAAAAAGGTGCTTTTTAGTTCATCCAGAACTCAAATGAGGATAAAACTGACAGATTAGCTCCATCATTGTCTTGTTTTATATCCTTACATTACAAACGTGGTGTTACTTTATTTTGAGGTTACATTTTATTACTTATTACCTTCATGTTGCTCTTATCACCATATTTGATTACATTTCTTATCTCTTTGGGTAATTTGTCTACATGGTTAAACTGTATATTTATATGTGCAGTGTCTGAGTATATACATAGAATTAAAGGACAGGTTCGCAATTTTTCAAGTCTGTCTTAAAACAACAGTCAGGTGTCCATATGAACAATAAAAGAGGTTTTTCCTTGCTGTAATCACTCCTCCTGTTCATCCTGGTTGTTAAAAGATCCCCTTCAAATGTCAATTAATTATTTCAATGTAAGTGATGGAGGCCAAAATCCACAGTGTGTCCACACAGTCATTTTGTGCAAAAATGCATTTAAAAGTTTATCTGAAGCTTATATGAGGCTTCAGCAGCCTGAGTTAGTCATATCAAGTGGATATCTGACACATTTACAGTCTTTTTAGCATTAAATTCCCTCTTTGTGTTTCCCTGTTGAGCTGTTGTGGGAGTATAGTAACAAAAAGAGGGACTTTGACACTAAAAAGACTGTAAAGTTGAAAGATATTTACTTGATTTGACTCATTTGGACAACTGAAGCTTCATATTAGCTTCAGATAAAGTTTTAAATATATTTTTGCACAGAAGGAGGACTGTGGATTTTGTCCCCCATCACTTACACTGAAACTGCATCATGAAGGGATCTTCTAATGGTCAGTATGAACAGGAGGATGATTACAGCAAGAAAAACCTATTTCAACTTTCATTTGAGCTCCTGATTGTTGTTTTAAGTCAGACGAAGAACCATCTGAGAAGTTTTCCTTGGAATCTGTTTGGAAAAGGACAGGCACTTTCCAAAAATACTTGGCAGGTGATTGGATGAACCATCCGTCTATCACCGTCTCACCTTTCCAAGCAGCTGGACTCACGAGATCATGACATCATGCGAGAATCCTCACAGGATGCTGACTGGTCCGAGCCACCTCTGGTTTGGACACAAGTGCATAACTTGAAGCCTGATAAGATGTTGACACAGTCTTATGTCAACTTGTGATTTTGTGGAATTTGATCTGAAAAAGTCTCTGCACAGCTCTGTTCCTGTTGGGTTTTTTCCTCCTCTCTGCTGCTCTGTGAAGCCCTTTGAACTTTGTTTTGAAAAATGCTCTGTACATAAAGTTTATTAATATTTATGCCAAACTGCTGTTTGCTGTTGCTGGAAACATAAAATGCATCACTTGCAGGACTCCACAGAGAGAGTTTAGGGCAGCAAATTTAAAAATTTTTAAGAAGCGGTCATTTGATGTCGTACTATGTCAAGTCATTGTGCTACTGTGAATCTAATGTGCTACACATGTACACACAGATGTCAGAGTTTATATAAGAAAGCCCTTGATTTAATGGACAGACACAATAGGCTACAGCTCATATATACACATTGCATATGAGTACAAGCATGCCTAGATACACTACCATGAAACCAACAATGAAATAGGCATAACACTCACTGACTGAGCACCAGAGTTGTATCCTGCAATAATTAAGATAAGAAAAGATAAGATGAGATAAGATAGTCAAGGTCAGATGAACCTCATCCAAAATTACACAGTACTTCTACTATAAAATGCACAGAGAAACCATTTTAGGGGCTTGAGAATATGATTAACATGACAGTTCTGCTGTGTTTTGACTTTAGATAAGCTTTATTTGTCCTACTCAGGGAAATTGAAGTGTCACAGCAGCAGAAGTACAAGAGCAGATGCATAAATGAGAAACTTTAAAAAACTAGAACACTGCATCATGAATATCTATTTTATACTAGCGAAGCATGAAAAAAAAGGAAAATAAAAATGTACCAAATATACACCAACACAAATAGTAAAAAGTGTATTGAGACGAAAATAGTGGAGTGAAAAAATAAAGCTGAATGCAAAAAAAAAGAACCAAAAGCAGCTGTTGTAACGCGTTAACAGTGACTCATTCACTGCATAACTTTCTCTTGCATTCATAATCCACCTCATATTTTATGCACCAGACGTCAAAAGATGACATGGTGTGGATTCAGTGTACTCTAGAGTAATCCGAGCAGAGATTTACATCAAATATTGCTCAGCAAGAAATAACCATTAAACAAAACGGCCTTATCACCCTCTTGCAGGTAGTCTCTTTAATTAACTGCGCTGAGCCTCCACTCTTCAGCCCCTCAAATTCGGGGGGCTTTAAGACCCAGCAGAGGTACAATAGTGAACATCTGTCGCCTCTGTTTCCACTGTATGAATTGCGCCTGGACTCCAGTCTGGAGACACACAGGCAGCAGCAGGCAGGCAGGCAGGCAGGCGGGCAGACACAGTGCGGACGAGCTGAAGTGGATCCGGGATGCGAGCAGATGCCGCTGGACCATGAGAGAAAGTGGAGTCAGACGCACTGAGCCGCAGCGATAAGACAGCGCGCCGCAAAATGAAGACACCTATGGTGAATATTTCTGCCATGTAGTTCATACAGACAACTGTTTGTGCTCGCTTTTTGTTTTTTTTTTCAATCCAGCATTGTTCTGTGAAGTGCGCTCCAATCGCCATAACGCTGCTGTGTGTACACTGTCGGATCAAAAGATTAGGATCTGAACAATGGACATCCAGCTGTGCGCTCCGTTTGGCACTAAGCTCCGGCGTTTTCTTATAGGCTGCTAGAGATACAGCATGACACACAGCGCACTAATGTGTTTTTTCCTTCCCCCCAATGCGTTTAATGCAGATGCATATATTTTTTTAAAAAGTGCATGTAATTTTATTGCTTGAATATTTCTTTTGTTAATGCCTCAATTTTGTTCCACAGCTGCTCATTGATTCAACAATCATTGTGCCACAAAACAAAACCAGAAGTGTCACGAGCTGCTTATCTTGGATTTATAAACTCAAACTGAGACTCATCTCACGAGCTCAGGATTTGAACTTTATAGCTTTTTTTTTTGGCACCAATATAAAACTATCGTACAGATGTGCTCACACCTGGAACATTAAAATGCATGCAAACTGATTAAAGATGATCATTAACAGGGTGACATCTTTCCAATATGACTATGGGCTTAAATGAAGATATGAGCTGTTTTTTTTTTATGTTTTAGTGGCACGCGATGTTAATTACAGGAAGTTGGGGGGGGGGGGCTGTTGATTGACAGGTAGAGCAGGCTGCGCTCCCATCTGTGATGAAGCCCTATAGGTCGCAGCCTAAACTCAGTCCAGTGCAACAGGACTAATTTGTCAGCATCTGCTTGTGTTTTTTTTGTGTCAGCGCCATGGGGTAGCCGTGCTTCTCGTGCTTCTCCTGTGCGCCAGCTTGTTCCTGGTGTACAACGGCAACTTCAACAGCGCTTCCAGGGACGCTAACGACACGCACATCCGACAGCATGAACAGCTGCGGCGGCCCACTGAAGCCTCCGTTAGGATGGCCAAACCTCACCCCCCGGTCCTCCAGGGATACAGTGGCATCATCGACCATAAGGTAAACAGATGTGTGTTGCGCGCGTCTCCCATAATGCGGGGAGCAGGGAGCAGATGAACGGCTTCAAATGTGCGTTAATGCACTGCCAAGTAGCCCACAAAAGCCTTTGAAGGTGAAGCCAGTTTTATTTTCTTCCATTAGGGACCCATTTCTGCACTGCATCTTCACTTTCTCCTCCTGAAACACACATGAGCACACACACCTTTCCTCCTGTCTAATGACTAGCAGTCATCTATCTGCAGGGCTCTTTAGAGAGAAAGAGCCTCCCCCCTGTCATTTATCACAATTTTCTCCAGCACAGTGTTGCGCCATACTCAATACCCACCTGTCGTTACTAATAACAGCTTAGGCAACAAATGAAATCTTTGGCTGCATTCCTTCGCTTTAATTGATAAACCCAGGAGACCTGCAGCTAGGTGAACCCTGACGTCACTATAGGGGCGTATTGACTTCCATCTATTTACCAAGCCAGGAGAAAACAATCAATGTGAGTAGCAGGGAGCAAAGGCGCTGCAAGTAAAGCAGACCTAATCACCTTGTAAAGGTTTTTTTTTTTTTTAAGGCAACATACAAAACAGTGTGTCTCTCTGCAGGCAATCTGGTTGATGGGCTGTTGTGTAGCTGTTGTGTAGATGTTGTGTAGATGTTGTGTAGCAGTCTGTACCACTGACCCACCTGATGGATGCAAAAGTTTTCCTATCTTTGAGATGTTAAAGTTTTAGAGGAATGGAAAGCCGGGCTGACCAGTGCTGCCATCTCTCTTTTATGGAAAGTAAGTTTATGTCATAGGTTGATTTGCATCAAGTCAGTCTCACATCAAAATGTGTAATAGTTGGAGCAAAATGTATTAGTTTCACAATAAGGGCTCTAAAATTATGAGATGCTTATGTTTTTTTGTTTGTTTGTTTGCTTGTTTTTGTTTTTGTTGTTGTTTTCTTTTCTATTGGCCTGTGTCCAGGTCATGTGACTGCCAAGTTTTGTCGATGAAAACAAAACAAATTGGCTGACATTCCTTTTATTCTCAGTGGAAAATGCAATATTTTAAGATAGTTTTGGCATAAAAATGCATTTTGATAACATTTCTAGTTAGAAATGTTCATTTTATTTCCATAATCTTCGTTCATTGAATGCATATAATGTTTGGTTTGTCAGTTATTACAAAGATTTTTTCAGGCTTTCTATCATTGCTATGGTGGTTGCTGTGGACGCTGATGTCGCTGAAACCACATAGTTGCATGTTGATTGAATCATTGTCTTTGCATTGTGTAGTTATCTGAGCTGTTATGTTATTTGTGTTGTTTTACATAACTGTTTGATGATCTTTTTTCAATAACAAACATAGATTTTAGAGCTCACCAGGGATGAACTGAATTTGAAATCCAGAATTTGAAGCTTTCCGACTGGCTGACCAGAGGACCCGCCGCCCAGAAGCATTATGAAAATAAAATGCAATGTTATCAAAATGTATTTTAATGCTGAATCTACCTTCAAATATTGCATCTTCCACTGACAATAGAAGGAATGTCTGCCATTTTTGTTGTTTTCACAGACAGACATGTGATGTGGATGCAGGTCAATATATCAGAAAAGGCCAAAACAACACAGGCATCTCACAATTTCAGAGCCGTTATTGTGAAACTAATACATTTTGTGCTGTGGACCAACGTAGCTATTACAAATTTTGAAGTGAGACTGGGTTGTTTGCAGATGAGTAATTTGACAGCCTGTGTGAATGAGACAAATCAGCAGCAATAAGAGCCTGTATCAGCTAGACAGATTTGGGAGTCAACACATTGTTCCCAAATGTCAGAAAAAGTAGCCTGGCTGGTAAATTAACTTTTGCTAAATTAAACACCAGAGGCTCTGAAGAGTCACTTAATCTTGTGTCAAAGGAACGCAGGTTTGCAGCAGAGGGTGGAACCATCATTCATTAAAAGAAATCTCATTGGTGTAGAAACCAACAAGTGTGGAAACCACAAATGTTCTCCGCTGATGACTGAAGATTTCAGCTGGCAGTTGAGTTTTTCTCAGGAGAAAAGCTGTTTGTCTCTCTACTTGTGTTTCCCTTCTAAGTTTCTGCATGTTGGTGACCTTTTGTGTGTGAACAGCAAATGCACTACAATTGATACATGATAGGCTGTATAAAGCTGGTGCACTCCGGCACATCTTTAAAGAAAAATCTGGGATTTTTTTTTTGCATTTTATGCAGGGCTGCAACAATCACTCGATTAATCGATCGGCATAAAATTAATCTTCAAATATTTTGATAATCGATTCATAGTTTTGAGTAATTTTTCAAAAATCCTATTTTCTGGTTCCAGCATCTCCCATTCAAGGATTTACTGCTTATCTCTGTTTTTATATCATTGTAAACTGAATATTTTTTGGTTTTGCTGTTGATTAGATAAAACCAGACGTTTGAGGATGTCACCTTGGCCTTGAAATGTCACCTTGGTGTTAATTGCAGCTCTAATTGTACGTTTATCTTATTTTTACAGTTTGTTGCCCTCTTTGCATTAGATATGATAATGTAATCATAATGTTGAAATGGTGATCTGGGGATACAGTGATGACTTAAAAACAAAAATGAAACATTACAGTTATTACTGAAACATTTATTCACTTTTATTGAGCTTTCAATTTGAACTGAATTTTACTTCTTGCTCTTGTACTTATTTTTGAGGAATAATTTTAGACTTTGATCATGAGGACATATTTGGAAGGCAGACAATTGTTATTTCTTCAAAGGGACGTTGGAGGGTAGTCGTTCGGTTTTAAGGATAATGTTAAAATGAGGTTTAGGTGAAGGTTAAGCATGTTGTTATCACATGAATTGGACTACAGTCTTAAGAGATGATCACTGTCTCAGATTAGGTGATAAATTCTTGTCTAGACCAATCAGAGTTCGCCGTCTTTCACAACTTGCATGACAACATACCATAGGTGATCAGTAAAATGCCAGAAACAGACGTCACTGTTCCCGTCTGACAGCACCAACGACAAAATGTTTACATATGTATCAAGGTTATGAATGAAAGTGAACCTGGGACTATTCATTGTCAGTCAGCAGATGATCTCCATCTTTTTCCTTCCCAGATGGCAGAAAGAGGAAGTTTGTGTGGGTGAGCTGCATACAGATGTGTGCGGAGGCTGATGTCACGCTTGCAGGTGTGATTAATCTGATGGTGACAGTCAAATGTTTACAGGTTCACTGATATTAAACGTCCTTTTTTACTTGAAAGAGCAATCTGTGCTCTTATTGGTCAGTGGCACAGAAGTCGTAGAAGTTGTCAAACAAGACAAGAGAAGGCAAAAAACTCGGACATCTTGAGGCGTCCCAGATGCTGTGACAGTTGTTTTCCACTGTGACACGCTATATGGGATAAAATGGGCAGACTCTTGACACAACGACCTGTAAGGCAGAGGTCATGTGACCGACAGAGACAGCCGGGAGAAGGTAAACAGCGAAGAAGAGCAGAACACAACTGTCCTGGCAAAATGGGTAAAACTCAAAGAGAACAGCAAAGAGAAAAAGACATTAAATCTGTGACTGGAACAATGCCAAACATTTTTAACTGTTAAAGTGACAGAACAACAACAACTTAACACTAGTAGCAGAAAACCTCCCTCCAAAATATGACATATTCCTTATGAATCATGCAAACATGAACTCTAAGCTATCAGATTCTTTCAGTATTAGTTACTTTCCAGTTTCTGTAGTTCTATTAATTTTTAACTCTCATGTGTGGATCAGTCGCTCAACAAAAGACTTCCACCAGAATGTCTGTTCAGAGAAATATCAGATAAAAACAAGGACACAGCTCAATGTTAGTGTAGTAAAAACACAAACATTCCTACTGAAATGTGTCTGTTGTAACATTTTTTAATTAAAAACTCATTAATCAACATCGCCAAACCAGATAACATTGTAATGATTCACACAGTTGTCAGTCGGTAGTACATGGTAAATGGATGCGGTTGTTAGCTCGCTAGCAGAAGTGCTAGCTCAGTCATAGCTGTCTGTCAAGAGTCTCTCAGTAAAATGCAATCTTCCTGCCCGACACTCATTTTCTTTCCTGCTGCTTTCTGGTCACCACCTCTGTCAGGTTGGGCCATTATCAGGCTGATATTGTGTGTAGTCTGATCTCAGCATTAGGATGGTAATATGTCAGTGAGGATTCTTGCAAGTATAGAAGTAACAATTCAACAACATTTCAAATACATTCACTTTTGTTTTCACTTTAAAACGGGAGATATTATATACATTTCAAGGTTTATTTTTTCTCTCTGCATGATTTACAGTATACAAACCTCCTTATTTATCTTATACTGGCTCTTTATGCAGCCCCTCAGTTCAGCCTCTGTCTCAAACAGGCTGTTTTAGCTCCTGAGTCTGTTCTGATTGGCTAGCTTTGGGAAGCTGCCCCTCAGCAGACTTCAGCCAGCTCTGGAGGCTACGTAAACAAACAGTAGTAGTAGGATTTCACTTATTTTTCTCGTTCCTTGCTGGAAATGGAAACTTCTCAAATACATCATGCGAGTGGACAACGTGAACAAGCCGTGGAACAACATTAGCAACAAAGGCTACAGAACGGACGGCCGTCAATCTGACATCACAAAAAGCAAGATATGTCTCCTGTAAATCCTTTGGTTTATATTTCTCCAGCCCATTTGTCACTCATGTATCAATGGACACTAAAAGAGCTCTCGCAATCCCAAGATCAATAATGTAGTGAGCAAGATTTTTATCTTAACACCGTAAACAATACCAATGATGCTCCCGACTATAAAAATAAATCCCAGGTTGTAAAAAGTTGAATTTTCCTTTTAACTGTGTTAACTTGTGTCTTTGTCTATATCAGTATGTGATGTGGACTGTGAGGCTGTTTTGCTACAGAACATTAAAATTCAGTTAATATTTGTCCAGAGGTGCGGTCAATATGCCAGAGGCTGTTTAGGTTTTGCTCTCTGAATCAGATTTATTGCACAGTGAAGTCATGCAGTTCGCTCAGAAGTCGAGTGGCACACAAATAAATATGAAATATGAGTCTGTCATATTTTAAGACGGCAAGATGGCACGCAGCAGCATCTTTTTTCTCACTGCATGAAATGCCAATATTCAGTGACCGTGTGCGTTTTGATTTGATGAGGATTTGTCTGTGATGCGTCACTAAACCCAGCTATGGATGAGAATTGATTTTTTTGACAGGAGCAGCTGAGCATCATAAGTAAACCTCCAATTTATTTTTTCTCTTGGCAATAAACTTATTGACATTTTGGCAACAAGGGACATCAATTAGGGCCACGGCTCCACTGAACATCATTTACGCTTCTTCAAACCTTCTATTATGTCACCCTTCGCATTCCTCAACCGCAAGCTGCAGTCGTTGCTTTATGATTTGAATGCACTTTGCTACTACAGCATGTGGTAGTGCATAATGCAATACAACCTTCAAATACTTTGCATTCCGTTTTCCAAACCATTGTGTCTTCCCTGCGGTTTGACAACAGATGAGTTTTCTCTGTATATATCCAGGAGTGAAAAAGTTGTTGGCTTTGCCTCGTATTTGTTCCTCTGCAGTGCAGAATGATCGCTATTTGGAAAAAAAAAATACCCTTGACATGAACATTTGTCTTTTTCATCTTTACTCGCTGACCTCTCTGCCATATTGATCTTTCCAAGATGTCAGCCGGCTAGCAAGCAGGGTGCAGTGTCGGTCAGCCTCTGACCATTTCACTTTATCTTCCACCAGCGTATTCAACTCATCAGAACCCAGAAAACATCTTGAAGTCTATAAGACTTCTACAGACTGTTGGCCAAGATGCTAAAACATTTTCCAGAACATTTAAATTGATTTTTTTTCTCCTCATCGGGATACGAACCAAAATATTTGATTATTTTTTCTAATACAGAATGTATTTATGCATCTCAAATCCATTTAAATCCTTCACACCAAGTATTTTCTTTGCAACATGTTTGATTTGTCAGAGTGAAGGGTAATTTATTTCTAGCTATGCCGCAGTGCTGGTTGGCCTGGACATGTGCTGTGCAGGAGAGGCACAAGATAAGGAAGCAAAGAAAGAAACTTAAGAACGAGATGAAAAGGCAAAGAAGCTCTGGTAGAGTAAGGGCAAAGAGAATGACAGAAGAGGACAAAACTAGGAATGGGTAAGGACTGAGGGAATGATAAAAGAGAATATAGGACCCGGGAAAAGTTCAGCCTGAGAGAATGAGATGAGAAAGTGAAGAAGGCAGAAACCGACATGAGAGTGAAAGATAGAGAGTGAAATCCCAGGGGTTTCCTTTCTCCTAGACTCTCCTCCGTTTTATTTTCTCAGTGAGGAGAAGCAGGAGGAGAAGGACAGGAAACTACTCTCGTCTGTCCCTCCTAGGAGATGGAAGGACGAGACAGTGTAACCGTCTCCTTCTGATTGCCTATCTGACGCCAAAATCATGCAGATTGCTACCTGATAGCCTGAAAGTCAGGTGGAGATGAGGCTAAAGGGGAGCGCTTTGCTTTAGAAAAATGTTTTTTTTAGCATCTAACTTCATGTCAAATCATTCACTCTTTTCTCTTTCACAGTGCGGAGCTGTTCTGATGACATGTTAGCTGGATTCATATTTTCTAATTGTTTCGGGTCTTCCACTAACACTAAATTTATTATGTGTTTGTCTTCTGATTTCTGAAAGCAGGACTTGAAGTTGCACAGTGTTTTTACTCTTCCTGAACGTTTCTGTGAATGAAACTCGCCCACAAACGAAACAGAACATGGAGCCTTATATGGACGTTTTAGGGGTATGGATTATGCTAATGATGATGTCTCCTCATGAACAGGTGGCATTTTTCAGGCTGAAACGATTGATTTACAACAAATTCAGGCAGATAAGAGAGTTTGTTGAATCCCACATAGGATTTTCTTATTTTCCTCTCATTGCTTTGTGCAAGAACAGATATAAGAGAAAAATAAGAAGACAGTCATGCATGAAGCCCATTGATTTTACGAGGTAAATACAGATGTCAGCATGCTAACATGCTGATGTTTAGCAGGAATACTGTTTACCATCATCAACAGCTTAGTTTATTTCGTGTATTAGTATGCTAACATTTGCTAATTGGCACTAAATGACCTTCTGGTGGTGTTAGATGAAAAGTCAGAGGATCACCAAAGTTATTCAAATGCATCCTGAGGGGAACATGAATGTGTGTTCCAAATTTCATGGCAATCCATCCAGTAGTTGATGAGATATTCCAGTCTGGACCAACCGAGAGCCACACAGCTATCGTGTCAAAAAAAAAAAAGTTGCCAAACATTATTGTGAAGCTGCAGACAATCCCACTGAGATGGCGCAATAAATTTACAAAAACAGATTTCTCTGCATAAACTCTGGCCTGAGTCGGTTTTAGACCTATCAGGGTTGGAAATACTCTCTGACGAGGTACACTTTGCTTGAAGGCATGAGCCAAGGAGAACGAAGCCATCTGTGCCAAAGAGACATGACAAGGCATCTCACCCAACCACAGCTTTAGTGACAGCTGGAGAAGTGAGATCTTTAATATTTCATCTCAGACAGCCACATCTTCTATGGTTTTCTCCGAGCAACAAAGCCATTTTTCACCATTCATTAGGATTTTGCTATGCAATCAGCCAGCTGGATAGCGAGACAGAAAACTCCCCAATTAGGTCGTTATCGCCAAGGACTCTGTAGTCATTTTATGTGAACTAACAGCATTGTGAAATCTGCAGGGTGGTGTGTATGTGCATAAACTTGTGCATGTGTGTATGAGGTCTGTCTTTGTATTTTGCACCATTTGGAGTTTTTAAATTACAACGTGAACTGCACGAAACATTGGCGACAGATAACCACTATTTTTATGCAGAGACCTCGTTAGAATGCTAAAAATGCTTTGTTTCGACTGAGGAGAATAGTAGTTTTGTTATGCCACAGTGGTCCCAATTGGGGCATAGTCTTGGATTTCAACTTATCTCCAGTGCATTCTGCTCCCGCCAAACATAACACAGCTTCAGGCTCTTTCCAATGCAGGCCTGTAAAGCAATTATGGATGAAGGGGGGGTGGGGGGGGGCATGTTGCCTCTTGATAAGCATTCCCTCGACGGAGTAATCTCACACTCGGTACCTTTTGGCATTCTGTGGTGAGGGAATCACTAGTAAAGTCATACATTTTCAACATAAAGGAAGTGGAGGGAAAATTCTTGAGGCTCGTGTTATGAGCTGAATGGTGATTTCATGCTTCTCCATGTTTTAACCTTTGGTGCCTGGTAAGCTGTAGCCTGTGGGGAGCTCTCCTTATTTGGCCCCTGAGAGACCTGTGAAGGATCTGAAAAGGTTAAACTATGATAAATGGATGATACCTTTTGGCACAACATCAGGAGATAGATGATGGGCTGCCGCCGCCTTTCATGTCGTTGAGAACGGATGCAACAAGACGGCTGGCAGAAAGCATTGCAATAAAACCCAATTTCTTAGCTTTTCCTTCCTGTGGCTCCACAGATACACGAGGCCGGCTACATTACTCAGCTCTTTAGGCAAGATTAATGAGCGTGTCCTCCATGGTGGGAGAGAGGAATGATCAAACTGCTATTTGTATTTTGGCGTAATCTCTTTCTGTATGCCGTGAGCATTATTCTCCCCCCCAGATTAGAAACAAATTGGATGCCAAGGTTATTAATTATGGAGACATGGGGTTTGCCAAAAAAATGGACTTATTGGCCAAAAATAGAGCAAAGGAGAAGAGTCTTTTTGTAAAATAAGAAATGACAAAGCAAAAGTTGTAGGGGAAACCTCGACTGTAAGCACCAGAGAGCCACGGAGATAGAAGCAGCCTGCTGTAGCCTTCTAGTGTTTTGCTGACGAGACATGAAATCGTTTCCTCTACCATGATGTCTGCCTTCAGTCGAAACAGTCCCAATTACAGAGCGGACTTTGATGTATATCCCATCATCCCCCCCCCCATTGAGGAGACAGTGTCATGGTTGTTCTTGGAAGGCTCTTTGGTCTCTTACACTCTCTGACGAGCCCACTGATTACACTTCCAGAGGTGTCGAGGAGTAAGCATTTTTTTCCTGGAGACACACAGAGCTGCTTCCACTTCCTTTGTCCTTCCTCTCCACTGGAGGGGCTCCACATTAATTCATCTTATATCAACAGCAGGGTCTGTCATGGAAACCCAGATCTCTGTAGTGTAAAGCAGATAGACAGTCCATTCTCTCTCAGAACAATTTTAGATGATGCATCGTCCACCACTGCACTGGGAAAGCCAAGTTGTGTATACAGACGGGTGATAAATTAATGAAAAAACCTAAATAAATGACGCAGATGCTTCCATATAGGGGTCACTGAAGTTTACATTTCCAGATTGCCTGTTTTGTCCAAGCATCAATACAAAATCCAAAAGTATTGAGTTTAATATCATAGATTTAAAAATGACTTAAATGATTCTCTTAATTGTCAATTGACTAATCAACTAATCGTTAAGCTTTAGCTACGCTACTTTGATTTTAAAATATGGAGTGGAAGTGAATGGAGAGTCGGTCAGTCGGCAAAAATCTTCATGGTTGTTGGTCAGACCTTGAACCAGGTTTCTTTTCCTTCATGGCTGCCACCACAGAGATGATGGGACAGTTTGGCTCGGCTCGGCCCATTTTATCACCTGTGCTCACCTGATCAGTCACCGTGCAGATCAGGTGTTAGCGTTGGTTTGTCTCAAAAGTACAAAAATTCAATAAAGCAGATCTCACCATCACTCCACCCCATCGAAAAGCCACAAAGGAGCATTTAACCACTGCCCTGTGAAAGACTTTGGCCTTTAGGTGCAGCACCTGATAAAGTTTACATAGATTTAACTTTATTGAGATCTTGGACAAGCCTCGTCAGTGGCAAGTAGGTCATACTGACATGTAGGTCAACACTGGAGGTTTCTACGATTGTCAGTACGACTAAATTGATTTTCAGCAGGGAGGCAGAGTGTGTAGTTGATGTGGCAGAACCCTCACTGGCTCAACACAAACTCATCAAAAGGCCTTCTGACTCTGTTTCCTGCTTTTAAAAATAGATTATTGTGATTCATTGTATATTTAATCAAAGCATCCATGAAGACAGTGAAGATAGTGTTGACTGTAGCTAAGTTTCATCAGAGCCACGAGGAATCGTAAATATTAAAAAATCCAGGTTGCATTGACAAAAAACAGTAAAATAAGGAAAAACCTGTCACATCCTTTTCCACTTCTTTCCTACTTTGCTATAAAAAGATATGAGATGAACTTGAATACTTTACACTAGAGCTGCAACGATCACTTGATCGACCAGGAATTAATCATAAACTGTTTTGATAATCCATTAATTGTTTTGAGTCATTTTTTAAGAAAAAATGGCAAAATCTTCTGGTTCCAGCTCCTTGAATTTTAATATTTTCGGGATTCTTTATTGTTCTATGATGTTGGAACAAAACAAGACATTTTAGGTCATATCTTGAGCATTTGGAAACAATAATTGACATTTTTCACCATTTTCTGACATTTAATAGACCAAACAACTAATTAATCGTGAAAATAATCAACTTATTAATCATCAATGAAAATAATCGTCAGTTGCAGCCCTACTTTACACTGTCAGAGGACAAAGACAAAACACTAACATATGAGTCAGACCTTCAAGAGATATTTCAATATAGTTTCCATTGTTGGTGAGTTCTTGTCCTGTCCTCTGTTGTGCTGCTAAACAAATAACAAATAGACTAAATTAGAGCTCGAAAGCTTCATTGTTGAATCAATGGATGTTTGTGCTTTGAGATAATAAGATCAAAATCAGGTGGGATCTGTGTTCATTATGAACCAGCAGGCAGGTTTCTTTTTAAAGGCTGCTCTCTAACTTTTTGTAATTAAATAAATTAAATGCATTGTTTGCCAGTGAGACAAAAACAATTCAATAAAAAACTGAAATTATTTTCTCAGTAAACATTTGGAACAGCACTTGTGTATCTTTCTGATCATGCCAGCAGGGATTTAACTTCTTATTTCTGAAGCAATTCAACTTGTTTCAGGATTATTCGAAACTTCTGTTAGTTGCAGTCAAGATAAACAAATGGAGCTTTGAGCGAAATTGCAAAACACTTTTTAGCTTTCAGTTGTTTCAAATAATTTGCTCTGCTTGGGTTTATAGAGTCTAGAAGTGTCCCCAAATCCCCAAACTTCCTCCAAGATCACTGTTAATGCTCTGAAACTCAACTCAACACAAACAAAAAAATCATGGTGATCTGAGAAGAAAGTCCTGGAAGTTTTTAAATCTGAAAACACGATTGTCATTTCTACACAGAGGAGGAATTATTCAAAGACAGCTGGCTACAGCAAATAACACTAACAGATGCACAGGCTCGTTTCAGTGACGCAGAAGAGTATCTGCCTATTTATGAGCTGAATATGACTCCATATCCTCGCCTCGTAATCACAGTGTTAATTCGGCATTCTATCATCATCTCATTAATAATGCAACAAAAGCCTTGATGATGATGATGATGATGATGATGATAGCATCAGATGCTTAGCTATGACTGGGAGGAACAGTATCGACTACACAGGCATTAATATCAGTTTAAATGCTTGAAACACACATTCAGAGTTACAGAGAGTTCAGCCAGTCAAATAGCTGTGCAGTGGTGGAAAGTAACGAAGTACATTTACTCAAGTATTATTGTAAGTAATATTGTGATGTACTTGGAGACATATTTTGTGTCATCTGTTGTTCACGTTGTTTGTCTGCACTAATTGTTGTTTCTGTCTATCTCAGTGAGGTTTTCCTGCTTCAATAATAAGTAATATTCTGAGATTTTACATT
This sequence comes from Thunnus maccoyii, assembly GCF_910596095.1. NCBI lineage: Eukaryota > Metazoa > Chordata > Actinopteri > Scombriformes > Scombridae > Thunnus > Thunnus maccoyii. Next base: position 23,781,875 of record NC_056544.1, on the reverse strand, counting down.
AAAAACATTGGATAAGCTTCTAAAATACAACACCTTGTCATAGATTCAACCAGTGGTTCCTAACTAGTTGGTGTCCCTTGCCAAATATTTCACAAGTCCACAAGTTGTTATCAAAATGACATGATGAGTTGTTAACAGTCATTTGAAATAACTGTTTGAGGCTCAAAGAGATGAAATTATCCAGTAATTCACAAAAAATTGACAAAAGTCCAAATAGTTAATACAGATTTGTGTATAAGAACTTTGTTTTTTTCTTCTTTCCTACTCCATTCATCATCTCATGACTGCTTGGTCTCAACCATATGTTGGGAACCAGTATATTAAATTACCTAATGGTTTATACTGGATAGATAGATAGATAGATAGATAGATAGATAGATAGATAGATAGATAGATAGATAGATATTGTTACAGTGAAAAACTGAGCTATGTGCTTATGGAGAACATAATATTTTCTATAAGGTGAAAAATTAAGACAATTAGGAAGAATAAAACCAGTTAATATACAGATATGAAAATGACAAGTCCTTAATCCTAAAACTAGAGCAGATGAGATAAGTAAGTGTAAGTCGCAGCCATATTAGACAGTAGTGCAAGTTATTTGAAATACAGCAGTTTCAAAGTCTGTTGCACTGTGAACCAAACAGATGAAGGTTACTATGAATACTGCAAAGCTTTCAAGTAGTCAAGAAAACTAATAAAGTAAAGCAGTTAGTTTCACTTCGACCAGCCACAACTTTGAAATGCTGTTTATTCTCTGATGCATCAGTATTAACAGTCTGGTATAACAGTATGTCACTAACATGGGCCTTATTTTGGAACCAGTACTTTCACTTTTGATACTCCAAGTACATGTACTTGGAGACATGTACTCCAAGTGCTGATAATACTTCTGTACTTTTACATTAAGTAAATGATTTTAAAACTCCATGCACGTTTGTGGCTGCGTGACTCTTACCTTTTTTTTAGTGTGATGTAACCAGAAAATGGCTGATCAGGGCTCATTACTGGATAAAACGGTGTGTGAGCACCTCCCAAACAGAAGGCTGTTAGCGTGCTTGTGCGCATTGTTTGTGTCTTTATGAATTCCTGCTAGGCAGAATACACGGAGGATTAGACTAATGAGCCCGATGTTTGTGGGGGAGGCTCATCACCTTGGTGAAAAATGGAAAAAAAAACCCTCCAAACAGCCATTTACTGATCTGAGTCAGTTCCAGAACGGCTGGCAGGAATTATTTCTATCATTGTGAGGATCAATCTGCGTGAATGTAGCTCTCACTCGCATGTTCCTAATCACCAGTTTGGCTATTATCGCATCTCAGGTGCGTATCCATTAAGTAAATGAATAGGCATTACCTTGGCAATAAATATAAGCAATGTGATTCATTTCATTAGCATTTTTCCTATTAAAAGTCTGTGTCTCAGAGAATGCTGCAGAAAAAAGAAGAAAAAGCATAAACAAGTCCTCCTTTATTTCCTTCCTTTAAGTTCCAGTGGTTTGCACCAGGAACTTAAGTTATTTCATGAAGAGGGACTTATTATTATTATTATTATTATTATTAATAGTAGTAGTAGTAGTAGTAGTAGTAGTAGTAGTTGTAGTAATTTCTTCTTGAACACTCACACATACCAGTGGTGGGAGAAGAAGTAAAAGTATCAGTACTACAGTGTAAAAATACTCCATAACAAGTTAAAGTCTCACATTCAAAATCTTACTTAAAGTCCCCCTCTGGTCAAAATGTGTTTTGCTTCTTTTTCCTTCAGTTGGAAGTTTGAGCTTCACTGTGCAGAGTTTGACACTTGAAGACTGTTTTCACATTCATCTGCTGAAAAGGGGGGAAAGTTTCTCTGTTCTCACCTTAAATCTGAGTTTAAGACGTGTTCCTACGAGCAGGATTCGTGACATCACTACTAGTTTGGAGCCAATTGTGGTCCAGTATTCGACTTATAAAAGTGTGGTGTGAGAACTTGAAGTCTGCAGTGCACAAACACTGAAAATGGACTTTACAGTGAAGTTGGAGACATTTTGTGTCCAACAGTTAAACTTTTGAAATATTTGCATTTAATTTTAAAGATTTTTAATTAAACATTTTTTTGTGGAAAAAATATGTTGGGCACAATTTATATTTCCACTGTCCTAAAACATGACTGGAGAGGATCTTTAAAGTAAAAATACAGTGGTATCAATAGCAAATTTAATAAAGTATCAAAAGCAAATGTACTTGTTCTGCAGAAAAACAGCTCCTGTGACTGATACTGGATATTATTGTATATTACATTATTAAATTGTTATGCATCATTGAGCACGTGCAGCAATTTAATGATATAGCTGGGTTTAATTACTTTAAATTAGTTCAGAAGGCTCACAAGATAAATCTGTGAGGTTGTGAGACAATTGATGGGGAAGGAAAGAAGTTCTGCTAAACAAATGTGAGTATTCATCTTTCAGATTTTTCTCTTTCTTTGCCTTTTTGTGAAATATCTAAACCTTTTTACAACTTTCAACCTTGAACAGTTATTCAAATGAAACCATCTGAGAGGTTTAGAGGAGAAATCTCTCTTCAGTGAGACGCTAACACATCTGAAACATGACTAGTGATCTCTACTACAGTACACATGGCTCTTTTTGTAAGCGACCAAAAGCCAAAATGTTTAGAAACCACTATAACAATATATTGTATTTATGCGATTATCATACTGTATATACTTTTAATGTAAAATCATAATTGTCTATAGCTGTAAAATAAATATAGCTGAGTAAAAAGTACAATTTTCCCTCTGAACTGTAACTGTGGAGTAGTAGAAGTATAAAGTAGCATTAGATGGAAATACTAAAATACTAAAATGCAGTATTTGAGTAAATGTACTTAGTTACAAGCACAGAGAGACTGAGAAACACATCACGTGTCCTGATTGCTAACGTGAAATCTGTCACATCCCAAGAGATTCTTCCTGCTTGACGAGTCTTGTCACTGACAGCTGGTGTTTCATACACACACACACACACTAACGATACAAACACATACACACGTACACGCGCACATCCTTTTTGGTTAGTGTCTCTCATTATCCTCTGTTCCAGCACATTATGGACACTCTTCAACTAGAATATTTAGTATTGAAAATGTTTTCAGAGGGAAGCAGAGCTTTTCCAAACATTGGGACTGTCGTATTGGTGATATATTATTGATGTCTTCTTTTTTTTGTTTTTCTTGGGCTTGTTGTTATATTGCGAGAACACAACAGTAATTGCTCCTTTGGGATTTCGCTCGACGGGATTTATTACCGTCGCACTCGCACAAGATTTAAAAGCCAGTCTCCGGGTCTGGAAGTAGAAGTTTCGCGTTGGTGTGAAAATTGCCTGTTTGCCCTTGTTCACAACAAACTTGTCATCTCGAGTTTGATGGTTAACAGTTTGCCTGAGTGCCATATTCAAATTTCCTCCCGCTGTCCCTACCCATGCATATATTCGGCTCCACGCTAGGATTATGCTGCACCTTTTATCTTTCAGTTTCATTTTCAACTCACTGTATCTTGTGTAGAAAAGGGACTTTTTGCTGTGCAGGGGTGGACGTGATATGAAAATAAAATAGTGACATACACCTTGAGCCCAGACGTCTCCTCCAAGTCATTACTCTCACCAGACTTCTCTTAACAAGATCATCTTCTCGTTATCGATTCAGCTCATTGTTTACCACGGCGCGCGCTGGGCGATAACCATGCCTATCACTCCGAACAGCTGATCTGAGAGGATTATGGGAACGTATCAGCCTGCTGCATCAATAAACGGCGTGATGATGAAGGCTGCTGTGAGCCCACTTACAAAATGTGAAGTCTCCTCAAACATGGAGTCGTTGACTTCAGGTGTTTTTGGACACACTGGGATACAAAGGGGAAAATCCTGCAGATGTTTAAAGATGTTTGCGAGGCTGCCGCTTTGTGCTTACATAATGACCTTATCAGATACTGCATCATTACGTCGGTGCAGCTGTAAAGCAAGTGTGCATTTCTAAGTTTTTCTCATCAAAGGATGCCCCTGAAATTTCTCCGTTTTTCTCTGAAGGCCTTGCCCTACATTTCTTGGTCTCCAAAGTGCTTCTTTCTCTGACAGCCACTCCTTTTTCTTGCTCCTCTTTTTCATCTATCAGATTGCCTTTCGTTTTCCTCCTCTCCTCAGCCCGCCTCTGTCTGTCATGGCTCCCTCTTTCTCTCTCTCTCTCTCTCTCTCCCCCTTGTCTTTCTCCCGTCTTTTTTTTTTGCCTCAGTCTCTCTTCCTAATGTCCCTCTGTCATTTCCTCCTGGCTTTTTCCTCCTCTATCTTCTCCGCTCACCACCTCCTGCTGCAATTTCAGAGCAAAGGGGAGAGGGAGAGATTCTTTGACCTAGTAAATTGCACCTCATCTTTTGTATTCATGCCAAGGCAATCATTCCTACAGGGATGTGTCTGTGTGGTCCTCACAGCAGTAGCTCTCTCCTCTATCTGGGTGGAGGTTATGAGGACAAGCAATGGCTGCATCATTGTACAGTCTGCACCAGGGGCAACCAGGCTGATATGGAGCCAATTAAGGCGAAGGAGTGTGTTGTAACACGGTGCAACCTGATTGTCTCCACACACCCACTGGCTTGACACGTCGGGCTGCCTGGGTCTGGTCTTTCTAGCAGAACATACTAATAAAAACTCACAGCGAGAGGGGGCGTTTGTTCTCATCTCTGGGTCACCCGCACCGGATGAGGTGAGGGAGAAGACGAGGAGGAGGATCACTTTTTATCTGTGAGAGAAGAGAGAGACAGAAACAAGGTGCAGCATTGTTCTTTTCACCTTTCGCGCAGGTGGTGAGGAGAGTTAAGGTTTAATGACAGAGTACTACCTTCAGGGCAGAGCTGAGCTGCAGAGGTGTTTGTGATAGAAGGGCCTTTTTGATTGGGGAAGCACTGCAGGGATTAGAGTGTGAGACAGAAATGAGGCCGTGGGTTTAGTGTGGGTGGACACATTAATAGCAAAACCTGTATGGTAAAATTCAGCTCGGTATAGTTGCACTGTGTTCAGACTTTGTTGAGAGACTGGTGCAGAGATGATGTGGTAACTGTTCAGGCTGTAGTTTGTGATGTGTTATTGTGTCAACCTCCTCCAGATATGGTAATACCCCTCCTTTTGTTGCACCGTGATTGGGAAAACAATTTAGTACTACATTAATATAATTTCTAGGAGACAGGGTCATAAGTTGCATATCTATAAATTGGGAGCAGTTCAATCAACGAGAGATTTTCACTTCTGAGATGATTTCTTTTGAATAATTCTCAGAGGCCTGAAGAAGTAAAATGTCAGTGTTTTGCAAGAAAGAATTTAGAGAAAAGACTCATTTGAGTAAAGATTGACTTGATTAATTAATTCAATTTTTTCCCACCTTGAACAACAGCCCTAAAAGTAACAGCGGTTCTCCATAAAATGGTAAAACAAAACCAGTGTGAACTGCTAGTTGGAGACGAACTCCACTGTGATGCTTTGTACTTCGAACATACTTTGTACTCCCCTCCGATCAGGCCTGTGAAAATTGAAAAATATGTCAGTGAGCCACACCGCTGTGCTTTGCATGATTTGCATGTAAAGTACAACATGCAAAGTGCAGCAGTGTGGCTCACTTACGTGTTTTTAATCCTTTCTGGACAACAATGGAAGTCTACAACACAGAGGAATAAGATATATCAGACTTTAGATACACACAAAATACTTGTAAGTAGGATCAGTTTATTGTTGGTTTGGCTCTGCACATAAGATTTGTTGACAATAAGACAAATATGGAAAATCACCATCCAAATCCTTCAAGTTAGATTCAAAGGATAAAATAATTGTTGCTGTGATAACTTTCCAGATTTGTAAAATCCTGTCTCATAGCGTTGCAAACCACACAAACTTGCCTTCCTAGAACATATTGTATCTGAGGCATAAAGACAATCATTATTTGCATGACCCCAAGAGGTCACTCAACCAGTGGTAGTGAGGACAGCTGATTAACATCATCCCTCTCTTTTCCCATCCTATCCTATCTTGAAACTACATAGTGGCATAAATTTCCCTTCTGTAAACCAAAGATCAAATCAAGTTTTGCATGTTGTGTCATTGTTTTTTTCCAAGATGAATCTCAGAACAATCAAAACAACTTTGTTATTCTGAGACTTGTTACCATTTGACTGTGGGAAATCTCCCCACGTGCGGCTTTAAACGTTAATCAGTTTATTTGACAACAGCAGGTGACCGACCATCAAGCTTTTGTGAGCTGCGGTTGACAGCTATTATACATCATTTTCATCCTAATCAGTGGCTTTGTCTCCCACCTGAGCTACAACAGTCCTCTATTATCTGCCCTTTTATAAACGAACAAAAACAGCATGAAGTTCTGATTGTCACTTATCAGGCTTCTGAACTGTCGCTTGAATTTGTGAGTCGGGTATCTGAATTTTTCTAGGAGTGAGTTTGATCGTAGGATTCAGTTGTTGCTCAGAAGTGAACAGGACTAATCACCGTGTCAGCTCTCTGTGCTTTGTTTTTGTTCTGTGTGTGTGTGTGTATGTGTGTGTGTGTGTGTGTATTAGACTCAGTTTGATGTGCTTTAAACTGTTGTATCCCTCTCAATGGCCATACATTTTTCCTTTGATCACAAACGTGCACACAGACGCACATTAAATCTTTTCCCTCTCTAGCACTATCTGCGTTGAATTTCTCTTTCTCTGTCTGTGCCACACACACATATACACATATACACACACACACACACACACACACACACACAAAGTGAAGAGCCCTCTTTAAACTCCTGCTTGCTTTGAAGATCACAGCTCCGCCGCCAATCTCTCCCCTTCTTCAAACGCTCTGGATGATATCAGTTCTTGTTTCAACCGTGCCCCCCTAACAAGATCATCAGCCATGTCACTTATCCAAAAAACACTCCATCAATGAATTTTCTCTTTTTTTTTTTTTAGGTCAGACACATTTTTTTTTTTCTGAAGTAGATAATTGCCCTCCATCAAAGATGTCTTCTTTTTCAAGGTGCTCACAGAAAACTCTGCTTTAATTAAGACCAGAGCGTCAGCGCAGCAGGAGCTGTCAACCTGGAGTATGACTGCTGACCGCTGGAATCCCTAATTGCCCCTGTTTCGATATCCACTCTCTCTCCCTCTCTTCCCTCCTCTCTCCAGTCCTCCTCCTCTTCCTCCTCCTCTCCTCGTCTTCATTAGTTCTCAACAGCGCTCGCTTCCCACCTCAGCTCCCTCTAATGACTGGTCAAACGTGCATGCTGGACAAACAGCTCCAAATAAGCCCTCCTCCATCGACTCTGCCCTGCAGCACTCAACCTGCCGGACTGTGTGTGTGTGCCAGCACTCATCAGCACAATAGAAGCAGGTTTTCATTCTGGTCTAAACAGAACTCCTGTACAGCCATAACTGAATTTTTTTCTCTCTGCTGTTGCCTCCAGCTGCTGAGAGATTTTACTCTAATTGGTAACCGGACTCACGCGGCCCCTCCAGTCTGCTCCGCCTTTCCTGCCATTGACTCTAATTGGTGTTTTGTTTCTCCGTTCGTTAACTCTATTCATTCACTTGTTCACGCTCTCTGTCCCCGTCCATTTCATTGCTTTATCCTTCCATTTTCCCCCTCTCTTTCTCTTCTTTTAATCCTCTCATATCATAAATTGCACATTTTGGATCTCACAGTAGGAACCAGCTTAAGAAATTTTGAGGGCATTTTTGTCCCTTTATCTGATTTTAGAGTTTTTAATGATGTTTTTTTCCAACTGAATGATAAAATAATACATTAGCATTGCAAATATATGCTCGATTCATCCCAGAGAGATTTGTCTTAACTTTACTCGGCAGATAAAAAACAGCTGGCTTTACAAAAGATTGTGATGACATTTTTTTTCCTAACCAGTCTGTCTTCCACTCTGCATTGTTGATGTTTATTTTGTTTGAGGATATTTTTTACAATTATTAGTTGTGTTATTTGTAACTGTGTGCATTCAAGTGGCGTGGCTAAAGGCAAAGTCGGTCTGTTGTTCAATCCACCACTTTGTTCCACGCTGAAAAAATATCAACAGCTGTTGGATTAATTGCCACAAGATTTGGTGCAGATATCCATGGTGTTCAGAGGATGAATCCTAATGACTTTGGTGATCCTCTTACTTTACCTCTAGTACCACCATGAGGATGACGATTCTGGATTTGAGTGAAATGGCTCCACAACTGTTGGATGGATCGTCATGAAATTTTTTTGCAGACATCCATGTCCCTCTTAGGATGAACTGTAATAACTTTGGTGATCCTGACTAGCGCCATCATCAGGTCACATTTTCAACTGGTCTGATACTTTTGTTTATTACCAAATATCTGCAAAACTAATGGCGTTCCCATCAGCCTGAGCTGTTATTTGTGTTTAGTGCTAAATCTTTCAAGCGTTGCAAGTTAACACACTTAACTAAGATTGTGAACATGGTAAACATTATACCTGTAAAACATCAGCATGTTAGCATTGTCACTGTGTTGCCATGCTAGTCATAGCATTTAGCACAAAGCAAAAGTGTTGACAACTATTTCCACTAGGAAATGGCTAAAGCCTGCTCGAATAGTCGCTAGATGTAGCTAGATGATGTCACACACACATATGTGACGACATAATGTAATTACATATACAATGTTTTAAAAAAATCAAACTAAAGAAAACGAAGTCAAAACTGACTCTAACTAGCTATATCATTAGGTTTTTAGCTTTTTAGCATTTTTAACCAGCTATATCCTCAATATGCTTCTAAATCTACCTCTCATATTAAAAAACTACTTTATACAGGCTGTTGCATAGACTGTATAAGCAAAGTGTCATGAATAGAGAGATTATCCAGACACTGAAATAAACTCACCATTGTTAACTCTGTCTATTTTGACAAAATAGTCAAGTTAAATAAATTTAGAATTAAAAAAAAAGTAGCCGGAGTTCCCAGTCAAACAATGGGGATCATTGATGGGTTCATTCACGTCTCTGTCTGGCTGATGATTGGTCCACTGAATGTGCTGCTGTTCTATCCCACCCAATGAACACAGTCAGTCAGAGAGCCACAGCTAGCGTTAGCGCACATTCACTGAGAAATACTGGTGACTCCCTCCAAGGACAGTGTAAGGTCTGTCCAAAAAGTCTCTTGACTCGTCACTGAAAAAAAAAGTCACTAAACAGGTCTAAAAGTCACCAAATCTAGTTTGCAGTCACTTAGTTGGCAACAGTACAACCTCACAGAGCCGCTAACATGGCTGTACACTCTTTGGTCGTTTCTAATCAAAACCTGCTTTGTTTTTTTCACCAGTATAACACTGGAAAATATGACCCATTAGTCATCCATGGAGGACAAAAGCTGCATTCACAACCCTCATGAGCAACACATGAGCAACACATGAGCGATGTGACATACAATAAAAGATACTTATATATTGCGGTCATTATTCCCCCCCTTTTTCCTTTTTTTAAGAACTTTTCAGAGCTTTTTTGCTTCAAGCCACCATTAATATCTGACCGTGTGTGGAAGCCGTCTCTCTGAGGAAGCTATAGAAAACAAAGGCGTCTTTCACAAGCCTAAAGGTCAGCCCGGAGGAGGCTGAAAATGCTCTGTTCTTTTGTGGCATCTCTGGGCTGATACTAGACAGTCAGACAGCATCCTGCTGGGCTTGATGATTGCCGCCTCTCAACGCTCACATTTACTGGCCATATCCTCCATTTCGCATCCTTGAAGACCCTGCATCCTCACTAAGCTCTAGCTCGATCCCCCCTTCCCACTGCATTCACCCACACAAAATCAATAACAACACTCGAATGCTATTTCTTCGCTCTGAGGGGGTATGGCATACATCAAGCGTAAAGGTTCACTGCAGTGTAAGTATGTCTTTTCCTCAAGGGACTGAGCTAGGTTGGGGAAGTGAAGGGCGGGGGGGAGTCGGGTGAGGAATTAAATCTGATTTCACACACCCTTAAGACCCATGTGAGTTTTAACCACCAATTATTGCCCATGTTACCCATGGGCAGCGAAGGGCTCTGAGCGCTGACCACGAAGCCAATCAGGCCGGGCTGAACTGCACAATCTTTTCCAACTACAATCACGTAGTAATAATGTGTGATTATATGAGCCCTCTATGGCTTTTATTCCTCCCTGTTGTTTAATTTCACACTCTTGTACACGGTCTTCAACTGCCACTCAGTAATACCAGACTCACACATGATCCCCGAAACAGCCTCAATACATCTGGAAACACATTTTAAAAGGCGAGCCTCATGATTTTTTTGAATCAACACCAGAAGACTATCTAGTGACTCAACGTCTCTATTTGGTTCCCAAACACCCACCCCGTCTCCCTCGGCTTTCAAGGATACCGCCTCCCCAGGTGGTCTGGGACAGAGCTCCTTCTCCCTTTTCATCCCCTCCACCATCTTCTCAAGGTTAATCCCTGCAGCTCTGACAGACATGTTTTCTTCCACACAGAGCGGGTCAGGATGTCAGGCGGGGTGAGCAGTGGGCAGAGTGTGATGGTTCATACAGCCCAGTGAAGGACAGGTGCTCTGGAAGCAGAGAAAGGTTCAGATGCCGACAGAATAAGGAAACAGAGGAGGGCTGCCTCGGCTGTCTGGGTTGTCACTCCGGCAGGTGAAGCAGAGATGTGACAGGCCGTTGTCTGTCTGCATGTTGTTTCCGTACCTTTACTAGGCCACTGTGGATGGATGGATAAGCTTAATGAAACCAGGGCGAGCTCCCAGTGTGTGCCGCAAGTGGGACAAGGTTACCTTTCATCTCTCTTTGGCTGAAAACCCTATAATGACATGAAATATTATCTTTTCATCCCGTGAGAGCTAATTTTTTAATGTCATAATATATGTACACTCCACTTACACTAGAAAAAAAGCACATTTGTAGTGGTGTCTTTATGATGTAGTACATAAACAATGCAACTATCGAGCACTGAAATGATTGGTCAATTAATCGATTAATCAATTGACAGAAATAATTGGACATGTTTTCAAGCAAAAAGCCACTTGGTCCAATGAGGATTTTCTTTTCTCTGTTTGCTGAGTTGAATCTCTGTTGGTTTTGCACTGTTGTTTGAACAAAACAAAACGTTTTCTGGGAAACTGTAATTGGCATTTTTCACTATTTTCTGATATTTTATAGAATCAGTGAAAAAAGGTAAATCCTGCACACTTAACTCCAAGCCACAAAAGATTAAATATAATATTTTATAGGCCAAATGATTACTGGATTAACTGAGAGAATAATCAGCAGATTAATCAATAATGAAAATATTTTTAGCCTCAAGCTTCAAAAATTATCTGCCCCTTTTCAGGCAAATAAAAGATATAAAACCACCTTTCACTCCCTAAAGAATCACACAATTTGCTGAATGTACCGTAGAATATCAGCTATTTTTGAATGACTCCTCTGTGGCTCTAAATCCTTTTCCATCTGTCAACTTATTGAAGAAATATGGACTCAGCATGCTGTGTGATTATGAAAAATGCTCCTGAAATTGTTTATTAGAAATGTATTATTAGATTATCTCAAAAATAAGGATGGCGTCTGGGAAAAGTCAGAAGTTATAAGGTTTTTTTCTTCTTCTTATGATGATGTGGTAAAGATGGGGTGACCAGATGAAAATGGGTGAAATTCAGGACAGGACAGGGGAGTTGGGGGTGGGTGTGGTCTCCAGTACATTACATTCAGCGTCAACGAACAGTAACACACATGAAAGTCAAAACTCAACACTAAAAAAAAAAAAAAAGACTATAACTAATCAAAACTTGGGTTTAGTCTAATTTTCGGGACGAACAGAACAGGATTCAGGATTCTGGACAGCTGCTCGTAATTAGATACTGTCTCAAATTTTTCAGGATGTCTGGTCACCCCAGGTGCAGAAGAGAAATTAATGTTTATTTCATGCAAACCTGAATAACATTACCTGAATATAGTCATTTTTGCTCCCTTTTATCTATTTTTGTGCCTCCAGTAAGATAAAATAGCATAACAGTGGTCAACATACATTATGTCACTGATTACAGCTTTGATCAGGTGATGTAACAAGACGTTGAAGGAATACACTTTAAAACACTCGCGGCAACTATGATTAGAGGTGTTTTGTTATGAAGAACAAAGCAAGTGATTTCAAATACATAAATGATAGATGTGTCTTGAATTATGAACAATTTATCGCATCAATTATTGAGCGGAGCACATTTTGTCGAGGATAAATTCAACATGAGTGAAATTTTTCAGTTTTCAGGAGTCAGGAGACGCTCACAGCCGGCCCTGAACGCCACGTCGAGAGGTAAACTACAGTTTACTTCGACTCCATCACCTCAACCCAAACCACCATATTGGTTGGGTCATGTAATTCTGGCTGAAATGGAGAGCCTTGTTCAGACCATCCAGCCTATTTCTTGGTAATAGCCTGACTGGGCTCCCTGAAGAGGCCAATTCTGGCCAGCAAGGCTCACTTAAATTCTCCGTGAGACAGAGGAAGAGAAAATAGGGTCTGTGGAGCCACTTAAAAGCCCCTGGGTGAAAATGGGATTTCTGACCTGCTCCACTGGTGTTGCAGCACTACAGCCAGATTGGCTGTCAAGGTGCTGCCAGGTGGGAGAAGGAAGGACAGGGGGAGATGGGAGGAGTGGATGGATGCTGCTGCTGGTGTAGACCGCCAGGACCTCATTAGCTCTATATTTCATCAAACACTGTGGTACCGGTGTGGCTCTCACTGCCTTCATATATCTCTTTCTCTTTTGCCAGCTTTTCTTTTTCCCTTTTTTTTCCCCCCATCACTTTCTCACCCAGTTTCTTTTCTTATCTATGTTTCCTCTCCCCCACCTCTTCTTTTCCATCTCCCCCTATCTCTGCTCCTTAATGTCTCATTAACCAGATGAGCCAGTTCTGCCGGTAATCTGCCACTAAGTCAAAGTCAGCAGATGAGGATGATAATGACACATATCCCGCCACCCCCTCACCCGGCCAACCATTTGTTCTCGTTAATGCCATGAAAATGTAAATTTGTTATGGCTATAAGCATGTAAATAACTACCATATTTCTGCTGGGGAGATATTTCAGGGCACATTAGAGGGCTCTGCAAGGTCTGGTTTGCATATCATTGATTTTCAGTGCAGGGGTCTGTGTGGAAGCAAGGAAAATCCCGGACACACCCACATGCACACATACGGTACATGTGCAGCAGCTTCAGTACATGTAGAGCAGCTAACATACACAAATAGGTCTATGTTAATGATTTATGTGCATGCACATCCTCGAATGAACATGCCGTTGACAAAAAGAGGCCACACATGTAATGAACCACAGTTTGCATGTACAGATGCTCCCGATGTTGTGGTCTCAAGTGGCGGCTGCGTTTCTAACAGCGGCAAAGAAGCATTTTGTGATTATATGAGGAAAAATTTTAGCAAAACAATCAGGAAAATGCTAAAAAAAAATCATATGTCTTTATAATCATGGCCATAAATTTAAATTTAAGTTAACGAAATACCACAAAATCACATGTTGCATTTGCTAGAAAACATCAGGGATGCATGTGATGCTGTTGAAATTCTTCACACAAATATGACTCTACTGCTCAGTTCACTATACCTGCTCCTGTTTGTAAAACAATATGTGACAGAGATTTCTTAATTATTCATTTTTGTGGCTTTGACATGCTTTGATTCATCCTGGTTTGATGAATGGATCATTTTGCAATCACCAGTATGACAAATATGTCCTGGTAGCTTATGCTGCCAAAAGAAAATCACATTTTTTCAAGATGTAGTTAACTGATTTGTGTGTTTATTTCAGTTATATCTCTCATTAGTTATCTATATCAGATATATTTTAGGGAAAATAATTGGAATAATGGAAAGCTCCCTATTTAATAAGTATGCAATATGAATCGTATGCATCAGAACTGTGACTGTGGAGGTAAACACATATTCCTCTGTTGTGTGCGAGTGGGAGAAAGATTTAAGGTGAATCCTTCGTAAGACCCCGGGGTTCCTACTAATCGCAAAGCAATATGACAAGCTACATATACCCAGGAGGGTCTGTCTCTACACATTTGTCAACAAAGCATTTTCCACCTCAAACACATAGTGAAGCTTTTTACCAAAGTTCCCCAAGGTGTGCATTTCTGTCTGCTTTGCACATATCTGTATAAACCAAGGGCCAAACACAGCTCTCAGAGCATTTTTGACTACTGAAAAAAAAAAAAAACACAGTGTGTTGTTTGTAAAATAACTTTATCATAAACACGGTGCAAAACTAACATGAAAATTCTGCTGGTTGTGCTGCAGTCGCTTCCACAGGGAAGGAAGAGGCCAAATATTTTGATGCACAGTAATATTAGTATGAGAGAGCTTATTTTTTATTGTTGACTTCATTCCTGTTTTTTTATGCTCTGCTTCCTTTAATCAGCCTCTCAAGATGCACTGCAAGACCTGCGCCCTGGTGACCAGCTCAGGTCACCTCATCGGAGGCGGTCGGGGTGAAGAGATCGACCAGGCCGAGTGTGTCATTCGCATGAATGATGCTCCCACCGCCAGGGGTTACGCCCGTGACGTCGGCCGCCGCACTTCCCTGCGCGTCATCGCTCACTCCAGCATGCAGCGGGTCCTGCGCAGTCGCCACGAGCTGCTCAACGCCAGCCAGGACACGGTGTTCATCTTCTGGGGCCCCAGCAGCTACATGAGGCGTGACGGGAAGGGCCTGGTGTACAACAACCTGAGGCTGATGAACCAGGTGCTGCCCAAACTCAAAGTCTACATCATTTCCTGGCAGAAGATGCTGCAGTTTGACGAGCTCTTCAAGAAGGAAACTGGCAAGGACAGGTGAGGGGAAGATGAATGTGCATGAATACAATGAGAGAAGTCATTTGGATTCTGACCATGAGGTGTATGGAGGACAGAAAATGTATCAAATTTAATTACGGTGAAATCACTCTATTGTTGTCATGCTTTGTGGGGATAGAAAAGCATATCAGTGTGGTGGTTTTGCATATTTAAGCTATAATCACTGATTGAATAGGGCCTGTATTCACTGGTACACAATAACAGCATGTTAAGATTCCTATCCAACTGCAGACCTTTATTTATTGTTCAGTATCACCATATTCTTATGAATGGAGGTACTTGTTTGTTAGTTATTGTAAGTATTGGACATAATAGGTCTGTTTCCTCCCCAGACAAGGTGTGGGAGAAGTTAAAAATGTGCAGCTGTGTGAGATAAAACGTGGTTCAGTTCAGATTGGTGCAAATTGGTGGATATGAGCTTATATTTCTGCTTATGTCTCCCAAATCTTTTGTACTTAGCCCAGCAAGTATTAAGGGCATATTTTACTATTTGATGAATAGAAAAAGTGGGCTAGGACTTTGAATTGCCAATTCAAAATGAAAATAGTATACTAGGTGTGCTGTCCTAGCCCACTTTTTCTATTCATTTTCAATACTTCAAAGATACAACACTCAGCTTTATCATAGTAAGTTGAGTGTGTTGTATTATATATTTTTTATGAACTATTTGATAAATGGTCAGTCAAAAATGAGGATAGCTTGTGGAAAAAGTCAGAAGTCAGAAGATATTTTTTTTATCATTATACGTCTATTTATTATATTATTTTATGCCTCCAGGAAGACAAAATAGATTAAAAGTGGTTAAAATACATTGACACAACATGCAAGTCTTCTAAAACAAGACAGTAAAACTAGTCCTACATATAAAAAGCAAGAAAAGAGTCAGAACCAGTTCCATACAGACTTTCAAGGCAACACAGTCATTATTTTTCTAACATAGTAAGGTTTAGTTTTGTTCAATTTACACAAAATACATAATATTCCAGCCACATTTTGTAAGTTCTACCACAGTTATTAGTATTTTGTTCTACAAATTAGTCATCTGCACCCTTACATTAATCATACTTGTGCTCTAGAACAGTATGTGTATGCAGGCTGCCGGGTCCAAGTCGAGTTCAGACTATAACAACAAAACACATATTTTACAATATTATTCCACACATTTTAAGATTAATTTCCTGTCTTCCAGGTCTCTGTCTCTATTATTTCGGTACAATATGAAAATCAACTTGCAGAGAAATTAAATTTGCTTGAGATACAGTAGGTAATCCATCAACTTGAATGTGTAGAGTAGCGAGTGTGTTGCTTATTTTTCTGTCAAGGTCATTATATAGTAATACAGTAGTAACATTTGGTACTACAGTGCATTCAGTGCTTGCAGGAAGCCCCCGAAATCAAAGACATGAGATTCAATCTGTGTTGTTTTTGAAAATCAAGGTTGAAAGACAGTTTAATAACTGTCTTTCAAGAAAAAAACATGGACGTAAGGAAAATGCTAATGGTTTCTTGCCACTATTTGCATTCTCAAGTCATTGATGCTGAAGTTTCCTGCAACCACTTGAATGCACCACCAAGGGAAAGTTGTTAATGCTCAAAGTTAAATAGTGATGTAACTGAAGACAAAAAAAAAAACCCTCTGCTTTGCTTGTGTGTGATGTGCAAATGGCTGAGATTCTATTTCTGCATCACCTTCTCTTAGGCTGAACAGTGTTAAAAGGACTAAAATTTAATGAAACCAGGCTGAGTTCTCAGTCCCGTGGCCATTAATGCTTAATGAAAACACTACCATACAGGCTCTGCTTGTGTCTCTCTCTCTCTCTCTGTGTCTTTGTCTGATCCTTTGTCCGGGTTGTCAGTGGAGACTGAATCTGATTTCAGCTTAAGATAGATGTCAAGGGGGAAATTGCCAAGTAGAGGATTTGGTGAATAGCTTGGACATCCATCCCTCAGAATCTGTGCCTCCAAACATGGTAAATGTTAACAGTGATCAAACGGTTTCTGTTGCTGCTCCTATTTCCTGTTTCTCATCCTTTATGACATTAGGCATTAACTTTTGTGGAGCTTATTTGAGGGTATTTCTGCTCGGTGGAGCATGGGAAGAGAAAGAGAAAGCCTAAAAGTATTAGTTTTAAAAGATTCATTTGAGAAGAGTTTAAAGGAAGCCATCAGTATGCAAAATGTGCCGTACCTTTATGAAATGATGATATTTTTACCTCATTTATATAATGAATCCTATGGTCTTTAAGGATTTGGAGCCTGTGTGAGCGGCATTAATAGCAGAGTTTCTGGGTAATCAACTGTGCAATCGGCAACCCTGCAGCCTGTAATTGTAATTATGGGCTATGCCATTTCAGTAAAGGTAATTAAGATGGTGTGGGATGTTGCCACATCCACACATTTTAATAACACCAGCAGAGGAGCAATGAGAAACAGGTGTCCCTCTCCATCCTCTGTGTTAAATTGCTGGGCTAGAATGAGCCTCAACTGGTGATTAAAGGCAAATTAGCTTTTGAAATAACTTTCATTTTCATTCCTTGTTTTATGTTCCTGTTATGCTTTATTGTAATCACTAAAAGCTCCACCGTGTTGCACTGTTAGGTTTCTACTGGATCAAAATGTGTAGGCGGCAGGTCTGGTGGTGAGAGATTGTTCAATTATGAAAAGATTACATGTTTGATCTCTTTAACAGACCGTCTACTCACAACTGGAGAGCTGACAACATGGATGTTGATGTTAAATCTTCAAAAGGTCTACCAGGCCAGCTAACGCACAAAATCGTTCTTTGGTGACTTATGAGAAAAGGTCAAAAACAGAAAGAGAGAAGAGCCTCAGCAGGCCAGCTGTGCGACAGAGAATGATGCAACAGCTGCAGCAGCAGAGAATACACAGACCTGAGAAGAACAGTTGGTTGCAATAGGAGCCTTACAGGATGAAATGGATCAAGAGCAACCAGAACCAGACCTCCTCCATGAATATAGGCTTTTTTTGTTTGTTGGTTTTTGCTTTAGGGGGGTAATTTTGCTTTTATTGGATAGTGACAGTGTAAGCAACAGGCAGGAAACATGGGGGGAGCGACAGAGAGGGACATGCAACAAAAAGGTGCCCAGCTGGAATTGAACCTGGTGTGTTGTGGTTATATGATATGCATCTTAACACCTAGACCACCAGGATACCCTATCCTCAACTATTATAAGTGCATGTTTCCAACACCTTAATCTGTATTTATCAACGTTTTGATAATTACACTTATGAATTCTTAAAAAGTCAACACAGGAGGGAAAATGTCTCTGCTTAAAGTGAAAAATATGTCATACTGATCATGCAGTTCACGAGACCCCTTAAGTGATCATGTGATTAATCACATGAACTTAATGCTCAGAGCAGACAAAGCCAATCAGACTCAAGGATGTTTTTAATTTTTCTTTAAAACTCTCTTAGTGATTAAATGTAAAAGCAACAATCTATTTCATTTTTAAACGAAATTTTAATTGTGAAATCATTAATATCTCCAGGAGCAATTAACACATGTAATTAATAATAAGTATCCTCTGACCATATAAAAGAGCGCCGCACTCCTACAACATTGTCAGACTCGTCATGAACAGTTTTTTTTAATAAGGGATCAAAACCGATGCAGTAGAACCAGAGATATTGTCTTTTTATTCCACACATCAAAACCTGGCGCCTACATTACCCACACTGGATGCCTGACAGTTCAGTCGTAGATGTGCTATGCCAACCCGGTCTCACAATCTAAGTACAAATAACACGACTTTACACTTTCAAATTGCATGCAGTGCATAAGCCAAGCCCACTTCCTCCTAATAAGCCCAAAATCACCTTATAAAATAAAAGAAAGTCGCATTATATTGACATCACATCCATGGGAAGGATTAAACTTTGTCGTATACACTGCATGCAATTTGAAATTGTTAAGTTGTGTTATTTGTACACAGATTGAAGAGACTAGGCTGGTTATGCTAATAGTGGCTAATGTAGCCTCGAGCAGAGATGAGGAGTCGGCTACAGACGTCTGGTAACCTCTCTTCTTTCTATCACCACACCCACAGATTTTTTTCATTTTCACACTTGTAGCCTTCAGCCCCGACAGACGCTGTCATTTATCAGATGCAAAAGGTTTAGTCTGATAGAATCGATAAGATTTCACACAGCTTCTTCTGGAGCCACAAAAGTCTTTATGCAACTTTTTTTCCACATATGCATTTTCACAAGGAGAAAAATACAGAAAATAGGACAAAACAAAAACAAACTGAAGCAGAGGAAAGTGCTGCTGGTCAAGGAGGTACATCAAAGAAGATATAATAATATATAATATAAAAAAGGGGGAATCTAATCCAAAAAGATGCATGGAAAGAGATAGCAAACAAAATAAATGCCAGAGCAGTTCTTGCTGTTTCCACTTCTTAGAAATGTAAAAACAAAGTGATGCAACAAAAATGAGAACTTTAATCAGACAGAACGAACCATGAAAGTCAAGTAGATACAGATGGCCTTGGAAAAAAAATGATGCCTTTAATTAAGAATCAGCACCAAGCAACCTCTAATCACTATAGTCACTTAGGTAGATAGCATCAGGTATAAGATTTATGCTGTATGTGCCTGCTGGTGTTTCTTATTGAGGGAAGCAAAAAAAACAACCTGGAACCTCATGAAAGAATGAATTAAGACAAAACATTTGTTGTTTTTTCACTAATGTGTTTCATTTATATGTCTTAATAAGAGTGCACTGATACTGACTGATCAACAGGTGTTTGTTTAGTTAGTTAGTTTAACTAATTACACCTAATCACACTTTCATGTGACCTTTAACCCTCAGCAGTTGCATAACCATTATAATAAACTCAAGGACAACACAGCTGCTCTTTTGAAATTAATACAATGCCGAAACAAAAACATGGAGAGAAGCACAGTCCTGTTTTTCTAATCAACTCCTGTTTTCCCAATTAGATATATACACACCAAAAAAGTCTTGACTAATTTGATCAAGTATTGAATGTTTTGTGAAATTATTTTTCCCCTAAGGGAATAAAACAATGTGCCAACAAAATCAACTTGTTCTCTTGTATCAAGTGCCATCTCTCTATATAAAGCAAGGAAACTCTGTCAGTCTGTATGTATGTATGTATGTATGTATGTATGTTTGTGCTTTGCGTATCTCGAGAACTGTTCATCTGATCTACTTCATACTTGGCAGGTGTATTGCTGGGAACCCGAGGAGGTGCAGTGTTGATGTATGGAGTTCTTTGGATGAGTGGTTCTTGAGAAATATATAAAAATACCTCATAAACAATGTTGATGTGCTTCTTCTACAGCACAACTCTGCCATTGCAACCCACATTGTGGTCAGAGGTGGGATTATAGCCGTAGTGTTAATGACTTGTAAAAGTTTAAGAGACATAAGCTCTACTATTGAACGGTGTGCTGTGAACAAAATTTGGCATGTACGTTCAAGACTTACTGCAGGATGTCTCAGACACGTTTTGAATAGGTACTGCAGTTCATCAAACTAAAAAGCAAGGAATCTCAGTCTGTCTGTCTGCCTGTTTGTCCTTTGCATATCTTGAGAACCTTTCATCTGATCGACTCCACACTTGGCGGGTGTATTACTGGGGACCAAAGGACATGCAGTGTTGAATTTGGTGCAATTTGGACATGCAACACATTTAATGTTAACAAACTTTGAATAAACAAGCAGACAGCGAACCGCTCAGCTCCGTCTCTGAGTGCTGCCGGGTTCTGCTTGAGGTTTCTACCCGTTAAAGGGGAGTTTTTCCTTACCACTGTCGTGTAAGTGCTCGCTCATGGGGGAATTGTTGGGTCTCTGTAAATTAAAGAGTACGGTTTCGACCGGCTCTATGTGAAAAGTGCCCTTAGATGACTTTTGTTCTGATTTGGCGCTATATAAATACAAGTTGATTGATTGATTGATTGAGTGGGGTGGGGCTTCTGGGCTCTGACTTGCTGAGCGGGACAAAGGCACGCAACCCGCTACGTTAAACTGCCTGAGAAAGAAGAATGAGTTTACACAGGAGAAAAAAACAGAGCGGAGGCAGTAAAACTAGCCAATAGGAGGGCAGATTGTTTGATTGGCAGCAGAATCAATCAATGGAAGGCTATAAACTGCTTCTACAGTTCAACTGTTTAGTCTCTCAAGTTTCTGTCTGGATAAAAACCATTTAATTTATTAATTCCTTATTGTTTTAATTGATATGTTTGTCAATTGTTATATACATATGCAGTTCTCGAGAAATAATAAGCAATCGGCCTGTTCTGAACAGGCACATTTTTAACGGGCACTGCACTATTCATCTTTAAACCAGTCATCTCCTTTATTAGATATGAGGGTCGTTTGAAAGTACTCTCACTTTTTACTCATTTTAATAGAAATAAGATTTTAAGACTTTAAGGATCAACACACAGTTAAACTACTCTTTAATTGCTAGATTTACAATACCAAACTGTGCAAACATGGGGAGCCGCACAGTTCTCCTTCACAGGGATAAATCTGTCTATCCCACTCACAGCTTGATTCCAGTCCTTTTAAAGACGCCATCGAAGCTAAGAGCTTGACATTTCACACCACATTATTCATCAGCATGTTCATAAACAAGGAAATGAGGAAGACTTCTTAAGTGAGATTAGCTGCATGTCTCCTGACTAAGACCTCCATGTATCCACCACAGATTGTTTGATGACAAAATGTTGTGCTTTCAAACTATGAAAGTTTTCTCATTTTCCAAAGATGTGTGTGTGTATGTGTGTGTGTGTTAGAGACCCGGCTGTTGTCATATTAAAGCCTACTGGCTGTGTTTGTGTTTGCATATCACAGCAAATCAACAAGTTCCAAACAACCTGGGTCCTGTCTTAATTAAATAAAAATGAGGAGCCTGTGCTTCAGCTGCAATAGCGTCACTTTGTGTCGACACAGTTGTTTGTCGCATGGACAGACTAATAATGATAAAAGTTGAACAAAAGTGCATCGTCACTATTCATCACACTGTCACTCAGCCAGTGCAGACTGATTGATTCAGTGGGTTTGGGTTGTTTAGCGTCACAGTAAAACAGCAGGAACCGTTGTATGAAAGGTCAGATTGGGAAGAAATAATGTAGACAAGGAGTTTAACATGATTGTTTGCTTTAATGCATGTAAAAAAAAAAAAAGGCCATCACTTTGTGCGGACTGGTGTGGCTGTAGTAAAATAGCCTCTCTCTCTGTCAGTATTATCTTGCTCTACCGGAACGATTAACTTATCAGCATGCAGTAAGGTTATGTTCCGCCCTTCTTGGCTCAGATCACAGTGGCTCTTGATAGAGAAGGATGCTAACCTGAAATGGAGGCGCTCCTAAAGGCGTTTTCCCTTGTTGGATTAAACTTTGGACATTACTATGTGCATGCGTGAAAAACATAAGTCTGAACTCTGGTGGGAACGGGAAGACCATATGTAGGACCTATGAAGGTATGTTATCAAGAGTAATTGATGAGTGTGCGAGGTTACACGCGACTTAATATTGTGCATTTACTCATGGACACTGCAAGAGTCAAATTTTCCATTATTGGGTGCATTATCTGGTGCAGTACCGTTCATAATATAGTTTAACCTAAGTAATTATTGTGTATCTGCAGACTTATTACTGTTATCACTGATATTCAATTTGGTAAAGATATTTTCCACCGTACTGCGCTGTTGCGCAGACCTGATATGCCATAGTAATTCTTACTCTCTATAGAGAATATTTCATTATATGCCTGGTTTGTTACTTTGTTAACTGTTAGCCCATATACCAGCAATTATCAAGGTTATTGATATATATCTAATGAATGCTGTCCATTTCATTTGATATGTGATGTTTATGGTTTATTTGTAACCTAGTTATACACAGCATTTTATATAATTTCAGAACCACACCCACCTATACATCCACATACTGTATGGAATAATGACCATGTGTTGTTCGTTTGCTAATAAATGAAGAATAATTGAGAAAAAAAAGTGACATTTAGTTTGTTCTTATCAGACCTCCGTCAGTGGACCTGGATTTGGTTAGTAGAACCACCTGTGTCCCCAATTTTTACATGGTCCTTGGAGCCAGATCCAGGCCTACTGTTGTCAACAATGTCAAACTATCCAGATAAGCCCACAGTGCGGGTGCGGAGGCAGACTACACACCTGGCACGACTGAAGAACTATGACCTTACTGGTCAAGAATCAAGGAGATGGAGTTCACTGCCCACCTCAACACATGTTCCAACTTACCAACAAAGGGAGGAAGAGGAGTATGAGAGGAGTAGAGTCCAGACTCACTCATCATTACCAATAAGTCAGGAGTGTCAAAGTCTGCCATGATGAGAGATCCCAGACAGCTGGGATGAGAGGACCCATATGCTACTATAGGAGAACAGAGTGTTTAAGCTTGAGTAGAAAGCACTCCTGAAGTCAATGCAGGACGTAAAGTTGAGGATCTATGCCTTCAGTCAAGACAGAGTGGGCACAAGCTAGAGCAGCTCACAACGTTTACGAATGGAGAGAACTCTTCCCATTCAGTACAACATGCAGTCCCTGTTGTGTGACATTCACATTACAGAAGCATGTGCTGGATCACAGCCAGCCAGGAGAGGATGTGCATGAGTCAGTCTTGCAGTCCTTTATGTGGACAACTGTCTGTAGAGCTTACTGACAGAGGAAGAAACTCAAACCCTTGTGGATAAACTGTTAACCTTACTTGCTGATGGGGGCTCTGCGCTATAACAGTGGGCAAGCAACAAACCAGTTGGTTTGGATAGCACAAGGCCAACTAGACGCCCAGGAATCAGCACTGGGCTTCACTGGCACTGCCCCACAGACACCCTAATCTGCCTCTGCAACTGCTCACAGCTCACAGGTGGATCCTGGGAACAATCTAAGAGAAATTCATATGTTCTGTGAGGCCTCAGAGTGTGCCTATGGCTCAGTGGCCTATCTCAGGACTGAGGATCCCAGTGGTAAGGTTGAGATCGCCTTCTTAGCTGCTCGATCATCGGTAGCACCAAGAAAGCAGTAGACCATCCCCCGACTGAAGCTCTGCATGGCACTTACAGGAGCACAGTTAGCTAAAGTTTTCACCACAGAACTATCGCCGGCCATCCATCAGGTCATTCTAAAGACAGACTCCACCACTGTCTTAACTTGGCTGCAGTCTGACTCATGTTAGTTTAAAGTCCTTGTTGGCACAAGAGTGGTGGAGATTCAAGATCTTACTGAGCGTGAGACCTGGCATTATGTGGACTCAGCCTGTAATCCAGCAGATGACATCACCCAGGGCAAAAGACTGTCAGAGCTTGGAAACCAGCACCACTGGTATCAGGGCCCGTCCTTCCTCTACAGCTCACCAGACCAGTGGCCAGAGAAGCTGCTCACTATGCAGGTCAACAGGGAGGAAATAAGGAAGCAAATCACCTGTAACTTCACACTCACAATCCAAAGACCTCCAGGACTGGACCCGAGCCAGTTCAAGACCTTCGCAGAATTTCTAGAAGCAACTACTGATGGCTTTCTCTCTGTCAGCGAGTACCAGAAGGCAGAGAACTCTCTGCTGCAACAAGTGCAGCAAGACTGCTTCCCTGAAGAACTGGCTTTACTGCAGGCAGGCGAACCCATGCCAAACAGCAGTCAGCGTCTCACTCTGGCTCCTGAGTTACATAGCAGTACACAGCTTATTTGAGTAGGTGGACGTCTGCATCACAACACAGGACTTGTTCAAGCCATCGTCCACCCAATAGTGCTTGACCCTAAGCATGTGATTACACAGCTCATCATTAAGGACATAGATGGGAAACTACACCACCCAGGCCCAGAGCACACATTTGCTTTGGCAGTAATGGTGAGGCAAATCTATTGTCCCAAAAATGGCAGATATCCCCCCTTCCAGATTGCGACTGTTCCCGCCAGCTTTTTATTCCATTGGAAATGACTGTTTTGGTCTTTTTATGGTCACGGTGGGTCACAGGAAAGAGAAAAGATGGAGAATCATGTTCAAATGCATGACAACCAGAGCAGTCTATCTTGACCTTCTCTCTGCCATCAATACAGACTCATTCCTCATGGCTCTCAGACAATTCATGTCCCATAGGGGAAAACCTTTCAAGCTGCTATCTGACTAGGGTGCAAACTTTAGAGGTGTCGAACAAGAAATGAAGGGGGCCTTTTCAGCCCTAGCACCAGAGGTCCAAGCCCAGCTTGCCCCACAGCCAAATGCATCACATTTTGGGGGTTGCAGGGAAAGGGAGACCCGCTCTCTCAAAAATGCCCTGCAAGTCACTCTGGGAGCACTCTCTGTCATAGAGGAAGTGTTGCAAACAGTAGCGAGTTAAAATGCACATAGTTGATGTTAATTTAATCTTGAGAGTGTAACATTTGTCACGCTAATGTTAACATGTTAACCTGCTGGTTGTGTATAATAACATGTTATGTTAAAGGATAAGGCTGGCCATTTTCTACATTTTTCTGATTGTCAACAAATCTCATGTGCAGAGCCAAACCAACAATGAATTGATTTACTTACAAGTATTGTGTATATCCAAAGCCTGATATATCTTACTCCTCTGTGCCCTAGACCTCTGTTGTTGTCCAAAAACTATTAAAAACATGTCAATGAAATTTGCCTAATTTCATTGTTCTTTCTTTTCTGAGTGTGCTCTTGCTCCCAGGAGAGTTAGGGAGGGATAAGGGGAGGGTACAATGCATGGTAATGTCTGTGCAAGTTCAGTATGTTTGTACGTGTGCACATGTTTATATAAATGCAAAACTCATTAAATAAAGTCATTAAAAAAACATGTCAATGAGCCACACCACTGCACTGGGTGACATGTTCCCTCACCAGAGACTGAGGCTGAAAATGTGATCGCTGTTATTAGTCTTTGGAGCTGTTTCTAAACAAATTACTGTAAACATTGTCCTCATAGCAAAGGAACATGTCACCATACGGCATGGTTGTCCTCCATGTTCACTTCTGTGGATGTTGCCATAGTGAGTGACATCAGAGCATCTGCTTCTCTGTGAAGTGAAATGAAATCAGATTTATTTCAGAATTAAATTTGCCCAAGCTTCCCAGTCGAAGCTCTGACTTCAAGAGGCATTCCATCATATTTTTCCAAGTCGAAGGTCGGAAATTTTCAAGTTCCAAGTTGTCTGGAACTCAGTATAGGGTCTTGTTCAGGCCAACTGCATTTTTGATTTTATTCTGAGGTCTAATTCAGTCCTGGAATAACAGTTCTCAGGTCCCCTTTGGATTGAGTTGCTTCTTTTTAAAATGAAGAACATTGGGTTGGGATTGGTTTTCCATGGGTCCGCTTGATATCAGGTAAAAAAAAACAAAAAAAAAACTAGTAACAAACTCTACACAATTTCATTTACCATTAGTTTCTGAAATGTGTCACTCTGACACAGCACCACAACACCAGCATGGCTAAAAATACACAGAGGTGTGGACATAAAGCCTTGGGAATTCAAGACAACAAAGTATATCTTCTTATACTCAAAGATCATGTCTACAAAGTCTGCTGAACTCCTTTCAACACCTACAGCTTCCCAGGAAGTTGTTTTTCTTTCTCACCATCCCCAAGCAGGGGAAATATTCAAACTACAAATGCTAAACAGGCCTTTTATTTCACGATTTTGCTTGACATGTATCCCCCCTACACTGTTCTCTCTGTAAGAAAAATAAGAGAAAGAAAGACTGAACACCTTTTCAAACAACCAAGTAAACCCTCCACTCCAAATGTGTCACCCTCATCAACCGGAGGCGAGCAGGGTGTCGAGATGCCTGCCTGGTTGTTCTTGTCAAGACTTTTATTATCAGGCTTTGTTTCTCTGTCTTGTGGAGGAAAAAACCCAACTGCTATGGATGCTTGTGTATATATGTGTGGGAACAGACAAGAAGCAGTAACAAGCTTTCTGAAAGCAGCATGGTGACGAGGTGGACAAGCGATCAGGAACGCATCTTGTCAAACTGCTCATAAGCATGAGGTTAAACTTCCGCCTACTTAAAATCATATGAAATGATATATATGAAAACATGTCCTAAAAAAAGAAGCAAATAAAAAAAATACTCATGCATTTAATGTCATGTTTGTAATGTTTTTAATGATGTTGCTATCCGTGTGGCTCTAGAGTTAACAATGTCAGTCGGTCACTGGCTGTCCACCATTTTGGTATAGACTATAAGTTGACTGCTGTGAAATTTGGTACAGATGTACAAGGTGCCCTGAGAATAAATCCTAATGACTTTGTTAATCCCCATTTAATCAAGATTTTTTTTTAATTCTGCACATTTATGTTTTCCAGAGGATGAATTCTAAAACTAATGACATTCACATTAGCCTCAGCTGTACTTTGGTTTGCCATTTGTTTGGTGTGAATTAGCAAATGTTAGCATGCTAACAGGTCAAACTAAATGCATTCCCTGTATCAGTGTTATGTCCAGCTGCTACTGTCAATTTGTCTTTGATCAACTTTGACTGAGTGGATGTTTTCAGTCAGCCAAATAAATAGAAAAACTGCTGTACTGCATTTGGAAATGGAGAAGTTATATTCTAGTGTGTTTCATCACCATTTTTAGTACATTATCACACTACCAGACTACAAACTGTAGCATTGTTCTCATACAGTTTAGTTGGTGATTGCTCTGATCAAGATTTATTTATTACCCACATCATAAATGTGACATCACATCCTTTTTCAAGGCCAAGTGCGGGAAAATTTCGGTGAATGTAAATGTAATGTGACTGTACCTATAGTTTTGGCACGACAAAAGGCCAATTTAAGTTCAAGTCTCAAGTCCACAGCTCTGATACTATTATTTAACGACAGATTGCAAAAGGTACATAAAAAGTTTTCCTGTATTTACCAACTGAAATGCTAATAGTTCTACTCACCACTTTTGCCAGAAACTTTCACTTCTTCTATCATCTGACAAAGCACAGAAGTCTGAACATTTTGGCTCACACTGAACTGGCATTGTACCATAAAACAAAATCTCTTTCTATTTTCTGTGCTATTTTCGCCAGCACATTTTCTGTCAAATTCAACCATCCTTCACTCAAAATAAAATGAAATATGTTGGCTATCAAAATGTATGATTTACTGATGGCAGAATACTACAGGTGGCCCTTTTGCATCTTGATTTAATGAGGAAGTTCATGTAGTGTACAGTAATTGCTGTGCTGTGTAGAATTGATTTTATGTTCTTCCTTCTTCTCATAAATCTTTTCTAATTGTGATGTAGCTTGATGCTGGCGAACTGCAATTTTACATTCACACCAGAAAATTACCCTGTTGGAACAGTTATAATAAAGGTTGCAAAGGTTACTTATATCCATCCAGTAACCTTTAATATATACAAAAGTTCCATGTAAGAATGCACAGTGATAACTGATGCATGAATACATCCACTGGTCACCAGTCACAATCCAAGTCAAGATAAGGTTCAGCTGTGTAGTAGGGGAGGCATGACGAAATGCACAGCTGTGCCTGATTCAGCTGGAGGATTCAAATTTATCCTCGCTGAATTGTTCATTGTAGACCTGTTACATCAGCTCATACTTGCCTGAATATTTTCACACATTGTGTGAGGCAACAAGAATAAATATAAGGCAGAAACGAACTTATAAATTGATTTATGCTTCGGAGCACAACAGCTAAAATCCCTGTATGACTGTGCTAAGCAGATTACAGGGTAACTACAGGCCAACAGCCATATATCAATATTATGAAGTTTTCTGTCGCTACTGCATAACAAAAGCAAGACTAGGGTCTAAACGCTAGCAGCTCTGTGAGGCTTTACTTAAACAAAGAGGTTCTTTTAGCTAAATGCTACCATCAACATGCTAACATGCTCAAAGTGATAATAGTAACTTGCTGATGTTTAGCAGGTAATATTTATAATTTTCACCATCTTAGTTTAGTGTGTTCACATGCAGATATTTACTAATCAGCACTAAACACAAAGTACTTCTGAGGTTGATGGGAATGTCATTAGTTTTGCAGGTATTTAGTCATAAACCAAAGTGTTGGGAAACCTGATGATGGCACTAGATGAGAAGTCAGAGGATCAGTAAAGCAGTCAGAATTTATCCTCCAAGGTCTTTGAATATCTTAAGTAAATTTCACAGCAATCCATCAAATACTTGTCAATATATTTCACTCAAAACTAAAAATGTAAACCTCATGTTGACGCTAGAGGAAAGGATAACCAAAGTCAGCAGGATTTGTCCTCTGGGGAACATGAATGTCTGTACAAAATTTCATGGCAATCGGTGCAATAGTTGTTGAGATATTTGAGTCTGAACCAAAGTGGTGGACCAACCAACCAACATTGCCATCCTTAGAGTCATGCTGCTAGCATAAAACACTAGACTAAAACACTAATTGTATTTAAGTCATTAACATGTCATTTATTCCTTGAGTTTACAAAACACATCTTAAACATATGAAAGCATGTGAGAAATGTAAATAGTTAATTCAAAAAATCATACAAAGGCAATTTTGAAAGATATACACCATAGAAAAATTCATGCTGTGATTTGGTATGAAAAACTTTAGACATTTGAAGATTTCTGTAAGAATTGCATTTTTCGGTGATTGGATGGTGAGCACTGCTGTTCTGGAAATTGCCCCTTATTGTCATGCATCCTCTGAATGCCCGAGGTCTCTAGTTTGTGGTTGTAAAGTTTCATGAGGCTGTGATTATCCAACAACATTTTATAGAGTTTCAAATAATGGTCTCACTACAATGAAATGGCTACTATGGGGACTGACATCATCACACATGAATACAGTTGGACTCATCAAATCCACAAGAGTCTCAGATTTTCCAGTCATACCCAATTTATGCAATTCCAAGACTGTTCAGTGACCCTAGTGTGCAGAAATATTTAAATACACCCTTTTAAGAATAGGCGAAAATAACACATTTATACTGCATGCAAAAAACCGCATGGTTTTTGCCAAAAACTGTATGGGATTAGCATAAAGTGGGCATGTCTGTAAAGGGGAGACTTGTGGGTACCCATAGAACCCATTTTCATTCAGATATCTTGAGGTGAGAGGTCAAGGGACCCCTTTGAAAATGGAAATGCCAGTTTTTCCCTCACCAAAATTTAGCCCAACTTTGGAGTTAGGAGAGTTTTTTAGCCCCCTTCCCAACAAGCTAGCATGACATGGTTGGTACAAATGGATGTCTTAGGTCGTCTAGTTTCATATGATACCAGTATCTTTACTGTAGTTTTAAAATTGAGCCTGCTAGTACTGTAGTGGAGAAGTGCTTGATCGCTCAATAAACACACAAAGAGCATTGTCAGGTTTTGAAATAATGTAATCAAATAATACAATCAGAAGTACAATGCATCATAATTCTCAGAGAGATTACATACCACCTAGAATTACCATTTCTCTCTCTGGCATGTTGGCATTCAGCCAGTTCTTAAGTACCCTTTTACAGAATCAAAAATATCTATAGCTAATGCTCAAGGTTAGTAACCAAACTTCAAATAGAAACAAGGGTCAAGAGTTCAGCTAGTCTAGGAATAAGATTTCTTCACAACTATGTATGCCAGAATGACAGCACACAGGTGTGGACCAAAGCGGCATCAGATGACAAAGTGACATTGCTATCACATTGAACTGAAGAACAAACAACAGTCTTCTAAAGGCTTGTCAGATCAACACATTAAAGAGACATAGAAATCTACATGACTAGGATTTGTCTTACCACTGGCTCAGAGAAAAGTACAACAACATAAACTAACTGTTAAATAGAGGCTAATTAATTTACATACAGTCAACTGTCTCATTATACACAGCATATAGGCATGTGGAACAGGTGTTGAATGACAGACTAACACTAACCACTTGGTTTGAGAACAACATATATAAAAATATATAATATTTACAAGAAATACATCAAATGATAACCACTATTTAAATCTCTCTCACACTACAGCCTCTAAAAGACAGTAATGTCAGCCGAGGACGCCTTCAGAAGTGGTGCAAATTTAATGACTGGAGCCCATTAAATCTATTCAAAACCAACATGGAATTCTTAAAAAATGCCTAGTAGTCATTTTTTAAACCCTTACATGCTGTTCAGGGTCAAATATGACCCATTTTTCCATTTGAGAGCTGTAAAAACACCCTATACACATTTCTTTTGGTCAAACTTTTCCTAAAGCGATCCAGACTATAGAAAAATGTAAATAAAATGTATGAATTTTTTAAAATTTCTGCGCAGCTGATACGCATGGTTGTACATACAAATCTACAAATTTGACCCGTATTTATTAAAAAATTCAAAAATCACCATTAAACATGTTGTATTTCTTCACATCCTATAAAATGTTCTCCTGGACTATAATAGAGTGAGATTGTGAATGTTTTTTCTCCATAAATATATTATACATATATATATATATATATATATATATATATATAAATAGAATACACTCTGTCATCTCTTTGACAGCTTTATTAAGGATTAATGAAACATTTATTAATGACTGATGAGGTATTTAAGAATGTAAAACAGAACTGTGGTTCAGAAGTTTGGTGTAGAAACTAATTTTTAGTCAGAATATGAGAATATGAACAGTATGTGAGGATTGAATCTGACAGCGACCCTGAAAGAGATCACACTGGTGTACATTTAGATTTACAGAGATTTTCTGATGCAATGTAAATATAATTTCATATTTCTTTCAACATGGCATATTTCAGAAAACTGATTAATGCTCATTTCTTTGTGGGCATGACTTCAAAACTACAGACTTAAAAGTGCAGATCATCCTACAGCTGAAGCTATGTCATTCCAGCTATCTGCACCACATGCAGACCAAGGCTACTTTCTGATTAAGGGTTTGATTATTTGACAGGGTTCATTTGTATCAGTCGATATGTAGGATGGATCTGTATTTTAATGAGGCTGTGAGGGAACTTGAATGATCTTGCAGTCAGGGAAATCGACCCCTGGATTTAGATAAATCTTTATTCTGCCATAATACACCAACGTGAGATTTTCTGATTATCTATCCCAGTTAATCACATTCAAAAAATCTAATGTAGTACAGTTTTCATCCTTGTGGTCTCCCACGCATGAAATCCATCTAACTGTCTTCTTTCTCTCTCCATCCACCCCCAACTCCATCTCTCTCCTGCAGGAGGATATCAAACTCCTGGCTGAGCACCGGCTGGTTCACTATGACCATTGCCCTCGAGCTGTGTGATAGGATCAATGTCTACGGCATGGTTGCCCCTGACTTCTGCAGGTGAGACAGTGGAGCTGAATGTCAAACATCATCATCAGCTCACTGACAAGTACTATCGCTAAGAGTTTTAAAGCTGAGCTGTATATGCAGTCGCTTCAAGTGTATATAAATTCATAGCAGCGCACCACAGCTGCCTGATAAGAAGATTAAAACTGTAAATATATTCAGGCCGCTTATAAATAAAAATGTCAGTATGGCTGGAGATGTTTTTAGAAGGCTGAAATTGCCTGAATATTAGCAAAACAAATGTCAGTAAACAGGCCAGTATTCGAGATGTTGAACTGATTTTAATTTTGTGGGATCCAAGAGAGAGAGAGGAAAAACAGAGGTCTCACTCTGCTCATTTTTCTGACCACCACAAACATTATTGCACAGCGAGCTTGAGTCTGTTGACAGTCCAAAAGTTTAGAAATACGTCTTGGAATTGCAGATATACATGTGTAAGTTTTTTACTGATCACATTTACACATGGAAGGTGAGAAAACAACTTTGCGTGAGGTCTGAATCTGTGGACAAGCTTCCTCTATAGTGCGTATAGTTATCACAGTGGACCTGGAGGCTGGAGCCAGGTCGTCAGGGAGATTCAGGTCACGTGGATTGATCCGACTCCCTGCCACACTACAAAAGCTCGTGACAATCAGAAAGTCTTCCTTTATTTCCCACTGGATACATCCACTCTTTTCAGTTTGGTTATATTTGTTTTATTTGTCACACTGTAAAGCATCCAAACGGCACATTTTTCACTCATTCTTCTCAGACATCACAAACTTAATCAAGAATACATCCGTTGTGTCCACTTAACATCAAGTAAAGCAGCCTGTGTTTCTTTCTTGGCTGCATTTGAGATAAGACAGATCTTGTTGACCCTTAAAGATGTATTCTGGATTATTCAGTATTTGAAATGCAGACTTGCAAATGATCTTTTTGGTCATCACTACAGTCTGATAAACATATTTTTCTGCTTCTGTTGTGAGATGACTATATGCAAGTATGCAATTTGAGTTTCAGTCAACAGCTGCAGAGTAAAATAAAATGTTACAAATCGGGCATGAAATAAGCTTAAAACATACATTGCATAGCATACATTGTCTTTTATTTCAGGCACATATAAGGCTCTGAGAACATTTCATCAGTTTCATAAGACATAATCTTATGTCAAAGGATGAACAGTTTTGTTGAAAGACTGCTGTTTTTCTTTGAGCTCTTCTCACCTGTTTCATGAGGGTGCGGCTCAGTCGGGGAAAAGGTGAGGTGAGGTGAATATTTGAAATAAAATGACATGACAGATGCTGACAGGTGTGTTTTTTTATGTTTTCTGCTAATCAGATCTGATCAAACCACATCCACACAGTCACAATGAACAGATAAGCTGAGTTTCTGAATGTTAAATTCTCAATAAAAATGTTAATTGTTTCTTATTTCATGAACATTAAATGTTATAATACTTGAGGTCTGAAACCACATTTTCGGGGGCTTTAAAAGCTGCATGTTGTGGTTTGATTTTCCCTCCACAGGTGGTTCAATTAACACTTAGTTACTTTACATTAATAGTATCAGTAGCAACTAGTAAATGCACTAAAAACACGATTCTGTTGTCCCCTAAAAAATCTCCAAAACTTTTCATGAACTAAGACAAACAGACCTGTTTTAAACTTTGTGACATTGCATTTCACTTTTCTTAAAAACACTTTATTAGACAAACAAGTAGAGTCTTTCAAACTCAGAAATAAGCACTTAATCCTTCTGTTTATCTAAAAGAAAAAAATTTAGGGTCCTTGATTTTCACTGTGCAGTGATTTAAAGTTACTCTTCATGTCCTCTTTATCAGTGGTGATGAGACTTTGACTTTTGACATTGAAACCAACTTAAAAAAAACATAATAATTATCACATCAATTGCAAATGAATCTGCAAGTGCTTTGCCAATCTTACACAATGAAACACATGAATCACTACAACTGCAACATTAGCACCGAAATGTAACCACAACAAATACCAAATTGAATCCAGGTCAGAGCGAAAATGGGACTGACTGATGGCTTTCATTGCAACACAGTGTTTGGCAAAAAGTAAAGATGTTAGGGTTTTTTTGGTGTGTGTGTGTGTTCAGCTTCCATAGATCTCAGAATAAAGAAGTGTAGAGAATTATTTCCCTCTATATTCACTGTACAGTGCACACATTTTCCAGGTCACTAAGATTTAGTCTCTTTTAATCAGAAACACACTGAATGTGGCATAAAAAGACCATAATAGTGATGCTGGTTCTATGTAGGAGAAGTTTAAAGAACTACGGGATACATGACTATTGTCTTGCTCCAAGCAAATAACTCATCCAGCCTCATTAACACAGTTTAATGGTTTAAATTACTGCTCACGTCTCTTCCACCTCAGCCAACCCTTTAATTGGGGGATTTTATTGGACAAGGAACAAATCTTATTAGATTTCTCAATAAAAAGAACAAACTGTAAAATGTTCAGTATATCTTGGTCCCCAGCTCTGTTTGATTAGAGAACTGTCATTTATTTTGGGTTTAGGCACAAATTCAAACATGATGATAAAAATGAAGAAATACATTTCTTTGAGCAATCATTAGCTGATACTTAATAATCTTTATAGTTCTCATGACAAAGCAAAGTGCAGATTTTACTGGACGTGATCCAACTAAGAATTCAAAAAACATGTCTCTCTAACATCATGACAAATACACCCTGTTGACATGGAGAGCTTATTTATAAAGTCAGAGCATTAATAAATAACCAGTAAATATAAATGATGCATCAACTATAATAAAATCACAAAAATCCCAATAACATTCCAGTGTTTTGATACTTATTCCCCCTTTTCTCTTGTTGCTGCATAGAAATTGTTTTCAATGTTAAGCTACTGATATATGTTGATGTCACTACTTTAAAGTGCTCGCCTCTCTACTATTTTCTAAGACCCTCATGAAGGAAACGATGTCCTTCCAGTCTCAATGTTTGACCAGCGTGTGAAGTCTCAATGACAGTAGTTATAAAACTGTTCAAACGCATTGGTGAGATGCATCTTTTCTTCCCTTTTAGAAGCTTATTTTCTATGGCATTTTTCTTTATTTCACATTTAATTTGTGCAGACAGAGCAGGGGATGACATGAAACAAAGGTCCCTGGTCCGATTTGAACAGAGACATCATGGGTTTTGATTCATTTGATTTGATTTGATTTGATTTGATTGTTTATTTAAGTGTCCTGCACCCTTCTGGTGCCCAGCCCATATGAGCTTACAAGACACTAAACAATAATAACCAGGAAAGCCACATGACAAATCATGATGTACACTTCCACAGATTCAACAAGAGAACATTTCAGTTTACATGGCAGAAATGTCCTGTTATGATGGATACAGTGTTCTCTGTCTTAGCCGCCAAGCATCTACTATAAATCTGGCCAAAACAAAAAGCTCCATATTAAAAAAAGCCAACTCAACACATCAGCTTCAGACGACCAAAATAAATCAGGATTTTTCAATTGGATCTTTTCAAACAAATTATTCCTCAAGTAACTGTACAAAGGGCGATGAAATATAAAATGAAATTCATCCTCGACAACACCAAGATCACAAAAAACACATAAATGCTGCTCTTCAGGAATACCTTTATATTTACCAGCGGTAAAGTACCAGATCTTAACTGAGCACACAGGCACCTTTGCCTTCTCTGTAAATTTAATTTTAAATATGGTTCTGTATAGTCATCATCTTTGATTTAAATGTAGTTTCTAAGTTTTGGTTTCTTACAAATGTCGTCCTTCCACTGTTCCTTATAGATCTCTAATAGTTTTTGTACTTATATTACACTGCAAGTCATTCCTGAAAATAAAATTCAAATCAGAAAGAGAAAATATAGCTGTAACCTCTCTCGACCAAGGATAATTGTGTGTTCGATCCCAGATCTTTTTGATCAGTCTTTCCCCTCGGCAGCTGAATAAGGCCGTGGTTCCACAATCTCACTATTTCACCTCTCTGCTTTACAAGACATGACTCCCATCCCGTGTCCCCTTCAACAGCTCGCTTAGCAGTAAATTTATGCACTCCAAGAAAGCGCCTCATGGTTTGATTCTGGATGGCATTACTGGTGGGGGCATTCTTAAAACCCCACACTCCTGCAGCATAAAATGAAATTGGGTCCACCCTTGAATCATAAAGTTTAGTGAAGGTTGAAAAACTAAGGTCAGGACATAATTTCATTTTATTCATTACAGACCCTAGTGCTATTCCTGCTGATTCTGCCAGTACTTTAATTCCATCTGTAAAGTACATATTTTCATTAAAAACCAAACCGAGATATGTATAAGAACTAGTGTACTTTAGAGGCACTGATCCGGATTTAAATATATGGTTGCTCTGCCGCTCGTGTTCCTTTCTAAAATGTATAATCAGTGTTGTGTCACTATTAATGGTCAGTCTCCATTTACTACACCATAAACGCAAAATATTTAACATTTTTTGTAAATTAATCTCTGTCTCTGCAACCAACACAGTTTCACCAGAATATAATGAAACACTTGTAGGAGAAAGTACATCTCCCCGCTTCACTCTGTCATGGAAATTGTCTGAAAGAGAGAGGAGCCTCCTAAGGCACATTCCTTCTCTCGAGAACATGCACACATTAACAAAAAGAGAGAAGTAATGATCATCCTTGCACAACTCTGCACATTAAAATGATAAAACAATCCTTTGCTCTTTGATTACCTTTACAATTCCAAATAGAGTAGGAAACCAGCCGGTCCTAGAATTATTTAACTGCAGACACGAAACTGGGGATTTGTACAAGGCTTTGATGGCGTTATAGAATTTACCATCGATACCAGAACATATTCATTTATATTCTCAAAGGTTTCTATTGATCCAATCAAAGGCTTTCTTGAAATCAACAAAACATATTTTTCCCCCTCTTATAATCTTGTTCTGACCACTGAGGATATAACATACATATGGTCTGTACATGCCCTGCTTTTACTAAAACCATTCTGCTCATCCACCAATAATCCATGAGTCTCTAATCAATTATTAAGTCTACTACTATATTTTTTATATAATTATATAATACTATTATATAATTGAGTATAATTTATATACTGTACTGATCAAACTGTTACCTCTGTAGTTTAATAGAGCTCTGGGGTCAACTTTTGCAGATTTAGTGATAGGTTTGATTATAGATTTATTCCACACAAATGGAATAATACTATTCTGAAAGCATGTTTGATACAGAAAATGTAAAATATTCACCAAATTTGGAGTTTTTAGGACCTTGGAGCTCCTCTGCACCCACAGCTTAATTTGCATTAGCTTAATCTACCACTTTCTGCACCTCTTCTATTGTGATCTCATTATTCAGCATACGATTTTGGCAAAGTGTTTTCAAGCTCGCATTTTACTTTACATATTTCCTTTAAGAATTGACCATTAAATAATGAGGAACTAAATAACTATAAATCTGTTTCCCACTTTTTCAATATCTGGTCAGTCTTGAGAGACGATTTGCCATTTTCCATTAAAATTTCCATTAGAATGAACTTGCTCTTTTGTGGCCCCAGTTTATTTATTTCAACCCAATCAATTGCTTCAGATTATTGAGCTGTAAATGTTCTAACTGGAGAGTTTGTCCCCTTGTAAAACATCTCTTGAAAAGCCTCAGCTTTCTATCAGAGTTAGATTTTTAGAGTCCTTCTTTTACTCTGATCCTTACAGTTCAGAGATGATTTCTCTGCTAAACACAAGTCAACCTATAACTTATTTAATACATCATTCCAATATAGTTGCTTTATTCTATAGTGCTCTTTTACCACAACCCTTTTTACTACGCAGTATTTATCCATTTCCTTATACACAAGGTCACAAAATTGATCATAATGATCAACCTTCTCCTGTGTTTTCTGGCCGTTTTCCAGTTGATGTATGACCTCCAGAAACGCTTCATGGCATCTTTCAGAAGAAAGAAAATTAACAGGAACATTTTTATTTTGTCTTTTCACTTGTTGCTGAGAGCCTACAATATTACAGCTAGTAAAGAGTTCTCCTGTTTGGAATCGTAGACACAGCACTGAATGGTCAAGAAGTCTACAACCATCATCAATCAAGTTCAATCAACTTCAGATCAAACCTTTTCTACAAGATTAGACGGTGTAAAGACGTGTTTTTAGGTCTATAACAGCTTTGCCCCTTGTAGAAATGGAAGTAAAATTATCAATTTATATACCAAGAACTGGCTGTAGGCTTGTGATAAATGGAAATATATGTGAAAACATGCACGGATAAATAATGAAGGATGGCCATGATGAGATGCATCATTACTATTTCACTGGGATCAGAGGTATAACTTATGGCAGATCAGTGTAGAGAGTGTGAACAGTTTATCTTCTGCTCTTCAGAAAAGATTAATTAAATTCAAGGACTTAAATTCTTAAATAATGAATATAAATACAGGAACAAAAGTTCTAGTTTTATCACTAAGAAATGTATTCAAATAAAAAATCTAGTACTTACAGATGGCAGAATCATTAGCATCACCTTTTACCATGTAAGACATACACTACAAGGCTACAAAGCATACAAATGGATGTCTTTTACTCACTTTCCTGGTGTTTCTTTAAGTCTCCTGCTCATGGTTTACTTCCGTCAGCCGCTTTGTAAAACTTTGTTTCTTTATTTGTTTTTTTAATTTAGTGTTCAGCTGCAGGTGGCATTTAAAGGTTGTTAAAACAAGTTATATTTAGCTGCGTAAGAAACAAATGAACGCAGATCAAACTGTAGTTTCCCTCCCTCTCCATGAAATGAAAAACAGTCTGTGGTGTCACATGAAACTCAAGTGACTCATTAAAGCGTTTTTTAAATGTCATCTGTCTCTCCTCTCTCTCCACCACTGCAGGGAGCCTCAGCACCACTCCGTGCCCTACCACTATTACGAGCCACGCGGCCCAGACGAGTGTGCCATGTACATATCCCATGAGCGCGGGCGGCGTGGCAGCCACCACCGTTTCATTACGGAGAAGCGTGTCTTCGCTAACTGGGCACGGACGTTTGACATCCACTTCTACCAGCCGGACTGGAGCCCCCCGCCGCTTCCAGCCAACCGCACATTGGAGGGAACAGTCAGTGCAGCACCCCTGGTACACCATAAGACGTGACTGGTGTTGTGGTGAAGAAAACGCTTGAGAGATTCATCTCAGATGGACTGAGGATGAGGAAAGGAAGGACAATATGGGTCTGTTTGCACTGAGGGTTACTGGACCCATAACCGAAAGAAGAAAACATGAAGTAGACGAGCAAAATAGTGAACACAGAAGAAGATTGAGTCTTGTCGATCCTGCTGGACATTGGTTACAAACATTTCTCCAGCTCAACCACTGCAGCTCTAACAGTGTGTTT
The DNA here is from genome assembly GCF_910596095.1 of Thunnus maccoyii. Lineage (NCBI taxonomy): Eukaryota > Metazoa > Chordata > Actinopteri > Scombriformes > Scombridae > Thunnus > Thunnus maccoyii. Next base: position 23,742,246 of record NC_056544.1, on the reverse strand, counting down.
TGTTTACGGAGTTCAAAGTTGTACATCCCCTTTTTGAAAAACCTTTGTGAAATGAGGTTGTACAAGGACGCAACATCATTACACTCTCCACTCTCGATGCATGCATGCAGTGTCTTACTGTCAATCCTCCCAGTATTTGTGCATTATGTGTGTGTGAGTGTGTTTGTATACATATAGTGTGTTTACCAGAGGGATCACAGAGGACACAGACTTGAGTTTGAGCTCCCCACAAAGCCTCTGTTGGATGAAGGATCTATGCAGGATTCACTGTTTACAGTTCATTGAAAAAAAAAACATCATTACAATGCCCATAATCAAATAATATAGTGCTGGATAAAGCATAGGCTGAATACTAATAATGTAGCTTCAGTTAAATTTGGCTATTTGAGAAAGTATGAATATCATAGCTAAAATGTTACATTCATCAGTGGTTTTCAAAGATTGAAGAGGTCAAGTTCAATGAGATTCTTCAGGCCCCGCTGTCGTGCAACAAAGGCTCAAACTCCATCAAAGCATATTTATAAATCACTTCTCCAACTTTCATTTATACCTCCTTTCTATTGTGTGCATTGTAAGCTCACCAATGTCACCCAAGTCAACCTTTGCGGTGCAGCACTTCCTGGCTGAATGACAAGTGTGGCACATTCACGGGGAGGTTTTATCTCATGTGCGCACCTCCTCAGCCCCGTACGTATGTATCATAAGGCTCTGTCAGCTCCTGTCATCAGTTAATAGTGCGATTTATATAGCTACACGCTGTATTTTCATGTAAATGCACAGCCATGTCACACCAGACAAGTGGGAGATTAAGATCGAGAGCAGGGATGCAGCAGCGGCATCCATCCTACTATATTCATCTGCTGCCGCCTCTGTGAGCCTGAATCGCCTCGCAGGAGAATAACAGTTTGGAAGAACACTGGGTTTTCTTTTTTTGTTAACCTGATGAGTATGTGATCTGTCACTCTCTCCTCTCTCAGTTGTGTCTTATGTGTGCACTCCTCTCATTTGATGGAGTATATGCTTCATGTAGACTGACCCTTTCTCTCCCTGAGATCCTTTATTTTCCTTCTCCTTTCTCTCCTTGTCCATGAATAAGAATCAGGTGTCAGTCAGGAGAAAGTGATGAGACGTGTGGTTATCTTAATGATACAACCTGGTGCTAAGTCCCTATTGATTTTGCCCTCATCTCTGTAATGTGAGTAATGAGAGGAGATGCTTTGGGTCAGATACATAGGTACTCACGCCACAACAACTCACATCATGTTTCCTCGGTGGAGATGAGGACACGATTGCCTCTCATACATCACCAACAGCTGCAGCTGCGCAGGAGCGGTGCTACTGTATGTTGCCTGGCTGTGCATCCACGGGGACTTTGTACAACAGGAAAGACCAAGATATGTGTTTGTTTTTCAGAGACTGATCTGGGAACAGCTGTGTGCCATGGTACTGTATGTATTAGCAAAGTGATAAGCACTTGAATATTTTAGGTTACTGCCTAATTAAATCTGTACCAGTCATAGTATGTTTTTTAAGGCTATACTTCTGATAATTTTCATTATCAGTTAATTGTTAGGACTATAAGATGTCAAGAAATTGTGAAAAACATTGATCACAAGTTTCCAGAGACTGAGGTGACATTTTCAGATTGTTTTTGTCTGAAAATCAGTCAAAAACTCAAATATATTCACTTTACAATGATATAGAAGCATTAAATCCTAACATTTGATGAGCTTAAACCTGTGAAAGTCTTCGTATTTTTGATTGATCAATTATCAAAATTGTTGCAGATTGATTTTCTGTTGCTTGACTAATAGACTACTCATCTTAGCACTAATGTCAGTCTGTTTTCTGTCCTTTTTCGTTTTGCACATGATGGAAATGTCATTCCACTTATAAATAAAAATACTTTTTATTAGTGGTCTTGTATTCAGCAGTTTCTAAATCAAACAGTGACAGAATGGTAAAAATTTAAGCAACTAAAATTGAAGCATTATTTCTGTATTTGTATCTCAAAGCAACCAGAAATGAAGATGAAACACTGAGGTTTTGTGGAGGATGTGAGACCAGTGCGTGCAAGTAGCTCTATCTACACGACACACCCATTTGGTTAGGTTTAGGCATGAGCAGTGAGATGGTTAGGGGTCAGGGGTCAGGTGGATGTGTCTCGTAGCATGCAGTTACAGTGGCAACATCAGGGGGTGTGTGTCGTGTAGTAAAGTGGGCATGTCATGTAATAAAGTGGGTGTGTGTGTAAGACTGCAAGACTGCAGATAGACCCTTCTCGGCCAGTGACTCACCTTCACCCTCCAATGACGGTAGTTGCCATTCCACTTTTCAATCTCTCTCTTCCTGTTGAGCTGTGACATCAGGGTGTGTCATACTGAAATAATAATGAAAGACAGGCAGAGCTACAAGGTCTTCTCATTATTCCCCAGAGCTACAAACAAGTCCCTGACCGTCTTCATAACTGAGTGTTGGAGCATGTTTTTTTTTTGTATTTGCTGCTATATCAACTGAAGGTAAAGCACATAGATCAAGGAAACATGAAAACTAAATATCCTGCAGAGATTTGCTCAGATTATAAACACCTCAATATTAGACAGTTGAGCCTTTACGATGTCAAAAAAATGCACTTAATATGCATTTAAAATGATTGATGGCTCATTGTAAAAAAAAACTATGAACAGGCCTGATAAATAACTGAATTTTCTTCTCTTTAATATTATATTTTGGTCATATTTTTCAAATGGAGTTATGTTGCTGTTAGTTACTGTATTTTCATTTTCAATTAATCAGTTAAGTCTATAAATTGATTCCACATCTCCTGATCATCGGACTGAGTTTGTTCAGTTGTCATGGAGACAGCTCAGTTCTCATCACAATATTAAAGTATGGAACTCTGGTTATGTGATGACAGGTGCAAGAAGACCAAGAAAGCTCTGGGAAAAAAAAATAGTAAGTGGGTCTTGAGTCAGTTTTTTGGGTGGTAAAAGTAGGAAGTGTATTACATTGTACAGGCTTATAATATTGTCATGCAATTCAATTTAATAAACATACATTTACATGTTTAGATCTCGAATGACAACAGAAACTCATCGTAAGGTCAATTTTAGTCACTGTTATGGAGCTTTCAATTGTCTTCCTGAACAGATGGAGTTTGCCCAGTTGTTATCAAATTATAGATGTTCAAATTTGACACTTTTCTGACCACTTGAAGGATTTCTCGTCCATTTTGGCTTTAAAAATTAGATTAAGAGTTTACTGTTGATCTTGGAAACAGTCTAGTCCTGCTTCTGTTACTGTTTCCAATGGCAAGAATGAACTTTCAACCTCAAATCTATTTAAATATTTATCATGGGAACTAACATACCAAAAAATATTTCCAATGCTTATAATACCAATTGTGTTTGTGTCAAGTGGTGCTTCATTTAAATTCTCTTTGCTTTCTTAGTTTATACTTTGTGTTAAATCTACTTTGCATAAATGAATGAATTTCAAACAATGCAATCTGGACAGAGGAGAGGAAGTTGTTCATATTTATTCCTGGGCGTTTAGTCTGTCACCAGAATGTGAAATTTGCTCCTCTTTATTTTTGTTCTCTTACTCCAAGTTTTAGAAATTTAAATTTAATAATACAGTAAGCAAGCACCACTGAGCAAGATTTATGCCACAGCTATTGTCGCAGACGAGAATGAAAATCTTTGGCTGCTAAAATTACTATGAAAATTCCTGTGAATGATTGACATTACAAAAGCTCATAGACAAGCAAGCAGTTGGAAATCCTGAGTTTCCATGGAAATTGAAAAACCTGTCAGGCTGTCAGTCTCTAAACTGTATGTGTGTGCTCGTGTTTGTGCGTGAATCATTAAATTTAGCAGGCTGCCACATCGGGCTAATGTCAACATATTGCACTTCTTAAGATATAGAGCATATGTGTGTGCTTTTCGCTGGTGAATACCGACGCAGCTTGTCATTTGAACAACCTATGTGACATATTTAGAGCATCCTGCCTGAGATCTCTGTGCCTCTTTGGAGATGGCTTCTCTAATATTGTCCTGTCACTGTTTTTTCTCGCCATCAAGTCAGGTGTGAAGGAAGACAGACACTGATCTTTATTAGCATAGGGAAACCATAGTGACAGAGGAGACAGGGGAGTACATCACCATGCTGAGAGGCACGAGTACATTCAATTCCATCTGCCGGTGCTGAAGTAGGAACGAGAGGCACAGAGGAGATGGAGTCAATTTTGAAGTGGGTTTAAGAACAAACAAATCCATCTGAGATAAGGCAGCTTTAATTTTTACTGTATCTACTACCAGCCTGGTATACAGTGATTGCATATGGAGGCTCGGATCCAATGGTTGCTCTGTCTTTTGTCTTTTGAAATACAAGACTGGAACAGAAATGAAACTGCATTTAAAAACCTCCCTGGACTGTTTGAAATGTTTCCAGTAAGAAAACAACAGAGCAGGTGTGTAAGTCAACTCAAGCGGCACAGATTTCAAGGATGTCTTTGTGGTATAAAATAAGCTTAGACTATCAGCTCTGCCAGGCATACAGTGCATTCAGAAAGTATTCAGAACCATTCACTTTTTCCACGTTTTGTTATGTTGCAGCCTTATGCTAAAATCATTTAAATTCATTTTTTTCCTCATCAATCTACACTCCCGTTACCCATAATGACAAACGAAAACAGGATTTTAGACATTTATGCAAATTTATTAAAAAGGAAAAACAAAAATATCACATTGACATAAGTATTCAGACCCTTTACTCAGTGCTTAGTTGAAGCACCTTTGGCAGCGATTACAGCCTTGAGTCTTCTTGGGTATGACGAGACAAGCTGTGCACACCTGGATTTGGGGATTTTCTGCCATTCTTCTCTGCAGATCCTCTCAAGCTCTGTCAGGATGGATGGGGACCGTCTGTGGACAGCCATTTTCAGGTCTCTCCAGAGATGTTCAATTTGGGTTCAAGTCAGGGCTGAAGTACATTCACAGAGTTGTCCCTAAGCCACTCCTGCGTTGTCTTGGCTGCGTGCTTCGGGTCATTGCCCTGTTGGAAGGTAAACCTTCGGCCCAGCCTAAGGTCCTGAGTGCTCTGAACCAGGTTTTCATTAAGGATATCTCTGTACTTTGCTCCGTTCACCTTTCCCTCAACCTGACCAGTCCCTGCTGCTGAAAAACAACTCCACAGCATGATGCTGTCACCACACTGTTTCACTGTTTGGATGGTATTGTGCAGGTGATGAGCAGTGTCTGGCTTCCTCCAGACATAATGTTTGGAACTGAGGTCAAACAGTTCAATCTGGGTTTCATCAGACCAGAGAATCTTGTTTCTCACAGTCTGAGAGTCCTTTAGACACTTTTTTTTACAAACGCCATGCAGGCTTTCCTGTGTCTTTCACTAAGGAGAGGCGTCTGTCTGGCCACTCTGCCACAAACCTCAGATCGGTGGAGTAATGCAGTGATGGTTGTCCTTCTGGAAGTTTCTCCCATCTCCACGCAGGATCTCTGGAGCTCAGCCAGAGTGACCATCTGGTTCTTGGTCACCTCTCTTACCAAGGTCCTTCTCCCCTGCTCAGTTTGGCCAGCTCTAGGAAGAGTCCTGGTTGTTCCAAACTTCTTCCTTTTTAAGAATAATGGAGGCCACTCAGCTCTTAGGACTCTTCAATGCAGCAGACGTTTTTTGTAGCCTTCCCTAGATCTGTGCCTTGACACAATCCTGTCTCTGAGCTCTGCAGGCGGTTCCTTCAACCTCATGGCTTGGTTTTCAATCAATTGAATTTATCACAAGTGGACTCCAATCATTGTGTAGAAGCATCTCAAAGATGATCAAGAGAAATAGGAGGCACCTCAGCTAAATTTCAAGTGTCACAGCAAAGGCTCTGAACACTTATATCAGTGTCATATTTCAGCTTTTCCTTTTTAATAAATTTGCAAAATTTTGCTCTGTCATTATGGGGTATTGAGTGCAGACTGATGAGGGGAAAAAATAATTTAAATGATTTTAGCATAAGGCTGCAGCATAAAATGTGAAAAAAAGTGAAGGGGTCTTTATAATTTCTGAATATACTGTACCTTCAAGGGTTTATAACAGTAAAAGCAGATCTGGTGTCTTTAAATAGTAATACAGAGTAATTAAGGAAGCTCAACATCTTAAAAAGGAAAAAAAACAGGCAATTAAAGACATAAATTTATTCCTTTGATTCAGTATTTCATCTTTAATCAGGGCATCAAAATCTCACCAATTGAGGAAATAAAGTGTGCTAGCTTTCAATGAAAGGGAAGCTGGAGGAATACCATTAGAGGAAATAAGAAACAGGGAGTAAAAAGGAAGAAGAAATAAGTGTTGCATAAATAATGTATAAGAAAAGGTACACAGTGGCTGACGCAGCAGCTGCCTTCCAATACATATGGTTTCATTTCCAACTCCATCTATTTTCCACTTCAGCCGCCAGCGAGAGTGGCACTGGGCACCCAATGGGCGGGTCCTCACGCCAAGGAGCAAAGATAAACTACCGCCAGTTCAATCCATATGCTTTGAGCATCAGTCACTCCCCCAACAATGAGCCTAATGCAGAGTGGTTACACATGGAGAGAAAGGGAGAGAAGTAAGGAGGAAAACACGTCCTAGCAATGAGGAGATTCATTTGGGACGGCCGGCGGCTTACTAGGTTATCACTCACTTATCGCTGCTGTGGCGCGAGACGCGGAATGGCTGGGGAAATAGCTGTCCATCACCCAGAATACAATCAGTGGAGTACACGGCTGGAGAGCTAGGAGGGCAATTTGGTGAATGGAAAAGTGGATGGGTCCATCATGCAAGATGGTATTATGTAGGGTTGTTATCTTTCACAAGCATGATATGACGGTCAAGGAGTGTAATGTATATTGACAAGAGAGACATTAAATAGTAATCTGTCCACAGCCTGCTCACAGCCAATCAGCCCGCTCTCGTTGCACATTTCTCTTTCTGACCGAGCAGATGTTCTGAGTAGCACTTAAACAAAAAAAAAAGGCTGCTGCTGAAATATGCAGCTCTCTAAAACAAATTAAATTCTTATCTAAGGACTCAATTCAGTGCATTTTTAACCAAATCAGCGCAATTATAGAATGGCTGAACAAAAAAGTAGTTTTGACACACAAAAACAATAAATATATTGAACTCCTTGTCAAAGTGAACACATAAAACACTTAAAATAACCGTACCACTAAAAGTATTCCCATGCCGATGCCCATACCTGATGCATGACTTCAAGTATTTGCCATTTATCTTCAAACTTAATTTTGTTTTTAACATTTCATCAGTAGGGAGCAATTGTCCAAAAATAAAAAAAAAGGGCACCAATAGCATCACACCATATCTGGCCAAGCACTTGTGGTGACATACATCTTCTTTCCATGGAAGAAAAAACAAGCCTGGCACAAACCGCACCTTCCCTCTAATATCCCTTCAGCGCAGGCTCCTGGTCTCCCTCGGCTCCACATCCTCTGATATCCAGCGACATAAACACCGAGGCCTCAGAAGATGTGTTTGAGGTGCTTGATGCCATAGGTCTTGAAAAACACCAGCAGGATTAGAGTCCACAGGCCCAGGATGAAGCCGTCAGGAGGATGCCAGTCTCTCTGTTTGGGTTTCTGAGGGGAGGTGGGGGCAAAGGGGGGTGAGACGAGGTAAGGTAAGATGGGGACGGGGGAGGAAAGTGGAGCGGGGCAGGGAAGGGGTGGTGGGGGGGGGGGGAGAGATTGCAGGTTAGTCATAGTGTGTATATCTCTCCTGTTGAGGCCACCGCTGATTGTTCTGTCATTCACACAGGCAGACAGGCACAGAAGCACACATACACTCACTTTATCTCTACACGCACTTTATGTACACTATCTGCCGTCTCAAACACACAAACACAAAGGTTCACACAAATAGCGGGTGGTAAAGCTCATCAGTACCCCTCCCCTGTCTTGTGTTTGTCCCATTCACTGCCACATCATCACTTTGTGTATGATTATACTTTTAAATCTCGCCCGTATTAAACATGCATCTCACAAGGAGCACATTTATATGCTAATGCAGCGGCAATATTCTGTGGAGAGATGAGATTTAACCTCTAAAAAATCTTCCTAACTCCTCCACTGGCGACAAAGCTATAGATAGGCTGTGAGGACGCACTTAAAAGATTTCTGTTATCCCTAGCTATACAAGCTGCCATTATCCAGTCAGGAAATCACCAGTCAGAAAAGGTATAGCCCCAAAGCCAAAACCCCAAGACTTGGCGAGGAGGATGAACACACAGCAAGCACAGAGAGTCTGCCTGTGTCGCAAACCATATACGCCGACATACAAAGAAGATGCTATACAAGTACTCAAGTACACGTGTCTCTGTCTCTCTGGCTTGTCTGAGCGCCACTACAGTATCCAGTGTATATTTACTCCTTTTTTTTTCCTTACGGCCGTCGCCAAGCGCTTGCTAATGGGGGGAATGTTGGGTCTCTGTGAATTAAAGAGTATCGTCTTGACCTGCTCTATACGAAAAATGTCATGAGATAACTTTTGTTGTGATTTGGCGCTATATAAATAACATTGACCTGACTCCTTCTGCGGTACATCCATATCAGAAACACACACACTGCAGCGGGAATGGGAGCCAGGCTGACAGCAGACTGACAGGCCCTGAAAGATTAGATGCCGGTGTGAAAGCCCAGTCCAGGGTCATTATTACCTACAAAGTCACAGTCGTATAAAACATTCATAGAAAGTTATCTGCAACAGGACATGTAGATCAAATGATATGTATTAATCAATAACTGTGATACTGAAATCATGTAGAATTATCACCAAACTCATTGCTCATTGCTTTGCTTTACACATTAACTGTATGACTGACTCTGAGTAGCTTTCATCAAACCATTTTTTCCTACTGTTGCCACCAGTATAGCACTTAAAGTTAGCGACTGGCTTCTGAACATAGTGGAGCACAGTGCGGCTATTTTTCTGATTAACAGTGTGTGGATTATTTTTCTAAAAGAAGACAACAGTGGACATAATTTTTATTTCCATCACAGAGTTGTCTGATTTTACTCTGAGCTGCAGTGATGGAATAAGAGAACAGAAGTATCAACGATGTCAGGATTGCCTGCGGGACTTAAAGAAACTTTCAGATAAAATGCCACTATAACAGCCATTATGCATTTATTGTAATACTATCCCTTTGTTTTTTAGGAGTTGTTTTAAAACCAGAGTAGACATGGTAAGCTTGGAACAGTAAAATGATTCCATCCATCAATAAAAACATATTTTACTCTTCATTACTTGTCACTTAATTGTAAAAATAAGATAGTAAGTTAAGAAGTACTCAGGTCCGATCTGCCAGGATCCTGTAGGAATGATGACTCAGTTTTCCCAGTGAGCAGACTGGTTAGTAGTCGGGCTGGTAGCAGGTTTTCATCTGATCCTCTCGAGTTAACTTGCTCCAGAGCAGATTAGCTGTTCAGCATAGCTTACCGTGCCGATCTGCCCCCATAAAAAGTGAGCCATTTTTCTGATACCAGAAAACCTGAGTTAAGCTCAAAGATAGCTGACTAACCCCTACTTTCACCTGGTGCTACAAGCCACATGTGGTCAGAAACAGGACTCCAAATAAACGATGATGTTGTCAACAAGTAAATCAGAAGTCCTCTACACAGCTGTGCTGGTCAAGTGCAGCCAATGGAAAAAAAAGTTGAGTTTTTATTGGTGTGCAGCAAGCCTCCTCCCCATTTTTGAATTATAATGCTGCCACCTGTTTGCCGGATGTGTCAGAAGGCAAACTGTTTGGGAACACATTAGCCATTAAAATATATTAGGACATCAGGGCCATATATCTGTCTGTTCATTTTGATGTTTACCCCCCCAGAGGCCAGAAACTTCAGACACCATCATATAACCAGGGTATGAACTTTTGAATGTGTTAATTGTAATGCTGACAGAATCATATTTCTTCTCATCTTCATGACTGTTGGCGTTTCAGTGTTGAAAACTGTCCATCTGCTCTGCAAAATATGAGTAAATTGATTTGTGCATCCAAGTGGTCAGCTAATATTTTGCTCAATGTCCCTTTGTATGAGAGGCTGGGGATGGTTGAAAAGGCATCTGTACAGTGGAGTCTTCAGCTGTATTTGTGCCCATACAAACTGGCACATAGCAGTGTATCTGCTTAATGTCTGAAATCAACAACCACTAAGCACCAAACCCCGGTAAAATTTGTCTTAATTTAAATCTAAAATCTTCCACAACACTGGCTGAGATCATAACATTTGAACACCTCGGTTTTATTCAGTTTTACTATTTTGTTTCTGAAACTTTCTCTCCCTGCTGACGACTGTACAATCTCTGTCCATCAGCCAATCAACTCAAACAGGCTTTTCCATGGCTGACTGAAATGCTTCTACACAAAGCAGCGTTATCTGAGCTTGTGAAGACAGGGTGATGATGAACATAACCCACCATATAATACAGTGAGTCATAAAATAAAACACTGCACCTGATTCTATTCATGAAATAGCATTTAGAGTGGGTATTATTACATGTTTCTTAGAATAATGAATATTAATTGCTTTGACTGGTATAGATTATTTTAATTTCTTATTAGTTTAACAGCTCTTGGTAAGTGAGGCGAAAAGCTAATTTCAGGAACTGTGCGTGTCTGTGTACTCGTGCCTCTATGCGACTTATGTGTGCAGGCTACTGTCTTCTCAAGGCTGTCTTTTCAATCCAAACTCCAGGTTACGTGACAACGCTGCCAATTTCCAATGTATAAAGACTGAAGACAGCAGTAAAATTGGATTACGTCTAACTCCAAATTTATTTAACAGCTCAATCAAGTCAAATCAATAGAGCTCCACTGCCATCCAGAATGCTAAAGCAGAGACAGTGAGGCATTTGTAACCCACGTCGGCCCTGAGCTCCAGGCTAAGCATTGTGTTGGACAGCGCTGGAGGTTAAAGTTGGATTCACATTGCAGATATTAGTTAATATTTTCTGCTTAGATTATTTTTATTGACCTAAAATGTTTCGCAATAACTACAGATGGCAAATGGAATCAGAGGGGGGGGGGGGGGGGGGGGGGGGGGACTGTTGAATTCAAGCTTTCAGAGGAGCTTTAGCACTTTAATCCCAACCTCCAGTTGGTCACAGGCACCTCACGCACCTACAGTGTATCTACAAGTAAATACTGTCTGACAGAGCCCAGGCTGCAATGACTTCGCTGAGCAATGAAAACAATGAAGCTCAAACTGTAAAGGAGTATTTTCAATGTCTAATTCAATGGTGCTTTCGTAAGAGAGCGAGAGAAACTACAGGAAACATCTCAGAAAACAGACTTATGACCTTGTTTGTCTGGTATCAGACATCGAGGTTGTAGTTTTGTTCAAAAATAGCCTTGTGCTAAAGGTCTCAATCACAGCTTCTTACTATGAATGAACGGGAGCCTGAATGGTCTCACTATTTTTTGCCTAAATAAGAATCTGAGGACAGTTTAGGACAGCTGTTTGCTCACGTTTTCACAGAACTGTTCATCAAATCTGATCAAACCACATCCACCCAGTCCTGCTGAAGCAGATTAGTTGAGTTTGTTAGGTATGGTAGTAGCACTGTAGTGTTAGGTATTGATAGTTTAAGGATACATCATTATATTTTTTCCCTAACTAAACAATTTGATTGTTGTTGTTTGATTGATTTGTGCATAAGAGAAGATAAAATGTGATCCACGAAGGCCAGTTTGAGAAATAGATTCATCAGTGTGAAGGCTTTTCAGGCTTTATATATAATAAGAAGGTTATCACGGTAACAACTGTCTTATCCTCTGTCTTCACAGCAAAATTATGTGTTTCTCATTACAAAATAATCTCCTGGAATGTGCACTTGCATGTATTTCGTTGGCCAAAGCAGTTCATTGGCGGATGACATTGCACTGCGTTGTGGAAAAGCTAAGCCAGGTTCAAACACTGGTCACGTTAAAATTAATGATGGGGCTGCATTTATATGATGAAAAGCTAATCTAATTTTTGCCTACATTAAACAAATTTCAGATACTTTCTGAGACTAGATAGGACTGACACAACGGACAGGCATATCTAACATTTTTGTGCAACAAACTCTTGATATCTGTTGAAGCAGACCTCTGTCCTTACATGACCGGCAAACTTATTTATCACCCAAATTACAGTCAAATTCACTGTAAAAAGCGCATTATGTAGTCATGGTAGCAGGTCGGCTTTGCAGCTTGATTTTTCACTGACACTGCGAGCAGAATCCTTTCACAATTTCGAGCGTGGTCTATTTTGACCGGCCTGTTCTAGTTCTGCTGAAACCTCTGCATCCCCCCCAAAATCCCAATTATATTTGCCAGCATGCTTGAGTTGTCATCTTCTATGTTTTCTGGTCAAATGGACACAGAGCTACGACAACAGTGATCTGTCCCACGGAGACGTTGACACAATCACACGAATACTGATCTGACGGCTCGGATGGCCATTGCAAGGCCACTGATTTCAAACTGCATAGATGCGGTCCAAATCATGAATTCGTTGTGAGGTTATTTTTCCTGCTCTCACCGCATCACAGGTGTCAAATTTGTGTTATATAACAAAATCTGAATTGGGACACTTTCAGGTGCAGCCTTGGTGACAAAATAGCCAGCAGGAAGGAGAGGAGCTGAGGTTTAAACACCTAGAGGAAGGCAGCAGAGCGTGGCTGGGAAATGTTCATAACAGACGACTGGGAGCATGTGGCCATGGGGAGCAGCTGACCTCCATGACAATTGTAGGCAGAGGTGTGCAAGATTTCAAGAGATTTATTTGTCACATGTACAACAGTACATGTACAGCAGCAGTGAAATGAAATTGCAACAACTCCAACAACTGTGCAAATAGCAAACATAAAGCTATATAGCAGTATGAAATTTTTTTAAAATAGAAAGCTACATACAGGGAAAAGTAACAGAATATCAATATAATAATAATAATAATGAATAAAGCTGTGTAAAGGGGAAAATAACAGAATATCATATATGTGCATAATAAAAATAAATAAATAAAAGAAGAAATAAGTGGCAAATTATAAATAATTTGCAGCGTGAAGAGGACAGTGGGCAAAAAGGAAATGCAAGTGGTAAGGTATCAAAGGTGCTGAGCTGCAAAAAGATGCAGAGTGCAAGATAGGTGCAGGATGTGTGTTGTTTAGGTTATAAGTGTTTATGGTCCGCATGTCCCGGGGGAGGAAGCTCCTTCTCAGCCTCTCAGTCTTGACCATGATGGAGCGGAGACGTTTGCTTGAGGGCAGCCAGTGAAACAGTTTATGGTTTGGGGTGGTGAATGTCCTTAATGATCCGGTTTGCCCTGGACCTGCACCGCCTGGTGTAGATGTCCTGGAGGCAGGGCAGCGCTGTCCTGGTGATACGTTGGGCGCACCGGATCACTCTGTGAAGGGCTTTCCTATCCTGAGAGCTGCAGTTGCCGTACCAGGCAGTGATGCTTCCGGAGCATGACTGTGACTCAATGCGTGTGTGCGGATGTGTGTGTGTGTGTGTGTGTGTGTGTGTGTGTGTGTGTGTGTGTGTGTGTGTGTGTGTGTGTGTGTGTGTGTGTGTGTGTGTGTGTGAGCGCAAGACCCTTGGGTAAGGAAGAGCAGAGGGAGATGGATCGACTGTGACAGGAAACCACGTCAGCACAGCCAGCAGATAGAGGAGCATATGTCAAGAGAGCGACGTTAGGGAGAGAAACATTAGAGGAGAAGTAAAGCGGTATGAAGTCAGAGAAGAGAGGCCGATACCTAAACATTCTCCACAAATGAAATTAAATCAGGGCTGCAACTCAAGATTATGTTCACTATTTGTCTCTTCTTTCAATTAATCAATCATTTGTTTAGTGCATAAAATATAGCCTGACTCAAACACCATTTTTGTGGCTGAGAGTTTTAAAAAATGATATATGAGCCAATAGTCTTTTCATAGAGAATAAATAACAAACATTACTGATAAGGATTCCTTACATTTGTTTCTTAAACATCTGTGACTAAGAATGATTTTACAGCTGAAAAACAAACTTCTCGCTGCTCTCTTTTGGAAAATTTGTGATACAAACTACTTACCGGTCGGCATGTACGACCGATAACCACAAAAGGCTCATACTGCCCGATATAGTTTAAGTTGTGAAAAAATTGCAACAAAAAAACAAACACTACAAGTTTACATTGTCAAAGGTGCCATCTTCAAATTGCTCATTTTGTTTGACCAAAGTTTTTAAATTTTGAAAAACAGAACATTTTTACACTTAGGAAGCTTAATAACAAATCAATCCTTTATCACAATTGTTAATACATATTCTGTTGGTCAACTAATTGATTAAATGAATATTCTATATGCCCCTAAATATATTAACTACTTTGAAAATCAAACTTGAACAGCCTTCAATAGAAATCAATGCCAAAAAAAACCCCATTCTGCTTTAATCTGCTGTCAGACGTGTTTGAGTTTTTGACTTTTCAGAAGAAAAGAAAACACAGCGGAAAGAATGCATCTATTTCAGAAAAAGAAAAGCCGACCGGAGGATGTCAGGATGAAACACATTAGGCACGAGAATGAGAGAGAAGAGAGAAACAGCTGAGAGAAGAGAGAGAAACAGAAAAGAGGCAAGTGTTCGCTGACCTTCACTGACGGAACCATTCACATCCCGCAGCCAAGGACAGGGACCCACACTCAAGCAGTCTACCTCCATTATATGCACTTTGTGTTGCGTATTCAATTCATCGGTAAAATCAATTAACGGCTACCCATCTGATTGATTGGAGCTAATTAACATGGCCATGCAGGATGCTAATGGCCGTTGAGGGAGGTCTGAAACAACCTGCCATACGCTAGCACTTCAAGGTCAAAACTGCAGCAATGTAGGTTGTGCAGAGCCGGATGACAGAGCAGCAGTCATTCTGCGCGGCCCGGACACTCCACTGTATTGCCTTGACATTTAAGCCCTCAGAAAATGCTGGACGGTGGAACTAGAGGGTGCATTATTCTCTCGTGAAGCGTGTTTTGCTTTTCAAGAGGACATTGTTTTGTAATTATTGAGCACGAGCAATGCAGCAAGGCAAATTCTAATTGATATTTGATTAAATGGAGGGAGCTTGTCAGAGTGGGTTTGGCCTGTGATCCACACAATCCCAACATCCACTTTTGAAAAGCGTCATTGTTGCAGCCTGAGTGAGGAAAGTGGGATTTGGCGAGGGATGGGAGGGAGGCGAAGCATTAATTTTCCACTGTTTCCACTTTCAATTCTCTGGAGCCATATGGTGTGGCGTCAAGCTGGCAAAAGAACAAATAACAATTTGACGCCAGAGACCAGGACTCACAGCAGCGAAGGAGAGAGAGAGAGAAAAAAAAAAAAAAAAGTAGAATACACAAGAGAGCGGAGAAAAAAGAGCTCCTTCTAGTTATTTCCAGAACTGAACATATTGTGATTAGGCGTTGGCAACATGATGAGATGTGTGAGGTTGGGAAGAGGAGGTGGCAGGAAAAGGGGACTCACCCTGTCACCATTAGTGAGACAACTGCCAACGGTGACAGGGCATTAATCAACTCCTCACATATACATATCCACATACACAGCGAGAGGACGTTTGTTTACAGATGCCATATAGCGCGGCCTTATACATCCAATGTCAGTCACTTTGATGACTTTTCTATTTACAAGCCGTCGCCTGGTCTACTGGCAAAATGGAAAAATAGTTTGCTTAAAAGACAAACGGTGAGATTTGTTTTTGTTGGTGGCACAACTGAAATCAGCTGCAAACCCACTTGGGAATATTTTAGACATCAAGTCTTAGGAGATTCAATCTCATCTAGTTCTTCAGATGAGTGCATCTGATCAGCGACAACAAAAGGGCGCTACTACACCTGCATGACAACAAAGATATCTCGGAGAGCGCGGCGCACAATATGACAGCAAATCAAAAAACGGGGGAGCTGTCAATAGGCTTGATGGACATTGGTCATTCTGCTGCAGTGCAGATGGACTATGGTGAGGGGGAGAGAGATGACTCAGTCTGTCAGGACTCCCATCTTCAACCCAGCGGGAGTGCTAGCCAATAATCAAAATCTCTGGCAGGGGTCGTCGGGTTGACGAGTGTGTTTGTGTGTTGTACGTGTGGGTGCATTTAAAAAAGAGGAGGGGGTAGGCGGAAATATAAGAAAAACAGAAAAAAGATGTATGAAGGTGAACATCCAGAAGGGGAAAAAAAAAAAAAGAGGCAAAAGAGAGAGTGAATCAAGTTATGAAGCCAAGTAGCAGACGGCGGCGGCTTAATAGGGTGTGTTTGCGTGAGCGAGTGTGCAATCTTTCAATAGTGTGATTGCTTCTATGTATTGAAAATTACGGGCACAGTTTACAGGGCGCTCTAATGTGAGCAGCGGGAAGCCGATCTGTAACCAGACTGTGTTTGCCAGGCTTTAGAGGCAGTCCTCAGCTAATTTCCCAGAGTGCCACTGGGTGTGGAGACCCCTCCTGTTTCCCCATCACGACGCTCAATAAGTCGTCTGACAGAGCTCAGGCCTGTGGTCAGCTTCATTTCTCTGGGCCAACTGACTGACTCCTTTGTTCACACCAACGACGTCAGCCAACAGTATTTCCAGCAGTGTTGTTTTTTCGGGGTTTTTTTTTGTTTGTTTGTTTTTTTTAACACCTCTTACTCGAGTCGGCTGGATCTGACCTCTGGTATCAACACCAATAGTTTAGTGTCTGCCTCCACAGAAGAGACAAATATCATTGTCAAACCAAACATCAGTCGCTCCAATTTTACTGTATTCACTGAATGACCTATGATCATTTCAAACACATCAGACCTCAACAAATTACTGACTCTTTTTGACACAGACGCTGGATGAGACTGTGTCTGCTTACAAATCAGAAACAGCCAAACAGCCTCTTTTGATGGAGGTGGCGACCATTGTTGTGGAAAAACCACACATAACAGCTGCTTTGATCCTCTGCTTAGGCTCCAAAAACACAAAGCCAGGTTTGAAACTTTCAAATCATCTGACATACTGTATGTTTATGCATATAAAGTGAAACAAATAATTACTTAATTGTCATATTTTGTATTAATCCCAAGGAGATATCGCAGGATGACCTTCCAAGAGGTTTAGACTGCATCACTATGGCTGAGGCTCACGTTACGCCCAAAAAGAACCGGTTCCTACGATGTGTTGTTCAACCACATCAGAAGGCAAATGTTTTATACTTGTTCTGATGGGCCACACTCCGAGGTGGAGTGAAAAGCCAGCCGTCATGGAAAGGGGGAAGACGTGATACTGATTAAATATGTGGACAACAGCGCACGTTTTCAGACAGTCTCTCCTGGAAGACATTCGTAGTGTTGCACTTTGTTGTACATATGAGAAGTGACAGAAACAGATGTGTAAGAATGAAAGTAGAAAGCTTGAGAGAGAAGTTCATAACCTGACTCCTTTCTCACATCCTCACAGTTGACCAATCGCTGCATTAAGTGGGTACGAATGTTGGACTGTCAGTGTTGGAAAGTTACAGAAATTGTCTGACGCAGCCCGCCGATTCTGATGTCTGTAAGGTGCAAGGTGAGCATGTTTTCAAAAGGTATTCAACCATCCAATGGGAGATCTAACTCTTGAACTCTTGAGACAACTTGCCTTATCTTTGTTAAAATGTAAAACATTTTATTACAAAAAAAGATACCCATTTAGATTTTAATACGGACAGAAAGTCTGGGGTTGGACACAGCTAAGCATTGTATTGAATAATACTGTATATATGTGCACCTTTTGTATTTTTTACTATGGGAGGCTCAGTGGCGGTTGAAGCCTAAATGTAATCACCAATATTGTCTGCTCTTGCCTGTGGCAAGGATTAATGTGATGTCTTTGCTTTTCTGAGGCACAAGTTGAAGTGGGAGTATAGAAATAGTATTTTTAATAGGCTGATAATGGAAAACCCTGCAAGAATGATACGCGGCCCAAGAGCTGCTATTTGAATGCAGAGCACACGTTCCAGAGGTGGAATGAGGAGGAATAGGTGTTCATTTGTGAAGGTCGGCCCGACTGAAAGCCACAATCCATTTGGGAATGAGGTGAATGCAAAATTCTTCGCCACGATCCTGCCTATCCATTCTGCTAGATTTCACGGTGGTCCCTCCACACCGAGACCGGGAGGCACTTGCATTTCACACTCAGAGCTGTCACCATGGACACGGCACAAAGACATCTGTTGGTGGATGCTGCACATAACTTTGTGTTCTGTGTCCAAATTAAGGATGAGCGTGGACACACTTCAGACAACAAAAACACAGGAGCCGGAATAAATGGCTGCAGACGCTGAAGCTTAAAGGATGACAAACATGAAAACTCTTTCAAGTATAATGATGTTAAAATGTCTTACATATTATCTCGACTTAGACCCGTTTTTTGCAGTTTTGGGTGTCCTAAACTGACCCTGGTGTTCATGTGGGTCTCTTACCTGATGGATGATCTCAGACACCGGCAGCTGGTCCACATATGAGTATCTCTCTTTTTGCAGCTCTCCGTTCACAGGACTGAAAGACAAAAACACACACAAAAACAGCACTCTTTTTAGCGTTTACCTTAAGTAAGTAAACTGCACTTTGGAAGCATTAAAGTTTTGTTATGTGGACCACCATTATTCAGTGATAAAGAAAAGCTGTTAGGAACAGGAACAGACTCCAGTGTTTCTGTTGGCAGTGCGTGTAGAGGAGGTGTGTGTCAGTGATATGCAGTGCAAAGTGATACAAATGAACCCATTTTTCCTCCCTTGATAAATGAAGAAAGTCATCCTGCGGAACCATAAGAGTGTCAAAATTAGCTTGATAATAATGGATGAGATAAATGGGGAACAAAACCTACAAAATACCAGCAACTCATTCACTTCCTTTTTTGAGCAATGATTTTAGAGAACTCCCAGGTTCCCTGAACTACTCAAGGTGCACTCTCCAGTTAGGTTTATTTTTCTAAAACCCAGAGTGAAAGTTGTGCTATTTCAAACTTAAAGGGGAGCTTCAGAGTCAACTTCAATGCTCATACGGGGTTGGCATTAGATTTGTTGAGCAGGTAAACAACCTCTGATGCAGCTGGTGTTTGTTGATGCCACACAGCAAACATCTCCCCGCAGCATCTCATTTGCTAACATGTTACAATCACGCAAGCAGCGCTCTCATTGAATCTCACTCGTTCTCTGCCAGTTTATACGTGACAGAAATAGAAATGATTATAAGCTTATATACACAGTTTTTACAGTGAGCTCTGCACAAAAATCTGGGGGAAAAAAAGCTCCCCAAGTGGAAGTCAATAATATCAAAGAAAAAAGGAGGGGAGCGGTTGAATATAAAAGGAATGAAATTGAGAGGATGTGCTCGACAATATGTGCACAAATATTGGCGCTTAACGGCAAGCTACTTTGAATTTGTTTCAGAACTTGAAGCTCTTCCTTAAACTGTCATGTTTACCTGAGTCAGTCTGTGCTACAACACTGGGTAGAAATACTAACTACAGTTATGATATGTAGCTTCAGGTCTCATCTGTTAAGTACTACATGTATCAGTAGGATAACTAATGATAAGAAATCTGTCTAGAAGTTCGTATCTAAAGAGCCATTTCTTATTGATAGTATCTTTCAAGATTTTTATTTCTACTTATTCATAGATTTTCTGAGCAACATGAGGCAACTAACAGGCTTTCAAACAGGCTTTGTGTGTGGTCTGAATAGCATAGACATTATTTCAGAAACAGAAATTAACACCCAATTGGAAAACTTTGTATCCAGCCTCCAAGGTTAAGTGTACAAAGATGAATAACTTGTTTTAAAGGACAAAACTAAACACTTAAGTTTCTAAAGTAAAAGATGGTCTTCCATCCTTCTTGAAAACTAAAATACATTAAAACTAAAACACATGAGAACAAGACATTTACATTGAAAGCATTCAATTATCTTATCCACAGCAACTTATATTAATGAAGTGAGTTAAGGGTTCAGCGTCTTTGTCAGAAACACTGAAAAAGGTCACCACATGGCAGTTGATGGATAGACGTTGGTTAATGTGAGCCAAGATCTCAGATATGAAACTGGTTATCCAGTCACAGAGCTTTCCTAGACCTCCACTGTTGTCCAGAAAGCACATTAAAAAACACAACTATGAGCCACATCGTTACACTGGGTGAAATGTTCCTTTATTACAGTGAACATGGGCACTCTAATTAATTTCATATCAATCCCACATACACCATACTGCTGCTCTAAATACTCAATAACACACTTAATCCTCAGCTGAAAATAGTCCCCCAACAATATACTATTTACACCTGTTTTACTAACATTTCCTAAAAACCACAGCACCCAGCTGTTTGAAGGAATTTATTTAGCCTTTTTTTTAAATTAAAGTGTATATTCTTGACAAGTACTATGAGACAGACAAAACAACAGTTGGTTTTGTTTGTCTCACAGGTTTTGGGACTGGTTGACAATAACAAAATGTGTAATATTGCCTTAGCAGTTCAAGCTGTATGGGTATGGTTTACCTCATCAGCATAAATGACAAATTAAATGCGCACATAAAAAGTATAATGCAGAAAAATGTTCCATTCTGGCTACAACTTGCTGATTTATTCCACTTGACCACTATATATATATATATATATATATATATATATATATATATAGATACTCAACATTCAAAATCTTTTCAACTAAGCAGACAAACTGAATTGCCATGAGCAGTTTTGAAATGTTTGTGTTCTTCCATATATCTTTCTGAACGACCGCTTGACTCCTACATCCCACTACAGATACAGAGTCGAGAAGAAACGTCTCCACTAAAGGTCACAATCGAGTGGAGGTTTAACTGAGTGGCTGTCTTTGGCTAATCAAAGAAAGTCCAGGTTAGACAGCTGCTCACAAAGTGGGCCATATCCCCCAGTGAGTCACCGTGGCTCTCCTCCAACCACTCGCTCAGTGAAACAACCTCCTCTCCTTTTTCCTCTTTTGTCTTTTATTTCTTCTCTCGGTTACTTTTGCTGTTGGTCTCGGTCGCTCACTCAACATTTTCCTCTCTGCTCTTTTGCATTTCCTTCTTCCATTTTTCAGTCTTTATCCTTTTCGGCTCCGTTCCTCTGGCCCTGTCTCTTCTCGACATGTCTGTGCGGTGGGGCAGAAGTTGCTCTGACAGACAGGAACAGAGACAGAGGAAAAACAGGCCGAGCTGGCAGGCCGGGAGACAATCTCCCGCTGAGCCTTATATGTGCTCCAAGCTTTTTCTAGCATTGGAAACATGTCACTGAGAGCACTGACGTCTCACCGCCGTTTTACCCCCCTTTCACTTAGCACAAGAGATGAGCTCTAATTCAATTCAGACCACTTTCCACTTTATTTTCTATAAAGAGATTTTTGGAGAGGATTTTTCAATCCACTTAGCTGATTCTAATGGATGTGACTGCCCCTCCCCACCTCCAGCTCTGGTATCACTGCTGTCTCCAGCTGTCATCTTTAGGTCAAACAAATTTCCTTTTAACATCTGCTCTACTAATAGCCCAAGTAGTTTTTGTAGACTCTCTCCGGCGCTCCAGGTCACAAATTACATTACATTGACTTAATAACTCAATGGGATATGAAATTCAGCTTTAATTTGATAGTTGTAATTATCCTGGGAGCTGCGTGACCCAGAGAAAGACATGTTTTGGTCAACACCCACCTATGGCTGGAAGTGAGTAACTACACAATGTCATTACACTGTTAAGCCTATGTATAATGAAGAGGATTGAGGGGGTCCATTAAAACGTCCTTTCCATCAAGTGCAATTCACTTAATGAAAGAGCTTGTTCTGAGGAAAAACGGTCATTTAGAAATGGGTGAGAGGAGAGAATAAGAGGGAGGTAAAGCGAGCTAGAGAACGAGTATGAGACAGGCATACGCACTTGCACACACACGTGTACCCATCAAATATCCTCCTCCACTTGCCTGAGTGGCCGAATGAGCTGACAAAAGTGGATTAAAGCAGCGCTATATTCAATAACAGCTTGTTTCAGAGGACATCTGTGATCTTTTCTCTGTTGGAGCACACAGGGCTCACTACAGCCCCATTTTCAGGTCTTATGAAACACTATTATTCAACTTCGCCAGTGCCGTCCGAACCAAGGTCTAACAAAGACCCCGTTTCTGTCGTCTCTTAGTCATTGTTTTTTGTTGTTTTTAAATGATGTTTTTTTAAATGATCCAGATGTGCTGGTGGATTAAGATAACTAAGTCCGTATTTTGTTGACAAAAACTGCTTTTTTTTAGACAGTTAAAGTAAGTAAGGCTGCAACAAGAAATTCATAATCGTTTAATATGCAAATTAATTTCTCATTTAATCTTATTTCTGAAAAATGTCAGAAAATAATAAAATTTATAATTTCCCGGAGCCTGAAGTGACATTCACATTGCTTGTTCTGTCCAACCAACAGTCTAAAAACCCAAAGATGCTGTTAGATAGTAAGTTTACTATCATTACGATTTTTGTCTTGAAAATTGACTGAAAGGATTAATTGATCCTTAAAATATATACTAATTGTCTCCATCCAAAGCAAATATGTGTGGCATTATTCACCCACTGGTTACAGCTTCAATTATCTACTGTCTTTTGGTACACTCATTGGTCCTTCCTTAATTTAAAGTCACTATAATCAAAATTTTTTAAATAACAATGGACCAAATGACCACTTGTATGTGAAAGGGGTCACTTGAGAATTATTCCCCTCAGATTTGCTTTTATAGTGACTTTCAGCTCATTGTTTTGGTTTTCCCCACCCACTACATTATTCATTGTTTTGGTCACCGTCCTCATAATGTTGTTTTCAGCCACAGCAGGCAGCCATTTTCAGTGAAAAAGCTCTAAAAACCCACAGTACTGCGCTGTAGAAACAACATTGATTCAAAATGTGATGACAGCTGTGGAGTGGTTTGCTTAGGCCACTGTCAATCAATCTGATTGAATCACACACACACACAGTTCTAATGAAGCAGATTATTTGCATTTTTAAGTGTTAAACTTGTTTGTTTCTTAACTTTGTTGTGTATTTAATCATGAATATGTAATTTTATGGTGAAATACTAAGATTTCAGGAGCTTTAATCAAGTAATTTGATAAGCCCACTGCTGATGAAGGTCATGGTTTTCTGGTAGAATATCATATATTATTTATTGAACAAACTCATTAATTTGCCAATTGCTAAAATGCTGTCTGTAATAATGACCTCATTAACTAAAACAAAGGGCAAAGATTTTACTACCCTATGTGACATCCAAGATGAGAGAAAATGCCATTAGCCTCCCCAAGATCTTTGAACTTTCCTGATAACACTTTTTTTTTTAATCATTCTTAAAAGTAGCAAGACACTAGCAGACCTTTGGTGCATGAGTAAACTTAGCTCCATTAAAACATCAAATGAATCAGGGGATTGCTGGTTTCTTACATCAGAACTGGAGATAAAAGGTCTTTCTCTAGGACTGAATTAGGGCAACAGCCATGTTCAATAACACCAGTGGTGTGTTTCTATGTTGCATGCAGCAGACCTAATGTGTTGGCCCTAATCAATAATAAAGTAATAGGGGAAGTTGTGTGCAGTGACTAACTAGCCTGAGGCCAAAACAGCCAATGACTAAAATCGGTATGGCAATTGCCTCTAATTACTAATTAGCAGCCAACCATATTAGATTCTTTGGCTATAATACCTCCCAGTGGTTCAATTAAAGCCCAGCTTAATGAAATTAATAGAAGTGGGGGGAAGCACGTAATCATGAATAAAGTTTTAATTTCTATTAAATCTTCATGGTAAACTATGTCTTACCCGTAGTCATGAGTCAATATATGAAGGACTGTTTGCATTTTGGTGCATTAGCTTTGTGGTTCCTAAGACTCCTGATGATTGTCCTTATTATGGGATTAGTCTGTGTGGGAACAGGCTAATATGAGAAAGCAAACAATATGTCACCATGCAGAGCGGATGTTAAGCAGATGATGTTAAAGAGTGTGACAGGTCTCTACAGCCATCTAGTGGCAAAACCCATTTATCACAACAAGCATTGACCTAATGCAATGGAGGACTCTTTTGAAATGGACTCGGGTGCGTGTTGTTTAGTTCACCACATGGTAGCGCCACAGATTATGTATGAGAAAAACTGCTGCTCTCTCCCTGCCACTTATGAAGAGTGACTGAATTATAACCTGAGGACAGACAAGGGAAAATGTCCAATTATCACCCTCACTATGCTGTGAAATAGAGCATTAAGTGCTGGCGATGATTATATAAAGCAGTAAATGCCATCAAAATGTGCTGTACTATCAGACCCAACAATAATCTTAATGGTCAGCCTGACAATGAGGTCTTATATCACCTTGAGGGTAGTCATACCAACATCTACTGTGTGCTTTACTCTCCCAAACACAGGCCACTCAACACTCAACATTAGTAGAGGAATCAATATCAGTAATGAGAGATGTTCTAAACAGAAATCGAAGCCTAGTTACATGGATACGAAACAAATTGAATTTGGCCAACGGCACATCAATTTAAACAAAAGGAGGATGGCCTCAATTAAGGTTTTACATCCAGTTTGTCTCTAATCCACTTCAAAATCACTACACATTAGGGCTAAAAGTGAAACTTATTTTCCTCAATATAATTGTTTTTTTTTAATGACTAATATTTAAAAGGGAATTATGATGCTTTAACGTGTATCCATGATGATTTTGTGCTTCGGGGCATATTACGTTTGGCCAATAAAAATTCCAAGACCAAGGTGACGCCATCAAATATCTTTTTGGACCGTTTGGTCAGTCAAAACAAAACATAATCAGTTTACTATGATGCAAGACAAAGAAAAGCAGCAACATTTCAAATTTAAGAAAGTTATGAAAATAATTTTCTGTCGATCAACTAATCAATGACTTGACTCGGTGCACCTCTAGTCTAATCTAAGAGTATTTCCCTGTGACGTGTATCACGTAGTTAACTACCAGTAAACCACAACAACTTTATTTTTAAACAATACCTTCAGAACCTCCAAGAAGGTGACTATTTGACCAATCTGACTTTTTCTAAAGCTGCCGTTCATTTATAATCACGTTATTATGATCATCGTCGTATGAGAAAGTCAAAATTGAGTCAAAATGTTTGACTGATGACAACAATTAAAAAAAGGAATTAAAAAAGGGTTCAGCTTACGTCTCCTCCAAAGGTTCGATGGGGTCGGTCAAGTTGATGGTTTCCATGGTGATCTCGACTTTACGGACACTACCAAAGAAATCAGTGATGAGGACGCTTCCTGGGTCCCTCAGGAACAGGTCAGTACGGTGGCCCGGAGTGGACACACACTGGCTCTTGGGACATACTTTGAACTGGGGAAACAAAGAAAGAAAAACGTTAAGAGGCTCCATTCACTCATCAAAACCTAAACGAATATTCTATTTATGTAGATAAATACGGTAAATATCCACTTGTCGTGCTGTGTAGTGTTAAACAATTTGTATTTCTTTCCTCTCATACAGTACCACTGATAGCTAGCTGCGACCAGTAACCGGCTACATAAAACCTGGCTAGAGCTGCAGTGGAAGTGTTAAAATATGTGACAGTGTGTGAGGAAGATTAGAGGCATGGAGCTTGACATTTGGGCATGTCATCGTCAATTACAAAATCTTCCAGTGCCTGGTGTGTTACCACTTGTGAGTTAATCCTCTTATGTGCGTGATTCATCCATGTGTTGTCCGAGTGGGCTCTTCATTTGAAAGGAAAACTAAAATCATTAAGCCGAGGTGAACGTTATCTCAATCAGCCATACAGGACTTGAAAAACACACGATTGGTAGGGGATTTTGTAAAGGGAGGTTGATGCAATTTCTGTTTCATTCAAAGGAAAGCCTTTGTGGTCTGGATTAAAAAAAAAAGGAAATTTGTTCTTCGTCTGAGAAATCTATATTATCGATCCTTAATTCCACAAAATAGCACAAGAACAAAAAGCGCATCTTCAGACGGAGGAAAATTGGAAAGATTAATAAGCATTACTCAGAACACATTGATCGAGCTTGGAGACTCTGACTTGGGATTTGAGATGTTTTGATAGTAACTCCTGGTGTGGTGGGATAGGTGTCGGGGATGAGGACTCATCCCTGGGGCCAGTGGACCTCTGCAGGAGTGGAAAAGATGAAAAGGGAGATGCTGCTGAGATTGAGCAAAGCCCCGGAGCAGCATGTACTCACCATCTCCACCGTAATGTGTCAAAGGCCAACAACCTTAACACAGTATCAGACATTCTGTTTCAAGTGCAGAGTTGAGCGAGTCCTGTTTGACTTTCATCTCCTTTAGGACTACAAACTTTATAACACTAGACAGAGGAGGAGGAGGAGGGCGACGCAGGAGAGATACTGTCTCGCCATTGTTAGTACCAAAGTGGTGGAAGTGAGTCACTCTCTGTCTCAGTCCAGCGGCTAAAAAAAGATTTATCCTGAATGAATATCCGTCATATGCTACGGATGCAAATTCGCTATTATTTCATAATCTAACATTTCTTTATTAACCGTTTAGCCTATAAAATGTCAGAAATTTGTGAAATAATAATCACAGTTTCTCAAAGACCAAAGTGATATCTCTAAATGTTGTGTTCTCTGACCAAAACCCAACGAACTGAATCCAACTGAATAAATGACTTAAACAATCCATCTATCATCAAAATGGCTGTTTTTGTCAATCACCTAATTTATTCAGCTCTATACTACTACTATTATAGTCAGCACTGTGTCTTTTTCATCAAAAGTGAAGGAAAAATTGTAGATTTAATTAAATATTCAGAGAAACATACATGAAGACAACACAAATTAATACAAAACCATGTTTATGTAAAACAAACGTCTCTTGCACATATGCACACCTACATGATGCACTAATTATCAACCAAAACACATATACAAGTCATTGATGTATATGCAGAGCTGTACACAGTAAACGAGTGCTGAATCAATTAGTCGATCAGATTATCATATGTCATTTATCAAGGAAAAATGTCATCTGACAAAAAAGCTGAAGACGTCAACTTGGGTTCCAGGAAACTGATGCGTATTTTTTTTAGAGACATTTTAGAGACTAAACAAGTAATCAAATAATAAAGACGTATAATTGATCATGTAAATTAATGTTAGTTGCAGCCCTATATGGCACATATGCTCTCTCATATCCTCACCAGGTCATTCATGTTGGCTTTGCTTGCAGGGTGGATGTCTTCCAGGAACTCCAGCAGGTAGAAGGTGTAACGGTCCATCAGGTGAACTCCGATGGCCAAATCTGGCTGGTGCTAGAATGAGACAGGGGGGACAAATATGTAAGTGAGTGAGTGTTTGCTGCCATCCATTTTTAGTTCTGTTTCAAAATTCCTCCTTCCCTGTTTTTAGACACCAGTTTAGGTGGATGTTTCCTTTAAAAATGAAACTGAACACCAACCTACAGCTGCTTATCAAACAGAAAAAATCCAAACATTGTAACTGCTCTTCTTTGCTACAGTAGGAATTAGGTTGATGGCTAGTGGGGGCACAGTAGTTTTAATTTCTTGTGCTTTGCAGACATGGTTTAACAGCACTTCTGTATTTAGAGATGGTGTCAGGATTAAATAAATAGCATCCACACTAATTGTTGAGTAATGACATCAAAAGAAAAAATATTTAGACAACTTGTCTTTAAATTATGCCACCCAAACGCCAAAAAATCTTAAGTATTCAAGTGATTAAACATGATTTTTAGTTGGCTAATACACTAACAGTTTTACAGTAAATTGGAGTGATGAACTCGTCAGCTGAAAGAAAGCAGTCTGTCTTTTGAGCTCCGTCAGTTGGTTGAAAACACTGGCTGACGTTTTTATGTTTCCGGCAGACTCATTTTAAAACAGGAATCCTGTATAAAGGGGTCTTAAATATACACTTGATGGCTACATACATGATATTGTGCTAAAGCCGTATTCAGACCAAATTAGGCAGTGTGACAAAAATGCCAGTCCTCCCATTCATTTGAATGGGCATTTAGGCTGCAGGCGTTTTGCCAACAGCGGCGCCGCACCAGCCTGCAGCGAGAAAGTTGATCCAGAGTCAACTTTTGGAGAAACGCAAACCGCTTACATGCTGCTGTGGCCGATCACACCCTGCGATCAAACTGATCAGAGCTGTAAAACTCTGCCATGAGGGAGTACAAAGACGTTACTAGGAGGAGAGGTGGATATTTCTATTTGTTTCATAACGTTAAAAGTTATTTATTTATTGCATGTCCCCGGCAAAATGTCACGTCCACATCATCAACAGTTGATGAGCCATGTGAAAGATGAATATTAAGACACAGCGTTTTTTAAGTCTGGCAGTATGATAAGTAAAAATGTGTTGTGTTTTTTCTAATATAACCATTTGGCTGCTTAGCTTGCATGGGTGTTTGTATTTTCTAACAAACATTTTCTCTGAAATTGTTTGTATTTTTCTTTTACAAGAAAAAAAAAAGGCTTTTCGGATGAGGATTAACCAATGTACATAATTGGAAAATGTAACACTACGCTGGGTAACATTGGCTGCGATTGCTAGAGTGAAAACGTCCCTAAATCCAAAAAAAGAGCAGATTAAGAAAACACTTGGATTATACTCCAGGTTGAATATATTTGATTGACACTGTATATATGAACATAGCACTCAAGCTTAGTCTTCAGTCAGAATCTGGTATCAAACCCCACCACTCATTAGAAAACCTGATGTTTCATTCATCTCGTCCATACGAGGGGCAAGTAACTCACCGACAGGGAGTCCTCTCCAACTTGACTGCTGGCCAAAGCCATGAGGTTTGGAGAGTAGAACCTCTCATACATCGAGGCTCCCTGACAGGTGTCAATGATGAAGAGCAGCTCGTTGTACCTGGCAACACACACACACACACAAACACACAAAGACACACACACACACACACACACAGAGGATAATACACAGTGTCAAACAAAACTGATGAGAGAATCCACAGCTGGCATACCACTCATCCATTTGTTCCAATAACACATGGTATCACACACAACCTTCTAACCATCTTTCATATTGCAGTTGCTATGGTGACCAAGAAAAACCGACAGCTCCATTCAGTTCCCCTCTAACAAACCCACACACAGCTTCTCCCTCCTTTCCTCGATCACATCCTCCGTTCCACCTTTCCTCAATTAAAACTTCTTTCCCCTGTTTAGACAAACATGATAAAATTTTTATATTCAGTTGACCGAATTAAGGCGGTTTGGGGACGATGGAGGGAGGTGGAAAAAGTCTCTATGGTGGCTGCAATTTGGCAGTTCAAGCCTGCAATTATCACATCAACATCAAAGCTGGCGTCACTAAGCTTTTATCTAGCAGCCTGGGGCCTGACTGTAACCCAGACACTCTGTATTGATAGGTTTGGAGGACAACAGAGACGCTGGTTGCAGAAAGTCACTTTTACCTCATTTAGTGTCTCGCCATTCACAAATTAAACACCAAAGCACCTTGAAAAAGCAACACAATCCCATTTATAAAAAAGAGTTAGTCTCTCTCTCTCTCTCATATAAGGCTGTGCTAATATATGTATCACAGTCATTTCTTTGCCTTTATAGTTATTTATGTGTATCATGTGTCAACACTAATAGGTAAACAGACAAATTGAGCGACTAGCTGGTGAACATAATGGAGCATTTAGAAGGTAAAGAGCCAGATATTTCCCTCAGGAGTTGGTGGAGACCAAATCCAAGCTAGAAGAAGACATTCATTAGGTGTCCACAAACATGGGTCAAATGAATGTTTCTTCCTGTCTGCTGGATGTGTAAATAAATAACTTTTTGCTAACATGTTTTCCAACTTTATAAAGGTGAAAATATGTAAATGTTGGGTTTACAGATTTTTGTGCTGCCCCCAAGTGGCCAAAAAAAATCAATTAATGCAGGTTTAAAGGCGTTATAGTAGTTTGTCATTGATGTATGAAGGAAGGCACCACTCACAATATACAGTGTTAAAGGTTAAATATATTATGCATGGTCCATTTCACAAGCAAATTAACAGCAGATGAAAATCTTGTTTTTGCTGATCCCGAGCGGTTTAACTTCTTAAATTGCTGCAGTGATGTATAAGTGTACTCCAGGAAGTGTCATTTCCCCGGTGACATCACTTCTAGGTGTGGTTACAGGTGCAACAGAGCACACCACTGACCAAACCCATCAGTCATGCTGGGTGACAGAGACAGTGACAATGAAACACTGTTTTTCAGCCTGGTGTTAAAATATTCTGTAACATAAGGAATATATAGTACAGTGTGCACTCAAACACCAGGCAGCACGTTAAAACTTAAACACACTGACTTTAAAGAATAACACCATCCTGAATTGCTTTGCTTCACTGACCTCAACTGGTTGAAAGTTTCATATCTGTTTCCCTTCTGGCCACAGCTAACAGTGATGAAGTGTGCTCTGTTGCACTTGTAGCTAAACCTAACAGCAATGTCAAAGTGAGCACAGCCTGAGTACATCACTACATCACTGCAGCAAGGTGAGAACTCAGGACTAACCACTAGAGATCAGCTAAAAACAGGATTTTGCACTGATATTAAGTTACTCTTAAAAAAACTCCACCTTTTAGCAGCAGAGTGCTGTTGCAGTGTTGTAAATGAGAGAATCAAGAAAGAGAATATTATAATATATATGAATATTATAGGTAATGCATGAGTGTGGGGCTATTAGAAGTCTGTGCCACCAAAACAATGTATACTCTAATTCCCTAAAGCACTGCAACGCATAAGAACAAAGAAAACAACACATGGGACACATTTCTTACAGATAAAGTCCTTCAGCAGATGTTAGGTAGATGTAGGTTGCTACGTTTCATGGCATTATATGTTTGTTGACATGCTACACAGCTAATTGCTCCTCAGGGAAAACTAAGTCCAACTGAAGTGAACTTGCAATAGAAGGAGAACAGTATTTGGTGTTACTTTAAAAAGCCCTTTTTCCGTCTTATGTTGTGTAATTTTCCAGTTTATTCACCTTCTTTTCTGCCACATCTGCTCAAAAGCGTCGGCCAGTTCCACATTACTGATCTCCTCTGAGTCCTGGAACTTCAAAAAGCCATTTCCGCCATGGCCTTTTAAAAAAACACATACACATGTTATTAATAATTCATTAATTTCTAATTCATAATGCAAAAATATAATATATAATGCAAGATAACAAGATACATGAGAGAGGCTGGCAGCAGTGTGAACTGTGTAGGAGAAAGGAGGTTACAGCTGAGAGGATTGTGACAACATTCACACACAGATGAAGAAGATAAAACAAAGAAAAGAAAACTGACTCTTTCAACGAAACATCTTCTAAGTATCTAATAAAACACACATGACCTGCTCAATAGACTATGATGTGAATAAGTCATTATGTAACTGTGGTAGGAAATAGTCAGGTTTTTAGGTAATCTTTGCTTCCTCGTCATTTTGCCAAAGCAGTCTGTCGGAAATGTGCCGTCCGATCCAAAAGACACAATCCTAAAATCACCATGTAAGAACGGTGGAATACTGCTAGTGTCAACTCATGATGATCTTTCACTTCTGCACTCATTTTATTTTTTCATTACCATACATGACCGGTCAAACAGGCAACCTGAACACAACAAAACACCAACCTGACATCTTAGCACCTTAAAACATGCAGGCACAAGATGCACATTTCAGTCTTACTTTTTCTCAGTTGAAAAAGTGTTTGCTCTTACTATTATCCTCCTCTCTCCACCTACATGTATAATTAAAAACCATAAGCAGCACAATTGCATCCTTTCTCTGTGGGTTGTTGAAAATAATTTTGCGAAACGCGAGGAATTATTAACTAAACCACAAGTAGACGAGAAACACAAAGACAATAATTAACGATGCTTCATCTCAAAATAGCCTGAACATCACACACACTGATGAAATATAGAGTGTAAGCAGAGTATTGGAGGGTGGATTCGTCCTTTAATTACCTGTTAAGTATATGAGGATGTTGCTTCGGTCATCAGAGAGGAGGCGTTTGGAGCGTGGAGTGCTGGGCGGCAGCCTTCCAGTTAAAACTCGCAGGAAGTTCTCCACTGTCACCTGACGCACGGACAGCATACAATTACAATGACTTTTCTAATCTAGTATGAATTGGAAGAGATAAATTATTCAATGTGCGCCTTCAAATTCGACACACATGGCGGTTTAATAACACAGTAAGCAAATTGGGAACAGACTTTTCACCAGTCAAAACATTTCCTCCATCAGCAAGGTCAATATGAGATAACAGACAAATATTTTCGTCCTGCTCTACTTATCTTTTAATTAAAGGGTGAAAATCAATTACTCTTTGTGTTCTTTTCTTCTTTTTCCCCCTCTTCATCTTTATCAGCTTTTTTTTTGCACATGATTACGGTGTGACAGCAAACATGGATTGGCAGCGCGGTGTTTATTCATATTTAAATAACCAGCACAAAGCAGAGTAAATAATCAAAAACAAACTGGAGATAGAGAGCGGATAGAAGAGTGGGGCTCTACCTTGGCTCATAACAAAACAAAGCACTTGTGTTCTCCTCTATTTGAGGATGTTTCTGATATCAAGTCATTTCCTGGTCAACAGACAGAGCAAACACTGGACAATCAGCGTTACCCATATCCCCTCCGATCCCCTACGGCACCTGTATATAACATGTATCTTTGTGAGTGATGTTATATTTTAAAAGCAGGTGAAAGTCTTGACATACCACCACCACTGTTGTGCACATTTGGCAAAATATGCCAGCTCAACATTTTAGATTTTTCGCTAAAACTTTGATGCACATATGGATGCAGATGAAAAATGTAATAACTTTACCCGGAGCGGGACATGAGACATACTGGTTCAAACTCTAGCCAGTGTCAATTTATGTTTGTCCTTGTGAAGGCATCTGAAGATACGGGGTTTAGAAACTAGACTTTTTAAATTCCTGAAGCCAGTGGAAAATGTTCTTCAAGGAGGTAATTTTAACTCTGTTTAAAAAGACTCTGACAGGATTAAGTGATTCCGAAGAAAGAGATTTTTTTACAGAGTGCAGTTGTGTGTGTGTGTAACTGCTTGAGTGAAATGTAAACTAACCTCATAACCTCGGTAGTCCACCTCCACATCGTCACCATACACGTTCAGCTCCATGTTCTTGTGGCTAAACACTGTGGCAGGCTTTGGGTTTCTATGGTTACAAGCCATGTCATCAGCCAGCATCAGGACTATGTGGCTGGAAAAAGAGAAAATAACAGAGGACTCAAGATTATTACATTAGAAAATAAGAGAAGGGACTGATGCTACATTCATGTAATCAAGTATAGGTTCAGCATTGTGTTATGGAGTTTAATACCATAATAACCTGATATGTTTTTTCTTTTTTGAAGGTCTTTATGAGTTAAAAAGGGGAGGTGTAGTAAGATTAGGCTTCAGCCTATACCTTTCTGGTATTTAGAGAGACTGTTTCTTGAGTTAATTATTATATGAAATCATGTATTGAATGTTTTCCTCTATGTATGTTAAACATAACGCTTTATATATGTGTAAATGGTGTATATTTCATTTGGTATATATATGTTTTCTTATGAACCTGAATGAACAAATGAAAGGAATAATTAAGTTTCCTTACATTCACTTGGCAAATGTTTTGGTCCAAAGCGAATTCTGTTTTTTTACCCAATGCACACACACACACACACACACACACACACACCACACACACCCCACACACACACACACACAGAGGGAGCGTTTGGGGGTTTGGGGTCTTGCTCAAAAACACTTTGACATGTGGACAAGAGGCTCCAGCCCATTAATAGTAGAAAGCATAATTTTGCCGTGCTATGGCTTATGTAATGACCCTTATTGATCATGTGTTGTCTTACCATGATATAAAAACAGATAATAAGCAAAATATGATTCCATCGCAATTTGTCACATTTGGTACAGACATTGATAAAAAATGTACACAGGCATAACATCTTAGAGTAGGAAAAGCACATATGTAATTAATAAAATGAATGACAGCTTAATTTAATTTAGCTGCTTCAGTTTCAGGGTACTGGTATTGTGCATGCTGGCTGACTGGCACACTGTCATGGCTTACTGGCTTAAAGTTCCTTTATACTGTCAAAACTACAATCAATAGATATTCTTACGACTAAAAAAAGGAAGAAGAAACAAACAGTGGTAACCGCTCATATCTGCCTAGATTATCTGTGCCTACCTTAATAATAATAATGATTATTATTATTAATAAGCTTATACACTCACAGGCCACTTCATTAGGAACACCTGTGCAATCTAATGCAATCCAGTACAACAGCTCTGCTATAAATTCTACTTATATGAAGCTTATACATTTTCAGTTATTGTTGACATTGTCAGAAAGGTGATAATTCTACTTTATGTTTATTATTGAGGTCGTAGTGGGTGGTGGTGGTGTACTGGAGTGTATTATATTGAATGATGTTCCTAATATATTGTCCATTCCAGTAACATACATGAGGGGGGAAAAAATATTAGGAACACTTTTCAATATAATGCACTCCAGTACACCACCACCACCCACTACAGCCTCAATAATAAACATAAAGTAGAATTATCACGTGTATAAGCTTTGAAAAAGTATAATTTATGGCAGAGCTGTTGTATTGGATTGTATTAGATTGCACAGGTTTTCCTAAAGAAGCGGCCGGTGAGTGAATAGCACTTATCAAAAAACAGCAATTACAAAGAGCTTTACAAGGCAGACATAAACGGAACATACAGTATATCATTTAAAAACAATATAGATAAGTGAATTTTCAGAAGTGACGTAACGTAAGATATTTAACGATTATTTTTATTATCAATTAATCTGTCAAATATTTTCCTTATTAATGAATTAGTTGTTTGATCCATAAAATGCCAGAAAATGGTGAACTTGTCAATCAAAGCCCAAGAAGCAACCTTAAACACCTTATTTTGATCTGACCAACAGTCAACAACACAAAAATATTCAGTTTTACTATCATAGAAGACAAAAGAAACCAGAAAATATTCACATTTGTGAAGCTGGAATCTGTGAATTTGAATATTTTTTTCTTTAAAAAATGAAAAAGACTCCAAACAATTAATCAATGATGAAATTGGTTGGTAATTATTTTAATAGTTAACAACTAAATAATTAACTGATTAATCAGCTAATCATTGCAGCTATAATACAGTAGTAGGAGAGCAGTTTCAACATTACCTGTCAGGGATGCCCAGTCTCTTAACACTTCTGTAGACAGACAGAGTATTGGCCACATGACGGTAGTTGAACCAGAATCTGGATGTACACACCTGTGTATTAAACACATACAACGCAAATGTAGAAAAAGGGCAGTTTATCAGACACAAACATGTTTCTTGCATATTCTTGCAGAGTATTGATATTAGCATGTTTGCAAAGATGAAACATGAATAAATACTCACCAGAACTGCCCAGTTATTTGTGTGACCACTGCTGAAGAATTGTCCTGCGCTATCCTGAGTAACAAGTGAAAAGAGATAAATAAATGCACCTGTTTTTAGGTTTCTTCTCATCACCAAAACAGCAGTTAACCGGCTAGCATGACAGCATAGAAAGCTAACACGAGAACGACGTTTCTGGAGAAATGCGACGTAAAACATACAAATTAGTGCAAATTTCAGACATACGTGCCAAATCTTTACACTCACCTCTATGTTGACGCTGTTCGCTAATAGATATGTGGAAAATAAGCTCAATAAAGTGAGTATTTTCATTGTGCAGCACTGCCAGTTGTGCACATCCAGGAAGTGAAAACGAATGGCTCCTCCCAGCGAGCACTTCCGGTCAAACTTAAAAATAAAAGCGGTGTTGTGTGGCAAGGTGGAGAGGAAATAATCAATAATCAATTTCTACTGAACAAAAGGAGTTTATCAAAGATTTCATACGAGGTTATGCGTCAGGGTCATAAACCAAGACATTTTATGGCTGAGCTGGTAAATCATCAGTATTTCAAGATGCCACTGACATCAGTCAATCAATAAATCAAACTTTATTTATATAGTTATTGTCTCTTTTTTTTTGTATTGCACTTATCCACCTGGTTTAGTGTGTCCTGTCCGTCTGGTATTATTATGTACGCAAAACCACCATAAATAAAATGTTCAAAAAATCTTTATTTATTTAGCATCTTTTAAACAGATCAAATGCAATTCAAAGTGCTTTACACAACATAAAAATTGATTTAGTGACTAATGCACACCAAAGCAATTAAAAAAGCAAAAAAGGTTAATTAAATGAGACAAGGAAAGATGAGTAGTTAAAATAATAAAATATTAATAATAAAAGATGATTCAAACAATAAAAATAACAAATAAATAAATAAAATTGTGAAATACTACACAAAATAAATTAGTAGATTAGATTAGTAAAATAATAAAATGTTAATAAAAATAAAATAGAATAAAATAAATTATATATTTCAAATCAGTGGTTCTCATTTTCAATCAGTGGTTCTCATTAAGCATTTTCATGTCAAAGACCCCTAAACTGACACAAATTAGACCACAGACCCCCATCTGAGCATCCATTATTGCTTTTAGATATAGATTACAGAAAGTGTATGAAACCCATGACCAACATATTCATACATTCTGGCATTGTGTTACTTATGGATGGAATTACAGTTTAAATAAATTATTGCCCTTTTGCTGGGGACCCCATGGGAACCCCTCAAGGCCCCCTGGTGGTCCCTGGACCCCACTTTAAGAACCACTACTTTAGATCATAAAACATTGTTCTGTTAAGAGATACATCATTTAATGTTTAAAACTTCTATATTTATATAAATCTATATTTTAAGATATTTCTCAGCATATGATTAAAAATTAAACATTGTCAGTAGAATATTTCCTTTTGCTCCACTGTGGTTCATGGTCATAACAATAATGTATTACACAACATAAAGTTCAAATATTGTATGTAACAGCTTGCTCAAAGCTACAAGAAGTTAGTAAAGACATAAATTATAGATACACTCACGAAATAAGCAATAACACTGTACGTACTGCTCCACTGTAAGTTAAAGAAAAACAGATCAGTAAATAAATAAAAATTTAAAACTGTGTTAAGCACTTAAGAGGATTAAAAGGATTCAACCCTATTGGATTGGGATATGTGGCAGGGATTTCCAGAGTTAGTGTCCAGTTGCCAACACCATACATTTAAAACAAGACAGAAAAAAAAGAATACACATATATCTTTGAGTTAAATGAAATCAAGAACAAACTGTACCTGTTCTGCAGTAACCATATATCATGAATTAAAGAAAGCATGACAAATGTAGCACTTCATTGAGGCCAAGTGGTCCAACTGTGTGGAGAGTATAAAACCGATTTGCCTCAGTGAAGCAGCGAGTTAACTATATCACACCTCTAGGTTTCTATTTCCCGAGAACTTTAATGAGACTGCAGAGTCTGAGCATAATGTCATGCCATATCATATTCCATATTTTAACTGTGTATAGCAATTTTGTGTTCAGAAATATGGATCTTTAGAGGCCTTTTTATGTGTCCAACATATAACAAACCACAAAGACTTTTCAGCATGTAATCCATGTGTGCTGTTGCAGCTTATGAAAGATTTTACACGTTTTTTTTTCTACCAGTAGGTTTATGTTTTTAGCCTGTGGGTTGATTTGGCAACCAGGAAACATTTGTTAGGCAGTTTTCTTGTGTGGGACTGGATCAGCCTGTCTTTCAAACTGTGACAATGTGTTGAGTGAGAGAAGTGACCATGAGAGATATACAGAGCTGATTTTATTTAGAGATGGATCACTTTTGAGGATAGTCTAATGTTTGAGGATAATAAGCTTCACTTCACCTGCCAGTGGAGAATATTCAGTGGAGAAGGTAATCTTTGTGCAGGTGGTGGTTTTAGTTTTCTAAAAGAGATTCCCTACTGGTGTGAAGCGCTCTCTAATATGCCAAAGAAATGTATGCTGCAGGGTATTCCCTTTGCTGGAAATGTTCTCTCATTTCAACAGCTTTGGACTGAAATTCTGCAACACTACTGCAGTTTCTGTGTAATTGTCTGCTGTGGCCACTGAGCACAAACTCTTCAGATACTAAACTCTTAACAAATCCATGCGGTGGTAAAAAAAACAACATACAATCTTTCATAAACTGCAGCAGCACACATGTTGTGATTTGGTGTATATTGGACAAACAAAAAGGCCTCTAATGATCTATATTTCTGAACATTGGTTTGAAGGAGCACCTGTTCTTGTCTGACTACATATGTGTTTGATTTTTGCCTTTGTTCTCCCGTTATTGTGATGAAGACACAGTAGAAACATTGGTCTGTTTGCACTATTAAAGGCTGAAAATTAATCAGTGTGCTCCAGTCTTTTCTCATCTAAATTATGCTTTCCAAGCACCTGATTCAGCTGCATATTACTGGGAGATTTCTAAAAAAATATTTGTAGCCGTTTGTCCTTTTTGAAATCAGCCATTTTCGACACCATCCTTGTTCCCATTTTACAAGAATATCAACTGAAAACAAAAACTCTGTCAGATTTTTTGTGACCTGAGATGTCGTTGGGTTGTCAAAAATGTGAGAAACAATGAGAAACTGGGTTTTAATCATTTTCCTTTTTGGTGAATCAGTGCTGATAAGACGGCTGGGTGTGAGTAGTAGCAGCTCTATGTGGTTATCAGAGGATGCAGCTTGTGTACGTGTGGCTTATCATTACATTGATACAGAATTACTATGACAATGAACAAATTGATTACAGGGCTAAAATCCAGAGAACCAAGACTATGATTAATTTCAGTAAGTGTGCATATGGGCTATGTAACTATATGGACACTCATAAGCAATTTGATTTCAACTGTAGCAAATATGTCATCATCCAGTGCTCTATAGGGTCATGTTTCTAATTTGTATTGACAAATAAAAAAGGGGAGCACATTGATCATTTTTCCTGTACAATTCATTGTGATATTACAAAGATTTGTTTGCTGCTGTGATTCCTTTGAGTGTTTTTGCACTATGTGGCAATTCATTTTTAAATATAATACCTTAAGGGGTTACAGCGCACGCGCTTGACTACATGTTTATTCCTGCATACCATCACATGGCCGGATATACAAGATACACTGATGAGAGAATAAAAACAGATTAGACATTAAATGATGCTGACAGCGTCATATTCAAATACCCTCTCCAGCTAATTGGTGAGGGCTTTGATAATGAGAAGTGACACGGATATCGCAGCCAGCAGATGTCATAATGCATGTCATGTTACTGCTGAGGTAGCCTAAGTGTCTGAGGGCCCTGTGGTAAGGTGAAGCGATGAAAAAAACATACAGTATCCTTCATGCAATTCTAATGTAACGTCACAGCACAGCGAGCAGACAGTCTACTGAAAAAGCAGCACTGAAATCATTTTGACACACAGCAGGGTGCCTTTACCGTTCTGCCAAGCTCTGTAATCCTCTGGACGTCTCTGACTTCTGCTGCTTTTTTGACCTGCAGCATCGCCTCTCTTTGGCCTGCACTACTCATCATAGTAATGCCCTTCTTAAAATGCATCACATTAGAAAATTACAAAGCAAGGATTGTGCTCCATACAAAACAGATCTCAGTCGCATAAATCTAATGATTATTCCATTTCAATCCATAAATTAACATGTTACTGTTAGGGCTTTTGTTTTTATGCTCAACAGTGTCTGATTCTTGGTCATGCATGAAATGCTATTCAGCTGGAGTGACCCTCACTTTCTAATCTACTTTCTGATCTAATCTAATGATGCTCTGTGATAAGAGGACTCAACGTGAGCAGTTCAGTTGTCAAGAGGATTAGTGGCCTATAAGGATTCAATCCTATGGGATATACTGTACCAGGAAATCAAACTGGCCTATTCCTGGGGTGCCTAAAACAGACAGGATCATGTGACCAGTGGAATAAAACTTTTGTTGGCCTGTTTATTTTCATGCATAACCCAAAATAAAGTATTGTTGTGCAAGTTAGATGATGGTCTTCATCCAGACGCAATAACATCACTGAATGGCTTAATTTAAAAACATTATGCACTATACAATGAGCATTTAATCAAATATCTCGGGGGCACTGGGCTGTATTCGTAGTATAAAGATCATGTGAGATTTAGATCACAATAGTTTTTATCTATGCTAAAACTTTACATTCAGTTTGTCTTAAAATGTTGAGCTTTAGAAATTGGAAATGTAAGGAATAGAAAATACGCAGAGGAAGTCCGTGAGATTTGGTTCAAAGCTTTTGAAAGTGAGATTCTTTTAGTGTCAGGATGGTTGCGGTGTACCTTTTTGATATGTTTTTTGATGAGGGATGTAAGGAAAACCAAAAGTAACGCATTTTCTGTTCCCAGTTAATATCTGTTTTAACCGAGTGTTTATCTTGATTAGAACATACTAGAAAATCTTAGTTAACTCACATCTTTATCACTCTATCACGCTGACCGTTTTATGTAAGCTATTATCAACAAACCCCTCAAGTTTCCAGGCCTACAGCAGAACGGTGGAGGCGGTGCGTGCGTGCGTTTTTTGGCACACCCAGCGCGCAACCTCTGTGCCAACGTCAAGGCACACACATGGTGCGTGCTGGAAGCAGGACGCTGTAGGAGGGAAAGACCGACGAGCCACGCATCCGCATCACCGAGGAGGGTGGCGCGGTGGCATCGCCTGCAGGAATCCAGTTGTAAAGTCCGCACACAAGGCAAAAAATGCGCTGAGGGGAAATCTGCCTGGAGCTCGGTTGTTAACCAAAGATTACCTTACGGCGCCTGAGACACCTGAAGAAAAAACCGCTCCGGACAAGTTGTAATTTCAGAGGAAAATCCGACAGAAGATGAACACCAGCGATGCCAAGGAGTATCTCGCACGGCGGGAGATACCTCAACTATTTGAGGTGAGAGATGGTGTGCGCTTTGTGGGGATGTGATGAGCGGACTGCGTGCAGATCTGACAGTGTTGTTTTACACAAAAATTCATGTTACTCATCGATGCTTTGCAAAATGCATGTCAGAGTCACGGTAAAGAAGTAAAGATTTCTTTGTGATATGTACATCTTGTTATGGTTGATGGAGGTGCGATATCAAGCCTATACTTCTTGATTAAAAACAGTGGTTTAAATGAGAAGGGAAACCCTGCTGATTCTTTACAAACTGCTTCCTTAAATTATGTTTTGTGATATTATGTCGCCGAAATCATAATTACATCAAACTGCAATTAAACCCAAAAGACTTCCCTCAATTTCTTTGCATAATTTGCTTTCAATTGACGTCATGTTACGTTATGTAGGATTCACCGCTGGAAACTGTATCATTTTATTACAAAAGTGTAGATTAAACACTTGGACATGGTGCAAATAAGATGCCTATGATACGTTAAAGAACCAAATTAGTATTCAATTATAATCATGGCAGCAAAAATGTGATAATATGAAACCCATAAGAAAAGAAATATTAGCGATATATGAATAGTTAACATACTAAAATTAACTATCAATTAAGTCTCTACAGGAATGTCGTGGGGATATTAAAGTGATAGGCTATTATAGAAGCTTAAGAAAATGTCATTAAGCACCATAAACAGTTAGTATGATAACTTTCAGAAATATAATAATGAAATATTATTCATTTTCCTCTGGTGGATAGTAAATGGACTCATCCACTTAATTAGACTTAATCCCAAGTGCAGAGCAGTTAATGTATGCAAGCAATCACTGCTTGTTTATTTACAGGCAGTTTAAATTACATTGAGCAGTGAAGTGACACATCATCATCATCATCATCATCATAACTGCACTGTAATTTTTACTGCTTACAGCTGCTTCTCATATAAAAGTGTATTCATTATAAATCAACTAAATAAGCAAGAAAACAGATTGTTT
Organism: Thunnus maccoyii; assembly: GCF_910596095.1. Taxonomy (NCBI): domain Eukaryota; kingdom Metazoa; phylum Chordata; class Actinopteri; order Scombriformes; family Scombridae; genus Thunnus; species Thunnus maccoyii. The sequence continues at coordinate 23,700,222 of NC_056544.1, read as the reverse complement.
TCAGTGTGTGGTGGGAGTTGTTAGTGAGGAGAGTGAAGGAGATGAAGCGGGAAGTCCCAGAGGAAGGTATTGTTTTAAAACATTCATGGTCGAAGGACAAATGTCGCACAAACACACACTTGACTTGTGTTTTGGCATTAGGTCGGTTCTCACATTCATCACAGTTGCTGGTTATTCTGTCTGACAATATAATCATAACAGGTCATCGTGGTTCTGTGATTACTCGCCAGGCTGAGTTCAATTTCATGGGCTTTTGACAAAATTAGATGTTTTGTTCCCCTGGTGGAGCCCAGCCAAGGCAACCAGATATGCACTTGAAAACTTCACCTCATTAAGGCAGGCTGTTCGTCGCTGCCACATTGTCACATAAGAATACATTATAGCATAAGATGTAGCGATGCCAGAGCAAACATCTCCTCCCTGCTTCTTATTCCCCCTTCGCATCTCTTCATGTCCTCCTCCGTTGTTTACTCCAGAGCCTGCTGACAGGTTTGATGTACTATCGGCCCGATGACCCCATCGACTACTTGGAGGGCTGTCTGAAGAAAGTCAGGGAGCTCGGAGGACCAGACAAGGTGAGGTGGGATACCTTTGTGGGCCAGGAGAAGAAGCCCCTTCCCCCTCTAAACGGCGGCCAATCACGCAGGTCCCTCTTCAGAAATGGTGAGAAGTGAATGCTGATTGAAAACACATTAGAGCTGAGACACAAAGTTGATCAGTTGAGCAATTTTGATTATCGAGCAGTTTCAGCCTCTTAAATGTTAATACTTGCTGCTTTAGTTTGTTTTATATTATAGTAAATACAATGTCTTAAAGTTCAGAACTGTAATTAAGAACAAAACAAGACATTTAAAAGACATCACATTAGGCTCTTGAAACGTATGTCATCTATTTTCTGACATTTAACATTAATCAATTAATAATAATTGTTAGTTGCAGCCCCAAAACACATCTAATTCTTCACCTTGGCACTGTATTTTATTGCATCATGTTTGGTTTTTTTTTCGCAACTTCTATAATTAGGGGCAAAACAAAAGCTGACTGCTACTGTAGCTACTACAGTGCTACTGTATTTTTTGGCACTTACCTACTTTCAAAGAATGCTGGCAGCAGTATATCTTCCTCTCCTACGCAGTCAGGCTCAAACAGTGTTTTAACAGGAAGGGGTGTTGACATTTGTACTGTACTTTCAGCAGGACTGATGTAGATACATTGTTAAAACTGTTGTGCTACTCTCTGAAATACTAGAAAAGCTTTTAGAGCATGATGAGATAGGAGGATCTTTTTATTTAGCTCCGGTATGAAGCACAGCTGTGTGTTCATTGACACCTTTGGATAGATTCAGCACCCAAAAAAGTGCCGGAGGCGATTGTTGAGAAACCAGAGAATAAACAAACACACAACATCCAAAACACCAGCTACAGATTTTTCAGGTAACTCCTGTTGCATCAAAACCGGTGAAAACAACATGTTCAAAGACGGCATTTACGGCCTTGAACATGCCTGTGCTGCCTTCAGTGACCTAGGGATTTGTTGTCAATCTGTCGCTATACAGTTCAGTAAAAGACGGATGAACGTGCGTAGTAAATTATTGATGTGAGTGTGAATACTAAAAGGCTCCTTATTCATCATCAGTTATCAATACCAGCTGTGGCTTCGAGCACATCTAATCAATTCGGGAAGTACCACAGATGCAAAACTTTGTTAGAATTTGCAAAGCAAAGTGGACCTCAAATATACGACTCCCATGTGGAAAGGACATTTTCCATTTGCATTGTGTGATGATGCGTGTAAACATGTACAGAGGAACTACCATGGGAATAAAATGGAACAGAGTTACGTGTGTGAGAGTAAAAAATTTGCATCTTGGAGCCTACAGACGTAAAAGTCATGCCACACAACAGGACGTAGAAGCAGGTGTGAAGAGATCATTTTCATAAAAACGGTAGCCTTCGCAGTCAGAGACTTAATTAAAAATGTGTTGGGAAATCCAGATTGGTTTCTTAATATTGTGGGAAGGATATAAACTTTACCATCTGCGGTACTGAGCTACTGGGAACTGCAGCCTAATCAAGGATAGAGATTTCTCTGCCCTGCAGTTCAAATCTGTCATGTAACAAAATGTTTGCCGGAAGGGATCTCTGCTCTGGCGTCCTAAATTTATTCTTATGTTTGGCCTGATTGACTGATTTATGTGTTAGACATGTTAAAAGGGCAGAAGTAACCCTGTAGATTCACATGAGGGGCATCATTCGTTCTAATTTGCAACCTTCTGTGTGTTCAGATTCAACAAACCCTTCATTTTCATCTCTGGTACATGTATTGTCTTTGCTAAAATTGTATGATCAATACCATCATCGGTTGTATAATTCATAATACAGTGTAAAAAGATTATGTTTGGTGCTACATATAAATTATAGCAGTTCTGCTCCCCTGGAATAGCATGCAGCAATGATTTCTATCTTTAGTAAATGTGTTATCGTTGTTAAAGTTGCATAATCAGTGGCTCCACTGCCAGAGACGGCAGTATAATTACCGAACTGAATGAAGCAGCTTCATCTCTGTTTGAATTCATCACACTAACGTTTTCATCTCTAATTTACTGTCTGATCGTTAAAACAGACTTTTTATGGTTTTTGTTGCGAAACTGGATCGGGGTTGAAATAAAGCAACACCTGTGCCTATAAAGTAATTGACATACAAAATTACTGCTGACAAAAATCATACAACATGAATGATTAAATGATGATTGAGATGTTTATTGATGAACTTCAGGCTGTAATTTTCCCCCCGGTGTATTGTAAAAAGAGGCATTCATGGATATTTTACTGAAAAGCCGACAAATTGGTTCTCATTTATACTTTGTGTGTGTCTGTGTGTGTGTGTGTTTGTGTGTGTGTGTGTGACAGTGTTGCCCGACAGTCCTAATTTCCCCTACAGACGTTATGACCGCCTCCCTCCCATCAGCCAGTTTTCCATCGAGAGTGACTCAGACCTGTCGGAGACGGCGGAGCTCATAGAGGAGTACGAGGTGTTTGATCCATCCAGACCGCGACCAAAAGTCATCCTCGTTATCGGTAAAGGACCAGTACAATATTATTTAATATTAAATCTATAAAAGTATGCACACAAAACAAGAATGAGGAAACTATGAGGCAAATGTAAAGGCCCATCTATTTACTGTTTCCTCATCTGATCTTTCTGATTTGAAGCACTCATATAGACTTCTGCTGACTCATGTTTTCCATTAGATAAGAGACAACAGTTAGATCCTTTTATGTGTAAAAATAGAAAAACAAGCACTGTAACCAGTGTTCCTTTATAGCTTCAGATGAGCCCTTTAGCCATTTATATAAAAAGGTCAACAAAAATACAAAGTAGACGTTTATATTTGCCTCACTGATGATCTAAAAATACATGGCCTGGATGGGAATCTACAAAAGCATGTGTACACTACTAGTGTGTTTTTCCTGGTATTTTGAACGTAACCCCGCCTCTTTCTATTAGTATCAGCGGGGTAGATCTTGTTGCATGTCACTCACTGTGTTAGACGCCCTCTCCTAATCTGATTTGCTTGATGGGCCTCCATTAACCTGTCAAATACATTCATTAATTTTATAAATTAAACATGGCAGCTGCACAATAAGAGTAATGACACTGCTTGAGCTGGACTGAAAAATAGTGCTATTTATAAACCCTCTTCAAGATAGCTTTGGGGTTTTTGATAAAGCCAGAAAACGATCTCACTGTCTGTTAAGCCCGAGCATGTTTTGCTTTTTGGTGTGTGCACGTGGGACGTTCACACTGTCTATAGTGTGGATGATAGTTATTTGTCCTCGCAGCACAAAGCCAGTTCCTATCACGTCTTTGTGAGCACATCGTGCCCTATTTTAAAGGGAAAACAGGATGGCAGCAGCTGTCATCTCTTTGGAGGGGAGTGGCAAATGTTTTTTGTCTGTCAGGTTTGCAGACAGACGGACACACATGAGATGTGTAGGGGTCAAAGGTAGTGGAGGGGTCAAAAGTTACAAAATACTCAGATGTGAGGAAAAAGTACACATTTAAATACATATTAGAGCATCTTTCTGATCCTCCCCCTCTCTCTAGCACAAAACTTTCCCCCTGTCATTACATAAAAACCTCCTCCACATCTCTTTCTAATTTACACTGGCACAAGAATATTTTGTTCAATCTTAAGACTTTTCTTCCTGGCTGCTTAGCATTTAGGTCAGCTTTACGGTGAAACTAGTAGTGTGCATACTGGCTCATATGCTTACTGTGACACATAAATCATTAATGTTATTACTTGCACCTGTGCTTAGTGTTGCTATGATGTCGACCTGTCATGGATGAGCTGTCTTGCCAAGAGTTAGAGATTTATACCACTCATATCAGTCCATTAAATTTTAAGATACAGCAAGGCACTTGTTAGCTTAGCTTAGCATAAAGACTGGGAGCTGGGGGAAACAGCTAGCTTGACTTTTGTTAAAAAACACCTACTGTTCCAGCAGCTTTAAATATAATTGAATATTCAACTTTAGACCTTTATACTAAGCTAACTCTCTAACTCTTGGCAAGCGAAGAAGCCTATTTCATAAAAGCTTGAACTATTCCTTTAAAAGGGAAATATGTTCTGTGAGAGACATCCTCAATTTCCTTCTCATCATTTTCGGCAGTGGTACCAAATACAAACAGATAACAGTTTATTTGGAGTTTTTTGCTGATATGTATCAGCTGAAATAGATTCAACAGATGTCAGCTGTTGTTTTTTTTGTGTTTTTCCACACACCAAGCAACTATGAACCTGATCTTGGCCTAACTGTAAAAGTTTCGGTTTCAAACAAAGTGGGTCATATATGAAAAAAAACAAAAGTATCGACAATATATCTGTTAGGAAGTCAGTGTTGAAAAGTCTGTTATCGTAAAGAGGAGCGTGACACAATGAGTCGTACAAATGGGGATAATAGTGCCCACTTTCAGACAATCTCTCCTTGGAGGCACTCATGATGTTGCACTCAGGTATACATTCGACAAATGACAGAAGTAGTTGAAGAATGAAGCAAAAAATTGAGAGAGAAGTTCACACCACCGCCCTCCCCCCTAAATCTGACCAAATAATACATTAGCGATTGCTGATTTGTCATGATTTTCTTCACTTGGGTGCACACTGCTCTCCTTATCCCTCATTCATCATTTCTGACAGTGAGACCATGATGGAATAAATTACCAACACAGCTTATTCTCCATCTAATTTCACTTCACTCTGGCCTGGCTATCAACCCGCAGCAATTTTGGAGCAGTTGACATTTCTATGGTAACAGTAGCATCTCTGAAATCCTTGAATGAAACATAGTAGTTTAACAGCAGAGCAGCACTCAGGCACACATATACGTAGGTTAATAATCGGGTTATACAGATGGGTAATTTACTTCCACAGTTTCCAGTCTATATGGTTTTAACTTTTGCACTTCTTACTTTTGGATGAATTACTGATTGGCAATCTGTTGAAGTGTTTGTCTGTCTTCTCTTGTTGTCGCTCCTCTGCAAATCCTTTTGTCCGTCAGAATATTTTTTAAAAAAGAGGATTTGTTAGAAAAATGTTGGAGGTTCACACATACCTGTTTCTCTCGTTTGCCCCCCCCCCCCCCTCCCAACTTCACAAGCCCTTCTCCCCCGCATACACTTGCAAAACACCCATAATCAGTAATACACAGTCATGCAGAGAGACACACACAGTCACAAACACCCTCTCACACATGTGCAAACACACACACCAAGTCTCACATCTCTCTGGGTTTCTCTCACTAATACACAAATGCGCCTACACAAATACACCCACACACATAATGTTTCACACTCACATAAACACATTTCACACACACACACATTTGCACACTCACACACAACAAAATCTCTCCCCAAAACATCAACAGCTCTCCCTCTGTGCTTAGGTGGCCCTGGCAGCGGCAAAGGAACACAGAGCCTGAAGATTGCAGAGCGCTACGGCTTCCAGTACGTGTCCGTGGGCGAGCTGCTGAGGAAGAAGATGATCCACAACGCCACCAGCAACAGAAAGTGGAGCCTGATCGCTAAAATCATCACCAACGGAGAGCTGGCCCCACAGGTAGTAAAGAAGCAGAGAAACAGAGGGGGTTGAGGGGTGTGTGTTTGTGAAACAGAGGAAAATACAAGAGGAAGAATGAGCGCCGAGTGTGTCCAGTCACTCTCAGGTCATTATCACAGTGTGCATTTAACAAGGGACTAATTAGCAGTATCCATATCACAAGCGTGCTGGAGAGAGGGATGCTTATCCGTCTTATTAGCATCCTTCTTTGCGAGATAATGACTCCGCCTGAGTAGAAAATGGGCACAGACCCCCCGTGGTTGTTTGCTCATTCTGACATTGGATCGAGAAGGTTGCGCCCTTACGCTTCCCAGTTTCATGAAATTAACATTGTTTCCTTGATTAAAATGAATATTTCGCATATCCATGGAGAAAAGAAGAACCAAACCATAACACAATCATATAAATAACCAAATAGACTTTCATGTTTCATGTATAAGCCCTTTAACTACCAACCACATAAACTATGTGTTGCTGTCAACTATTTTAAAATTCATATGATTTTTTCAATTGCTTTCCTTTTATCCAGACTGCCACTTGTTTCAGGTCAATTGTGTCTGTAAGTATAACATAAACAACCTGCAAAGACTTGATTTAGTGATCCATTGCTTAGACCACTTCACCACACTACTGACACCAAGCTGGCAAACAGCAAGATATATATCACATAAAAAGACCATGAAAAGTGCAAGTACTGCATTTACGTACCTGAGATACTTTACTTGATCAATTCCATTTAATGCTACTCCACTTCATTTCAGTGACAAATATTGTACTTTTTACTCCTTTACATTCATTTGACAACTGTCGTGACTAGTTACTTTGAAGATCAAGGCTTCACAAACAAAACTTATGATCAGTTTAAAAACTATGATGCATTTAGAATAACCTACCCGATAGTATATGAAGTAGTTATAATTAGCTTCACTTCAACCAGTTACAACATATTTACTTTTGATACTTTGGGCTGCTAATACGTCTGTGCTCACGTAAAATTTTGAATGCAGGACTACTGTATAACTTGTAATGAAGTATTTGTACCTTGATCTACCACTACTTTTACTTAAGTAAAGATCTGAATACTTCTTCCACCACTGCATGAATGTAATATTTTTCAGCATCTGACTCTTAAACACAGACAGTGCAGTGCCAAGTCCAGTCAAAAGTATTTATTTCAGGAAATAGCCAATTAATAGCAAATTGTTATACAGTTAGATTTGGAAGGAAAGACTCTGCTCTGCTCATTTTAGTTAAATCAACAATACTTTGGAACATGAGGAGGAGGTTGGGATGGACGTCACTAGTCAGCAGGTAGCCAAGCAGCTGAACAACAAGCCAGTGGTTGTGACTTTAGTCTTCTGCTTGAACCAGTTTTATGCTCCATTTTTCAAAATGTTTGTATCTGAGATTACTTTGACAAACTAAAAAGACCAGGACATTTTCTCAGTGATGGACTGAAATTTCTCCCTGCTGATAGTTCATTTTTATAGTCTACTAAAACGAGAAGAAACCAGAGGCTGTCAAGAAGGAAGAAATTCAATAAAAAAACTTTATTATATGCTTTAAAATGTAAAATGTCAGTGTTTATGTAAAGTATACAGGATTTGAGCTTGTTGGCTTAAAGACCCAAAATCTCATATTTTATGCATTCTTCTACCCATCCAACCAGGTCCCTCTTTTGGCTTTAGTGCAGTTTTATAACACACCGTCACACGTGGCTTTGTGTAGATACATGGCTATAGCAGGTAACTAATGCTACTTTGGTTATCAGTTTATTATTTCACCCAGGTGAGGCATATTCAAAGCTATTCCACTGGGGGCTGTTCAAATGACTTTGTTCCTCTCAGGTTTAAGAGTAACCTGAGGAAGGAAACTTTTTTGTTCATGGCAGTAAGTCTGTGGAAGAGATTGAAAGGAAATCTTAAAATCATAAGCAGCTTAGGAGGTTTCAAGCTGGCACTTAAGAATTGGCTCCGAGGTTATTCATAGTAGGATATAATGGCTGAGAATAGGATTTTATTTTCTGGGTTTGTTTTCTGATGTAGCTTATTTATTTTAAATATTATGGACAGACTTGTATATAATCTGCTGAAGGGGCTGTGAAGTGATGTTGATATTAAGTTTTTAATTCGTTTTATTAATTGAGTGGCGAGTAGGGCCTGGCATGGTCCAACAAAGCACTGACGTAGTGATTGATGTTGGTCATACTGTGAATAACCTGCTGAGTCTAATGTATTATTGTTTTTGATGAATGTTTTTGTGCCATTCTTGCCATGTCAAATCCACCATCTTGACCCCTCCCCTGCACAACCCCCCATCCCCAAAGGGACCATAATGGAAATAAGCCTCTGGGCTTTATTGTGTAATTCTGACTTTTCCTTTTATGTAAGCACTCAATGTCATAGCAGAGCTGGTGTTTTTAAAATGAAATTGTCAAATAAATTCAACCAACCAATCAATCAATCAATCAGTTTGGTTGCCATAAGGACCTCCTGTCCTAAAAATCACTTCCCCTGAAGATCCTCAGATGAAGGCATCTATCAGGGTTTTATCTTAGATATGAACTGGTATAAAACAGCGAATGAGTGACTGATTCTGGCTGTCTGGACACATTTTGACTGACATGATGAAAACACCTGAGAAGGTGGTCATTTCTGTCATCACTGGCACCGTGTTGCACTGATGATGCAGCGAGATACAAGGCTGGACACCAAGCCACCGCCTGTTTCAGTTCTTAGCAGGTGTCCCCTCATGAATTATCTTCAATAACTGCCTACCTCATCATTTATCATCCCCTCCTCGCATGCCTGGCATGGCACTGCATCTCCCCTCTGGCTATTTACCAGTTGTCAGTCCAGGAACCAAAGAGATAAACAGAAAAGTAGGCCAAGCTGCAGACATATTGGATATGATGTAGTGACTTGTGGCTGTTAGGCATTTAATTTCCTGCCATGATTATTTCAGCAAAGCCGATAAGAATTTGGTTTCATAATGTTGTTTCTGCTTCTGGTTTGAGGAAGAAGGGAAAATGCTTCTGGTATATGAGAAGGAGCCCTGATGGAAGCATTGCTTGTATAAATATTTTTTCATTATGTGTTGAATGACATATTACTGTGTGTCAGTACAAGTTGTTTCAGAATTTACATACAATATTACACTAACACTTAACTCTCTTAACTTACTTAACTTAACTTAACTTAACGTAACTTAACTTAAGGGAACAACTCATATACTTATGTAATGCTTAACTAATGCATGAGTCATGATGATTTAATGCATAAATGAATGTATGATGTATAAGTCACTGTGACCTTATGTGATTAGTTTATGTTTAATAGTCAATTAATGAATGTTAATTCACAGTTACGTCATACATTAGGTTAATTGATATGCCACACAATTAGCTGAATTCTAGTTATGTTAAAGAGCATTTTATTCCCATGCATTTGATCAGCCTCTATGAAACAGTTTTTTTTTTCTTTTATCTAACTGATAGTGGTTTGCAAACATCTACTGTACATGTTGCTGCATGACCCGATGGTCTTTATGCCATGTTTACAAGCTAGCAACACTAGACAGATTTATTGTACATGATCACGTTGTATCATCTTATACCCACAGTTACTGTGCATATAAAAACTGCCCCCCCTACCTCCTCCCCTTCCTTTCTCTCTCTCAACCAAACCGGTCAAAGCAGATGGCCGACCACCAAGAGCCGGGTTCTGCTTGAGGTTTCTACCCGTTAAAGGGGAGTTTTTCCTTACCGCTGTCACCAAGTGCTTGCTCATGGGGGAATTGTTGGGTTTCTGTAAATTAAAGAGTACGGTCTAGACCTGCTCTGAAAAGTGCCCTGAGATGACTTTTGTTGTGATTTGGCACTATATAAATAAAAACCGATTGATTGATTGATTGAATTAATATATGAAGCAACTGTGAATTAACTTTCATTAATTGACTATTAAGTGTAAACTAATCACATAAAGTCTTAGTGACTTGATGCATCCTGCATTACGCTCATGATTCATGCTTTAGTTGAGCATTATGCCTACTTAAGGTTAATATCCCCTATTATAAAGTCTTACCAATATTACTGATTCACAGCTTTAGTGATGCAGGAAGTTATGTAAACATTACAAAGTTATTCTTTTATACTTTATGATACAAATAGCTTCATCAATGATCAATTGAAAAAGTTGCCTATAAAAGTAATTAGTAATAAGAAACTGCTGTAATTTGTAATTAATATTGTTAGTCAATCACAGGCCCATCCAAGAAACGCAGGTGTTTACACTGATTGTATATTAAGCAGACAACAGGAATAGTTGGACATTTTTGATAGGAATATTGATACTCCTCTCATATCTGTTTGCTACATACGAAGCTACAGCCAGGAGACAGTTAGCATAGCTTAGCATAAACACCGGAAGCCTGATCTGAAGTCACTGCACCTGGCCAAGAAATAACCTGCCAAAAAATCCCCCATAACACCACAACTTGTCACCTCGCTCTCCTTTACAGCTGCAACAATTAGTCAATTCACTGATTGGCTTTATTTTAATAATCAATTACTCATTTCAGTCATTTTCAAGCCACAATGTCAAATTTCACTTGCAGGTTGCAGGTTCTCAAATGTGACACTTTGATGCTTCTTCTTTACTGTAAATGATGGTAAACTGAATCTCTTTTTGTTTTTGACTGTCGATCAGACAAAACAAGACATTTGATGATGTTATTTTGGAGTCTGGGAAACTGGGATGAACATTTTTCACAGTTTTTCTGATGTTTTAGAGACTAAACGATTATTCAAGGAAATAATTGGCAGATGAAAATAGTTCAATCAGGAGAGACAAGTGAATGGAGAAAAGATAATGGTTATTATTCAAATAGAAATGATAGTCATAAGTCTTTGGTGCTTGGACTCAGACATCATCCCTGAGCAGCCACGAGATAGATCCCCCCCCATAGAGTCCAGACACTGGTGGTGGTGGTTGATGACTTAGGATGAGACTGATGGCTGATGAAGTGATGGGACTGATGGGACTGATGGGACTGATGGGACTGATGGGACTGATGATCCTGCGGAGACTAGGCGGAGATGGGGAGGTGGAAGGTCACACATAACAGCTGCATGCCAGACTAATGCAGAGAGAGAGAGAGAGTTATTTAAGAAGACAGCAACCAGATGATAGGCTAACAATGAAAATGTGTGATCAGCTGGTGACAACTGAAACTCAAATTACGCCCACGGGAATTAACAGCTAGGAAATAGAGTGAGCATGCGTGAGAGATTAGTATGACGGAGCGGTATGAGCAATAAAACTACGCCTGGCATGTAAAAGATAGTCTTCCTGACTGAACTTTCGCTAAGCTCCATTTGTTGGTTGCAGCCTTATATTTTTTGTAGAGATTAAACAAAAGAGATGTGAAGTGTTTATTAGTGAGTTTTAGAGGTGCTGTTAGGTGAATTATTATATTATATTATATATGTTATGTTTGGACAGATCCAGGATAGCTGCTTCTCCCTGATTCCAGTCTTTATGCTGAGCTAAGCGACTGCTGACTCTAGCTTCATATAAAATTAATAGATATCTATCTAACTCTCAGCAAGAAAATTAAAAAGCATATTTCTCAAAATGTGGAAAGATTCATTTAAATATATGCAGTACCAGTCATAACTTTGGACACACTTTCTCATTCATGAGAATGGGAAGGTGTGCCCAAACTTTTGACTAGTACTGTATTTCTAAACGTTAGACATTTCCCTCTGTAAGAAGGGTGGAAAATGTCATCTCTGAGTTTTTTAATAGCCTCGAGTAATGAACTGTGCTCAGCTGTGAAGCCCTTCCAGTATTGCAAATGATTAAAAATGCAGCAAGCATTCAGTATCAATTCACTGACTCTCAGACAGCTTCCAAATCAACTTGAAAAACTTGCTGTTTGTCTATAATGCACTGCAAGGTCATATGAGTCAGAATATTTCTGAACTTCTGTTCCCTTGGAAATCCCGCAGGCCTTCTCATAAAAGACTCTTGGATGTCTGACAGTCTGGTCTAAAATTAAAGACCGGTAGCACTTTCGCTGTTGTATCCTTACACTGTGGAGAGATATTTATGTAAAAATGGGCTCAGAAAGATCCAGTGATGTTTTAAAAAAAAACATCTAAAGAACCATTATATTGTTTTTGAGTTTCAGCACTTGCTCACTATTTTTTGTCTACTTATTGTTTCTTTTTTTCCTTTAAGGAAAAGCACCATGTAACAAAAGCTGTGTACCAGTTCCATACTAGATATTAATAGTATATACTGTAGTATTCTCTATATACTAATTGTCATCATAGCAGTAAGAGTACCAGAAGTTAATGGTTAATGTACTTTACCATTTTCGTAATAACAATAAATTATACAGTACATGCACAAACAGATGGCAATCCAACTGCGATTTTGCAAACACACTGCCAGTTAAACTTCACAAAGAGAAAGCAAAATGTTTTCCCAAGATTTTTGTACGTACTCCAAGCCACTCGGCTCTTTGTCAGGTCAAAAATGTGATGTGTTATTTTTATGTTAGCCAAGATCTTCCAAGAAGCTGTATCACCACAATCAGCAACAAGCATTTTTTTTTTTTTTTTTTTGCTGTTAGTGGCTCCTCCATTTCCTTTGTGATCATCAACAACATACTATAAAAATCACACACAGTGCATTCTTGATCTTGGAAACAAAACAATGTCAACCCAAGGAGCACTCACTTGTTCTAGAGCTTTCGATTGTATCACTCAGTCGTTTTGTTGCATTCAGAGATGTTAAAGTACAATTGGATAAACAGATCAATTGTATTGTGAATCCCCTGATATGCTGTCACAGTTTTCCATTTGCCTTATTTATGGCTCTGGATCAACTTCTCATCATTAATGTTCAAGTGGTTTTAACCAATTTATGTCGTTGATGGATCTCTACTGGGAATGGCAGTAACATCAACAGAACTAATCTCCTCTTTCATGCTCTTAATGGAAAAGCAAATTGTAATTACAACTCTATCAACAGATGGAGTTTTCTCAGTTGTCATGGACCCGCAGACATTCAAACTGTATTATTCTATTAAACATTAAACTTTATTAAACATTATTATGATCAGCTCGAGGACTTAGATATTTTTTACTAGCTGTCTTACCACCTTCAGCGATTATTGCTGTTAGTCCCAGAGGTGTTCAGAATAATTTTTGTGAGTGTGAGTGAACAACAACACATACTCTTGAGAAAGATTATGTTCCAACGCCGGGTTTTTAGTTATTTACGTCACTGCAAAAATCAATGGGATTTTGAGTGAAGTTTTCTTAGTTTTCTTTCTTCTGGAACTGAACTTACTGTCCACGACGTTATTAAGAGTGAGCCACAAGTGTGAAAGGAATCCCCCCCATAATAATTCCCCCAACTGAATGAAAAAAGTACACAGTATTCTTTCTGCTGACAATACCACAGTGCAACGTATTTGATAGATATGAAAATTACAACTGTGGGACACTACACCTGTCAGTGATGACGCAAAATGATGATTCATATGTCTGAAACCTCAATATACTGCTCGCCTTAGAGCAAACTACTGACGTATAGCAAATGATGAAATGAAATGATAACAAATAAATGAAAGAGGGAGTTTTGGACCCCAGCTTTATTGATGACTCTCTCTAGTTGTTATTGAGTTGTAGGTGGATTGTTTCTATGGGAGTCAGAGACAACTGCTTGATGTCTGGCATTCCTGAGGGTCTGGCATTCCCCCCGACATTGAGCCATGCAGTGGATCAGGGGGCTTTTCTTAGATTAGCTTTTCTCATTCTATCTTACATGTATAAATTAATCTGTTCGATAGAATCTAGATTAGGTTTAATCTGCATGGTCTGCCGGGCCACTGCTCACATTCTGTGGGTGTAGGGAAATTACACGTCTGTGTTAGTCATCATTGGGCACGGCCATAGATGTTATTTTTAGATTGGAGCATTGCTCATGTATCTCTGCCATATCATATGATGCATTCTGCCTGGAGAAATATATTCCAACATTTTGACCTCTTCCAGCCATGAGGAAGTGATGCTGAAAGATGCTGGCACTCTCCGGCCTCAAGTGCCCTCAAGACAGTCGTTTTGCTGCATTCAGAGTACAATATTAAAGTACAATTGGATAAATAGATCAATGGTATTGTGAAACCTCGCTGTGCTGTCATAGTTCTCCATTCACCTTATTTATGGCTCTGTATCACCTTCTCATTATTAATGTTCAAGTGGTTGTAACCAATTTATGTCCTTGATGGATCTCTACTGCGAATAGCAATTACATCAACAGAACTAATCTCGTCCTTCATTCTCTTGATGGAAAAAGCAAATTATAATTACAACTCTAAACTTTTTTCACTTTATAATTTGTAGCTGCAGTCACACCAGTCATTGTATGCAAGCGTACGTCGCATCATCTGGCTAATTGGATTTTTTAATCAAAACAAATAACTCAACAATCAACTCCCTGCAGATATGCTAATTGTTTACCAGAGAATAGAAATCTTGCTTGTTGCTCTTTTGACATTTGCACACAAACTGTAGTAACCGAGTAATGATGATAATAAATAAATCATGCTCATGTTTGTTTTCCAGGAGACCACAATAACCGAGATCAAGCAGAAGATCATGAAGATCCCAGAGGCCAATGGTATCGTCATAGACGGGTTCCCTCGTGACGTTGGACAGGCCTTGTCCTTTGAGGACCAGGTGAGTTTCTATCAAGATTTAATTTACCTGCAGTAATCCATTGGTGAAGATTGCTTCTGATGGAGGTTTCACACTTGATCCAGATGCTTGAGTCCCTACTTAGGTTTGTATTTTCAATCATTACCGCGTGTTTCTCACACGTGAGAACTCAGGATCAATAGGGAGACCGTTGAGTGCTGCAAATATAGAGAGCTGCTTTTCATTTACTTGCTTACATATATGAGTATTTCAGAGTTTGAAAGAGTTTTGACCTTTCCTAACACCAAATTTCACTCCATCTTGTTTGCTTACCACAACATCCTGTCCTCCTGCCATAATTACTGTCATTTAGACAAATACGTTGTTCAACAGCATTTGGAGCAGTTGGCTTTCATATTTTGTGCAGACTATGTGGGACAACATGAGAGTTGACCACCAATTTGTGCTGGACCCACAACACCCGAGTTAGATAACAACTTTCACACTTCACCAAATGCACTAAACACTCATAGGAAACCGCCTCATATACAGAAAACCTCTCCAATTGATCCAAGAGTGAAACCACCCCTAAATAGAGGTTGAGGAAAGACACAGTGATGTGAAAAACAGCCACAGGTTTTGTTTTGGCATCCACACAAGTTTCAGAGTCACTTTGGTTATTTTGTGACGTAGATGCAGCAAAAATGGAGTCCAACACTCACAAAGAGCTTTTGAACGAGTCACCTGCTACAAGCCAAATATGTAAATGAGTTGCTGCGCGTCATACACTGGAGTTGTTATCTCTTTGATATGATCTCCAATGGCATCAGTGATGAGATCTGAGGATACTAGTGTTGGTTGCTTGGGGGGGTTTGAGTCAAACTACCGAGGGTTTGGCATATTTGATATCAGAGACTGCATCTCCAGCATCTAGAGGTCACTGTCAGGGCATATGACAAGTTAAAGTCTGCCTCCAGTTAAAAATTTGTTTTTCTTCTTGTTCCTTCATTTGGATGTTTGGGCTTCACTGTACATAATGATGTATGTGCATCTGCATCATCTGCTAAAGGTGGAAAGCTTCTCTTTGCTCAGGTTAAATCTAAGTTTTAGTCGTGTACCTACAGGCATTGATTTGTGTCATCGCAACTAGCTTGGAGCCAATCGTGGTCCAATATACAACTTCCACAAGTGTGATGTGGAAACTTGACACTGAGAATGGACTCAGTGAAGTAGGAAACATCTTGTGTTCAGCAGTCAAACTTTTGAAATCAAAAATATTTCTACTGTATAGTCATAGATTCTGGATTTTAATGAGTGAAGAGGAGTAGACGTCATTTTAATTATTAAAATTTCTATTTAAGTTTAAAAATAACAAATATAATCTCCGGAGGTAGATATAGCTACTTTCAGCATTTTTGAAGCAATATTTTGTCAGGTCAGTAACCTAAAGTGGGTCTTTGACATTAAAGTGCTTGAGAGCTAGTTTTTCCAGATATTTAATGATATTTTTTCTCAGTGATAGACTGTATGGTGTTTTGAACCAGATTTTTTATTTGCATATGAAATATGAGCTATAAATCAGCCAACCAATGTGCTTACAATGTCAGTTTGACTGTTTGATCATTTGATCATGTAATATTTATATCATCGCTGATACTGACTGCGCACTGTTCGTTCTTAAATTGCCTTAAATCAACATGTTTCAGCAGCTGATCAGCTATACACCAGTGAAATGCTTTCCATTTCACTGCCCAGTCAATGCTCAGTGTTCCTGAAATGTGCAGGTTGTGACACATTGAACAAGGACTCTACCCCTTGACTGGAAGACCGGCTCATGTGTTGTTAAGCATCTGTCCAACTCAAATGTCCTTGAGCACAACTTACCTTGAAATACCTGGCAGCTGTCGTCCCGGATAGTTTGACCTGTTTCCAAAGCATTACCTGCCAGTGTTGCCAGAGAAAACCTCTGTGGAAAGTTTTTCGATCCCAGAAATCCACTGAAAACATCAACATCTTTGTAAATTAGCAATGCATGGAGGATAAATGATAAACCAACAAATCTCCAAATGTTTTTGTTACTACAGCTGTTTTATTAAACATACAGCAGTGGCTTTTTATCTAAGCAGTGGCACTCTAATAGAAATTTATCCAGTTGAGCGGCTAATTGTGGCACAACGGTCAATTGCTTTTAGAAGAATTGATGCTCTTTAAACTCACTTAAAATGTATCATCTTTTAAATGAGCACTCATTGACTTTTAGAGTGGTTGTGGAACGAGTCGGGGTCTGTCTGGGTCAGTGAAAATAAAGACAGACCTTGTAATCTGGTCATTTTAGCTGCCTGACAGGGAACAATAGGGAAGGACATCAGGGATAATAGTACAGGAGGTGATAGGAAATAAAATATTTGTCCTGCTCCACAGTAACTAAACTCATTGTTCCAGATGTTATTTTAGCTGTGGCCAAATCACAGGAGGTGGATTACTATACACAAGAATATTTTGCAAGAAAATTATTATTATAAATAATATTTTTTTTAGTTTGCGTAATATCAAGTTGTTTATAAATGTGCGTGAAGCTCATGTTTTCTTTGAAGTTCAGTTCTTCCAGGATTGTTTTTTTGATTATTGTAGCCCAAAATGGCTGAATAGGCAGTGGCAATTCCAAAAAATGTGCAACACTTTGTGTTATTTTGCAATAAATTTCTGTACTATTAAAGTAAGCCTTAAAAATTTTTGATAATTTATGATGTCAGTGGAAATAAATTCTTGTGAGAGTTAAGATGAGTTGAGAAATCTCTTAAGGATCTGAGCTTGGAAGTTGAATGTGCTTCTATAACCATTTTTTAATCAAATCTATAAAAGTAATCTTCATTCTTCTTTTTATGCTGTGTAGAGCTCCTTCATAAACCAGATATTAAGTTTTTGGCATTATATTAGAAATGTTTCAGTTTGGAACATTTTGGAGTCAAGACGAGAAACACCCTGGGGACAAGTACGTCCTGAGAAGGCAAAGTCAGGGGATAAGTAAGCAAACTTTATTTATATGGTACTTTTCAAAACAGCATTTCCAAAGTGCTTCACAGTTGATAATAAAAATGCATATTAGTATACAGCATGAAAACAACAAGTTAAAAATAAAATTTATAAAATGGAAACAGACACTCAACCATAAAAGCAATATAAATAAACAAAACAAGACAAATAAAACTAATAGGAATTGCAAACTCATAAAAACACCAACCTACACAAGTGGGTTTTTAAGGGGTTTTTTCAAATGTGGTACCAACTCAGCTGACCTGACAGTGAGGGGGAGGCAATTCCATAATGTTGGAGCTAAAACAGTAAAAAGCACAGTCTCCCTTAGTTTTGAGCCTGAACTTTGG
Organism: Thunnus maccoyii; assembly: GCF_910596095.1. Classification (NCBI taxonomy): domain Eukaryota; kingdom Metazoa; phylum Chordata; class Actinopteri; order Scombriformes; family Scombridae; genus Thunnus; species Thunnus maccoyii. Next base: position 23,682,005 of record NC_056544.1, on the reverse strand, counting down.
GACATTTAAGAGCAATTGGTCAGAATCTGAGTAATCTTGGTGCAGAGTATTGCATTATAAATTCAGAAATATAAGAGGTTATCATGCCATGCAGGGCTTTGAACGTAATCAGGAGGATCTTAAACTGAATTCTGAAGTGTACAGGAAGTCAAAGTAAGTCGGCCAGAATGGGGGTAATATGCTTTCTTTGTTTAGTGTTTGTCAAAAGCCTGACTGCCGGATTCTGAACCAGTTGAAGTCGAGCAGACTTGCTTAAACAAGAAAATATGGAGTTACAGTAATCCAGGCAGGAAGAGATAAAAGCATGGATGATTTGCTCTACAATGTTCTTAGACAATGCTGAACTGACTTTGGCAATGTTTCTGAGTTGTAAAAAACAAGACTGAACCAATTTCCAATTTTAGAACACAACACCAAGATTTCTAGCAACTGGTTTTATATTCCTTGCTAAATGCCTGAAGTTTAGACTAATACTCTTTGAAACTTGGTCTGGGCCAATGACCAAGATTTTTGTTTTGTCTGTATTCAGCAGTAAAAAAAATCAGTGATATCCAATCTTTGATAGCAGTAAGGCAACAGTGTAGAGTATCCAGATTTTTGAGCTCGTCTGATTTGAATATTACATAAAGCTGGGGAGTATATACAAGCTGAACGAGACAGGACCAAGGATTGAACCTTGTGGGACCCCACACGACATATGAGCCACATTGAAAGATCTCTATGTAAGATCTATCTATGCCGACCCAGTGCTTTAGTCTATCCAGTAAGATGGTATGATCAACAACAATGCTAAAATGGAGTGATGACCAGAATCTGCATTCATAAGCATATCGTTAGTGACTTGTAGCAGAGCAGTTTCAGTACTATGTGGCTGGTGAAAGCCAGATTGAAATGGGTCATAAATGCCATTAGCTTCCACTATTTCCAGTAGTTCTTTAGCAACAACCTTTTCAACAATTTTTGAGACAATGGGTAATTTAGAGATTGGTCTGTAATTATGAGGGAGTGTTGGATCAAGGCCAGGTTTCTTTAAAAGGTTCTGAACACAGGCTTGTTTGAAATAGTCTGGGAACAAATTGGAGGACAGAGACTCATTTACAATAGTGAAAAGACAAGGGGCAATGACTTCTAATCTCTCTCTACCCTCCACCATCTGGGGGGTAGATTGTCAAGGCCACAAGAGGATAAGTGCATGTGTGACACAATATCAAGCAGATTATTCGGAGAAATAGGGGTAAATTCACTCAACAATGTGTTGGAGGCATCTGGAGAAGTTATACATGAGATAGGGGGTGTTATAGAGGCTTTGATACCCTTAACCTTCTCAACAAAATAAGCTAAGAACTTATCACAATCTTCAACAGAGGAGGCCGAAACAGTTGAAGGAGCAGGGTTTACAAGTCGATCAATGGTGCTAAACAGAACTCTAGTTATACTTTTTTGCAGCTACAAGGTTTGTAAAATATGCAAGTCTCTTTTTTATTAATAAATTGTAAGAAGACAACAGCTCTCTCATATGAAGGAGGTGAATTTATTGGTTACGTTTCTTCCACCTTCATTCTGCTCTTCTACATTTTCATTTTAGTTGGCGAGTATCCTCACTTACCCAAGGTGATGGATTTGATTGGCGCTTCGACCTTCCCTAATGGGAACGATGCAATCTAAAACTGATGAACATAAAACATTAAACTGATCAACCAGGTCGTTTACATCATAAAACTGAGTTAAGCTGCTACACTGAGCACAGAAAGCAGAGGAAAAATTATCAGCAGGTCTCTCATTAAGGATGTAAGAGTGAACTGTTGATGAAGGAGCAGCGACTTGAAGGGCAATATCGAACAAGACAGTTTTCTAATCAGAGACAAAATCTTTAAAGGTAAGGGAGTTAACAGATAAACCCACAGCGAAAGCTAAATCATGAGTGTGGCCTTGTTAATGTGTGGGATGTGATACATGTTGTTTCAGGTTAAAAGATTCATAAATACTTAGAAATTCAAGCAAAACTATGAGTGGGGTAGTCCACGTGAATATTAAAATCTCCAACCAATAATATTTTGTCATAGTTAAGAACAACAAAGGAAATAAAATCAGATAAAACAGATGAGAAGACACTAGTGGGTTTAGGGGGACAATAAATAATACATCAGACAGGGGACATACATCACAACTGACTTTGAACATCAGCACTTCAAAGCCAGAAGGTTTCTCCACTGAGATGAGGCTACAGCTCAAATGATTTTTAAAAGCCACAGCAAAGCCACCTCCACGACCAATGAGTCTGGGGGAATTAAAAAACATGTAATTAACGTCACTGGACCTGAGCCAGGTCTCTGTTGAATATAGAAAATCCAAATTGTAGGTTGTAATAAAATCAGATCAGATAAATGTCCTCTTAGCATTTGTTATTTGACTTTGGTTTGTAGAAGTGATTCTCACTTAGATTATGTTTATGTAGAAAAAATGAATGAGGTGATTTTTAATTAATTTTGGGGGGGGGGGGGGGGGGGGGATTATGAGGATTTGACAAATTGTGAAACTTTGCAGACCATGAATTCCTGTAGGGACTGATTCATGTGTAAGTCCATGGATGTGTCTTGGCTTCCAAGCATCACACGCCCTGCACACCATTTATAGCCACTATGCCAAAGTTGTTTCACAAGGCTTGCTCACCCTGCAGCAGTGAGTTTATCCCATAGACTGTATAAAATAATGGACGTAGCCATCGTGACGTCACCCATCGGTTTGTGGACTCTCATTTTGACAGTCACCATCTTAGATTTTTGGAGCCAGAAGTGACCATATTTGGATGAGAGGGTGGAGTTGACCCCAACACTTATGCTAGCTGTTAGCTTGGTTAGCACAGCACATTTACAGTTAACTTTTATGAACTGAAAACACACTGAAATAGCGACGGCTATGGCTATATTCTGTGAATTTGGGGTTACGCCATGGATGCATTACCTAACCACTGTTGTTGCCTTGATAGTGCCTTGGCAATCACAACGTAGCCACGCCCTAAAGCAAACTCTGCTTCATTGTCTATTTTACTATAAATGGAACCATAATTTACATGATTTACCATAATTTATGATGAAGAAGACTTGATACTAGCTATTGAGACCATAAACTTATTACGAAAGTGTTTACTGAGGTAATAAATCAAGTGAGAAATAGGGTCATTTTCATTTTAGACTTCCCATACAGACTTTTTGGAGCCTGTGGAGTCGCCCCCTTATGGCCGTTAGAGAGAATTCACTTCTTCACTTTTCAGACCCAGAGCTATCCGCTTGGTTTATCCACTCACAGTCGTGTTCTGTTAACGTGTCACTTAAGGAAGCGCTGAAGCAGAGCATGAATGTAAATATTGAACAACATTACTTTCTGCAAACTGCAGCTCCCCGTCGGCCCGCAGAGGTGATTAAATGCGTGTTTGTGGGCTCCCGCTGAGGAAGCCAGATGGGGTTCTTCTGGAGGTAGCATTTAGTGAAAGATCATGTGGCGCTTTCTCTCAACATATTTCCAGACACACCGTGTAAATGGTTTGTTAATGTGTGCAGCCTGAGGCCAATCAGCTGGCTGTATACAGTCAGCCTGCTCCAGTCAGTTAAGCGAACAAATAGCACATCAGGCAGTCTCTCTTTCTAGCGTTGTGTCTCTTATTTCTCATTTCATACCAATCACTGAGAGCATCACCCACTCATGTATACCCACTCGTTAATAGATGCACTGACAAACATGCAATATACTTACATGCATATACAGACAAATACACAATGCACACACATGCAGACAAATAAGACAAGTACATGGAAATGCATATACATGCATATTAGTATAAAGAAAACATTTGATAATTGCATATACGCATAAACACATCAAACACAGCACAGGTAGTTGCATACTGTGGGAAGTAAAATTCAACATAATCGAGAGTGTTTTAATTGTCTTGTTGACTTTGCATATTGCATTTTATAAATACTGCTGGGAATTAATACATTAGAATGAGTCATGCAATAGTTTGAGTCTGAGTACTTTGAACGATCAAGGTCAAACCACTCAGACAGATATGATGGAGATTAACACCGCAACTCCTTTTCTTTGTGCTCATTTATTTACTTTTTCAGCTATGTTGTCTGTAAATGTATCGTAGAGGTTTCCTGCCGTCGAATAGGTAAAGTGGGTCGACCTACATTGAAAGATAGGGCTGGTGTGCTTACGTATTTTTTTATTGTCAACAAATCACATGAAAAGACCGAAACCAACGATGTTTGTCAGGGCCGAGGGGCTTAAAAAAATAAAAACAGTGATAAAACAAATTATGCCACCTAGTTTGTGGAGTTTAAGATCTCCAAAAGAAATTTAGGTTCAGGTTCCTTTATCGGGGGGAGAGCAGCACTGGCTAACCATGGATTAACACCAAAAATTATTAAAATAATAACTTATTACAATATACTAAAAATGAGATTATACTTAAATAATAAAACCCCAAAGAAATACACATATTTCTGCCGTGTGACATGTTAGTCTGTCTCTCGATACTTCATAATTTTCCTCCCCTGTCATTGTTACTGAAGACAGAAATCTTTAAAAACAGGTCACACACAATTTCATCTTTTAAAAGGCTCAGTCATTTTTGAAAACAGCTGTGCTCTGTAGTTTTTGGCATCGAAGCAGGCGGGTATCTCCAGCTGCATTTGATGCTCCATAAGGAACAAATTGTCCAGTAAAACTTGTGGCTCACTGATGTGTTTTTGAGTGTTTTTGGACAAAAATGTAGCTCTATGGCACAGAGTAAGCTCGAGCTGAAATTATTCACCCGTTAATCGATTAGTCGATCAACAGAAAAACTAGAAAGACAACCATTTTGATAATTGATTGACCGTTTTTCAAGCAAAAATGCCAAACATTATCTAATTCCAGCCTATTTTGTTTGGATTTTCTGCTTTTTTCTGTCTTATCATCATTTTAAACTGAATATTTTTAGGTTTTGGAGTGTTGGTTGGACAAAACAAGATATCACCTTAGGTTTCCAGAGTGTTGTGACATTTTATAGACCAAACAATTAATCAATTAACCTAAAAAAATAATCGTTAGTTGCAGCCTTGGAATAATATCTCAGGCTATGGCTACACAGAATTTCAAGGAAATTATATATTTTGGGGCTTAAAAATGTCAAACCAGATTTTAAAGATAGATTGATAGATATCTACTGTAAATAATTCTTCTGTTCCTTTATTAAAATCTCTTTTAGATCACAAATACTGCGCAAGTATTCCATGCACTGTATGTCTGTGTGAGTACAAATAGTCTTTAACTTAATTATCCACTCATACCTGATCTATTGCACAGCAAACTGTTTCAGGCATCGCATATGGATTCTTTGGTCCATCACAATAACCTGTGAGGACGGCTTACTCTCCCTCTCATGTCTTCATTATACTCTCTCATCTCTCCAATAATTGTACATTCTCTCCCTCTTTTTGTGAAGAGGCCAAAGTCTCAGTGTAATGAGAGCTCATAATGTGGTTGTTGCTGTCTCCCAGTCCACTTCGCCTGATAGCAGATTCCACTCAGTACATGTTCCCTGTCCAAAAGCTGCCCGAGGAAACAAAACAAGGAAACGAGATGATGTATGTGGCTGGCTCATGTACAGAGAGAGGCATTTATAACTAGACAATACCTGCACAACCCCAGCCCCCACCTTTGATAGAGCTCACAACTGAGCTATTACTATGGTTATTATCAGCAATTCCAGCTGTTTCAAACATGGAGCAGATTAGATGTGATTAAACTACCTTCCCTCAGCATCTCCACATCAGTTCAGGCTGTAAATATGGAGAAAAAATAAACACACTGTTGCTGAACATTTGAGAATTAACAGGTATTTCTACATTCATGAAGCCTGTGAAGTCTCAAAATTAAAAATGTTGTCCCATCTCTCATTTTATAATCCAGTAAATGACATTTCATAATAGATAATCACAGAAATTTGATTCAGCTGAGAATATTTTTTTTATTGTAACAATATTATTTAAATTTTCACATGAAACGGTTGCTAAAAGGCACGATGGCAGTTTGCAAATGGTCTCCAGGGCTAGATAAGGACCTGAGGAAGTTCACTGGAGGTGACATTGTGTAGATAACACATGTATACAGTCGTATTTATAACCGTGTCCCAGCAACCGCTCAAAAACAGCTCATACGGTCATCGGTGATTGGACGGGAGCTGATGACCTCAATAATGCACAGATGCAGCAACCCTTGGATTTACAATTGAATTAAGCGACAACTGGTTATTAAAGGGACTTTTGTGCAGCTCAGGAGCAAAGAGAGAAAATAACATTGGTATGCTTTGACAAAGGAGGTGCTGAGACTTGATGTCATCAGAGCTGAGCCCACCTAGCAAGCGTGAGTCCAAATTTTGAATGTCAGCCTTCAGTTCATAGTTGATATAGAATTGTCAGTTATACGAAAAGGGTTAAGTAAGGCTAGTGATATTTTATGTTTCTCTTAATGTCAACAAATCTAATGAAAAGATAAGAACAAACAATGATTTAATCCTACTAAGAAGTATTGTCTCATATGTCTTATTCCTCTGTGCCATTGTTGTCCAAAAGCAATTAAAAACACATCAGTGAGCCACACTGGGTGACATATTTTTACACGATGATGAATATGGCCACTTTAGTTAATATTGTGTCAATCCAACATACATTATCCTGCTGCTGTAGATACTCACTGGAGCAACAAATGTGTATTAATCTGCAGCTGAAAATAGTCCCCAACAAATGCACTGTTTACTCCTGTGATGTTTGCTAAAGGCTGCAGTGGCCAGCTGTGTTAGGAAACGTTTTGTTCTTTTCATGATATTTGTTACAATAACAAAAATATCCTTTAAAAGGGCCATTTCACAGATTTTTTTTACATAAATGTCATTTTCTGTGTCATAAACAGCATTCAAGGTTAAAGGTAGAATTTATTGTCATTCTCTCCATGCTGTATGTAATACTCAGTATACAGGAGGAGGAAAAAATGTGTTACTTTCAGTGAGACAGTGTACACAACAGGAACAAATACAGTAAAAACAGTTAAAAAAAAAGAAAAAAAGAAAAGAGAGATACAAAAACAGGTAAAAAGCCAATAAAGTACACTGGATGCCATCACACATGTAAAAATGTGCTTTGTTTCATTGTGGACAAAAAATGTTGATAAATGTAAACAGTCTTATAACGTTTTATAGCTTTGGGCTCGGAGATTACAGATTTATAATATAAAATCTGCATTACAAACTCAGAGGGTTGAATAAAGGACGCTATCCAGGTGAATTATGGGAAGTGTAGGAATCAGCGTTTCTGTAGTTTGACATTATCCTGATAATTAGACTGAAGTGTCATTTCATTTGACTTTACTCATTCAGTCTGACACCGTGTCCATGTTTGCCAATTTCTTCATTTGAGGCAGGGTTGGTTTGTTTTGTTTCGCATTAACCAATCAGTAGCGAGTGACATATTTGTACTGCCCACGCTGGTTTCAGTCGACAGGACAGCTGAGGCAGCAGATCCGGTTTTTCACACTGATCAAAGAAATACGTTAATTTAAGAATAGTTATTTCTGCAAATGGGCTTAAACGACAACATGAACAGCTGCGTCAACTTGTTTCCATTTTAGCCAGCTGTTTAGCTAGCTAGCTATGTAGGAAGATGACGTTCCCATTTTTAATTATGCCTACAAAGCCCCAATTGGTTAATTGTTTCTCCAAATTGTGGACAAAGCTATCAATGGGCACAACATCAAACTTATTTTAATCACTGAACAAATCTTACATGTTGGCTTCAGATGTTGGGAACCAGGCTAGTTTGACCTGCAGTTTTTTTAATGTATTTATTTTATTGCTCTGAAGGCTTATAAAGGATCTCAATAACTTTGTGATTTGAATCTTTTATTCTTATTCTCTTTTTAGGTATGACATTTGTCCACAGATTGAAAATAGCCTGTAATGTTAGATGTTTAATGTTTATTAATGTCCACTGTCTCTGTTACAATAAATAAAGCAATAAATAAATAAATAACAGGGACTAAAATAAGAATAAAACACTAATAAACTAAATATAGTTTGTTATATATTAGTAATATTTGCATTTGGAGAGCTGCCAAGAAGCATTTTTGTGTGTCCTTTCAGCATCCAGTTTCATGTCTGACAGCTTATTCTGGCTCAGCTGTCAACGTTTATCTGAACGTGTTCAAGTTCATTCATCTTCACATCCAATCAGCTGACATGTCAGGACCAAATTAAGTCTCATGCAAATCCATGTTGTCTACAGCTGGTAATGTCAAATACTGTAAGCTGTCACTTATTTCTCTGGTTAAATCTTAAAAAAGGGAAGTGATAGTGTTCCGGATGTACTGTGATTATGTGTCTGATCAATTATAAATGTTGTATAATTCTACATATTCAGCAGAATTGTAGGTTAAACAAAGAAACTGGAAGTGAAGGTGGAGAAGAACGGGTCATATTTGGGTGAAATATTCATAATTGTAGTGGCTTACTTAAACAGTTAATGATTATTTTCATTATCAGTTAATCAGCCAAATACTCTGTTGATTAATTGATTAATTATTTGGTCTAAAAAATGTCAGAAAAACATGAAACGTGAAAAGAGTTCCTGTAGTCCAAGGTGAGATCTTGATACTGCTTCAGAACCCCAAAATATTCAGTTCACTGGTCAGAATAACAAATAACGAAGGATATCTTTACATTTAAGCAACTTTTTGGGCATTTTTGCTTGAAAAAATTACTTTCCAACAGTTAACTGTTATTGTTACGTTAATTCTGAGGATGAATTTTCTGTCTATCAACTAATCGACTAATCATTTAATTCTGCACTACAGAGCAATGTCATTTAGGGCTGCAACTAATGTTTATTTTCATTATTAATCATTATTAATCTGTTGATTATTTTCTTGATTGATTAAATTAGTTGTTTGGTAGGTGACGTCCTCAAATGTCTTCTTTGTCCTGACCAACAGTCACTGTCACTGTCATATAAGACTAAAATATAAGACTAAAAAAAAAGCTGGACTTGGAGAATTTTTGACTTTTTATTCTTAAAAAACAACTCAAAATGATTTATCGATTATGAAAATAGTTGTCATACTTCTATTATACCAGTATAGCTGCTGAAAACAGGATTCAAAACTCTTCTTCATTAGCAGCAGCAGCACAACATGTAAGACTTGAACATCGGCCAAGAGAGCAGCTTAACACAGAGAAGAAGAAGAAGAAAGTCTGAGATGGTGAAAGAGAGATGGCTGTGATTAAAGATGAAGGGCCGAGACAGATGGAGAAGAACAGAGAGTAACAAACTCAGTCACAGAGAGGCTGGAAACTCTATCCGAGGTCTGGAGGACCTACAGTAGTTTGGATTCCTGGGAGGAGAATTAGAGCTGATAATACAGGAGGTGGACGCAGTAACAGACTGGAAACCTGCGTGCTATCACTCTCTTGTATATAGATTTAAATAACCAAAGTCTGAACACTTCTACACATCTTATTTGACATTACCAGCTGTAAATAGCATGTAATTTTAGAGGTGTTGTTGATTCAGCTATGTGATCATTCTTCAGGCTGTACTTTGTCATGTTTCTTATTGGATTGTATTATAGTGCAGACAAAGTAACAAAACACTTTTCATATAATGCAAATCAAGTTCTTTTGGGGCATTTTATGCTGTCATTAGACAGTGACAGCAGCAAGATAACAGGAAATGAGGGGAGAGAGAGAGGTTGTGGTTATGTTATCAGATTCAAGACCGAAATAAGAAAAACTGAGTTGAATCAACAACACTCTCAAAAAAAAAAAAAAAAAAAGCAGAATGTAAGCTTATACATGTGTTACTGTTATTGTGTTTCCACTCCATGGCTTGTATAGGCTGATCAGGCTGATATTATTAATATTAGATCATATTAGTAGTATTATTATTATGATATTAATTGTAAAACATATCCTCATCACCTAACATTAATCTCAGTTAAGTTTCAAGGCCTCGGCGTGTTTCAAATTAAGTATTTCTCGAATAGTCGAAGAGCAGCTGAAACCCTCCACCCCCTCCTCAAAACATATTATCGCCTTGCCTTATTTGTGTGTATTCAACCACTGGACCGTTTGTGTTTATTTGCCACAAACAGCCAACCTGTTCATTAGCTGTAAGCTAGCGGGCTCTTTCTGTTATTTCTCTCCAGTCTTTTTCTTCTTCTCTCTGTGCTTTTGTGAAGCACATTTATAAAGCCCCAGGACACGCACAAATGTTTCGTGCAACATTTTTTTTTTATTGGGTTCTGCAGGGTTATACACCATTTGTATCAAAGACAAATACTATTGCCTTTTATAATGAATCAAAGAACATCAAGGAACAAAGACGTGTATTTTTATAAAGAAGGGGGCACCGAACCAGCTAGACCTGGAACAGCAACACACACACACATACCAGCAGGGAAACAAGCAAACTGGAGAACAATGAAAGCACATAATAACGAGGATGTTCAATCGCATATCAATGTTGTACCTCCACTCATTAAAACAAAACAAAACAAAGAAGAAAAAGATGAAAAAACACATTGCCACACTTTACCCCTCCAAAATTGATTTATTAGGTGGGAATATCTGAAAGTATTGTTGATGTACTTGAGAGAGTATTTTATTTTCTCCAGCTTAAGAAAGTGCAACATAACAAACATATAACATAACAAAGAATAACACCCGAAACCGCTGTGCATGAGATGCGGATGCAGGGGATTTCCACTTCATCAGGATCAGTCTCCGAGCCAGTAAAGTGGTTAAGGCGATTACATTCTTTTGGGATAAAGACAAAGAGGGCAAAGAGAGCACTGAAAGGGTTATGGGTCAAGACAACATTTTAGACCAAGTATTAAAAATAATTGTACAAAAGATAAACAGGGATGGACAAAGCCAGAGCAAATGTAAAAGGTTGGCAGGAGCCATGACGACATCTGTCACAGAGCAGGGAGACGACCTTGTAAATCTTAAATAGACGAGCCTTGGTAAAGTAAGTGTGGTTCACCACTTTACATTGTATCAAACCACGCTTTGCACAAATAGAGAAGCTGTTTACTCTTCCCAGAATCTCTCCCTAAACCTCACGTGATGCATCCTCCCCCAAATCTGTTTCCCACAATAATTTAATTGAATCAAGTGAGTCTATGCTTAAGTTATGAATCGTGAGTGTAGAGTCTAGAGATCGCTCCTTGCAGAGATGGAGACTGGGGAGTCAAAAATCATCCAGAGGTAAATCCCCCAGCAGATTGGGAAAACCAGGGAAGGTGTTATGTACAAAGCTACAGGCCTGTGAGTATCTGAAAAAATGTTCTTAAGGAAGTGAAAAAACAGTCCAACAGCTGCTGAAAGGATGCAAAAACACTTTAAATTATTTAACACTTGCATTGGACCACACAAAAAACGCACCATCTATAAGGGAAGGGGAAAATAAAGGATTAGAAACTAAGGGGGCGTTACTAGAGAATAAATGTAAACTGAAGTAACGTCTAAACTGAAACCACATCTTAAGGGATGATTTCACAACTGCATTTTTTGTGTATAGAGATACAGCGGAAGAAATCAGAGCGTATAAAAAACTTTCAGTGATACCAGGCTGGCAGAGTTTGCCTTGATAATTAGCCAGGTGGGAGGAACATCAAAGCTCTCATATTATAGCCAGTAGTTCAAGGATCCAATATTAGCAGCCCAGTAGTAAAACAGAAAGTTTGGTAGAGACAGTCCCCCTAGAGACTCAGGTCTCTGTATTGCTTGCACAGCTGCAGAGTTTTCTGGTTCCGGATAAATTCTACATGGCACACAGCAACATTTTCAACTTGCTGGCAAATTTATGTCTATTCAAGTCTTTCCATTGACTTTATATGCAATTGTGCCATGTCTTGAATTTGCCTCTGACAATTTTTGTAAATATATGAAACCGACAATCCAACAAACATGTCCACTGCATGTAGCGATTGGCCAGGAGGTGAGAAAGTAAGCAGGATTTGAACTTCTCTCTCATTCTTTACATGATGACTTCAGACGCTTCTCGTAGGCACGACTGAGGGCAACGCTGTGAATACCTCAGAGGAGAGACTGACCAAAAGTGTGCACTGCTATTTCAATGACTACTGAATCCAGCTCCTCTCTATGACAGCTGGCTTTCATATTCAACTTGAACACTTTTGCCTTCAGTTAGTTAGACGACACTTGTTCATTTCAAAGCCTTTAGTGTCTTACAATGGCGTAAAATGCTGCTTCAGAGGTGTTTCCAGCCTTATAATTCTGGACTCAAACATTACATTTTTGCCATGTTTTGATACTTTATGCATGAAAGTGGTCAAGCTTAGCTATGTTGAATATCTATAAAAACCCTCCAGTACAGAGTGTTACATTTAATTGAGTTATCCCCCTGACTGTCAAACAGACTCTGTGCTTTTTATAGTAAATATTCTGAAAAGTTCAATACTTTATTTGGTTCCTTTATTCCGCAGCACAGTGTGAGCTCAGGGCTGACCGAGTGATCCTCTGAGGACCCACAGCATCCATTTTCATTAGTCTCCCCCTCGCCCCATGCTGCTACTTTGCCCTTTACAACATCACAGCAGCCATTTATGAGCCGCTCCTGTGGGCTGCCGCAACAGTCCTGCTCCCCTTTTATAGCTGCCCGGAGAGACCGTCTATCCCTTCATCCTCCCCTCAGACCTTTTTACCTCCAATCCCATCAACCACGGAGGTGTCAGTCTGTCTATTCATCTCTGTCAATCTACCTGTGTGGGTGTCTAAATGTGAACCCACAACACGACGCACACATCTGTCCATCAATTTTGATCATTGATTGATCTTCCAAAGTAATTTGTCAAGGAAAAACGGCAAACAGTCACTGATTCCAGCTTCTCAAATGGGATTTTCGGGATTTTTTGGACAAAATAAGCCATTTTTTTTACAATTTCCTAACATTTTAAGCACTGAAAGATTAATCAAAAAATAATACAAAGCTGGATAAATAAGAAAAACAATCATTAAGCACAGTCTTAATGAACAAAACAGCCAAACAGACCAGCAGCTACTCAGCTGTACTGCAGTGTTTCAGTATGGAGGTCTACTCTACTGCACATTCCTCTCAAACATAAGAGCAAAATTAATGATTATGCTTTGAGAAAAATTAATCACTGCATATTGCAGCACATATGGGCTCATTCACCTCCTCGTGTGAGTCTTCTGGTGAAAGTATTATTTCTGGGAGCTTCAGAGGAAGTTAAAAAATAAGTAATGCTATATATTCATACTTCACCAAAACACCACTTTTCCTTCCACACATTTTTTGCTGTGAAGTTGCAGTCTCGGCATGAATCTACTGGGAATTCGGAGGAAAATAGGGAAAGTGACATTTACAGAATCTATATAGGTTAAGACTGAGATGTATTTATATATGAGTGGAGATGAAAGTCTTGGTTTTCTGATTTCTGGTCGCTCTTAGACAAAATTCATAGACGTTGGACCACCGTGATTTAAGAGAAATAACTTGAATACTGGTTGTCAGGATGAGATCGAGCCTGAAGCGCTTTAAGTTCTCTACTAATAAAAAAGGCATCTGTTTTAGTCCCAGAGAAAGTTCAGAAAGTTGTCAAAGTGTAAAGCAAAAAGGACTAATCGATTAATTAAAAAGACAGAAAAACCTGATCATAACTATTCTATTTATCAAATAGGCTTGTTTAAGTAATCTGTCAAGCAATAATACCAAATATTATCTACTCCAACTCAATCCTCAGTGAGAATTTAAAGCATTTTTTACTTTTTACAACCAGAAAATAATCAGCAGATTAATCGATAATGAATGTGTAAAGGCTCAGAGTATTTATGGTTAAATTTAGTTGATTTATGTACTGTACTGATCTAACTCTATTTGCCTGGACGAGTAAGAACAAAGCCATTTGAACCTTCCTGAGACCTGCTGGATGGCGGATAGAGAGGAAACGACCCCAGAACGCTCGAGTTTATGGAGACAGATGGACACGTCTGATAGTCAGCAGCAGCTCCACATGCTCAGAGAGGCTGAGCAGAGCAAAATGAACCAAAGGCAAACAGTAGTCTGGATTAATGCGTATATTCAGCTGTTTCCTCATGTAGCCTTAACGGGTACGAACGCCAGAGAATACGTCCATCCCATTAGGTTTAAGTTTGACCAGCTGGAATCAAATTGGTTGTGAAACAAGTATCAGTCACTCAGATCAGAGGAACTACTGTGACTTTGTGTCTTTCACCAAACCAAATATAAAACTTGGTGCAAGATATTGGTGAACAGAAAAGAAAGTAAACTACTACACAGGGGCTATATTTTGCGTGTGACAGTATCAGTATCATCTAGCTTTTACATTTTGCTTCAAAAAGGATGTTGACTTTTTTCTGCAGCGCGACAGGAAGTCATATTTCAAATGCTTGATTTGCTGCCATTAGTTTATTTCAGCTTCTATGTTTTTCTTTTGATCGAGTGCATTTAGCTGAACATCGCTAAAAGGGTATTAGCTGCCCTGCTTGGCACAGCGATCAGGTCAACATCTGCCTGCTCATGCACCTTACTTCGGGATGTGGGTGTTTTCATGTATTTGTGTGTGTGTGTGTGTGTGTGAGAGAGAGAGAGAGAGAGAGAGAGAGAGAGAGAGAGAGGAAGCCTAGAAGCCTACCACATGCTTCCTGGCCTTTAAGCAAGAGATAGTATCGCTGACGGAACTGACGGCATTAAAACTGATTCTGAAAATAGACGCCTTTCTACTCTGATGTGATGTGATGATAATACATTTCTGGAGACATTTTAATGATGCTAAATCCAATAACTGCTGTCATAAGAAGCAGTGTCCGAGTCCTGCTCCACAGTAACAGTTACTACCTTGTTTGGCAAGGCTTGTTTTGCCGGAGTGGCGTGCGCCTCAATAAGCAACACCGTTCAAGCTATTTTTGGCTCTGGCACCAAGCCAGATCAAATGCAAACTCTGGAGTGTTCATCATGCATTAGTTAGCATTTCATCTAACTGAAACACACACAAACGACAGAGTATGAATAGTAATAAACCACTCTGATGCTTTTTTAGAGGAAAGTTCCCAGTGGTGAGCAGCGTCAGGTTCAGGATGAGGAGAGTATTTAAAGCTCAATCCAACACAAGGTGCCTCACCTAACGAGGTCGGAACCATGGAGACCAAGTTATTTCGTTTTGATGCTGCTTTGCATCAGATTGATAACAGCATCATTCACTGATCTTTAAATACACAGCGCACGCGTCATCCCCTGTTAGTTTATGGGCTCGGTGGTTACTGAGGAATGTCTTTGTGTGTTCGACTTTGTGAAAGAGAAGCTCATTGGACTTTCACAAAGGACATTTCTATTACTCGGGCCTCAGTCAGCGCTGTTGTTGTTTGACCTTTTACTTTAAATTAGAGTAGTCGATGTTTATTTTCCCACCATCAAATCTTGGCAACAGGCACCGCAGTCCTGTCGTAGTTATTACATGAGGTCCTGATTGCAGTAATTGAGCTGAACGACATCACTTTGCTTTGTTTTTAGAAGAGAACTTGAATGTTTATGTGCACGGGCATGCTAAAATCACTTCCATACAAGCGTATAGTCCCCACACATACTGTAGGTGCATTTAGAGGTTCAGGTCACAGCAACTATTTGTCACATTTGCTCAAAAAAAATCCCTCAAACTTCACATCACATTTGAAAAGCTATTATAAGCAGTTATGTCAGATTTCGTCATTATATTTTAGCGTGTTCACGCAGGACGATAAAAACAGAAGCTTTTTAGTTTGTCTAGTGAGGCATAAAAATGCTAAATTTTCTTGAGAGGATCAATAAACAATGCTGCCAAACTCTGCACACACATCATTCTGCACAGTGAAGCTCAAACATTGAACTGAAGCAAAACACATTTTTTAGTGGAGGGGGACTTTAAATAAGCAGAGAAGTCAAAATAAACTGCTTAAAGTTACAGATAAATGGTTGAAATGCTTCAGCCACAGCAAATAAAAACACACACAGAGCTCATGAAACACCAGGGGATAATATAAAGTTACATAAAAATATAAAATGGCAGGAGTGGGATGATAAAACACAGCAACATATTAAATATTCATGAACTCTTTACAACAAAAGAATGTTTTAAGAGGAGATCTAAATTAACTGTCTGTCTTGAACCACATTTTAATTCTGTTAATAGTTTGACACAAAAAAAAAATCCTAATTTGAAAGTTAAGTTAACGCTTATTACCTTTTTTCAAAGCTGTCAGCAGATGGAATTTGCTCAGATGTCATTATAGTCTTGTAATTGTTTTGTCTAAAATGAACACGCGCAGCAGAACAGGTGAAACACTGCACAAAAAATAAAAATAAAGAGTTATTTTTAAGTTTTCAAATTTTTAATATAATACAGACAAAACCATGAATAACAAACAAAAAAAGACAAAGAAAATAGAATAACCTAAATTTATCTTATTTGTATTTAAAAGAATAAATAAATACTATGATTGCCAGTCGAAATCCCATCAGATGCACTAGAATAGGCAGCTTGTAGAGGATCACCCAGTACATACAACCTCGGTTCGAAATCAAACTTGTCCTCAAAAATTTCTGTTCGTACGTTCGTGGACCCACTTCCAAACAATAACGTGCCCTCTGAGTCTGGGGCCTGACACCTCCGGCACTCCGCTGAGTCCTTAAGACCTAGACTACGAAGTCCAGAAGGTGTCCAGTAAAATCGAGAATTTGAGAATTTTGAATAAGCCTAATTCTAATATCCCTTGACATTTTCTTAGAGTTTCCACAAATCCCCTCTCATTCCTATACATTTAATGACAAACCCAGGTCCCGTTCCCAGGCTTTCTTCACAGCATTAGGTTCTTTATTGACGTCATCAAATATCTTTGAATAATAAAATGAAGTCTTGTGGCCTGTTCCATATACTATAGTGATGCCAGCGAGATTTAGTTGTAAATTTTGCCAGGACTTAGTGTATAAATGCCTTTATCCACCCACTTTGCTTATTAGTAATTTGGGATTCAACTACATACTTGACTCTGAGTTACGATAAGGATTTAAATCGAGTGTCTGATGAAGTGGGGTCGATACCGGGGAGACAATTTGGTAGACAAGCAAGTCAACAGAGCGAGAGGAGAGCCTAACACCCTCTCCATCTCATACTGTGGGGGAGTCCTCTCTGGGGATAATGTCCACTGAGCTAAATGTCTGGTACTAAAGACATAATGATAAAATAGCAGCTTAGGCAGCCCTAGAGCCCCCCTGTCAACTGGTAGTTGGAGCCTTTCCAAGCACATCCAGGGACGTTTCTCATTCCACGAGAAATTGTTATATATTCTATCAAAATGTTTGAAAAACTTTCTATGTATGTTAATAGAGAGGGATTGGAGGAGATAGTTTATCTCAAGTATGCAATTCATCTTCAGTACATTCACTTTACCCCACAAAGTGTCGACCATCTTTCTACATCAGATGAAATTTTCCTCAGCAGGACATTTGATGAGGTGATAAAATGCCTAGTACCTCATACCCTCTTGAGGCCATTGAAATGAGGGAAGTAGGATTTGGACCAGTAGGAAGTCAGTGGAAGTGGTTCAGACTTTGACCAGTTCACTTTATATCCAGAGAGCTTCGAGAACAAGAGCTGTTACATCTTGAGCTGTCGAATTACACTTCGTAACTAGTTGGCTCCTTTTCATACTTGATCTCTGAATAGAAAAACTGCCGTCACAGTTACGGAAGAGGCTGAGTGTGTGATAGCACCTATAATGTAATTTTACACTGTTCATCATAAGAAAGAAATCAACCTTCGAATGCTTTCCTGTGATCACCTGCAATCTCATTCCGCTCTGTTTGGCAAACAGCAAGTCAGCTAAAACAAAGAAAAGCTATCTGTGTGACAGGTAATAATGTTCTCATCTCCTGTTGGGAGCGTATAATATGATCCTGTTTGATTCATAATCCAACCTGTATTAAAATTGTATCATCAGTGGAGCAGCTGCAGGCTATTTTCAAGGCTACAATCTTGATTCGATCCAGTGAAATTCAAATATCCAATTTATTCAGACCTAACTGAGAGTGAAGTCTTTATTCTTTGTGTGAAGAGCAGCTTTGACATTTCGACCTCAGTGCTTTGAATTTAAAAATGAGACTGACCTCACGCTGATTTGTCTGGTTTTCAGGGAGTACTTCAGCTCTGAGACTGAGCTTCCTCGGGGTCACATCAGAACATCACACACATCATGAATGAAGGTTTAGCTGAGCAGCAGGACTGGCTGTAATGTTTCCACACATCTCCTCTCTCTCTCTCTCCCGGTAGATCTGCACTCCTGATCTGGTGGTGTTCCTGGCCTGCACCAACCACCGTTTGAAGGAGAGGCTGCAGAAGCGAGCCGAGCAGCAGGGACGACCAGACGACAACCCCAAGGCCATAGACCGCCGTCTGACCAACTTCAAACAAAACACCATCCCTCTGGTCAAGTACTTCCAGGAGAGGGGCCTTATCGTCACGGTAAGGCTGGTTGACAAGTGGGTTTGCATGTGTTTACATTAGAAAGAAAGATAAACAGGAAAATATGATGAAAATTGCCCATTATCCCTACATCTGATGCCAGTGTTCAGTGCCAAAACAGGAAGTAGTGTATAGCAAGAAAGGGTGTGTGTGTGTGTAGCACTTCCAGCTTTTATGCCAGAGACAGGAGTTCCCATCCTGTGACAGACCAACAATTATGCCATGTTTACACTATGTGGAATAGAAAGTAGAGATGGGAAAGACTCTCATGTGTACAACTTTTCATTCATGCTATTGGACATCATACTAACAAAATGAAATGAGAAACACAAGCATTAGTCACAATTCTTACTCAGAAGGAATACAATCTAGCTGACAAATGAGTGTGTGAAAAAACAATCAATGGCGACTAATAAAAAGTCTAATCTGAGCACTGAATGATTAACATTAGTCATTTAAGGTTGAGTGATTGTATGATGACAGAGTTTGAGTCATTTGAGATTAAAAAATATTATACATGGTCAATCTAGCACTATATAAAGTAAATTAGAATGTGTTTTTCATGTATTCATTCATTCACTCACTCAAGTGTTACAAAGCACAAAAACTTTAAAATTTAAAATGAAAATAAGAGATGTGGATACAGTGTAGTAGTCACTGTTGGACTCGATTAAAACTTTAAAATCAGCCAAAGAAATCTGTTCCGCTTGTTGTCTTTTCCATATTTTATCAAGCTCTTTGTTTTGAATTTGGGAATTTCTAGAAAAAGACTCTCCTGAGATTTAGTAAAGCTATGAATTTGCCTAAACTGTAGACGATGTGTGAGATATATGGGCTATTTTCCCAAAAGTGCTTTTATAAATAAATAATAAAGAGTGCAGATCTCTTCTGACAGAGACAGGGCCAGCCAACACTCTTATATAAGTCACAGTGATGAGTCCTAAAGCTGTCACCGGTTATGAATCTTAGAGCGCTGTGATATAAAACCTCTAAAGAGAATAGTGTAGATGGTGGAGCACGCATATAAATAATACAATATGAATAATACCATAGTCCAGTGTAGATGAGAGGGAAGAGAGAGAGAGACAAATAGTTTTTATGTCTGTGCAGAAAGTTTAGCTCCTGTTAACATTATTTTCAATGAATGACAGATTTAATGCTGACACGTGGCATGATGGTTTGTTTCCTTTTTAGACACTTCCACATTATTTAGTGCCGTGCTGACATGAACTGTATTTACAAGATGGAAACTGGTAATATCTGGTCATTTTTTAAAACTTTTCCCCCCTGAAAGCTGAAAAAAAAAGCTTTTTAGTTGGAAATACCTTTGACCAAACAGTATCAACATTAGGTCCACTTATCAGCTTTTTCTGGAGATTTCAACCATGAGAGTTTAGTAGCTGTTAAGATTTAATCTGCAGGATGTCTTGTCTGAGTTGGCTTAAATGGTAACGTTTAAAGATACCCTGTGGAGTTTTTGACCTCTAGTAACATTATGGAGCGTTTTTTTTTTTTTTTATGAGTTAGTTTTGTCTCACGCACACCAAGCGGGTAGCTCAGGGTCTGCAAAGTGACGCCAATGCAGAAGTGCTTTAAACCTGCGTTCTCTCTAATGGCAATTACATGGAAGTCTATGAGAAAATGACTCCATTTCTCACTTTATTTATTACCTCAGTAAACACTTGACTAATGAGTTTATGGTCTCGACACAGTTTGATGTTCATTTTGTAAATTATGGTCCCAATTAGAGTAAAATAGATGATAAAGCAGAGTATGCTTTAGGGCGTGGCTACCTTGTGATTTACAAGTCGGCAACAACATTGATTATTTAATATAACCATGGAGTAACCCCAGATTCACAGAGTACAGGCGTAGGTGTTTTCCAGTTTTTCCAGTAAGCACATTTTGTTTTAATGGTTTTAAGCCTGTTTTAAGCCTGCTCAGCCCGTAGGCTTTACATTGTGATGACGTCACAGATTTTTAAATCACTTTTCTCAGCTCGAGGAAAGTTTTACAAATATAAAACCTCCATGGATCAAAAGTTCATGATAGAAAGAGTCGTAATTGATGTTGTTTGCAGTTCAAGGTTTCCTGTCAACAGTTTTACAGACATTTCCTTTACAATGTTGGTCTATGAGGAAAATGTTTTTGGGCCGCAGGGGGATTTTTGCTGCAATACCGCGAGTGACCACTGGGAAAAATTGGCTGCAAGGTTGAGTGGCAGCACCGTATCCAGCTCTTATAATACATCCATGGTAAATGGACCCTGCTAACTAAGCTAGCAGCTAGTGCTAGGGTCAGCTCCACCCTCTTGTCCAAATATCGTAACTTCTGGCTCCAAAAATCAAAGATGGCGACGGTCAAATCGCCAAACTCAAGGCTTCAAAACAGGGGTCCACAAACCAGTGGGTGACGTCACAGTGACTACGTCCATATTTTTTTACAGTCTATGGTGCACATGCATCCTCCTGCGAGAACCGCATTACTACGCCAGCAAAGGCAGTGAAGAAGAAGTCTGTAAGCTAGTAAACATGGATGTTAACAATGCAGGATTTCAAATATTTTTTAAAATAGGTTTTGCAGATGTTTTATGAGGAAGGACATGCATTCAACACATCTGTTAGACCTCAAGGATCAACACAGTGTAATGTTTCATGAGTAACACTCAATGTAAAGTTTTTAATTAATGCATCTTTTCTAAACTGTGTGTTTAGCTCCTGATTGTTTTGGAAGGTGAAAGGCAGATTGGTGCAGACAGGCATAAAGTTTCCTTGATACATGTGAGCCGGGTGCTAATAGAGCTTTTGGCTCCTGCAGTCGACAGGAATCTGCTGCCCACTCTTTAGTCTTATTGATCTGTCTGAGTCTCAGGGCAGCGTCATCCTCCACACAGCAGAGGGATTACTGATGAACTCCTCTACTGTATTACTGTGAGATTTTGTTTGCATGCTTTTAGATTGTTGTCTCCAGGCATTTTAGAATCAAATGCTCAGAATAATCTCCCCTGGATCTTACATTAACATTCAAAAGAATGAAAATAAAACCAGATGCCCTCCAGAAGTCAGTGCCTGCGGTTTATGTGTCAGTGCTCGTTCTCTCTCCCTCTAGCTTTCTGTGCTTGATGCCATAAAAGTAAAACTTAAAATGCCAGTGAAGTGAGCAGCACTCCAGACGCATTATAATTAAGTCTTTGTCTGTATTGTTATTGCAAAGACGTATATTTCTGCTGTGTGATGTCTTTTCCAATTTACTTTTATATTCTCCCTGTTATATCCCTCTTATTGCAGGCTTGTCTGGCTCCCTTTTTCCCTGCTGTTTTCTCTAATTTCCCCACAGTTCCCGGTTTTTGAATCTTGCCATGTATTCATTCTTCAGTCAATCTATTTGCTGTCCCTGTTTATCCTGTTAAGAGTCTTTATGTTGCATGTAATGCAATGGGATAGTTTGAGGGCAAACTGTTTCACATACAGTTCAGGTAGTTTGTTTGTTTCCAGTTCACCTAATCTGCATGCCTTTGGTTTGTCGGATGAAAGCAGAGCAGACATCGGGAAAACAGTCTCCACACTGCACATTTAAGGTTTCAGTGTTCATGAATACTACAACTACAACTTCACAGCAGAGGAGTAAAAACGGCTCATCAAGTGAAAAACCCATCTTTACATGTCTACATACGCGGTCAGATATGAGGTTTAGAGCATCCTAGGAGTTGCTTACTCTTAAATGACAGGTTAACCATTTTTGAAGTCAAACAACAGCCAGGTGCACAAAAGAGCATTGAAACAGGTTTTGCGCTCTGTAATTATTGCTCCTGAGAAGATCACCTCCAAATGTGAATGTAAGTGATGGGGGACAAAACCCACAGTCCTCATTTTGAGCAAAAATGTATTTAAACATTTGTCTGAGGATAATATGAGGCTTCAGTCACCTGACTTAGTCAAATAAAGTGGATAACTTTATATAAGTTATATAATACAGTCATTTTAATTTAAAAAATCCCTCTTTGTGTCTCGACGGAGAGTGTTTTCCTGTTCAGCTGCAGTAGAAGGATTGTAACAAAAAGAGAGAATTTGGCACAAAAAACACAAACATTGACAACTTGACTAGACAAATTTGGACGACAAAAGTTTCATATTAGCTTCAGATAAACTTTTAAATACATTTTTGCACAGATTTTGTCCCCCATCACTTACATTGAAAGTCAATGTTCATTTGGGCACCTGACTGTTGTTTTAGGACAGACTTGAAAAGCTGTGAACTCGTCCTTTAATTTGTCTCGTCTGCTTTTACACAAGTTTGACTGCGGATGTTTAGAGAAAGGCAATAAAACTTTTTGATAAAACATAATGATTGAAATTTCTCAATAGTGCTACGTATCAAAAACTGTCAAGTATTGAAAACTGGTATCAAACACTTGCTCAGATTGATACTGTTTGTTGCAGTCGTTTAAATCATAATTTAGCCAGTTTTAGACTGTTTATGATTCCAGCAAAGTTCCTCCATGTTTGAACACTATTTAACGGTTGAGAAGTTTGACTGTAATTATAAATTAAAGATTAGTTTTAATGAAGCTTTTATATTCTGTGGTGGAAATTTACTGAGATGCTGAAGTTGTGTACTGAGAAGCTTAGTCTCTTTTGGGTTAGGTCGTTCATGACACACGTTTATAACTGTGTGTCATCTGTTATACTTCAGTGAGATGTGTGTCCTTGCAAGGAAAAGTAGGGTTATCAAAAAATATTGCTTTGGTATTGGTACCAAAACTCACATCATATCAGCACTTGTATCCAAAAATGTTAAATGATACCCAGACAACTTGTCAAACTGAGAATCCTACCAGTTGCTGTCAACGTTTTGTAAATTTAATACAGTACTCAGCTGTTAGTTGAGATATCTTGATGTTTTTTCCAACGATGACACTGTAAGATAACAATAACACTTCCAAACAACATAATTTGGCCAGAAAAGTGCAGTATGGAAGTTTTTTTTTTCTTTTACATTGGCAGGAATGTACAAACTTTAAAAATGTTCTTTTCACAGCTTGTTGGTTGTTGGCAGAGGCTGCGTTTGCTTCAGACACTTCACAGCCGCTCTAAGAGAAAAGCTGCTTGGCTGTACTATCATAATGCTACAATCATGCTCCAGAGCACCGTAATCAACAGAGGTTATTATATAATCCGATAGCTGTCTGTGTCAGCCTTTTTTTTTCTGACAAAGTAATGAAAAACGTCACCTCAGTTTGAAGCCACAGTAAACCCCTGTGGAGTCAGGAGAAGTGAAGGCAGACCGACACATGATTGTGTCCTCATTTTTTAATCAAAAGCCTGCAGAGTGTCCTCTCTAAGGAGAGCGCCAGACGGAAAACAATAACTTTATATAGAAAGCACTTTTCTAAACTTGTATCACAAAGTGTTTTATAGCATAAAAACAAAAAGAAAAGGTAAGAATAAGAGTAAAAAAATACAAGATAATAAAGTTAGGAGTTAAAACAGAAGCAGATAAAAGCGATGAAGCTTCCTACAGTAAGTAAATTAACTCTAACATGCACAGACAAGGAGGTTAAAGTAGGTATAAAGCAATCCCATCTCTTAATTCCACTTTGAAGCGCAGCAGCTGATTTTCATACAGTCTGATACCTGACTAAAGCTTTTTGATTAGGACAAGAGCACTGCAATAATCCAGACGTGACTAAATAAAAGGCATGGATGGCAGTTTTAGTGTCTTTAAAATTAAGCGTAGGTCCAATTTCTGCAACCCTCTTAAACTTATCTCAGTGTCATGATGGTTAAAATGTAAGATGAGGTGCAATATTGTTTTGCGCTTGGCTTTATTGCAGGTTAAAGACTTAAGTGCTACCTATTCAGAGACATGCTGAGTGTTTAACTGACGAAAGGTGTTCAGTTAATTCACATCTACTACACCATCTGGTAGTGTCTGTATCATGCTAAGCTCACCGTGTATAAAACAAGACGCCATGAAGGCGACAGAAGAAACACAACAAACATTTACTACAGAAGGCAGGAGAGTCCAGTTGAGGTGAAAACTTTCTCTTTTTTTTTGCCATTTTCACCTTTATTGGACAATCAACAGTGAAGTGGCAGGCGGGAAACAAGGGGGAGAAATAGGAGAATGACATCCAACAAAGTCCCCATCTTGAATCAAACTAGAGTTTTAAGTGACATGCGATGTCACCCTTCGGCTTGCAGAGCGCTACAAGAGGGAGAAACTTTCTCAGGCAATTCTCTACAGTGGTGGTAAAATCTCATGAGTTTTCCAGTGTTTAAAAAATCCATTATTTTTTTTCCAATTTTGAATCCAAGGTGTGATTTTTATTTTTATTGTGATTTTATTTTCAGTATAAATTTTTTCCCAGTTAAAGGTTGGTTTTTTTTGCATCTAAGGATGGAGGATTTTAAAGCTCCCTGAGGCACATTAGTGATTTGCAATATTGGGCTATGCAAATAAAATGGACTTGACTTGACATGATTATTAAAACCTGCAAGTGATGCTGAATTAAAACGGAGTCAACGGAGCTGCAACACCATAAAGTCTAGAGCTTTTGAGTCTCCTCTCTGGACGTCAGCTTTGAAAACTTTGACTATGAAACATCCTCCTTTAGTCTGTTTACAAGTCTCTTGCAGAGTATTGCTGCATATATGGAAAAAAAGTTGTGTAAAGCCTTTTGTGGCTCCTGAAGCTGTGTGAAATCTCAGCATCAGTTGGAACAAGTTTGAAAATGAAAAATCAGGAGGTGTGGAGTTAGAAAGAAGTGGAGTTCCTCATCTGAGCTTGAGGTCAGGGGCTCGAGTCTGCATTAGCCGCTACTAGCATAACACACCTGAAAAGCTGAACAAACTGTTGCAGTGCGTTCCGATACCCATACAACCATTTAATATGCCAGAAAAAGATTTAATATGTCAAATGCAGTATGCCAAAAGTACCAGGATGTCCTACTACATCCAGCCGCATTTTGCAGTATGCAAGCCAGCACGCTGTTCTGGCTATTCTGACCCACAATCCTCTGAGCAGCAGAAGATACGTCACATCGACTGAGCCGCCAAGAGCACAGACCAATGACAGTGCAATGACGGATTAAGTAGTACTGTATGTCCCAATTGTATGCATACTGCATGCAACAGTATATACTTTGTAAGGGCAGCTACAGTACATACAAAGTAGAAGTATGCAATTTGATACACAGCATTGGTGGTTGAATTGTGCGTAATGTAAGTGCCAGGTTTTGACAAAGAATGGAAAATACAATACAACATACACAAACATTAAGGATTAACACTCAACACTTTCAGATATACGTTAGAGTGTTTCTAACTTAAAGATTTCAGTTTACGTGTGTAGATGTTTGAACACAACCAGCTGAATTGATGTAAAACTGGAGCTGAGACAAGATTTCTGCAGCCTGCTACATTTTACTAAATCTCTCCACGTCCTCTCTGTTTTCCCAGTGGAGCCAACTTAATTAAGACACAGTGACTAAACAAGTCTGAAGTTGTAAGTCTCTTACAGTAAATTCAGACGGATAGTGTGAATCTGCGGTGTTTTCTGTTGTGTAATTATCTCAATAAAACCCTCCACAGACTCATGAGATTATTGTAAGACTCTTGAAGCTAAATATTTGTGGTTAAGTGGATTCTGTAACTACATTCATGATCCTGAAAAGATGTTTTTTTTTTTTTTTTTTTTGCATGTTGCACAATTACATATCATTTCCTGTCTAATTAAAAAAAACATGTTCCCCATTTCATACATTTCTTAATGACTCTTGAAGACATGCAGAATATTGTTAAAGGTTCTGGTACAAGTAATCGCTATTTTTATCCCATTAAAATTAGTCATCCACTATGTTTATTTCCAAAAGCTCATTAAAAATGGATTAAACTGAAGTAGCCACAGTTTCTACTTCTATTATCAGAGCACTATATGGCACCGAGCCACAGTTTTTATTGCCAACTCTAACAGTAGGTACAAGTGATGTAAGAATAATGAAGTTGCTCTGGATGAGACTGTCGGCTAATACCCATAATGTAAATACAACATGCTGTAAATGTACACTTAATGTCCATTTATAGGTTTACCATTGTTGGTTTAGGAGATATAAATGTTTATGGCAGTTGTAGTAGGTCAACTGACTTATTCAGTGATCGCCAATGATCAACACAGAGCTGTAACTCACAGCAATTTCCGAATATGTCAGTTGACCAGTTACAACTACGAAAACAACTTTTAAAGCTCCCAAACCAGCCGCGGTCCATTACAGGTACATTTTCCCTCTGCAATTTTGACATGTTGTGTTTTTGTGAAAACACCTGAGGTATAACCAATTTCCTCTCCTCATACTTGTTAATGAAAGAAGTCTGCAGCCCTTAAACTGTGTGATTTGAACATCGTGATAGCTTATTGATGGATTGTTCTTCCTGTGAACTGCTGCTTTGAATCTCCATTTTCTTTGTGTTGCTGACGGCGGCGTCGACATGCAGCCTCAGACAAGCACTCCCACTTCGTTCACAGTGTGTCTCGGCAATCACACACACGCCCGACGCCTCGGAAATCAAAGGTTGACACAGTCTGAAGCGCTCTTACAAGACAACTTCATGACAGATGATGTCCGCGCTGAACACTTGGGCGTTACTTGTACTGAAAAAGAAAGACAAACAAAATCTATATTTATTTACAATAGATTTGTGGAGGATTGCTGTGAGCTGCTGAACAACTACGTGTTGTTATATTTCACATTTAATCCCACATCACCTAACTGCATGTGTGTTTGTGGGTGTTAGTAAGTGTGAACAGCCCTTTATCAAAATATACCAATTTATTCCTTCTTGCGTAAGTTTAAACGCCAGAGAAAACCTTCCAATCAGAGACCAACATCATAAATATGATCTTTATGTGCACAGAAACTTCCTACATGCCTGGTGATTTCCTGAAATTAATGTAAATATCTCTGTTTAGATTAAGACATAAAGGTCCTCTTGCAGACAGTAACTCCTGAAGCAAAGGACACTGTGCTTGATTATACGATAAAGTCATGACCGTCACTTATTATTACTGCTAATATTACTGCTATGTGTTATGGATTACAAGTTAGAAGTCCCCCATGAGGTTTGTAGCCTCAGTTCTTGGCTGTTGGTCTCACATTTCATCAATTTTCTGTTTATTTGTAAAACAGTATACCCGTCAGTACAGTACAGTGTGTTAATGTTCACACCAAACCAAGCTGTTACCAGAAATTATCTACTTTGGCTTCCATGTTTATGAGCAATCTGCCCCCTATCAGTAACTATCTAGAACTATAATTGAATGACACTTATTAACACTATATTGCATTTAATGGAAATGTTAAACAAGAAAATGTAAACGAAAAGGCCTTAAACTCAGGAGTAACTAGCCAGATTATTTAAACTCACAAACATGTAGCTACTGTTTTTACTTACACTATTTAGCTTTTGACTCTTTGTAAAATAGGTTTTAACTAATTATAGTTGAAACCTCTGAAGTTTAAGTCACTTTAAATTCTGAAGTTCGATGTAATTTATAAATTCATTTGTTTTAAAGCATGAGCTGAGATTACGGTTATTCATACCTCACACTGTGGTTAACATCAATTCTATTAAACAGCCACCGCTAGCTCAGCTGCTGTTAATACTACTACTCAGTGCTTTCTGACTGGAGGAAACCGAGTAGCTTAAACAGTGAGGAGGGAATAAAAACATTAAGAAAAGAGATATTCTTTTATATACGATATTATTAAAGCTAATTGAGAACTCATACTGTGAAAATAGAGTTTAACAAGTTCTAAAGCCATCCAATCTCAAATATTTAAGGGCACATGATCCTCAAATTGATTGGGCATGATGCCACATTTTCCTGTGGTGAATTGGTTTCCGCCTTCTTTCTTGTTTCAGTACCGGATGCTCACTGTGTGTCATGTATTTGATTGCCTTACCAGGTGCAAAACTAATTACCTTGGAGGAAATCACAGCTACACTGCATGATTGTGACATTGATGAAGGCCAAAAACATTTTGTTAAGTGCGATCCTCCTGTGTCATTATTAGTTAATATATTTAGGATAACGCTCCTCTTCATGCACGCTTTGTCTGTTTTCTCGGGTTTATCAGCATCATTAAATTAATAATCAATCACAATATTAGTAGGAATGAATGTTCACCTGTTTCCAACCTGCATCCGACCTTGTTCGGGAGTTCAAACTACACACGTCACAAGAGGCTTTTAAAGATAATATGAACATGAAAACCAGGAGAACATACAGCCGTAGATGTAATTAATTGCTTTATGGCACAAAACAGGGAGACAAGGTTCTTCCTCCAGTGTAAATGTCTTTAACGTTTTCAGAGTTGTTTTGCAGTTGCAGATGCTGAAAGGTGATTTTTTTCCAGACTTTTTTGTTTACAATATATGTCACAATAATCAGTAACACCGATATGATATTAAATGCTGCACATAACAGCTTTAGCTTTTCACTCACAGATAAACGTGTTATTGTATCACAGCACATATATTTTCATCCACTCAGTTTTAGTGTCATGAAAAACTGTAAAATGATTGAATAGTCTTTTAGTTTCAGTCTTATCTGAGTAAATTCTGATTGGATAAGTTCCTCTTGCTCTTCAGTAATTATCCCAAGGAAGGATTGAATAGTTTCTTGACTAATGAATGCAATAACCTCTGGGGCTTAACTGCTTTCGCTCAGCAAAAGGCTTTTGTGTGAAAGTAATCCTTTCATTTTAAATGTCAGGTCCAATATGGGGAAGCATAATTCTATAAAAGAACAATAGCAATGACTCATTACTCCACATCATCAGTGCTGAATTTGAATGACTGAATTGTCAATACTCACGTCTGCGAGTCTATTAATTCTCAGTGTTTCATTGAATTAACTTGTCCTATTTCCGTTGTACAATTGCTTTTACTTTTGAGCTGCTGTCAGTTTCCCATTGGTAAAATTTGGGATTTATGATGTTTATCCCTAATATGACATTTGGATTTTTGTGTATAAAAGTGAGGATGACAAAGATGATGTGTGAGTGAGTGACAGCCTCATTGATGTAGGATGGCTTGACTCATTTGACACACACCTGCACAATGAAGCCTTACAGGAAACCGAAGAAGGGAGAGATAATTGTTTGTTGCGGCCTCGATTTTAGCCGTCATGGCATTCTAGGAAAAAGGACCGATGTAATTAAATATTCCCCGAGCGAGTTCAGCCGCAGCTTCCTTCCTACATGCTGCTAGATGCCGCGCAGATATAAGCAAACAAAAGAGATCTCGCTCCGTCTTTCTGGGTCTGTTATCTCTCCAGGGACGATAGCAAGGTATTTGTTCATTATTTCTGAAATATAAATGAGATACCGGCGTTGAAACTAATCAGTATCAGCTAAAGAAAAAGTATGAACAACTGTCTTCATGTTAAAAACCCGGAAAGCTGACCTGAATTCCAAGAATAACACTTGATTACTTGAAACTGGTATTTCATCTTTTATAACTTTACTTCAGAAGTTAATCTATTTATATCTTTTATATTCTTACTTATATTCTCTTCTGTTTTGTTTGTCTTCTTCACAAGAGTGAGTGACAACACTGAACTTTATGTAACATCAAACAAGCTGGACACAGATGTGTTGGTAAAATCAATACAAGTTTTTTTGTTAGTTCCACCTCTTGAAGAACTGATCAAACAAATTGTAATTAATGCACGAAACATATCCCTATAAAGAGTAGTGGCCTGAGCTGCTGCTTTAAACTGTCTCAAGGCTTTAATACTCCTTCTATGAGTCATTGGTTTCCTTGAATCGATCTCGTTCTTTATGATAACGGATGATGACTTCAACTCACGTCATAAATGAACTTCATGATAAAGAAATGTTTCTTTATACTTTATATACTGTGTGGTCAGTGCATAAAAGTAAAACTATTTCTTTAATGAGAAATGTTTGACAAAAGCATTTATGTTCTCTAAAGTGTTGTTAATATTTATGATCATATCAACTAATGATTGAAGAGGCGATCACTAATAACTGATCCCCCTGCCAAGACCTTTTTTGATGGTATGTATGTAGGAATTGTTTAAAAATACTGATCAGACCACAAATAATTTCCTTGATATGTTTTATATTTAGAACTAAAATCTAATGTAACAACAGCCTGAGCTCTTTTCCCTCCAGTGTATTTTCTTTAACCTTCATCAATACCTTTTGTACATTTGACAGAAGGCTCCTTTAATGCTCATCATCATCATCATCATGAGCCACTCAGCTTTATTACGTCCATGCTGTGGCAGGTTGAATTCCAAAGCACATATTTTTTCTCCATTTTGGCCTCCTGTTCAAACTAAACCACAGTTAAGTTTTTCACACCCAAAAAAACTTTTCCAAAACTTTCCCAGAGTGAATAAATCATGAAATTCCAGCTTCGCATTTTAGGTTTGATGAGGAAAACAGAACTGAGATGTGGTCAAGAGCTGCGTAGCAGAAAAGTAAAGAAGACAACTTGTCGTCACTCATGAAATAGTGATTTGATTCACGCTTCAGTGAAGCTGTGAAGTTAGTGGGCTGTGTCTGTACCACTCCTTACCAGATGTTGGCTGTGATGAACAGTTTTGTCTTTTACAAAACAATTTCTCCACAAGGTCCTTCTACAGAAGTAGCTCATGAAATTTTTTGACCTCTTGTTCATGTTGGCTTAAAAGTTGAGATTGAAAGTTAAAGTGGAAATCTCAAATATCTCCATTTCGTTCTCTTTGGTGCCACATGGTGTTAAGCAGAAGTTTCAGGTGTATTTTTAGACCTCATTCGACCTCACTCCCAGAGATCCAAACAGTGTTGTCATGTGACGTCACGCTAGCGCAAGCGAATTGGAGAGCGAGTCTGTTGCGTTAGGTCTGCCTCCCCTCTCTGGTGGATCAACCACTGGGTGATGGAAAATGCATCACTAACTGTGCCGCTTGTGATTTGAATGCATGGCGGGACATCGACATCCGGTTCATAGTATTCATAATACTGCAAATCCAATAGGCTCAGTCACCATTGTGTTACCTCATTCGACGATAGATAGTGACTTAACAAACATTTAAATGAAAATCTTCGAGATTATAACTTTAACTGTTGACCTCAGGACCGTAGTTGACAAAGCGATCTCACCACCACATCCATTTAGTAGCTGCGATGGAGCTTTTCACTGTATCGCACCATCTTCCTCAGCAGAACTTCCAAATCTCAAAACTTATGTGCCAACTGAAAGACAAAGACACAGACTTAATTGTTTTCCTATTGTTTTGGTGCTTCATTGTGGAAGCAAATGGTTACAAAAACAACCTAAAAATCCCAGTGTGGACACACATTGTTGTCATACATGCAGTAAATAGCATTTTCAGACTTGGCCGGCTTAGTGTCTACAGTTTTATTAGGCCTAATTATGGGGACAATTGCACTTTACAATCTGATATAAACAAACTCTGTTCTTCCTGTTAATAAAAGCAACCGTCTGTGCACTGTGAGGGAAGTTATGGACATGCTCAAATTCTGATTATACATTTATATACGTGCATTATGATTACATTTTCCGTTCCTTGTCCTCTGCCTGACGTAGAAACACTGTAATGACTTTGAATCAGTCAGACAACGTTAAAGCTTTTCCCTCGAAAAGTTGAAGCTACTAATCTGTCCTTGAAAAATGACACTTTGTCTGAGAGTCTCCGGCAGCCTCTTCTTGTAAGTGTAAATGGATTATACAGAGCCTCTTTGCTGGAGTGGGAGCAAATTTTGGTTATAAAGACACTCAGATCAGTCACTTTGGCTGCTCGTGATGCCAAAAACGGAGAGGTCTGATGGGTCTTTTGAATGCCACGCTCTCTGGGGAATCCTCAGTTTGATCAAATCCACTCCTCTTCAGCAGGTATAAGTCCCGCAGGGCACTCAGGGCCCAGGGGACTCTCCTATGCAGTAGAAATCAGACACTGGTCTCTCTTGTTTTGTTTTTAGGTTGTTACCATGGCGACCAACAGAGGAAGCTGGTTGTTGATTGTGGGCTATCCTTATCTTACATTTCGCCTGGCCTCCAGCACTCATGTACTTTATTTTTCTATGTTATAAAGTAAGTAACCCTGCTGTTAATCGCACACGTGATGTCAGCGGGAGACACTGAGAGCAATTATGCCACGTCTGTTTATTTTTGTGCTTTTTTTTTTGTACGCACGGTTGCATTTCACCTTTCAGCTGCTTGTCATTGCTCACTGACGAGAGCAGAGGGACTGTCAAAGAGCAGATTAAGAAGGAGGAGAAGTCTGCTTCAATCAGGTCCTAGTTCACTCACAAAGCTGATTTTGCATGGTCAATTTGCAAGAACTGTACGTGCAAAGGAAGGTATCCAGCTGCCAAATAATCTGAAAGAGACCAATTGGCACAGAAAGGGGGAGGGGAGGGCTAATTAATCTAGTGTTATTAAACTTTTCAGTGTGTGTTGAATGCAAAATAACCCAAGTGTGAAGCTCTCTGCGTCAGACTTCGTTCCTAATGTTTGATCTTATAATGAGTCTCATTCTGGATGTCACAGTGGCTTAACAGACTGTGCATGTCCGTTGTTGTAAATTCGGGTCATGACCTTTGTGTGTGTCAGGCTCTACTAAAAGTTTTCTGTCAGGCTCTAATGAAAGTTATCTTAAGTAACGTATTACTGCCAACGATAAACTCACAACTAACTGAATATTAATTCATGTTTTTCTTCTTCTCTCAGCTGGATGCAGACCGGGATGAAGAGGAGGTCTTCTGTGACATCAGCATGACTTTGGACAACAAGCTGTTTCCCTCTAAAGAGCCTGCCGCAGGTGAGATTAACACTTATAAAACAATGAGAGAAACACCGCTAAACTAGATCTTACCCTCAGTAACATTATCTTGGTTAATATTTCAGCTCAACAGGGATCCTAATTAGGTAAATTATATTAAACGACATTAAAATTACATTAAATTAGTCTAATTACTCTTGTCTAATTAAAAGTCATATTCTGGGACTTTGCAGAAATTTGGCTCACCGGGATATTTTGTGAGCACAAATTGTTGCTGTTTAACATTTTATGTGCGCTGTTCAATAACTAAATTATTTAAAGTCCACCTCCACTAAAAAACATGTTTTTCTTCTTGTTGCTCTAGTTGGATGTTTGAGCTTCACTGTGCAGAATGATGTATGTGCAGAGTTTGACACTTGAAGGTTGTTTTCACATTAATCTGTTGGAAGTGGAAAGTTTCTCTGAGCTCACCGAAGATCTGAATTTAAGACGTTTACCTATGAGCGTGATTTGTGACATCACAACTAGTTTGGAGGCTAATTGTGGTCCAGTATGTAACTTACACAAGTGTGATGATATTGACTGATAATATACTATTCAGTGAAGGAGGAGACATCTTGTATCCAGCAGATAAACTTTTGAAATGAAAAATATTTGCATATTCATAGATTCTGGATTTTTTTTTTTTTTTTTAATGAGGGAGAAGAAGTAGATGTCATTTTAATAATTTCTAACAAGGTAAATGCATTTTTCATGAACAAACCATGTCAGACACAAATTATTATTCAAGGCAGGATATTTTTTATATTTTAAAACAAGCCTGGAGGGGATCTTAAGTCCTGTCCTTGTTTATCAAACACAGTGGAAGGTAACTCACCCAACTCATTTAGCCGCACTAAAATAAAATACCAAGTCTACGTTTAGAAGGACAGAAGTGTTTGGTGGTGATCAATACGTTTTGGCCCGTGCAAAATGTGACTCCTGCTCACTGCATGACTGTTACAACATAAATATTCAAAATTCACTGTTGCTTTTGGCTGCACTCAAACTACTGCTTTTAACTTTAACCATGTCTCTTACAAGTTATGTTTACAGTATATTGATATTTATTTTTTAGAAATGTATTTTTCTTAAACTTTAACCAAGTGCTCTGAGCTTTTCTGGCATTCGATCAAAGTTTTTTGAAAACTAGCTGCTATCAGTGTGTGTATGTATGTATTTATATAATGTAGTAGAAGGAATTCTTTACTAGCTGTGAGCCAAATGATGATGAATATCAAACAGCAAAATACCAACAGTCACAGTAAAGAAGATCCTCAGGAGTATTAGGGCTTTTTAAACTGCTACCAGTGTGTGTGCGTGTGTGTGTGGAAAACACATTCTCCAAAAAAAGGATTGAGATTAAGTGAAAACCAAAACCATCACCCACCAGCTCCCTGGTTACCACAGGAGTTGGCATAGCAACCAGTGTTGCAGGGTTAGCTCTGCTTTGTGAGAAACACAGAATCAACAAGGTTAGGACGAGTGTTTGATCAGTCAGATGACATGATAGAGACTACTTGTGTTACATAAAAACCTGATAATTTACTGTTTTTTAAAATGTGTTGAAGACACATCAACATTCGTGTGTGAAGACCCGCTAAAAGAGTCTCATGTGGGTTTAAATGATATGATCAGTCAGCTTTCTGCAGGTGTTTCTAACAGTCAGTGATTTCACATGTGATAAAGATCATAAAGGTTTCGTTTAAGGGGGAGATGTTAACGTGTTTGCACAGACAGAAGCTGTGAAAATATTCCTGGTTTTGGTTGCAAAGCAGTGATTAATTTTCCTCCATAACAAAGTGAATGTGTTAACTGTAACTGTGCCCACACGATACAGAAATCCCACAGCTTTTCTGTTTAGTGCAAAAGCAGCTCACAGCAGAGACTTTTCTGCTTTAATGTAACACATGGTGAAATAAAATTATTCTTTCTTTTCACAGAGTTAATTAGTTGGGTAATGTCTTTACTTTGTAGTTCTATTATTTTGTATTTAGTTCTTGGTTTCATGTTGTATTACTGTTTCTCTACATTATGATTAAACCACTGCGACCCCAGATTGTCTTTTGTGACGTCATATGTCACATATCAACAAGTTTTTAGTAGCGCACTTTCGAAAAGGTTAGTGCAATTTCAAAGTGCTTTACAGATGTCTGACAAGCTGATAAGACAGAACAAATGTAAACAGTTTATTTTTATATATATATATATATATATATATATATATATATATATATATATATGAGATGTTGCTGTGCTGTGATAAGTATTTAACTTAACTATAAATGTATTTATTTTGTTTGTATTTTTTAGGTTTCACCAACAAACACACACACAACATCAGGCTTTGATTCTGTTTTTCCATTTTCCTCTTTTAGCTGCTTGAAGTATTCCATATTATTTCCAGCCAACGAGGTTTGTGTCAAAATGTCTCGGCAGCGTATTTGACAGTTTGTTTGTGCAGATGACATGTTTGTTGTGGGACAGTCAGCTTTTCCTTTCGTTTAGGTTTGGTTAATCTGTCTTGAGGGCCAGAATGCATCAGCATTTCTTTGAGCTCTACATTATTTTTGACAAACCTCTCCATCACTGCTCTGACAGTCGTTATTTCTGACTGCTGTGCACCTGGGAAACTCATGAGCCAGGAAGTGTGTTGCATTACTATGACAACTGGCAGCCGTTGGCTCTCATCACGTCATTCTTACAGTAACTGTTGTGTAACTGCATATTTAACAGATTTTTTTTTTATATGGTGAGTTCAGTGTTTATTGCTTATTTATTTAGTTTGAAAACATAATATGAATATGTGATTCCATTTTTGATGAGATGAAATATTAAAACATTTAAATAAATCTTGTCTTTCCACATCTGCGTCTAGACAGAGGTCGTCGTAGGCTGTGGAAAAAAACTGTGACTTGAGGCTTTAAATAAACCTGCCTTGAAAGTCTGCTTGGTTCATGTTAACGATTCATTATTGTCGAGCCACACAGATTGGGCACAGTTGCAGCACAGCAGGAAGATGCATAGAAATGGGAGAAATACTTTATCAGCATTGGCCATTAGTGACAACAACCAATCATTCTTTTAAAAGCACTGCGATCCATAGCAATTGGTAATTGTGCGATAAAGGGAACAGTTTGGAGCATATTTGCCACAACAGATTCACTCAGGAGGAAACTGAAGTTCATGTCAGGAGGTGCAGAATCACCACAAGGGAACATATGGCACCTCAAAATAGTTCAGGATCAGAGGAGTCCCGCTTCCCGACGAAATAATCATTTTGGTGATATAACATACGATATCCACACTCTGCAGTCTGTATGTCATTCTTCATACAGACAGCTCCATCCTGGGTGACATTTATTCTGACAATAGACATGTGACTTTTGTGTAATAAGCAAAGCGTATGTCGTCTCCTGCTTTGAGCGGCTCATATTAAAGTCAAATTGACCCACAAATCAGCCATAAAAAGCAACACACTTCTACAGCACCTCTAACACTCGAGAGCAGTCTAATACATGACACGTCACCCACATACCAAACAGAGGCAGGTGAGAAAAAAAGGGGGGGGGACTTAAGCAGCACAAAGCCGGCGAAAAACTCATTAATAACCCTCGAACAAATGAGAAACGTTCAAGCACTCATTAAGCAATAGAGAAACCTCAATTAATTGTTCTTAAGATTATATATCAGTCCTGTGGGAAGGGGAAACATTACAAGAAATAGATCTTTTCCTTATTTAAAGCATAATTGACATTCCCACCAAGAAGCCACTTACATCCGGTTGTTATATAGCTGCACTTTCAGATGCATTTAAAAGCAGTGGGACTTCTACTGTATGTAGTTCTGCTCTTCCACATGTTTTCCATAGTGGAGCCTCACAATAGGTGTTCCACATAGGGATAAAAAGGAGTGGAGTATAATTTGAATGGACCATTAATGGCTTTTTTGGTGCTGCATAACTCTCAAATGCACATAAAAAATATCTGAAATATGGGTCACATGTGTGCCATCTCAAGCTTAAACCTAACATCATCTCATTGATTAGATCACGTATTCAAAAAGAAACATATAAGGAATAGCTGAGGGGAAAAATAGGCAGCAGTTATCGGCAAACTCTTTAAGAGAAATTGGCTTCTAGTCCATCTGCTGTTTCTAATGGCACATTTCTCCCAGGAGGGAGGGAAAACCGCTGCCGTTCTCCTCCAGCCTTCTCCATCCTCCAGCTGTGATTATCGCAGCAGCACATGTGGATTGAAGTGCTTCTGATGGCCACCTGACATCACTGGCCTCAGCAGCAAAACAAAAATCTCCACACCGTCATCTCCCAAGATTCTCTGCAAGATTCACTCTGACATGTTGCTGACTCTAAAGTTGTGAGCTGCATGGAGTTCACAGAGCAGCAGAGGCTTTTGTTTGTTTGTTTGTTTGTTTTGTTAGCTGGTTTTCTCTATAAATCTGGTGCATTCTGAAGATTTTTAACATAACGCATCAAGGAAATGAACAGCGGCCATCTCTCAGGAATCTGCCTGACTGTTCGAAGCTGCATCCTCGCAGACTCTAACCCAGTTTTCTTATGAGGAGACTCTGGCGTGCAGGAAAAATCTGCCAAAGGGAAGTGTTATTCACGACCCATTTCCACTGAGGAAGGGGATGAAGATGCTGCGTGTTAGAATCTACCACATTCACCCTCAGCTGTTTTTTGACAGCAGGAAGTTCAGGTGTTTACGGGGCCAAAATTAACCTTGCTTTGATTTGATTTCTCTTTGCAATGTGTTGCTGAGACTGAACATCAAAGCACAGATGTGCAGCTGCATCTGGGCGTTGCTTTGCATGTTGTTGTGGCACACATAGAGACAAAATGAGCTCACGTGTAGTACAGGGATCATGTGATATACATCCATGCAAACATACATATACATCTGCTGGCTGTGATACTTCTTCCACTCCTCCAACCATAGACCCATTTTTCTCTTTTTTAGGGGGGGGGGGGGCAGTGTATCTTTAGGGGGAGATAGCAGGTCATCAGTATATGCCACATTTGGTTAGACGCCTATTCAAATTTTGAAAGTTTAGAGTGTATAAAGGCATTATGATGGAAGTACATGATGGCCATTCAAATGCTCAGTTATTTCTCATAAGTTTTTGCACAGATTTGGTGCAAAATTTAACCATTATTGACCACTTCAGAATTGATAAAATTGGTGAAAAATCCCTCCAAAATACAACATTAAGACACCAAAATCTTGAGGAACACCATAGAAAAATTCATGCTGTGATTTGGTATCAACAACTTTTGACATTTGGAGATTTCTATAAGAATTACATTTTTTGGCGATTGGATGGCGAGCACTTTGCTCAGAAACCTCCTTATTGTCAATATACCTAGGAAAGACATACATCTTCTGAATGCCCGAGGTCTGCAGTTTGTGGCTGTAATGTTTCATGAGGTTGTGATTATTTTAGAGGTCACAATAGGTCATTTTATACAGTGAGGTCAAGTTTCTCACTACAACGAAATGGCTCCTATGGGGACACACATGCATACAGTTGGGCTCATTGAATCCACAAGAGTCTCAGCTTTCCAGTCATACCCAATTTATGCAATTCCAAGACTGTTTAGGGACCCCAATATGCAAAAATATTCAAATACACAGTTTTTAGAATAGTCAAAAATAACACATTTATACCGCATGCAGAAAACTGCATGGTTTTTGCCCAAAACTGCATAGGATTAACATAAATTGGGCATGTCTGTAAAGGAAAGACTCTTGAGTATCCATAGAAACCATTTTCACTCAGATATCTTCAGGTGAGAGGTCAAGGGACCCCTTTGAGAATGGCCATGCCAGTTTTTTCCCTCACTAAAATTTAGCCTAACTTTGGAGCGCTATTTAGCCCCTTTCCCGACAAGTTAGCCTGCTGCAGCCTCTGAAAGACAGTAATGTCAGCCGAGGACGCCGGTGTCCTTGGGGATTTTAAGAGATTAATAATATTACAGCTCAGACACAGAGCCAAGGACCTAATTTTCCTTTTCATATGTTGGATCTCAAAGGAGACAAGATTTGTTTCTAATTACATTTTTCAAACCTGCTCCGATGCAAACCAATGAGTGACGTCACACTTCGCTATGTCTGGTTTGACCTTTGCAAAAAAAATTTATCGCAATTAAAGATTTGCCATATTCAAACTATGTAAATGTAGTAATTCCTAACTAATTTATATGAAAACATCTTATAACTACTACTATACGTCTATTTCCAGCTTCTCAAATATGAGGATTTTCCAAGGAGGTGATTAGTTTTAGCTTATCATATAACTCTGAAGGGAGGCAGCTAGTGTGGCTCTGTCCAAAGTTCAAAAATGTGTCTACCAGCAGCTCTAATTATCACAAATAAGCATTATATTGTGTTTGTTTAATCTGTGCCCAAAAAGAAAGGAAAAAAGAACTGTAACTATTTTTTGGTGAACAGCAGATGGGCGTAGCAGCTTCTTTGAGTCTTGTCCTCATCAAGACTCTGCCAGGCAACTAGTGACTAATTAAATTTTTATTCCTAAAAGCTAATTGCCTCCTAACTCTATAACCCCATATTTAAAACACAGACATGAATCATATTAAACTTCTCATTTAACTCTCAGCAGGAAACCAAAAAAGCATATCACACAAATAAGGTTGAACTATTCCTTTAAGCTCATACCTGCGTGAAGTTTGATGACTGTTATTGTTTTGTTTTTTCCTACAGGCCCCAGTGAGCTGGATCTTAGTCTACTGGGGGAAACCAGCAGCCTGGCAGACGTTGCTTGCAAGTACGATGAGGTAAGATCATGATTCATTTGTACCTGTTGAATGTGGAAGGCTGAGCGTTGGCGGTTCATCCCTGAATTTGTGGACACATACTGAATACTATGATAAAAAATTCTAAACCTTGTCCTATTTACCCAGTTCAACCAACATACTGTACATATTATAACATATAAGTATTCTGTTGTTTATCAGGACAGTCATCTTCTCTGGTAAATCTGAATTATTTGGGGCCCAAT
Organism: Thunnus maccoyii; assembly: GCF_910596095.1. Classification (NCBI taxonomy): domain Eukaryota; kingdom Metazoa; phylum Chordata; class Actinopteri; order Scombriformes; family Scombridae; genus Thunnus; species Thunnus maccoyii. Next base: position 23,641,517 of record NC_056544.1, on the reverse strand, counting down.
TTAAATATACTCACCAAAAGCATTTTACTAAAAGTGCTGAGAAGGGTCAACTGCGTTTTCCACGACCTAAAACAAATTTGTTCATTACTGAGTTTTCTTAAACTGGAACCTTTTACCAACTTCCATCAAACATGTTTCTAATACAAGAAGTTTCAAACTACAAGTCAAATGTACCCTCACCAATCACTTCATTGGGAAACCCTGTGCATTTTTTTTTTTTTTTTTTTTATCAATTAATTGTCAGAAAGGTGGAGGAGTGCATTATTTTGAAAATTGTTCCCAATGTATTGCCCTCTTCATGTATGTTAATGAGGTGGACAAAATATTAAGAACACTTTTCAATATAATGCCCTCCAGTACACCACCACCACCCACTACGAGGTCAATAATAAACATAAAGTTAAATTATCACCTTTCTGACAATGTCAACAAATGCTGAAGCTTTGTAAAAGTAGAATTTATGGCAGAGCTGTTGTACTTGATTGCATTAGATCCAAGTGATCGATGAGTGTATATTAGTTAATATGGCGTAATGTAAAGATCTAACATCTATCTCTTTTTGGTTATGAATCAGTTTCAATCTTATTTATTCTATATTTTATATATGTTAATGTATAGATCTTGTCCTTTGTGTGTACTAACGGACCCCAGGAAGACTAGCAACTGGATCAGTGGAAGCTAATTGGGATCCTTTTAACAATACACAATAAATAAATGTCAAAAACATGACTATTAACAAAGAAATTCAAATTATTCTGACCTACTTGCTTAGAAAGAATCACGGCCATAGTGGACACTAGGGCAGAGGAATACGATTAGTATGAAAAGTCAAAGTTTTACAGCAGAAACTTTATCCATCAGAAGCCTTCAGCAGCCTCGAGGATGACAGTGAAGCCCTGAGCTGTAATGCATTCGAGATAAGAGAATGAGCTAAATGTCACAAAACTAAACTGTGACCCCTTCACCTCAATCATCTCCATTGCATCCTTGTTTGAATATTGTCATCTGTAGTAAGTTCTCATTCACTAACAAGCCAAAAAGAAACGACTTTTCCCCCAGTTCCAAACCTCCGCTCTCTCATAAATGACAATGTGCAAATTGCCTTTCTCAAAAATGGCAAACAGTGAACTTGTTTCAAAGGCCGGATGATTCAGCGAGCCAGAGAAGCTTGTTGTGTAACGTTTGGCAAAGGTGCAGACGAGCATCATTCCTCCGCACAGATCTGTCGCTGCTGTGAAGCATAACCATGACCTCTGTCTCATTCTCCATCCTACAAGTGTCTAGAAACAAATTACTCAGCTCTCTTTGTCTATTTGCCTTCAGCTTTTCTCTGTTTCTTCAACTTTAATTTTTCTAACTCAAGGCCTCTTTTATTGTGTTGTATTGATGGAGGTTGTTGTTTTGTTGTTTTTCAGTTTTCCATCCAGGCTTGGGTTTTCAGAGCATAGACACTCTTTCTGCAGTGCAGCTCTTCACATTTATAGAGCGCATTGAATTCACACTTGAGAGCTGCTTGTGATTTTCCTTTCTGAGTCTGTTTACTGCTGCCACAGTAGAGAAGAAGTATAGGTTTACTCTGGGTTATAGAGCAAAAAGTCCTCCTTTGTTATTGTACACTACTGTATATATCTATACTTCTTTTTCACATTTTCTTTTTGAGCGCCTTTCAAGTTTATGTGGTCGTCCTCATGTGGCTCAATAGTTGATAGTTTTAGTGAAAAAACATGAACTCAGCTACTTTATGCTCCCCGCAGTCTTTCAGAAGAGGTGTTTAGCATCTCATGTTGGTCTAATTATTGTTTAAAGGAATGTTTTCAGAGTGTGTGAGTTTATGTCCTGATTACTTTGTTGTCCAGTAACTAAATTCAGAGTATTGCCTGATACAGAGTACTGATTTCATACCAGTACTTTTCCTTTTTTTTAATTGAAGTCTATATAACCTCACTGTACTGAACTGATTGAGATCATAGTAACACGATAGTGTGATGCTATAAATGGCAATTTTTTTGTTTTATAATGTTTTGAGGGTTGTTGTTTTGTTTTGTGTTGTTGCATGTTTGTACAACATATAGTGCACCAGCGAAACAGAAACTATATTTAGTGTGGATGGGTTACATCTGTCTAATTACCGTAATGTGCATTTAATGAGGTCAGATAATGACAAACGACAATGCAATTCTCTCAGGGACTCCAGGAATAACATGTGGCAAAGGCAAGACTATACCAAAATTAAAATAATAAAGTGAGTGTACATTCAAATGTGTGCAGGCTATACAAAACTGTCCTAGTGAGAGCTGGTGCAGCACAAAAACTGCCCGAGGATATAGAAGAACGGTCTCACTTTCAATGACTTTCACATCCACAGTGGACAAATTGAGTATCCCTCAATTTAGATATTAATCTCCCCAAAATTCAATTCCACACGGCCATGCAGCACAAACCTCGCTCACTCTGGAACTGTCAGCTGGAAACCTTGACTGTAAGTCTGTTTCCATCCACCTGATTTATTTTCATTTTTAAACTGTGTATGCAAACATACATTGTGCAAACACAGAAAATTGTTAAAGAAAGTTGGAAAAAACAGGTGAAATATTGCAAAAAAGTCTTTACACTTGGTTGATGTGTAAAAGTTGACTATCGCTAAAAATGAAGCATGTGACAAAAAATGGCGGCAGACAAAAACATCAGATCTGTGTGAACCAATGAGGAGACAGTTTATCAAATTAATGCATGAAACAGAAATCTCTTATTTCCTTCACATTTCGACTGTGTTCTCTTCTTCTGCAATGGTTTAATGGCACTGGACTGGAGAAATAGCACCACTAACTGTTTATCTTGATGAGTGAAGAGAGATGTGCATTAATTTGTATCTCTTTTGCTGATTTTTCTGGAAATCCGGTTAAAGTTTGCAGTATATTTGGTTGGAAACTTGGCTAGTGTTTTTTATAAGAGAAGCCAATTTGTCTTGTAATTAGTTCAATTTGCCACAGCTGGTGGCGTTCACTCCAGTTGCAGACCCAGGAAAGATTGAGCGAGAGACAGAGCAGCTGATCAATACCAAAGCAACACAAGAGGATGATTCAGAGTCAAACAAACACATTTCCTGTCTGTACCCAGTTACAGTAATACAAAATGAAATGAGTACCCTACTTAGCCTATCAAAGACTGCAGTCCCTCACCTCCAGACTCAGCCTATATTGATACAGTATGTGTTTCATCTGCAGCGGCTCCGTCCACAAACAGAATTACTCTCACAGCCGGGAGCCTTGTTACCTGCCTGTCAGCATCCTGCTGGGTGTCTCCTGGGCTTCATGGCCCACTGTGATTTCCTAACAAAGCACTCTTAGTCATAGCTGATAAAAGTGAACTTTAAAGATCCCCTGCAGAAAAGTTTAAAGATGTGTTTTAAAATATAATTTGTGTCTGATATGGTTTTTATAATATGGAAAACTCTGCACATACATCGTTCTGCACAGTGAAGCTCAAACATCCAACTGAAAGGACAAGAAGAAAAACAGATTTTTGAGTGGAGGTTGATCAATAATTATTGATTAATGTCACCCACTCATCATTATTAAGACACATTCAGACTCAGGATAAAGCCTGGCCTATCAATACAATGTGCCGGCAATCCTTGCAGAGGAGCTCACTGGAGGCTTGAGGACAAGGAGAGTGCAAACAAAAAGCAGCAGCCAGCTCATTGAAGGCGGCGGCGTCCCTCCGCTGTCCTTCCTGTGGCGAGGAGTGACACTCTTTTCTGTGAAGTGGAACGAAGACGCTGTGCAGCCTTGTCATCCCGTATTTGGGGCCTCGGATATGAGATGGAGATGGATTTTCTTGGCATGTTGCTCCACGAAAGGTGGCAGAGGAAGGAGACAGAAGGGCAGAGTAGCTATTTTGAGTCTCTGGTGTCAAATCTCATACACATTTTCTTCTAATTATTTTTTTGCTTTCCACCATTCCTAATTCATTCTTGATGAAAGAGCATCGGCTGTGGATGTGCATTGCATTTCTGGTCATATTTGTTGTTTGATGTAGCATATTTCTTATTCCCATTAATAACTGGCCAAACGTAAACAGCGTAAATACTGACCTTTACCAGCAAACATCAAAAGGTAAACATGGCATCAATATTTCAGAAGGTCCATTTTCTCACCAGTGATGGAGGGAGAATTTCTTCATTGACATTAAAGGAATACTCCACCAAAAAATCTTTTAGGTATCAAATGCTCAGAGCCTGCAGACTTTAATCGTGGCTCTCTTAAAGGGGACGTATCATGCAATTATTTTCAATATCGATTCATCTGCAGATTTCCTTTATTAATCAATTTGTCGATAAAATGTCAGAAAATGGAGAAAAATGCCGTTATAAGTTCTTAAAGGCCAAAATGATGTCTTCAGATGTCTTGTTTTGTCTGATCCACAGTCCAAATCCAAAGATATTGAGTTTCAGATCATACACAGAAATAACAATAAATAATAACAATAACAAATGTAAAAATAACAAATTATAAAATAACAATCATGAGAGATTGTTTGAAGTAGGCGGAGCTAAAAACAAGCGAGCTGTCAATCAAAATGTCAGCTGCCACGCCCACACAGTCAAGAAATGGTCTAAACATGAAAATGAGCTGTTTTTGAGCGAGGTTTTCTAATAGTTATTAACATTTATTTTAACTCAGATTTTTGTGAATGCTTAATGAGACACTCAACTTTGATTTCATATATGCATTTTTACTATTTAAAGTCACATTTAAATTCTCACACTTGAGAAACTGCAAATACTAAAACGCTGATCAAAATCGTTGCTGATTGATTCTCTAAAGGATATACTTTGCTCCAGTGAGTGAAAACCACATAGAAGCAAAGTCCACAACAAACTTTCCTCATTACCACATCAGAAATAGACATGATGTTGTGCTGCTTCTCTCTGTGTAGTGATGATGATGTCTGGCATTCTTCAGCCCACCAGAGAGTCTCCAGACTCATTTTGACAGACATGACAGTTCAATATCATGATCCTGAGGTTTGAAAGTAATGAGTTTAGGGCGACAGCCATCGTTCATTTGATTAGATCACACGGATGACTCATCAAGAGAGTCTGATGTTGAGGATCATCAGAAATGGACCTTGTGCTGCTGCTCACAATCTCATCATCCTGCTCTGTCAGATGTCTGTACGATTTTAGCCGCACCAGATGTGGGGCTCCAGACGTAGTCCAGTGCAGACATTTGTAGTCATCAGAGGATTAATCCTAATGACTTTTGCAGTCCTCTGACTTTTAGTTTAGTTCCAAAATTTTAGTTTATTATGTGAAACTTCAAAAACTTTGTAGTAAAATCCAGTAAAACTTGCTTTTCATACATTCATATCAAGCAGAAGATGGAAGATTAAGATGAACTTCATTATTATCTCAGAGGGAAATCGGTTTGTAGTGTGTGCACAAAACTTAACATACACAATAAAAGAAACATACACACTAAGAAGAAAAAAGCTATTTAAAACAGAGTCCTGCACATGGCACACATCCTTCATAAAATACATAAAACTACTACACAGCACCGTCCAGCAGAGTACAAAGATTCAATGTGAGAGAAGACACAGTGCATCCCAGAAATATACACAATGCAACACCTTCCACTGTGCAGCACTAACTATATAGTACCTCTATGAGTACTGGGAGTTTTTCATGTGCAAGACATTCACACCCTTGTGCTGTGTTTGTGTTACGGAGTGTTAGGGCTGATGGTATTAAGGAATTCTTCGCTCTGTTACTTTTACCGCTGGGGGCCCAGAGACGTCGGTCTGATGGAAGGAGCTGAAGCTCACTAAACAGGGGTGTTGTGGGTGAAGTAGGTTCTCAATCTTTGAGATTGAGTCGGGTTTTGTAGATGTTGCTAAGGCTGTCTTGCTTAGTGCCTATTATTTTTCCAGCATTATTTATTTATTTATTTATTTATTCAAGATTAAGATTAACACTGTCTCCTAGAAACTGTGTTTGTATATTACGAAAGTGCAGAAGCAAATGAACTTGAAAAAGGAAAAGGAAACTGCATGTTTCCTGTCAACATAGTAAGAAAATGTTTATCTGGCAAGTTGCAAAATGTCGATACTGAACATGTGAATGAAACACCAAAATATCTGATCTTGCAGTATAATATCCACTAGTAGAAACTACAGCATCATTTAACTTTTTATGGTTATGTTTAGGCGCTGACAGCTCTCGGTTGATGTTTGGAAAAGATCAGATGATCTTGAAGAACAAGACATGTGCTCATTGACGTTTTTCATTAACATTTAACGAAACCACCATCTTTCACAAATCTTAACCAAAGTGCTTTTGTTTACCAAATCTAACCACACACAGGACTCAGGATGTGAACCTCAGTCTCTGTTGTCACCACTATCTCTACTGTAAACCGGTAGAGATTTGTCAAATAATGTAGATTTCACCATTTTATTTTTACCGTGGAGGTAACGCGGTTAACTCTTTGATATCTCTGTATTTTTGTGGACAATCTTGCATTTCAATGAGCAGCACTGCTTTATGGCAATATTGGATTTACTTGCAATGATGAGTTATTAGATCAATGTGATGATCACTGGACTGGCCAAAAACATCTGGTTATTTTATGACCTCCAATTGCATTTCTAGTAAATTACTCACATAATAGATTACTTTCCATATTTCCCGCCCAGATGGCATAATGACCCCCTCCTCTAGTACCACACTCAGACCACAAAATAAGGAAGACTTGCCATGAAAATCCCAGAACACCTCCATGCTCACTGGAGGATAAACTCATTTGATGCAACAGATTTTCTGGTCATTGCAGCCTCGCTGAGCTGCCAACATGAATCTTGAGACTTTAGGTGTTTTTGTATGTTTGTGTAGAAGTACACGGTTGAACATGTGTTGCTGTGTGTATTACATACTGTCACTCATCACCAATATACAGTGTCAACTGCCAGAACAAAGAAAAATAGTCTTCTTTTACAGATTTGACAGATTTTTACAGGTTTGTTTGTGTGTGTGTGTGTGTGTGTGTGTGTGTGTGTGTGTGTGTGTGTGTACTTGTTTTGTCTCCGTCACATGTGATCAATGCGTGCTGTGTTTCTCTCTCTCTTTCTCTCTCTCTGTCTGTGAGTCATCAGACCAGTTGGTGTACCCACATGCCAAGCTGGCTCGTCGTTGCCACCCAGCACTCCCCCACACTGACGGCATTTATTTAACACTAACAGAGCTGTGCTTCACTTGATTCACTGTCTTTTACTCTTCTGCTACTGTATGTGACTGCAGCTCCACTTAAATCCCTCTGCTAACATGTCTCTATTACAAACCTTTAGAAGTCAGCGTCAGAGCAACTCAAGGTCAAGAGCCAACAATAGATGGAAATGTCAGCGGAGGTCGTTTTCTGCAGCTCATGGCCTAAATTAGCTTTGAAGCCGAGCTGTTTTCTGATATGTTTTCTGGCAGTTGGCTGGATTCCAAACTGCAAATTGCTTCATAAAATACAACAATAACTCCTCAGTGGCATGGCTTGGGCACGAGCACAATACGTATTTCACACAGCATCATTTCAGATTGTTGACAGGGACATACATTTTGAATAATATATCTTCTCAGGGACTGTAATAGGATTTATTTGGACCTTTTTTGTCATCTCATCTGTCCTTCTCTTGTTGTTCTATTTCAATAACGACTGATTGTCATATAGCACATTGACTTGACTCATATGAGTAACCCAAACTTTATTGTCAATCCATAATATGCGCAGGACATGCAGAGGAGTGACATGTTGTTCCTCCAGGGCCACAGCGTAACATATACTGTATGACAGACAGTTGAGGCTACTACTGATGCAAGACTACTGAATTTGCAGATGGTAGACTGCATGACAATTAGACAGCTGACAATCTGTACGAGACAACAGACAAGTGTGCACAATACCGAATATAAAATATGATATATACATAACAATCAATACAAAATGTTCATATTAAAGTTAGAGTCAGTCATTCTGGAGAGAGATTGTTGATATTTGAATTCAAAGAAATACACCCCTCCTTTCATGCGTCTTCATGAAATTCATGGATGTGCATTGACAACGACCAAAATAGAAAAATGGTGGCATCCAGAGCGATGTGTCAGCTGTAGAGTGACTTCAGTTCTTCTCACAATTTATCACGAGGGGAAAAAAAACTTTGTCTCATATGAGCACAACAGTCCATCCAAACTCTCCGCCTCTCTGCAGCCCCCCCACTCGTCTCTCGACCTGCGTTCAGCGTCTCTGCTCTCACCAGGTTGACTGACAGCAGAAATTTACTGAATCAAAATAGTTTGCATGTCGGCTCCACAGGAAGAAATCGACAGTGTTTGTATTTATTGATTCGTTAATGCACTTAATAAGTTCAAAACACATATATAGCAGGATACTTGTGTGATTTAAACAGCTGCCTGCTCAGATTACGCTTCGCTAAATGTGACAGAAACAGACTCAGAGCGTAAAAAACGTGGGGGGTCTCCATGAGACTGTCTCGGATTCATTGTTGATTGATACATTTAATAAAATGGAAGCGTATCTGTTCCACGAGAAAACACTTTCTTTATATATGAATTGGCCACCGCCTCTCTCTCTCCAGTTCACCAGTCCTCCTCCATTATTCAACGAGTGCTGGAGACGGGAGACCGTCACAGACAGCTGCTCTGATGACTTCCCCCTGTCCTGTGCACCAGCACGAAAGCTAGCGGACCGTGAGGAGATATTCACTGAATTTGACAAAAAGTGTATTGAACAATCTCTCCTCAGAATCACTGACTCTACCTTTAAGGTGCTTATCATTGTATACAAAACACAAAATGTAAACATAGGTGTAGTTTGGCGCTAGATAGCACTCTGTTGTTGAGTGAGGATGTGGCAGTTGTGGGCTTGTTTCTGCACAGTGCATTCAGGATCCTGACAGCCTGAAGGAAGAAGCTGCTGTGAAAACCAATGTTTGTCTTTTTTTTTTTGCACTTTTAACTTCTTGAACAATGGCAGATTCCTCTTTTTGTCTTAACATGTTTACCACTATTACATGTCATGTTCAAATCCTCTGAGTATGATGGCTGTAAGTATTTGATTGCATCCTTTTGATTGATATGTTACTGATATCAGGACTTTATTGTTGTAAACATTGTTAATAATTTGATGTGTACGTGTTAATGTACACATCTACTCACACATTGTATACAGACTTTCTTGGTCTGACTATATCTGATGAAGTAATAATGCCAAAACATCATAGTTGTACTAAATAAATCTGTTATCTCTTCAGACGCTCTTTCATTAATACCGTTTTTACCAGCACGCTTAATATAATACTGAGATGTGTATAGACTACTTTGTGTTTCCGTACTGAACAAAAACAGAGCAGTTTCATTGCAGTGTGAGCATGAGAATAGCAATACACATTTCTATCCACACTACGCTGACAGACAGTCATCTCACGCTGCATTTATGTGCACATTAGATGTTTTTCTCTCAAATGTGAAGTCGGATGCTCAATTTTCACACTTTCAGTTGCATTTTAGTGGGAAGTGAAATGAAACACGGAGGTGATGAAGCACATAATGTATAGTTCAGGTGATAGGGTGACTGGGTTCTGCCAGTAGAGACAACAAATGCTAGTTTTATGTCCAATTTCCTGTAAATGGTTCACATGAACCATAATTTTAATAGTTATAACTGCCTAAACAGTTAATCATGATGTCAGGAATGTTGCATAATGGAGCTACGTCACAATTTTTGTACCACAAAATTCATCAGTTATCAGGTTTTAGGGACAATCAAGTTGCACATCCAGGTGGAAAACTCAATAACTTCCCTTCATACACCCACAACTGGCTGCTTGCATGACTGCTCAGTTTCTGTGTTTATTTTAAATGATCCATTAACATTTTAATTATGAATCCTCTCTATGTTGTGATTATTTGAAGAAGTGAGACAGCACTTCAGAGTCTATTAGGGGGAAAATATTTGATAAATGATTCCCTCAATTTGTCCCAAAACAAATTACAACTCATTAATTCAAATTATGAATTCGTGCACTAAACATAATTATTTGATTCCCTCCATTTGGTCATTTGTATCCTCAACACATTCTCTCAAATTAATAGTGTTAAGTTATCATGATACAACTGATTGTTTTCCATAATATCTTTGATGATACTGTTCATCATCCAGCTCAGAATATCTGTTCAAGGTTTTGCAGCACTTCATGGCTACAAGAGAATGAAGGGGGCAAATAAGTTATTAATTAAGTTATTAATTCCAGGAATAAGTTAAAGCTGCATATATATATAGATAGATAGATAGATAGATAGATAGATAGATAGATAGATAGATAGATATCAACAATGGGTCAAATGGGAAATTTGTAGTCTGAAAGGTGTCACTCATAGTGATAAACCCACAGAGAAATATCAGCCAACTCTGCAGTTCGTAGCTCTAAATGGAGCATTTTTCCATCTGAATCTCATTGTTTTGGTTTTATAATCCGCAACGTCACTGTGCTGGTTCAGTCTCACTGCTCTCATCAGCGTAGTTTTCAGCTACGGCAGACAGCTGACAGCCACTGTAGACGACCTGCCCAGCACCAAATGGCAGACAGACTAAGTTAAAAACTAGCTGGTGCAACAAAATTGCCAGATATTTCCCTCAGGAGTTGGTGGAGGCCAAAACAGAGCTAAAAATGAGTTAATACTAATATCGAACTGGGTCGGAAACAGAACTTCAAATAAATGCTAATGTTGCTCTTTATCTGCTGGATGTATTAATGAGTTACTGTTTGCTAACACATTTGCTGTATCAACTTTATAAAGCTTAATATGTCATTGTTTCTCTAAGGCTTAAAATCAAAATCAAATAATGCAGGTTTCAATTCATTGATTAGTCAATTGACAGAAAGTTAATATACAACTATTCTGATAATTGAATAATCATTTTAGTAGTTTTTAAAGCATTGGTTTCAGCTTCTCAAATGTGATGATTTAATGCTTTTCTTTCCTCATACAGTAAAGTGAATATCTTTGACTCTGGGAAATTGAAATAAGTATACTATTAAAATCAATTAATCGAGAAAATAATCAACAAATGAATCAATAATGAAACTAATTGTTTGGTAGGATCGTCCTGGTAGCTGAATGGTTACTACTTATGCCACAAAACCACAACGTCCCTGGTTCAGTTCCAGCCAGAGACCTTTGCCGCACGTCACACCCACCTCTCTCTCCTCTTCTTTCCTGTCTGCCTCTTCACTGCCCACTCTCCAAAAAAGTCCATAAAATGCCCCAAAAAATAAAATAATTGTATGTTGCAGTCCTAGTTTAATTTAAAATGCAATAATTGATCAGCAGAGCAGAGAGGAACTGCAGAGTTTGGTGATAATTGTCAATACAAGCGACTCCTTTCATTTCATACATAGTAATTGGATCCATTGTCAACATAAGAATATTTATTATTGAGGCTTTAAATGAGGTGGATTCAATTACTTAATTGAGGGAATGAGCTCCCTTATAATATAATAATAATAATAATAATAATAGTAATGTACATATAAATCCACACAAACATATCAACAGTGTACTAAAATCATTCATTTGGTACATTTCTTCATCCATGCAGGATTCTACATGTTTATCTGCTTCTGCTGTCACCAGACTGCTAACTCGTAGATTTTTTTAATGCTAACACTCGAGTCATTAGCAGGTCGTTTGTGCCAGAATGATGCAGATGGCCAAAGCTGAGGAGGATAACCATGGAAACCTGCTGAAATGAGACGCAGGGAGGTTGTTTTTTTTGATGGTGGTTACAAACATCTAAAAAAGTCGATGTGTACTTGAATCAAATGAATCGGATTTCCTCTTGAAACACATCAAAAGTGGGAAATGTCTTTCAGCCAGTTTTTCCGCCCTGGTTTGACTCTGATATGTGTTTGTAACTCTGTAATCATGATTCAGTGAATGAGGCTGCTGAGAGCTTCAGTCCTCTCCTCCAGACTCAGACCATGTGTTTGCTGCAGGGAGACGGAGGGTTTACACAGCAATCAGAAAAGAAAAAGTGTTTGAGAAAGACAGAATATGACCGTCTTGGTCTCGTTATTCTGCCAAATACCGCAGCTCTTTTTTAATGGTTTCTCTGCGTCTCCTTTTCCCCTTTGACACGCTTTGTTTTATAGCATTATATGGCCAAAAATATGTGAACAGGGGTGACTGGTTCTATGTTTTATGGTTTGGGTGAAACCTTTTTGTTCCAGTTCACTGAAATCTTAATGCTACAGAGAAGACCCTTTCTTATTTTAACATGACAGTGCTCCTGTGCACAAAGCCAGGTCCATAAAGGAAATGGTTCCCCCATGTTTGCTGTGGAAGAACTTGATGGGCCTGCACAGAGCCGTAACATCGACCCCATCCAACAGCCTTTGGGATGAATTGGAACAGCAAATGTGAGCCTGAGCTTATCGTCTAATGCTCTTGTGGCTTAAATAGGAGAAAACTCCTGCAGCCAGCCTCCAAAATCTTGTGGAAAGCCTTTCTAGAAGAGTTCCAGCAGGCTGTTATTGCAGCAGATTGAACGACTGGTTTTGGAAAAAGACGTTCAGCAATCAGGTGTCTAAATACTTGTGGCCATGTAGTGTATCTGTGTCCTTGTCTATCTCATGTTCAAGTTCAAATATGCTTTTAGTGTGCATTAGTTATTGTTGCATCAAGGAAATGATGAGAATATTAATCTGAATCTCTTTCTCTCTCAAGGTCGAGGAGGAGGAGGAGCTCGGTTATGCTGAAGGAACCACAGAAAGTGAGTTGATGAAATGACTGATTGTGTGTAGGTGTGTAAACATGAACCGCGTGACTTTTATAGGCTGAAGGTGATAACACAACACAATATCTGCTGATTTCAGGAGAAACAACCTACATTTTTTTATCCTCCTCTGCTTTCACTCACAAACTAACTAACTAATTCAACATTTCATCACACACACACACACACACACACACTGTTCCATCTCGGTAAATGCCACACATGTCATGTAACCGTTATTCACCAGATGCCTGAATGAACCCCTCCCTGCAGCCCTGTGTGTGTGTGTGTGTGTGTGTTTTCAGCATGGCTCTGCATCAACAGTATTGATTGTGTAATGGAGGGGGAGGAGGCCTCATCTGTTGATTCACTGTTGCCAGTTAGACCTGATGTTTATCTTGTCAGCTCGCTGTCGCTGCACTAACAGAGGACAGAGAGGAGGAAGACGCCCGTCTGATTAAAAGCAGAACAAACACCGGCCTGCAAATTTGCATGAGCCACGTTTATAAGATGGAATATGCAAAAGTCTCATATTAAATACGGGTGTGGTCAGAGGCTACTATACACTACACTTAATACACTCGCTTAGTCTCTTAGTGTATTAAAATGTGATGTAATCTGCATGTTCATGCAGAAAGTATGAACTGTTCACATATTTCACATTGCATTACAAACAGCATTCGTGAGCTTACTTAAATATTCCCATCCAGACATTTTTTTAAGATATAAAAATACTCTGCTTTGAAAAATTATGTGTCTGACATGTTTTTCCACAAAAAAGTTAAATTACTAATTCATTATGACATCTTCTCCTTCTCCAGAATATATGATCATACAAATAATGTTCGTCTCCAGATTTTAACTAGTACACACAACATGTCTTCTACTTCACTGAAAAGTGTATTATCAGTGAATGTGTACTGGAGGCTAGTTGTGATGTGTCACAAATCATGTTTGTTGGTTAAACATGTCAAACTGAGTTTTAAGATGAGCGCAGAGAAATGTTCCCCCCCTTCGGCAGATGAATGTGAAAACAACTTTCCAGTGTCAAACTCTGCACATACATCATCATAATGTCTTTTCACGTCCCGGAGCAAACGCTGTTTACTATGAAATATGTAATTGGGACACAACTTCCGTTTCTTCCAAACAAAAGGCTCCTGCTGTTGGGAAGACATCACTTCCGGTTCATGAGAGGATATTTTTCAAAATATTATTTTAGATGGAAATGTGACAATTATTGCTTTAACAGGTTGTAGGTTACTGTCGCAAGTTAACATAAAGGATTTTACATGGAGACATGCTATAAAATCTTTAATTGACACAGTAGTCTATTAGGATCCGTCACACTGATACTTCAGTCAGTTTGAGTTGAGAAGATGAGCTGTCACTGAGGTCAGTGATTATTAAGAGTTTAACAACTGCCAACACTCATTTCTCACAGCAGACTCTTTCAGCTGTCATAGCAGGAGAAGCACAGGTGTAATTAAGACATTAACGATGTCACCGGCACACCTAAATGGAGCAGTGTCCTCAGTGTAATTAATTAAACCTACCTCCGTGTTTGACAAGTCAATGTGAAAAAATGAAATGTGTTTCTGGGGTTTAATTTCTGTATTCTGAGACAAATCAGCATCAGATATAGTACTTGATGTAACAAGTTGAAGGGTTAAATGATACTTACATATTCCTCTCCCCTAGAGTCAACTTTTTGGTTGTAACCTCTGCTGTCTGAAACATCTACAGCGTTTAGGTAGTTCTTATCACGCTGATGTTTGTCCAAGTGCTCATTTTTTCTGATAAGTCTGTTTTTAATTAGTTATTTGACGATATAAAAAGGGGGTGTGACATGATTGACAGCTGTGACAGCCGCTCTAAAAACCTCTGTCAGGCGGCTGTCAGCTGAGGGGGCGTGTCCCACGGGCCGTCATCCTGCCGCCCGACTCTACTGCTCGACTCGACTTTGGCTCCAAATGATGTTACACAAGCAAGATGGCAGCTCCAGGGGAGGAGATATTTTGACTTAACCTTTGCATAGCAGCGGGAAGTGGAGACGCGTCATCCATATTTATATACAGTCAATGGTGGTTTTCAAATATACTAACATTAAAACAGAAGAAATAAGCAAAACATATCAAAATCACTGTATTAAAAATGTTTTGTATGCAGTAATACAACAGCTCATGACAACACACGGTTGCCGGTTGTCATAGTAGCGTGACACAGTGTGTGGCAGGACAAAAATCTTCTTATGAAGGGGGACCGTGGGTTTATCAGACATGGTGTTTATTAAAGGCTGCTAAAAAACAGAGATATTGAATTAATACTCTTTATCTAAACAATGGGAGAGAGCCACACAACATACTGTTAAGTAAGGCTATGTTCCAATTGCGTTATTATAAATGTCAACGGTTCGAATGCGGTCTGGAACAGAACCCAGAAGTTCCTGTTTGACTTAATATCAATCAATTTATCATTTAGTGAACAAATACAAAGATATAAATGTTAATTATTGCTGTCTGTGTGTGTGCATGTACTGTACATAATGTTGCGTGTATGTTGATCTGCACCACATATTAAACTCTAATTTATTTCCTCTGACAGGTTATTGTACAGACCAGAAGAAACCAAAGGTCATCTTCTTGATGGGTATGTACGTGTAGTAGAGCTCAAACACACACACACACACACACACACACGGAGGATAATAATGAGCAGCTGCTGACTGCTCAGCTGGCCGGTAGTTAAACTGGCCTCATTCATACGAACACACACACACATACACACACACACTGAAAGGAAAGCTATGCAGAAAGACAGAATAGTACTGATTAGTCGATCAGACATTTTTCTGCGTCTTTAAAGAGAACCAAACTCAGACTGTAGCTCTGATGAAAAAAGGCTGCGTTAATGGCCGGAGGGGAAACGACAGATGTCTGTTCTCAGAGGGTCCCACTCATTTCATACAACAGAAGGAAAGTTAATGAAGCAGTTTTTTAACCTTTCAGCTGAAAACTTTGGGTCATGGCTTGTTTCACCACTGTTCATTAAACAAGACATTGATTATTATGTGTACAGGGTTCAGTTCCTTCAGTAAAATTAGTGATACCACGCTGGTGAAATACTCCAGGCTGGATGAAAGTTGCATGAAACTTCACTCGTGTAAAAATATCAATACTAGAATTAGTTTTAGACACGACAGTAACATTATCATGTTCTACCTAACTTACTGTATGTAGTTGATAATGTACTATTAATCTTGTGCTATAGCTATTGCACACATCAGTTTATTTAGGTGCACTTAGCTAAAACTAATGCAGTCTAATACATCAGCCTTGCAATAAATCGTTCCTTTATCAAGGTTTTAATGTTCAGTTTTTGTTGAACCTGTTTTAGAGGTGTTGATTCAACTTAAAGGACAAGTTCACAGTTTTTCAAGTCTGTCTTAAACCAACAGTCAGGTGTTTTAAATGAACATTGAAACAGGTTTTTCTTGCTGTAATCATTCCTCCAATGTAAGTGATGGGGGACAAAATCCACAGTCCTCCTTCTGTGCAAAAATATATTTAAAAGTTTATCTGAAGCTAATATGAAGCTTCAGTTGTCCAAATGAGTCGAATCAAATAGATATCTTTCAAAGTTACAACATCTTTTTAGTGCCAAAGTTCCTCTTTTTGTTACTGTACTGAAGCTCAACAGGGAAACACTGTCGGAAAAAACACAAAGAGGGAATTTTATGCAGAAAAGACAAATGTAAATGTGTCAGATATCCACTTGATATGACTAACTCAGACTGCTGAAGCCTCATATAAGCCTCAGATAAACTTTCAAATGCATTTTTGTACAAAATGACGATGTGTGGACTCACTGTGGATCCTCACTTACATTAAAAGTACATTTGAAGGAGATCTTTTAACAGCCAGTATGAACAGGAGGAATAATTACAGCAAGAAAAACATGTTTCAATGTTCATTTAAAACACCTGACTGTTGTTTTAAGACAGAAAACTGTGAACCTGTCCTTTAAGTTATTTTTGGAGGATGTAGTTTGTGGTGCTGTTGAACTGTCCTCAGTGATACACTGAGAGGTGTTTTTCCACTCAGTAATATAAATGGGGTGGATGAAAGATTAAAATCATCTGTCTGTGCAATTTTACAGCTTTATAAACTACAGTCTCCAAAATAACCATAAAGTTGAATTAACATCCTTAGAAAACAATTTCAACAAAAGCTGAACATTATACCTTCTATAAAGGGTATCTTATTCTTGCAGGGATGTTGTAATAGACCACATTAGTTTTAGCTACGTGTACCTAACAAACTGGCAACTGAGTGTATGTTTTACCCTGATCAGACTATCATCATCATCATCATCATCTGTCATGACAATCATATAAAATTGCCATTTTATTTCCCTTCATTCAGTCAGCCTGACATTGTGTTCATGTTAGGATCGAGGAAATACGCTGATTTTAGAGTAGTTATCTCTGGAAATGGACTCACAACAACCTGCACAGCTACGTCTGCCTCGTCCACACGCTGTTTTTGTGGAAATCTCTGCCACAGGAAGATGATGTACTCTTTTTTTTAATCCTGCTTACAAAGCTATGATTGGTCAATTGTTTCTCCAAGCGGAGGAAACATCACCAGACATATTTGAATCACTGAAAAAATGTGGCTGACAATAAAGGTTTCTGGAACCACAATAAAGATCCAGCTGGGATCAGTAATGTTATCTATTTTAAATAAATATTTGGGCTGCCATCAGTATGCAGGCACTACTTTAGGCAACTAACAATAATTTAATCTCCCAATTATTTTGTTGATTAATCAACTAATCGTTTGGTTTATTAAATGATCATCATGATGTCCTAAAGCCCAAGGTGATGTCTTCAGTGCTTGTTCTTGGTCTACAACCCAAAGATATTCAATTTACTATCACGTGTGTCAAAGAAAAGAAGCAAATCTTCACAATAAAGAAGCTGGAAACAATGAATATTCTGCATTTTTGCTAGAAAAATTACTTAAACGATTAATTGATTATAAAAAATAATTGCCAATTTATCTTCTGTTGTTTCAGCTCTACATTACTTTTTCTCTAATGTTGGTTTCCAGTTGCCTTTTACCTATAAGTGACGTGCATCCAGCACTGCCTAAAGGAATAAAAACAACCTTCCCTTCTAAAATGTACTTAAATAAAACATATCACACAACAAAAATACACAAATATAAACAGTCGCGCCTCAAAATTGTGCTCAGGTGCAACAGATGAGTAAACATACTTATCTATTTTCCCCCCTGTGGAGGCAGTGTGTGATGTTTTTTTGTGATCAATTAGTATGCTGTGATTGTGCAGTGAGGCAGCGTAGCCCAGTCTGTTAGTCGAAGACAGGACAGAGAGATGAAGGAACACTCAGAGTCTCCATTAACCACCACTCACTCTGCTACAGTGGAAAAACACTAAAGAAACAACCATTAAAAGATTACTTAATGAGTACTGAGTGTGTGTGTGTGTGTGTGTGTGTGTGTGTGTGTGTGTGTGTGTGTGTGTGTGTGTGTGTGTGTGTGTGTGTGTGTTTGTGTGTGTGTGTTCGCTGTCACACCCAGGCAGATTATAGATCAGATATGCATGTTGGTGTTAAAACCCCTTTTCATGGATACTCACAAGACAAATCCCCTATGTTGAACCAAACAAAGAGTTTTTCTCAGCAGGAGCAGATAATTGGTGGAAAATGTCGTATAACAACTGTCACCTAGACACAAATCTGTCATCATGAGCAGATTTTATACCGTTTAATAAAATGTCAGCCATACTGACTATACATAATATAGCATAACAGATTATACATAATTTCATTGTTTACACCAAACTGTGATCATAGTGTCAGCCTGAACTGAATTTCATCACAGCCAGAAATGGTTTTCCACTCCTCTGTTGGAGACTTTACATGATTACACGACTTATCTTCTTTCTCTCAGCTGATAAGAATTTAGCAAAGCATCGGTTTCTCCTGCTGTGGGTAACTGCTTTAACTTTTGATTGTTTCTGATGCACTGAGCTGTTATTTTCACGCTCTAACCATCATCATCATCTCCTCTGATTTCTCTAACTTTTTAATACCCACTTCTCTGCCTGCAGGATGTTTGTAGAACCAGCACTAGTCTGCCAACAGATACACTTATTGACATTGGTGCCTGACAGGTAGAGTAAAGTGGGTTTTATATTTTTCACTGAAAACAGCTGCCTGCTGCGACTGGAGAGCGATGAGAGTTATTCAAAACAGTTAAAGGCGCAATGTGTAGAATTTAGGGGCATCTAGCGGAACAGACTTGGCAGAAATGGAAAATAACATTCATAAGTATGTTTTAATTAGTGTATAATCACCTGAAAATAAATATCATTGTGTTTTTGTTACCTTAGAATGAGCCCTTTATATCTACGTAGGGAGCGGGTCCTCTTCTACGGAGGCACCGCCATGTTTCTACAGTAGCCCAGAATGGACAAACCAAACACCCGCTCTAGAGAGGGCCTTTCGCGTTTTTCATGAGTTTTGTGGCCACCATAGGTTCTCCTACATGCTTGGAAGGGGAGGGGTATTCATTTGGTTGCAATCTGTAAGGTAACCACCAGTTAAACTGTCAAACCCCAAAATATGAGCTGAAAAGCTTTCCGTTGAGCGTAAGGAAACTACAAGCTTTAAAAATATGGTGTCTTCCTACCTTGAAAGAAGCTTGGCTGTCCAACAATCTTCAAAAACTTCCAAATTGTCCAAATTCATTGTCAGGGTTGGACAATCAGAAGTAGTCTGTTTGTCTTCATTTCGGTGGAACACCCCCAGAAAGGACGATGGATGTTGAATCTACAAAACTGTTTTGGACACAGCTCTGCCACTGCACAGTTCTGGGAAAACCGGACACAAAAATATATAAAAATCACATGAAAAGGTTTCTGAGATGCTTTATTCTCAGTATTTTTATATTTTCAAGAGCCTTTTTATACCCAAGTTACAAAGTGTTTCTCAACAAGAAACAACTGCAAGAACTAAATAATGTAGTGGAAGTGAAACTAAAAATGACTCCTAAACTATGTGACACAGTCAGCATGAATACAGTCAGTGACTTAACTACATTATGACTCATATGTTCGTGTGAGCAGGGAGGTCTACCTGACAAAGTGAAGCTTGCCTGTATGATCAGTTTTGTTCCATCTGAGAGGACAGGTCGTCTTTCTCACCACCTCATGCTGACTTTGAAAAACACTGGCTCAAGACTCCCTGACGCAGCATAATGACCCTTCACTTCTACTGTACATAATATGTTCTTGTCCCCTCGCCAACACTGTGTCCCTCCGATGCTCTTTCCTCAGCCACCTCTGCCGCTGCTGATGTGTGACTTTGGGGGAGATGCAGGTAACCTACCAGCTATTTATAAATCTATCATTAAGCAAGACTGTCCTCGCAAGAAAAAACAACACAATAAGTTACAATGTCAGTCGCCCAATGACGACATATTGTTGCATTTTAGTGACAGACACCATCTAGTGGCCGTAGTCATTATGACCCGGAGCAGTGGCACAGTTCAGATGGTGTAAATACCGATGTTCATTTCATGTTTCCAACTACAAGTCGGGACAGTTTTCCAAAAACTTACGATCACTTCCTAACTGTAACACTGTGGTAACAAAGTGATCATTTCATTATTTACTATGATCTTTATCTAATTATTCCTTCCTTCCTTTTTTACTAATCGCCAATCAAAATAAAAATAACAACAATAGTAATGTATATTTTGCAATATGCACACAATACCCAAACCTTTTTTAATCAATAAGTGTGTGAACATTTACATTTCAAATTATTATGAATACATGTTTGAAAAATAAAAATGAACAAATTCAAAATGAGGTGGTAACCACTATATCAACAATATATAAACCTCTGTTTCCAGTCTAAGACCAGTTTGTATTATTCATCTAGGAGAGTTAGGGCCTACCATGTGGAGCAAGGTTTCCACATTATGGTCTGGCTTCTTCTCCATAGCAACAGTGGCTGAGGCTCATGGGTATTGTAGAGTCTTCCTCTATCCAAAACTGACAAAATCAAAGGAGAAATAATTAAAACTGACGGCCATAACATTGACCTGTCGTATTGTTGCGTTATCAAGGACACTTCTGTGTTGAGAAATGTTGAAGATATACCATTAAAAGAAAACCTTAACATGAGTATTGACAGTAGGGAAAATTCTTATGGATGGCGGGTCCTCGGTCCTCCAGTGGGACTAATGCTCAAAGCGTCTTAAATCACTGCGGGTGGGTTAACGATGGAGTTAGTTGAAAGCCCGGTGCATCTCTATGCAGACACCGAAGGATCTGTATGTTAAATTATAATTCAACATCAACAACAACCAGTAACATCTGTTAAAAAAGCTAATATATGCATTTCTGTTTCTAAAACCACTTTGATTAAAAAAAGGTGGGATAGAGAAGTTTTAAACTATTGGGGGGAACGTTGAAGGAGTCTTCTGTAGTGGTGCTTACTGATAATGCCTGAGGGAAATGCTAATGTGAGCTTTCACTGCTGTCTATGCTTTTAGTTTTTTCCTCTTCTCTCTGTACTCTTGTCTCTCCTTCATGTTCTTATCCCAGTGCTCTTTCACTTCCATCTTCCTCATTTATATTTCTCTCCTCTCTGCAGAACCATTTCCAACCTCGTAATCACACTTATGTTTGAGTAGTGAAAAATCTGCTGTCGGTGTGTGAGGTAATGCAGTCGTTTCCTAATGTGTAATGTAATCATGAAATAGCAATTTTGCTTCTTTGGTGAGAGCCAAAATTTTGAGAGTATGAAGAATGTCATTAACAAGCAGCGACCACCACAGCTGAGCATGAAGAGATAAGGCTGCTGTTATTCTATATTTCTGTAATTATCGTCAAATCCTATGAAAAGACCAAAAACCTACAATGGTTTAAATTTGTCTCTCAACACTTTGTGATCTTGTCTGTGGCTCTCAGCCCCGAGAACATTGGCTCACATCGGTAGTTTCGTTTTTAAAAAGGCTCAGTAATTTCCTTTAAAAAGCTGGGCAATGTAGTTCCAGCAAACATTACTCAAACAGAAGTAAATAGTCCATTTGTTAGGGATTATTTTCACTCGTGAATTAATACACATTTGGAGTTCTAGTGTTTATTTACGGCAGCAGGACGGCGTTTGAGAGACTGAACTACAGAGTATGTGATCGTTGTTATGAGGAAGAATTTCACACAGTGTAAATGTTTGCCTCGCTGATTTGTTTTTAATGGTTTTTAGATAACAATGGAGCTCTATGGCACAGAGAAACTCTTAACTTTCAATTCATTGTTTGATTTTGGTCTTTTCAGGGAATTTGTCGCCAACAGTAAACTTTAAAAGATAAGGCTGGCGATTTTCTATATTTTTCTTTTTGTCAACAAATCTTATGTGTAGAGTCAAACCAACAATTAACTCATGCTAATTACAAGTATTGTGTGTGTATCCAAAGCCTGATATATCTTATTCCTCTGTGCCGTAGGCCTTTGTTGTTGTCCAAAAACTATTAAAAACACACCAATGAGTCACACCGCTGCACTGGGTGACGTGTTCCTTCATCACAAAGAGTTTGGGCAAGAGTTTCGTGATATGTAGCACAACATGTTAATGTAACCGTTTCTACACAAACCAAACTGCCCAAACTCTTTGTGATGAAGGAACATGTCACCCAGTGCAGCGGTGTGGCTCACTGACATGTTGTTATAGTTTCTGGACTACAACGGAGGCACAGAGGAATAAGATATATCAGACTTTGGATACACACAATACTTGTAAGTAGATCAGTTCATTGTTGGTTCGGCTCTGCACATGAGATTTGTTAACAATAAGAAAAATATAGAAAATTAACCAACCAAGTCCTTTAACCTTAACAGGCAATGAGGAACTGCCTAAAGATGTCGTTTTCTTCCCTCAAGAGGTTACAGGTTTAATTATGTTGACAGGATTAGATGATTAGTCCAGAAGGCAATTTACTAAAAAAAATAATAAGCACAATTTTCATTTAATAATCATTTAATTGTTTTAGCAGTTAGCAAATCAAAATGCTAAACATTGGCAGCTTTTCTCACATTGCATTGTTATAAACTAAATGCCTTTGGGGGTTTTAATTGTTACTCAGATGATGATGGATGGATTCTATTATAGGCTAAACAATTAATTAATAAAACCAAAGAAAGATTGATAATAAAAATCATTAGCTTGCAGTTCTTTCTGAATAGTTAACTATTCATATCCCATATGAGATTTTTTACATTTTTCTCCCATTAAGAGGATAATAAGGCATAAAGAGGTGTATGTCAGGGGATTGTCTGCTGGGTCTCAACATGCAGCCGTGGTGGTTGTTCTCACCTCGGCTCCACTCTGCTGCCCAAATTCACAATTTCTGGCTCAAAAACAACAGACAAGACGACAGTGAGCACAAACCCAGACCCCAGGTCTCTGCAGAAACAGGCTGATGTCCAGACGTTAAGTCCACGTTACTACAATCTGTTATCCTTTAATTTGACATCAGTAAGCAACACCCTTCAAAGTAATCAGTCTCTTCTTATTGGTACATGTTGACTGAGGAGAAGAAAAAACCTTCATAACCACCGTTTGGGAATCCAGGCTCATTCAACGCAGCCTTGACTCGTTGATGTTTTGAAGTACATTTTGTGTTTCGCTTTTAGGTTCACCAACATCTGAAAAGGACACGGATAACTGGGGCATCTTAATTAGTGGAGGCGAGAAGCTCGTCTCCACTGCAGCCAATTTATGGATTAGATGATTTTTATTTTTATATAAAAGTATTACCTGCAGATGCTTCGAGAAAAATAGAATAATGTAGCATGGCTGGATTCAAAATTAAATTACTAGAGAGATTTTCTGTCTATATAGTCCTCTGCCCTCTTTGCTGTGTTTTTGTCTCTTGTCTCCATCTCTGTCTCCTGCTCCATCTCTCTCTAATATATTCAGTCTGTCACTTTGACGCTTTCCAAGGATAGCGCTGTGACAGAACTGTTCACACATGTGGGGTAGTTTAAACTCCTCCAATCTAAACCAACACCTACCTGAGCATCAAAAGAGAAACTAGAAAGTGCTCAGCAGTGTATAAACGCCTGCTGATGCTGAACAATTTACCTGACTTGAAGAACTGAAGCATTTGTTCTTTATTTCTCTTTTTTTTTTTTTAGGTTTAGATTTTTACATCAAAGCAAGACATGAATACAAATTTACAGTTGCCAAATATTGGATCATAATAGTTTTGGCTGAAAATAATCTTCTAAGATTAGTCTCATCAAATCATTGAGCCTATAGTCTGGTAATATCTAGTAACAAAGTGTTTTAAATCACAAAATATAGTAAAGAAATCAAAAAAGATTCCATGAAATTTGGTACAGATGACATCCATGACCCATCAAGATGATTTGTAATAACTTTGTTAATCCTTTCACTTTTCATCTGATGCCATCATCAGGTAAAAGTCCAATTATAATTATTATAATATAATTTGTCCAATATTTTGGTTCATTGTTTTCATAGTGTCATAGTGTTGCACTCGGCTGTTTACTCGTGTTGTTCTCTCCTGACTTGATCCCTGCTTGTGTTGTATCAGCTCTCAGATGTACATCGCTTCGGATAAATGCGTCTGCTAAATGAAATTGTAAATTGTTCACATAAAAAGTGACACAAATAGTTGTGTCATGAATGAAAAAGGAGAGCTAGAGAGAGAAGATGAAACCCTGACTCCTCTCTCACCTCCACGCAGCTGGCCGATCACTGTGTGAAGTGAGTGTCGATGTCTGCTTGTTACATAAAATGCACAGCCCGCCCTTATCCGCCGCCGGAAAGGTGCGTCTAATGGGCTTTTCCACCATCCGACAAACATGTCTGAAAGGATATACAGCTTCCTTTAGTTTTGTTGGTCTAATTGGAAGACATTTTAAACTAATTCAAGATATAATAGTCCAGCTTTTCCTGAGCTCCAAAACTTTATTGAGTTTCATGGTAAATAAGGCGTTTAACCTTGGTGGAAAACCTGAAAACTAACTCAAGTCAAAGTGGGAGCACAAAATGATTTCCAGTACAGTATAACAGCAGAGAGGAACTGCAAATACACATCAGGTCTCAGAAGGTTCGACTCGCAAGGCCAGTTAATCTAAATTTCAGATGGTCTCAGAGAGAGGAACCCATAGAGGCAGTTTATATAGGAGGTTTGATATTGACCTGACTAACTAGAGAAGTTACTAACAAGCTTCATGGGGATTTTGCTTCAGGCCTGGTGGGTCATTATTTTACTTCCTGCCTGAGGTGTCAGTCAGGAGAGGAATACTTCCAGAGAGTGGGCGTAGGGGAGGTTGTGCAGCACTTTGAGGCAGGTGAAATGAATTAAATCAGCGAATATGTGCTGAATGCACAGTGAATGAATACATAAACATCCCTCCTCGATTTATTATGGACCTCCTCAGACTTCACGATCATCCCCGGGTGAGAGGCGGCACGGTGAGTCGAGCCCTACTCGTATCTGTCCGTGCTCTCTGAGGAAATGGTGATGAGGACGTTTGTTTTTGGATGCTGGCTGAGGGCAGAGGCACTCAGACTCAAGGAGAATACTGATGAATATGAGACACAGGCTGAGTTTTATTACTGAGCTCAAGGCCTGTGATGATAAATCACCACGTTACCGCGATGCTTCACGCAGCTTCATGGCCGTGTAATTCAGTTAACCTGCGATAAAACACCTGCAGTCGTCGCAGCAGTGCAACAGACTGCTGAGACTGCAGAAATGTTTCTGAATTATTTGAGAGAAAATACTAAATGTAATTACTGATGGTAAAATAGGGCGTTTATCTTTTTGCTTTGTGATCTTGTGTCTTGTGTGCATACATGCTGGTTGTGTGTGTTCTTGTACTTCTATCTTTGTGAGGACCAGGTTGAGTTTTAGACCTGGAGAGTTAAAGTCAAAGGCCAGTTTGAGCATTAAGACCTGGTTTTATAGATAAGGTTAAGTTTAGGATTAGGTTATTGTACATTTTAGGGCTGCAACTAATTATTATTTTCATTATTGATTAATTAGATTAACTTGAAAGCAAAATCCCCATGAAGCTTGTTAGTAACTTCTCTAGTTAGTCAATATCAAACCTCCTATATAAACTGCCGCTGTGGGTTCCCCTCTCTGAGACCATCTGAAATTTAGATTAACTGGCCTTGTGAGTTGAACCTCCTGAGACATGATGTGTATTTGCAGTTCCTCTCTGCTGTTATACTGTACTGGAAATCATAAAATGTCAGTGAATAGTAAAAATTCCCCACAAGTTTCCAAGAGTCTAAGGTTGCATTTTCAAGTTGCTTGTTTATGGTCCAAAACATTGGAATTTATATTTAGTTTGCTATCACATAAGCTATGTGAGAACTGGGTGATGTTAACCAATTAATCCGGTTTAAAACCTGCAGTGCAGAACTTTTGTCTCCCCCCTTCTGGTAGTGAGAATAATTACAAAAACACTGTCGACACATGCCGTTATGACATCTGCCGACCGTTGGTCTCACTCAGCCAGCAGCTCCGAAAACATCGGAGTAAATTTCCAAATTGGCGTTATTTGGATAAACTTACCACATACTGGGAATCTGTATGGTTACTTTATCACCTGAAAAAATATTAAAACATATTAACAGTCCAACAGCAAAAATTACAACAGCTTTTAGCCACGTATATCCAGTATGCCTTGCAGTCTGATGAAGAGACCTGAGGGCCGAGTCATCGGGATGCCAAACATGACGTAATTTTCCCAGCAAATCTGAGATGAAACCAATCATTGCTGGTTGATATAAAACGCATCAGTATCAGTGCGCCAACACTCGAATGTCATACCAGACACCAGATGTAAAAACTCTGTATATTGTGAAATACAGAAAGATTTATCTGGCAGTGATACACTTAATCAGTATTGTGTGAACTCGTTAAATGTAACAGACGTTAATTTATATGTAAAAGTCCTACACTGCAGCAAAAAAAGAAATAATAATAAAAGGTTAAAATAGCTGTCAATTAAACAGCTAATGGTTTCAGCTCTATGTGCTTTTTTACATGTTTTTACACATGTTTACATAAAAGATATACTATATCACCCCTGTTCACATACTTTTAGTCTGGTGCTGTTTTTCACAAAGATACTTTAGACAATATGTCCAACTTCATGACAATGTTTTATAATTTAACATGAAAGTGCCCCCATGCTCAAAGCCAATAACCTTTGGGCTGAACTTGAACGTCAGCTGTGAGTCAGAGTGTATGTTCACGTCCACCGGGATGGATGGTAGAGACCGGAAAGATTTCCATGTTTACGTGTGAGGATCCACGTCACAGGGCAAGGGTTGAGGGTTGAATACTTTGTTGACAACATAACAACATATCCAGTAAATGTAGGTTTAATCTCCTTGAAAGACAGACTTTGGCTGGCGTGAGGTGTCCCCAATTGCTTGACTTTCAGGCACTTCCATATTATGAGTCGGATATATCGGAGCTTTCGGAAAAATCTGTTTCTTAGTCGTAATTACAACTTGGACAAGCCGTAATCTCATAATTCCAATAATTCCAATGCGACATAAACGCTGCATTATTGCTAAATACCTCACTGATGCTTTTGTGCCAGAATGGGAGTAAATCCCTGCAGGCAGGTTTCAAAATCTGGTGGAGAGCCAGAGGACTGGAGGCTGTTGAAGCGGCAGATTAATGCTTGTGGTTTTGGATGAAATGTTCAGCAATCTCATGTGGGGGTTTGTTCTTGTTGTTGTTTTTGTTTGGGTGAACGCTTACTTTGCCAGTGTTGTTTATTTTAGTCAGATGGAAATGCTGATTCATAGAACTACAACAAAGAGACTGTTATGAGTGTGCAGCTTTCCCCTTATTACTGTAAGGTTTAGGATTAGGCCTATATTGTGAGTATTAACGTGTGGGAATTCATTTTGTCAATGACGTTCCTCATTAGTACAGACGTAGAATCGTGTGTGTGTGTGTGTGTGTGTGTGTGTGTGTGTGTGGTGTTAAAACATGGTTTTAGGGCAGGTAGATTCAGTTAGAGGAGAAAAGATGATAATCGTCTGTGATAACCTGGCTCTGAGCCTCAGGCAATGACTCAGACACACATACACGCAAATACAAACACACACACACACACACACACACACACACACAGAGTTCATCTACCCACCTGCTATCTGTTTCTTCTTTCCTGTCCTCCCTCTTTAACTCTGCCCGCTCCCCCACATCACATCACCTTTTCCATCAATACTCACATCTCTCTCACATCGACACACACACTCACACACACACACTCGTCCATTTCCTTTTGTCTCCCTCTTTCATGTTCTTCTTTCAACGGTCAATTTCCTCCTCGTCATCCTTGTCTCATTTTATGTTCTGTCTCAGTGATTACTTCTCTGTGAGGATGAAGATGAAGTTTTTTTTTTGTGTGTGTGTGTGTGTGTGTGTGTGTGTGTGTGTGTGTGTGTGGTCTGTGCTCTCAGGCGGTCCAGGCTCAGGGAAGGCTCTGCAGTGTGAGCGGATGGAGGAGAGGTTCGGCCTGCGTCGTGTCACCCTGGGTGACCTGCTGTGTAACGAGCTGCAGTCTCACAGCGACAGGGGACGCCACCTGCGGGACGTCCTGGAGAGAGGAGAGCCTCTGCCTGAGGTCAGTGTGGTGCTCCGGTCACACCGCCAAAGATTATGTGCCACAATCATGATGTATAGAGAGCTAAAGTGAAACTAGAACTCATTTATTTACTCATTTATCTTTACAATAGACAATAGATCCCAGGAAGAAATTTCGCTCAAGACAAATGACTGTAATCCTCAATGAAAGATTGTTTTCAATTACAAAAACTAGTAGAAGAGCAGCAGGTTGTGTCAGGACTTTGGCTCTTTGTTATGGGAACTGGATACCGATTTACAAGATGGTGCTCTGATCACTCAGCACATTTGCCAAAAAACAATTTAGTGTCTCTTTCTCTGAATCTGCTGACTCATCTGATACACACAGGCAATGCCCCAACAAAAAGGTTTTCTAGGCTCTGAAAACATTTTAGAAATGTTAAATCTTTACAGTTGTCTACAGGAAAGTGTTTTCCAAGTGAGTTAGTGGAAAAAAACTCAGTAAAAATGAACAAATACAGGAACTAAATGGCAAGAAGAACAGAGAAAAGGCTTCGATCAGCAGCTGCTATTCTGGCTGCAACTTGTTTCAAGCTTGGCGTTCTTCCCAAGGCAGCATCGAGAGGTTTATTCTGACGTCTCTCTAGAAATATATCACACTGAGAAACGATGTACAAGACAATAGAGCTGCAATGATTAGTCAATTAAATTGATTAGTGGATCATTGATTAGTGAAGGCATCACTGTAGGCTCTAAGAAATAGTAAATGCCTTTTTTTTTTATTTCACAGACCAAATGACTAATCAGTTAATTGAGAAAATAATCACAACATTAATGCATAATGAAAATAATTGTTAGTTACAGCCTTACAAAACAATAATGGGATGCTTGCTTTATGGAAAAAGAGTATTCGACATGTTGCCTTCGAGCTCAGTGACATATTAAATAAAAGAACAATATACAGTACATACATATACATATAATATGTATACATATATATATAATATATGTAGGGGGTGGAACATGCAAAAAACATGTAGTATGGAGGAATCACTAAGCCAAAAATATGTCAAGATAAGGTGATTAGACACAATATACAGAACTATATGAGCGTATATTACCTGAGGGGTTTAGATTAAACAAGAACCGATCCAAGTCTTTTCTGTGTTCTTTATGCCATTTAGTGCCTGTATTCATGCACAAATTGAGCATGTTAAATTCTCACATTTTTTTTTGCATCTGACGGCTCCCGTCCTTCTTCCTGAGAAATCTTTACAGTAAAATCTAAATAGAGAATTAAGTACAAGCAGAAAATCTGAGGACACAGATGTCACAGAACCGCCCACACTGTTTGATTGACAGGCGATCTCTGGACAGAGCAATGAGCTCCGGGCACAAAACTGAATGATAATAATTTTTAAAAGCAATCTTATAGCTTACCGTTTCTTAAAGACATGCAGCTGATGATGAAATTCAGTTAGAAATTGCTGAAAGACGCAGAAAGATAAAGCACACAACAGCTCTCAGGCTCAGAAAATACTGATAGACCATCTATAACATGTTTTCCTGCCTGGGGCCGAGTGAAATAAATAAAAGAGGGAGCTGAAATATTTAACAGTCAAGTGTTCTCAAAATGGCTTTCTCGGAGATTGCACATTACGCATACCAGACAGAGCTGGCATGGCCGTCTGAGTCTAGAAACCGCCACAGTAATTCACTGACAGACTGGGTAAACCAGATAAATTATCTACAACTCCAAACACTCCCAGAGGAAAACACATTTTCTGAGAAGTCGTAAACATGTTCATCAGGAACGAGGGGAAGAGTCGACTCCAGCCACACAAGCCAGGAGCCGAATTAAACTTCAGTCCAGACACCTGGTTGAGTTTTCAGATTATGGAAGATTTCAGCTCATTAAAATTCCCAGTGGTTATGTTAACAAGCTCACAATATTATGAAAACCGCCACTACTGTCATGATGGCCGTAGCCTGTTCAAACCGCTAATGTGTTTCCATAAGTTTAACTTTTATATTAAGCTTGAAGGCAACATGTCCAAGACTCTTTTTCTATAAAGTTTAATGAGCCGCTTCAATTGTCCACAGAGGACTGAGGGAGTCATACATTTTTAAAATCCTAAGCAGCACAAGCACTCTAAATAATACAATTATTTTTTTAATGCAATGGGACTCGGCACCAAGCATTTATTCATTATCATAATCACACATTTCAGCCATGCAGATAAGGCGGCTCTAGGGACGGCAGTCTTTTGTCTGTCAGTTGAACACTTCAGTCCAGAGTAAAATATCTCGACAATTACTGAATGGATTGCCATGAAATTCTGTAGAGACGTTCATTGCACCCAGAGGATGAATCCTACGACGAGTCTCATTAGTCAGAGTAACTGACAACACCTCTGTGAATGTGACAACACTAGCACTGCCTTGTTCACTCATTTACTATTCCTTACATAATGCACACTCAATAGTTTCCTCTATACTGAGCAGTAAATTGAGATTTTGGACACTTTTAAAACATCATTTTGCTCTCATCACTGAGAGATGTTGAGCTGCACAACTGTAATTTTTGTATCTGTAAAATATCAAGCTTTTTAAGCAGAGATGCCAAACAATTCCTGGTTACAGCTTCCCAAATTTGAGGATTTGAAGCTTTTCTTTCTGATACATGATAGGAGACTCGATATCATTGTGTTTTGGACTGTTGATTGCACCAAACAAAGACATTTGAAGACGTCACCGTGGGCTCTAATAGTTAGAACAGACATCTTTCACTACTACAGACACTTTATAGACCAAACAATTAAACCATCAATAATGAAAATCATCGTTAGTTGCAGCCCTAATAAATCAAACTGCACTCCTTCAAAATTCTGAGACTCAGACTCAGAAAATGACTGACAGTAAATATAGTGCACTATACAGTATAGTAAATAGGTTCATACAAATGTTTGCATGTTAAAATGCTACGGTAAGACGTCGTGCCCTAAAAGGTGCAACAAAACACAGGAGAGTGGGGAAGACGTCCATCAACCACAGTCTGTACAGCCCCATACAGTCCAAACAAGAGACTTATGATGGGTAATGAGGGGCTTAAATATTAATACTGTTAAATTAAATCATTTGCTAAGATAGCTAAAACAAAGGTCACATCATATTTACCAGCGGTTCATCCTCATCTGTTCCATTTACTCCTGTAAAAGTACGAAGTAGCAGGTAAATATTTTACTTCTCACCTTCCCCTGAAATATTTATATCATCCCAAGGGGACTTAAATCACATTATGGCATGACATGTGGCAGGTGGAGGTGACAAATTGTTATTTTCTCGTCCCCATTTTCCCCGATTCACATTTCTCATTACAGCTGCAGAGATTATGAACCATGATCCATTTTGCTGCCGGTGATTATTAATCCTCGGCGTCATACCTGTGGTTGTTCGGGTGCTTTTTTAATTGAACTGCTCGGTTATAGAGTCTGTGACATTTCACATCAAAATACACCCTGCCTATCACTCACGCACACATCCTGCTTCACATGTTCAGAGGCATGTGTGTGTGTGTGTTTGTGTGTGTGTTTGTGTACATCACTCTTATAAATGACCGTCAGTTTGAATGAGTCACAAATATTGATTGGACTCTACACGCAACAAATTTGAGAAGACATTTAGTCTGGCAGCGTGTTATTTACTCCGCCTGACAAACTGATGTCTGCTCACAATTTGTCAAACCTCACAGAAAATGATTTTTTTTTTTTTTTTTTAAACCTTTATCTGTCCACAGAGGATTTACTGATCGTGGATGTTTGTCATGTTCATAAAGTCACCACAGCCCGTTTGGTTACTTGGAAACACAACTGTCGACTAGTTGTGAAATGATTCAACTATTAATGGAGAATACATAATAGATTAATTGTTTAAAGAGTAAGACTGGCAATATTTTTTTTATCTACAACAAATCCTGAAAGACCAAAACCAACAATGACACATATTATCTGTGTATCCAAAACCTGATACATCTTATTCCTCTGTGCTGTAGAGCTTCATTGTTTTCCAAAAACTATTAAAAACAAATCATATTACATGGATGACATGTTCTTTCATTATATATCAATCCTCTGCTACTGTAAACACTCATCAGAGCACCAAATGTGTATTAATCCACAGCTGAAAATAGTCCCTGACGACGAATAGAATAACTATTTACTTCTGTATGAGTAACGTTTGCCAAAAACTACAGTGTCCAGCTGTTTTTAGCAAATACTGAGCCCTTTTTAAAAAATATATATTTGTGACCAGTTTATATAGATGTACATTTATTGTGTTGGTTTTGGCATTTTCATGGCAACAAGAAAAACATAGTATAATGCCAGGCTTATCCTAGGGGACATATCATGCTTTTTGTGAGTTTCTGTTATTTTTATACTGTTATGATATTGGATATCTATGTTAAACATGGTCAAAGTTCCAAAATTTGAGGTTAACGTATGTAAAAATGCTCCCTGAGAGTCAAAAACCAGGGCTTCAACTGCTCTATTTGTAATGTTATCTCTACTTCCTCCTTGTGACGACATCAATTGTTCATGAATGCAATGAAGTCTTTGTTACTGAGGTTGTTCCACAGGTTGGTCGCATTGTCCACTCGCATATTTCAGATCAGATTCAGCCTCGGACATGTACAGATGTATGTGAGAAGTTTCCATTTCGAGTAAAAAATAAGAAAAAGAAGTGAAATCCTACTACTATTGTTTGTTTAGTGGGCTCATCTGGAGGGGGTCCTTAAAGAGACAGAAGCTAAAGCAGAACTTAGGGGCTGTGTAAAGGGCCAGAATAAAATAAATAAGGAGTTTTTGAACTGTAAATCATGCAAAGATATTCCAGTGGAGCCCCAGAATACAAATGTAGACCTGGAAATGTGCAGGATGATAGAACTTTTACATTCTGTTACATTTAAGCCTTTACCAAACAAGTTCACACAATGCTGATTAAGCCCATTTTTAATCTGGTGTCGGGTTCCCGCATTGGCTAGATGAATGCATACTACACAGGCTCTATGGGCAGAGCATGCCCACCAGAGACTTCCGCCATCCAAGCAGCTAACTTCCAGTTAGCTCTCTGCTAACTTGAATGGGGGTAAAATAATTTTAATTGTGCAGCTCTTCTAGACTTTCCAAATGTTATCAGACCAAATGGATCAAATTCTGATAGTGAAACGAGTCATGTCATCTGACAGCAGTGATGGACCAGACGTAAGCACGTGTCAACAGTGTTTTTGTAATTTCTCTCACTGCCAGAAGGGGGAGACAAAAGTCCTGCACTCCAGCATTAAGTGATTGATCAAGCAACAAAGCCAAATATTCATTGGCTCCAGCTTCTAAAATCTGCTGGATGAAGTTGTTAATCAACAACAGTGAGATTTCTAGCCTCAAAACTCTGTCTGATTGTAAGAAAACTGTCCATGTACAGTAAAAAAAACACTCCTCTTGTGCCTACAACCAAACCTGCTGATGTCAACACATTTCTCCTACAAAGACTAAAAAAAAAACTTCATTCTCAAGCCAAAAAACAAACCTGCCATGACAAGATTTGTGATATATTACTTCTTCACTAGATGCTTCTCTTGGATTTTTTTTACCCCTGTCTGTTGTGAAAATATGAAAACTGTCAGAGCCCGTCGATATTACACTTCTTTAGCCTGCAGCAGGAGTAGATAAAAGTCACAGATGATTTAATGCCTCTGTTAAGGAGACTTCAGCGCTGGTTGTTACTCATGTACGTTTCTCTGCCCACGTTTCCCCGAGCTGATCTGTGGACTGAGACAGACGAGTCACCAGGCCTGCTTCTCCCACCACCAACTTCTATCAGTTGAAATCTTGGAAAGAAAAGAGCAGCATAAAACACTCACAACAGCAGCAGTTCAGTGGATGAGCAGCTGCGTTTCACTCTAACCTGCAGCAACAATTGGACTCAGTTAGGGCAGCCGCCTCCGAGAGAAAGAAAAGATGAGACGAGAGATGAAAACCATTGACTGAAATATGTGTTGTTGAGCAGTGGAGAGTTTGAAATATAAATCTTTAAGAATATCTCCTGCCACCAGGAGCTGTTTGCAAGTCATTTATGTAACATTCAGCTGAACATAAACTGACTGTAGTGAGTTTAGTTCCAGTGAAATAATAATTTAACTGTACAAGCATGCACAAACTCTTTTATAAGATATATTATTCTTTAAAAAATATCAGAGATAAGTGATATTTTAAAGAGTCAGGCATTACATGTTTCTGCTGTGAGATATAATTTCTGAAGGAAGACATCCTTTAATTAAGTATTCGCCAATTAAGTGGAGGTGAATCAAACTTTGTTGTGTTTTTAAATGGAGCTAGTTTCTACCAAATAGATAGCACCGTATGAAAACTGTTCATAGCAAGGACTGTGGATTATCCAGAGTGACAGCAACACTGTTTCTGGGGTAAAAAAAAAAGATTTTTTTAAGTGTATTTTTTAATAATTTGAGTTCCACAAAAAAAAAAAAAAAATCCATTCACTTCCATTGTATTTGGGTTGGAGGAGTGTCTGC
This sequence comes from Thunnus maccoyii, assembly GCF_910596095.1. Lineage (NCBI taxonomy): Eukaryota > Metazoa > Chordata > Actinopteri > Scombriformes > Scombridae > Thunnus > Thunnus maccoyii. Next base: position 23,606,397 of record NC_056544.1, on the reverse strand, counting down.
ACGGCTTCACTGTTTGGCTGTCTGTTGTTGTAATTGTTTCTGAGTATCCTGCTTCTGCTTTGTCCGTCAAAGCACTTTGTAAACTTTGTGAACGTACATGAAGTCCTAATTTCGGTACAGCAGATCAAATCTTTAATAAAGCCGTAATGTGGCGTTCAATCATAAGCGGGGCCAGACGGTCACACTGATAGAATAAGTAACTGATGATCATCCATCAGAGATGAGAGCAGCAAAGTGCAGCGACATAAACAGTAGAACAGGAGCTCAGCAGTCTGTATGTAATTATGATATGAATTGTACACTATAGAAAGCTGTTACATAAACTAATTGCTGTGAGTTGAATTGTTCCTCGAACGCTTTGTTGAATATACAGTTTATAGAGAAAATATGAATGTGATTGTCTATTCTGTACGTGACAAAAGCAAGTCAGTTTCCAATTAAGTCAGTATTACAGGAAAATAATAGCACAAAGAAGCCAATAAACACAATATTACCCTCAACTAGAGACCCAAGTCTACTGGGGCTGCAACTAATGATTATTTTCATTATCAATTAATCTGCAGCATTTTCTTGATTTAATCGATCAATCATTTGGTCCATAAATTGCCTGAAAACAATGAAAAATCACAGTTTGTCAATCACAGCCCAAGGTGATGTCATCAAATTGCCTGTTTCAAACATACTGAATTTATGATTATAATGAAACTAGACCAAGAATAACAACAAATCCTCACAAATGACAAGCTAGAACTGTTTGATATTTTCTACTTTAAAGATCTGACTTTATTTCTAATTAATATTCCTCACACACATTCTTGTAATCAGGTCTGCATTTAAACTAGCAACCCCGCAGTCTCGAGCCCTACATACAGCATATAAACACATATCTAACTGTCAACACATATACTTGGATATACTGTATAAAAGGCTATTTATATACAGTAAATGAGCCCGTATGAATGCATATATGCATGACTGATTACTGCACAAGAAGGGCTGCAGGAGAAAAATGACCCAAGAGGCTCCTGATTAAACCGTCCAGTCTTTCAGTTCTCTGTTCATTATGTATGGACCCTGCTGCTTTGCATACTACAGACTACACATACATGTAACATGTAGCAGCTCTGTTATATTTTACTAGATCTATGCCAGAGAAAGTACCATGACCCACATTTTTCTGTATCAAGATAGAAAGGATAGAAAAATACTAGTTTATAATAAATTTAAACTAGATAAGAGCCTTTAAGATTAGGTAATAATACAGGACAGCCTTGAAGTGTACAGGAATGTAACAAATATAAGCACATGTTTATTCATATATGTTTGTGTTTACATGGTGACTAATGTTTGTATGTTGTGTGTGTGTGATCTCCAGGACACACTAATGGAGCTGCTGTGTGATGCGGTGGCGTCGTCGGTACGACAGGGGAAAGGTCTTGTGATCAGCGGTTTCCCCAGAGACCTGAGACAGGCGGAGGAATACGAGGCAAAGGTCAGAGCACCGGAGTGATAAGACAGAAACAGCAGGAACATGAATAAAAGAAGAAAAAAAAAGTGATCAACTATTAGACACAAGATGTTAAATGAGTGTAAAATGCGGAGAGAAGACAGAAGGAGAAGAAACGGTCGACTCATTTGATGCGTTTGACAGGCAGCGCTGACATCAGCGTGAAAACGTTAATTAAATGTGACTCATAGTGTTGATGCAGGAGTTTAACCAGAACAACCAAAAAGTCTGGAAATAATGGTAGAAAACGGGGTCGCAAGACAAAAAGAAATGACGTGTTCAGAAAGACAATGATTTGCTAAGGCCAGTTAAACAAAATGGGCAGAAATGTCTATTTTTACTGGTGTAAAGTGACAGTTTACAGACACGCTGACACAGATAGAACAGTGACATTTACTGTTTATTGAAAGAACTTTATCGGAGCAGAGAAAACCTACAATCACATCTCTGAACAGGACAGATGTTTCACTGCTGTCAGCTGGACTTGTTGCTAACTTTCCTCTCTCTGTGTCGTGTGTCAGATGGGGGATCCGGGCACAGTTCTCCTGCTGAACTGCTCACCGGACACCATGTCCAGTCGTCTGCAATGCCGCGGGAGATCCAGCTCCAGCTTCCATCCCGCATCAGACAGAGACCAGTACCAGAGGGCTGAGAGCTTTCACAGCGACAGCCAGCCGGTGGTAGCTCACTATGAACGCAGGAGGCTTCTGCACACGGTAAGATTGTCTGTTAAAAAGAGATTGTGTGTGTGTGTGAGTGTGAGTGTGTGTGAATGTTTTTCCTGTGCAAATCGATGATGTGGAGCATCAGACTTAACTCTAAAGGTTAGGACTTCAATTCCCACCGAGGCTTACTGCTCTCAGAGGAACAATTCTCCACTCAAATGAGAATTAACTTATTATTTATACCCAATTAATCTCATTCAAAACTCCATTTAAGAGTTAAACTTAAAACACATTTCTACAAAGTCCTTTTTTACCTTGTGTGCAGATAAAAGATAAAAACATCTTATTTTGGGACTCAAACAGATGCATTCTGGGTCCAAAGTCACCCAATATTTACCTCAATAGCTCCCATAATTTTTGTACATCATTCTGTAAGAAGATAGAAACTTAAGTGTGCGTATGATGAGATTGCTAAATAAAATATAGCAAATAATGATGGACCCATAGTACAAATGTGACTTAAATCAGGTTTCATGAGCTGTTTAAAGGAATATAATGCATTACAATTAAGTTTTTAATAGTTTTGTGCATACAAAAATGCCTGCATGGGATTACACAAACTAAGAAATGCTATAGTCAAAGAGTCTACAGCAATGCTACGGGCTCTGTGAGGCTGTACTATGGTCACACTAGCATGCTAACGGTGGTTACCATGTTATCTATCTTAGTTTAGAGCATTTGTTAATTAGAACTATACACAAAATACAGCAGAGGCTGATGGGAAAAAGGTTTGCAGGTGGTTTTTGGTACTAAAACAAAGTATTGGACAAATTTTGACGCTAGATGAAAAGTCAGGAGAAGAAAGATGAAACCCTACTGCTTGTTTGCAACCTTTGATTTAAGTGCCTTGATTTTTAATGTGATTTATAGGAAGTACCTTGAGCTGCATTTCATGTATGAAAGGAGCTTATACAAATGAAGCTATTATCATTATCCAGATGGTGAGATTTTTCATTCAAAAATGTCAACGTCATGGCGACGCTAGAAGAAAACATGAACATCTGTACAAACTTTCATAGTCATTTATTCAATAGTTGTTCAGATATTTCAATCTGAGCCACAAATGTTCTCATGGTGGCGCCAGAGGAAAAATCAGGACGTCTCCAAAAGTCAGTAAGATTCATATTCTGAGGATCGTGGATGTGTGTATAAAATTTCATGGCAATCCATCCGATACATGTTGAGATATTTCAGTCTGGACCAAAGCAGCGGACCAACAAACCACTGACATCCCTGGAGTCATGGTTAAAAATGAACATATCAAGTTTGTGCATAATCAGCCCTCTTTTCCAAGCTTTTACACAAAAAACAGTTACTACAGTCAGTGGTAATCTCTATCTCAGAGACTAGATAGATGTTGCCGTTAACTACAGTAGTGAGGGAAGGCTAAGCACACACTTCACTGACGTCCGATGACGTTTACACTGACACGAGGGTGAGTGGATAATCGCAGACTCTGTTCTTGGGGGCGAACTGTTCTTTTAAAATGAGCTGTTTTGAACGTTTAAATGCCACATCAGGTGTCGGAGTGTGTGTGCGTATGTGTGTGTGTGTGCTTAAATGTCACCACAGGTATTGAGGTCATCAGTCTGCTGTGAGCTCGCGGAGGTTGCGCCGCAGCAGACTGCTGTCCCCCAAGACGTGCACGTTAAGACTCTGATGGCTTTCGAAAGGCCTCGTCTCAACCGGTTTGTCTCTCCGTCTGCAGATTGATGCCGAGAGGTCGCCGGAGGAAGTGTTCGCCCAGATCTGCCAGGCGACGGATTCCTGTTCAACCTTCTGATTACTACAACCTCCACACCGCAACCCCACCCCCCCACCCCCACCAACATATTCTGCTGTCCTGGAGGTCCACCTGTAAAGACCCCCCCTCTCTCTCTCTCTCTCTCTCCCTCCCTCTCTCTGCCGTATCACTCCGAGGAGACTCGCCCTCATAACCTGCACCTGACATACAGTACGCTCATTGAACTCCAGTGGTATGCATGTCCCACCTGATGTTCCCAGCAATCAGTGAAACCTCTTTCTGCTTTTGACAATGACGAAGCGCCCGGTTGTCTGCTTCACCTACTTGCATTGTCTCTCTCTCTCTTTATCTCTCTCTCTCTCTCTTACATTGACCTCAATATATGCTGCCAACTGCCGGACCGAGGCAGATAACTGTACTGAGAAAATAGCATTCCCTGCTGTGACTGAGAGCATGTTTCTAGCTAAATGTGGGGGGAAATATCTCCATTTCCCCCGAGGAACTGAGAGAGAGTTCTCGCCTCGCTGGAAAGTGAAAATGTCAGTGTGTGTATGTGTGTGTGTTGAGTGCGTGTGAGTTCATGCTCTCCGGCACAGCATCGTGCTTTATATTGTAACAAGCATGCAAGAATTACAATCAAGCTTAACTGCCTTTTGAGCATTAACTAAAAAGCAGAAAAAGAGTATTTACGAATATTGCATTTGTATGTTTCCGAGCTCATCGTACAGGTTGTTTGAGTCTGGTATTTAACATTCAATAAAGCCAGTGCATTTGCTAAATGGAGTATTTTTCAGTGTGTGTTTTGGTGTTTTGTGTGTATGTGTGTGTGAGAGACAGAGAGAGAGGATGGGAAATGATCACAGCTGATCTGATAGCCCCATCTGCTGGTGAGAAGCTCTTAACAAAGAGGAACAATAATTATATGAAAGGTGACAGAAGGAGAAAAGGATCCGGACCCTCATGTAAAATGCACAAAGAGGTTATTCATGTGTCCTGTTGACGGATCCAACATCAGCAAAGTGACCTTTAACTGCAGCAGCTGGTGGCGCAGAGGAAACGCGGGTCTGTTTGAAGTGACCGCTGATGGTCACAAGTTACACAAAAATGTAGAAAACATTGAACATTTTCACATCTTCCTGACTTCAGATTGCTTTTCATTCTATTAAAAAGAAAAAATCATCTTTAACAGCACAATTGGAAAAAACCAAATAAAAAAAAGTCTGTTTCTCTTGTTTCAAGAGGCAAAAAAGGTGATAAATATTCTGTCTTTCATTGTTTCTCTTCAAACCCAAAGCAGCCAGTCTGACATTATTCTGTCAAAGTGTTTTCAGTGTCTTGTTACTTTTGATGTGTAATTAATGAGAACAATTACAACAAAGTTCTTGCACATCAGAAAGTCTTGACAGGTGATTAAAAACTCTCCTGTTAATATCTGCTTCACAGATTCTTGCAAAGCGTTATTAAGAGTTATTAAGTATAATTCTTGAAGCTGCCTGGTTAAAACCAGTTTTAAAACTGCAGTAAACCTACTTCAGATAGTGATCACATGATCAATCTTAATTTTAACATCTTCATTGGGGAAATATAATTTTACTGCAGAGTACATTAAGCTGCTGAAATGATTTATTAGCAGATTTGTTAACAGTTTTGAAGCCGAAGATCCACATTTATGGATTCCAGTTTCTCAAATGTGAGAATTTCCTTTTTTTTTCTCAATTTTTGACTAAATTCAGTATTTTTGGATTTGTTGACTGTTGGTTAGACACAAACTGAAACGCCACTTTGGACTCTCAGACCTTTTTTTTTTTTTAACTTAACTGACATTTTATATTATCAAGTGATGAATTGAAAACAAATTAATCATTAGTTACTGAGCTGGTTACGGAGGACCACAAGTCTCACAGAAATAAAATAATTAAAATATCAGATAATGAATTACTTTGTAATCTAGTCTATGTATTTATGGATTAATTAATTTGTAAATAAATTATTAATTCCTGTTTTTATTGTACAATTAGATAATCAATTAGCTTTATTACTATTTCCATGACACTTGTGGTCCTCCATACTGCTCCATTCAACTTCAGTTATTCTAAATGAAAACAAGTCAACACTCTACATCTACATTATTAATTCATTAATTATTAATTAATTCATCTACATTAAATATTTTAAGCTACGACTGATTCGGGGCTGAAACTACCAATTATTATTGATTAATGTGTTTTTTATGATTAACCACTTAATCGTTTGGCCTATAAACTGACAGCAATCTATGAGTTTCAGAGTCTAAAACAGAAAAACCTCACACCAGAGAATTTTTACTACTTTTGCTCAGCTAATCTAAATGTTTTAGCTTTAAACTGCTCACCTGTAGAGTGATGTTGAAGTGACTGTGAGGAATAATAATACAGGAACCACAGGTATAGAAACACTATTTGCACATATTTTTATTTCCACGGTTCTCCTCTAGCATTTTTTTTTTTACATTATTATTTTTTTTTACATAAGAACAGACTGTTATACACAGATATTGAAGCAGGGAAAAGGGGGTGAGGGAAGGAGACGAAAACCATACAAAATGGTGTCTACTCAAGCACAACAAAATCTATGTGTATAAAATTGTGTGGGTTGTTCCACTGTGGAGGCACCAACCACTACCTCAATTCACTTTTTAAATAGATTAATAAAAATACAATCTTTTAAATGGACCTTTAAAGTGAACTGCAAAATTAAAGAAGATCTAGAGGCATGATGACTGATCAGTAATGTAGGACAATGAGGGTCGATGGCGCCACGCAGGAAGGGAGAAGTTGTGGCTGAGTTCAGAGGTGGAATTACCCCCAAAAACAATTTCTTTTTTTTTTTTTTTTTTTTTAAAAATGGCACACAGCAACTAGCGCTGGCTACTTTTCACCATATACTTGTACACTCAACATGATCAATAACGGCACACATTGGGGGAGGAGAAAAAAAACAAAAACACAGTCTTGTGTATTTTCCATTCGTTCTCATTCGCCTGCCTTCAAAAAACATTTGCTCTCCATGCTGTAGTGCTTCGTTGTTAGACATGTTTTAGTGGAGAGAGCAAAGGGAAAAGAAAAAAGAGATGAAAGTGTGCATCTGTCTGTCTGTGTGTGTGTGTGTGTGTGTGTGTGTGTGTTTGAAAGGTGAGGGGTAGAGAGCAGCGTTGTGTGACAGTGGTGGGGATTTGGCTCCATGCTTTAAAAAAAAAAAAAAAAAAAAAAACATGGCGCACAATCCGTTGAACACATACAGGTCTGTCTGCAGAACGTCATCTGGATCAGCAGAACTTCCTACAGTCTGCAACCAAAAAACACACCGGCCTCGGCATCAAGTTCCACACCGCCTAACTTCTCTCGCAGCAGCCCGCTGAGGACGTGCGGCTCATAAATACTCAATCTACAGATACCTAGCTAGAACATTTTTCACTCTTGCATAACACGGAGACCACATACACACATACAAACCACCTATGTGTATCTCAGTTGATGACTTCACAGTCCACTATGACACACTGGTCAACCACATATCTCCATTAGGTGATGCTTCACCAGACTGATCATCAGTTCTCCAGTTTCAAAGCAGCACAGGGAGGTAACTGGAAGGCGACGGGGGGGGGGGGGGGGGGAACAGGGACAGCCCTCCTGGAGTCACAGAGCTCGGGAATGTCGGTGTGCCTTCTGTTTTTTTTTTTGTTTGTTTTTTTTTTCTTTGTTTTTAAAAATAGTGTATCATTTCAAATCACAGATCCTTTGATTAACCTGGCTGAGGTGGAGCGGGGGCCACCTTGTTCTGAGGAACCAACATGGCCGCCCTTTGCTCGAGTCAGGGAGGCCAGTTTACCAACAGCCCCCCACCAGCAGCACTGTGGTCTGCTCTGAGGCCCCTGGCTGTCTGCCTGCCTGCTGGCCTTCCTGCCTGGCGGCGGGTTAAGCGGTTATCTTGGACTTGGAGGATGGAGCCATGCACAGAGTGGCCTGTGGGATATGTGGAGAGAGCCTGGAGCTAGGGGCGCCTGGGACCCTGTCATCTGTTGGCTGGGAAGTAGTTAGGGTCCAGGTAGTTGTAGCCTGCGCTCTGTGGCAGGCAGTAGTCCCTGTCCAGAAAGGTTTCTGGCTGGTACACCGGTTCCAGGTGGTGGTTAGGCTTGTGGGTCTCTGTCTTGAACAAGCTGGTAGAAGACAAAAAAGAGAAACTGTCACCGAGTGTAAAAAGCCGACGTCTTGGCAGTCTAACGATTTTGTAGTCAAGAAGGATTAAGTCATAAATGTCAGAGAACAGAGTAGCTGAGCGATTTGACTTCAATACCTGCTGCTGACCAGGCCAGGTTATCAGCACATGTTAGATTAATAACTCAAGAATAATAAAAACTAAAGCATTTTAAGTGTCATACAAATGTTCCAAATAAAATCATTAAATGTGCTGATAAACACTTTGACATTTAAAAAGTAGAGATAGCTTTGACTTTTTTGATACTGAAGCCAATTTTATAACCAGGTTTCAGTGCTGATAGTTAAATGTCACTTTAAATTATTTTTTCTTCTTCTTCTCAAACCTTTTCACAGCTCAGTGTTTACTGCTTAAAAGCCTGAACAGAAGTTTGCCCTGACAAAATGATATATAGACTGAACAAAGGCTAAAGACAAAAGCTCTTAAAATAAGTAAACAGACTATATCATAATATTAATATATACTGTGAGAATATTTTTATTATATCTTTTCTGGAAAAGATATTAAAAACTGTTTATGCACAAAATATTCAGACAGGAATGTCTGTCTTTGGCTAATCAAGTTCATGAAATACATGAAAAATAAAAAGGTCCATTAACACATTGATGCAAAACTCAAAATTCTATATTACAATAACACAGTCACACCATCATTTACAACATTACCCATAGATATTAAAAGGTAGCTACCACAGTATAAACGCTATAGAAAAATCTCAGATGGTTTGCAAATGAATATAGTCACATTGTGTATATATATAAATATAAAATTATCATTTTGGTCAACTAAGAAGCTGAATATGACAATTTAACTCTCATGACAGAGGTGGAGGGTCTCACCAGTCGGAACAGTTGGAGCAGAAATCAACCGAGCTGTCCTGCGGACAATCCTGACAGTGCCACCGCACTCCCTGGATAGGCTCCATGCCGCAGACATCACACTGCACACAACACATGCACACACACACACACAAAATAAGCTTCACAACTCAGTGATGCAAAATCAACAGCTGACAACTACTGAAACTATGATAGAAAAAAAATGTTGTTCCTGAATGGATCAACACACTTGAATGTCTTCTGACTGACACAAAGAGCCCAAATTCCACACTAATACCAAAACTACAAAATATAATACTAATACTGTCAAAATGAAATGCTACACTATTCACTACTGCTGATATTACAAATGTCAAATCAAGAAGCAACTGCAGTAACATGTTCTTCCCAATTTAAAATCTCAAAGCACAAAAAAAAGAGTTGATGCATTCACATCAGTTACTTTGTTCCATTTATTTAGTTTCCTTTGTCAAACTTAAGCACAGTGGAAGCAAACTGAACAAGGCAGAGCCGAAACATCTGTGCTCAAGTTAGATGAAGAAAACTAAATAAAAGGAAAAATATAACAGATTCGGTATGCAAACCCTTTTTTGTGCTTTGAACTTTTATTTTTGGTTGAGCACGATGTTCTTTACTTTTACTTTGCCAATTTAAAATCTGAAAATGTCACGATGTCCTTGCCAGCCTCCTTCACTTTTATTGTTTTATTGTGCACTGTTATTTGTAGGACAATACTGCTAAAAACCTGAGCAGTTCTGCCATTTTTAAGTACACTTGCCAGTTTGAACATACTACAGAATCATAACACTGTTAGAATTAATACATCGTTTGAAATTAGGGTGGACTGCGTACCTGTTGATCAGTGTACAATCCCTCTAACTCATAATGTGATTTTATTATCCCACATGCAGATAAAATTAAGTGTAAACTAATGCAGATGCTTCACCTTGTATCCTACATGCCGAACCCCGACCTTATCCTCCTGGATCTCCTGGAGCTTCTGTTTTTTCAGCCGCTTCAGCTCCAAAAGCTCTTTGTACTCTGGCAAATTTCTAAACTCCACAGGTATTCCCTCTTCATCCTGGGAAGGCACACACACATACACACACACACAAAGTAAAGGACAGAGGAGATAACTGATAGGCATCAGGACATCTGCAGACAAAATATCTCTACATAACTCCAGGGATCCCATCTGACAGGGATATTCTCTCGATGTTTTATAGCCTACACGCAAATTTGCTGCCATTATTGATCAGACTAAATTAGATAAACAAGAGAAAATTATCCATAAACACCAATCTAGTTTTTCTTCTGTTTGAGCAGCAGTGTTGTTGTAAGCAGAGATTGTCTTTCAGCTGAAAGTACACAAGTGATAACCTCTGTGTCCTTCAAAAAGACACAGAATCTCTCTGCTAGCTCCAGCCTGTTGGGAGGGAAATTTCATAGGTGGTAAAAGTTTAAAGGTGCAGCTTAATTTTCAGAAAAACTATCAGACTTCTGGGTTTTGACGTGAATTGGCTTTGTGAGAATCTTGCTTAGCTGCAGACACGTTTGGCCTCAGCGGATTTCCATTCCATCCTACGGACACGGCCAAAGTAAAGGACAACCTGGTGAAGTGGGGAATTATTGTGGCCCATGCTGGCAACACCTTTATGACTTTACTTTATACCGGCGGTGTCAGAGGTTTTGTTAACGCGCTGGTGGAGCCGGCAGCCTGTGTTCTCAGCAGGCCACGGCGACCCGGTTTTACTTAAAGGTTACTGCCATCAAAGGGAAAGAAAGAAAATGTCAGCGCCTGGATAACAGCGAGCGTCTGCTCTGATTTAACTGTTCTCAATAGTACACACTGCCCTGATTGGAGTGAGGGGAAAAAAAAAAAAGTAGACACACATGATCAAGAGGCAAAAGCTTCATTTCATCCAAAAGTGTTAAAATGCAGTTAAGAAAGAGAGAGAGGGACAGCCTGTCACAGGAAAGGAGTTGTAAGTGATAAAAGCGGGGAGCACAGACGCAGTTTGTTTCACCTTGTCTGAAACATATTCAAATGAACTAGTCTAGGTATAAATGCACATAAAATTCAGCTTTCATCAGTATACATCTTACAGGTGACTGATTACGGGAGAAAGAGTGTGTACGACTGTGGGCGGTGAGAGAGAGAGAGAGAAGGAGGAGATGCAAGCTTGTGATTTGCTTAATTAAGCAGTAAAGTGCCACAGTCTGGTTGATGATCAGTGACACAGAAAAGTAAAGTGGATGTGATCAGTCATAACCTCCCAGGCCAAATAAATGGGAGTTGGGTGTGCAAAAATAAGTGCACTTTTTGAAAATTATGAAAAAAAAATATGCCGTGGCTTTCAGGAAATTATTGCACAGAGAGAAACAGAGAAATACAAAGAGGGAGAACTGACCGAATCATCAGCAGAAGGGTCCTGCATGCTGCTGTAATATGCCGACCGCTCGTCGTCTTCGTCCATGTAGACCGGAGGCTCATAGGAGGTCAGGAAAGTGGACGGCCGGTACAGGTGCTTGTTAAGGTGATGCTGCCTCTTACTGGATGCCTGAGGAACAAACACGTATGGTTGCGAGGGCATTTCATTAAAGTTGTACCATTGTTTCTTATGGAAATAAATGCAACAACTTTTACTACATTCAAATGTAAAAGCACTTTTCCAAGTACACAAAAACACATTCATGAGGAAAACCACTCATTTTCATGAGATTAGTAATTCAGTGCGGTTACACGCTTCAGTAAACAAGGTAAGAGTTACCTTTTTAGTGTACATGCACAGGTTGGGTGTTCTTCCAGGCACAGGGATACCAGCTTTTGTCAGTTTGATGAAGTACTTTTGAACCCTACTGGCAACCTGGAATGTTTTAACAGGAAAATGGCTCTGTTAATGATTTCTGAAAACTGAGGAACAGCTGCTTAAGGTAATTGAGGTCATGCACATCTATCATCCAGGTTCTTGCAGTGAGTGCAGTTATCACACAAGTCAGTGTGTACACTCGGGCAATTTTACAGTCTGTTTCCATAGTAAAGACAGCTAGATTTGTCAAACACAAGACAGGTCAACTGGTTCACAGACAACCAAAAAAATATGTTGTTTCACTGGAAACAGTCAATGTCAGCGAAGACAGTTTTTGTCAGGCGTAGGTCATGTTTAAATTTGTTGCTTTCTTTCTGCAAGTCTTAGCAGCAAATTCTGCAATTTCTTGTTGTGTTTTTACACTTTTTTGATTCAAATAAATCTGAAAGAAGCTGGTAATTAGAGTGCATCACACAAGTATCATTTTTTGTAGTTAGCCCTGAATCTCTCTTTGTCACCTGTTTTGCTGTTCGATTGCCGAGTTCATCTGCAATCTTCTGCCATCGTCTGGACTCCACTTCCTCCGGAGGGAACTTAACAAGAAGCTGCTCCAGTTTTTTCTAAAAAATAAAAAATACAAAATACAAAACATCAGGTAAAAACTAATTACAGACAAATGCAGATTTCTTTACTGCACAATTGACAATAGTCAACATTGGTAAGTTAGTGTTTAATATATATCTACTATGCTTTTATTACAAACCTTATATCCAACACTCAGAAACTGCCTTTGGAGAAGGTTGGTAACACAGATGAGCACATTTCAGTGCTTGTAAAATATATGTATTTGTTTCCCAAGTATTAGAGTATGTAGTATGTATATTACATACATTTAATAATAAATTGATTCTTTTCCCCAAAAATCAAAGTGAGAAATGGTGCCATGAAATTAAACTTTTTATATCTACAATAAAATTTTAAATGTTTCTATACCGATTAGACCTGAAACAATAAGTTGATTACTTGGCAAACTAATTATAAGTATTTTCATAATCAATCATTTAAGTCATTTTTCTCAGTAAAAATGCAGAAACTGGTTCCAGCTCCTCAGATGTGACTGTTTGCAAGTTTGCTCAGTCTTCTAGGATCGTAAATTGCATATTTAGTGGTTTTGGACGGCTTGTGGAACAAAACAAGCAAAACCAATACATCACCTCTGGCTCTGGGAAATTCTAATGGGCTTTTCACTATTTTCTGCCATGTTCTACACCAATCGATGAATCGCTTAATTGTAAAAATATGCAGATTATTCAATAGTGAAGAGTATTATCACTGTTCCTGCACATACTTGTTTATTCATTTGGCTGTTGACATATAGTACAACATCTTCCACTCTTGCTACTTACCTGTTCCTCCACAGTCCACAGCTGGTTAAATGTGTCAGGCTTGTTTGAATGACAAATCCTCCCCCTGATCATCTGTAAAGAAAACACCAGTGACAGGCATGTTAAAAGACTGACATGGTACAAAAATAATAGGCACTCTGACATTTGAGGAGATCCGTACATATGAACCACTTGGCACTCTGAATCCGTCAGTTTGACAGAGAAAGCCCGGCTGTCAAATGTGACTGGAGATGTGTCATTGGGAAGACGCAGAAAACAGCAACTCTTTGACTCAGTCAAGTCTGAGAATGCAAATGGGCTCGCACAAAATAAACAGAGAGAGCAACAGAAATAATCAAAGAGTTGTTGGCTTGGTGCTTAAAGCGCAGACACATACACACGCACATATAACAGGCAAAATAAGACATAATCAGAGTGTGTGAGAGAGGCAGCTCCTCACGTTTCCATAGATACTGTCTTTGGTGCTCACATGTGCTGCATTCTTAACTATGTCAAGAAGCACGGATGGGGGAGATGAGGTTGGAGGGGGCCAGGCTGAGGAAAATGGTAATAACCTGATGATTTGTAGGGCAACCTGCAGGAGAGCGGTGACTCACCAGCTACAGTTCGGAGCGGCTGTAGCTGCATCTGCACTAATGATATCCTGGGAGACAATCACAGCTGTGACGACAGCTCCAGCTTGTGTGTGTCGTACAGATTATTTTAGTAAGGAGGCTGAGGCATACCTGCGTTTGCCTGCCGTTCTCTGGGGCGTCACTAGTGGGCAGAGAGGAGTACATGGTGGAGGATTCGCCTTCCTTCTTGGGCTCCACAGGACTTTTTGGTCGAAGTGGTAAACCTGAAGTGAGGAGATGAGCAGAATTGGTATTTTTAAGACTGTAAAATAGCAGAAGAGTCTCTTTTGTGTTCATTTTGAAACAGGATATTCTCCAAGATAAACAACAAATAACTTATATAAATTAAATGAATTCACTGTCATTCCTGAATTTATACGTGCCTTGGTCAAAGATCAGCTTTAGCCGCCTGGTTTTGCGTTTTTTGTCGCAGAACTCTCTCTCAAAATCGCCGAGGCCTGAGGTGTACTGCTCCCACGCAATGTCAGGGACCTGGACGACTCGCTGGGGACACGGCAAACCTAGATTCACCTGAGGATGACCAGAATCGAGTGTCACAATCTTTTTTTTAATCTGCAAGTAAATTTATAAACTCTATTAATTTTACTTCGACAAGGCAAGAAAATAAACGGCAGATGAGAGACCAACAAACAAAGTCAGACATGCTTATATGTTTTGGGACATTTTCTACTTTTGTGATGCTAATACTTATGTTGTGATCACATTGCTTTTAAATCCAGTCCTTGATAATTCAATCCAGCAAAAATTGTAAAGATTTTTTTTACAGGTTTGTCCTTCTTAACCTTTAGCTCTGGGAACAGGGACTTTTTAGTGATTCCTATTCAATAGAATACAATGTGCAGGTCAGTCCCCTCAATCCCCTACAATCCCCTCTCTTGAGGGGGACCTGCAGGTATGTGCAGGTCCCCCTCAAGAGAGGGGATTGACAGTTGTTTGTTGTGGAGGTTGAGCTGAAACAAAAGGTTTCACCAGATAATTTCACAACCTCGTTTTCATTTTTGCATGCACAATTTCATACTCCATGTGAATAAAATTAGATACGCCCACAAGTAAACAATACCATTTTTATGTGGGTGCTTGATTTAGGCTTCTGAAGCAGATGTTCTGATTTTATTTAGTGGCCACAATTTCCTGATTGCATAAGTTTATTTATTGACTTGCAAGTAGAAAAGATGGATATTGAGCACATCCAACCCTAGATGTGTGCAGGTGCAGGGCAAAGTGTTGCTGAGTCATACAGTGGAAAATGAATAGCAATCTGCACACTGAATATAACAGGCTCCCAAATATTTATTCAGCAACATCTCAACCAGCAAGGTAACCCTCAGGCAAAAACTAAAAACAAGATCTTGAGCACAATGTCTCAGAGAGGACTTGATGCATTGTAACAGACCAAACTTAAAACCTCCACAGTGTATTTGCAGTTTTAAGCAACTCATTCAGTTAAGGTGTTTGTTGCACAAATTAAAACATAAAAAAATACAAAATACACTTTTCTGTTGTGCATTTCAGTGTATCAAGAACACAGGTTTGTATTTTTGTTACCCTTTTCTGCAGCTGCTCCACAAAGCTGATGGGATCGGCGAGTGCCTCCCTCTGGTGACGTGCCAAAGTCTCCAAGTCCAGGATGGCCTGTGTGCGCTGGGCCTCCAGAACTCCAATGGTCTGCAGCAGCCTCTGATAACTGAGGGAAGCAAGGTTAGACAAGAGTGGAAGGAAGGGACTGCTTACATTATTTAACCTCAAACTTGCAATGCTGCAGTGCATCAAACTTTTAGACCCCAGACCATGCATAATTCATTCACGGTGCTGAGAAACCAAACACAAGGCATTCTCCAGACCTTTCCATCAAATTTGAAAATAATATATAATGAAGTATAATAAAAAAAGGTGTTTGTGTGTGCTAGTAATTCTTGACATTCTCTGGAAATTATGCAAACATGATCTTGTCCAAGCAGCCACTTTGGCGGATACCTAGCACATTTGGAGTTACTTTTCTAGTCTGGCCATCAAGAACTAATTTAAGCGGTAAGAGAAAATACATTAAAACACTGGTCTGATTTATAACTGTGCACATCATCACTCAGATTTCATAGCAAATATCAAAATCTTTGCATGTCAAACAACTGGGTTTTGCAGTGCTTGAGGAGCACTTCAGAGCTGTACAAGTCTGACCTTTCCACTTACACCCTCTGGGGCAACAGGAGAACTGCAAACTGAGCTGTCAATGACTAAGTGTGGTACTGACTCAAAGACCTTACAGTGTGAGCAGAGCTGGAGGAATCGACAGGAATGTGACAGCATCCTACATGACTATAACCTAATGCAGGTGCTCAGTGAAGCAGAGTGGATCAATCTCCCCTAACAGGACATGAATGAAAATCAATGCGCGGGACACAATTTATTCAACAGCTGTCGGTGGTTTAAAAATCCTACAAGCAAAACATTCAGACAAGTCAACTGTGTTTAACCTCATATCCCTTCATTAGTTACAGAATGCAAGCTGTAAATCTTTCTCTGCGATACTGGCACCAAAACATACTACTGTATATTTCCTGTACAACAGCGAGATTCTGATTTAAGTGTGAGATTTCTGTAAAAGAAAGCAGCAAGCATGTTGACTTCCTCAGATGAACAGATGATCTGTGCATTAATCTGTTTGGGGGATGAGGAGGACTTGGCTCTGCTTCTCAACACTCTGGACTCCCTCCAGGTGTCCAGGGACAAGCCTGGTGTACCATTACAAAAACTGGTGCCAAATGAAAAGCTGTCCAGGACAATAGTGTTGTGAACTCAATGCCTTATAATCAAGGATTGGGGCTTGAAAACTTAACAAGATAGGAGCGAAGGGAACGCTCTCAAAATCCACAAAGCTGTAAGATGCAAATACAAGATGTTCTGTATAAACATCAATCATGTCAGTGTCAATTTTCCATATTAAAACACCCCAAAACCGCCTAGTCATGCTTCCCTAAAAATGACTCCTCGCTGCATTGATCTGAGCCTTCAAAAGATTCCTCTTACTCAGCACAACCAAACCTTGGCATGTCACTGAAACTTGATCGAATTATCTTGCAATACGAGAGCTGTGAAATCTTATTCTAAAGCCATTAGCCAAATTTGAAACATTCACCAATACTAGTGACAAAGACAAAAAGAGACCTCAGCTGATGATGTCTCTAAGCCCCTAAAGTCCGGTGCCCCTCCTCCTATGAAGATGCATCGTGAAATCAGCTGACCTGACACAGTGCGGTTAGCAGAGCCTGACTGAGCGCAGCATGGGACCTGTCCAACAACACAGATATCCAGTCCTGCATGACAACTGACATCAAAACTAAGAATACAGCTCAACACAGAGAAATTATTTTCCTCTATAACAACTCAACTTACTGAGAAAAAAAAGGGAGAGAGAGCAGATACAATCAGCATTGTAATTTTAACATCCAATCTCCCTTTGGAAATCTGACAATTGGCAGCTAATACACACAATCACAGCGCCAGATTGAAGGTGGAAATGAAATAAAAAAAACAGATAAAACCTACATAATAAGACAGGAGATCTACTTAGAGGCTCACCAATATTCCCATAATAACTGACAAATGACTCTGAAAACAACAGATATAATTAAACATGGTGAAAACCCAGATAAGCTTATATGCCAGTTCAATGTTTCCTGCCATCTGTTTTCGGAATTAAGGGCTGGGTGTGTCTGCTGACAAAAAAAAAAAAACCTTTAGGTCATAGCCAGGATTAGGTTATTTTTCCATTTATCAGAACAAGATTGTCAGCAATCAAAGGATTGTAAGATAAATCTGAGCGGCTGTGAGATAATATATGACAACAGGAAAGAAGAAATATATTGGTCTGTGATTAAAATTAAGAATTTTTTTCTGTTTTTTCTTTAATATCTGCTTGTTTCCTGTGAAATACTGAAAAGTTTACCTCTTCAGGCCTTAAGAGTTATTCAAATTAAACAATCTGATGTATAGAGGAGAAAATTACTCTTTGATTTAACTGCTCACACTACTCATTCAGCCAATGAGGAGAGGTTGCAACCAGACACTGCTTCATTTAAACAGACATCAGCCAAAAAGGTTGGGAACCAATGATGTTTTTGGACACAATAAAACTGATTCTCCTACGGATTAAACCTTGAATAAGACTAAATTGAAAGATTCTTGAGGGTATTCAATGTTACATACATACACAACATATCAGAAAACTCTTAGCAGCTACAAATCCTCATCAACTCAAGTGCATTTCTGGTTTATTCGAAACCACAGACCAGAAGTAACGCAATGATCACAGAATATAGTGACCAACATGTGTGAGAGCAACTTCAACAAAAGATGAGGAGAGAGCAGAATCCCCCGGGGAGCTCCCACATACTCTTTGTTGTGTTTAAGAGCCAGGTGGTCAGACTCAAAGTAATAAACGTCTGGCTCCTCCTCTTCCTCCTCCTCCTCAGCCGCCTGGCTGCGTGTCAGCTCCTTGCTGCTCTCGGCCTCTTTTCCCTCCACAGGCCCACCGTCCTCACCACCTGCCCTGTCTCCAGGATCCATGGACACCGGCTCCTCACTGGAGGGGCCCAAAGAGTCTGAGGGAGCAGGTTCCTCCGCCATGGGGCAGTCCTCCTCCAGCCCTACCACCACCTCCCCCTCCTCCCTCAAGGGACCATTGTCTCTAGGAGGAGAGCTGGGCTTGGAGGAGGAAGCTTTGCCACCAGTGGCAGCCCTCCTGGGTGAAGTCCGCAGGGTGTATCTGTGTTCATAGAGCTCTGTGAAAGAGGGGGGCGTGCTGGATATTGAGGGGTTACACCCTGGCTCTGTGGGGGAGGGGGTTGTTGCTAGTGGGGGTGTAGTTTCTCCTGAGTTGCTGTTGTTGTTGTTGTTGATTGGACTACTGTTCATGTTGTTGTTGGTGGTGGTGGAGGAGGTGGAGGCAGCAGCTTCCTGCACTGGTGTTAGCGGCCGGCCGTTGGTATCGCTCTCGCTCTCCGTCACCTGCTCCTCGTGGGCCAGACACAAGGGGTCCCCCACCACATCGACCTCCACCTCCTCCACCTCCTGCTCCTTGGCCACGACCAACTCAGGGACAGGATCCTCTGGAACAGCCTCAAACGTCGGAGCAGATGAGGCTGACGATTCCCCTGAGCCAGGGACCTCCATCTGCACAGGGCCAGAGTTTCTACAAGGCACAGCGGGGTCAGGGGATGAGGGAGCCCCCGTCTGACTACCGTTGAGCAGCGACGGGCAGTTGGTGGCAGAGGCGGGATTTGCACTTGGCTCTTCAGTGAGTGTGCTAGGTTCCTCTGTTTTATTCTCTCTGAGTCCATTAGAGGCCTTGTGAGCGTTTGGGGGCTGAGCTGCCCCGTCACACTCCACATGACCATCCTCTGCCGTCCCCCCTGTCAGCTCACCTTCCTCTTTACTGAGGACTGGTGAGGCAGGAGCTGTGTTAGCAGAGTTTTGGCTGGAAAGTTCTTCACTACTGTTGTCCTTGCTAGGCTCTGGGACAGAGACCGGACTTTCAGATTTCAGAAGCTCAGGGTCCTCCTCGTGTCCCTGAGACTCTCCAGAGCGGGAGCATCGCTTGGCCCTTTTAATTTGAGGAGAGGCATCCTGCGCCCCCTTCCCTCTATCACAGTTCTCGGACTTCTCAGGACTATTGTCTTTTTCCAAACAGGACACACCCCGCTTCCTGGAGCTGGTCCATTGCTCTGCCTCAGCTGCAGAAGCATTTGAGTCAGTTAACTTTCCCTGCAATGAGGCCTGCTGCTGGCCATCCTGCTCAGTGTCCTGCTTTGTATCATGCTTGGTGTCCTGTTTAGCATCTTGCTTTGACTCCTGTTTGGTGTCCTGCCTTGACTCCTGCTTGGCGTCCTGTTTAGCGTCTTGCTTCGACTCCTGTTTGTCGTCCTGCTTCGACTCGTGCTTGGCGTCCTGTTTAGCGTCTTGCTTCGACTCCTGCTTGGCGTCCTGCTTCGACTCCTGCTTGGCGTCCTGCTTCGACTCCTGCTTGGCGTCCTGCTTCTTCTTGGGCGAACGGGCCCTGGGTAGCGGAGACACGGAGGTCTCCTCCGGCTGGGCGATGCTGCGGTTCCTGAGGGTTCGACCACAAAAGTTCTCATCCAATCCATTGAGCCCCACTGATGACCTTGTGACGCGCGAAGAACGGGACGCGGCCATACTACGGCGGGTGCCTACAGTCTCCTCATCCTGGTGCTCTCTCCTCTGCAGCAGAATGTGGGCACCTGGAAAACACACACAAACACATAGATGCACTTCATTAAGGCAGTATAATCACTGAATACTGTAAACCTTTACAGCTCAGTGAATACACCGCAGCACTAATGTTCCAAGGGTTTTAGGTTTGATTGTTTTCGCTGGCCAGCCAAGCTAAAAACAAATCCAGGAACTGTACCCTAAGATGTATTTCAAACAAAAGCGTCCACCAAAAAGGCCCTTGTTAAATACCGCTCGGGTCATTTCTCAGCTCACACCAAAGGGGTATTGATTTCTCCTGTCATTGTAGCTAAGCAACACCTTCTGTCCACAGGCAAAACCAGATGTCTTATCACAGGTCTGTACATAAGAAATACATGTAAAAAGGTGTGAGATTTTACGCTGGCAGAAGACAAAACAGGAAATAATGTCAGATCATCCACCTAGCCTAAATGACCAGTCACAAAATCTCTTCAGACAACTCACAAATGTGACAGCATTGAGGCTCATCTGTATGTGCTTTGATAAAGGTGACTCCAGTGCAGCGAGCACCTTAAAGTAGTGAAAATCCCAAAAGCTGGCAAGCAGTTGATTTTTTTAACTGCACTAAAATTATTATATACAGAATGTGTATATTAATGAGGGCATATTTATCTTCTCTTCATCATTATTTTTTTTATCATTATCACTTATTTTATTTTTAATTTGTTTTTATCACATTATCTCTTATTTTGTCACACAAAGAATAAATATAGTTTTCTGGCTGACTGATTTCTGACAGAGAAGCTACCTTGTAATTCTTACTTCCAATTCATTAGAGATAAGACTGCAGACATTGATTTGTCATCATGCGCCGTAGGCTGTTTATCTCGTTATGACAGGTGTGCTGGAGGACCATGAGACTGCAATCCCTCTGCAACTTATCAAAACATATAAAAACTGAAATGCTCCGACAACGAGACTCCTACACAAGGCTGAGAGGATCAGAGTGTGGACAACCATAGAAGCTTAGGACATGACGATTAACTTCCTGACACAATTTACACAACAACAAAGCCATCCCAAATTCGCTCTGTGTGTTGCTGCGGAATCCTGCAGATGAACTACAAAAAAGAAATCCTCGCTTACAATGCAAACTGTAAAATGAACACCAGCCAAATGCTGCCAGCCATAAATAAGATGTCAATCTTGGATATCTTATTCTATATAAAATGATCAGTTTCATAGATAGAGTACAATCTTCATGCACTAACAATTCAACTGCAATCTAGGTCAGACAATCCATGATTATTTCACTATGTCAACACCCTAACCAGTTTATCTTATCATGATTACATTAAATAATTATTATCATTCAGAGTCAGGTTATGCTACAAAATAACTAGTTACTACAGCTTGTTGTCTGAACACTTGAAATTAAAATTGAATTGTTTATAGTTGTCCAAAACGGACGCTCAAAGGCAGAGTGAAAAACCAGCACCCATAGAGGGAGATGAGATACAATATTGTATTAAAATGGGGAGTAGCAGCGCACATTTTCAGACAGTCTCACCAGGAAGACATTCATAGTGTTGCACTTGCATGTTCACATGAAAAGTGACAAAAATAGTTCAAGAGAAGTTCAAACTCTGGCTCCTTTCTCCCCTCCATACACCTGGCCAACAGTATTAAATGAGTGTGAATGTCAGATCGTGGGTTTTAGAGAGGGGTAAACATAACTTGATTAAAAGAGCAGAGTCACTCATCCACCTTATATACACACTGATCATTAATAGATATGTACAGTGATCTTATTCTGGTTTCTCTCAGTATTTTGATACCACACATACAGCAGCATAAATGTCACGTAGTTAAGTAGATGCAAAGCAATATGTTGCTGACTGTCCTTGAATGACGAAGTAGCTTTCATATTACAAATAACAACAGAACTTATATTAAGGTTGCTTTGGAAATTCATCCATGTGAATAAACGCAAATAAAGTTCCTCCATTTTCCAGATATTGATCCCACAATCAAACAAATTTTAGTGGTTAAATTGAATGTTTGTAAACCATGTACATACCTTAGTCTTAATCTACGTATTCATGATAATTAAATTATGTGTGTGCATGTAAACTTTACAGTAATTAATAAAAGTAGAGGGAACATTTTGAGAATAACAGCTGGTGGACAAAAAAGATTTTTTCCTGCCCTGGTTGGAAAAATCCCCCCATTCCCAATCAACACACACACACAAAAACTTGCCGCTGAAGTATCCTCAAGACGACAAGAAATCACAGCTTCAACTAATAAATCTAACAACAGAGGACAATAAAAACGTGACTCGGTAAAGGTCGTTTTAAAGTGACATGCAGGGAGAAATGATCTCAGTGGTGTCCTCCACAGAAGACACACTGCAGTCTGTTGTAAAGGAGAGAAACGATTGCATCAATTAACATTGTAGTCATGATGTTCATTTACATGAATTCCCAGTGCATCAGTCTGTGGACCGACCTCTGTCAAAACTCATTTAAAAGCTCCTTGTTGCCTTTCCTGAGACAATCCCTCCCTTTCCTATACTGAGCTAACATAGCAACATCAAATCCAAAGGCTATCTTAGCTACAAATACATTTTGATAATACTCCTTCAGGGATCCTACATCATAGTCACCTGGAACAATATGCACTACTACCACATGCACATATTACTCACACTCCACTAAAGACTCCAGCTGAGAAAGCTAATGTGATTTGTCCATGCATAAAATAAGAGAGAGAAAGAAAGAAAAACAGAGGGGGCAGGTTATTCAGACTGAGCACTCACCCTTAGACTCAACACGACAAAACTAATTAAGCCTGCCTGCTCATCTGACCTGCTCTCAAAAAACTAGAAAACTAATCACTACTTCAATATTATTAGGATTACAGTTTCGCTAAATAACCATGTGAAAATTTTGCTCACACTTTACTGCCCCGATAATTAACATGTAGTTGGTATAGATGGAAAGGCCTCAATTAATAATTAATATAGAATAAACTACTGTTGCCTGCAGGTGCCTCTTGGAAATATGAGTTTTGTACCCATGAAACAACGCACAGTAAGTTGTCATTACTTTGTTAATAAGACTACTATCTAAAAACAGGCTCCTGCTCATGTAAACCACACCTGATGGAGGAGTTATGACTGGAATGTCGTAAAAACAAAAGGAGCAGAAGTAGTAAAGACAGTGCGTGGGATTGTTTATTTTTTTATGGTCTGCACTGTTACAAAGTAGTTACGCAATAACTTTCTTTTTGAGAGTAAATTATTTCATAAATACTTTAATGTGACATGGGTGTCCTTGGCTGTTGAACATAGGTGAATTAGCAACCACCTACATGCCTCAACATTAGTTCCCCAATGCATGCATACTATGAATTCTTAAACAGATGCATTTTAAACCAGTGTTTACAAGCATGGAAAAGATAAATCTGGAGGAAAAATTAATTAAGGGGTCACAAGAGGATTGGAGGAATTCATGATTATTTTTTCTGACTTTCTTTCATTTTTGTTTTTTTCCCTTCATGAAATAATGGATGCTTTCAAATCGTTGGGCCTCTAGAAGTCCTTCAAAGCAAGCTGTCTAATATGGAAAAAAGGCACTCTTTGCTTGAACTGCTGCTTATAACTCATGTCAACACTAGGGCCATAACCTCAGACGAGGGGTCGCAAGTACACATTGCTTCATTTTAAAAAGGGTCACAAAGCCAAAAAGGTTGGGAAGCCTTGCTTTAGACCCACAGCTCACCATTTGACTTAAGGGCTTGACCCTGGGATGCCCAGCTAAGATTTTACATGTTCTTTATCTACTGTTAATAGGTATATCACATTAAAACACAGCTGTATTATGGATCAGAGGAACAGTTGCACATATTTCTGAGGTTATATTTAAGCCACTTAAGCATTTAATTATGGTAACTTCTCGTGAATAAATACTAGAGAGATTAAAGTACTCCCTCTGTTTGGAGGAACATCTCAGCACATGTGCACATACTAATTTAACATTTGCAGTACTAGGGTTTTGATTTATTCAACTCTTAACATAAAATACTGCTATGTATAGCCACTGAACCTGACTATGTTAGAGAATAACAACTTGTGCTCACAGGCAGCATTTTAACCACACATTTTTAAAGTGTCAAAGTCGGGAATATGTTATCAGTCAGTGCCGCTGCAGAGACAAAACCCATGTGTGTCTGTAAATTCTCAATCAACCCACTTCCTGTTCTTCTCTAAAGCGCATGTTTGGTTGTGAAGTTATGTTAACACGTGCTGATTACATTACTATTACCATGACAGATCAGGACCTACAAATATGGGTTGTTGGCAAACACAGACACAAACAGGCTTCCAGGAGATTTTAAAGCTGTAAAGTCCAACTGTGCATAAATAAACACACACACACACACACACAACAAGCAAAGTGTGGAGGCTATTGTTGGTAAACCAGCTAAGCTAACGTCCGTAACTGTGAGCTTATGTTGAGAAAATTGTTTTAAAAGATAAACAGACAAGCGGCGTGTTGCTTTACCGTCGTGTTGGACTGTTCATCTGCGTTGCTGACCTGTAGTTCAACACTTCCACAGGGCCTACTGGCAACAAAAACATCCACGAAGCGGTGTTGGTATACATACCGAGGAGACTCGCTCAAATCCCAACATCCCAGCTAATCATCTGCCGCGAGCTCAGTGCCGACAAAAGTTGGAGGCGCGAGGAAGCCGTTAACCACCGACACTAGACCGCGCTGAAGCCGCACGTGCAGCCGGTTAAGTTAACATTAGTTTGCAGCAGGTGAACTCATAAAGTTCACGATTAAAACTTGAATCAGCGACACGTTCAAGCCATACAACCCCCGGTGTTTGACGGAGCCGGGCAGCAGGCTACACACGTTAGCACGAACCAACTTCCAAGCGACCGTTGGCTTGACCTAGCTTGCTGTGTAGCGGGCTAACCTGAGCAAACTAACTTACCGTTAGCTCCTCAAAGCTAAATCTAACACATTAACGCTTCAGACACAAATTGCAGACTGTTGCACCAGTGAAATGTAAATATTAGCTGCCTTACACGTTTCCCATGACACCCAGTGAACAAGTACACACCAGTCTAACCGAGATAGTTGTTTTTTTTCCTCTGAACGACTAACTAGTTGGCCAAGTTAACTAACGTTACCTTCGCTGGTTCTTCTCGGCTATCTGCGATGTAGCTCCATGTTAGCTCCATGTTAGCCCCTTTAACGTTAGTAATATTGGGGACATGCTAGCTTGCTAGCTCGACAACTGCTACACACGTTACGTCCAGCAGAAAGACATTGTATACATGTGAAATAAATAGCAGCTAACATTATGTTTCGCAGAAGTTTATATCCCAGCTGCTGCTTACAGACATGAGTAGCATAGTTAGCAGCCAAGTGATATAACGGTAATTTATAACCAGTTAGCAGCTACGGCTAGCCGCAGCAGCCGAATGCTAGCTGATTGTTCCGCGCACAACTTTGCCGATGTATTCATTTACTGCAAACAATGCCGGTCTTAAGACATTTTTTGGTGGGCTAATAAACTCAGGTTTTTTATCACTGTCTTTACGAAAAGCACCAAAACTGGAGGCTCACTTCTAAAATAGCTTTTGTAGCTCAAGATTTTACACATACCTCACTTCCGTAAATTTGCTGCACGTTCGGCCGCAGCCATGTTTTCAACCCAGTCAACTAGTCGGGGTGTGTGAGCCGATTCAGCCGCGCTCGTCAAAATGCAACACTATACTGTACATTTTTGTCCCCTGCCAAGAGTGCAATCAGTCACAGATTCTCGGGGTACCACATTTAAGTGATGGCCGATGTTTATTGACACTTTATCAGATGGGCAACATACAATTCAGTTCATTTTCCCTGTTTCATTTACCCCTTGTTCATCATACAACAAGCAGAAATCAGCAATGGGTGACAAAATCAAAGTGACCACAATGTTCAACAAGTTTTCATCAAGTTTTAATAGTGCCAGCCAGCAAAAATCAGAATAGTTCTTACTCAAGGGACATCCATATGCAAAAACTTACAGTACAGCATCCTGTTTACCCCCTTATCAGCCAACACATGAAGCAACACCATGCCCATACACAAAAATAATGCCTTTAATTAGATTGCTGATGATAATGCTGATTACATACTGCAATGTGCTTTCTGTAGCTGTACAATTTAGTGAAGAGAGATCCAGATTGTGATTTGCGTGCACATTTAATGAGCAGCTTTGCATTTACATGCAGTTACATGTGATGTTAAACTGGGATTTAGTGTTAAAGCATGCATTCTTAACTGACTCTGCCTGCCACGTATTTTCTACAAAAAATCTATTAACATCATATTAAATCACTCCCTTCTGTGATAAATAACCAAGTGCTGAATCTTGCCCAACATACTATCAGTACTGGTACATTCAAATACAAACCAGACATCTGCGTGAGCATGCCAATTTGTAAGTCTACAGAACAGTGCAAAACACAAAATTCATTCCTGAGACTAGTAAGTAATTAGTCCCTTCATAACCTTATGATTTTCACTTGAAGTGTCACAATTTGCTCTTCTCACTATTCATTGGACAATATTATCTTACAACAGAAAAAGTGAGTCATATCTACAGCAAGAAGTATTGTGATTCATCAGTATCAGCAACACAAGACACATGGACATACAATATGTGCTCATTTGGTCAAGAGAAAAAGAAAAAAAAAAAATATGGCATTCAGTGGATTTTTTTTAGCTGCACACAATTTAAATGATTGGTTCTGAAAACAACCTGACACATGAATACTACAGTGCTAATAGAAATTCAGGAGCTCTTTATACAGATTTGTACAAGTCGACAAACCTTTTCAGACATGTTAATTCCCTCTGTCAGCTGTCAAAGGCTGTCATGTAGCGGTAAAGATGAGGTCCTTTGCTTGGATGCTTTTTAAATAAAAGTCAAGTGCAAAATAAAAGGCTTTTTCGCTTCTTAAATGTTTTTTTTCGCTGTTTGCTGCTGAGTGCTTGATTAAACAGAGCGCGTCTCCACCTCTATCTTCTCCTCTGACTGCGACGAGTCCGCTTCCTGGTGGCTTATGTTTGGCCGAACCGTCACCAGGGGACCGCCGCCGTAGATAGAGTGGAGGAAGTTCCACGTCTCTTCAGAGATCTGCCCCGAGTCAGCTCCTGCAGGGTAATTGCAAGCACACACACTCAAAGATCACCAATATATGCATAGTTCAAGATATTACTACAATCCACAGGAGCTCTGCGAGACTTGTTCTGACATAAAGAACATAACCACTCTGATTATTCAGTTTACATGATACTAGTGTACTTTTCACTTTCCCTTCATGCTATTTCCAGAGCATTAAAGCAGATAGATAAAAGAAATGTAACTGTTATTACCTTGTTTGAGTGTTAAATGTCCGTTCTTGTTTACTGTTATCTTGGAATTATCAATTGGTCCCGGTTGATCTTAAAAAGGAAGGAAGACAATTAGTTGTCATAATTACATACAGCAGTAATATGCGTGCATTTTTTTTCAGAGATCTAAAGATCAATCTTAAATGTTTCAAAGAGCGACAACGTTAAAATGTCAAATGTTTTTGTCACGCTTTAAAAGCAAATTCCGCTCTCCGCTTACAACAGAGAGAAAATAAATATTCGAGGAACAGAAGTCAGAGGAAAAAAACCGTCTGGAAACGTGCCAGCTGTTATAAGCTGTTATAAATAGATATGACAATACAAAGGAAGGGGCGCAAAAAAATGAGAACAAGCGGAATAAAAATGAAATATATCTTGGCGCTTCATTTTGCCTTAGCAGGAGGGAAACTTGACTCGGGGGACTAAAGCAAACTCTTTGAAGATAAATCAAGAGAAGAATTGGGACTTCACAGTTTCTTTTGAACATGAGCAGTTTCTTGTAACTAGAGAACTTGGATGTTCTGTAGGAAAAGTATTTATTTGCCATTTTCACCATCCATAAAAATGTGTGGACCTAACAAGTGTTGTTTGTTTTGAAAGAGAAATATGCATAAAACAAAAATCGAGCAGCTTTTCCTTGATGAATCATCATCATTCAGCAAATATCAGCTATCAGGTAGAAGTGAGGAACTTAGCCTTTTAATCAGACATTTAAGCAGGATTTGTTGCTGGATAGGCAAGACTTCTGTCCAATTACCATTGTCTTTTCCTTTGACAAAGCCCTCCCACTCACGAAACCACTGCATGCTGATGCAGTATATGACCACTGGAGACTCCTCCTCCTGGAACGCCTTGTTCAGCTACAGAGAGGGAGAGCAGAAAGGGGGGAGAGGGAGAGAGGAAATGGGGGAGGAGTGAGTGGTAGAGACAAGAGGGAGGGGAAAGGACGCAAAGGGATGGGGAGGAGAAATAGGAGTGGTGGGGTGAGAGACCAAAAAAAAAAAAAAAAAAATGAAGTGAGGATGAAAGGATTGAGAGGAGAGGAGATCGAAAACCTAATCAATTCTCTCTGGTAGTTATTCCAATTAGAAGACAGTCTTAACACCACACTGCACCAATTTCATCTTTCTTGGAAATGACACAATTCCTGTTCCTCTTGTTAGCCTACTGAAGCTCTTTCTTTCACACACACACACACACACACACACACACACATACACACACACACACAACATCAATCTCTCCTTCTGAGCAGCCATTGTGAGAGTGGGCAGACTGAGCAGACAATAACAGCTGCATCTGTCCCAATGCATTAATGATAAGGCTTTCATCAGGCTCACACCTCTCATCTCCTGCTGGGGTGAAGAGCACCAACACATGCAGCCTATCAACTGGTTAAATAGACTGGAGGAATAGGCCTATACACACACACGCACACACACACACACACATACACACACTGGCTGCGCACAGGCTCACAGACACACAATGCATTATCACCCACATCAGTTTTTATTGTATCTGGCTAAAGCTCTTGTTTTCCCCCGCTCTCTATTATAGCCTCATGGTGAACATACGGAGAAAAGGCTTACCCTGACAAACATGTCCAGCTCCGTCTTGCGCCGTTTCTCCAGTTTTTCTATCTCAATCTGGCAGGTGTGGCAAACATACAGGTGGTTGACAGCTGGTCCTCCGCCGTACCTGCAGAAAAAAAGTCCGGGTCCATTTACTCACAGATGAAATTCACACTACAAAAGGATATTATACTGTGAGAACAATGAGCAGTGGGAGATCTGCAAACGCTTAAATCATCCAGGCGGTTTCACAGTCGGACGTTCGTTTTACCTGCTGTAAAGGTGATCCCACACGTTCTGTGGCAGCATTACTACCAGGTCGTCAATAAATGTTGCTTTGTTGGGGGGCACGCCTGATAAAACAGAGTACAACATCCATCAGACATTAGAGATGTAATATTTTAAAAGGTAATGGTAGTGTGTAAAGACAGATCAGTGTAGGAAACATTACTATTATTATGTTTCATAGGCCAAGAAGCTGAATTATGCAGAAATATGTCAAAGTCACTGCTCAGATTGTGTTACTTTTCCTATCCAATACCTTTTTTTTCTCTTCTTCACCCCTAGTACCTGTCATTAGAGCAGTGGGTGTCCCAAGATATATCTAAGGCCTCACAAGATAATTAGAAGGTATAAAATAAGAAAAATTCTGCTCTGAAAATGTTTCTTTTTCCTGACTTTTCTCTCATTTTTTTGCTTTTCTCTTATTAAATATTTCAGATATCTTCACCTCTCCAGAACTCTTAAAATCCTTCAAATGAAACAATCTCAGAAGAACAGTCACTCTCAAATCCACATTAAAACCATGAGCTGTGACAGGGGCTGACATACTGCCTCGTTTCAAGGGGTCACAAGCCAAAAAGGTTGGAAACCGCTGCGTTAGATGACAAATAGTTCTATTCTTTGAAGAAAATGAATACAAACAACAAACAGCACCACAAGTGCTCTTATAATAATATAATCATTTTAAAGAGGAAAAATTTGTGCCCTTCATGGGCGGGGTGTGGCAATAAAAAATCCAATTCGAGACACTTCAAGTGGATGGTTAGAAATAAAAAAGCCTGTAATAAATATGAGCTAAATTAAATATAAATACCAAAACTAGGCTTTATTACAATTCCCCTTTCATCCTCCTTTAAACTAGACGACTGTAATCCTACTAACCGTTCCATTTCAGAAATGATTTGTACAATATAGCTAAACCTAGCTAATTAAGAAACACCAATTTAGTACCCCAAGTCACCACAATGAGAAGGGTAATCCTTTAGTTATAGTGCCAATACAACAGTGCCCACTGCCCCCTTCTTAAATGAACTTTCCTTTAAACAACAAAATAAGTATATGAGCAGTGTTGTCCCCAGACTGAAAATTTACACCAGCCCCCTTAAATAATTATTCTGCATTTTCTTATTGATTGATAATGCAGAATATGACTGATCTCTGTAATCATAACAAAACAAAAAAGCAGCTTGTACTAGGACCCAGCAGAGACAAACACAAAGCAGCAAAATGTGTGCGTGCAGATAACCAGACACTTTGCCACAGCAGAGGATTGTGACAAGATAATGAACTGTATAATGAAAAGTGATGCTTCAAAGCTAAATAAATCTAGAATTATAATCATCTGTATTAGTAATACCATGCAGTGGGTCCATAAATTAACAATAATAATATAATAATAAGTATTATATAACATGCTTAAAATGGCACTACAGCATATATATAAATATACAACTGAAAGCTTAGTTATTGTTTGTTTGTTGGCCTATTTCCTCTTGAAATGCCATTATATGGCTGTTTATTTTAAAAAAAATCTCTCCTGAGGAAACATGCCGCCAGAGTTCCTAATAAAGGCTTTGCATGCCTTAATATAGATTTCTGATGACGCCCTTGGCTAAGTGCAGTAAAGTGAAAATAAACTGGAAATAAAGCAACTGGCCACAGTGTTGCAAAGCCACATGGTTTCACTGCACTGATATTATCTTTGCTTATGTACCTGACAAGCCAGTTATTATGTACTTGTAGCTGTAAAGGAGGAAACAACCTGTAGGTGCTTATTTGCACTATGGGGCACATTCCTCACTGCCACTGTAGTCTAACAGCTTCATCAGAAATTTACATTTTTTTCGACTTAATTTTCAATTCCATAATTTCAAGCGTTTTCTGAGTAGAGGCTTGAACAGAAAGGACTCTGATTGGCAGATACTCTGTTTGAATCCTTCCCTCTTTTCAACTAAAAGGACAAGGAAGGATCATCTGCTCGATGAGAAGTAAAAGCCCCTTTTGAAGTCTGCTATGTTGTGAGGGGAATAGTCTAATAGTCAAAAATCCTTGGCAAGGATCAAAAGAAAAAGCTGTGATAAGAGAGGTCACAGCACTGTTTCTCTACTATCTGTACAAGGCAAGAAAATGTCGAGTTCATACGAACCTCCGTGCAAACACAGGAAGTCGTCGTTGGAAATGGGCCCCGGCTCAGCAAAGGTCTTGAACTTGTTCAGCCACTGGCGGGAGACGTAGAACTGCAAGAGGCTGGGCTCCATCATGTTGAATAAACCCGACACCCTTCTTCGTTCTTTCAGTGCATCCTCATTGCTCTTTCTGTGACAGGAGCAGACCACAGACTGATCAGTATTGAAATTAAGTTATCAAATTTAGAGATTTAAGCAGGAAACTTCCACTCAACTCACTGAATCTTAAAATGTTGACGATTAATGAGTTAAATATTCAAGCATAGTGTGATGGCTTACTTATAGAAGAGCACATAAGCTTCAGCATTCTGGACGCAGGACTCCGAGACTTCGGTCACACTTTGGTCGTCAAATTCATACCACAGATTGTTGGCATCATTCCTGCAGTAGGCTATGTAGTGTCCACCTGGGATCAGACAGGGGAATGGGTTAGACGAGCATTCATAAACCTAACAAGAACATGTGAAATCTTTCTAGGTGCTGGTGAATGCAGCCTCTTATGTGCCAGTCTGTGGGTGAAAGGGGGGGGCGAGCGTGCCCACTCACTGCTGGCAGTGCCGTGGTGACAGATGACTGACAGCAGGTCATAGTTGGTGGTCTGGGCAGTGCTGTCTTTGGCCAGAAAAGGCTGCAGGTCCAGACCCTCTAGCGGGAAGGACACATGGGTGCTTATCTTGGTGGAGAACATCAGTTCATGTCTAAAGCGCTTCAAGTGGATACACAGGATCTGGAGCAAAGAAACACACATTTTTTTATTTTAGAAACTTGGTGTTTTTTGAGACATTAGGGAGAAAGATTTGGGTTTTTTCATGACATGAAGTATTAGAGTTGTCTGTATACCTCTGGCAAACTTTGCATTTTGCAAAATTTGACTCCGTTTCGTAATCTAAGAGTAAAAAAGATGAAGAAGACAGGTAAACATTAGTTACAGCCATTTTTCCTGTTTTAAATTACGTGAAAAATAAATGAATAATCCAGTTCAGTATTCAGCAAAAGCATTCAAAGTAAAGTACTCACTTCTTGCATTTTTCACAGCTGTACATGTTGTCTCCTAGAAAACAAACAAAGAAAAAAAATACATAATTAAAATAATCAAACATTCATCTCAATATTTGTGTTAGAAGAACAAATTGGCGTTGACTTGCTCACCTTTTAGTTCATCTCTGGCAAAGAAAGCTGCAAGACAATCTTGTAGCGTAACCACTGGACCCCAGAACCAACTGAAAACAGAAACAGACACAAAGTGAGTAATGCAGACATTTCAAACTGAGCAGCCAGGCGTCCTTGGAGTTTCAAATGACTGTCGAAAACAGACGCTAATAGCATCACTACCAGCATCGGATAATTCTGGACAATAAAATCTGCTGGTAATGCTTGAAATGTAAAAAAAAACTGTATTGTTGTGAGCATATAATCAACACACCTCTTAATGTATTCCATGACAAAGGCAATCCAGCCCTGAGGTGCATAAGCTTCCCCACAGGAGCCAGCTTTTACCAGGGAGGTCTGGTGGGTGGCGGAGTGGAGCTTGGCCAGGTCCTCCTTGCCCGGGATGGGCAACGAGATATCCTGGAAGTTCTCCAGGGTCACGGACACCTGAGAGCCGCAGAGCACACCGACAGTAAAGCTTCATCTGTTGACAGCCTCCACTGAGTCATCACATTTCAATTATAATTTCTTTACGTGGTTTAGGTTTTGTCTGTCAGCGAGCGTCACTTTGTAGCTGAATATTATTATCACTACGGCAAAAATATCACAATATATGACCTGACAGTGGGTCAACGACTATAACAACAGTGTATAAGTACATAAAAGCTGAGCAACAAAACATTTCTTTCCCATTACTTTCCATTTTTAGAACATTGAAATTACTTATGATACAATGTCCCGTTCTCTAGTGTGTACTCCTCAGCAATCCCATTATCTCAAAAAAGAGTTCCACACTAACCCGATCGCAGGTGAGGCACTGAACTGAGCTGACAATGGTGCCATCGAACACATCTGAGATGACACTGCGGTATTTCTTCTGACGCTTGCTCTTTGGTGGGGAGAATGTGGTCACTGCTGTTTAAAGGCAGAGAGAGAGAGAGAGAGAGATGGAGAAATGTGAGAATAATGCTTTTTTTATCTCACACATTCAAGAGTCAGCAAAGATAGACATGGGATAAACTGTAT
The DNA here is from genome assembly GCF_910596095.1 of Thunnus maccoyii. Classification (NCBI taxonomy): domain Eukaryota; kingdom Metazoa; phylum Chordata; class Actinopteri; order Scombriformes; family Scombridae; genus Thunnus; species Thunnus maccoyii. Next base: position 23,572,593 of record NC_056544.1, on the reverse strand, counting down.
TGCAAACATCATGACTTTTTAAGCTTTTGAATCTGGATATAGCTTAAACAGATTAATTCAGTGACTAGGCTCTGCAAACCGAAGCTTCGTACCTTTCTTGTGTGCAGGGTTAAGGCTCGGCCAGCCGGAGGCAGCTTTGGGCGGGCTGCTGGACATTTTGGAAATGTGTCCCTCCATGGGGACTGGACTCTGTGGTCTTGTGGTGTTGGAGATTTGGATGTCTGGGAAGGTATCTGTTGGAGCACAGGCCAAATATTGGTGTTTAAATCCCATAAATTTGATGCTGAATATCAAAACGTTAGGTATATGTTTCAAGTATATTGTGAAAATAATTAGGACAGGGAATGTGAGCCGGCATGTTTCTTCTTCTTTGTAATTACCTGATGTTCTGCCCTGAACCTTAATTGCTCCCTGGCTGCTGATAATGGGCGTGGTCTCAGTGGTGGTGTCAACATCTTTGTCTATGTCGGCTCCATTGTTTCCACCCATAACACCATTAACCCCGCAGCGGTACAGGTCATTAATCATGTTCTTCTCTTTCTGCCACTCCCTGTTGGCCTGGATCTCATCTTGCTCAGGAATCAGCATCTCTGCCTCGTTGGTGACGTCCATCAGCGCGATCCCGCCCTGCACCTCGTTATCGGCGCGCTCGCTGCTGCCACAGGACTCACATGACTGGAAGTCGGTGTCTGACTGGCTGCGGTTGTCCTCTTCCGGGCCTTCGTCCACCGTGACGCTGTTGGACTGGTCGTAAGGCTCGGGAAGTATCTCCTTCAGCTCTTCATGAAGTTGATCCATCAAGCAGCGCAAAAACTCCTGAGAGTCCTGGATGCCGTGCGGGGATAAACACAAGATGATTTACTTTTATCATCTAAATCTTAGCTGAAGTAGCAAATTAGTTCTGGCTGGTAAAATTTGACAGTTTCTCTACTCCGACACTTATTTTGGTCACTGTAGTTTGTGAGGAAAAAAAAAAAGCCAATTTCCTCTCCCTGGAAAGAACATTAAAGCATAAAACAGCATTAATTCTTCCTAAGTATAATTGTGTTTGACAGACATGGCAAAGCTTATCCCAAGGCTAATTTTTTCCAAATTGCAAACAACAACCACTTCACCTCCTTGTTTATACCAATTCTGCATCACAAAATCCGAAACCAAATGCTCGTGAATGTGTAATCAAACTTAATGAGCCTCAGACATCCAATCTTCGTCTCAAGCCTCCCTCTCAAACTTCATTCACAGCCATGCTAATTCCAAGGCTGCACAGCCAACATGGCATGACAAATGAATATTCCTCAGCTAACTCCTCTGAACAAACATTGGCAAACCAAGAGGAAACATGCCTTTTATAATTTCACCATTCAGGCTATTAAATCCCTTATTTGCAGACGCTGGACAAATACAAGATGTGCTTCAGTAAAACATCCTTTTGAAATACGTAATGCCTACAACACGGACGAAATCTGCTTTTCAGCTCCACCTGGTATAAACTCAAACAATATACCTAACGTGTGCATTTGTGTGCGTGAAGGTCTGTAGCTCTGAATAGGTAATTCCCAAGCAGAGGATTTTGTTTATCTGGCTGAGTGATTTGAGCTGGAGCTAATGTAATTTCTGTAAATGAATGAGCATGGAGGAATATGGAGTGGAATAGAAAAAAGGAGAGACTGTATAAGATCTGGGACAACTTAATAGTCTGGGCATGAGACCCACACTTTAATTAACAAATTTTAAGACGCCCAAACATCACTACAAACATGACAATATCCTTCTAACTGTGTAATCAATTCAAACCTAATTTTGTTCTATGTTCACATTTACTCTTATGCCAAACGCACAGACAAAATAAGAAAAAAATAACTTCTTTGCATCAAAAGAACCTGCTACTTTTTAAATATATGAATGAGGAAAAAGTCACAAAAAGACTGCTCAATATGTCTCCAACTGTGAAATGTCTCCATGTTTTATTTTCTTGATAAATATGCACAAGTGTACTTGCACATTTATTTCACCATCTGGAAAGCACCCACCTGCTGAGAATATCCTCTGAACATGGGGTTTATGGCTTTGATCCCCTGGAACAAGTTGGTCGGGACCACGTAGGAGAGTCTACAATGTGACAAAACACAGCCTGCTAAAGCGAGTATTGTAATGGACGTTTTCATGATAAAGCCACAAGAGATGCAGAGTAAGAAATTAAGAAAATGTTGTTTTTAAGGTTCTGCTGTGAATGCTCAGTTTAAATGCAAAGTACAGGGTCATTCTAAATATATTTAGTTAAAAAAAAATAACAACTGTGACCGTTGTGCTCCGAAATCAACTGTGATTGTAGGTGATTATGCACTTTCCGACCAACAGCCGAAAAGAGACAAATGCCTACCTGTTCTTGTGCCACAGGTCAGACACTAGTTTCTGGTAGCTTTTGCAGAGTGCAGGTTTCTTGTCTGTCCTCACCAGGCCACCACATTCAAGAAAGAACTGTGTCAAGGGCGGACTGCAGTGGAAAGAGGGATAAATATATCATATGTGGGAACCAAACAAGCCTTCAACAGAAGAATTATTCTTTAATTACTACAACCAAATTGCTTGTGATGCAATGGATAATTCTAAAAATGTCCATAAGAACCGGATATAATTAAATGATTTTGTGAAGTTAATATAATGTGTTACTGTATGTTTGAAAATGGCTCAAGAGCTGCAAATCATCTTGGGTTTAGTATGTTTTTGCTGTTACATTCATATTGTTCACAGAAAGCAAAAAATGACAACTAGGAAAGGAGATGTGGAGAGTTTCAGCTTCCGCATTTCTACACAACACTGTCTCCTGCTTGTATTTTTGATTCATTTCATTTCATTAAAATCATATTTCATTCATAGAGTACTATCTCTAATTCCCAGAGGAACTGGCTCATGCGAGAAAACTCCACAAGCAGCTGAGAGTTGAAGGACATCGGAAATAGCTGACAAGAAAAACAGCTGAGGGGATTTCATTTGATGGATACAGAGTGGACAGGAATTTGCTAGAAAAAGACAAACTACAGAATGAATAAAGCATGGAGTGTTCCCTTCCACTGGCAAGAGAAAAGTCGTTCGAACTGAATAATGACCCGTCAGTAACTGAAAGAAGCAGCGCTCGCACAAACAGACATCAAAGGAAAGTTTCAGAAAAAAGTTCCCTCCTTCCGCAGCTGCGTGACTCAGTTCCTCCTATTTTTGGAATGTGATTTAGATTGCAAATTTTGACCCACATCTTTTCCCATTTTGACTTCTATCCAGACTAGGCATCATCGGTTTAATTTTAAAAATTCCCAGCCTCTGGGTGTATAGTAGTGTTAAGGAGGAGAGGGTTTGCTGTGCCATCATGAAAGATCAAATAAAAAGTAAGTAATAACAGCCGCAGGCTCTGCAGTGGAGTCTAATTTAAGTGACCACACCAACAATCCAATCATAAAGAATAAATCAGAAGGACTGGCAATCCAGTAAACAATAAAAATGCGGCAGACTGAGAGAGAATCAGTAAAAGGGAGACACATAAAAAAGGCATGGTGGGAAAGAAAAAGGGAGAAGAGCAGAAGGAGTAGGGATAGAAGAGATGGGGAAATAGTTGGTGTTCATTTGTAACTGAAGACCCTACAGGGAACTACAAAAAGCCATTTCTGCCTTCTCGAATGGTGCAGTGCAGCAATTTTCACTCAGTCGTTATTCTCCCAAATGAGCAACGTCCATGGTTGTTTCTCACAGTCAACAAGAACCAGACAGGCAGTGAATAAAACAGCAAATGACTACAGAAAGTGCGAGTAGTGGGTGGGAAGTAACACGAAGGGGAAAAAAAAAAACACAGCGAGTAGAGGGTTGAGGAGATGATGTGGGGTAGACGTGGTGGATGTGGAGAGAGAAGGCAGGTAAAACAGAGAGAGAGAGAGAGGGTAAAGTCTCACCAGTTGGACAGGGCTTGGAGGGCAGCGTTCATGTAGCAGGTGTTGCCGATGTTCTTCAGCCCTGTGAGGCCTACGGGAGGAAGAGCACACCGGGGAAATTAAAACAAGCCATACATTAGATGCTTGTAAATTTTGATGGCAGACAGAAAACCTCTTCACTGCTAAGATGACTCGTTTAATTTTCTAAATCAATATTTTACAGCTAGAAAGAAAAAGTGGCAACCTGGTGAGTTTTTAAAATCAGCATCAGTAGGGAAGCGGACACAGATTTTATTCTCCTGATTATCACAGAAGTAGCTGATTCATCCTAAATGGCCAAACTATTCTGCGGAAAGACATTACAAAGCCTATTTACTCCTGACTCCTGATCATATGATCTGTATTTGTGACAAAACTAGCCAAGGCGGTGACTGGTGCCAACTTCTGAGCTACACCACATGAGGTTTAACATAACATATGCTACTTGTTGGAGCTTATTCACCAGTGTGTCTTACAGCACTGAGTGGAAAGATTATATACGTTGGTGGCTCCAGTGGGACTGAAGCACTCAGTAATGAAAGTGTTATTGCTAGGCTCAAACCACTGAGCTACACAGGAGCGGCCTGTAGTCCCGCTTAGGGGTCATGTGTGGCTAACTGTTGCCTTTAGTTTTTGCAGCGTGTCTGGCACCGTCGGGTCTAGTCAGCTCTTATCAGCGGCAGCATATGACAAAACTGTTACAGATTCACAATCGTGTAATAATGGTTGGTTGGTTTGTTTTGTTTGGCTCTCTAATGATGTTTTAGATGTTGGCTGTAGTCTTTGTGGTGAGTTCAAGTAAAGCTTTTAACAGAAGTCTTGAGGCAAAGTGAGGCAATGCATTCACTACTGTTAGTCGGTCCAAGTACTTTCAGTCAGCTTGACGTGCCTTTAAAAACACTGCTCTCATTAATTCCAATCATAACCCGCACTTTAAACTGAACCAACTGCTGATTACTGAGTTTCTGTATTTGAAGTATAACCTCGCAGCATAGGAGCAATTTTCATTTTTCTAACTTACTTCATACTTGGAATAAGAGGTGATTAAATTTAATTACATTTTTTTTCACCTCACTGACTTTAAAAGTATTATGATTTTAATTATTAACATGAAATAAGACTGTTGAGAAATTAGCAGCTCTCTAACTGTAGATTAGAAAATCTTAAATAACTGCATATAAGTCGAAACATTTACACATTTCTCAGTATATTTGTTGTTGATATTTATGGGTTAGAGAGCGTCTCCTGGGATAGATGTTAATTTTTGAGTGTTTGCAAGAAACAAATGCCAATGTGAGGGACTGATGTAAACATTACTCTAGTTGTCCGATAACTGTTGATATAATGAGTGAAACTGCTTGTAATACCATAATATTTGGATTTGGACTTAACTTCCTAAAATCAACTAATTAATTGTGTCATTCATGTTGTGGAAAGATAAACACACTGCTGACCTCTGGCACGCACGTCGTCCTCCTCTTCTGTCTCCATGTCCAGGTCTTCACAGCCACCATTAGGGGGCACTCTCAGAGAGGTTGGGCTCCCAGGGGCCCTACTGTTATCCTACAATACGGCACACACACACACACACACAGCTCATCATAAAAATCTTATCTAGTAAATGAATGACCACATACAATTTAACTGACAGTTCAAACTGTGGAATTTATGATCGTACAGCTCTATCAATATGACAAGAGAGAACCTGCACTGTGACTTTATCTACTCAGATAACTCGACCCTACTCAAGAATTTGACTTTATTTGACGTTCGTCATCACTTCATTTAATTTTAAAATAAGACGTAGCTGTAAACCTTGACTATAATCCTGTGTATTAAAACTTGATGACAGAAGGGAACCTGGCTCTTACCTGAGCGGCATTCTGCGAGGAGGGGAGGGGTTTACTATTGGCGTGCGACGTGTGAGGGCCTAGTTTACGCTCCAAGAACACCTCCTTGCCGCAGGCGTAACACCACACTCGGAGTGTGGTCAGGTTCACTGTCAGGTTGTGTCGTGTCTCCTACACACAATGTTAAGACTGTGTTAATATTTACCCAAGAACAGAGCACATGTGTACTTCCTTATCAGCGACACGCTTCACAATACTATCTACTGATCAAGAACTCATTAGTTAATCAACAGGGCGATGCTGTTCTTAGGGAACAAAACTAGGCGTGCTTGCTGGCTACGGTGTAGAAACTAAACCGTTGTAGAGAATTCTGCCACAGCTAATAGCTAGTTAAAAAATATTTTCCTCTGAAGCATAATGGAAGTTTTCAGACCAGAAAGGGGAATTTCAGATCAGATCCCACATGTTTCTGTTCCGTTAATGATGTCCTAATACTATAATTTGTTTTACATCAGACCTAATCAGTGTCATTGACAATAGACCTTTTTATAATAGCTTATATTTTGAGTTCTCATAGCAGGAAAGGCACAAGTGGGACAAATAATACTAACGATGGTGTCTCAGTGAGCCCAACCAGTGAGCTATCATACACAACACCAGGGCTCTGGAACTGGCTAAACTCAATGGGATTCAGCCATAATTATTGTAATTAATTGCACCTGTGCCTTTCCTGCTATGGAGGAAGTCTATACTGATATTGTAGTTTAGTAGAAACTATAAAGACAAAAACTTTCTGTTTGTACCAAGATAAACATTGAAAAACTTCAATAAATGTAGATGTTCTACAGACAGGTGCATGAAATTAATCAAATAAAAAGGGGCACACCACACAAGCAATCAAAATGATTACATTAAGAACAGAAGCTGACATCAGGAAGTAAAATTATCCTCAAATTTGTTTGTTGTTGTTTTTCTCTTGTGGCACCTCAGTCATTTTAGATACATTTTTCCATCTATCATCGTGTAAACAAGGTATTAAAGCATCATGACAATTCACATTGGTGAGTCGACATTTTAAAAAATGTAGTTTCCATGCAAGCCATTTCCAAAATGAAACCTACTCAAAACATATAAATGTTTTATTTGACGTTAAAAGGAAGCTGGCATTCAACACTAGTGCTCACTCTCCTATGAGATTAATTGTTAAGAGGTTTTCAAAATCAACCACCTAACCATCACACACATGAACAAAACACACTACAGTGTGGACACATCAGAAACACATCAACTATATTCAAACATCAGGTTCACTTATTTCATTCTCTTGATTATATACAAATGACATCTACTACATATCAAGATCTCTCCCTTTTTGGTCTGTTAAAGGTTGTTTTGGGAGGAATTGTACTCATCCAAATCAAGGATCTACGGAGACGTGTGTGATTTGTGTGATATATAGATAAAAATTGACAAGACTAGTTCAGAGCTAGATGTCTCAGGTTACAGGTGGAGGAGGGGTGGGTATAGGAGGGCAGACCGGCGCTGTTGTGAAAACATGGCCGAGTTCTGCTGACCCACTGCTGCCTCTGACAAACACCAGCAGCCTGGCAGGTCGACAGGAGACCAAACGTGAGCAGCAGCCGCCCAGCCGACGCTGCATTATTCATCAGGGCTGCATTAGCCATCACACAGCGGGGCAGAGCGGAGAGGTGCGGAGCTGGCAGATGGGACACACCAGACTGAGCACGGCCACGAAACTCCCCCGTTTAAATCATTTATGAAGGGAAGTATACTGTAGCAGGTAGGGCATTAATAACAAGCTGGATTTATAGGGCTTCGAAAATGTTTTGTGCTCTGTAGCATCACACCTCAACCGACTGCAATAAAGCAAAACCAATACTTCGACACTCCTAACGCATACGCTTTGCGAACCTGTCCGATCATGTCAGCGCTCATATCATGATTTGGCCAAACTAAACAACACTGCAAAACATTTATATGATTGCAGTGCACCCTTAGATCCAACATCTGCTTTAGTGTATGGTCTCTTGATTAAAAAGCAGGTCGGGTCTGGTTGTGGTTGCAAAATAAAAACACTCAACTGTAAAGTTTTCCCTTCTGGCTCTCGGCAGCCAAGACATTACTGGCAAAAATCTAGAGAGCGAAGAAGGACAAGAAACACCAACGGACACAACTCTTCTCTGGGCGATTTCTGACAGTGAGTTTGCTTTATTTGTACAAAAAGCAAGACAAACTGCAGAGGAAGTGCTGAACTAATTGGGTTTTCTAAGATATATTCCGCTTCAGAAGTCCTTTTTGATAAGAATGTTTGAAAGAAGTCTACATGTAAATACTAATTTTAAAAAGTACACACAGAAATGGAGCTTCTGCTTCTGAAATGAGCTAATCTAGCCGTGACTTTTAAAGCTCAAGACTTTGAAATAGTCACTTTTATTTACACATAATGTTCTCAGTTTGACTGGCAGAGGCCCTCATTCTCATACACTACCTCTTCTGATCTGATCCAACAGCAGTCCCCCTCTTTGCTTAGTCAAGAGATTAAAATGTTTCCCTCCCTTCAGGGCCTCCAGAACACTAATTAATCATGGCCTTCATTCTTACAAGATTTAAAGAAGGCTTCAGCCAGAAAAACACAAAGGGTGTTGATATCAGTTAAAATTAGTCAGCTAATATTAAACTTCTTCGCTCGCACACTCTTAATCTGTCTTTCATTTACGTGGAGAGAGAGAGAGAGAGATTTTCACTTGAAGCAGCTCTTACTGGTCTAAGCAGAAAGAGCTGGTTTGGGAGAGCAAATTACATGTTTGCGTTCATATTCCTCCCTCTCTCCTCCTATAACCCCCGCTTGGCCCTCGCGTGCTGGAGGAAAGGCCTTAGTCAACACTGAGAACACCAGAGGCAGAGTAAAGCTTCAGAGCAGCCAGGAGGTGCAGATACTGTAACCATGGAACTGACAGTACTAGTGAATCTCCCCCACTTCCCCGAGGAGTGGCAATTAATAATGGATGATCCACTGCTGAAATTGCACTGAATGTGGAAGATGTAGGCAAGTCAGAGCTGGCTGGATGGTTTTTAACAATACGTGTACTTCAAAAAAAAAAAAAAAAAAAAGCAAAAAGGATGCACGTGCAGCCTCTTTGATCATGGAGAGAAGATGTTAAAAATAAAGCAGTGCCGGAGGCAGTTTTATTCCAAGTTGTGGCTCCTGGGACTCGGAAGTGGTATTCCTGTCCCCTCCTGCCATCTGTGCCTCCCCCCTGCTTCTCCTGTGACACCTCCACTCCTCTTCTAGTAAGAGATTTTTTTAAATTCAAGATCACATTTAAGAGTCACCCCTTTTAAGTCACATCCCTTCCTCTCTCATCTTTATGCATTAATTATCATTTCCAAACTGAAAGGCATTAGTAAGGTCTTACAGGGATAGTTCAGGTTTTTTGAACTGGGGTTATATGAGGTAACTGCAGTAGATGTGGGGCGGCAAATTGCCAGTTTGGAGAGGCAGGCAGGAGTACTGGCACAGAAGCTAATGCCAGGATCACAACATATTTTAGCCACCTAAAAAAAGGCCCACCTAAGAGATCAATATCAGTTTAAGTGTACGCTATATTTAGAATATTTTCACTGCTTTACCTTGCTGTCAGACAGCCCTTTCCTTTGGCACTACATTTTCTCAACTGTAGAACTTCTGTATTCCCACACATACGGCACACTGTTATCCATAAGTACCTCATACAACCCCACCTCAAAAAAACTGAACTATCCCTTTAAGATTTCTCACCTGCGAGTGGACAGTGCTGTGGTCAGTGTGAGATTCTCCACAGCCTACGTACGCGCAGCCATTCTAGAGAAAAACAAACAGAGGGTGCAGACACCGAGGTGTTAGAAAAAACAACAAGCACATGTTTCTGGTGAGAAAAAAATATTTCAAACCATCCGATGATAAAATTTATTTAACTTACCTCCAAACACGCCCACAAATTTGGTCCTCCAACTTTACAGTCTTGGCACTGGCCCTAGAAAAATATGAAGACACTCAGGTTGAGTCACATGTTTTAAAATATAAAACTGGTGAGACGGCAGCAAAGTTCGAGAGGAGACTGCTGAGGAACATTCACAATTACATATTTATGTCAGGGGAAAAAAAACAGGCTTCAAATTCAGACTAGGTGAAGTTTAATTAAACATTATTAAAGCATAGGTTTATCATCATTCCTCCTGTTCATACTGACCAATTAAAGATCCCTTCCTAATGTGCTTACAATATAAGCTAATATGAAGCTTCAGCCGTCCAGACGAAATCAAGTCAATATCTTTCCAAGTTTCTGTCATTTTAGTGCCAAAATGCCTCTTTTTGTTGCGATACTTCCACCGCAGCTGAAGAGGAAAACACTGTCCGTTGAGACACAAAGAAGGAGTTTTTTACTAAAACAATATTTGACTAACTCAGACACTTAAGCCTCATATTCAAATACATTTTTTTCACAAAACAAGGACTGTGGATTTCGTCTCCTATCACTTACACTGTAAGTGCGTTTGGAGGGGATCTTCTATTATCCAGTATGATCAGGAGGAATGATTACAGCGAGTGAAACCTGTTTCAATCTTCATTTGGATGCTTGACTGTCGTTTTATGACTTGAAAAATTGTGAACCTATCCTTTAATAGTATGGCGAGTTATAAGTAGGGCAGTGAACGGGGTCATGAGGGAGGGGCACTCACATGAGATTTCTGAATAAGTTCCTCCTTGGTGATCTCCCCCACACAATCCAGGTGAGGGCAGTCGCAGCTGGACGCCGGTGGCATCGCTCACCCGAAAGGTCTAAAAGAGAGAGACGGAGCAGGAGGAAGAAACATTTAGTATGCAACTTTCATTTTGAGTCAGGTGACTTCCTGAGTTCCTATTTATAAAACAACAGGTCAGGACTTCCTGTTTTAAAAGAGTGTTTATTGACCCTACATCTGATACTCGATCCTTGGTGATAATGTATATCCAAAGAAGAGCACAGAGGACAAGGAAAACAGTCAGGCTACTGTAACCCGAGTCACCACCACATGACATATGTTTTTCCATGCCTGCGTGACTGACAAATTCTTATTATTATCAGCTACTTAAAGACCGAGCAGCCCATCATGCCACAGCTGTCAACAACTCGTGAGGAAGCGACAGTGTCTGCATAGCGTTGACCCGCCGTAAATGATTTTAGTGCTGACAAGGCAGGAAAAAAAATGTAGCGGCACACACTATCAGATGTATGAACAAGTTTAAACAAATCTGCAATCACAGCACAAATGATTTCATTCTGCACATCACCAAAGCTCAATCAGTGAATCTAGAAATATCTATCATCATGTAAACTGCAGTGATTTTATTCCATTTGACAGCAACACATAAAAGGATGGTCTGAACCGAGACGGCAAATGAGCACAAACGCGGGTTTGTGTGCCGTCAGTGACAGCAGCGTTCAAATGGATGACACTGCTACGCAAGTGGGGCGCCCACGGAGGAAGTAGTCCATGTCACACAGGGACAAAGGAGAAACAGGTGGAGTGACACTGAATGTTGTTTACATGCACAATGGTATCCCGGTTATGTCTGGCTTTTTGGTGGATTGTGGTTGTGTGATGTGGATGTAAACATCACATCCTTGTTTTTAGAAGCCAGAATATGTAAACAACCTTTTCAAATTTGCTGGTCACTGCCTGCCATGTGTGTGCACGTGTCTCATCAACTCAAGTTACATATTAGTTATTCAACACATCAACACTCCGATGAGTGCCAGACATTGCTTCTGAATAACTTCAATTGTACTGTCAGCACCCTGAAAGCCAGAAACCAAACTGAGTTCATCCTCAGCTGTTGAGGTAACTTAGTCTGTACAGATATGAGTAGCAGAGATGTCGAGGAATCAAACCCACACCTGCACACAGACGATCGAAAATCTTGATAATACAGGACTCAAAGCTGGGATAATAATCTCTGGCCTGTTTTACACTCTGCACTCTCAGAAAAAAAAGTAGAGCACAATTGTCCCTTTTGGTTCACAAAAGCTTGTCACTGGGGCAGTGCCCTACACAAGACACAGCAAGTCCTTTTTTTATACTCCTCAGACCTACACCTTTGAAAATACAATTATGTGCCCTTACTGGCAAAGAGCTTTATCACCCTTCTCTGTAGGGATGCTCAGTTAATTTTGCTGCCTTGACAGGCTATAATTATTGATCGTTCCGAGGAAGCAATCAAAACTCTGATAATACGTTTAAGTCTTAGAACTAAGCTGGTCGGCTTTGTAGCATATTGACAATGAGTGTTACTCCAATAAGCCTTTCGAACCCTTTGAACCTACTGTATCAGAAACTGGACTCCTGCTGTACTTCTATTTTCCAGTGTGTATGAAAAGTCCTGTACATTGGGATGACAGGAACCCACTAGTCTCAATCATCTGGGTATTTCTAAATGTAAGCTAGTTGTTTGAACAGGGCGAGAATGGCCGCTAACAAACCTACACCCCTTACATTTTGTCAAGGACACGCCTTACTGGAAATGATGCCCCCACCCCCCCCCCACCCACCCCCCGCCCCCATTCTCCTCCGTAGTGAACTGCATGTCACCACTCCAATATGATGGGCTGCCCTAAAGACTCTGAATTGGTTCTGCAATGCAGGTTTTTTTTAAACTCTCTTATTGTTTCCACCCAGTTTTAACAACAAAAGCTGAGAGACTGTCCTCAGTCTCTAGTTGAGCAAAGCATTTAGAGACTGACTTGTGAGTCTAGGAACTCATTGGAGGTCTGTATAATCAGGCTTCTCACGGAGGCCGCAGTCCCATCACCTACACAAAAGGAAACAAGGCTCATGCATCACTTCAGATATCCCTTAGGGGAGCAGGGGACTTGCTCGTAGAGTGACAGAAGACAGTGGTCCCTTGGCGTCTGTCTATCAAGAGCCCTGTATTTGAAGAACTACTGCGTCATGAACATCTACTTAAGGACCAGCATAAAACTACATTTCAGTATGTGACAAATTACACAAGCATTATTTGGTCAATACTTTTGAGACACATCGTCTTCGGGGAAACAGTACGTCTGACTGCGCATGTGAAAAAATATGTGAGCAGGAAATAAGAAAGCCAAAGTATTCAGTCTGCTGCGCAAAGCACATGATGAAATATTGATAAATAATTAATAAAGCATTTATAGACCAGCGAATTTATTGCAAGAGTCACTTCAGCTGCTAATAATTCACTGCCATAAAAAATGACTTTGTCTTATTTGGGCAACTTTCTCTAACTGACATGGCCTCTTCAGACCTAAAACTTTTAGTGTCAACGAGTCTGTCGACTGCATGACACTAGATCATTGGATGTGTGATCGTGCCAGAGCAAGGCTGCAAAGTGTGATCCTTGTTAGAGGTTGCACATCCACATTTTGGCTGTCAAGGAGTGTTTAGGTGTCAACGCCATAATGGCAGCAGAGCCCCAGTCAGCTCACAGCTCTCTCCTATGCTGCCCGATGACTATCACAGCATACGCAAATCTACTATAGAGCACATATAGCATGGCTGTGACTTGCCAGCAAGAGGAAAAGCACACAAATACACAATATGTCACACCAATTGATATTTTCGCGTTCATGCTTGATGAAGTGATTATTTGTTTTGATTCAAGGGTCCAGAGATGTTGCTTGTTTGCAGACACGAGACACTGATATTACACTATCATGCAAAGAAGAGGATGCAAAACATAGTAACATCATGTCTCCTAACAACAGGTCAATTGGGAGATCAGCATGAACGCAGGAGCAAGCAGGTCCTCGGTTAAAGGACAGGTTCACAGTTTTTTGAGTATGTCTTAAAACAACAGTCAGCTGCCCAAGTGAACACTGAAAGAGGTTTTCCTCGCTGTAGATCCCCTTCAAATGTGCTTTCAATGTAAGTGATGGGGGCCAAAAATGCATTAAAAGTTTATCTGAAACATATATGAGGTGTCAGAGGTCATATCAAGTGTTTATCTGCCACATTTACAGTCTTTTTAGCATCAAGTTCTATGTGTTTCCTCAGACGGTGTTTCCTTGTTGAGCTGCGGTGGAAGAATAGTGACAAAAAGAGAAACTTTGGCATTAAAAAGACTGTAACATTGAAAGATATCTACTTGATTTGCTTCATATTAGCTTCAGATAAGCTTTTAAATTGATTTTTTTCACATGAGGAGGGTTGTGGACTTACATTGTAAGTGCATCTTCCAATGGCCAGTATGAAGAGGAGGAATGATTACAGCAAGAAAAACATGTTTCAGTGTTCATCTGGGACCTGACTGTTGTTTTCAGACAGACTTGAACCTATCCTTTAAGTTCATGTTCAGTCTTGTACGAGTCAATATGCCTGTTTCCTCACCTCATAGTTGCTATCTCTGAGTCTATTTAATAATAAAACTTTCTTATCAGCCTGGTTAACACATTATTTGTTTTACGTGCATTAAGTAAATCCAAATATATTGATAAAACACAAGGTCAACAACATTTCTATTTGTTTCACCGGGCCCCCATAATAACCCTGAACTTTTGAGGCCTAAGTTCAAAAAGTCATATGAACAAACTCACTGCGTCTGCAACAGTAAACACAACAGACACTGTTACAATTAGCAGTACAAAGAAGGGAAATTAAATTAGCCGGTGGTTTCACTGACAAGCCTGCAGCGATTGCGCAAGGCTGGTGAGAAAGAAAATATCTACCCGAAGTCTTTCATCATCCCATACCATCCTCACCCTTTCACTGTCTTCACAGCAGACACAATAATGATGCAGGAGATTTACTTCTGCACAAAGAGGTGATGAGTACAGTCAGGGCGGGGCGTTGACCCAAACCAGGCAGTGCACATGAAGCTGATAATGACTCAGATTTTCGCGCTTCCCTTTGTTAACTTGCAAGTTAATTGTGTAAATGGTAATAACGACATTATAAGACACAACATTTGTTAAGTACTCTTTCTTATTAGCACATTTTAGCAGGCAGACCACCCACAAAAAAGAGGGGTTAGCCGTTGTGTTGAAAACGTAACGTCACTTACCATTTGACGTTAGCCAAGTAGGATGAGTTATCACCAGGAAAATTGAAAATAACAACCCCACGTATTTCAGCTAAGTGGGTAATTTACTCTGTATGAGAGAAAGACAGCGTACATTACAGAAGCGTGTGCCTTTTGGCCTTGTCTACTGCTCAAATTGAGCTGTCAAATCCAGGCGAGGCTTTGACAGCGTCACAGGCTGACTAGCAACCTTTCGCTGTTAGCATTATGCTGTTGGCTATAATGAGTCATCCAGTCAATATTTTATTTTGAGAGCAAGCGATAACATGAGTCATGGTGTGAATTACAAGTAGTGGCTGGATTTATCCTCACATGATAATATTGGACTAAGATGGTAAGCTATTGATAACCATCTCGCTAATGACAAGCTAGCTAACGTTAGCCAACTAGCGTCCCTGTATTACATGATCACCGACGATCCCACAGTGACTACACCGGAGTCAGCAGCTGCTAGCTGGCGTCGAAATACTGTTAGCCTCGGTTCTTACCTTCACGAATGAAAAGAAACGACGCTTCACGGGTAGATCCAATGATATATGATGTCTAGGGATACAAATTCAATCTGTATTTAAAGTCATTTTTTCAGAGAGCAATCCTTCACGTTCACCGTTCCTGTCGCTCAGCGTGGTTGCTAACGTTACAGCTGGCTCCGCCCCTTTCCGGTAAAAAAAAAAAAAAACATAAACCCTCCTCATCTGCTCCTCATCCACTGTAAACATTACACATCATCTATGTTTCTGCTCCTTACATTTAACGGTATTATTCTTTAATAATGTCGACATGAGCTCTATTTTAACAAACATGATGTTGTCACAGTTTAGTAATGAATTGTTACCAGTGGTGGAAGAAGTACTTCTGTAAAAGTACCAATACAGCAATTTAAAAATACTCAATTACAAGTAGTGCATGAAAAATCATACTTAAGTAAAAGTACATAAGTATTAGCAGCAAAATAGTAAAAGGGTAGTTATGCATTTTTCAGCACTGATTCATGACTATTACACAGAAACTAGCAGATGTGTTTCCACGTAACAAATCACAACATTAATATATTTTTGCAGTATCACCTTCAAACAAAAGGGAATGTCTGGAACATGAGGGAGGAGCAATTTCAGCACTATAATCTGGTAATTACCAATTCTGACTTCCAAGAATTGTCATGTAATTTGTAAGGTATTATGCTGATAGTGCCCCATAATATTTTGAAAATATTAACCATATTATCTAATTATTATCAGGTTATTACCCCATTAATATCACCATAGTACCAGTTTAAATAGAAATATGATATAACCTTACTATTAGCAGGTTACCGTATTGTTACCAAAATTTTACTGTGCTATTACTAAATAGCTCTGCCTCATTGTTATCTTTAGCTATTTAAGTCTAGTCTTACCTAGTTATACCCATTGTTAATATCAAGCTATATTTTATGTTATTTTGTAATATATATATTTTATTATATTTTATTCATATATATATTATATATTATATTTTATATATATTATTTGTTAATGGCCATTATATTAAATTATTATTTCCTCTTTATTATCAAAATATTACTCCATTATTACCAAGCTGTAATGTATAGTAAAAGTACATAAGTATTATCAGCTTGATGTAGTTAAAGTATTGCAGTAAAAGTAGTGGTTTGGTCCCTCTGACTGATAAATTATTATATATGACATCATTAGATTATTAATACTGAAGCATCAGTGTTAGAGCAGCATGTTACTGTTGTAGCTGCTGGAGGTGGAGCTAGTTTCAACTACTATATATACAGTTAGCTAGTTTAGTCCAGTGGTTCCCAACATAGGGGTCGGGCTCCTCCAAAGGGTTACCAGATAAATCTGAGGGGTCTTGAGATGATTAATGGGAGAGAAAAGAAGAAAAAACAAAGTTCTGATACACAAATCTGTTTTCAGTTTTTGGACTTTTTCTCTAATCTTTGATTTTTGCTGGAATATTGGATCATTTGAACATTTATTGAAATGTGAGAAGTTAAGAGGGAAAAATCACTATTTGGTGGAGCTGTTAACAACTCATAGACGTCAAAAGCCAAAAAGGTTGGAAACCACTGGTGTGTTGTATTTTAAAAGCTTGTTATATTATCCATTGTGTCAAATCTTCATCTGAAAAGTAACTAAAGCTGTCAAATAAATGTAGTGGAGTAGAGAGTACAATATTTACCTCTGAAATGTAGTGGAGTGGAAGTATAAAGTAGCACAAAATGGAAATACTCAAGTAAAATAGAAGTACCTCAAAATTGTACTCAAGTACAGTACTTGAGTAAATGTACTTTCCACTGAATGTTACTGTGTTACGTGACAAAGCAAGCGTAGCAGAGGTTTATGCACACACCACCTCATGCCAACTTTGGTGAAATATTACCTGCACTTGAATTCCCTCAACTTGGGATGTGTGGTCTGGAGAGAAGTGAAAAGTAAAGAGGGTCATCTGGTGGTGAAAAAAATTAGGGCAGTGTACAATAAACCTATCCCAAGCGCCATCTAGTGTGTTAACGTGTGCATTTGTGTGAAATAATTCCCAGAGGACTCCTTCAATAATCAGTGTTATCCTGTTAACATCACAATCTATTTTATGCAACAGACGAGATATTTCTCAGTCTGTGGATTGATATTTTTTTCCTTTCTTCTATTTTTCAGTGCCAGGAATTTAATTTTTAAATACATGTTTGTAAATACAAGAGATGCTTATATATAAGTTGACAGCAGGAAAAACGCAGACATAGGAGGAATTACATCAACTTTGTAAATAGTAAATATTTTTATTTTGTAATAAACAATGCTTCCTAAATGAACAGGAGCCCAAAAAAATAAACATGATGAGAGGAATAGTGACAGTAAAAATAGTCATGCTAAGTCAGAACAATGAGGTAGTGAGTCAAAATAATGACATAATAAACCAAGTTTTTGACTTTAAGTCAAAATTAACACATACTAGGACACATATTAAGACCCATTTATGAGATAATAAGTAAACATGTTTTTTTAAATCAAATGTTTGAGATAAGTGAGACTCTTTAAAATACAAATATGAGATAGTATAAGTCAAAGGTATGATACAATAAGTAAAAAAACACCTTAAGTAAAAATTATGAGATAGTTAATTAAAATGTGACCTAAAAAGTCAGTACTCTGTATTTTTAGTATCTCATAATTGTGACTCACCAGAACTATATTTTTCATTCTTAACCTTTTATCCTCTTTTTTGTCCCATTGAGTCTCCATATATGGAAATAATGAAGAGGAAACACATCAGTAGAGGCTGCTGATTATATTTACCCTGTTTGGATTCACTGAATATGACAGGAATCTCTGCTCTCAGTTTTATTTCATTAATTTGTTTACTGTTCTGACCAAATGTTTTATTCACAAATCGAAATTCTTAAGCAAAAACACAACAGTTCAGAGCTGATTGTCCATATCAAACAATAGATTTCTTCTTTATCTGACTGTACGAACAAATAAGCTGTTAAAACTTATAACTCCTATAAGCTTTACAAGATATATTTTTTATATATACTTATATCAGAGGCAGAATCAGAATCATCTTTATTGGTCAAGTATATTTACACATTCAAGGAATATGACTCAGGCTTTCAATGCACTGACACAAAACACAACAATCTTCAGAAAGACACACAAGGAATGTCTTTGTGCAAGTGGAACCATATCTGTGAATTGTAAACAGTGTAAAGGTGTGAAGAGTGCAAGGAAGGCTGAGATAAATATCGAATGGCTAAAAAGAAGTGACAAGTTACTTTATATACAGTACATACAGTAGGTATATTATATATATATATTGTACATACGGTAAGTATACTTTTTTATTATTATATTTTATCTATATTTACATTATTCATACAAGATATTTATTTTTCTTTTATTACAGCCTTTAGTTTTCCTGTTGTGTTTATAGACACAAGTTGTATTACACAAGGTGCTTTTAACTTGCTATATGTTGTCTCTATAAAGCTGTTAAATAAATAAAAAATCTCAGTTGAGGCCCCATAAATTTGAGAACAACCTTTACAATGTTCATTTTATAATCTCTGTAAAGAAGACATTGTTGGTATTTTATATTATTTATACAAGATATTTGTTTTTCTTTTATTATAGCCTTTGTAAACACAAGTTGTGTACACAAGGTGCTGTTAAGTTTGCTATATACTTGTCTCAATAAAGCTGTTACAGAAAAAAATTCAAGTTTCAGTTTACATCCATGTCTGTCCAGACTCATATAATATTTGTTGTGAAGACTTTAATAAAGGAATTCATTAAAAGGTATTCAGTGTATTTTTCTTGTACATGTTCACATGTTTGGCCAATAAAGCTGATTCTGATAGAACACAAAGTCATAGTCATGACAGTAGACAAAGCTTCAGATATGGATGTTGCTGCCAAGAAGCTACAAATTCTAAAACGTGGACGTGGATTCACTCACATCTTCAACCCGGCAGCACAGAAGATCTAAACAATCACAACCACAGTTTCAAGGTGGCACCAAGATTAGTGTCACCAATTCAGTAATTCAGTAAAGGTGAAATATGGTCACAATCTCCCCTCCTGTTCCTGAGTGATGGCGTTGAATGATGGCCAGAGAAGCGTTTTTGCAGAACATTATGATGTCACAGAGAAGCTGACCTTTGACCTTTTGGATATAAAATTTCATCACTTCATCATTATATCCTATCAGACATTTGTGTGAAACTTTGTCTTGAGTTACGGCCAAAAACGTGTTTTGTGAGGTCACGGTGATCTTTGACCTGTGACCACCAAATTCTACTCAGTTCATTCTTGAGTCCAGGTTGTAATGAAAGGTTTGTGCCAGATGTAATGAAATTCCCCCCAGGCATTCCTGAAATATCGCGTTCATGAAAATAGGACGGACATGAAGTCACAGTGACCTTTGACCTATGGCCACCAAATTCTAATTCTAGACGTTTGTGCCAAATTTGAAGAAATTCCTATATCTCTCTCTCTGTAATGACATCACTGGTATTTGCTGTGAGTGTACAGGTTGTAGTACCTCGGGAAGCCGAGCGGGGGCGCTTCAGCTCCACAGAAGTGAGAACGAGCATGCGCGAGACCTTCACTCAGCACCAGCTGAGGTCAGCCGGAGGAGCAACGAGACACCGGGAGCAGAGTGTGTGGAGCAGCCCGCCAAATGTACCGGTAATAACTCTTATACATACTGTTTTTACATTCAGTGAGAGGACAACAGAAAAATAACGCGTTTATTTGTCCGACTCGGGCCGGTTTAACACATTTAAACGACGCTGCCAGCCGTTATTAGCTCCGCTAGCTTGCCGTTAGCTGCTCATCCAGGCCAACAACAGTTTAGTTCAGTGATCTATCTTCTTACCATGTGCTAATATGATTAACATGATGTGTCAGAGATAATGAGCTGCTTTTACTCATGTAAGGATTTTTAATATATATATATATGTATAATATATATAACTGCTGAAACCTTTCAAATAATCAGCTATTTTTATGAATGATGCTGTCATTGTACCATTGAATGAAACTTAGCTATAACTCAACTTATTTGTTATTTAAGTCTTTGTTTAAGAGCAGTTATTGAAGTTATCAGTAGTAAGAGAAGAAATATTTATTTAATTGGTATCTTACAAACACAGAGGCAATTTAAAGGGCTTTGCATATGGTAAAGACATGCACTAAGACATTTAAAAACACAATTAAGAGGCCAATAAAATACACTGAAAGAGAATAGAAGTGTTAGAATACAATGAAATTCAAATACATCAAAAACAATAGACAAGATATACAGTTTAAGTGCAAATTGTCCCAAATTTTAGTTATGTTCAGCAGATGAGTAGCAAAACTTGAATGTCTGGTGCTGCTTGCATATTTAATTATGCAAAGTCTGAAGGATCTTTAAATTCAAAATATATTAGCAAAAACTTTTTTTTTGTCTTGATTTGCTCTTCTTTAATCGATAGTAGATAAATGCAGACATTTAGGAATTGCCTACATCCCCACATCTTATGTCAGTTTTATTTTGTTTGTGTATCAGTATTATACTCATAGTTCTAGGACACTAATGTGTCTGCATGTCTAAAAATTCCTACGCAAACTATCCTTTTTAGATGTCATGTATTATTGATGATTCAAACTGTAAATCAATCAGCAGTTGAAGAGGCACATTATTATTTCTCTGTACTGTTACACCCACTTATAATCCACTAAAATTAACCGCAGCATCTTGTGACAAAGACAGAATCAACATTGAGTCAGGCTAAGACTCAGTTACAAATGAGATAATAATCCATGTGATGAGCAACAGGAGTCTCTCGTGCAAACTTAATTGGATGCTGCATGCTGTCCTGTCAGGGGGATATACAGGCGCTTAGAAGGTGTGCTCCTTCAGTGTGAGACTGTTGTGAGCTTGTTGGTGGAAAGACGAAACATCTTATTTACTTATGCACTCAGACAGGCACTTTGTTCAGGCATGTATGCAATGTTAAGTGAACTTTGAAATGTGCTCATACCTTTAGTGGGTGTGCTGAAATATATGTATGGCTGAGCAGCCCTATTATACTGAGATGAGGCATGCTGTATGTCAAGTAGGCCAGTTTTTTATCAGGATTTTTCATTGAAGGCTGTGAACCAGCACAGTAGAAACACAGCCCTATATGTTTAGTTTATTTCTTTTAATTCATTAAAGCATATAAGTGATTTATAACGCCATTAAAGATTGTGTCTGAGGGTACTACAGATGTACTTTATTGGTTTTCCACACACGATAAACAGCAGCCTGGTACATTTATTGTTTATTAATAGTCTGTTGTTGTGTTAGAATATCTGTTAGACTGACATCTGTTTGTGTTTGTGAAAAACAAATCTGTTATGGTCACATAGGCTAAAGTTGCGTATTAAAACAGTGTTAGTATTCACACATTGAAATTTAATTTCTGGCAGGTTAATTGGATTTAATTTCAGCAGCATGCACTGCAAGTGGCACGCTGCAACCATGGTTTTAATGCCTCTCATGTACTGTTAGCTGTAACAAGTGTTTATTATCTACAGTAGATTTGTGACAAATTATGTAAACGTTTTGATGTAAGTCAAAACTTCAGCTTTTAACAGAAGGCTGAATATATTTGCTGGAGGGGCGGATTTCACCAACAGGCTGCTATTTGCCTACCACTGCTGTATGTCATAGGCTTTATGTAATAACGTTATTATACCTCCTCCTGATCCACCAAGGTTAAACCCTTGTATGTCGCTCACTCCTGTCATCCTCTCCAGCTCCAGCAGGATGGTGATGAATGGATAAGAGAGTAGCCAAGTCATGGATAGACCGCCACAATGACACATGAGACCCTCACAAGTTCCCAGCTGTCTGTCAAGGCTGCTGCGCTGCGCATGGTCGACCTACCTCTCTCCGTCTACGGCTCTCTGGCTCAGGTGAGGGTTTGAAAGTCGATTTTTTAACAGCCCTGTTTTTGTGAGTTCTTACCGGTCTCTGTATCTGGGAGAGAGAGGCAGATCTGTTGAGGGTACGATTACACTCACAGGTTCTGGCCTCTTTCTTAACTGTATTGCAAACAGCTGTTTTGTTGCATGTTTGTATTTGATTTGTTAAGTCGTAATGTTGGCCTAAAATCATTTTTGGCCAAAGTACTGGTGTTGTCACAGAATATTTACACACAAAGAAACTCAAAGAAAATGTCCAGTAACGCAGACATTATGACTAAATTGGAGGCTTTCATTTGTTATTTGTGTCCCCTTGCTGTAATTAAAACACAAATTAAAGCTCCATTGAAAAGTTATGATCCAAAATACCAGATGATATGTAGGCTCGTGTCATAATATTGATTTATCACTCAGCAATTGTCCACATTGTCTTTTCATTAAACATGAATGAATGGATTAGAGCTGCAATGATTAATAGATTTTATGATCGATAGAAAAGTAATCAGCAACTGTTTTGATAATCGATTAGTTGTTTCAGTAATTTTTCAAGCAAATTTGCCCAATATTTTATGATTCCAGCTTCTCAAATGGGATGATTTGCTGGGCTTTTTTTAGTCATGTATGATGGGAAATTGAACATCTTAAGGTTTTTGACTGTTAGTCTGACAAAACAAGCAAATAGAAGACATCACCATGCCACTTTTTTTCACTTTTTTCTAACATTTCATCGACTAAACAAGCAATCGAATCAGCAGTTTAATTGATAATGAAAATAATCGTTGCAGCCCAATAAACACAATTCACATGACCTAACAAATGGCTAAATTATTAGACAGATTTATTCTGTAGTTTTTAGTGGTCTGTGGTGGGTAAATGTGGGAAGTAAACTCCCTTCCAAGCATATAAACCATGACCCCCTCACCCCTTTGGCTTCTGTGTTCATTTTTATTCTCATGGTAGAACATGAAATATAAACTATCACACTCATTAAAGCATTCCTCTACAATGCTACTATTAATCACAAACTCCACTGGCTACCTTTGACAAGCAATGCCATATTAGTGTTTTTTTGTTTTCTTTTTTTTTGCACTTTAATCACAGCATGATCAGAAATGCATCTGTATGAAGCAGAGTGAGTTGTGTGAAAGGTCTAGTCTGAATTTGGCAGCACTCATTCAGTGTCCCCTCTAAACCGGTTACGAGAGTATCCGTATCTGTTAAAAAGTCATGTGATAGCTGATGACAAGATTTTTTGGAAGCATACGTGATACAGACCGAGAGCCAAAGCACAGTGTCTGGCCTTACTTGAACATGGTTACTGGGCTTTAAGGTGTAAATAGTTTTAATTTGTGACAGCCACAAGAATATCTTACTCATGAAGAAATATATCCAAAAGTGTTGGATTTGTCGTTTTCAGAAAGGCCAAATTTCAAAATGTATATTTGATTAAAGTAGAAAACAGCTCGGACCATTCATTGCAAATGGCTCATAAAATTTCCCAGTTTTTACTACAAATACACAGATCTTACACAGTTTACGCTTAGCAAATAAACACATAAAGCACAAATCAAACATTACTTAGTTTAGATAATATATAGATAAAAAGCTCCTTGATTACTTTAACACATTTAACACACATAATATTTATTCTATCCGCACCAGTGGTGCATGAGGAGAGTTTGTGTGTGGTTCAAGTCACGTAGCAAATCTGATATCGCTGGGATCTGGTACGAGCATGTCTGATATTTGGCAGTAGCTGCAAAACAAACAGCTGCCTGTTCCACCATTTTAAAAATAAATGAAGAAAAAAGAAAAAAAAAAGTCAATATTATGGCTGTTGTCATAGCTCCAAACTCAGTGCTTATGTAATCTTCAGTTGTTGGGAATGTGCTGTATCTGTGTCAGTGAGGATAATCTCCCTCTTCATTCAGAGTTTCTATCTATAGACAGAGAGGGGCCATGCACGCCATCTGAATTTGATTCTTTAAAATCTAGTTGACAGGCCGGTGGCTGATTCTCAGTGCGGCCTGTTACATCAGTGGTATCTGATATAATCCGAGTTATGCATCCTCAGTTGAACTCTCAGGCAGGGAATTCATTCAGTTGGTGCACCCAGTTTCATTTATAGTTTGGTCAGAATATCATTACTGTTTAATTGAAGCATTATAGTTACGCTGGTGTCAGGTGCAGAAATTCAAGAATAGTTTTAACCATGGACATTGAATACCTTATCATTGATTGCTGATATTCATTGCATTTCTGCTGTTAGAGCTAGTGACTTCCTACTACACAAAACTACCCCACCCCCGCATCTTTTGTGCGGATTAAATTACTCTTCTTGGCTTTTTACTCAAGAACCTTTTACCTTTTATTGCACTTACAGTAACGTAACAAGTGTAGTTGTCGTCAACTCAAGTACTTCACCGATTCACTGTCTCTCCTCTGCTCCGCTGTGTGCACAGGACACACACAGAGGGCTCAGCCCCGCTCTCACTTAACCACAGAGAGCAGAGGAGAGTAGCGCGACCATAAATGACTGCAAAACGCAGTAGAGACTCTCACACTGAGCTGAAATGAAATGAGTGCACATAAATAAGGTAAATAACATAAACAAACATAGTCTCTACTGCATTTGTTGAAGCGAGATGGGTGCAGTACTTTCGTGAAGTCCTCAACTGCACTGAACCAGTACATCCTGCTAACCCCACACCTGCAGATGACATACTCAACATCAACACCAGCCCCCCCACTGAAACAGAAGTCAAGAGTTTCATTAAAGCAACAAAGAAAGCTGCAGGCGTTGTCTCCATTCACACCGAGGTGCTGAAGGCTGACCTCAAGACCTCAGTTAAGGTTCTCACAGACCTGTTCAGAAACATCTGAGACAGAGATGTCGTTCCTTAGGACTGGGCCAAAGGTCTGATTGTCAGAATTCCAAACAAAGGCAATCTACAAAACTGCAACAACTGGCGAGGCATGGCATTACTATCCATACCATCCAAGGTCTTCTGCAGAGTCTTGCTGGGTAGAATTGACATGGCGATTGACACCCAACTGAGGCAGGAACAGACAGGCTTCAGGAAAGCAAGAAGGTGAGGTGCACTGACCAGATCTTCACTAAGGAACACCATTGAGCAATGTCTGGAGTTGGAACAATCCATTACACATCAATTTCATTGACTTCCAGAAAGCTTTTGACAGCTTACACCTGGACACCCTGTGGAAGATTGCGCAATCCTTTTGAGTTCCTCCAAAAATGACTGCATTGATAAGGATGTTTTACCATCAATTTGAGTGTAGTGTCATCATAATTGGCAACGTCAATGAGTGGTTCCACGTGGAATCTGGTGTACGCCAGGGATGGATCATCTCCCCTGTTCTCTTCCTGATTTCCATCGACTGGACCGTGTGAAAAACCACCTCAGACAAGCCCAGAGGCATCCAGTGAACTCTCTTCACCCAGCTAGAAGATCTTGATGATGCTGATGATCTGACTATTCTCTCCACAAATCATACTCACCTGCAAGAGAAGACAGATAGGACTGACAGATTTGCCAAACAGATGGGTTTGAACATTAACATCTCCCAAAACCCAAGTGATGTACATAAAAACAACACGACATGCACAGATCACTGTGTCTGGTAACTCTCTCGATTATGTCGAAGTTTAACATTTTTGGGAAGTCTCCTCAGTAAGGACAATGCATGCAGCAAAGACATCAACATAAGGCTTGAAAAAGCTTGCAGTGCATTTGCAAGCATTCAAACCATCTGGAAGTCAAAGCAGCACAGCCTTAAAAACCAAGATCTAGTGTCTAATAGCAATATTAAATCAGTTCTGCTGCACAGCTCAGAATGCTGGCGAGTGGTTGAGAGTGATGAAAAAGCTCAATGCATTCCACAATGGATGTCTCCGGAAGATATGCTGCATGTTTTGGCCAGAAAAGATCTCCAATGAGGACCTGTACAAAAACACACAAACTGTCGCAATGTGTTGCAGGAAATTAAACATCGGCGGCTCCAATGGCTCGGACATGTCCAGTATGGCATTCCTTAAGCAGCCTTTAGATGGACTCCACCTGGAAAGAGGAAACAAGGGAGGCCAAAAACAACCTGGCAGAGATCTGTGACCTTGGAACTGAAAACTGTTAATCTAACTTGGATCGAGGCACATCTTGCTGCACAGGATAGGACCAGATGGAAGCAGATAGGCGCAGCCTTATGTTCCACAGGGAACGAAGAGGATTAAGTAAATAAGTCTACTGTTTTTTGCTGTCATTTATGGTCATACTACTCTCCTCTGCTCTCTGTGGTTCACTGCTGATGGAGCTGAGCTGAGTAATTTATTAATGCAACCCACGCAAAAGATGGACAGACTCTAAACGATGCAAAATATTGCCAAAAAGAGTGTGATTTGTTACACAACGAAATAAACGATAGAGTATAATATGATGCAATAGACGTTTTTCTGTTGTCACATCGTACCTCCAGTCCAGAAGTTGTCAGAAATGTGAAGTGTGAGTTTTGGGATGTTCCCCATGGTTTGGGAAAAGGATACAATAATATCATATGTTAAATGCCAAATATGGAGCTACAGTATTTGCATTTTGTTCCATTTTTTTGGAAAAGAAACCAATCTGCTGCTCAAGATGTATTAAAACTCATAAATTCATAATAAGCCCCGGTAGCTGAATGGTTACCATGCATGCAACATAACTGTAACGTCCCTGGGTCAATTCCAGCCAGGGACCTTTGTTTGTTGCATGTCATACCCATCTCTCTCTCCCCTTGTTTTGTCTGCCTCTTCACTGCCCACTGTCCAGTAAAGGCTAAAATGCCCCCAAAAAATATTTTAAAAAAATGAAGAAAGAATCTTAAAAGAAGAAAAAAAACCTCATAAATTCCTCCTCTCTACCTTTCCTCCAGGTGAGTGTCAGCACAGGCACAAAGAAACTGGTTGCTGCCACCACCTTTGGTGCTGTCTCGCTCCTCTTCCTCGCACGCCACTTCCAGAGAAGGAAGGGCAGAAAGAGGGCCATCTCGCCGCAGTGGGAGCAGGCTGGCTTTGAGTTCTTCACCTCAGCCTCGGCACAAAACGGTACAACTTTCTGATTCTAGGATTTTCTCCTCAACCAGCAGCTCACTGGCCTTTGATCTCAATTTAGCACGTTAGCCCAGTTGCTTGTTTGTGATGTAATCAGACTGACGTCAGACTGGCTGCTGCGGTTTTACCTTAAACTGTAAGCAGCAGGCTTCAAATAAATGCTTTAACTCATTTAATCTCACTTAGGAAGATTTGCCACTGATTAGAGTCCCAAAGAGAAATTAACAGAAATGCAGGATTAAATGGAGTCAAATGAGTTAGCAGTTGGCTGTGTTCATTATTTTTAACACAACTGATTTAATATATTGATTTTTTTCTTTACCCTGGAGAGCTTAATAAAATTTCTACAGGTTTTAACAATGACAGTTTAGCCAGCTCAGTTTGTATATATGTGAATATCAGTTTATCTCACCCTCATGATCATGGATCATATTTATCTGATGCAATAAACCCTTACTAATGCTAGCTAGAATTGCATTTGTGTTTAAAGTATTATGTAACAAAGAATGTGCATGCAGTTAGTTGGTCCAAAATCAATACTCACTAAGATCCAAAATGCTGCGTTACCTGCTGCCTGACTAACAGAGACTCTTAACATGTTAATTATTTTCGCAGTATTGGACTTTTCCCTTTCCCTTTATCTCTGTTGGCCCCTGAACACTCTCTGATTGTCAGCAAATCTCTACAAGCTGTGTATGAATTTGGTTTGTGTTCAGCAGCAGATGAGCCAGAAAGACAATTATTAAAACAGGATGGAAGTGATGCTTTTCTTTGTCTTGATATTACACTGGTCAAATTGTGTAATCCTGGTACATGCACACATTATCAGTGTATTCTGGTCATTCTCTTCAACACTATCTCTAAACTCTCGTCTTTATCTATCCAGATAACACTAGCCAACAAAACATCACTCTCTCCCTCAACTCCAAGAATGGCTACCCCTCTGGTCTGGTCCTCACTGCAGGAACCTACAGAGAACTGGCCGGGTCTCTGCAGAGCTTGGCCTCGGTAAGACAAAGGCACAGTTTTATGTTAGTTTTGTATGTTAAAAGATATTTGTACCTTATAAAAATAGAATAACCACTCCAACATGTGTGTAATCGCACATACAGATGGTTTTGTTATGTCTGAACCAGAAAAGAAAGATTATATAAAATAGATAGAATACACAAAGTGCACATAAGTCTCCAATAACTAAAATAATTCCAGTGACAGAATGAAACATGCTTAATTGTTCCTTGGTCTGATAAATGAACCATCTGGTCTAATAGTAATGACTAGAATATGCTGTGTAGATGAGATTTGTAACATATGACTTTGCAATGTGAACCAGAACTTGTGTTTGTGGGGAGATGCTGTTTCTGCGGCTTGAAACTCAACTGTGTTCATCTGCTTTGTCTTTACAGGTGAAAAGTGTGAACTCATCCAGCAGCAGCACTTGTGCAAATGAATCCACCTGCTGGGACAGACTGGGAGACGATGACATCTGCAGTATGGTCAACTTACCCGTCACCACACCTGAAAACCTGTACCTTATGGGTAAAAAGATTTGAACACTACATCACCTCACTGTGTTTGTAGTAAGAAGAATTGACCATATAGTCTGTTGATATAGTGGAAGATTTATTTCTTAAAATGATGACACATGCAATATTTGAAAAAGCGAAAGGATTGATGACACAATATGATACGTTATAAGACCATTAAGAGATAGCGATAAATCATCCGTGTTTGGTGGGTTGCTTTAGGTTTCGAAATGGAGCTCTTGAGTCATTGATCGCTTTAGGAGACTCACTGTGTGTGTGTGTGTGTGTGTGTGTGTGTGTGTGTGTGTGTGTGTGTGTGTGTGTGTGTGTGTGTGTGTGTGTGTGTGTGTGTGTGTGTGTGTTCTGCCAGGTATGGATTTATTTGAGGAGGCTCTGCGGCGGTGGGAGGAGGCGTTGACATTCAGGAGCAGGCAGGTTGAGGACGAAGTGAACTGTGCCTCCGTTAAAACAGGAGCTGGAGACGCCATCGCTGAGCAGGGCATGGAGGTGAACACAGAGTCACGCTGTACATTTAAAGATATATATATTCCACCTCAGTGAGGTGTATTAATATTAGTTTACACTGCCATGTATGACACCTGTTGGACAATATTCAAAATTCAATTAAGTTTGGAAACTGTTGCCGTGCTTGAACAGGGATATAAGTGAAGGAGTTAGCCAGACGCTGCTTTTTAAGAAGTCTGGACACTATTTATGTCTTTAAAATACCTGCCTATGAACTGTAAATAGCTGTAAAAAGGTTTTGTAATGCACTCTTGATAGTCATATATGAAGGAAAACAACATTTCCAAGACTGTTGCAATACAGCTAAATAAAATATTTAGACAGTGGCATGAGGAGAAGAAGAGTTGGTGTGTTGGTTAATAGGCTCCTGCGTTCTTAGTGGCATGAAGTCAAATCCTCCCAAAGATTTCTCTTTTACTTTCTGTATTCTGTGAACCGTTCAACTTTCCCCCTGTTGTTATTTAAAAACCAAACACCAAGAGCTGCCAACAAACACTGCACTGCAGGTGGCATACATAAATAACCGGTATTTTGACAACCCGCCGGTGTCACGTAGTTTGTATTGTATAACAGCTATCTCGTGGTGCTCTCTCACCTCATTAGAAGGGTTATGGATTAGTGAAGCTGAGGCACCCAAACAGACGTCCTGCTCAGTCTTCTGTCAAGGATATCCACTACTCAGTGGTGCCTCTTAAGAAAGCTTATTAAATAAAAGTAGGTGAAAAGGGATTCCCGAGACAGAAGGAGGAAAAGGTCTTCCCTCAGCGGGCGCTTTCTTTAAAACAATCAGTCGATTAAATGATGGTTTCTAGAATAAACTAACAACCATTTAATTGAATGACATCAGTAAAACTGTACTTAAACTAAGTGGAATCAGAATAAAGTAAAACATAAAGTCCTGCCATATTTCTATTGGTCATATTTGATTTTATTTGTGTGTGTTCAGGACGTCATCAGCGCAGAGTTCATCCACAGGCTGAAGTCTCTGCTGCAGAGAGCTTACCACCTCCAAGAGGAGTTTGAGGGAGTGCTCTGCATGTCAGAGCCTTCATCGCACAACAGTCAGGGTGAGTCACGACTAACACAAAGTCATCGGTACACCTGTACAATATAATGCAAAGCAATACAGTAGCTTTGTGAAGCTTATAATGTAATTCTTGTGAAGACTGCACCAGAGAGATGCTGTAGTTTGACAGTACAATATAATACTGTGAAATATAAAAATGATAGTTTTTTGATTATTCTGTTTCTCTGATAATATTGCAGACATCTTGGTCAGAGAGGAGCTGGACGACATCTGTCTGAGAGACAGTGTCAGCATCGCCTCCACTGACTCTTTTGTTTCTGCTGCTGAGGTGAGAGACGCGCTCACCTTCTCTCTGTAAAAACACACAGACAGATGTTTCCATACGTTTCTGCAACATCCAGTCCTGACAGATCCAAAGAGGTTTCTCAGCAGTACATGTAACATGTAACTCAGAACAAAAGCAATCACATTCAGACATGTCGGACCAAATAACGTTTCACTTTCAACACGGCACAAGTGTGAATTTAATGCTGTCAGATTAATGTAAAGGCTGCAGCTGCACAAGAAAAAAACATGCAGAGAGAGAAATGTGCATCATCTTCTGACATTGTAACAAATTTATTACCTCAATGAACATCTCTTTTACACAAAATTGGTTTAACAATCTAAGAAACACTGAAAGAGACGATTTTAAGGCATTGAGGAGATCCATCTTATCATATCAGATCAGTTTATAAAAAACTATTTTCCCCTTGTGATGCAACTGGAGCAGAAGAAGTTAAAAACCCCTCTTACATCCACAGAAATAATCAGACCAGCACATCATCTCTGTACTTTCAGTTTTCATTCATGCCAACTTTCCCTGTGTTAATGAAGCTAGCAGGGCTGCAACGTGGCCTTATGTTATTATGAAAATGTTTTCATAATTGATTAATCTACAGATTATTTTCTTGATTAATTGTTTGGTCTATAAAACATCAGAAAACTGTGTCTATCACAATGTCCTAGAGCACAAGGTAACATCTCCAGATGTCTTATTTTGGCCGACATGCAGTCTAAACCCCAAAAATATTATATTAACTGTAATGTAAGACCAAGAAAATACATTCTCACATTTAAGAACCTGGAACCATCAAATGTTTTGCATTTTTGCCTTAAAAATAACTTCAACTTTGAAACGGACAAGATGAACTGTCAGATTAAAGCGAGTTTTGTATTTATGCCTCACAGCATGTCGTCACAATTGAAATTGAGGCGTAAAACACATAATAAATGTAATTATTTTGCTCCCCAAAACATCAGTTATAAAGTTGTTAAAATAATCTTGATTATTAGATACAAATAATCTCACAGGAAAAGTTCAGAGACAGATGGGACTGGTATTATAGTACCTATGTGTCGTGTACATTAATGTATTAAATAGAATATGTGGTAAAGCAACAGGTGAACACATCAGTTTCAGTAGAAGAGAAACAAGCAAACATCTCATCCTCAAACTTTCTGAAGCATTAAATCTTCGACTGCTTCACAGCAGGAGTTTGATTCAAATAGCTCTGATCTTCTGTAGGTTCACCGCCCGGCGTGCACCCGTACGCAGCTTATCTCCTTTAATCATTAAATCACTGTGAGGGAATGAGCTCTGTATCCGCTGTGACTGCTGCACTTGACCCACAAAGAACAAAAATAAACTGCTTGTTAAGAATCACTTATTTATTTACTGAAGCTTCAAGCTAAAATCTTTGAAATGAAGGCTTTTCTCTCCCAACGTGATGAAAGATGCTGCGTACCTGGATTGAGTGTTAATATATCTGGTACACATAGTTTGATGTAAATAACTGTTAACATATTAAACGTTGAACAGCAGAGCACCTACAGTTAAATAAATTAGTGTTTTAAATTAATAAAACCATAAAATAGGTGCTTAAACTCAAACCAGTTTACCATTTACTGACCAGTGAGCGTCACACAGAGACATCAGCAGTGAAACTGGGTCACTCATACTTAGTGAGTCACTATAAATAGACCTTCGACATTCCTCCCTCAGTATACAATACTCAGCCCGCTGTTACAGTTTCACTGGAGCCTCCACACAATAAAACACAAAGAGGCTTGTGCCTGGTCGGGACTGGTTCTCTTACACTGTTCACAGATGTACAGGACACAATACAGCGTAAAGGTGCAGCAGTCAGACATGACTCGACTCACTTAGGGGAGACAGGGATCTTCAGGTTTAGCCTTTGAGACCTAATCGGTTCGATGCTGAGCATCAGTTAAGACTAAATTTCTCTCTATTTAAATATCAGCAAACAGGTTTTTCTTCCTTAAATCTGAGACATTAAAATAGCAAAAGCGGTGACTTCATCTCACATTTTGTTTTTTAATGGAAAGACACTTCAGCTGCACCTCATTTCAAGTGTATGTACACATGAAGCCCTCTCTGACTGATTCAAGAGATCATTATTTTGTCCATAATCATCCTTTTCTACCTGTGCTGTCTTTCTCCATCTCAGCTGTCGGAGCACAGAGAGCTGAGGAGCGTCTACACTCTGGGTCATCATCCTTTCTACGAGGAGGCGCTGCAGATGGCAGAGGAAGGCAAGATCTCCTGCAGGGTGCTGAGGTGAATACACTCGTCGACATCACACACACATGAAAAACATGTGTTCAAATAAACAATGCTGGAAGGAAATGTTATTTTTCATAGCTTGCGTTTGTCTGCAGACATTTTAACGTGATCTTTGTCTCGGTTTTCTTTTGTCAGAACTGAGATGCTGGAGTGTCTCGGGGACGTAGACTTTCTGGCCAAGTTGCACTGTGTGCGGCAGGCGTGTCAGGTACAGTCAGTCCTCATAAATTGAAATTCAACATTATAACATGGGTCCAACTGAGATGACAGGATTTCTTGAATGTTGTTAAATTTAATAAGTTGTGTCCCAGAGAAGCAAACTCATGAAATATGCTTTTCATTTGCAAATAGACAGTTTATATTCAACTCATTTATATTCTTATTTCTAATGGAAAACAAGCAGGAATGAATATGTTCATTGAAATGTACGACCTCGCTGTAGAAAGTCGTGTAAACATCAGGAAGTTAACAGCGGGGCCACTGTGGGAACTATTAAACTCTGCTTTTAATGATTTAATAATTTGAGTACGATTATGTTTTGTCTTCAGCTCATCCTGTGCGAGAGGACGACCAGGATGTTTCTGGCCGACACTGGAAAGAAAACACTGTCCTCCATCATTGTTAAAGCACACAAGGTAAGACTGAGGTTAGTTTAAATAGTAAGATGACACATCGTCAGTGAGTTCTTCCCACCTAACTGTTGTCATTTGGACTCTAGAGCCCAAAGAGATTCGAGGAAGTGTTTGAAGAGATGATTTCCTTCCTGGAGCACACGGAGCACTGGGAAAACACCGAGGTGGAGCTGGCCACACGTGGGGTGAGTTACTGTACCGCTGTCTGACTTTCTCCTCTGACCTCTCTGCTTTTTAATTTAAAAAAAAAACTAAGTTAAGTTTTATACTCCTCCTCACCAGGTGAAGCACTTGAACTTCTATGACATAGTGCTGGATTTCATCCTGATGGACTCGTTTGAGGACCTGGAGAATCCACCGATCTCCATCCAGAACGTGATCAACAACCGTTGGCTCAACAGCTCCTTCAAGGAGACCGTGAGTGAAAATGTCAAATAACTCAAACTGGAACAAACAATAGTTCACAGCGATCGTTCCACTTTTTACAAAGACTTTATTGTTTGCTGAGAATTTTTTGGCTTTCGCTCGAGTCTGGTCTGTTTGTATTTCACAGGCGGTGGCGTCAAGCTGTTGGTCAGTTCTGAAGCAGAAGAAACAGCACATAAAGGTAAGAATCTGACGGCTTCAAAACAGACTGACTGCTGGAAGAAATGCTGTAGATACTATTCAGTCTTTCCTCTAATCATCTTTATCTTTATCCCTGATCCTGGTCTTAATATTTACCAACAAACACAACCAACTAAACTCTGCTCTTTTCTTCTCAGGTGTCTGACGGCTTCATCGCCCATTTCTACGCCGTGTGTGAACAGATCAGTCCTGTCCTGGCATGGGGTTTCCTCGGGCCTAAGAGCTCCCTGCACGACTTCTGCAGCTTCTTCAAGGTCAGTCTGAACACCAGAAATAATGTGAGAATCACATCATGTCTGCGAGCTTCGCCTCATTCAAGAGGGAAGTTTTCTTGTCAACAAACTAAAGTTATGTTTACACTGAGTCATACTCACCAGAAGAGTGTATATCCTCATATGAAACATAAACATACAAAATATGATTGATTCGCAAAGCTGACTTTTCTAAGGAGTATTTCAAATCCTGCGTTGTTTTCACCCATATTTACTAGCTTGCTGTCTTCTTCGCTGCCTTTGTTGGCGTATTGCCGCCTTAGCTACCTGTAGATCATTGGATTAGTGTGAAACTATTGGCAGGACTGCGTATCATGTCACCCATGTGCACGTGTGTGACCGAGGAAAAACAAAACAGGGACCAACTGCTCCAAAAAACTGCTCAGTGGCGCAACTGGAGGTCAGAAACTCCACAGGGAAGCTTCTTCAGTACAGCATCTCGTGCGTCACAACAGGGATCCATGGTCACAAATTGAGTTTCATCCAAATGTAATCAGTGCACTGAAGATCAGCCTCTTGTGTCCAGTCACGTACGTCACTGGAGTGTCTGAGTATTTGTCCTTAAAGCAGCTATAATCAGTATTTTTTATAACAACAATGTACCAGATGACTGTCTAGTGTGAGAGGTATCGATCGTAGTGATGAACCTACAGAGAATTATCACCTTGGTGAGTTTCAGCTCATTGTTTAGCTGTCTGGCTGCAACTTCACTGTTTTGGTTCACTCTTAGCACTCTCATAGTGTCGTTTTTGGCCGCAGCAGGCAGCTGCTTTCAGAGAAAAAGCCCTTAAAATCACTACCTGCTCAGCACCAAACAGCAAACACACACAGCGAGCTGTAGACTAGCTGGTGAACATAGTGGAGCATCTAGCAGCTAAAGATATTTCTCAGGAGTTGGTAGAGAGCAAAAACAAAGCTAAAAGAGAGAAAATATTGGACTTACATTCACCAGATGGACAGAAACACGACTCTAAATGAGTTATAATGTTGCTCCGTAACTGCTGGATGTGGAAATAAACAACCGTTTGCCAACAAGTTCAACATTTCATCTTAAAAGGTGACGTCAGTGTTGTGTTGGCAACTTGTTTCCACTGCCCTAAAGTGGTCAAAAAAATCAGTGAATGCAGGTTTAAAGTGTTTTCTACTTAAGTTTTTTTTCTTTCCTTTTCTTCTTCAGGACCAGGTGCTGCACTTCCTGAAGGACATTTTCGATCTGGATAAGGTGCGTTACTCGTCAGTAGAGAGCCTGGCAGAGGACATGCTCCACCTGCTGCACCGTCGCTCCGAGCTGCTGCTGGCGTACCTGGGAGCCGACTCCCTGCGACACCTCAACAGCTGCAATTCCACACAGGTGCAGCTGGTTCCCAGCGCCCTGCTGGAGGCGCCAGTGCAGTGAGAGATCTCCAAACAGACCCAAACACCAAACACAAGAAAATCTCTGCATTTATCCTAAGGTGGGTTCACACCAACTGTCGGACCAAAGAAGACTTTCCGTAGGTGTGATCACATCTTCGATCCGTTTGATGCACCACTTTATTGTATAACATTATTTGGCTGGTGTCTGACACCCACTCATCACACTACCCATCATGC
The DNA here is from genome assembly GCF_910596095.1 of Thunnus maccoyii. Classification (NCBI taxonomy): domain Eukaryota; kingdom Metazoa; phylum Chordata; class Actinopteri; order Scombriformes; family Scombridae; genus Thunnus; species Thunnus maccoyii. Next base: position 23,536,289 of record NC_056544.1, on the reverse strand, counting down.
CATCTGCTCTCAATATTGTGTACGAGGATCCAGATAAACTGTACCAGCCACTACCACTCTACCAGCCTTCACACTTCATCACTATCTACTGTGCGGCCTCCTCTTCCTCCTCCTCTTCTCCCTTATCCCCCTTTTTCACTGTGCCATGGCAGTGCATGTTAGATTTAAAATATCATAGCAATAATATTTGTAATTTAAACTTGCTGTGAGACTTGACATTGATTCTCTAGCAGTAGATATAACGCGGTATAAGTGGAAGCGTATTTATGGCCATTAAGAGCGGTTTATAAGAGGAAGAGATAGTATTTTACTCTATTTATTTTATTATACATGAAGCAGGATTTATTTTATAGAGGTTGTAGTTGTGCCTGTATGCATCAATGGATTTACAGCATACATACAGTGAGTAGTATGAATACCAATGTTGTATAATATATATAATGAACTTCATCAGTAAGTATTTCCACATCAGCAATGCAAAACCTTCATATGTGCTTTGTGATGCTGCTTTGTTGCCCCGGGAAACCATGAAACAAAGGGATTTAGTTTGAGAATTGAAGAAATGTTTGTGTGTTGTGTTGACCAGCTGTCGGACAACAGAAATACAGATTTTTAAGTTATTTCAAAGGGAAAGTTTAGAGTTTTTATTGGGTTTTGGAGGTTTTTTTGGCCGCCGCCCCAGAACACACAAAACCTTCATGCAATGTGTAAATATAGTCCGGAAGGCCATCGATCCCATCAACTACAGGAAATACAAGATTATAACTCAACTGTTGCATAATCCTGCAGCTGTGGAGCGACAATATGAAGCCTTATTATCGATGCACATGTTTAAGCCTTGTCTTTGTCACTGAATGTCAAGTCTGAAGAAAAAAAGTCTATTTTTCGTAACCTGCGGCATTTGAAAACACTCGATGTCTGCTCCGCTGATCGGTCACTGCCGTGTACAGAACACACACACACAAGAAAGTTTAGAGTTTCAAGTCACTGCAGGACTAAATGTGTGTCGACGGATCAGAAGAGTTCATTCCAAGATGCTGAATACTCACTTTTAAAGGGGGATGGTGGTTGAGTTTCCTCTTAAAATGGTTGGGTCACTTTTTTCTCCCTAAAGTCTAAAAAACACAACGCTCACATGTCCATATTTACTTCTGAGTTGCTGAAATCATTCAAGAAGAGATTGCTTCTGGAAGCGATTTCGATGTAAATAATCTGGGACAAAATCCTCAATCTGGTTAATAAATTCAAGATCAGCAGGAGCTCACGAGGCTTCAGCAGTCTGTTGCCAAATCAATTAGTTATTTTCTAGTTTTATATTTTCAATTTCAGTAGTTGTCGCACAGCATGAAGTCTTAATGACAGGTGTGTCGGATCAAAGAGTCTCAACTTCAGAAATGAATCAAATAATCCTGCAATATTTTATCTTCTAGTTCAAAATTCCCTCATGTTTCTACAGACAATGTCTTCTTTGGAGTTAATTTTATTTGTAGAGCCCAATAATCACAAATTTGCTTCTTAAAGAGGCTTTAAAATCTATACAGATATACAACTTATATCCTCTATTCAGATAAGAACTCCCCCCCAAAAAACCTTTCACAGAGCTGAGACAATTAGTCGAGCCACAGCTATTTTTAGGCATAAATGGCATCAACTCAGAAGTTTTAGCTTCTCAAATGTGAATATTTTCTTATAATAGACAATATATTTTGGTTAGAGACTGCTGGTCGTACAAAACAGAACATCATGCTGAGATTCTGTTGCCCAAATATTCAACTGGTAGTTTATTGCTGCTCTCCATATTTTCATTAATCAGTCTGTAAATCATCTCTAAGTAGATTTGTGGCTGTGAGTGTTTTAAGACAGTCAGGTGAAAAATGTGAGTCTTATTTTTGGAATGACTTTCTGTTGACACACGGAGGTCAGTTTCAAATATGTAAGATCACTTTGTTTTCATGTATAAATGAAGCAAATAAATACTGATGAGAAAGTGTTTGACTTGTTTGTTGTGTTTTCTTTAAAAAAAAACTCAAATGAATGAAGTCTGTTTTATTTGTTACGACTTTATTAATGAACATGGCAACATTTCAGAAGTCAGAACAGTTAAATTCAAGAAACAAACCAATAGATTTAATATACACAGCACATGAAACCTTTTGTTTTTTTGTTTTACCTCTAAGGCATGCTCCTTATTTCTCACTTCTGTTTTGTCTTCTACACCCCCACGAACTCTGTATTGAAACACTTCGCTCAAAAGAAGAGCATCTCACATGTACAGAGTGAACAGCCTTTAAACATACAGTATGACTTTTAACTACAAAAGGTGATTATTTTTGTTGTTTTTTTAAAAAACTGATAAACCCCAAATTTACTGCCAACAAAAACAGTGCATGTCATTCAAAGTACATCAGTTCCTGTCCTCATCCAACTTTCTAAAGCACATTCCTATTTATTTAAAGGTTACTGAAGGCATTCAAAGCGGATCATCAAACAACCAGACAACTCTAAATACACTATGGCATGGTTATAAAGAAAAACAGTCAATCCGAGCTGAAAAACATGTAACTGACCAACACTTTGCAATCACAAAAAATGTCAAATTTCATTGCAATGCTTTTTTTTTGTTTGTTTGTTTGTTTGTTGTTTTTTTTTACCTTATCACTGGAGCTCTTGAACAGTCTACGTTCAGCAGTGGGATTGACTCAAAGGATTCCTCCTTTTGGGGACAAACTACGACAGGGCCTGATTCTACGACCTAAGCTTGCAGCATCGTCCAACACTGTGAGCGAGAAGTGAAGGCAGCAGCGTTTCAATAGCAGATTTGTACTGCGCTTAAAAAAGGGCAGATTCACACCACGACAGATAAATTAAAAAGAAAAAAAAATAATCATGTATTTCACTGTTTCTGACCTAATTAGTTGAGCACATTGCTAACTTCTGGCAACAGGTTTGCATGGCATGCAGTTTGGTATACCAGTGTCAAAGAGGGCAAAGTTCACTAGAGCATCGAAACACAGTCACTGTCAGACTTACCGGGGTGGCAAAAGATAAGGCTAGTATCAAATAATAAGCACATACGACATTTCCCGTGAGCCTACACAACTTTTTTAACTCAAGTAGGGTAAAGTCAAACTTCATGTAACAAGTCATACAGCTCATATCATGCAGTTCATTCATGAAAGCAGATCTAAAAAAAAATCAAATAAAGAGGGCTCAAATATTCTGGACATTTCTTACGACTAAGCATAAATGCATTGAGGCATGTTAACGACACAGGTAAGCATGTATATATATGTATATATATATATATTGGTCATGTCACTGGACAAAAACACTGGTTTCCTTAGGTTTCGCTTACCTGTGTTATTGCAGCAGAACCTAAGGTGCAAGGTCTGGGATGACGCTGCAAAGATCAGATATATATATTGCACTGTTTGCCATCAGTGAACAATGCAGTCAAAAAAAGATGTTTGTTGTTGTTTTTTTTGACCTTAAAAATCAACAGCCTTTAACAACAGTGCTCATTCAAGAAAATGTCAAAATCAATGCTGAGCTAAAATCAGAAGCACTTCCACTACTAGCATTCCAACATGCTCATATGGGGGACATTAGAGAGATAACAGCAGAAAAAAACCTACAGCATGCTACACTGGAGTTATGCAGTGAGATTTTGGTTGTTTTTTTTCTTGAGCAGTGTCATTTATCTTGTAATGAATGGCATTTTAAAAAGAACATGACAGTCTCAACTACACAATGGCACTTTTTTTCTTTTGCAGGTCAGATAACCAATAAAAAAACCACATGGACATCCTTTAAAAGAAAAAACACACACACACACACACACACACAGTTCCTACCAACAGTGTAACAGAGTGCTGACATTTTTAAACCCGAGCTTCAGAAATATCAAATCCGACTGGCACTGAAATGCTACCTACACAAATAAGACTACAGCAATCTACAAAGCAAACTGTATCAAGCATGAATTCAGTCTGTTATGCAGTCACATAAGGGGGAAATACGTCTCAGAAACATGTGGTACAAGAATCATCAAAGCCTAAAAAAGTACTATGCCTCTCCTCAGAACATTTGATACTTACCCAAAGACATGGGGGGGAAATAGCAATATATATATATTGGACAAAAAAAAATACTACATCTCTTGCAATTTATAAAAGCATCAAAAAAAAAAACGGCGTGTATCTCTCAAAGGTCAATCACAGTATTGTACTTACAGGATAGGAGGGCTGAACTCTTGGATGAAGACTGCTTAGCCACCCCCGACCCTACAAATCTATTGTCTTATATTGGATAAACACTAACAGAATGGGCACAGCAAAAAAAATAATAATTTTTTGCAATGTTTTTATATTAAAAAAACATTTTTTTAAAAAACAAAATTATACATGTGAGTTAGTTCACAATTGGAAATGGGCAAGACAAACGTTTCAATGCATTTTTGATACAAGTGGCAAATTTACCTGACTGTCCTGGAAAAAGAACAGCACAAAAAAAATATATATAGATATATATAACACTAAAAATATGCAACATTTCTTGCAACCACGTTTTCTGAGGAACATGTTAAGAAAAAATACTTGCTTACCGCTTTTCTAAACTTGCCTGTGGAGGAGGAAGTGTCTATCAAGGCAAAATACAGTGCATACTACCTCAACAATGTCAGCAAACCAGGCAAATTATTATTATTACTTTGTGTTTTTAAAAAAAAGAGTGCCACAGCAACGCAGTAAATGCATGACTTACGGAACAGAAATACCTGTCGACTTTCTTATGACAAACATCTGTCTACTGCTAGAGTCAAGAGCAATGTCAGGAAACAGGAAGTGTATAAAAAAAATGTCTATCAACAAGAGGACGTTTGTAGGTCTGAACCACTGAGGATCATTGCACGCATGTAAAGTATCTAAGAGCCTTATAGACAGTTGGAGAGAGACAGGACAGCACAACTTTTGAGTCGACCGTTTTGCACAATTAAACCCACACATGGCCTGTTTCTAACTTTCCCTCCCCCCCTCCCCCCAAACTTTTAACGGTAAAACAAAATTTTAAAAAGAAAAAAAGAACATACATAAATTCATCTCAACCCTTTTGGTTTTAAAACCACCCCAACTTACCAACACAGGAGGTTTCAGTTTGTTTTATTGCAAAAACACAACAGGCAATAGCATTTTTAAAACTGAGATGATTTACATGGTAATGTCTACAGTTTAATAAACATGAGTTCTAACCACATTTAATGTAGATACAGGGCTGGAATGACCATATGTATAATTACCTCACTAAAAACAAAGCATTTACAAGAAAAAATGAAACAAAAAACAAAAAAAACAAAAAAAAAAAAAGAAAAGAAAGAGGACGTGTTCGCCGGGAAATCTGCCATCTATGTGAAACACTTTCAAACCAAGGAAATTTAAGATCTTCATCAAGGCGTCTGCATCCAAACATTTAACAAAGGATTTTGTTTCGACAATGTAGCATTTACTTTATGTCCACTTCACATTACTGGCCCTGTGCAGAAGAAAATACATAGAAGATACATTGCATGTTAACAGCAGAAACAGTGGACTCAGCTTCCCAAAATAAAAAGCTAAAATCCTGTTTAGGAAGGAAACAGTTTTTGGTTATGTTTGTGAAGCTGCTGCAGCCACTGGAGCCCTGTAAACCTGCAGGAGGAAGCGGGTTAGGGCACGCAAAAAAAAAAAAAAAAAATTGAGTATTCAGTGGATAATGGAGGGCAGATTCTTATTGGGGGCGTACCTGAGAGGCTTGGGGTGCTGCACCCATCGTCTGAGGGTTGGCCGTGCCGTAGTAAGCAGCCTGTTGCCGGTAGTACTCGGCCCAGGCGGCGCTGTAGTCCGGCTGGCCTCCAGGCTGGGAGGCGGCCGCTGCCGCCGCCGCCGTGGCCTGAGGGGCCGCTTGACCTGGGGCGTCAAATGACAAAGAACAGGTTGGTAAAGAAAACGAATCCCAACGTTTGACGGATGCTTTGAGTCATCACAAAGCAACATTTTCATGTTTTTTTTCAGTGAATCCACATTCAACAGAGCAGAGAAACTGTTGTGCTGCTCTTTAAAAGGAAAAGTTCACAGATTTTGAATATCTGTCTTAAAACAACAGTCACGTGTCCATATGAACGTTGAAACAGGTTTTTCTTGCTGTGATCATTCTTCCTGTTCATACAGACCATAATATCCCTTCATGATGTGTTTACAATAGGGGACACTGTCTTTTTAGCCAAAATTCCCTCTTTGTGTCTCGACGGACAATGTTTTCCTGTTCAGCTGCAGTGGAAGGAATCTTAATGACAAGAGGAAGTTTGGCAGTAAAAAGACTGAAAGATATCTATTTGATTTGACCAATTTGAACAGTTGAAGCCTCATATTAGCTTCAAAGACTGTGGATTTTGTCCCACATCACTTACATTATAAAATGATCTTCTAAAGGCCAGTAAGAACAGGAGCAATGATTACAGCAAGAAAAATGTGTCACTGTTTATTCAGGCACCTGTGTGTTGTTTTAAGAGTGAATTAAAATGAATGAACCCGTCCTTTAAACGGGTTGAGAGCATGTTGAAACGTCGGGCCACACCCCGATCACTTATATAAAGCAGGAATTTTATTTTGGGTGCTGATAAAAAAAAAATTCTTCTGTCTCATCTCCAGTTAGGGTGTGGCCACAACTGCAACATGCTGGAGGGCTGGAGTCCACTGAGACCAGAGCAGCAGCTGTTGTCTGCTGCGTTGTCAGTTGAGTGACCTCACCCATTAAAAAAAAAACAAAATAAACAGGTTGAACCAGATTCTCCTGTCCCACAGTCAATAGTGTGACCAACCTGAATACCATAATGGGGCTGCAACTAACGATTCATTTCATTATCAATTAATCTCACAGTTATGTACAAAAACATGTACAAAAATTTTTTTGTAATTTTTAGAGCCCATTGTGATATCTTCAAATGTCTTGTTTTGTCTGATAAACAGTCAGAAACCCAAAGAAATTCAGGTTACTATCATGTATGATGCATAAAAAAATTCAAATCCTCACATTCAGAGAGCTGAAACCAGCTCATTTTCCTTAAAAAGTGAAACTATTCTTCAATTATCAAAGTAGTAATAATACTAATCCTTGCATCTCCAATTTTTTAGATACAAATATAAGGCTATGAAATACACAAAAAAAAGCAAAGGGACATAAAACTCGAGAGTTTAGGGCTGCAGCACTGACTATGTTAACTCCTACCCACTGATTTATTTATTATCCAACAGATTTTAAACTCTTTAAAGGCTGTGAATTAAATCTTTTTGCCAAACGGGCCTTATGAGCAACAGAACCTTTACATAAATCATAACATATAAAGTAATGATTACAGAGGCTTAACTGCCACTTATCTTATTTCTAACATGGAACAAATTCAGATAACAGGAGTTAAAATCTTTGTAACATCTACAACAGTGAGCGACACGTTTGTAAGAAGGGGAACGAACCCGCCACCGATCTCTCTGGGTGGCGGGACAGAAACCTTCCGTCTTTCTATCGGGCGGCTGTGAGAGCAACTGCTCTACTGCAGAGGGCTGCGAGAGGAGCACAGCCACCCTTAACCGCTGCTAGTTCCATGAACCAAGCGCTCATTTCACTAACAAGAGTACCCACCTTGTTTCTTATAATACTCCTCCCAGGCTTTCGTGTAGTCCTGAGGTTGCTGACTCTGTTGACCTATAAAAAGAAAAGGGAAACATGTGTCAATACATCCTGGTGTTAAAATGAAAAAAATCACATTTATACTTCACAAATTTCAACCTACATTTTTTTCTTTGTATGCACGATACAAAAACTGAACCACATTCAGTAGCAGTAACACATTCATGGCACGTGGCAATGCTCTGCCATCAGTGTGGATGAAGCCCTAAGATAGTCTAGAAAATAAACTACTCTAAGCTCATAAACAAAAAAAGGTGGTTCTGTGTCGACAGCTCAGTCCTGTAAATAGTCAAAAGTGTTGCAGTCTAAACAGCACAGGCGTCAAATGTCAAACCAAGTGGAGGCAAACACTGAAAAACGCTCCACAGCAGGCCAGCAATACTGAAAAATACCCAGACCTGAAAAAGAAGCCGATTCAATGCCCAGTGGCTGTTTAGACTGTCTTGTGTTAATATGTGTACACTGAAACTACGTTCATATACCCATTTTCTTGTAATATTCCTCCCAGGCCTTGGAGTAATCTGCCTGTCCACTCTGACCTGCAGCCTGTGGGTCACCTGTTAAAAAAAACGGTACTTGTAATTAGTAAGTCATTCTCAGCAGTTTGTCCTCCACCTGCCTGGGTCGGGCTGTCAGCCTAAGAATGGCGGAAGGAAAACTATCCTGTCCCTGGGTTAATATGAAAAAGTAGAGGGGGGAAGGGGGGGAGAAAAAAAAAAAAAAAAAGAAAAGAAAAAAAAAAAAGTGCTCTGCAAAAGCAAAGACAGCCAAACCAACTTGTCTCCTGTCAACCAAAACCCAGTAAGCCATGAGCACAGGATACTACTCAAGTAAAGCTAGTGGGCTACTCTGCTCTACTCTAGTCTTTAAACAGATTCTCTGCTTCTTCTAGACGAAGATCAGGCACTTTGCTTAGGAAACGGGCTGTTACCTTGGCCGTTGGTCTGAGTTGTGCCTGGAGCTCCGCTGGTCGGGGTCATGGGAGCCTGCGGCTGCTGGCTGTACTGAGCATAGTAGGCTGCCCAAGCCGCTGCGTTGGCATCGGCTGCTGCTTTATCTGAGACACAACAAACAAGTCTGGTTAGCGAAAATGTGGCTCAAATAAAAAACCAATAAACATGATGAAATAGCTCCGTTGTATAATCTCTTAATGGATCTGAACTGTTTACTCCGCACTGATAGAGCCCTGAAATTATACTCAAACTGTTTGCTTTTCTACAAATGTGTCGACTATTAGCGGGTACTCACTTGGATCAGGCTGTCCCTGCTGCCAGTGTGGGTAGCCGTTGCCCCATCCCTGAGGCTGGTAAGGCGCAGGAGGACCACTGATGAAAGAAAAATAACTTAAAAATCAACCGATATTCCTGTTATGACACAAAATATTAAAGATGATGTTTATTATGACCATGCCTTAAAACTACTACTATGTAGGTGTACTTACTGTGGTCCTGGAGGTCCCTGGTTGTATGGTCCTGGGTTGTATGGACCCATGGGAGCCCCGGGGGGTCCTGGTGGTCCCGGAGGACCGTGTGGGCCTGGACCTCCGTGTGGACCAGGGGGACCATGCGGACCGCCCATTGGAGTGACTGGACCCTGAATAAACAAACATAATCATGTTAAGACAAACATCACGAGAAACAAACTTCTCCATGTGGGTTTATTATCAGTTACTGTGTCTCACCCCGATTTTCTCCTCCACCAGTTGCCGGGCGTAGTCGATCTGCTGTGGGGAGCCTCTGACTGTGAACATTTTGATGTTGGGATCAGCGTTGGGTGGAGGATTCCTCTGTAGCTCGATCCTGGCCCCGGACTGCTGACTGATGCCCTTGATTGTCTCACCACCTGAAGAGTTCAGACACAAACATTAAACACCAACAGACATCACATTTACCTCTAAAGACACCAGACTGACGACTGAAGAGTCTGAACACTTAAACAGAAAACCAAGTGAACTTTTTTGAGATCCTGGAACATCAAAGCATTTTACTAAAATTAAATTCTGATTATAGTCAGACTGCCGCTGCCACTTGCCTTTTCCGATGATGAGGCCAGTCTTCATGGTTGGAACGGTGAAGGTGAACTCCTGCAGGCCACCAGGGGGGCCCATGTTCCAGTTGCCCTGCCCACGACCACGACCTCTTCCACCGCCGTGTCCCGGAGGCCCTCCAGCCTGGACGCTCCTCAGCAGGTCGGATATGATTTCCGCCGCGTGCTGAGCCTGGTCGGGAGGACCCATGATCTGTGCTATCCTGTCAGGTGTGCTGCCATCATCTGGAGGGAGAAAACCGGCTGATTAGATACTATTGTGACATTATGACTTGAGTGTCAATTTCTAAACAAACGTACCATTTTCTACTATTTCAAGTCGTAGTAAATGTTACTCCAAAGTATTTGTATGTGTTCAGGTCTCAGATTATTTAGGGTTAGGGTTATACATCAGCTTCTCAGCGTGGTGCATGAGTTTTCATCATAGACCGTACATACTTTTTAACTGCATCTAAATTAGATCGGCCATGCTTGTTTCTCAGATTCTTGCATTACTACTCAGTCTAAAATCACTCACCTGGTTTAAACTGGATCCTGACGCCTGTGTCGTTCTGTATTTTCTTGATCATCTCTCCGTTTCTGCCGATAACGATTCCTACTGCAAACCGGGGGACGGGAACCTAAAGGATGATTAAACAAATTGAAGTCACTGCTTGAAACATTTGCCTCCTGACTAATGAACGAAACACGTGACAAAATACTTACATCTAAGCTATCTCCTCCTCCGCCTCCGACCCTGGAACCGTACTCTCCCCTCTGCTCCCTGAAGCCCTGGTCTCTGATCAGCTCCATCACCATCTCTTTGGCTTGCTGGAGAAAAGAGGACAGATCTCATTACAGCACTACTCGACTGAATCCACAGAGACAAATCAATATCGATACTACTTGTAGTTCCATTTCATTTGAACACAATGACCCACCTGAACTTTAAATGGCTCTCCTGAAATGCGGAGTGGTTTGTCTGCTCCAGTGTTTTGGGGTCCGTCTTGGATCATGACCATCTTCACTCCGGCTCTTTCCTGCACATTCAGGGAATAAAACACAAACGGTAAACGGCACGCACCGAATGTCCTCTGTTTTCAAGTCGGTACAACTGATCTGTTGGCTTTTAAGTTCAGGTTTTTAAATACTGGCTGAACACTCACCTGAAGGCTTTTGATGGTTTCACCTCCCTTCCCAATGACAAGACCGGCTTTAGAGGCAGGGACCATAATCTCCTGAACAGTCATGCCTGGGCCGTCGTTGTGGTGGAAAGCTGGGGCTGGTCGTCCCTTCTCAACAATCTCTGTTAGTAGCCTCTTTGCAGCCCTGATGGAAGAAAAGTTCCATTTATAGCACAGCAGGAGGCGACTTTTTGTTGCAAGTGGAAGAATTCCCAAATTCCTGGTACATAAGTGGCAAGTCACTGATTTTCCTCTGCCTCTTCTCACCAGTGTAACTCAGTGAAATGTCTGATTGTTTTGCACATGCTTGTAAAACTAACATTTGCACTGAACGGGGGTTTTAGATGTGAAGAAACAACTTACTGGATGGATTCTGGTGGTCCTGTTAATGTCACCGACCTCTCTGGCATTCCTCCGCTGTCTACAACACAGTAAAAAAGGAGCAATTAATACAAATTCTACAACAATAACCAACACCTACATGAAGTAGTATCACTGACATCCACAATATCAGCAACAAATATAAACCTACCAGGGGCGATCTGTATTTTACACCCAGATTCCTGCTGCAGACGTGATATTTGTTCACCCCCTCTTCCAATAACTAGGAAGGAGAAAAAAAAGTTGTTACTTCCAAATACTCTTATATAATATTCTTATATGTAATATACTTAAATATTATATTATGACAACTTACTGAATCCAACCATTCCATCAGGAACCTTGAATTCCTCTGATGCTGACCTGAGAAAATAAAATAACAAAATCTCCATGAGTTTTTAAAATACGGGGCCAAGTGCTGAAGGTAATCATGTTTGAATTAAACTGAAGTATCTCACCTTGGAGGACCACCCATTCCTCCCATTGCTGAAAAGGCTGGAGAAAAAAAAATGGCGGCAGGTTAGGGGAAAAAGAATAACATCAAGACGGTTAAGACTCGGATCTGCACCAAATTTCCAAACCAACTAATTTAAGGTGAATCACTGTACTGAATCACAAAGAATGACATCCACACATTTACCTACAGCTACATCATCAGGTCACTTACCATCATTTGTGGCCACTTTCTTTGTCTCTGGTTGATCTGTGACAACATGACATAAGCAGTATGAGTATCTGTCATTATACCTACTATCACATTACTAACAGGTTTCTTCACATTTCAGTTCAGAAATCTGAAAATGACAACATGGACATTTTATTGGCAAAGGGACATCGGTGTTAAATAATATTCAAGTACACATGCACAGCTGGAATACACCCTTCGTTGCCAGTTTATTAAGTACATAAAGCTAGAACCAACGTGTCTAATGCAACAGTCCTGCAATAAACCTGAACTGCTGCAGGGCTTTCCGGAGGAGTGTTGATTCAACTTTATGCCCATTTTGGAGGCCGTAGCTTGAGATACTTTTTTGTATTTCGCAATATCAAGGTGTGTCTAATCTTTTGTGCACTACGTTTATATCCACGAGGGCAAATTAACATTATAACCACGTCTCAGCATAGTGCAAAAACAATTTAAAAAATCTCTCTCATAAACATTTTTAATTAAAAAAAGGTAAGATCTGTTGCAGGGCTGTTGAATATTACAGTGTTTCTTTTCACTAGGGGTACCTATTAGACTGGCAGCTGAATGTACATTGATATGTGTTGAAACAGAATGTGGGATTTCATTTTCATTTCAATGACAATACAATAAACGTACAAGGAGTTATAGTAAGGTGAAACTGAAACAAACACTGACTCAACCTGCTGAGTTAGTATGACGACTCCTAAAAGCCCCATTACACACCATGATTATGTTCATTCACAAAATATGATTATATTTTCATTATCAGGCACTGATTTGAGACAATTATGAAGACAGTGAACATATCATCCAACTCTAAACACATGCCATAACCTAAAACTGCAAACATTAGTAACATAAAAATGAATGACTGATGTTAGTAGTAATTTACAGATTGTTAAGGCATACCGGTGACAATGCACCTTATAAAAACACATTCATGTAAATTTAATTTAGCTATGTTAAAGGATACATTCACAATTTTTCAAGTGTGTCTTAAAACAACAGTCAGGTGCCCATATGAACACAGAAAGAGGTTTTCCTCGCTGTAATCATTCCTTCAGTTCATACTGGTTATTAAAAGATCCCATTTAAATGTGCTTTCAATGTAAGTGATGGGCGGCAAAATCCACAGTGTGTCCACACAGCCGCTTTGTTCAAAAATGCATTTAAAACATTATCTGAGGCTTATATAAGGCTTCAGAAGTCTGAGTTAGTCATATCAAGTGGATATCTGCCACATTTACAGTCTTTTTAGCATCAAATTCCCTCTTTGTGTTTCCAGTGTTTCCCTGTTGAGCTGCGGTGGAAGTATAGTAACAAAAAGAGGGACTTTGGCACTAAAAAGACTGCAACGTTGAAAGATATCTACTTGATTTGACTCATTTCGACGACTTAAGCTCCATATTAGATTTCTTTTAGGCACCTTACTGTTGTTTTAGGACAGACTTGAAAAGATGTGAACCTGTCCTTTAAAAAAACAGTTCTATTTAGTAAAATACAATTTAGTAGCTGCTAAAACATACAGGCAAGCATAACTAACAAGTAGGGGTGTAACAGTACGTGTATTCCTCCTGCACCATTCAGCACATGATGTTCGGTTCGGTACGTGACCTTCCTCAGTTCGGTATGCTCCGTGACCCAAACAATTACTTTTCAAAATAGTTTAATAATCCACCTATTGCAACACACGGAACAATAGGCACTTTCGGACCAGAGGAACTCTTTCATAGTCCTAAGAGCTGTTGGAGGAACTACCCCCTTTTTATTGTGTCCGCACTGCAGGAACTGAGAACGATATTAGTTCTCAGAACACCGATTTGAGGGACTTTTTTAGCTCCTACTTCAGGGTAGGTACTCTACCAGCACCAGAGGAACCTTGAGTGACGCAAGTGTACACGTGAGCCAATGCACCACCAGCAACTGCCATAATTAAAAACCAGTGTAAAACCACCACATAGTCTAAATTCCATTTCCTTTCCAGATACGTTATCATGAAACCCACTACACAGAACAAACACACAGCTCCGATCATGGCACTCCGATCATGGCGTCCTGCATCTTCTTGTTGTATCTTGTGCAAGAGTGACTTTGCTATACAACTGTTGGCCAACCTATGTCACATCAGTGTTCCTATTGGCGGTGAGAATGCAAACAGAAAAAAGCCCTTAAAAAAGGTATATAGTTCCTCTCAGGGAGTCCCCAGAACAAGTTCCATCCGGAACATTTTGACAGCGCACCTCTTGGCTGTAGCATGCTCATTGATGTATGCTAGACGGCTTAGCCAAGGTAGTCTGGATACCCTGTAGCGTCTCTGCCGTCAGAATGACAAATAAGAGACCCATAACACTGACCGAGTCCAACAATATTATTAAGATATGCGCCATTATCTCCATAGCAAAACAAAACCATGTCTCCTCGTCCCCCTCCCCTCTCTGTGATGGTCAGATTTTCTCTCTGCCTTTGAGTGAAGCCATTCAGGACAACAATAAAAACATTTGATTTCTGACATGGTCAAACAGCGTGTCCGAAAATCAGTTCTGAGAGAAAAATGTAGTTAAAAGTTTGAAAGTAAAAGTAGTGGTTTGATCCCTCTGACTGATATATTATTGTATATGACATTATTAGATTTTTAATACTGAAGCATCAACGTGTAAGGAGCATGTTACTGTAGTAGCTGCTGGAGGTGGAGCTAGTTTTAACTACTTTATATGCAGTTACACCATAAATCAGCCTAAAACAGCTGTCAGCCAGTGTCCTGACTCCTTACAACAAAGAGAAATGTTTTACTTTTCCACAAAACCGAGGTACATACCGAACCGTGAATCTTGTGTACCGTTACACCCCTACTAACAAGACTTGCATTGAATCGATTTGAGCCACTGACCGATATTCAGGTTAGGCATGGGAAAATACCCACCAGCGTCCTCCAGGGGCCTTTTCTGGCCTCCGTAGCCAAATTCATTAGTTGGAGGTGCCGCAACGCCATCACCACCGATCTTCGCTGCGATCTGAAACACACAATTGTAGAAAAAAACAGCATTTTAAAGATTATTTCTTCCATAGCTCGTGTTTGATCTGCTTGGAGAAACACATTGGCTGCGGCCTAACGTCTCTCCGGAAGTCTTGAACCAACAAAGGAAAGCTTCAACTTCCACTTTCACATCGTGGTTATTACGATTCAACTACACAATTATTACATTCATAACGACTGTGCGTGATTTATTAATCACTACAAGTTTTTTCGGTTAAGATTGCATGTTTTCACGTCTGTTTTTAGAGTTTCAGTGTGGCGTAACGTTGGTCATCCTTAGCTTAGCTTAGCTTGCCGTGATGCCGCGGTTAACGGCAGAGAGCTGAAACCGACTGTTTACTAACCTGATTTTCGAAAAAAAATAACACACTGGCGATAATTATTTTATGATCTATCTTTAGATGATCTAGCGGTGGTCTTACCTGTCGTGCTCGCTGAAGAGCGTCTTTAAAAGCGTCGTTCATGCCGCCACCGGCGTTAGAGGACGGCGGAGCCACGCTGCTGTAGTCAGCCATATCTGCTGCTGTTCTCCTTCTCCGCGCGACAAGATGGCGGGTTTCATACACGGGAAGAGGACTGGGACTCTCGCGGGTAAATTATTTGTCTCGCGATAACAGGATTTCTCTTTTTTTTCCCCTTATCTTTCCTTCCTTATCTTTCTTTTTTGGGGTCAAATCTGACATCGAGCATTAGTTAATCAGTTTTGTCACATTGAAGTAATTTTTTTGGTTAAAATTTGAGTAAGCGTTTGTTAATATAACTATTAATTTGATGTTCTTTACGTTTGCATGTTAAATGATAGGTTCAACAATCTGGTGCCCATATGAAAGAGGTTTTCCTCGCTGTAATTCCTCTTGTTCATACTGGCTATTTAAAGATCCATAGTCACTCGTTCAAAAATACATTTAAAAGATTATCTGAAGCATATGTGAGGCTTCAGCAGTCGGAGTTAGTCACATCAAGTGGATATCTGCCACATTTACAGTCTCTTTAGCATCTAATTCCCTCTTTGTGTTTCCTCAGACAGTGTTTCCCTGTTGAGCTGCGGTGGAAGTATAGTAACAAAAAGAGGGTTTTTGGCACTAAAAAGACTAACGTTGAAAGAAATCTACCTGATTTGACTCATTTGGGTGGTTGAAGCTTCATATTAGCTTCACATAAAGTTTTAAATACATTTTTGCACAGAGGGAGGACTGTGGATTTTGCCCCCCATCACTTATGTGCATTATGAAGGGATCTTCTAATGCATCTTTATCATCTTTCTATTATTTTATGTTTGTCCAAAACATCAAAAATGCAAATGTGAATTTCCAATAGTCGCCTTATATCAAACTTCCTCTAACCAACTGTAAAACATGTGGCTGTGATTTGCAAAGTTGAGAAGAAAGACTTTAACATCCTACATCTGCCTCAATTTGAGAAAAAGTGTTGAAATACACATTTATCTGTAAGACACATTTAATCCAAACTCATAACAAAGAAACACATCAATGTTACAAAATAACATTTTATTATACAGCCTGCTCTGCAACACATGTCCCAATTTACACAGCCCAATCTCAAGTGGGCAATTATTACACTTGGTCACATTTGTATATTTCAAGTCAACAGTGTAACACTACTCAGTGAGGTATGTTGTATTTAGCAGCTGCATCATGTTGGTCTCATGCTCCTGGTCAGTGATGAACTACTGACTCCACTACAAGTTTTAAAAAGGCTTGTAGCTGCAGAGGTATTAAAAGGTAGAGAGGCAGACTTGACACTTGCATCCACAGAGGAACTTTATGCCTTTTTGCTGTATTCCAGTTATTTTTCGACAGTCCATTAATATTAGTAAGAGTTAACTGTTTTTGTTCTCTTTTTGTTCCAGATCAAATCCCTGAAAAATGCTGTTTTATTTTTTAAATCTCAAGACTCCATTGAGGAAAACAGATTTTCAAATTTTCTAGTTAAAGTGTAGTTAATCAGGGCACAAGGAATAGCCCTGACGAAGCTGGCTCCCATCCCATTATAATATCCTCTAATTCCATGTCTTTCATATATCCCAAGAAGTCCTTGTAGTACACCTGAGGCGGGACGCGAATCTGAGCAGAAAGCTGGAAACCAAGACAACTGGTGATGAGGAAAAACATGATCTCAAATAATCCCAAATATGTCAAAGTAAAGAAATGCAAATGTTACCTTTTGCTTGCTGCTGAGTTCGGATCACTGCCAGCGGGTAACTGGTTATTTGTCCCGAAGCAAAGGCCACAAAACTGAAGAAGAACAGTTTGGTGTCGCTGTTGTAGGCTGGATCACTTCTTGCCCAGTTCATGATCGACTGCAATAAGAACCAAACAGTGAACAAAATAGTGAACATTAAGTTGAACGTGCACTTGATCTTTGACTGTTGTTCTCTCTCACCTGATGAACCGCACACTCCACACCTGCGTAGGGGATCATACAGAGGATGCTGGGCTTGAATCCTCTGTAAAACGAGGACAAAGACTCGTGTCTGTAAATGGATCGGGCACACGCCACAACACCGTGATAGGTGCTGACCTGCTGCAGGTTCAGTCTCACCTTCAACACCTGAAGGAAAGAGAAAAACAGAGAGATTATTAAAGTGAACCTCCACTGATACATTAAACACACTTTTAAAGATGTATAGTGTATAGTGTCATATAATCAAAATACAAATGAGGAGTTTAATTCCAAATCGAGGCATTCACGATTACTCAAATTTGACATTTGCTCTGATTTAAAAATATGCTGCTTATGTTAATTGTGCTACAGTAAATGAAACCTTGCTGCAGATTTTCCTGAAATTAACTGCAAAGTCCAAAAAGTACAAATTTTCACATTACTTACAATTCAAATGACATACACACACACACAGATCTATTTTTTTTTTTTTAAATCTACTTTACTTTCTTCACATGAATCATTATCACAACCATCTGAGACACTGATGTGGTAACTGCAAACACAGGAGATCATTAATGAGAAGATTATCAGCGTCTGTTGGCCTCAGAGTTGCATTTTACAATATGTGGCATTGCATCAGATTTGGTATGAAAATCTGGAAGTTTGTTGGTTTACAGTACAGTGAGGAAACTGCATTGTGACACGTAGAAGGTAAGGATGTCATGAATGTAACTATAAGTAGAGCTGCAACAATTAGTCAATTAATCAATCAACAGGAAATTAATCACTGACTGTTTTGGTAATCGATTCATCGTTTTGAGTCATTTTTTCAGAAAAGAAAATGTCCTTGATGTCACCTTAAGCTTTGGGAAACAGTGATCGTCATTTTTCACAATTTTCTGACATTTTATAAACCAAACAACTAATCGATTAATAATCAACAAGTTAATCGTTAATGAAAATAATCATTAGTTGCAGCCCTACATTTAAGTTTCAAATAATAAATGTCTGTAAAAGGAGCAAAACATGGGTGTAAATCTCCCTCCTGGCATGTTTAACCTCTTCAATAAAGTAAAAAACAGGCCATGGAGGGACGGCCATGTTATTTGTTTTATTTAGTTATTTTAAGGCAACACTATATATGAAATATGGGTTCTGACATTTGTGAGACGCTACCAAACATCTGGAGAAAGGTCTCATTTGTTTGCAATTATTAAACCAAAGCATCAAAATTAATCTAATCATGAAATATTAAGTTTTAAAAAATCATTTCAAGTGTAACAGTATGAAGCAGTAACAGGACAGGACATAAATGTTGAAGTACTCAGACCTGCCACTGGTCTCTGATACCTCTAAAGGGTAGAAGGCAGCGTGAGCAACAGCACCGGACACACAACCCAAACCGAAACGCTGCTGCACCGTCAGAGTCTCCTGAGTTCTGTTCTGCGTGTAGAACTTCATCTGGACAGACAAGAGAAGCTCTGAGCGTCAACTAGAAACAGGAAACTGCTCATCGATTATTCATAGATCAGAGACAAGCTGCTACACCTAACCTGGGCGTAGATAAGACACTGTAGCGTCGACTGCGGTGTGCCCTTCAGCACGTTGACGGCGTTGCCTTGCCACATAGACCGCAGACCACCGGCCCTAATCTCCTGAAAGCCTTGAGAGAAAGCCTTGGATCCATGAACCTACAAAGCACACAAAACTCCTCATGAATCACTTTTATAGCCAGTTGTGATGAAGCCATGTGAAGCAGAGACATACTGACAACTAACACTGTGGAAATAGAAATGCACAAGCTTCAACAGCAACAGAGTATTGTGTAAAGTTTTATAAAGAGTGTGAAAAAGGTGTGAGATATAGTGGCTGCAAAAGATAGCAACAAGTCTTGTGTATGTCCTGTTTGTCATATATCTTAATAATATAGATTCATAGATTCTGGATTTTTAATGAGGGAGAAGGAGGGAATCTAATTTTGAGCATTTTAATGAGGTAATCTGACTTATTTTTGTGGAAAAATCATAAAAGACACATATCATTACTCCAAGTTAAATGTTTTTATATGTCTTACAACATGTCTGGAGGGGATGTTTAAACTTAGCAGAGAGTTTAGGATACTCAGGGAAAAGTTAGCTGATCACAGGTTATTTTTACACCAAGAGACAATAAAGTAAAAGATGTCCAGCTTTCCTTAATCATAACACCAAAGGCTCCTACAAAGACACTGAATGGCTTTAAGTGATGTTTCATATTAAGAATAAGAAAGCTCCTTCCTGACAATACATGGCACTACACCTTGTCATGTCAAATCTTAATTAAAGTATATGGATATTCTATATTTTTGTCATTGTCAGCAAATACTGTGAAAAGACAGAAATGTTCTCTCACTTCTCCACTCTGCTGAAGATGTGAATCTTTAAAAAAAAAAAAAGGTCACAAATACAGACTTTCATTTTCAAAAAAGGCTCAGTAACTTCGTAACACAGCTGAGCGCTGTAGTTCTTAGGAAGTGTTATTCAAACAGGCATAAATAGTTTATTAGTTGGGGACTATTTTCCTCCACGGATTCGGTGCTCTAGTGAGTATTTAATGCAGCAGGAGGTGCATGTGGGACTGACTCAAAATAATCTACAGTGTTCATATTAATGAAGGAATACGTCATCCAGTGTGTGGCTCATTAATGAGTTTTGTTTCTGAACAACACTGGAGTTTTATGGCACAGAGGAATTAGAGGCTACATAGACAATAATTAAAAAGAAAGTGAGAACTTGCCAATGTCAGAAAGAAAAAAGAAATTAAATCAGCATTATAATAGTTTAGCCAGCACCATGCACACCTTTTTCTTTGATTTGTATGTCTGTGTTTTGGATTACATATCCAGTTTATCTAATTTACTTTTCCATTGAGCATCATCAACACGTTCTTGCACAATCCTTTGGAATCAA
The DNA here is from genome assembly GCF_910596095.1 of Thunnus maccoyii. Classification (NCBI taxonomy): domain Eukaryota; kingdom Metazoa; phylum Chordata; class Actinopteri; order Scombriformes; family Scombridae; genus Thunnus; species Thunnus maccoyii. Next base: position 23,515,907 of record NC_056544.1, on the reverse strand, counting down.
ACATTTACAAATATCCAAGATATCACACCAAATCAAATAAAAACCAGTGATGTATTTCACTAATAAAGAGGCACCTGACAATGAAGCTGACCTGAAGTTGGGTCTTGAGGCGGTCGATGGGAGCTGTCACAGTTCGGGATACAGCATCTGCCAGTCCTGCTGCGAGAACAAACGTCCTCCACGCACCAAAACCAGACGCCTCTTCGGGAAACTCGATGGGCATCGCACGACTCTCACCCACATCAAAAACCTGCAGGGGGACGAGCTTAGTTATTAGATTTATCATTAGTTAATCCCTTTTAATCATTGTGCTTATATACCTGCTGCAGCATATGGATAAGTGATGATATGACGGACTTAAGTGCACCTCTGGTAGATGGGTTTATATGTTTTAGAAGGGTTTATTTGTAACATACATAAGCAATACATGTAGTGAAATGCAATGAAGTTGTGCTGAAGTTGTTACTCACTTTGAAAAATAAGGATCTGAAAAAAAGAAATATAAAAGGTAGAAATTATAAATATATGTTAAAAAGGAAAATGTCATATATGTTACATGTGCAAATATGAAATGTGCAGGGCAGTGTAAAGAATAGAGAAGAGGAAAAGAAGGAGGAAGATGTTCTCCTGTTTGAAGCGTTTCAGTTTCCATCCACAGTAACATGAGACTCGGATCGTACCAGACTGTGTTTCCATGAGGACACCAGCTCCCCGATGTTGTCCGCAGGGTTGAGGATTACATGGTGCAGGAATTCTTCCCAGTCCACCGTCATCGAACTGTCCTTGTCCATCCTGTTGTTAGCAAACACAAAAGCAAATATACTCAAGTCTGTTTCATCACAAAATAAAGAATCTTAATGAGCAGCTGTGTGTTTTACATCATGTCATCAAACTGTGTCTGAAGGATGATCGAAGTATCACTTTACGAAAAGTCATACATGACTTACAGCTGTCGGTAAATTCTTTATTAATGATTAACAACTTCTTAATTTGTTACAGAGCTGTAATAATCCATCATCATGCAGAAAATAGACTTTTGTTTTGTCAGGTTGGGAGCCACAAACCATTTATTAATGTTTTCCTAAAACTGCAGACTTGATGGCTTATTGTTAAGTGAAAAGTATTCACCTTAATAAAAGGTTGTTGATTCTTCCAACTAACACCAAGCCATTGAGTCTGGAAATGTTAGTTTATCCTTGATACATGGTTTTGGCTTGAAGTTAGAGGATTGAACAGCTCATCAAAGATCTAACTTAGTCGAATGGAGGACCAAAATGAATCCCAACTTTAATATGAGTTCACAATCTGACAACGGAAACATTATTTTTATTCACATTATGATGATCTGTAGGCACAAATAGATTCATTACCTTATAACTTATGAACCTATCATACCATAAGTATGCCTTATTGTTCAGTGATACCAAAATCTTTACAGTATAAGCGTTGTGTAATGTGATGAGTGTGAATTAGTAACATGAGCTCAGTTTGAAATCGACACTACAGCTGTAATGATTTTTTTTTTTTTTTGTTAAAAATGCAACAACAAATCCAATATGAGGTAGTGGGCAATAAAGAATCTTACATTTGTATTATTTTTTTTGCATTCGGCTTTGATATGACCACTCCTAACTCCTTAAACAAACATATGATGTCCTCCTGGTCAATCACCCCTGATCAGAAAAGAGATGCACAAAATTACTTCCAATTACTGTCTGCAGAGTGTCAAAGAAAGCATTTATAGTGAGGACTG